>NW_027223755.1:90798312-92009998 GCF_028538775.1 Myotis yumanensis
TCCTACTTTAAGGTGAACTTCCAGTCCTTTCTATTCACAAATAGGACTTGATTTATTAAGTTCCCTGCTTTGTATCTCCAGAGTTGATCAAAGCACATTTTCTTAGTACAATCTGTATTGTTCCAAGTGTTTTATAAACATCTTTTGTGAGAGTTTACAGGAGTGATCTGAAATCATATCCAAGGTCTCATCCCATGAGTCAGTTATTCTTAAAAGGAAACAGAATCTGTCTTTATCACCTTTATTTTTCCATCTATCACAAATCTAATTCTAATCTGTCACAAACTTTAAAAACATCATTGGCAGGACCTTCAGTAGGTAATTACTGGCATTAAATACTAGGCAATGCAACAGTGCAAAGAAAAAAGAGAAAAGGTAATTTCACTACCTGGACATGAAAATTACAGGTCTACACGATATCTAAATTTTCAGTCCCTTAGCCAATAAGGACAACTCTCGGGCTTGTTTACCATCTACCCCTACACTGATAACGCCCAAGTCTGTATTTCCTGTCCTCACCTGAGATACAAACTGTCCATCCAGCTTCCTGCAGGAAATGTGCACTTGAATTCATTAATTCACATCTATTTACTAAATACCTACTACTGCCAACTAGAGTATGCTAGGCTCTGGAGATTGATAGCAAAGAGAACAGACAGTTTCTGTCCTTGTGGGGCTTCTAATGGTAAAGGAAGCCAAACCAATCAACAAATCATAAAAATGGGTAACATACAAATTGTGATTAGACCTATGTCCCAGTCTAGGCTGGTCTAAAACTGAACTTTTTATTCACTGCACTCTGACCTACTTGCCCCTGAACCCTTACTCTTGGATGGTATCATTACAGGTTACCAAAGCCACAAACTTGGGAGGCATTCTTGACCCCCACTTCCTCCTCTGATCTTCTCAATTTCGGGGTCTGGTCTGTGTTTCCAGAGTAGATGGACAGGATTGGCTCCACCCAGAACCTTTCCCTCACTTCTTTTGGGCACGCCCAATGTGCTGGTGGTAGAAAGCTTCCACAAAGACCCCAACGCCTAGTGAAGGCACAAAAACCCAAAGCTGAGAGCCCCTGGGGTTTTAAAGAGTATAGCTGGGAGGGAGAAGCTCTTTCGTCCCCTTGATTGGAGAGTGTGAAGATGGCTGCTACTCTGTGGAAAAACCTGAGAGAACAGAGATAGGGGAAAGAGCCCCTGTGATAACAAGTACCACTTCTAATCCCCAACATCATTGGTCTCTGCAGCATTTTCATTTTTGTGTGTGCCCTTCTCCAAGAACCTTCCAATTAATCTCTCTTTTAACTTAAGATAGTTTGAGCAGGGTTTCTGCTACCTGTAGCTAGGATTCCTGACTAATAGCTCCTACATGTTTCCAGCCTGTTGTCTAATCCAACTCAGCCACAAATGCCCTCGTTCAGGCCCTCATCAACTCTCACCTGGACTAGTGTAACAGTGTAATGGGTCTTCTGTGTCCAGTCCTGTCCCTTGCACCCAACATCCATATACAGTAACCAAAGTGACCACATCACTCTCCCCCTGCCGGACTCATCAACGGAGAAAATCTGAATTCATTAACAGGACACCCAACTCTCTATAATCCTCTCCAGCCAAACAACTGTTACTCCCTGCCTCAAATTTTATGCTGTGATTATATGAATCTATTTGGACTTCTGCTTAGACACACACACACACACACACACACACGGCTTCTTCTGCTTAGACACACACACACACACACACACGGCTTCTTCTGCTTAGAGACACACACACACACACGGCTTCTTCTGCTTAGAGACACACATACACACATTCAGCTTCTTCTGCTTACACACACACACACGGCTTCTTCTGCTTAGAGACACACATACACACATACAGCTTCTTCTGCTTAGAGACACACACACACACACACACACACACACGGCTTCTTCTGCTTAGACACACACACACACACACACACACGGCTTCTTCTGCTTAGAGACACACATACACACATACAGCTTCTTCTGCTTAGAGACACACATACACACACACACACACGGCTTCTTCTGCTTAGAGACACACATACACACATACAGCTTCTTCTGCTTAGAGACACACATACACACATACAGCTTCTTCTGCTTAGACACACATACACACACACACACGGCTTCTGCTTAGACACACACACACACACACACGGCTTCTTCTGCTTAGAGACACACACACACGGCTTCTTCTGCTTAGACACACACACACACACACACACACACACGGCTTCTGCTTAGACACACACACACACACACACACACACATCATGCTGAACTAATTAGATCTAAAGAAATTAAACTGGTTTCTTTAGGTTCGCTTCTAGGCATCAAAGTCATCACACCTATGTCAACATTTTATTACATCGATAATCCTAAACATTGTTGCTATAAGGTATCTGGTACCAGGAAACATGGCAAACACAGCAGCAAGTAATCAGAAGAGAGAATCATAGACCCTAACATCTTCGTGGACTGAACACAAGTGTCTCCTCTTAACGAGGCATCCTTGCCCAGATGGAGGAGAGTATTCCCTCCTTTCCTGCATACCTCCTCTGTGCATGCTACTAGCATGGCATCTGAGCACTTGTTTCTTAGGGATAGGGCCATGTTCCACCCACCTCTGGGTCCCCAAGCCCAGTCAAGTTCACAGAACTATGCTTGCATTCTGAGCTAGGCAGAACACTGAAAAGTCATTTTTCTAATTAAAAAAAAAAAAAAGGCACACTAGGTGTTAGATTAGAAAAATTGGTCTCTTCACATTGAATTAGATGAGAATATTTGAAAAAATGAAAGATGTTTCATACCTCTAATCCCCTATATAGTTAACTAGCTGACCACTCAATTTTGCATCAATTTTTTAAATAGAAGAAATAGAGATTTTTAAACTTACACAGAATTTCAAAAAGAGAGAAGACTGCACAAACAACCAAAGAGTAGATGAATTGAACTTCATAAAAAAAATAAAAGCTTTCTGCTTCAAAGAACAACTTCAAGAACGGGAGGAAATTTTTACACTTCATTTATCTGACAAGAATGTGTGTGTACATGTGTGTATATCCACAATAAAGAACTATTACATCTCAACAATAAAAAGACAACCCAATTTAAAAATAAAAAAAGAATCTGAACAGGTATTTCTCTAGAAAAGATATATGAGTGGCCAATTAGCACATGGAAAGATGCTCAATATCATTAGTCATTAGAGAAATGCAAAGCAAAACCGCAGTGAGATACCACTTCACATACCCATTGGGATGGCTACTATAAAAAAACAAACACCAAGAAAATAAGAAATGTTGGCAAGGATATGTAGAAATTGGAATCCTCTAACATTGCTGATGGGAATGTAAAATGATAGAGCCACTTTGGAAAACAGTTTGGTAGTTCACAAAAAAGTTAGGACATAGAGTTAATCATAAGACCCATCAATTCTACTCCTAGGTCAGTGATGGCGAACCTATGACACATGTGTCAGAGGTGACACGCGAACTCATTTTTTTGGTTGATTTTTCTTTGTTAAATGGCATTTAAATATATAAAATAAATATAAAAAATATAAGTCTTTGTTTTACTATGGTTGCAAATATCAAAAAATTTCTATATGTAACACGGCACCAGAGTTAAGTTAGGGTTTTTCAAAATGCTGACACGCCGAGCTCAAAAGGTTCGCCATCACTGTCCTAGGTACATATCCAAGAGAAATGAAAACATATGTCCTCCCACAACCCTATACCTGACAGTTCACAGCAGCATTATTCATAACAGCCAGAAAGTGGAAACCACCCAAGTGTCCATCAATAGGTGAATAAACAAAATGTGGTCTGTCCATGCAACAGAATATTATTCAGCAACAAAAAGAAATGAAATTTCTGATACATGCTACAGCATAGATGAACCTCAAAAACATGCGGGGTGAAAGCAGCCAGACACAAAAGGCCGCATATATTGTGTGACTCCATTTATACGACAGGTCCAAGAGGCAAATCCATAGACACAGAAAGTGGTTTCCAGGGGCTGAAGAGAGGGAAGAATGAAGAGTGACTGCTCATTAGGTATGGGGTTTCTTTTTGGGGTGATGAAAGTGTTCTGGAATTAGACAGTGGGGATCAGTGCACAACTCTGTGAATATATTAAAATCCATTGAATTGTATTCTTTAAATGGGTGAACTTTATAGTATGTGAATTATATCTCAACAGAGCTGTCATTAAAAAAAAATGACTGAAAAAAATCATACAATGACACCTCTGTGCAGTGGCCTGGTTAAATCATTCTGCCTACTATAGGATAACCTGCTGTAAAAAACACAGAGTCTGTTCAAATGAAGAAACAATTTCTTTCTTTTCCTACCATGAAATCCCTACAGTGACCAACCATAAAATCAAATCCAAAGAGAAAAGAGCAAGAGCACACAATTTGCAATTCCCTGGCAGGTGTGAAATGAACCAAAGATCTGCACAAAGAAAATGTTTATCAGAACTGTTCACTTCCCTTTGATTACACAGATATAAACAAGTCAAAATTCTTTTTAACTCATGAGAAAATGTGCCAGCTTCTTTATTAGCAAAGAGCAAGGGAAAACAAGCATCTCTTCTATAACAAAATTAACATCCAACAGAAGGTCTGTTTGTACTAGGCCGTCATGAACCTTTCATCTCAGAGCACTGTTAAATTAAACAAGCCTATGTTGTATTGAACACAGCGAGCCAGACACCCTGGCAGGCTCCTAAACTTCATCAGTTAATGTTGAAGAACGATAGAAATAAAGAGGATGGTAGGAACGAAGGTGATGGTGATGACCAAGTAGCTTCATCTTCATTCTGTCCAACACTTCAATTATCTACAGTAACAGAAACAGTCTAGCAACTGTGAGACCCCTTTCTCGGTCAATGTACATAAGAGAGCAAGGACTTTGGAGCCAGAGAGACCTGGATTCCAGTCACTGTTTTTTCTAACCTACTTAAGCTGTGTACCCAAGGACAAAGTGCATAACCGAGGTCTTCTGTTCTCTAAATGAGGGAATGCACACAAACAGTAGAGGCCCAATGCTCAACATGTATGGCCCACCATAAAAACCCTCACTGCTCTCAACTCTCCCAAGCACATACTCGTTTTAGAGCTTATATCATCATATAAGTAACTGACATCAGCCATCCTTCTTCTACCCCAAGTACATCTAACAACTGAAAGATTCTATGAAGATTTCACATTAAATAAATTATCTCCCTTCCCGTAGAATTGAAGGTGGGAAAGCCATCAAGAAAGTCTGTCTTAAATGTCTTAATTTAGGGCATGACACAAAGCATTCATTCACCTAAGAAGTACTTAAAAGCACTGAACTGAGAGAGAGAGACACCAAGAGAAACAATTACTATTAGAGAAAATGCATATTTTTCAGTGCAATAATTGGTAACCTTTCCATTAAGATTGATGCAATCGTATATAATAAAAGCCTAATATGCAAACTGTCCTCTCGACCAGGAGTTCCAACTGCTCGCTATGACATGCACTGACCACCAGGGGGCGGCATGGAACACGGCGGGCATCGGTGACATGGCACTGGCAGTGGGCGGCAGTGGAGGTGCTGCCAGCCCAATGGGCCCCAACGAGAGCGGGACAGCGGTGGGATGGTAGACCAGGTGAGTGGGCAGCACCAGGCCAAGGCAGGTGCGAGCGGGGCCTGATAGCCCCACCGATTGCCCCGCAGATGGCAACCAGCAGTGGCAGCGGAAGCCTGATGACTCAGGTGGAGGGGGGTACGCGGGGGCCTGGAGGCCCAGGTGCTGCCCAGGGCCCAGAGGTCAGCTGGGACCTGCCCTTCCA
Source organism: Myotis yumanensis (assembly GCF_028538775.1). Classification (NCBI taxonomy): domain Eukaryota; kingdom Metazoa; phylum Chordata; class Mammalia; order Chiroptera; family Vespertilionidae; genus Myotis; species Myotis yumanensis. Next base: position 90,804,165 of record NW_027223755.1, read on the forward strand.
CATCAGACGCTCACGCTTTGATCACCAGCCAGGCCCAGGAACCGCATCTGTGCATGAATTTTGTGCACCAGGCCTCTAGTCTGATTATAATTTCCAAGTGTCAGTAATCAGTTCTCAAAGTAAAAGAAAAAGGAAGTGGAATGGTTTCAAGACTCCAGAAAAGATGTAGGAGGATATCCTTTGCCAATGACAGCAATTAATGTTTGAGTGATGGCTGCTGGAACATTCAGACTGAAAAACTTTATTACATTAGAATACACTGAAATCTATTTAAAACAAAACTTACTGGGTTTAATATACACAAACACAACCCTTACCATGAACTACGTGTCCTCGCTGAACAAACTGGCATGAAGGAAAAACTTGCATGATACTCCCATATTTGTCATTATACTATGATACAGGGGAAATGATGGTGTTCAGCCATACTCCCATGTTGGAAATCTTTTTAAAGAGAGTACCTAGACAGCAGTAATAAGCAGAGCCAGACTTCTCTGCCCAGCCCCACACACATATCCATCATGCACACTAAGCAAAGCTTCCAGAGTTAGGAAGGACAAAAATTTCTCAAGGAGGATGAACAGTCAGAGACTGAGGAGAGCCCTAGGGAGTTGCATCAAGCACTGCACTCTCTATGGAACTTGTGACCAAATCTACTGTTCTCCATCCCTTTTTTCTATAACCCTACCCTTAAGACCCTGAGTTAATAAACCTCTGTGAGAGACCAACTCAGTTACAGATACTATAGAAGTAAGCCCAGTGTTGGCTTTGCTAGGGATCTATTATCCTCTGTATATAAGCACTTAAAATTTTTTTCCTTCCTACTGCAGTTCTATACTCTCACCCTGATCATTGGAGTTTCATCGAAATATTCTGCACCACAAATTCTGTATATAAGACAGAACTTCTCCTCTTTCCAATTTTCCAATCAAATAACCACTTACACTGCCAGTCTAAATTTTAAGCTTGATGACTAAAATAGGAAAAAACTATTACAAATGCACAAAATCCAACTCACTAAATACGTAACAATATCAAAATCTGTTTCTTTTTTTAATATGTTTTTATTGATTTCAGAGAGAGGAAGGGAGAGGGAGAGAAAGATAGAAACTTCAACGATGAGAGAAAATCACTGATTGGCTGCCTCCTCCCCCCACTGCCCCACTACTGGAGATCAAGCCTGCAACCTGGGCATGTGCCCTTAGCAGAAATTAAACCATGACCTCCTGGTTCATGGGCTGACACAACAACTGAGCCACACCAGCTGGGCAAAATCTATTTTAGTACAGTATAAAAATGTTTATAAATGACAGTCTTAACTACTACTGGTAGTAATTCCTCACTTTCCAGGAGTATTTTTAGAATTAGGTTTAAAGAAATTAACTCATCAGTGAAATGAAAGCTACCTATACACAAATTCCTATACTGCCATAGAAAAGAGATTAAAGAACCCCAAAACTGTGGTTATTTTAGAAAACAAATACAAGCTTATACCATTAGCCACAATATCAGAGGGAAAAGTCTAGGAAATCTCAATTTAAGTACAACTAAAAATTCAGTAATTTCAAGTCTGCCTACATTTAATTTTGGACTATTTTTTAAAAATACAGTCCAAAGTTAATATGGACTGCCTCCTGCATGCCCCACAGTGGGGATTGAGCCTGCAACCCATGCATATGCCTGATGGGGAATTGAACCATGACCTCCTGGTTCCTAAGTCAATGCTCAACCACTGAGCAACGCTGGCTGAACTGGACTCTTTTTATGTTTTTTGTTTGTTTGTTTGTTTTTAGGGAGAGAGGGAGGGAAAGGAATAGACAAAAACATCGATGAAAGAGAGACATCGATTGGCTGCCTCCTGCAGGCCCCCTACTGGGGATCAAGCCCAAAACCTTGGCATGTGTCCTGACTGGGAATTGAACCCAGGACCTCTTGGTACACGGGATGATGCTCAATCCACGAAGCCACACCCGCCAGGCTGGACTATTTTTTAAGGAAGGAGTTGCTAAGCAAATTAAAACACAAATAAAAATTGCTAAATTATTAAATCAATTTTAAAATGTTACATGCAAATAACAAACTAGCTCATGCATTCCCTTATTAGAATCCCATATTCCAATGGAAACAAAATGTATGAGACAAGAATCCACAATGTTGCTAAAACGTATTAGAGCCCTGATGGGTATGGCTCAGTTGGTTGGAGTGTCATCCCCTACATCAAGAAGTGGTGGGTTTGATTCCCAGTCAAGTCACATACCTAGGTTGCAGTTCCATCTCTGGTCAGGGTGAGTATGGGAGGCAATTGATCGATATTTCTTTTTCACATCGATGTGTTTTTATATTCTCTCTGTCCCTCTTGCTCCCTCACTAAAATCAGTGGAAACTCATGTTATCAGGGGAGGATTAAACAAAACTGGAGTAGATAATTTTTCCATCTTCTCTGTTTATTTTGGCTGTGAAAAACCGGTGTAGGAGTCAGGAAAGCTTAATAGGCAGGATACAGGACAAAGATTTATATATTCTCCATGGCTGGCAATCCATATCTCTACCTCTATTTAAAAAAAATTTTTTTTTGCCGAAACCGGTTTGGCTCGGTGGATAGAGCGTCGGCCTGCGGACTAAGGGGTCCCGGGTTCGATTCCGGTCAAGGGCATGTACCTTGGTTGCGGGCACATCCCCAGTAGGAGGTGTGCAGGAGGCAGCTGATCGATGTTTCTCTCTCATCGATGTTTCTAATTCTCTATCTCTCTCCCTTCCTCTCTGTAAAAAATCAATAAAATATATTTAAAAAAAAAAAAATTTTTTTTTTATCTTTATTGTTGAAAGTATTACATATGTCCTCTTTTTTCTCCCATTGATCCCTTCTAGTCCACCACTACTCCCACCCCAGGCCTTCACCACTCTACTGTCTGTGTCTATGGGTTATTCATATACGCATTCAAGTTCTTTGGTTGATCTCTTCCCACCCACCCACCCCCACCTTCCCTCTGTCTCTACTTCTACCTATTTTTAATAAATGTCGAACCACACAATTAAAATACAACTCAATTTCTCTCCATTATAACTAAAAATATATTTTGGGGAATTCACTTTATCCTTGTCTTCAAATAACATAACTGAAAAAAATACTTTGTCTATAATAGGAAATATAAATAGGATTCCTTAATAAGATCTAGCATCCTTCCTAGTTTATTTTTTTTTATTTTTTTTAATATATTTTTTATTGATTTTTTACAGAGAGGAAGGGAGAGGGATAGAGAGTTAGAAACATTGATGAGAGAGAAACATCGACCAGCTGCCTCTTGCACATCTCCTACTAGGGATGTGCCCGCAACCAACGTACGTGCCCTTGACCGGAATCAAACCCGGGACCTTTCAGTCTGCAGGCCGATGCTCTATCCACTGAGCCAAACCGGTTTTGGCATCCTTCCTAGTTTAGATACTACTTTGCCCTTAACAGCAACAAAAATACAAATGAAAAAGAATATTTAAAATACCGTAATGTATATGAGCCCGAAAAGAAATGAGATATAGTCCAAATCAATAGTCTAAACAAAATGTCACAAAATTTTAAGGTAGCATCACTATAACTATATATGCCTATATTTGCGAGCATTTAAAAACCAAAGGTGCTAGTTTTATTCTCTAAGAAATTAAGTTTCTTAATTAAAACTTAAGATACTTCTCTTTTACATCTTAATTCTAACTCAATGACAATATACACCAATCAGGTACTCCTTCAAAAATGGTTTTGTGGGAGACCAAGATGGCGGCATAGGTAAACACTGGAGATTGCTGCCGCAAACAACCACTTCAAAAATACCACTAAACGACGGAACGGACATCACCCAGAACCACAGGAAGGCTGGCTGAGGAGAGACTCTTCAACTAGAAGGAAAGACAACAGCATACCGAGGCTCAGAGGAGGCGCAGTGTGGAAAATATAAAGGTGCGGTGGTGAGCGCGCAAAGCGGGCTGGTGGCTGAGGGTGCAGTTGTCGTTTTCAATCAGGAGGGAGTCTCAGACTCTGAGCTCCAGATCCAGGCGAGTCTCTAGGGACTCAGACTCAAACGGGAGAAGCAGGATTGTCTGGCATCAGTTGGAACGTGAGGGCAGCTTTTTCTCCGAGGTTTGCAGCGGTTGCTGGGGTTCTGAGAAGCAGAGCCTCTGGGAACAGGACTGAGAGCAGCCATAACTGCTCCCTCCACCCGCCCTGTTGATCCCGTGCGACCCACCCTGCCCAAGCCCTGCACAGAGCCATTTGCCGGATCGCCTCAGGCAAAGGCTAGATTAGCACCTCTCCAGAGGACAAGAAGTTTTCCCACGGCAGACACAGCTGATTCTCACAGCCAGTCAGCCTGGTGGTCAAATCCCTCTAGTATTAACTACAACAATCAAGGCTCAACTAGAACAAGACTGCGCACAAAGACCACAAGGGGGTGCACCAAGAAAGCATAAAAAATGCGGAGACAAAAAACATGACAGAAATGGAGGATATAGAACTAAAAAACGCAATTTTGAGGGCTTGCAATAATGTGCTAGAAGCTGCCAATAAACTTGATGAGAGCCTCACGAAAACTAATGAGACCCTCGATGCTATGATAAAGAACCAACTAGAAATTAAGCATACACTGACTGAAATAAAGAATATTATACAGACACCCAATAGCAGACCAGAGGAGCGCAAGAATCAAGTCAAAGATTTGAAATGCGAAGAAGCAAAAAACACCCAACCGGAAAAGCAAAATGAAAAAAGAATCCGAAAATACGAAGATAGTGTAGGAGCCTCTGGGACAGCTTCAAGCGAACAAACATCAGAATTATAGGGGTCCCAGAAGATGAGAGACAGCAAGATATTGAAAACCTATTTGAAGAAATAATGGCAGAAAACTTCCCCCACCCGGTGAAAGAAATGGACTTACAGGTCCAAGAAGCGCAGAGAACCCCAAACAAAAGGAATCCAAAGAGGACCACACCAAGACACATCATAATTAAAATGCCAAGAGCAAAAGACAAAGAGAGAATCTTAAAAGCAGCAAGAGAAAGAGACTCAATTACCTACAAGGGAATACCCATACGACTGTCAGCTGATTTCTCAACAGAAACTTTGCAGGCCAGAAGAGAATGGCAAGAAATATTCAACGTGATGAATACCAAGAACCTACAACCAAGATTACTTTATCCAGCAAAGCTATCATTCAGAATTGAAGGTCAGATAAAGAGCTTCACAGATAAGGAAAAGCTAAAGGAGTTCATCACCACTAAACCAGTATTATACGAAATGCTGAACGGTATCCTTTAAGAAGAGGAAGAAGAAAAAGGTAAAGATACAAATTGTGAACAACAAACATGCATCTATCAACAAGTGAATCTAAGAATCAAGTGAATAAATAATTTGATGTACAGAATAAACTGGTGATTATAATGAATCGGGGACATAGAAAGGGAATGGACTGACTATTCTTGGGGGGGAAAGGGGAATGGGAGATGCGGGAAGAGACTGGGCAAAAATCGTGCACCTATGGATGAGGACAGTGGGTGGGGAGTGAGGGCAGAGGGTGGGGCGGGAACTGGGAGGAGGAGAGTTATGGGGGGGATAAAAAAAGAGGAACAAATGTAATCTGAACAATAAAGATTTAACTAAAAAAAAATGGTTTGTGTGTCTATCATGTATGTTCCAGGTATCATATGAGTTGCTAGATGTAAGCTGGTAAATAAAACAGGCTTGGTCCTGGCCTCAATAATTTTAACTTGGACCTAAAAGCACTCACATGGAATGCAATCTATATTATAAGAATATGCATTTTATATCTAGGGAAAAGATAAATTACTTTTTAATCCCCACTTGAGGATATGTTTTTATTGATTATTTTTTAGAGGGGGTGGGGAGAGAGGGAAGGAGCATTGATTGATTGCCTCCTGTACATGCCCCCAACCGGGGATCGAATCTACAAGCTAGGTAATGTGCCCTACTGGGAATCGACCTGGAAACTTTCTGGTGTTTAGGAGAACACTCCAACTGGCTGGGGTGGGAAGTTTTAATTGGTTTTTATTGAGTCAAAGAACAAACAGTAGGTCAATAGTGTGTATAATCCTATTTGATCGAAATAAAATCGAAAACAAACATAAAATTAGAGCCCACAGTCATATCAGCAACAGGCAAAATCCTTTGGACAGATGAGACTTAATGTCAATATTCATAGGTTTACATGTGAAAGCATATTCACTTAGTTCACGTAACTCAATAATATTCTACGATTACCCAAGTTTGTAAATCCTATTCGGTATGCTTTTCTGCAATTGTACCCATGTTTGAAATCTATTAAGAAGTTGAAGTTTTTAAAGCTCTACTATAAATTAAAAAAAAACAGGTATTGCTCTCTATAAAGGGAAACTTTCAGTACCCAAAACAATTAGTGTCAATAATTTAAAAATATTTATGAGTTAGGGCAATAGACTAAAAACAAAGAACACAACATATTTTAACATTTTCATCACATTTAAAGTCCAAGAGTGTCTCACTTACACATGAGAATCACAGATACAGTCTCAATAAGGAAATTCTTCATGTAAATAAATATATCAAACTAGAGGCCTGGTGTACAACATTCGTGTAGGGGGTCGGGGGGTGGTCCTCAGCCCGGCCTGAGCCCTCTCGCAGTCCGGGACCCCTCGGGGGATGTCCGACTGCCAGGGAATGGGCCTAAGCTGGCAGTCAGACATCCCCTGAGGGGTCCTTAGCGCTGCCAGAGGCAGGAGAGGCTCCCACCATGGCCACTGCGCTTGCCACTGTGAGCCCGGCTTCTGACTGAGTGGCTCTGCCTTGCAGGTGGGAGAAGCTCCCGCCACCACCACTGCACTCCTCAGCTGAGCCTGGCTTCTGGCTGAGCAGCGCTCCCCCTGTGAGAGTGCACTGATCACCAGGGAGCAGCTCCTGCATTGAGCATCTGCCCCCTGGTGGTGAGTGTGTGTCATAGTTACCGGTTGTTCCACGCATATTAGCCTTTTATTATATAGGATGAAAGAGGTCTTTGAAAACATAAAGTTTATTTTAGGCAAAAACCTTGCTATCTCAAAAAGGTACCATTTTTTTCTCCTATTGACTGGAGAAAATTAAAAAGATTTAAAAACTCAGCGTGAGCAGGGGTATGGAAAACATGACCCTCATGGACTTTGCTGGTGATCAGGATGAGGTGGGAGGGTGGTGGTAATAAATTGGTAGACTTTACAGAGGGCACTTTAGCCATATGTGTCAATATTTAAAACGTGTATAATATTTGACTCAGCACCTGTATGTCTAAAAAATAAATGAGTGCCCTAACCAGTTTGGCTCAGTGGATAGAGTGTCGGCCTGCGGACTGAAGGGTCCCGGGTTCGATTCCGGGCAAGGGCATGTACCTTGGTTGCGCGCACATCCCCAGTGGGGAGTGTGCAGGAGGCAGCTGATTGGTGTTTCTCTCTCATCGATGTTTCTAACTCTCTATTCCTCTCCCTTCCTCTCTGTAAAAAATCAATGAAATATATTTTTAAAAAATAATAAAAAAAAATAAAAAAATAAAATAAATAAAAAATAAATGAGTAAGTATACAACAATGTAAGTACAGGGTTGATCAACGCATCATTAACTATTATCTCTTAGGAACAAGCTAAATTTCTGTTGTCTAAGGAGTGATTAAATAAATTATGTTGCCTCAAACAATGGCATGTTAGATAGCCAGTAAAATAATCATGTATGATTATGCATGTCTTTTACAAGCATGTGTAGAAATGTACAAAACATATTGTTGCATTAAAAAGACCATCATATATAGTATGAACCAATTTACTTAAAGATTTGTATGTAAATACTTATTTTACAGATAAATTCCTAAAAGTATGTTCACCAAAATACTAATGGCAGTCATTTCTGGGTGGTAGAAGTTGGATGTTTACTTATGTCATTATGTTGTTTTATACGGATGGAAGGTTTTTCTCATTATTATAACAACAAAATACAACACCTTTTCATTTAAGAAAAGTAAGTGTTGCTATGTTACCAGAAGTGACTTCAAATCTCTTCAACTCCCTATTTAAAAAAACAAAGCTTTCCCTGAATGTTGTAGATATAATCACCAAACAGCTTATGGATTTCCACCTGCTAGATCTCCTCAGTAGCATGCCCTCAAACAAGAAGATAATGAGAATTTAAATGATTTAATTCAAACAGCCCACCTTTCTGGCATCCACCTAAGAACCCCAGGTGCCATGAACTGAAACCCTCCTAAAGCAATCTCCCTCTTACATCTTAAGAAAACAGGCTGTGGAGCGAAATTAAAAATAATAAGCCCTGGCTGATTTTGCTCAGTGGTTAGAGCATCGGCCCAGGGGCTTAAAGGTCTCAAGTTCGATTCCTGGTCAAGGGCACATACCTCAGTTGCAGGTTCCCTGGACCAGATAGGGGCACCATGCGGGAGGCAACCAATCGATGTATCTCTCTCATGTGGATGTTTCTCTGCCTCTCCCTCCACCTCCTCCCTCCCTTCCACTCTCTCTAGAAATCAATGGAAAAAATATCCTCAGGTGAGGATTAAAAAACAAAACAAACAAAAAACAATAAGAGAGAATGTTTTTTTAAAAAAATTAAATCATAAAAAAACTTACCTCAGTCAAATATTTAATTATATTCTTGTCTTACATTCTCTTTATTAGCACCTTTATTGTGAACCTGGAAAAGGGGGGAAAAAGTGAAAATTACTTTTTATTGAACACTTACATGCCAGACAGGTGGTCAAATAAAGCCTCCTGGAGAACGTGAAGTCTGAGATAAATTGGAAAAAACAAAATGGAAGTTACTAAAGTGGGATTGTTGGGAAAGAAAGTTGAGACTTGCAAGTATAATTAAATAACTTTCCCTAAAATTTTCAAGGAGCTACATAAATGACTATACTATTGAACAAATTGTCTTAAAGATCTGAAGCAGGTGAAAAGTTGGGTTGCTAGACTCAGAACACCTGCATTGAATCCCAGCTCGCCACTTCCTAGCTTGTGTAATCTTCAGCAAGTCCCCAAGCCTGTGTGCCTCATTTTCCCCATCCTATATAATAAAAGCGTAATATACAAATTGTCCCCTCCACCGGGATTCGACCAGGCGGTGGGGCCTGCCATGCACTGGGCCTCTAGTATGTATAATAACAATATCCAACTCAAAACTGTGGAGGATTATATAAAGTAATCCACATCAAGACTTTATAACAGTTTCTGGAATGTAACAAATGTTCAATAAATGTTAATTATTGCTTTTATTATTATACTAGACTCTAGTATACTCTAGTAACTAGAGGCCCAGTGCACGAATTCATGCATGGGTGGGGTCCGGCTGGCCTGGCCCCAATCAGGGCAGATCGGGGCCAGGCCTGTCAGGAGGAGGAGACAGCGGGTGGTTCACCTGCCAGCCCGCCCAATTGGAGCCTGATCAGGCCCGGGTAGGGGCTGCAGGCAGTTGGCCAGCCGGTCCTGCCCCTGATCAGGGTGGGGAGGCTGATATGGGGTGGGGCCGGCCGGGAGGAGGGGACACGGAGGGGTTGGCCAGCAGGTCCCACCCCCTGACCGGACCAGTTTGCTGGCTGCAGTGGGTTCACAGCAACTGGTCATTCTGGACTTACAGCTTTGTGGTCACTGGCTTTTTATATATATACTAGTAGATACTTTTGTATAATAAAAATCTGTACTGACATTACTTTATTATTGACAAATGGGATAATCTTGTCTTCAAGAGGCTTATAGGGTACTTGGAGAGAGATAAGAGTTACCCAGACACATAAGACAAAAGAAAGATTAACGTTAATTATTATTCATTTATTTAACAAATCTGAGAGTCTGTTCATTGGCAGGTATTTTGCTAGGCATTCTTTGGTGGACAGGATGGACATAGTTTCTCTCCTCACATTTCCAGCCTATCCAGGGTCATGCTATAGGACAGATGAGCTACACGAGGAGAAACATGCTGATTTTTACTGGCATGGGGCAGTATGTATCTGAACTGATAGAACTGGATAGCAGAACATTCATGATAGGAAATACAGGATGTCTGGGTAGCCTCATTGTCAGGGTGCATCCAAGAGGGCAAAAAGTAATAAGGATAGAAAGCAGGGAGAATCTCATGCTGGTCTGAGTCTGTTCTGTGTTCTCAAGTATGTTGATTATCCTGCTCAAATTGAACCACAACAATTTTAATATACTTTATTTGTTATAATTTCAATTTGAATACCTTTTTGTTGTTTTTCTTCATGGTTTCGTTTTTTGCATTTTAAAGGTGAGAGGGGTAAGAGTAGGAAAAAGGAAAAAAGAACAAAATTTCAACCCATGTTGACAGTGATGGTGGAAGTGGAATTATATGATGAGCTTTATATTTTCTTTTTTAATTCTCCCAACTTTCTAACAAAGACAAAATTGCTCCTTTTACAGATTAAGAAACTGAGGCTCTGAGTAGTCAAACAGATCCCCAGATCTCCACAGAACTAATAAATGCAGACACAAAATTAAACTGCAAGCTTGACTACCAAGTCTTTCCTTTTCTTAGGCAAGAATATATAAGGGATTCTGCAGAATTTAAAGTCTGTTAAAAAATGACTTAAAACTTCAGGGTCTACCAATTTCTTTACTTACACCGAAATAAACAGCCTTCATATACACAGTCACAACCATTTAGAAAAGACAAAGGAAGAGAAGATTGTACTTATAAAAACAAAAAGTAAAATAGTTAAGATGAATTTAAGAAGAAATGGGCAAAACCTACATGAGAAAACCTTTAAAAACTTCACAAGGATTTGAGAGTAAAATCAAATGGAAAAATATACAATGTCCTTATATAGAAAAATTCAACACCAGAAAAATATCGATTCTCCCTATGTTAGTTTATAAATTTAACATGATCTCAATTTTTTAAAAGAGTTGCCCCCCACCAGAACAAGACAAATGATTCTAAAGTTCACATGGAAAAATAAACAAGCAAGAACTGCCAGGAAAATGAAGGACAACAAGGGAAACTAGCTTTATGAAATGTCAAAACATTTTATAAAACCAATAACGTAAACTGGTGTATGAATAGGAAGACTAAAGGAATAGAACAGGTAGTTGAGAGGTGTACCTCATTATATCGGGAAGTTCAGGATACAATAAAGGTGCATTGTATTCTGAAACAAATGGATAAGGTAACTGGTAGGCACATTGAAAAAGACAAAGCTGAATCTATACATAACCCCTGAATGCCAGAATAAATTCTACATGGATCAAAGATTTAACTTAAAAATGAAACCATAAATGTATTAAAGAAAACAAAAGCAAATTCTAAATTCTTGGAGGCTTTTCTGTGACTTAATCCAGACACCAAAAAAAATCAATATTAACTACCTAAAACTTAAAGATACAACTTTTAAGCCTGCTCTAGACCAAAATACATGAAAGTAAAAAAAAAAAAACAACAACAACAAAACACACACACACACACACACACACACACACACACACAAATGACAACTGGGGGTAATTGCAACTCACATTGCAAAGGGCTAAACTTGCTAATTTACAAATAGAAATTGATTAAAGAAAAAGCAATCCAAAGAAAAATGTGCAAAGGGCAAGAACAGATAGTTCACAGAAAAGGAATTAGAAATAGCCTTTAGGCATATGAAAAGATATTCAGCCTCATTCATAATCATAGCAATGCACATTAAAACTACACCTAGTTATCATTTTTCACCTATCAAACCGATATAAACTCCAAAGTTGGAGTCTGTTGGTGAGGCTATGAAGAAATAGGTGCTCTAATATATTATTTAAGAAGGTTCAAAATGGTACAACCCTGAAGGAGGACAGCATTTATCAAAATTATAATTGCACTGTTCACTAACCCAGCAATATTACTTCTAGAAAGATATCCTACATAGACACCTCACATATACAAAATGTATGTATACAAGGTTATTCAAGCAAGGTTGTCTGTGATTGTAAGAGACTGTAAAAAAAAACTCAAATATGCATCAGTGGGAGCTAGTTCAATAAACTATGGTACAGGCATACAATGGGATATTCTGAAGCTGTTAAATATTTGTTTTCCATACACTAATATGGGAAGATCCAAAAGGTATATTAACTAAAAAATGCAAAGCAGCATAATCATTTACATAGTATGCTACATTTTATATAAGAAGGAGAAAGTATATACTATTATACTGGTATTTGCTTCTATCTATACAAAGAAAAATAGACATCTATAGGAAACAAAACAAGTTTTCGGCAGAGAGAAGGGGACAGGTTAGACCAGCCGTGGGCAAACTACGGCCCGCGGGCCGGATCCGGCCTGTTTGAAATGAATAAAACTAAAAAAAAAAAAAAAAAGACTGTACCCTTTTATGTAATGATGTTTACTTTGAATTTATATTAGTTCACACAAACACTCCATCCATGCTTTTGTTCCGGCCCTCCGGTCCAGTTTAAGAACCCATTGTGGCCCTTGAGTCAAAAAGTTTGCCCACCCCTGGGTTAGACCAAGAGAGTTGCTAGAGTCCTCAAAAAATATGAACATTTTATTTATACAAAATGAATTTTAAAGTGTTAAAAGTATAGCTTATAGAAAAGAGAAAAAGGGAACTACCTATAATTCAGAGTCAAAATCCAACTAGAATTAAAAGAAAATTTTCTCTGAAATTAGATATTAACTAGAGGTCTGGTGCATGAAATTCGTGTACTGAGGAGTAGGGGGGAGGGTGTCCCTCAGCCCAGCCTGTGCCCTCTCACAGTCCAGGCAGGCGGACATTCCTCTCGCAGTCTGGGAACCCTTTCTCCTTACTGCCTGCCTGCTCACTGCTCCTTACCGCTCAGCTCCCTGCTCCTTAATGCTGCCATGGAGGTGGGAGAGGCTCCTGCCACCACCGCTGCACTCGCCAGCCATAAGCCTGGCTTCTGGCTGAGTGGTGCTCCCCCTGTGGGAGCACACTGGCCACCAGGGGTCAGCTCCTTCGTTTAGCGTCTGTCCCTGGTGATCAGTGTGCATCATAGCGAACGGTTGTTCTGGTTGTTCCACCATAATGGTTGCTTACACTTTTATTATATAGACTAGAGGCCCGATGCATGAAATTCATGCACGGTGTGTGTGTGTGTGGGGGGGGGAGGGATCCCCTCAGCCCAGCCTACACCCTCTCCAATCCGGGACCCCTCAGGGGATGTCCGCTGCCAGTTTAGGCCCGTAAACCAGCAGTAGGACATCCCTCTCACAATCCGGGACTGCTGGCTCCTAACTGCTCATCTGCCTGCCTGATCGCCCCCAACTGCCCCACCTTGCTGGCCTGGTCACCCCCAACTGCTCCCACCCACCAGCCTGGTCACCCCTTACTGCCCCTCCTGCCAGCCTGGTGGCCCCCAACTGCCCCCCTCTGCTGGCTTGGTCACCCATAACTGCCCCCCCCACCAGCCTGGTTGCCCCCAACTGCCCCCTGCTGGCCTGGTCACCCCTCACTGCCCCCCCCCACTGGCCTGGTCACCCCCAAATGCCCCCCTGCCAGCCTTGTCACCCCTCACTGCTCCCCTTTACCAGCCTGGTCGCCCCTCACTGCCCCCCTCTGCCAGCCTGGTCGCCCCTCACTGCCTCCCTCTGCCGGCCTGGTTGCCCTAACTGCCCCCCCGACCTGGTTGCCCCTAACTGCCTCCACCCCCCCACCAGCCTGGTCGCCCCTCACTGCCCCCCTCTGCCAGCCTGGTCACCCCTCACTGCCCCCCTCTGCCAGCCTGGTCACCACTCACTAACCCCCCTGCCGGACTGGTCGCCCCACGCAGCCTAGTGTTCAGTCGTTTGGTCGTCCCTCACTAACCCCCCTGCCGGCCTTATCGCCCTGTTCAGCCTGTTCAGTCGTCCGTGCAGTTGTTTCGGGTGTGACGGCCCCTGGCTCTTTATATATATGGATAAGCAATTTTAGTGTGGACATCACTAAAAATTATAAAAGATTAATTTTTTCTTCAACCAAGTTAAAGCATGTGACTATAATAATGTATGTTTTTAAAATCTACTTTTATTGATTTCAGAGAGAAAGAGAGAGGGAGAGAGGGGTAGAAACATCAATGATGAGAGAGAATCATTGATCGGCTGCCTCCTGCATGCCCCACACTGAGGATCGAACCCGCAACCTGGGCATGTGCCCTTGACCGAATCAAACCTGGGACCCTTCAGTCCACAGGCCGACACTCTATCCACTGAGCCAAACCAGCTAGGGCTATAATAATATATTTAAAAGTTATTTCAAGGGGTGAGGAATTAGAAGAGAGAACAGGAAGGTGCAATGGAAAGAATCCTATAGTCTAATGGTTCTCATAGTATGGTCTCTGGACCAGCAGCATCAGCATCAACTGAAAACTGTTGAAAATGCAAATTTTCTGAACTAGAAACTCTGAGAGCAGTAGGTAACAATTCCTATAATACACACTGAAGTTTGAGAGCCATTAATCTGGTCCAGTGCTTCCCACACAGTCACCTGCATCACTTGGAGGGGGATCATATTAAAATGCAGATTCTGGTTCAGTAGGTCTGGGATGGGCCCCAGAGTCTGAATTTCTACCAAGCCCCAGGATGCTGCTGGTTCAGGGCCCATATTTTGAGAAGAAAAGCCGAAGTCCACCTGTGGAAGAAGATAAGCAGTCTTCATGTGGTTGAGTTTCCTATGAAACCTGCTCTCACTATCAGACAGAAAAAAGTCCTTAGACAGGTTTCCTGGCTAAGAGATACCATGCAACCTCCCATATAAATTCTGTACTTAACACTTAGCAAATATATTTGCAAAAATATTTCTTATTAAAATAATAATTATTAATTTTTGAAATCCTATTTAAAGATGTCCCATTTAAGAAAACTTTCATTTATAAGTGGACTTATGAACCTTCCAGAATGATAAAAACAAAGATCATATTCATACATCTGCTGGTTATACTGTCTGATTAACTTTACTTCAAACACATTAACCAAACCATCTGCTCTCCATGAAAATCACCAAGCAGTCTGTTTCTCATATTTACAAATACTGACTCTCCATTTGTTTTATATGGGAATAATCTTTATAGGAGTCTTCCAAGTAAAGAACTGTGGTTTAGAAGGAAGGATCTAGACATGCTGTATAGCTTCATTTTGCAGGTCATCCCTTTTGGTGTTAAACATAAATCAATATGCTGAGATTTCTATATATTCCCTATTTCACTGACTCTAAAATGCCATCAATTTTCAGACACACTATTATTTTATGTACCACTAAGAAAAGTTGCCAATTAAACCATGCCAATTTTAAGATACCATTCCATCTCAGATATGCATCTTAAAACATCAATTAAATTGCTTAATTAAAAATCTCAGTGGTATGTCTATAATAACTCATTTTCATCCATATAAGCATGGATTTTTGCCCATTCAACAATGTATCCCCCCTAAACACTGTAACAGTTTCCATATCTATGCAAGTCATATTATTTGGTTCAGTACAGATGAATATAAAAAGTAGTAATTTTTTTTTTAGTAAAGGAAAAAAAAGGGAGTGACCTCTTTTTACCCTGGAGTGTGCTATTGCTTGCTCAAAGTAATAAAAATTAATTACTCTCAATTTAGGTAATTTTCCAATCCAAAAATATTCAATGAACCTATCTCAAGTCAATTTAAAATATATCTATTTTGGTAACACCTTTCAAACATCACAACCAATGAACAATAAACATCTTACAGCAAGAAGCAATTTATCCACTAAACAAAACGGGAAAATAAACTTGCTTTGTAATTTTAACAAGCGTTGAAGAAATTTATAATGTTACACTGTAGCTACATAATAGTCGGAGTTGAACTTTCTTAATTTGCATTTTCCCCTAAACTTCATCACTGAGTTTCATGTGAAAAATCAATTTCTAACTAATCATACCAGGAGGACTAAGGACGTATATGATTACAGGTAATTTTAATTTTCACCTCTGTACACAACCACATTTTCTAAATTCTCTAATATGGATATTTAGTATGTAGGAATGATGGTTATTTAAAAAGTGGTTATACAGTAATAATTTGCATTTTATTTAATTCAGGCCTTTTTAGTTATTTACACATATTGCTGTCACTCCACAAATCTATTCTAGTCTCAAACTCTTCAATTATTCAAGGTTTAGTTGTCAACATGTCTAATAAGAATTTCCATTACACAAAGCAAATTTTTCAGACAGAGGGACACAGGTGCTAATCTTGTCTCCCACCTGAAATTCTAGAATAATCAATGAAAGTGCCAGTAGCCAAGGATCTGATTTTTTGGTATGTTAGACACGTGAAAAAACAGGTGAAAAACACAGAAAGAACAGGTGAAAAATTTTCCCAATTGTTTGTGTCAGTTAAATCCTGCCTTTTTCTGTAATCTATCCTATATAATAAAGAGCTAATATGCAAATGGCCATCACACCCTTGCGCCCTCATGCCCTAGCGCCAGGGGACCTGAGGCAGCACCCCCTGCCCTGGGGCTGGGGGACCTGAGGCCACACCCCCTGCCCAGTGCCAGGCTGGGGGACCTGAGGCTGTGCCCCCAGTCCTACAGGGCTTGATGGCGGTGGGGCTAGCTGGGTCTGGGTCTCGCACAATTTCGAGGCATGCGTGGGTAGGCTGGGACTTGACTCTGGGTCCCATGGCACACCCCCAGACTCTGACAGGAGGGAGATTTTCATATACATTTTACTAATTTTCTTTCATCTCTGACACTTTTATTATAGAGAAAGGGCAAATAGCAATATTAAAATATTTCCTCTAATTAATTCCCTTTTAATGTGCACAAACTTTGTGCACTGGGCCTCTAGTGTATATATATAAAAAGCCAGTGACCAGAATGCTGTAACGACCAGACCGACCAGTCGCTATGACGCCCACTGCAGCCAGCGAACTGCCCATTGGGGGGGACCGCTGGAAAACCCCCTGCAGCCCTTCCCCCTGGCCAGCCCTGTCCCCTCACCCTGATCAGCCTGCAGCCCATCCCCCAAGCCGGCCCCACCCCTGACCTCCCCCCCACCCCAATAGGGGGTGGGGTCGGCCGGCCAACCTCCTGCAGCCTCTCCCCCAGGCTGCCCACCCTCAATGGGTCCCCACCACTTGATCCACCCGCAGCCCCTCCCCCCAGCTGGCCCCACCCCTGATTGCCCCCCTACCTCAATAGGGAGCGGGTCTGGCTGGCAAACCTCCTGTAGCCCCTCCTCCCACCTGGCCCCACCCCAGATCATCCCCCGCCACACCAAGCGGGGGTGTGGCTGGCTGGACAACCTCCCATAGCCCCTCCCCTGGCCACTGACCCCCGATCGGCCCCCACCCACCCATTCAGAGGCAGGGCCAGCTGGCCCACTGCACACAGCCCCTCCCCATGACTGCCCTGCCCCCAATTGGCCCCACACCCCAATTGGGGGCAGGATCTGCCAGTCAATTGCCCTCGGCCCCACCCCCCAGCCAGCCCAGCCCTGACTGGGACCCGATTGGGGCGGGCCAGCCGGTCAACCTCCCACCATCTCCTCCTTCCAACAGGTCTGGCCCCAATCCGCCCTGATTGGGGCCAGGCCCGCCAGACCCCCCCACCCATGCACGAATTGGTGCACTGGGCCTCTAATAAAATTATAATTAAGGCTGTTCCTTATAGTAGGTCACACAGGGGCTAGTACTATCTCCTAAGAGATATGATCAGTTATCAAAGTGACTGGAGACATCACTGTGTTTGGGGGCCAAGATGTATGGAACATACCCATGTAGTGAAGATTCGTCCTGAGAATCTTTTAAATATCCAGCTAGATTAATCACGATAAAATGGCATTACTTTAGCACAGTGGTTCTCAACCTTCCTAATGCCACGACCCTTTCATACAGTTCCTCGTGTTGTGGTGACCCCCAACCATAAAATTATTTTCGTTGCTACTTCATAACTGTAATTTTGCTACTGTTATGAATCGTAATGTAAATATCTGATATGCAGGATGTATTTTCATTGTTACAAATTGAACATAATTAAAGCATAGTGATTAATCACAAAAACAATATGTAATTATATATGTGTTTTCCGATGGTCTTAGGCGACCCCTGTGAAAGGGTCGTTCGACCCCCAAAGGGGTCTCGACCCACAGGTCGAGAACGCTGCTTTAGGACATAACACTGAAAAGTTTTTATATTATGGAAAACCCAAGGTAATTTAGGAGAATATAGCTAATGTGAAGAAAGTTGAGATAAAATAACTAATGTCTAAAAATCAGTGACCATTTTTCTCACATCACATACTGTTATCATTGCAATGTCATAAGATTGAACATATCTAAACTCGTGAGATACTGGCACTGAAGCCTTAAATTTCAATCTTGTTATTTTATTCATTATTATCAGTAAGCAGAAAGAATCCAGTATGTCTCGAAGCTTGTGACACAAAAGGTGCAGTACAATGTAACTTGAAAATATGGCAGTCACAGAGGGGTTATATTAATATTATTTGTGTGTTGATTGTGATAGTCTATAATTTATCTTGGCATTTTATCTCTAATTTAATGTAAGTTGTTTATTATCATAACAAAGGGTTTTTGCAATGCTTAGATGTCCTCCCACTAGAGCCCCCCTCCCCACACACAGAGTGCCCATCTCTATCTCTGGCCCTTCTTTTTCTTGTTAGAAATAGCTCCTAATATTTTTATCGCTCTTCGATCCAAATGCATTCATTGGAAGCAGGTGCAAACACCCAGGCACGTGCTCTCTCCTAACAGAGTATGTGCTACAGTGAATGATATGGCAATGCATGTCCCACACTGCTCGCCTTTTAGATCTCCCTTGCGTTTAAACCGGAGCATCGCACTGATTGTGTACATTTCGTGGAAAGGTCCATTTCAGGGCGGTAAAGTGGGCTTTATAAATGTCTGCGGCAAAGGGAAGGAGCCTTGGTTCAGAGCATCACTGCTCCAAAGAGTAGAATCACATGCTTAACCAAAATCAAACTTAAGAACTTTCCGCTGCCTAAGGAATACAAAAGTCCGCGGAACCAATATTCCAATTCCACTCGACCTGGCGCACGCCGCAGCCTGAAGCCCACGTCTGTTCCCGCACAGGAACCAACAAGAGTTCTTAACCATTTCGGGATCAAGGACCCTTTGGGGAATTTGACAAAAGCCAAGGGCCACCTCCCAAGAAACTCCTATACAAAGCTGCATTCAACCTGGGAGGGTGGGGACGGTGGGGGCTCCCAGACACACCCGCTGCAGCCCGATGGGGACCCGAGGGTAGAACTCCAGCCTGAGCGCCCCGAGAGTGGGGGCGGGGGAAGGGTGGGCGGCAAGGGCGGGCGTGGGCGCGGGGGTCAGGGGGCCCGGTCTGAGCCCCCAGCCCAGCCCTTCCCCGCAGCGTGACTTCGGGCAGGGAGCTTCGCCTCTCGGTGCAGCACCGGAGGGCACCCGCGCAAGTTCAGTGCCCAGCGCACAGGAAAGGCTCAAATGGTGTTGGCACCGCCAGCGGCACCGCGTCCTCGGCGCCACGCCGCTGCCGGAGTGGGGGGACCGAGGCGGGCGCCGGGGTCGCACCCGAGCAGGGTCCGGCTGCAGGGGGACCGGCCCGGGCGGCCCCGGCCAGGCCGCCCCGCCCCGTCCGCGCGGGTCCCGGGACGGGGCGGACCGGGCGGCTCCGCTGCAGCCGCGGGGCGAGCTGGGACTGCCGCCCAGGACGCGGGCCGCCCGCCCGGCCCGTTCCCCAGTCGGACCCTCGGTCTCCGCCGCTC
Organism: Myotis yumanensis; assembly: GCF_028538775.1. NCBI lineage: Eukaryota > Metazoa > Chordata > Mammalia > Chiroptera > Vespertilionidae > Myotis > Myotis yumanensis. Next base: position 90,823,928 of record NW_027223755.1, read on the forward strand.
TCACCCCGTCTTCGACCCCCAACGGTCGCCACTACCGCCCGCAGCTCACCTCCCCGGCCGCTGCCGCTGCTGCCGCCGCCACCGCTACCGCCGCCGCGCGCGATCTCGCGAGACTTCGCTCCCCTCGGGCTCCCCGGCGCTTCCCCGCCCTCCCGCGGCCGGCGCGCACGGACCGGAGCCTGGAATAGACGCGGCGCGCTCCCTATAAGCTGCCCCCAGCTTCGGGGTCTGGCCTAGCGGTGCTTGGCTCCCTGCATCCCAGTCGTTACATCCATTCCGCTCACCGCTGTGCAGGTGAAGGGTTAAAAGCCAGGTGCGAGACCGGCGGCCGCCACCCTCTCACCTGGCCGGCCGGTGCGCGTGCGCATGCGCGCGCCTGGAGCCCTGGACCTGGGAGCCTTTGCAAAGGCTCTGGCCTCAGTGACAGTAATCCCAGCAGCTGGTCTCCAGGGCATATGTGTGCCCAGTGCTTTTACAACTCCCATCGGGTCCTCGCAGCAGCCCCCAAGAAATGGGTATTACCATACTCCCCATTCCAGAGAGGAAGAAATGGAGGCCTGGCAAGGTTAAGTCACTAGCTCCAGGACACAAGGTAGGAATTGGCATCTGGGGTTGTCTGACTCCCAAGCCACAGCCCCATTTCCCCCTCCATGACAAGCCCCCACAGGCCCTGTCCCTGCCCCCCTTCCGCTGAGAACACTAGTCTCAGCACCAGTCTTTACTTCCCTCCCAAGGTTTGCCCAGGTGAGAGCCCTAGGCGATTAGTTGCTACAGTCCCTCTGGTTTTTTGGAGCTGCTGTCAGGAAAACACTTCTCCCAAATTACACAACCTTCCTAAAGGCCTCCCTGTTCCAGGCCCTGTACCGCGCCCTGAACACGATCTGAATATATTTCGTTCTATCGCCTCTCCAGACCAGTGGCATTTTGATGATGGTAGAGAGCATAGTAGTTCTATGGGACACAGGACATAGAACCAGAATGTATGTGATATTAGGGGGCATAGAGAACCATATGACTACTTCTTAAGGGTAAAATTGTAATATTATAAACAGTAGTTTCCCCATATCCAGGGTTTCGCTCTCGGCCGTTTCAGTCACCTGTGGTCAACCACAGTCCAAAAATATTAAATGGAAAATTCCAGAAATAGTTCATAAGTTTTAAAGTGCAGGCCATTCTGACTCGTGTGATGAAATCTCGAGCCTTCCGTTCCGTCCAGACCCGGACATGAATCATCCCTCGGTCCAGCTATCCTTGCTTTATGTGTTCCCTTTCTGTTAGTCACTCAGTAGCTGCCTCTCTTATCTCATCAAATGCCTTAGGATCATAGTGCTTGTGTTCAAGTAACCCTTTTTTCATTGTATGTATGTATAGGAAAAAACATAGTATAGATGAGAGTTCAGTACTATCCCAGGTGTAAGGCATCCACTGAGGGGTCTTGGAACATATTCCCCACAAATACTATTATTGTCATTGTTTCTAAAGAAGAGGAACTAGCATTTATTGAGGGCATTTCAAGGTCACTACCAATAGTCTTCCAAGTTAGTCATAGGAAAATGGAGACTCAGGGAGATGAAGAAACTGGCCTATGTTTCTGTAATGAGACAGGATTTGCACTTGGGTCTGAGTTCAGAGCTAACTACTGCCTTGCACTAAAGTCCCAGGAGCTAGCATGAGCTAGTTGGGCTGGGCCAACAAGCTCTTGTAAAATCAAGAGCCTTGGAGGTTCTAGCTATCCCTTCACCATCAGGGCCTTACTCAGCCCACCTGACAGTCACATCAGTGTCAGCAAAAGTTGGCTTGCCCACCCTGCAAGCCTGTCCACTCCCTCCAGAAACAATGCCACTCTCAAAGGTCATAGGCGTCCCTCCATGGGCCAGCATCACTCAAACCACCCGATCGAGGAAGTGAGAGAGGAAGGGAAATCACATTTGATGAGCAGCAGCAAGGTGTCAAATACTACTCCAGGTGCTATACAGTCATTAACTCATTTAGTCTTCCCAACAGCCCCATGTGGATGGTATAATTGCACCCATTTTAAAGTTAAGAAAATCAAGGAACTAAGAGGGGAGAGAACTTACCAAGGGAACACAGTTGGTAAGTGGGAGGGCTGGGATTACACTTCAAGTCAGGCTATACCCCAAACCACGTACTTTGACCTCAGTGACCAACAAGGTTGTTCCCTTCTCCCAAAAACTTTCTTCTTCATGAAGCTGAAAACCTAAAAATCCCAAGTTCAGGACTCCAGTCTGAGATACTGTATATTTTCCTCCAGGTAGAACATGTCTCAATATTCTCATCTAAAATAAGGACATAAGCCCAGCCGGTGTGGCTCAGTGGTTGAGTGTCCACACATGAACCAAGAGGTCACTGGATCAATTCCGGGTCTGGGCACATGCCCAGATTGTAGGCTTAATCCCCAGCAGGGGATGTGCAGGAGGCAGCTGATAGATGTTTCTCTCTCATCGATGTTTGTATCCCTCTTCTTTCCTCTCTCTCTCTAAAAAATCAATTAAAAATAAATAAGGAAGGGGTTTCTAAATTCAAAATAATTTATCCTCTTTCTGACTACTCCACGTTTCATATGATATAGAGAGTTCTGTGTTTTTTTTTAAAATGATATACATGGGTTGTTGGGAGGATTAACCAAGTTAATATTTGTGAAGCATGTACAAAAGTGCCTTGCACAGGTTAAGCTCTCAATAAATTATAGCTATTATTACCCTGGGGATTTCTGTGATATTTCATTCGTTCCTCATCTCTCAACATAAACTCCAAATCAGTTTGGAGGGATGTGGCCTTATCTGCTCAGGCATGGGAATAAAATTAGTTTCTAGCACTCTGGAAACAATAAATGCTCTTTAATGGACAAAATTACTCCTGTTCTTCCTCCTTATCATGAAAAGAGAATAGTCTCTTCTCCAGCTCTTCCCAGTTTCCTGGAAGACTAGCAGCTGGTTTTTAAAAAGGCTCCCCTTGTATAGAAAAAGTCACCCAAATATTTTTAAGTTGTTGGCAAAAAAAAAAAAAATTAAGCTGAAACTTTTAAGAGAATTTTGATGAGGCTAGGAGTTAATATAACTATAGTGATATCATGATTGGGGGGAAGGTTTTTACAGGAACTGAAGCTGCCATCACCCTCAGCCATGGTACCCCAAAGTGAGGTTTCTACCCTGACACAAGGCACACCACATGTTCCCATCAATGGCAATGTGTCGCTGTGGAAGTGATTCTCACCATGCAAGGGGTGGTTGTAACAGGATCCATTGAAGACATTATAGTTTGACAAAAACACACACACAAAAAAACAACTGAGGTGATTCTAATATGCACACCTGTAAAGGCTTAATGTACAGTTCCCAAAAAGCGCTATTTAAATATCTGTTGATCCAAGAGGAATTTTATACATGCCTAAAATGGATTCATGTAAAGCTCACTCATTCATTAAAAACATATTAAGCACGTAAGTGCCAGTTATTGCTTGAGTAGTTATGAGTCAGACAGATCATGGTCCATGCTCTCATCACATTTATGGCCTAGAAGGAGAGAGAGGTGTTAATTAAATAATTGAACCTATAAACGTTGAAATGTTATGTGATAAATAAATAGGATGAAAAGGAACAGCAAATGACTCCCTGACACACCCCCCCCCCCCCCCCAAAAAAAGTCTGGGTGGAAAAGTAGGAAAGAACTTGTTTGAACTAAGTTCTGAAGGATGCATTAGAGTGCACTAGGAGGAGAGGGGAGAACATTCCAGAGATAGGGATGGCATGGATCAGCAAGGAGAAGGTGAGTGTTGGCAGCTGGGAAGACAAGAGGGTGGTGGGGCCTCTACAGGCATCTCAGAGATGTATGTACCCTGAGCATATGGGGAGAGAGGAGAGAACCCAACTGGAGGCAGAAGAGGGATGTGTTGAATGCCATTGGTCCCCGCATACCCATTCTGCCCTGTTGGCCAATCCAAGCTCATGGAATCCTGATACCTCTGTCCCACTGGTGCTTGGTCAAGGATGACACAGCTGTCATGTCTCTAGCCAATGTTTGATTTGAGGAAATCAGACATTACAAGGTCCCAGCACCCTGGAGCAGAAATTCGGCTGCCAATCTCCTGCCTACCTCGCAACTAGGACTGGGAGATGATGTAGGCTCTGCCAGCCACAGGTGCCACGTGAGGCTGCGCCTGGGTTCTGTTGATGTGACCGGTGGCGAAAGCAGCCAGCTCTGGGGATGGTGGTGCAGAGTGGAGCTCGAGATGGAGAGCTGCACCGGTGCTGACGGCAGTGGTGGCTGCAGTGAGAGCAGACATGGGAGGGTGGCAGCTAGCTCATGGGGCCAGGCCTGCAGTGTGGTTTGGGGCATTTTTCCTAGAAGCTTAGCCTCAAGTTCCTTCCTCCAGCCCACCAATGATTCTGTGGGATATCCAGCTTCCTTTATTACATTCTCCTTTCTGCCCAAACCAGCTAGCATTTCCACCGAGAACGCTGATCCTTCACAGGCAAAGCCCAGTGGAGCCGATGAGACTTGGAGAGAGTCTTGCTAAGATTAGTGGCCAGGGGAACTTTCTTTGCTGTGAGAGAGACCTGAGGAAGCCAGCTCACTCTCCCTGCCTGACGCGGACCTCAGTTGCCACCAATGGCTCTTCCCACAACTGTGGGATAAGAGCACAGGACAAGCAGAGAAACCAAAGGACCCTGAGTTCTTAACATCAACAGCTGCTGGACTGACCCTAGACGTACGAGGCCCGGATGTCCCCTTCCCTGAGCTGATGCATGTGGTTAAACCAATTTGAGTTGGCCTCTCTGTTTCTTGCAGCCCAAACATTCACACTGGTGCAGGGAGGAAGGGGGCAACTTATGGGGAACAGGCATGTATCCTCCCTGGCTGTGTCAGGAGCCACCCAAAATCCTGGGCAACCTTCCACATCTACCCTCTGCCCCGCACCCCCCCTCCCCCGCCACTCACACACACACACATTCCACATACTCCCACCAATATCAATACCATTCAGGTAATCCCTGCCTGGCTTTAAACACTTCATTCGTGAAAACACATTCTTTCTTAGCACCTCCCCTCTTTTGACCATTTCTTTGATGAGCACTGTGTGGTTCCGTTACTTGCTCAGTTCACACATCTGGTACATGGCAGAGCTGAAGGTCTGGAGGCAATCCAGATCCCAAACTTTTAGCCACTAATTTTAATGCTATATACCATCCAGCCTCCTTACATTAAAAAATATATATATGGCCTTTAGCCAGGGTGGGGGGGAGAGGGGGGGAGGGGAATAGAAAAAGAGCTCAAATCCACCTTCATATTTGTTTTCTGGCTTTGAGCAAGCTTCTTGGGTCTCACTTGGAAGTGAAAGTGAAGTTAATGATGCAAGCTCCATAAAGTCTGCCAGTCATCTGTGCTGTTTGCCCATGACCTCTGGCTTCCCACCTTCTGGACACATTCAGTATTGTACTTGTGGTCCACTTGGGTGGGGTCATGTGGCTAGTCCTAGCCAAGGAGTGTGTGAATGGAGAGGGTGTGTGTCACTTCTGGGCCACTACTCTGTTGAGCAGAATCCCCAGTTAGTCCATTGTGAACTTATAATATGAGCACAAAACCCAAGCCTTTATTGTTTTAAGCCACTAAGAGTTGGGGGCGGATGGTTGTCATAGCACCCATTAGCCTATCCCTGTTAGTACATAAAGTATGTTGATTTGCTCACTTATTCACTCAAGAAACACTTTTCTGCTATGGTTCAAAACCCCAGCTTGACAAGAGAGAAAGCTCAGATGCAGTCCTGAAGATTCTGGTTCAATATGTCTAGATGGGGCCCAGACCCCTACAGTTTGGGGACTCCTGATTTACTGACAAACCTGAGACCCTTGCTTACTATTGGGCTGCCATGTGATGGTAGAGTAGAACAGGGTCCCTCTCCTTGATGTCCACATAGGGTGGGAAGGACAGGTGCAGACATGCAAACATGGTTAGGTGATCTGGAACCTGTGAAATTAAGCAAGGAGCTTCATAAAGCTGTATGTGTGATAGACAGTAGACTTGCATCCTGGCAAACTCATTCATCAACTCTGTGACCCAAGACCAAGTACTTGGACTCTCTAAGCCTCTGTTTCCTCATTCTAGCATACATAGTATCATTTGTCTCTGTTTTCCAAATATGAAAATTGAAACCATGGTCACACAGCTAGTATGTGGATGTACTGGAATTCACCCCCAGGTCCTTCTGTATCTAGAGTCTATATTCTTTAAAAAAAAAAAAAAAAAAAAAAAAATATATATATATATATATATACACACACACACACACACACACACACACACACACACAAACAAATAAAACAGAAAGATGCAAATTGACCATACCTTCGTGACGCCCACCAGCCAATCAGGAGTGAGTGTGCAAATTAACCCAACAAAGATGGTGGGTTAATTTGCATACGCAGGCGCCAAACAGCCAGGGGCAGGGCGGGATGCTTGGTCATCACCATGGCGACGATGCAGGCGTTCCACACCGCCCCAGCCGCTCCGGGCCTCTGGGCAGCATGGGAAGGCGGAAAGGCGGCTCCGGGCCAGAGCAAAGGTGGTACTTCTAGTATGTGTGTGTGTGTGTGTGTGTGTGTGTGTGTGTGTATTATTGATTTATTATTGATTTCAGAGGGAGAGAGAGACAGAAACATCAATGATGAGGCAGAATCATTGATCAACTGTCTCCTACACACACCACCCACTGGGGACCAAGCCCACGAATCAAACCATGACCTCCTGGTTCATGGGTTTATGCTCAACTGCTGAGCCACGCCAGCTGGTGAGTCCACATTTTTAAACACTTAGCTGGTTCACACAAGGCCCCTGCTTATCTCTCCAGTGATAGCTCTTATTTATTTATTTATTTTTTTATTTTAAAAAATATATATATTTTATTGATTTTTTACAGAGAGGAAGGGAGAGAGATAGAGAGTTAGAAACATTGATGAGAGAAACATCGATCAGCTGCCTCCTGCACATCTCCCACTGGGGATGTGCCCGCAACCCAGGTACATGCCCTTGACCGGAATCGAACCTGGGACCTTTCAGTCCGCAGGGCAACGCTCTATCCACTGAGCCAAACCGGTCTCGGCTCCTGTGATAGCTCTTGTCTCCCCCTTCACCTACAACCTTATCTTCCAGCCACACTCAAGTGCTTGTCATTCTAGGCCCATACCTCTAGGCCCATGGAGTTATTTCATACCTCCATGCTTTGGCTCAAGCTGGTCGCTCTGCTTAGTATACCTTCCCTCCATTCCTGCCACTCTAGCTCCAAACACTGCCTGAATCTTTGGACTCATCCTTGGTTCTGTGACCATTCCCCACAGTACGGTCCTGCAAATGGCCTTGCATGCGCCTCCATCATTAGACTGCAGCCTTGTGGAGGGCAAGGCCTTGAGTTCCTGTCTCTGGACCATTTGACTAGCATTGTGGGCACTTGTGCCAAAGCATAAGTCATAGCTACCTGAATACCAACCAGCTCAGCAAAACCAAAACCCTACAGCTTACAAGACAGACCCTCCCAAGAAGACCACATAGCAAAGTATTTCAGAGAGCAGGAGGAGAATTTTAATCCAGCCTTCACCATTTTCTAGCTCTGTGACCCCAAGCACCATACTTAAACCCTCCCAATCCTCAGTTTCTTAGATGTAAAATGGGACAAATAAAAGTACTTCCTTACACAATTGTTGTGAGAATTCAGTGAGATACAATGTATACAGTAAACTTATACATACTGCCCTGCTTACAAGGAAGAACTGAATTAAAGTCCAGCCACCTTCATAACTGTTATGATTGCCATCATTGTCTACTTATTATTATTAATTATTATTGCTACCACTACACTCAGCATGTCCCCATTGCTATCATTATTAATCACCACATTCTTTCTCCCTTTCCAACAAGCCCTAGGTGACTTTGCTAAGGATTCCTTCCAAGAAAGGATACTATTCTTGGAATTCTTGAAATGAGTTCTTCATTGTCTCCCTGATGGTTCAGTGCCCACAACGATTTAATACCCCTAGTGCCCCCCAGAAGCTGCCCAGTTGGCTCCTCAGGAAGTTGTGTCTGCCAAGACCTTCTCATCTAGGCTTCCTGGATGCAGCTAAGAAAATATGAGCTCTCCTGAGGCTCCCCTCTCCCTGACTTGACATCATCTCGCTCTGGGGCATTCTGAGTTCATTCCTGGTCAGCCCAGGCCACTGCGAGAGTGGCCCCCACCCCTGGCTCTGGGAGTGGCAGGATCCCAGTCAAACAGGTCTGTGGGCTTCTGGACTCATTGATAACACTAAAAGGAATAATACCTGGAACTGGCTTATTTCTTTCTTCCCAGAGGGAGCTAAAGGAGTCAGGCTTTTGAGTTTCAAATAAATGTTTCATGTGCCATCAGAGTGAGCAACTCTTACCCTTCCTAACTTATTTTTCACACATCCGGAGTGTGGTGGGCAAAATTTGGGTTTTCAGTAAAGCATTCCTTGAGGTTTCATGCAAAAAAACTCCAAGCTGTTATGAAAGGACGGAAGAACAGAAAATTCCCCCAGGAACAGGGAACCAAACCTCAGACAACAAAATAAAGGAAAATGTAACCTTGGCTTTTCTGATTAAAAAAAAGGACTGAAGACCAGCCATGAAAGGTTTCTGGTAAGACCTGCTGTTTGGTGAAAATTCATAGGGTCTATGAAAGGGAAATAAAGATGGATGTTGGGAGGGGAGGGAGGAGAAATCAATGAGGAGAAAAGAGGGCAGAGCCAGCAAGAGGCAAAGTGTTCCTAGGAGCAAAGACAGTAGTCCAAGTAAGAGGACCACTGGGTGAGTTTTATGCAGGGGGCTGGAGAAGAAAAGAGGTGAACTTTTTTTTCTTTTTCAGAACCATGTTGATGCTCAACTGCTCAAATAAATTTGCATTCCCATCTCAACTGACTCATTTGGCTGGAACAATGAGCTCACATTCCAGAGTCTGGGCTGACCCTCATGCACCCCACTGCCGATAAAATATAAAGTGTGTAATTAGTGCTTTTTTGCACTAAGATAGACCATGCAATCTGTTGGGTTCTCCTTCATCTAGCTTCTGACTGCAACGTCTAGTAATGCTGTGTTCTCATGTCAGCCATTTCCAGGGAGGAAGGATGAGACAGAAACATTCTTTACAATTTATCAAGATTTAAAGATCAGCCCTTTAATTAAAAAAAACCACAAAGTTATAAATAAAGAAAGTTATAAAGAGGGAAGCAAGTTGACCCTATGGTGATGAATTGAAATCAGTAGTATTTAGTATGAAAAATAAAAATTGTCTTAAATAGATAGATAGATACAGATATAAATATACTAGATGTGTGTGTATGCATGGATTGGTATACAGAATATATTTCCAAGCTCGGAACACTGAGAGGGCCTAGAAGCAAGGATTGCCCAGTAGCAATGAGCAGAATTACCACCCAGATCTTGGTTTCTAAACACCATTCTCCAATAAAAGGAACCAGGGCTTCTTATAGAAGTGGTTGATTACAGACCTGAGGCAGGAAAAATATAAGATGGACCTCGAACCAGAAAATAGGGAATTGTGGTGCCAGATAATAGGGAATTGCTAAAAAAAAAAAAAAAAGAAAGAAAAAAGAAAGAAAGAAAAAAAGTTGGGGCTTGTTGAAAACATTTAGGAGTTAACCTTAAAGAGCTTTCGATGGCCAAAGCTGGAATAGTTTGAGCAACAAAACAATGACAGTTGGATTAAAAGCCACAGAATAAAATAAGTACCCATGATTCCATATTAATTATAGACACCACACTAATCAAGTGATTGAGGTTAATGTCAGTAGTAATAGGCCAGGTTGCTATGAACCCCCGACACAATTCAATGAGGAGGGCACCTCACCTCTGTGGTGCCCTTCCCCACACTCCCCGTTACATCGGAAGAAAACATCAGACAAACCCAAACTGAGGGACATTCTACAAAATACCTGACCAGTATTTTTTTAAGTGCCACTGTCATGAAAGACAAGGGAAAACTGAGGAGTTGTCACATATTGGAGGAGAACAAGGAGATATGATAACTAAGTGGGAACTTGCAAAGAAAAGAATATTAGGGAAAAACACCGGTGAAATCTGAAGGAAGTCCGTGGGTTAGTTAATATTGTATCCATGTTAATTTCTTAGTCTTGCTATCATTATAAAAGATGCTAATATTGGGAGGTGCTGGGTGAAGAGTATATGGAAATACTTTGCTGAAAGTCTAAAATCATCCTATATAATAAAAGGGTAATATACAAATTGACCCTAAAGGCAGAACAACCAGAACAACCGCTGGGCCAGTCACTATGAGGCACACTGACTACCTCTTGGTCCCTCTCCCTGGCCAGCAGACTCCGATCACCTGATGGCCACCTGCAGTGGGGGCAGGGCCAGCAAGCGGGCGGGAACAGCCGACCTCTCGGTCCCTTCCCCTACTGATCGCCCTATGGTAAATGGGGAACTGGGAGTGGGTGGGGGGGAGGGCAGGGCCGGCTGCAGGCAGCTGGAGAAGATGGCCTTAATCACAGAACAGGTCTAGGGACTGTACCACGCACGAATTTTGTGTGCCAAGCCTCTAGTTTTAAAATAAAAAGTCTTAAAAAATGAGGTGCTGAATTTTTCTGGTTATTACTGATAGGGTTTTTCGGGAGCAACCTAGAAACCATCCATTTCAAAACCAGTAAAATTGTCAATCATTGTTACGCCAATACATTTAATTAAAAATAAAAATTGGTATAAGAAGTAAGGCTCTTAAGAGCTATCCAGTTCTTGGGGAAGGAATATGAGGGGGAGTTTCACTCAACAACAAGTGCTTATGCTTATTAAGTTCTGCACTGGGCTCTGGGGATATAATGGCAAACATAAGGCATGGTCCCTGTCTTCAGAGAGCTTACTATCTAAGGGAGGAGAACAGACCAAATATAAAGCACAAAAGATATACAAAATAACTGCAAACTGTGACAAATGCCCTGAAGGAAATCAATGAGGAGGCCTGGAAAAGCATTTCTAAGGCGATGACACTGAGGTTGAGACCTAAAGAATGGGGACCTGTGGCACAAATAATTATGAATACCTATTAGGTTATATGTTGACTTAGATTAGAAACCAAAATCCACAGTGTACACTGCCACCACTACAACTACTACCACCATATTCATGTGGTCCTCCCAATAATCATACCAGGGAGAGATGAATGAACCCATCAGCAGTACCACCAATACAACCCTAAATGGTAATAATGAGATGGAGTGTAATCATGTGCTATGTTCTAAATGATTGTGTACCTCCCCCGCCCCCTACCAAATGGATATGTTGGAACCTAGTATTGAATGTGATGCTATTTGGATGGGAGACCTTTGGGAGGTGACTGGATCATGAGGATGGAGCCCTTACGAATGGGATTAGTGCCCTTGTAAAAGAGACCTCAGAGAGCTCTCTCACCCCATTCTGTCATGGGTGGACACAGTGAATAGGCAACCATGAAGAAACCAAGAAGTAGGCTATCGCCAGATACCAAATCTGCCAGCGCCATGACCTTGGACTTCCCAACCTCTAGAAATGTGAGAAATCAATGTTTGTTTTTTAAGCTACCTACTCTATGGCATTTTTGTGATAACAGCCCAAGTGGACTGAGACACCAACCCGTATTTTAAGTTTGGGTGAGGGTGTGTGGCATTATTCATATATTAACCTCTATGCTGTTCTTTTCCCCGGCAGAACCTGAGAGAGGAAGAGACCAGATTGGAGGGCACAGCACATTCATGAGAGAGGAGACATGCAATGCAACGCCCAGAGCAGAGTATGAAATGAGTTTAGAAGAAATGAGTTGTTCTGATAAGAAAAAAAGTAAGAAGAATATTTGGGATGGGGAGAGTAAAAGAAGGGAGGAAGGGAAAGATACTCAGGGGATCTTGAAGGAAGATACTTAATGCTCACTTATAAGGTGTTTTCATTGAAAACTCCTTCCGGACCCCCAGAAACTTGTAAAGTCTACCACATACTCAGATATGGTGTGTCTGTATGTATCTATATGTGTGTCTGTGTCTATGTGTGTCTGTGCATGTGAGTGCATGTCTATGTGTGTGTCTATGTGTACGTCTGCCTGCGTATGCCTCTGTGTGTCTCTGTGCATGTATATCTGTCTGTACATGCATGTGTGTGTCTATGAGTATCTGAGTATGTGTCTGTGTGTGTGTCTGCCTGTGCATGCATATGTGTGTCTGTGTGTATCTGAGTATATGTCTGTGCGTGTCTGTACATGCATGTGTTTGTATGAGTCAAACACACAAAGACACACACAAACACACCCAGAGAATAGACAGACACAGACACATATAAATTCACAGAGGCACATACAAACAAAGACACACCCAGCACAGACAGGCACAGCAATACACACAGACTGAGACAGATCCATTTACAGACACAGACTCAGACTCACACAGACACTCACATGCATACACAGACAGCGGCCTGAATGCCTGCAGAGTGAAGACAAATGCATCGCCACAAGAGCCAGAGGGAGACAGAGAAGTGGGCAGAGAAAGGAGGAAGTCAAGGCCCAGGTGACTGTGAGAATGTCAGGCTCCACGAATTAGATGACATCTTTGCAAGGACATTGGAATTTCCCTAGGACTTGGAATGCGGGTGGGAGTGGCAATCAGGTTCCTATAATCTAGAGACTTCAAAGGGTAGGATGGCCTGCCCCCAAATTGGCACCTGGCTTCTGGTGTGTTATCTCCATTTCTGCAGCTGAGAAAGCTGAGTCTTAGGGCTAGGACTTTCATAGACTGAAGAAAAACACCCACAACTGAGCTTCTTGGGTGGACTGACCCTTGGCCGAAAACAATGAATCACAGAGGGAAAAAATCATCCCTCTTTCAACTTGCTCTTAGTCCTCCCACTGAGAAAGTCTCCTGTTGGTGCTGCTCTATATTTCCCTAAGACTTGCTAATCTTTTTTGAAAGAAAATATTTCTTTTTATTATCAATAAAGAGCATCCCAGCCTCAGGCACACTGACTGGAATATATTCATCCCCTTGTGGCTTTACATAAGTACAGCTCGACAGATACGTGATGTTACAGCAATAGAACATCCGGACAAAGCAATTCTAGAATCATTCGGGAGTCAACTTAGCTGTCTTGTCAGCATAAATGGGATGGCATGGAAGATGTTTTTCCACTTGATAGACATATTAATTTTTCTTATCTACTCTGGGAGCAAACGATGAAGCGTCGAACACATTAGGAACTAGTATTTGAAGCCCTCCTGAGCTTCCAAAAAATTCAAGGCTTTTGTGACTGTAGAGATACTACACTCAGGAAAGGTCTTTTATTTGCTTTCTTGCTGTTAATTTTTATTTTGCAAAAATCCAGACCTGCAAGAAAGTTGCAGGAACAGCACAATAAACTCTCATGCTCTTAACCTAGATTCTACCATGTCTGCTTTCTTTGTGTGTTGTATGCATGTGTTGTGTCCGTGTATGTGAATAAGTGTATGTGTATGCACACACATATACACAATATATGCACATGCATATAAATACACAAATACACTTTTTAAAAAAGCATTTCAGAATAAGTTGACCAATATCATGATCTTTTATTCCTAAATATTTCATGAAGCTCCCAAGAACAAGGATATTTCCTTACATAACTGTTTACAGTTGCTAAATTCAGAAAATTTCCTATTGATACCATGCCAGTATCTCATATGCACTATGTAATATTCCAAGTGTGCCAACTGTCCCACTGAAGTCACTGCAGGGATTTTCTGGTCCTGGTGCCACTCCAGAACTCCACTGCGATTATCTGCCATTTTGCTCCGGTCTGATTTAATCGAAATAGTTCCTCAGTCTTTCTTTGTCTTTCATGTCATTGACCGAACTCCCTTTTTAACGAAGGGAAACTCAGCTTTGAAGAAGGAACAACATCCAGCTAGAATGTGATCAGCTTTTGTTTTCTGAGTGTTTCTTTCCAATTATTTTTTATTTTTATTGATTTCAGAGAGGAAGGGAGGGGAAGAGAGAGATAGAAATATCAAGGATGAGAGAGAATCATTGATCGGCTGCTTCCTGCATGCTCCCCAGTGGGGATCGAGCCCACAACCCAGGCATGTGCCCTGACCGGGAATCAAACCGTGACCTCCTGGTTCAGAGGTTGATGCTCAACCACTGAGCCACGCCAGCTGGGCTCCAATTATTTTCTACTTAGGGCACTGGTTTCTTATTTATGGCAGTGATATATGGTTTTCCTAAACTTTTTTAAATTTAAAGTGCGAATTAATTTAAAGGGCAATATTAAGGGAATGTTAGAACAGGAATATAGATCTAGTCCAGGTCCTCTCAAACTCAATCCTAGTGGCATTTGGGGGCAGATAATTCAGTTTTGCACGGAGCTGTCCTGTGCTATGTAGGGTGTTTAGCAGCATCTCTGGTCCCCACCTACTAGATGCCAGAAGCATCCCCCACACTCCCTCTGGTTGTGATGACCAAAAATATCTCCAGACATTACCAAATGCTCCCCTGGGAGGAAAACTCACTTGGTTATGAGCCACTGATCTGGCCAAAAAACATGAGAGTGGAATGTGAGAGATCGAAGTTTGGGACCCCTGGAGTAGAGCACTCACTCGCCTTTGTCCAGTTCGGTTCTGGTGATGTTTACCAAGTCCTGCCACCGTGCCTGGCCTGCGCTGGGTACTGGGGCACGGAAGCGAGCAGGACACAGTTCAGATCTTAAGGAGCTGCCATGAAACAAAAAAGGGTGGGGGAGGTGGTCCAAGAGGCAGAAAAAAGTAAACCCAAGAAAAAGGAGCTTGGAAAAACTATACCATCGCCTAGAATTAAGTCTCCTTAAGCCTTGTGACTCTCACAACCGTTCTTCTGCCCCAATAATTCCTTTCAAGACATGAATCAGATTATTTCACTCCCCTGATTAAAAGCCTCCAGTAGCTTTCCATCACACATGGACTAAGATCCAAACTCCTTTGAGGACCTAAAAGACCCTGCACAGTCCAGCTCCCTTCCTCCTTAGCCGTTGTTTTGTTTGCTCATTACTCTCATGCTCCATCCACTCTGAACTTCTCTCTCTTCCAAGATCTCACCATGCTTGTTTCTGCAGGAGAGACTCTTTGTTTTGTGATGTTCTCCCTGTGGAATACTCTGTCCCCAAATATTTGCAGGGCTGGCCCCTTGTCATTGGGTCTCTGTTCAAATGTCACCTCCCCGACCACCCTACATACATACAGGAGCCGTCTCTCCCCTAGTCCTGTTTGATTTCTCCTTAGTGACCATCAGGCCAAGATGGCCATCTGCCCCAGATCTGGGGTCAATAAGAGATGCCGGTGCTGTCTCCTCCCCCTCTTCCACCTTCCTGCTGAATCACAGGGGCGATGACTAGAGCTATTCAGCCATTCTAGGGCCATGAGCGCAAGACCATGCAAATGTCGGCTTCTTGAGTCATAGAATCAGCACCAGCATCTCTTACCATCTGTTGTTCTCGGGAGTAAAATAAATCCCTGGGGCTTACACCACTGCAATTGGGTTATCTGATACTTGCAGGCAAAAGTAGCCCTAATTAAAACATATTTGAAATGACTCCGTTCATTTAGCTGTGTGCATGTTGTCCACATCCTCCATTAGACTCCACGTGCCCCGAGACAGGAATTCATATGTGTCTTATTCACTACAACATCTCCCGCCCCTGGGCAAGTGCCTGACTCATGATAACATTCAATCACTATTACTAGTAACCAGCCTGTTCCCTGGCTCCCTCACGTATAAAATAGAGACAGTCACAGCACCTTGGAAGAGTGTAAGGATTAAATGAGTCAACGCATGTGTGTAGTGCTTAGAGCAGTGCCTGGCACACGGTCATTACTCAAAGCACTGCTATTATTTGTTGACTCACCGGCCTAATTAATGTAGGAAAGAAAGGACTCCTTCCGTGCGTGCATTGCAGCAGTGGCTTCTTCCCTCTCCAACCGAAGCTGTGTTTACTTGGTGCTGACAAGGCAGGCTATTGATTAAGAAACATGACCGTGGCAGTTGGAAGAAATTCACACCATTTACGGTGAGCTGCTGGATTAGCACCTTTAGGGGTGGAGAGGGAGACAGACGCTGGCACACAAAAGGGCGGAGTGCATAAAGCCTCGCATATTCCGAAGGGCAGGCCAAGAAATGCTGGAAATGAAATCTAATATGAGATTTTGCTGCTGTGCACCGTGGGAAGGAGAGAACTGTGCATTGCAACTGGGGCTCAACCAAAGCCACTCGGAGGTCACTTGGAGGTTATAGGGACAGAGATTCTAAATTGGGGTCAGAAGTGGGGCTACAGCCCAATGGGGTCAAAGGGGTTCATTCATTCATTCCACCACAAAATATCTAGTAAGCATGCCCTGTGTGTCATGCAAAGAGGGCTCTGGCAGGGAAACAGTGAGTACTGCCTTGACTGGGTGATTCCAAGGGACTCGACAGTCTTTCTTTGCTAATTGCCTTGCAACCAGGTAGATCCCAGTCCAAACTTCAGATCCCCTGTGACACAGTTCATGACCAAGACTGCTCCTACTAACTACCATCTTCCAGTACTTCCTCTGCACTAGGTACTATGTCCAGAACACATTACCAGCCACGACAGAAACCATTTGCTAGGAACCTACACAACTTTCATTTCCTTCTTCCTTACCAACAAAAATCCTCACTTTTATTCAGGTGGCACCAAAGAGCACTAATCCTCAAATGAAACTGGTACCCAATTTTTATTATTAGCACCCAAGCACACATCCTAATGAACACAAGGGCATTAATTCATTTCTCTCTCTCAACTCAGTGAGGTAGGGCTTAATATCATCCCTATTTTACAGATGAGCAGACTGGGTTTCAGAGAGTTTAAATGATTTTCCAAAAGCCAGACAGCTTCTAGCTGGTGGAGGTTGAATGTGAACTCAAGTGCTTTGATTCCAGAACCTATACTCTTTCTATTCTTTTGGTCTATTCCAGTGGTCGGCAAACTCATTAGTCAACAGAGCCAAATATCAACAGTACAACGATTGAAATTTCTTTTCAGAGCCAAATTTTTTCAACTTAAACTATATAGGTAGGTACATTGTTATTAACTTAATTAGGGTACTCCTAAGGCTTAGGAAGAGCCACACTCAAGGGGCCAAAGAGCCGCACGTGGCTCGCGAGCCGCAGTTTGCCGACCACTGGTCATGTGTACAAAAGCACATGTACCATCTCTCATTTGACCGTTGGGACAGATATTTTCAAATATCTGCCGACATACATTCCCTAATCGTCAACTAGCTTCCTTCCTTGAACCACTTTCCTCCCCACTCGTGAGCTAGTGGAGTTGAGAGTCTGGAAGAAGAAGGAGAGAAGCAGGGAAGCAGTCAGCTGTGTTGGGATGGCCATCTACGCAGCTCCTAGAAGGCTGTTAGGGGGAAAGCCAAGGGCAGAGAAGCCTTTGTATCATTTCCCAAATGGGATTCCAGGAAGAGACATTAAAATAAAATGAGTTCACAATATGGTTAGGCAGAGGGAGGGCTTCAATTTTGTATCCAGAAGGTTCCATGTGCCCTGGGGAGGGGATACAGAAAGTAGCTGACGGTGCCAGTGGGTGAGATTTTGCTGTCAGAAGGTGAAGTGGCCCTGAGACAGAGAACTATAAGATGACCTTAGATGACTAGGGGAAAATGGGTGTGGTAGCCAGATTCCAGAGGGAAGTTTGGCACCAGAAAGAGTTGAGGCAGGGCTGGTCAGCTGGAGGCACTTTGAGTGGACTGAGCTGACTGCCAACTGTCTAGGAGTCCACCAGATGCTGACCCAACAAGCACAACCTGCTGGGAGCAGGGAAATAGAAATAACGGAGGCCACCTCCCAGGACGATGAGGATAATAGGAGGATGGGGGCCATGAAGGAGTGTGGCATAGGTCACATGCTAGACGCGGGACTTCAAAACTGGCCCTCTCTTCCGTTCAGTTGTCTGGCCATAGAAGCTGCCATCAATGGGGCCCAGAGCTGCTGGAACCTGGATGGTGGCTCAGTGATAGGAAAGAGACAAACAGGCTTTATTTTAATACTTGTACAGACCCTGGAATGCTTTCCTGGGTTAGATTAATCTTGTTACCAATTGGTGTTTATTGACATTTAGTAGATTGATTAAATGAGTGAATGAATGAATGGATGAATGATTAAGGCTTTTGCCAGGGACTATGGGAGTCATGAAAACTTTCAAGGTGATAGAGAATGGCATTGAAACCATATTAGAGCAGAGAGGGAATAGTTAAGTATAGATTTCCTTCTTCAATACAGAATTGAGGGGGTTCAAGAGAGAAGGCCAACCAGGACTGGAGCAGATAGGAAAGGCCTTACACTGGACATGGCCACCAACTAGTATCATGTGAAGTTCTGGCATGCTTTTGGCAAGAACACCTAAATAGCAGAGGGAGTCACTCTTCAGTTCAGTTCAGATGTCACCTCCTCCAGGAAGACATCCCTGATACCCCCAGGCTGGTTTAGGTGTCTACTCTGTGTTCCTCTCTATCACCACACTATATATGCTAGTCTGTTCATTGTGGTTCTCTCACTTGAACATGAGTTTTTAGAGACACAGTTATGTCTCATTTCATCTTCCCATGTCCCTAGCAGAGGGTCTGACCCAAGGTGGACATTCAGAAAATAATAAGAACCATTTTTTGAGTGCTTCTCCAGTACCTAGGCCTATACTCAGGGCTTTAGCTACTAATGTCCTTGACTTTCTCAACAACCTCAGCAGCCAGGGTGGCCCCCTTATAGCATTGTACAAGTAAGAAAGAGGAGGCTCAGAAAAGCTGAGGAGCTTTCTAGCTCCTCCTTATTTCTGCATCCTTCTCTGCTAGTGACTGGCCTAAATTCTTGAGGTTTGAAACAGTATGGAAGCTCAGGGTGATGGGGCAGTCAGCCTGGGTGGGTGGCTGGGTGGGTGGGTAGGAAGATGGAACAATAAAGAAAGAGCACATGGTAGCAATTGGTATCTCTACCACATGCCAGACACAATGCGTTCTCCTAGACCACCCGAAGAGAGATGGCTAGTAGCCCGTGTGTGTGTGTGTGTGTGTGTGTGTGTGTGTGTATCACATGCTTTCCAAGTACCGTCTGCTAACTGATTTGGAACAAATGGGAACAAGAGAGCATGTGCTGTTAGGTATATGGTGCTTCTGGCAGGAAGAATTGGAGGGGGACCAACCTCAGAATCCCAGGAACACATGTGGAGGTGTACAGAGGTGAGCTGCCATGGGCTGTGAACAGTGACATGAAAATGCCAGCTCCCAGAGCCGAGAAGGAAGAAAACTCCACCACACTGTTGCACATCCAATTTTTAAAATCAAATAAAAGAGGACTACAATTTGCTTTCTGAGGAAGCCCCAGACCGAGCCCTGAAGTCCCCCAGGGGGCCTGTTCCTTTGTAGCCTTTCCTGGCCTCCACCGGTCTGCCCGTAAATCTGACCCTCTCCAGGGCCAGGAGGCCGCTGGAGCTTGGAGACTCACCGGAGCAAACAACTTCACAAAAACAATCTGTCCCATAAACAAAGTCAGTGGAAAGCGTCCAGCCCCACACAATAGAGCTAATCTTCTGGGCACATATTTCCCGTCCGGGGTATTAGCTTAGACACCGCTTCCTCCTAGGTGGAGGTAACGCCACTTGGCCTGCAGATCCAAGAAAAATAATGCTCTGTAGATTCCCCACTTGTCAGAGGCACAACAGGCAGGAATTCAGAAGCCAGGAACCGCTCTCCTCCCTCCTTCCTTTTCTTAAAGAAGCACAGCAAGTTTAAAGGCAGGGTCACATGTTGGAGAGAACATGGGTGTATGGGCCACACAACTCTGGATTCTGATTTGGCTGCACCACCGACTAGCCCAGTGCTTTAGGGAAAGCAACTTAATCTCCAAGAACCGCAATTTTCCCCTTGTTCAAAGGGCAGTGTGTTAAGATGTCCAGCCTCACTTGTGCTCAGGGAGAGGGAAAATTAAAATGTTGAAAATAACATGTGTTGATGAGAATGTGGAGAAACTGGAACCCTTGGGCACTATTGGTCAGAGTATAAAATGATGCAGCTGCAATGGAGAACAGCATGTGGGTTCCTCAAAAAATAAAAAATAAAAAAAAATTACCATGTGATCGAACTGAGTATATATACTTCTGGGTATATATACAAAAAAATTAAAATAAGAGATTCATACACCCATGTTCATAGCAGCATTAATCACAATAGCCAAGAACTACAAGCAAATCAAGTATTGATTTTTGGATGAATGGATAAAAAATGGGAATATCCATACAATGGAATATTATTCAGCCTCTAAAAAGAAGGAAATCCTGTCACATGCTACAACATGAGTGAGCCTTGAGGATCTTGTGCCAAGTGAAATAAGACAGGCATAGAAAATACTGTATGTTTTATATATATGAGTTACTAAAGTAGAATGGTGTTTACTAGTAAAATGGTTTCGTCTAGGGGCTGGAGGGAGGGTGAATGGGGAGTTAATGTTCAACTAGTATGGAGTTTCTGTTTTGCAAGATGAACAAGAGAGCCTTTGCACAATAGTGTGAATGTACTTACTATGAAATCATACACTTAAAAATGGTTAATATGGTAAGTTATGTTACATGTTTTTACCATAATTAAAAACATAAAACATTGAGATACTATTTCTCTGCCCATCAGATTGGCAAAAATGAAAGTGTCTGGCAACAACAAATGTTAGTAATATTGTGGAGAAAAGTAAATATTCCTATTTTGTAGGGGAGTGTAAATCAGTGTAACTGTCATAAAGAACAATTGGCCCCCATCTAGCAAAATATAAAATACACATATTCTAGAACCCTGGGATGTGTACTAGGATGTTTGAGTCATCCCTGTTATAAATTAAAATATTGAAAACAATCTAAGTGGTTATAAATAGAGGAATGGATAAATAAAAATAGTATGTACTTAAAATTTAAAGGAATGAATCAGATCTATTTATATCAATACAGATTGATGTAAAAAACATTATTGAGTGAAAAAAAGCAGGTTTTATATTTATACATAGCATATCACTCAAGCAAATTAAAAGAGTACAAAATACTAATACAGGGTGGGGCAAAGTAGGTTTACAGCTCATACAGAAAATAATACAATAATGAATAAATAAATAAGACAAGAATAAACTGTTTTGAGTACTCACAACTGTAAACCTACTTTTGCCCCACCCTGTTTATATGTTCTGTGCATACAAATGTAGAATAGGTAACCAGAAAACTAGTTAATCAGGAAGTAAAGCGCTTTCTTAATTTCTACTGTGTCCGTCTCTGAGATAGCCCCCAGTGATCCTTGCCTCCTGGTGGTCTTGCCCTTGTGTGATCCCCTCCCACATGGAATAAGGCTGACCTGTGCCCTATTCATTCCACATAGGATGAAAAGGCTTTGTGGCTTCCTCCTTGCTCTCTTTTCTCCATTGCTCATTCTGGAGGGAGCCAGCTGCCATGTTCTGAGGACACTCAAGCAGCCACGTGACAAGGAACAGAGGGCTCCCTCCAACAGCCAGTTCCAACTTGATCCACCTTCCAGGTGTATCCACTGGTCCCAGCAAGACTGTAGGTGACTGCACCTCATGAGAAACCTTGAATTGGAATGACCACCTCTGAGTGGCTTCTGAATTCCTGACCTATAGAAACTATGGTCTAATAAATGTGAATTGTGCTAAACCACTAAGTTTGAGTGTGTTTGTGATGTAGCAGTAGGTAAGTAAGACAGAGATGATTGCCTGCCTGAGGCTCCCTGTCTGAGGCCTGTTCTCCATGTGCTCTGGCAGGGGTCAGAACGGTTACCAGGGGCACATGAGTACTAAACCAAACATTTTCTTCTGAAAGTAATTAGAAGACTAGATTGTTCTTTAAGGCTTATTTCTGCATTTGATATAAAGTCGATTCTACCAGCATCAGTAGCTGTACTTTAGGAAGCACTGATGGGCTGTTACGGGCTGAACTATGCCCCCTCTCCCTCAATTCATACATTGAAATCCGAATCCCCACCTAGTACCTCAGAATATGACTCTAAACGGAGAAAGGACCTTTAAGGAGGTAATTAAGTTAAAATGAGGACATGGGGGTAAGCCCCAGTCTAATATGCCTGGGGTCCTTATCAGAAGATTAGGACATAGACACACAGCGACGGGGAGAGGACACAGGGAGAAGACGGCCATCTATAGGCCAAGGAAAGTTCTCACCGGAACCTGACAATGCTGACACTTTGATCTTGAACTTCCAGCCTACAGAACTTGGAGAAAAATCATTTCTGTTGATCAAGCCGCCCGTCTGTGGTACTTTGTATTGGTAGCCTTAGCAAACCGACACGCAGTCCAATACACTTGCTTTATAAATGATGACCTTAGGTCCAAAGGGTGGACGTGACTTGACCAAGGTCACAGAGAGAATGTAAAGCGGAAAGCAGTGAGAGCCCACATCTCCTAAATGGAACCTAGTGGTTCTTCCAATAAGAGAACAAGGTCCCACAGTGGAGGAGAATTCCCAGGAAATGCTTGTTCCTTGTTCCTTGTTCACAATGGCAAGTGAGTGGCCTCTGTCTGCGGCCTCCATCACCTCTGCCTCACACACTGCAATTTCTCTCTGAGAACCAACCCCAGTTTGACTTTCCTTTTTTAGGTTCACCTCCCATTATTCTCCAGGAAGCAATGACAATGAGCCTACAGAGCATCCACCATGGAGGTGGTGGCTAGAAGCCCATGAACTTTCAGAACTCTCAAATGAATGCATAAAGAGTTAAGAAAAGAAAGAACTCTTAACTTTTGCAACAGCATGGATGGACCTGGAGGGTATTATGCTAAGCAACATAAGCAAGTCAGAGAAAGATAAGTATCACATGATCTCACTCATATGTGCAATCTAATGAACAAAATAAACTGATGAGCAAAATAGATCCAGAGACAAAGAAGCATGGAACAAACTGTTGAACCTCAGAGGGAAGGCAGGGGGAGGGTGGGTGGGTGGGGGAAGATCAACCAAAGAACTTGTATGCATATATGCATAACCCATGGACACAGACAATAGGGTGGTGAAGGCCTGGGGCAGAGGTGGGAGGGGGAGGGGGGTTGGAGAGATCAATGGGGGGAAAAGGGGGACATATGTAATACTTTCAACAATAAAGATTTTTAAAAAGTTAAAAAAAGTCTCACCTCTATGTAATGACAGACTCAATGGAACACCCCTTCCCCACATGAAAATCTCCTGTCCCCATGCACAATTCCAACTGTCTCTAGACATCTCCATCTGGGCATCCTCTGAACACTGAAATCTTGACAAGCTCATAATGGAGTCGGTTTTCTTCCAATATCACCACCTACCATAGCCCTGATTTCATTTAACGTCATTGCTATAACAATGATAGTGATCTACCATCCACTGAGAACTCGCAATACGCCAGGTAATTTACACAAATAGTCAATCACTCAAACTCAACCATGCAAAGCAGGGATTATCACTGCCCTTCTATAGATGAGGACACCAGGCTTCCAACAATGATGTGGTTGCAGATCTTGTAAGTGGCTGAGTTGGGACACAAACCCATGCCTGCCGGACTCTGAGGCAAACTGGTGTCCTACCAGCCACATCTGGTCTGCAGATGGCTTTTGTTTGGCCTTGACAGTGGGTTTTTGTTGTTTTTTATCCTAATTAGTTACTCACATTAAAAAGTTAAGACATACCCCATAAAAAGCCAGTTTTCTGGAGTCTCCAGAAAGGAAAAAAAAAGAGAGAGAGAGAGGGAGAGAGATGATCTGTCTGTGTAACCGTGACAAGACCATTAACTTCTCTGAACTCAGTAAGGACAATAAAAAGGGGGCAGCTGCTACTCAGCTCTAGAGAGTGTAGTCAGCGGGGCAGGGACGAGCCCAGAGTGTCATGATGGTAGAAATGGCTAATGTTTACTGTATACTCATCAGAACCAGGAGAGAGCACCGTGGAGCTGGGTTCTGACTCCAAACACCAGGCCTGTGCAGCCCCAGACCCCGACGGACTTAGGCAGTCCAGATACCAGTTCCCTGGGGATGGGTCTGTGTTCCCTGCTGGACTGTGAGGTCAGCTTTCAAGCTCCCTAATTTTTCTATCTCCCCAGGTGCTGTCCAATACCTGTTTGTTAAACCACATGGAATAAGAATCTAAAAAACAAAATAAACATATACAAAACGAAACAAGAAACAAACTCATGGCTATAGAGAACAAATTGATGTTTGCCAAATGGGAAGGGGTTGGGAGGACGGGTGACAAGGGGGGAGGAATTAAGACATACAAATTGCCAGTTATAAAAACAGTCATAGGGATGTAAGGTACAGCATAGGGAATATAATCAGTAATATTGTAATAACCATGTCTAGTGCCAGGTGGGTACTAGACTTATTGGGTGACCACTTCGTAAGTTATATAAATGTCTGATCATTATGTTGTGCCCCGGAAACTAATATAATTTTGTATGTTAACTGTAATTGGAAAACAAAAGAATTGGTAACTAAGGCAAAGTTAGTTTAAAGCCTGGTTGCTTACTAAGAGGATAAGCAAAGCATCATGGCAACAATAAAATAGCATACACACACATCCTTTGACCCAGCAAATCCACTCCAAGGCATTTATCTAAAAGATAGAGTCACATGCATGCGGAAATCACACATGTACGAGGAAATTCACAGCAGCATAATAATAGCAAAAAATT
Source organism: Myotis yumanensis (assembly GCF_028538775.1). Taxonomy (NCBI): domain Eukaryota; kingdom Metazoa; phylum Chordata; class Mammalia; order Chiroptera; family Vespertilionidae; genus Myotis; species Myotis yumanensis. Next base: position 90,848,697 of record NW_027223755.1, read on the forward strand.
GGATGCTGGTCAAATGCACTCAGACCCATCTGTCAACCAGACACTCTTCTGCGGGAGATTGTGACACGGGGAGTATAGCACAGACTAAGAGGCCAGATCTCAGTGTGGTCTCAGACAAGTCACCATGGAGCCTCAGTTTTCCCATCAGGAAAATGGGGAAGTGGTAATACCTGCATCATCGAGTCACGGAGGAGTCACAGAGGGTAAACATTTAGAAAAGAGTCTGGCATACTTCTTAATAAGCAGGATCTGCTAGTAAGCATATTAGTAGCACTAATAGTAATAATAGTAGTAGTATTACTGTTTTTCTATAGCCACCAAAAGGCAAGATGCCACTCTGAATTTTGTAGCACATCTATATAAACTGCCTATTTAATAAATAAAATTTCAAGAGAGGAAGGGTTCTGTGGAGCAGATCAGTTAGAATAAAAGCGGAACTGGGGTCAGGAGATTCCTGCCTGGGGATCGGCCACTTGCCGGCTGTGTCCTCTCCACAGTCACACCACTCTCTCCTCTGCACTGACCTCCTGGCTTACGGGAAGGCGTATATCACACGGACTCAGGCGGAGCACACTCCAATACACTCTCCGTAAAGCCAAGGCTGCTGTAGGGGCTGCTGGTTGTCTAGGTATAACCAAACGTACTTTGGTGGCTTCGACTGCTCTCGAGTTTGGGGAGCACATCCTGAAGTACAGCCGCCCCAGAGGTGAGGTTACCAAAGGGTGAAGGCCAGGGACTTCCTGACCATATTTCTGTCTCCATGGGGTGAAGGAAAACATACCCTTCCTGGAACCAGCGGCAGGACTGACCCAGCAGAGAAACTGTGGAGGAGATTGGGGCCGGGGGAGGCGGGCTTGGGGTGATCAGGTCCTCCTTCCCGCTCACTGAAACAGACCTGTTCTAGGTTGAGTTGTGTGCCCCCAAAAGATGTTGAGGTCCTAACCCCCCAGTATCTGCGAATGTGACCTTATTTAGAAATAGGGTCTTTGCAGATGATCAAGGTAAGATGTGGTCACTATTGATCAGAGTGGGCCCTAATCAGTAAGATGGGTGTCCTTATAATACGGGGAAATTTGGACAGAGTCAGACATATCCAGAGGAAAAATGATGTGAAGACACAGCAACAGTGCCATCTACAAGCCAAGCGATGCCTGAGGCTCCGGGAAGCTGGGAGAGAGGCATGGAGCAGATTCTCCCTCCCCGGCTCAGAAGGAATCAGACCTTGATCTTGGACTTCTAGCCTCTGAAATGGCGAGACAATATATTTTTGTTGTGTAAGTCATTCAGCTGGCGGTACTTTGTTACAGCTGCCCCAGGAAACGAGTGTAAGGCCAGGATGTCAAAAAGCAGCAGCCAGGCCCTGGGCCCTGGCAGGTCATGGCTGGAAGAAGGGCAAGGCAGCACCACCTGTCGGTGCCAAGACTGAGTTCACAGCCACAGAACAGGGAAGAGTGAGGAGCAACATCTTCCCTCTCACCCCCATCGTCTGTCCCCATCAAGTCGTGGTTTTCCCTTTGTAACCACCTCGTGCCCCCAGCATGATTTTTTATGTCTATTCTAAGAACCCAAGGGCCTGGGGGGACCCAAGGTCCAGAACTTCCCAACTGTGAGTCACTTTCCAATAACCTTCCTGATTTGTGCCTACCCACGTACTGCTGGCCCTGATTACTTAACATTTCCTATCCACTCAAAAAAACAATCTTAAGGACTTCCTTTACATTTATCTTAAATATAATATTTATTTTATCATGGAGTTGATGTGCTAGTTATTTTTTTCTGGTATGTATTACATGTATAAACTATTAAAATGATAAATGTGGGTTCATGGACCCAAGTTTGGAGAACACTGACTTCAATTAATCCTAGCCTTTCTTCCCTTTTCCCCCCTAAATGACCAAAGAGGCCCAAGGCTACATGGGCCTTGCTTAGTCCTGCAGGAACCGGGACACCCTGCCCCAAATGTCTCATCGCATCCGAGGCCTGCCCTCGGCTCTGCCCTCTGCTCCCTGTATGTTTGTTAACCTGCAGGTTGCTCATTGGCGGGCCACTGGCATTCGAAGCAGGATGATTCTTTGTGTCAGTCTGTCCTGTGCATGGCGGGACATTTCTTCTCCCTGGCCCCCTCCCATTGCATGCCAGCAGTGGGCCTCTGTTGTCATGACAACCAGAGCCTCCCACCTCCATTTCAACTTCGTACCCACACACTTATATTGTCTACTGTGCCCAACATCTTATTTCATTCTCTAAGCATGAGGTTCATATTATGATTCCATTTCACAGATGATAAAATGGAGGCATAGAGTGGCAGCCCCTGCAGCTTTACCTCCCACAGCAAATAAGTGATGGAACCAGGGTCTGAACCCAGTTGTATGCAAATCTGTGGCAATGTGGGGAGAGGGAGAGTACTGGGCGGGGAGCCGGGAGACCAATTTTGGGGAGTTGTTTTGCTCCTGCCTGCCTGTGCAGGGACATCACTAGCCCCCTATGGACCTCAAAGTCCTCATCAGGAAAAAAGGGCTTTGGGCCAAATGGTTTCTGGGGTTTCTGCTGATTCCTAAGGTCTGTATTTTCTGGGAGCCCCAGAGAGCTGGAGCCCCAGAGGGGAAGTCAGCCACAGACCCTGCGAAGGCTGCAGAAATCTGTCCTGCAGGACACAGAGTTCCTCTCATCACCACGTGCAGGGAGGCAGCCTGCTGGCTGGTCACCAGGCTCTCACTCCTGCCCCCCCCGCCCCCCATGCCCAGGCATCTACCCGACTGCACTCAGGGCATCCGAGGACATGGAGGATATTATCTGGCCCAGAATGCTGGGCCCAGTTTCCGGGGAATGAGTCAGGTGAGGCTGCAGGTAACCCAGATAGACACTCTCTGCGAGGTCCCCATGAGAACTGCCGTGCCCAGGGGACAGCACGCAGTGGCAGTTGCCTCTGCTGGACATTGATTCCTCCTGACAGCCTCAGGGGTGGAGGAGGAGGAGGCGGTTCCAGCGGCTGCAAATACCTGCAGATCGTATGATGCCGTCTCTGCCGGTGATGTGCACAGTGACGATAAAGATGGCAGAGATCATCGTTAATTACTCTCCCTGCCATTGAGGAGCTGCCAGGTGTGGGGCACAGTGCTCTCTACTCAGTATTTTTTTTCTTTTTAAATACTTAATACTCACACAGCCCTCTTGGTCAGGATACACAGGAGAAGTTCAGTGGAGTGGGTCAGCGGGAGGAAGAAACCCAGAGGCTGTGCCCAAGCCTCTCCATTGGTGCCCGATGCAACATCACAAAGAGGAAGGTGAAAGGCATCGCATTCCCTGAGCACAAATAACCTGCCTAGCCCTGAGTCCTTGATCTTAATAATCTCAATATCTACACAAGAGTCTAGCAAGCTAAGGAGATGTTATTCCCAATTTACAGATGGAAACACTGAGGTAAAGGGACGTGTCCCAAGATCACACAATTAGGAAGCGGCAGTGGGGATTGAAACTCTGGCCTAACAGGCTCCAAGGGGAACAATAACATTTGAAGAGTTGTAGGCAGGTAGTTCGAAGCAGCTCAAAGGCCAAGTTTGTGGTAGGAGAAGGGGTTCTTTCTCTCCAGGGCCATCTGGCCAGATAGGAACCCTGGGAAGATTATGGCCCCTGCCAGACGTGCGCCCGTGCTGGTGTCCTCTGCCCACTTGCTTGTTGCTCATCCCAGAATCCCCAGCTCTGTCACTCAGCCTCACATACCTTTTCTTGCATCTCCAGGCTCCGGAAACTTGAGCTTCCTTGCACCTGCCCAGCCAGGATCCCAGGACATGGCCTGGGGGAGGGGAAGCAAGGAGCACGGAGACCTAAGTCTGGGCTCCTTTCTATCTTCAGAGTCAGACTAGGACAGACATAGCACCAAAGTTATGCCTTTATTCCTAGTCCCTTGTTAAGTTCTGGCTATTTGCCATGCACTATGGTGAGCACTGGGGAAATAATAGTAAATAAGATAGAATTGCTCCATAAAGATATGCCACCCTTTTTTATGGCTGCATACTGTTCTATTGCCATCCCCAGACTTTTATGAGTAAGCCCCTTTGAAGTTTTTTTCTACCTTTTTATTTTGAAATAATTTTAGATCTATGAAAAGTTGCAAAAAAAAAATAGTACAGAGTCCTCAGGTACCTTCACCCAGCGTTCCCCAGTGTTAACATCTTACAGAACCATGGTACAATTTCAACACATGGACACTACATACCTTAGTCAGATTTCAGCAGGTTTTCCATTTTTATTTTTTTACAGTACTCCAAAATTACAACATGTGTAGATCTGTGCAAGTGACATCATACTAGTAATCAGAATAAAGAATTATTCTATCACAAAGTCCCCCATGCTACCGTTCTAGTTAGATCCTACTCCACCCTAACTGCTGGCAGCCACTGATCCGTTTCTCCATCTCTATAATCTGGTCATTTCAGATATTATAGAAATGAAGTCATAGCTATATAAATAAAAGCCTAAGTGACCCAACAACTGAACGACCCATCAACCGGTTGCTATGACATGCACTGACCACCGGGGGCAGACGCTCAACACAGGAGCTGCCCCTTGGTGGTCAGTGCGCTGCCACAGCCAACCTCCCATGGCCCCTCCCCCTGGCCGGCCGGCCCCAATTGGCTCAAATCGGGACTGGGCAAGATGCCCCGATCGGCCCCTATTGCCGACCAGGCCGAGGAACCCCACCCGAGCACGAATTCATGCACCGGGCCAATAGTAGTATATAACTTTCAGTGATTGGCTTTAAAAAAAAAAAAATTCAGCATAATACCCTTGAGGTTCATCCAAGTTGTTGGGTGTATCCATACTTCATTCCTTTTTGTGGCTGAGTAGCAGTTGTTTTATCCATTTGCCTGTTGAAGGACACTTGGGTTGTTTCCAATTTGGGGCTATGACAAATGATGCTGCTATGAAAAGTCATGCATAGGTTTTTGTGTGGACATAACCTTTTCGTTTCTCTAGTATAAATAAATGTGCAGGAGTGCAGTTGTAAGATGGTGAGGGCATAATTAACTTTATAAGAAATTACCAAATTCCTTTTCAGATTCACTGTACCATTTCACATTCCTACCAGCAATAGCAGAGAGGTCCAGCGCTCTACATCCTCACCAACACTTGGTATATCGATATTTTTAACTTGAGCCTCTCTGATGAGTATATAGTTATGTCCTATTTTTGCATTTCCCTAATGGCCGCATCTTTTCATGGGCTTACTTGTCATTTGTATTTCCTCTTCAGTGAGTTTTTAAAGTCCTTTATATATTCTGATCCTAAAATTTTGTAAATATTTTCTCACAGTCTGTGGCTGTCTTTTCATTCTCTTAACTGGTTCTTTCATAAACCTGAATTTTCTAATTTTGAGAAAGTCCAACTTCACAATATTTCCTCTTTTTTATGGATTGTGCTTTCGGTGGTGTGTATAGAACTGTTCACCTGATCAGTTTCTCCTGAAAAGTTTCTCCTGAGTTTTCTTGCAAGTTTCATAGATTTATGCTTTAGGTTTAGATCTCTGATCCATTTTCAGTTCATTTTTGTACAAAGTGTGAGGCTTAGTTCGAGGATCATATTTTTGTTTATGAATGGCTGATTGTTTTTGCACCTTCGTCAAAAATCAATTGGGTGTACGTGTGTGGGTCTATTCCTGAGTTCTCTATGTGTCTATCCCACTGCTGATCCCACATAGTTTTGATTATTTTGACTATATAATAAGCTTTAACATCAGAGTAAGCCTCTTAACTTCCCACTTTTTCCTTCTTTTTCAATATTGTTTTAGCTATTTTAGGTCCTTTGCTTTCCCATGTACATTTTAGAATAGTACTGTCTATACCTGCAAAAACATGTTGGGGTTCTTATAGAAATATGTTAAACCTATAAATCAATTTGGTGAAAACTGACATCCATATATTATATTGAGTCTTTCAATCTGTGAACACGGTATGCCTCTTTATTTATTTAGGACTTTTAAAATTTCTTCTTTCTATATTTGGAAACCTTTTGCATATAACTTCTGTGCATGTTTCGTTGGGTTTATACGAAAGTATTTTCTTTTTTGGCACAACCGTAAATGATATCGTATTTTTAATTTTGTATCCAGTGGTTCCAGCAAGTACATAGAAACATGACTGATTTCTGTGCACTGGCCTTGCATCCTGCAACCTTGCCCTACTCAATTAGTAGTTCTAGGAGTTGTTTATGTTTGTTTGTAGGTTCTTTATCACTCTTCCAAGAATCTCCAGTTTTGTCATGTAGCGTCCAAGACCTCGATCTCCAGGCTTCTGGAAACCTGAGCCTTCCTGCACCTGCCCAGCTAGTAGCCTAGCACTCGAGGGGGGGGTGCCGGGGGCGGGGAGGCGGTGGCAAGGAACAAGAACGCCTGGGTCTGGGCTCCCTTTTCCTTCCTTCATGGTCAAACTAGACTCAGGCATTGCAATGAGGTTATTCATTCATTCCCCGGTGCTTGGTGAGTTCTTATTATATGCAAGGTGCTGGTAAGCACTGGCCCTTAAAGATCTACTGCATCCTTTTGATAACTGTATACTGCTCTGACCTTGAAACTTTTGTAATCAAGCTCCTTTAAAGTTTTGAACTTTTTTAGAAAATATATTTTTACTAGAGGCCCGATGCACGAAATTCATGCAAGGGTAGACCTTCCTTCCCCCAGCTGCTGGCACCTGGGACCCAAGCTTCCCTCGCAGCCCTGGCTTCGCCCAGAAGGTCGTCCGGTCTAATTAGCATATTATGCTTTTATTATTATAGATTGATTTCAGAGAGGAAGGGAGAGGGGGAGAGAGAGATAGAAACATCAATGATGAGAGAGAATCATCGATCGGCTGCCTCCTGCACGCCCCACACTGGGGATCAAGCCCGCAACCCAGGCATGTGCCTGACCAGGACTTGAACCGTGATCTTCTGGTTCATAGGTCGGTGCTCAATCACTGAGCCACATCAGCTGGGCTAAAGTTTTGAACTTTAAACCACCCTCAGTTGTTCATATTCCTTTTTCACACATTAAGACATGAGCTACTCTCGAGTGAATGACTATATTATGTACATTACAGAAAGGGAAAAGCTGTTTAGCATGGTGATTGCTCTCATTTCCGTGGGAATGACTGCCTGCATTCAAACTCCAGGTTCACTGGGTAACCCTTGGGAAAGTTACTTCACTGCTCTGTGTCTCAAACAGGGATAATAATAGTACCCACCTCATAAAGTTGCTGTGAAAATTAAATGAATAAATAGGGCCTCACTCACAGCAAGTTTGTTCTTATTAAATCGTGTAAAGTACAAGGAGAAACATGAAATGTAATAATAGAGCTAAAAGGTCTACATTTACTTTTGCACTGCCTCTCCGGGGGTGCTGTGTTTTATTTAATTGTTCCTCTTTGGCTGAATGTTATGGTTGTCCCACTTTTGCTATTATGAAGGATAGAGCCATGAACATCCTTCTCTGTGGCTTCTTGGGCTTATGTGCCAACATGGCTCTAAAGTGTCTTCAGAGAAGTGACACTGCTGAGTCAGGAGAAATGCCCATTTTTAATTTTAATAGCGACTGCCAGGCTTCCCTCCACTATGGCCATATCAATTTACAATGCCTGGGCGTTTCTATTTCTCCCCCACCACAACACCTGATATTGTCAGACTTTGGGGAGGAGAGAAGAGACCAGGAGGAAACATGGTATTCAAAGGAGACATTACCTTTATCCTCAATGTTCCAGTTTGTTTACAAAATGTATTCTTGATGACTGGTGTCATTAAAAAATCAATCAAAAGCAACTCCCCTCAATATAATAGCTCTGATGGGGCTAAAACCTAGTGGTTGTACTAGACACTGAGTGACCACACAGACAAAAATTCTGCTTCCGCCCTGGCTGGTTTTGCTCAGTGGATAGAGCATTGGCCTGCGGACTGAAGGGTCCCAGGTTTAATTCCGGTCAAGGGCACATGCCTGAGTTGTAGGCTCTATCCCCAGTGTGGGGTATGCAGGAGGCAGCCGATCAATGATTCTCTCTCATCACCGATGTTTCTATCTCTCTCTCCCTCTCCCTTCCTCTCTGAAATCAATAAAAATATATTTAAAAATATTCTGCTTGCAAATGGTAAGAAGGGCGGTGAAGGACAGCGACAGGACGTGGTGATGTGGCTGTTGATGACAAGCTGGTTGATGGTGCTGATAGCTGCTGCCACGAGGCGCCAGGGACAGTTCCAAGCACTTTGCCGACGTAAAATCATTTACTCTTGGCACAGCCCCGTGGAGCAGATGCTACTCTCTCGGTTTACAAATGACAAAACTGAAACACAGAGCTTAAAAACTTGCCCAGGGTCATGCAGAAAAGAGAGGGACCGGGACCGAAGCACAGCAATCGGATGCCAGAGCCCAAGCTCTCAACCACCTCTGCCACCGCTGTCCCTGTCTGTGGCAGAGTTACTAAAGGAGCCAGAGGGGGTGCCATACAACCTAAGAGCAATCAGAGTACCCAGTGATATAACAGTAACAATAATGACTTATACCTTACGCTGCAGTGATGAAGTACTTTTGCACATGTAATTTTATTTAACCTGAAACTGTAAAATGGGAAAAATGACAGAGTTGGAAAGCCTTAGCTATCATTCACCCTCTGTAGAGGGTGAATTGGAATTCAAGGGGTTAACAGGTTTGCCCATAGTTAGTGTCAGAGCAAGGGTGTAAATCCCATTATTCTGCCTCCTTGCCCAGTGCAGTGGGTAGAATGGGCTTCTAACGATGTTCACACCATAATCTCAGAACCTGTGAAGATGCTATGTTACATGACAAAAAAGGACTGTGCAGATGTGATTAAGGTTACAGACCTTACAACAGGGAGATTATCCTGGTGAGTCCAATATAATCACATGATTTTAAAAAACCCTTCAAATCAGAGCTCTTTCTCTGGCTGGAGAGATGCGGCAGATGAACTCATATTTGGAGCACTATTGCTGGAGGGAGCACATGGAAAACAGGAGAAGGAATAGCAGCAGCCTCTATTTGCAAAGACCAGCCCCCAGATCTAAACAGGCACCTCAGTCCTACAACCACAAGGAACTGTTTTCAGCTAACAACTTAAATGAACTTGGAATCGAATTCATCCCCAGAGCCTCTAGAACAGTGGTTCTCAACCTTCCTAATGCCGCGATCCTTTAATACAGTTCCTCATGTTGTGGTGACCCCCAATTTCGTTGTTACAAATTGAACATAATTAAAGCATATTGATTAATCACAAAAGCAATATGTAATTATATATGTGTTTTCCGATGGTCTTAGGCGACCCTGTGAAAGGGTCGTTCAACCCCAAAGGGGTCGCGACCCACAGGTTGAGAACCGCTGCTCTAGAAAGAAATGTAGTCTTATTTGACATTTTGGTCTTAGTCTTGTGAGACTCTAGGCCAGTGTGGTGAACCTTTTGAGCTCCGTGTGTCAGCATTTTGAAAAACCCTAACTTAACTCTGGTGCCGTGTCACATATAGAAATTTTTTGATATTTGCAACCATAATAAAACAAATACTTATATTTTTGATATTTATTTTATATATTTAAATGCCATTTAACAAAGAAAAATCAACCCAAAAAATGAGTTCGCGTGTCACCTCTGACACGCGTGTCATAGGTTCGCCATCACTGCTCTAGGCCAAGCATGTCAAACCTGTGGCCCACAGGTCACATGAGACCCACAACGAATATTTTTGTGGCCCTGTCAATATAATGGTATGTAAGAAATATTTTAATAAAAATTTCATAACTAAATTTTTACAATATCCTGTTATACATAATTATTAATAACAAACTACAATGTTCGCTAATGACTGATTACTATAATCATGTTGCATTCATTTCCCTTACGTGCCTTACGCGCAGGCACCATTTCTCTCCACTAATACTAGTACTAGCAGCAAATATTTTAGCAGCTGATTGCCACGTCATTAGTCTTGTACTAACTTGTTTGGTGTGCGCAACAGGAAATATTTCACTTTCGGAGAACAAGAAAAATAGGTTTATTTGCGTTACGCTTATTAACTTGTGCAGTTATTCAGTGTCTGGTAAGTTAATATTCAAGAGAAAATATTAATTTTTATTAAAATGTTCTATTATAGTATGTTAACAATTACTCATTTATTTCAGCCCTTTGTATTCAGCATGTCTTTATTGAAATAAACCTATGTTTCTCTGAAAATGTAAGTTTTTGTTTTTTTGTGGCCCACATAAACTTAACCCTTGTTTATTTGGCCCGTGTTAGCCTTTGAGTTTGATATGCTTGCTCTAGGCAAAGGACTCCCTGAGCCACACACTGTGCTTGAACTTCTGACCTGCGCAACTGTGACATAATAAACACATGTTTTAAGCCAATAAACTTGTGGTAATTCATTAAACTAGCAATAAAAAAACAATACACCAATGCTGGTGTCACCACATCACAGGCGATTTACAAGGCTTGTATACTCACTTGGCCTAAAAATATTCCTTCTACTGACTTGCCACAGTGGCTGATATTCCTGCTGTCAGGGGCACATCTAGAAATTAAGACATTTTTCCTTCAAAAGTCCTGTTGATAAGCACAGATGCTACCTGAGGTGAAGTAATATATTAGCAGCCTATCACTGATTAACATGAAACCAGTGGTGTTTCCTGCCTCAGAACATAGAACAGGCATGTTCTGATACAGAGTCCAGAACTTCCATATGGAAATGGACCCTGCAATGAAAGAGAAGATCTAGATAAAAGTCAGAAGAGGGAGGACCCTAAATACCCTATAGGAACTAAGGGCTCATTGGCAACAGAAAGGAGAGTGGGCCCTAATATAATTTTTAAAAATATGTTTTTATTGATTTCAGAGAGAGGGAGGGAGGGAGGGAGGGAGAGAGAGAGAGAGAGAGAGAGAGGAACATCCATGAGAGAGAAACATTCAACAGCTGCCTCCTGCATGCCCCCTACTGAGGATTGAGCCCCTAAACCAGGCATGTTTGATTCCCTGACCTGGAATTAAATCAAGGCCTCCTGGCTTATGGGTCGCTGCTCAGCCACTGAGCCACACCAGCTGGACCCCAATATAATTTTATCTGGAGCTGACACGGTCTTGCAGTGCCCTGCCTTACTGCCTTTGCACCTGCTGTTCCCTATGCAGAGAATGCCTTTCCCTCAGCTCTTCCTGGAGATGGTTTCCACTCATTGTCCAGGCTGAGCTCATCAGAAAGGTCTTCCTTTGCCATTACCATCTGGCTAAAGCAGCATCCTTCTCTCCTAGTCGCCCTGACCTTCTCCATGGCTCTCCCACTCTCTGAAATGATCTTTTCTGCATGCTAAGGCACTTACTAAACTTCCTACCCCAACTAGGCTATCAGCTCCAAGAATGCTGGATTTGCGTCATTACTGGGGTATCCCCAGTGCCCAAACAATGGCTGAAACATCATAGGTATTCAGTAAATATTTTCTTAGTGAATGGAAGACTTAAACACAAGGTAATGTTTGTTGCCAAACGCAATAAGAGACATAAAGAATGAGATTCTATAAGGGTGTAGAGGAGGAGGAAAGAGAGTTAACTGAAAAGATCCAAGATGTTTTCCTGGAAGGAACATGTTTGATCTAGATAGGATTTGGTCAACAGGAGGGTGGACTAACTCAAGCAAAGACAAGTCAATGGGCCAGCACTGGGGCTGCCCAGGCAATGGAAGTCAATCCAGTTCGGCCAGAATAAAGCATGTATAGAGAAGGTGAATATACTGGGAAGCTCAGTAAACTTAAGCTTCAGTATTTACCTCTTGCATTGGCATTTCCTAAGCTCTAGCAAGGTGCTCACATTTTATATGTTCCTATAAAATTTGCAAGACTGTGGTAGTTTAAGCATGATCAATTAAGACCAATGTCTCCTTCCACCTGACTTCCCTTCTACCTCACCCATCTCATTCCCTCTTGTGTCTGATGGGCCTGACATTTCTGTGGGCATTTTTTTAAAATCTAGCTAAGGGAAGCTGAGTTGGACATACTTCTAGTTTGGGTCGAGTGGTCTATTTTTCCGTAGTTCACAGCCACTTCCTCATCTAGCTAAGTACTCTCTAGCTATCCTCCTGTAGGAAATAGTTTTCAGGAATTCTCTTCCTACCCACAGGCCCATGCGCCTGGCATTATGACATGAAGCTGTGTGACAATATGAATGTACCCCCAAGTATGTGGGAGGGGAGAAACAAGGTTTGACATGTACAGAGCCAGAAGCTAGTCTGTGGAAAATGATTCCAAACCTTTCAGCACATACCTGAAAGAAAGTTGACAGTGATTTTCCGAAATTGAACAATAGCTCTAAAAGCTTATTTCCCATACACAGTTGGAAAGCCGAAAGAAAATTTTATCACTTAGCCACAATAGAAAGCCAAATCCAACCAACATGCTGTAGGAAAGATGGAATAATCGTTCTATTCTCGTTATCAGATGTAGAGGCCAAGAAGAGGAAGAGGAGAGGCACAATGGCACCCGTAGTCATGAAAGTCAACTGCAGGGAAGCAGCCGTGGAAGTTATAGAAATGGCACAGCTCACCCAAGGCAAGAGGATCTGGCAGTGAGAATAGGGGTCAGCTGACAGACCTTGAGGGCTATCCTCACTTGGTCAGAGAAAATGAACAAGCATTATTGAGCAACTACTAGTTGCCAGGCATTGTGCTAACAGCTGGATGTTTATTCTCTTGTTTGATTCCCAAACATCCCTACAAGATAAGAATGTTGTACCCTTTCCAGAGACACAAAAAGGAAGCTCGGAAGAGTTAGGATTTAACCGAGGCCTGTTCAGCTCTAAAACCCATGCCATTCCCACCACAGGAGGAGTGAGATAAAAAAGAAGTACTTTGAGGCAGTGACAAGGAAGCTGGCAGAGGACACAATGTGAGGAGGAGGCAAGCAACGGCCATGGTTACATGTGGTGCAGAGGCCGAGACGGAAAGCCCAAATGCCCACAGGGGCTGGGCCGTAAAGCAAATGGGTAAAGGTGTTTACAACACAAAAGTCATAGGCACAGTCTCTTCTTACGCAGATTAACTTACGCTTCCTTTTTGAAAATCTATGTCCTCCTTGGTCTAGCTTTCATTTTCCTGGGTACAAGAACTATTTCTTGACCTTGGGGAATACAAGCCTGTGAGCACATGGGACTCCTGGTTTCAGTGGCGGGGACTGTGGCAAACTACTCAGCTCCAGCCCATGACACCAGGCAGACAGCAGGCCCAGGATCGTAAAGAGAAACCAAAATCCAGAATTTATTTTGTTGTCGATGAATTTATGACGATCATTAGAATAGGGTGTAGCCAACAAGACGTAACTGTGAGTCAGCTATGGAACCATGTTTGCCCTAAAATTAATGAGGCCGGTGAGAATAGTAAACAATGAAACTAAAATAATAATGATGATGGTAATGAACATGTGAGTATGTAGTACCTGCCAAGTACTGTTCTAAATGCCTTGCCTGAATTAACTCACTTAAACGTCACCACAAGCCTATAAAGTTGGATATTATTGTCCCCTTTTTATGATTGGGGAAACTGAGGTTCCGAGTGGCTCATAGTCATGTAGCCAGGAAAGGTGGAGACAGAATTCACAATATCTGACTCCAGAACTTGGGTTCTTCATCCCCAAAGCTGGTTAAGAAAAAAACGGAAAGGAAGTCTATAGTTTTCATAAAGTTCTCGAAGAAACCCCCAAAAGGTGAGGAATGACTGATTTAGGACCAAGAGCAACTCTGGGGGCGGGGAAGCCAGTCCCAGAGGCAGGGGCAGAAGCTGGATGGCCAGGGGTTAAAATGAGAGTCAGCTGCAGAGGGGGAGATGTGAGCCTTTTTAGAACATTGGCAGTGCAGGAAGAGAAAGAGGGGAGAGTAACTTGAAAATAAGGCAGGGGTGAGGGAAGATTCTTAAGATAAGAGAGACCTGGGCATTTTGACCACTGAGGAAGGGGGCCAGGAGAGAGGGCGAGACTGAGGGATTTATGGTTCTCACAAAGCAAGGACACTTTGGAAAAGGGCCATGCCTTAGCTGCCAAAACCGAGGCTCCCAAGAAGGCTGGTTGAGTCAAACTACAACAAGACTTCACAAAGGGGGAGTTTTCCTCCACTTTTCTGGCTCCTCCAGATGTAAAGCTGGAGAGCGTTTCCCACCCACCCACCCACCCCTTCCTGCTCTCCTGTGGGGTCCCTGCCAGCAGGCGGGCTCACGATGCAGAGCTGGTGTCAGTGCGCCCAGAGATCTGCTAGTGTATGTCTCATACAAAGCCACCCAGCTCCTACTTCCCTCCAGGACTGGGGAACCGTAACTGCCTCTTTGCATCCTCCAAGAAAAACAGCCTCCCCATCCACCTTGTATATGTCCATTCTTCTGGTATAATTTTCACTCAGATTAATTTGATCTCAACAATATATGAGAATCACTTCTAAGAGGCAAAAAATGTGTGATCATCTCTTGGGACAGAAATCTTCTGACGTATACTCCGACGTCAATCTAGTATGATTGCATCCACTCAATTCATTTTAATTTATCCAACAGCTATTTACAGAAGGCCTGCAATGCCAAGGGAAAGGGGCCAAAGGATATAATGGTGACCAAAACAGATGGGTTTCCCTGCTCGCCTGAGATTTAAAATCTAGTAGGAAAGACTGGATTTAAAATATAGAAACTCTGATAAGTAGATGAATTTAAAAGAACAACATGTTGTGAGTGCATGCGATAGACTGAATGTGTCTCTGCAAAATTCGTATGTTGAAACCTAACCCCCAAAGTGGGATCAGGAAGTAGAGCCTTGGGGAGGTGTTTAGGTCATGAGGACGGAGCCCTCGTGAATAGTGCTCGTGTAAAAGAGACTCCAGAGCGCTTCTTTGCCCCTTCTATTGTGTGAGGACATCGTGAAAAGACAGCTGTCTAAGAACCAAGAGGTGGAATCCCACCAGACACCGAATCTGATAGCACCTTGATCTTGGACTTCCCAACTTCCAGAGCTGTAAGAAATGTTTCTGCTGGAGAGCATTATGCTAAGTGAAACAAGCCAGTCAGAGAAAGATAAATATCACATGATCTCACTCATTGGTGGAATATAATGAACAACATAAACTGATGAACAAAAATAGATCCAGAGACAGAGAAACATCGATCAGACCGTCAAACCTCAGAGGGAAGGTAGGGGAGGGTGGGGGTAAGGGAGAGAGATCAACTAAAGGACTTGTATGCATGCATATAAGCCTAACCAATGGACACAGACACCAGCGGGGTGAGGACATGGCTGGGGGTTTGGGGGGGGACAAAAGGGGGATAAGGACACATATGTAATACCTTAATCAATAAAGAAATAAAAATAAATAAATAAAAATAAATAAATAAAAATAAATAAAAGAAATGTTTCTGTTGTTCAAGCCACCCAGTCTATGGTATTTTTGTTATAGCAGCCTGAACAGACTAAGACAGCCCATACCTAAGGATAGAAGTCAGAATCGGCTTTTCTGAGGATATTATTTTTGAGGTGAGACATGAAGAATAAATCAAAGTTAACTTTATTCAAAGGTGAAAAGGTGGGAGGGTGGTGATTTGGGAGCTAAAGAGCAATCCAGGCAGAGTGACACTGAATGGAGAAAGAATTCCCTCAGTTAGGGGGCAGGAGTAGACCAGTGAGGATCATGCGCTATCACAGCTGTAGACACAGGCCCTGTGAGGACACAGGAGAAGCACCTAACTATGAGTAGGGGTCACGGGGGTGGATGAGTTAGTGGCAGCGGTGACTTCTTGGCAGAATTAGGAAGTTCAACGTACAATGTCTTGTGCATCTGGCTGCACCTCTTACATATAATTCCTAGATTTGGAAAATTCTCCAATTTAAGTGTCTCTTCTCCTAAAGGTGGAAGCCAGAAACTCACATTCCAGGACGTTCCTGCAGCTAAGATGTAAGTGTTGTTCCTGCTGTGTGTCCTTCAAGCCCATTTATCGGCTCCTGCTGGAGATTCTGTGAGTTACCTACTACAACCTAACATTTCCCCTTTCTTTTCAGAGCAGCTAAAATGGATTCTGTTGTTTGCGACCAAGAGCTCTGACAAATACAGGAAGGATGATTAAGTCAGTGGAGGAAAATGGTAGGAAAAGAGGCAGGAAAGGAGACTGTGCACAGGGGTGAAAAATAGTATGACGTGGGAAGGAGAGCATAATAGTTTTCCCCACGTCTGAGGAGGAAGTAGCCTCAGCTGGGGAGTAAACAAGCCCCAGGGTTGCTTTTGTATTCCTGCCGCTTCTGGAAGCTTGCTGGGTATCTGCTACTGCAAACAGAAGATTAGGGCTGCGGGGACAGGTAATGAAGCTGTAGGAGGAGAAGGTGGGGTCCAGTGAATACAGTATCTTGTTCATGAAGTCAGGGCACTACCTGTGTCTCCTCAGACCCTTTAATCATCTGACGCAGGAATTTACGAAAGAACACACTCTTGGGAACCAGAAGCCCTGGGCTGGAGACCACGACCTGCTAATTGTGTAGCCTGGGTATGAGGTCACTTCTATTCTCTGACTCTGTTTCCTTGTGTGAAGGGAGGGTTATTTGATACAGCACCTGCACAAACCTTTGTAAACTGTAAAGTGATAAATAAACGTAGTAGATGGTTTCCACCATCTGTGTGGTGCCAAAATAGATGTTAAAGAACAAATGAAAACTAAGATGAATAATTCCAGTGGGTCAATGGGTTCAGATGGGACCTGAGGCCACAGGTTGGAAGGAGCCCACATTGAGCAAGAAGCAGCGTTTGACAAAGTTGTTAAGAATACTGTAGTCAGTCAGGACTCTGTTATAGTTGCAAGCGACACAAAATGGGTGCAAAAGACATTTCATATAATCAAAAAGCTCAGTGTTTCAGACCCAATTGGATTTAATGACTCTAGTAATAAAATCATAACTCTGACTCTCTCCATCTCTTGTTCCATTCTTACTTCTGGCCATTTTCAGACAAATTCTCTCCTCCTGCTGCCAAGAGGGCTGTAGCAGCTTCAGCTCCATGTAAAACTAGGTTCTGATCTACTTGAAAAGAACCTGGTTGCATTGAAGTTTCCTGTAAAAGCTTTCTTTCATCTCATTGGCCCAAACTAAATGGCACATTCTACCTGAATCAATAGCTTATGACTGGGGGAATATGATGATCTAATTGACTAATTCTGAGTCACATGACCACATCAGGAGCCAATCAACATCACCTTATTTACATGATCTGGGAAGTGGGTACAGTAGAGACTTATAAAAAGGAGTGGTTTAAAACAATTGAAAATACCCACCATATATAGTTACTGACAGGGGGTATATACTATGTTTTGAGGAATCTGAGTGGGACCCATCTAAAAAAAATCATGCTTAAAAGCACTGCAAGTGGCTGTAAGCTCCACACCTTATTTCTGGCTGGGAAGAGCCTTACTTACTCCAGGAGCATAGATCCTGAGGATGACATGAATCTAGCTCTCTGAATGGACCTTTTACATCTTACACTTTTCTAACTTTCCACAGAGCTCCCAAATCTGCTCCTTTCTTCTATCTGAATCCAACAACACTCCTATGAATCAGAGAAGTTAAGAAACTTGTTTAAAATCACACAGTCAACCCGGATTTCCGCCTCCTGACCTATAACCATTCTCATCCTGGTTACTAATAATGTACGGCAAGTTAGGGGAGAGGAGATGCAGTCATACAGCATTGAAACATGGAGGATTATGAAAGCGGAAGGTGGACCAGACAGATTCGATCTCGAGGTCTTGTGTGGACAAAAAAGCAGACCAGTCCCTGTTCTTATGACACAGGTAAGCACAGAGCCCTCTGGGAGATCCTGCTGATTTTGATGGCGACAGTGTTCTTCAAGGGAAGGCAGGACGAGCAAGTCTGTATCTTTAAGGATCACATAATCCCCATGTTAATTATTAACTTGCTGCATTATTAACTGACCAGCTGTGTGCGGCAGGAAAGCAGGGGTCAGAACTGCACAGCCACGATTCATTCCTGGTGGGACCTCCAGGTCAGTGGCTCTGAAACCTTCGGAGGGAACATTGAGAACCTGGTGAATGCTGGAGACCTTCCTTCCAGAAAAACACACCATTTTTCTGCAATGCCAGGATTCAGCTAAGATTATAGGTAGTTCATCCCCATGTCCTGAGAGGCTACCACACCAGGTCTAATGTTATCCCAGGTGCCCTACCTTTTCTGGTGTCTTTCGAATAATCTGCTGCTGCCATCACCCAAAAGGCAGACTTGGGGAACTAGGGGTTAGGGGGTGGGATTTAGGGCAGACGGACATTTTTTTGGAGAGGAGAGGAAAATAAAGTTCTTTTCCCTGGATTGCCTTTCCCGAGGCACAGGCCAAACAGAACCGTAAGTGGGCGTCCCACGGGTGAATGTGTGTACACGCAGCCTCCATCCACGCTCGCACGCATTCATTCCCACACTTCAGTCATGCAGTTGCCGCCTTCAACGCTTTTGCTTCATTCCACCTGTACGGTTACCATTTTTTCTCTAAAACAGTACACTTGACCTTAAGTTTCTTTTCAACGGAAGCTTTCTATCACCACCAGAAATGAAGAGTCACAAATATTGTTTAAAAAATTAAATGCTTATAAACAAGACAATATTAACCTTGGTAACTGTCCTTAGCTCTAAGCCCAGAGATGTTCTTTCTCTTAAAAATAAAGGTGGCAGGGTGGGTGGAAAGGGGAATAGCAAGTGTAAAAAGAAATATTAGAGACACATCAACACCCAAAGTCTTGATGTCAGTAGAACAGAAATGATCGCCAAGTCAATAACTTGCTCACAAAATGGTTCAAACTTACTTCATTCTCCACCTGAATTGCAGAACACTGTGGTTTATTTAACAAATGTTTATTGAGCTCTCTACGAAGTGTTCTTGACCTTAGAGCAGTGATGGCGAACCTTTTGAGCTCGGCGTGTCAGCATTTTGAAAAACCCTAACTTAACTCTGGTGCCGTATCACATATAGAAATTTTTTGATATTTGCAACCATAGTAAAACAAAGACTTATATTTTTTGATATTTATTTTATATATTTAAATGCCATTTAACAAAAAAAAATCAACAAAAAAATGAGTTCACGTGTCACCTCTGACACGCGTGTCATAGGTTCGCCATCACTGTCTTAGAGAAATGGGGGTGCATGGCTGATCAACATGGGTCCTGCCCTCCTGAAGGGAATATTCTCAGAGTGGAGTCAGACAGCTAAAGGGAAAATAAAACAATTTCAAGTTGGGCTGAGTACTACTAAAAAACCCAAACCAACCAACGAAGGTTTACAATAGTGAAATGGAGGGACACAGGATGGGTAGAGGGGGAGGCTCGGAGGCTGGAGCCGAGATCAGAAGGCAGTTTGGTCCTGGCGTGAGTGAGGCCCGAGTTTCCAGTAGAAAACCCATGTTCAGGATCAGATTCTTAGCTAGTGGGAAAGTGGCTAGCAGCTGTAACTCGATATCCCAGGCATAATCTGAAGGACCTGCTCTTTGCCCCTGATTCAATCAGAAAGCAAAGCAGATGTTGTCTTAATAGTTTTCCAGTCCAATGGCCAAGAGAAAACAAAATATGTCATACATGTGGTTGTAGTTAAAGGCAAGACTACAACACATGTTCGACAAACGGCTGTTGCTGGAGCAGGGGAGTCCATTTGTAAACGCAGCTGAGTTAATCAAATTAATGGCACATGAAGATGCCTGTTCTCAAGCTCAGCCAAAACAGTCACAAGTACACAATATTTCCAATGTCTTTCCCTCGTCTCTCTTTGTAGGGCCCCAACCTGCCATCCTGTTTTTAAATGTGGGCGACATGACATGAGGGTTTCTATTTGCTGTGTCGGCTTGCTCACCACAGAGGCACAGGGTCAATGCCCTTCATAAGTTACCTCCTTTAAAATAGAAATCGAGCTGAAACCGGTTTGGCTCAGTGGATAGAGCGTTGGCCTGCGGACTGGGGGGTCCCGGGTTCAATTCCTGTCAAGGGCATGTACCTGGGTTGCAGGCACATCCCCGGTGGGGGATGTGTAGGAGGCAGCTGATCGATGTTTCTCTCTCATCGATGTTTCTAACTCTCTATCTCTATCCCTTCCTCTCTGTAAAAAATCAATAAAATATATTTAAAAAAAAATAAAATAAAATAAAATAGAAATCGATACAACTGCTTTTGATCACAGTTGATCAATATCCGGCCCCAAGGTGGAGATTGCACAATGCACCAAGGACACACTACACTTACAGAATTTGGTGCTCTGTGGCTCTGTGCCACACCCCCTCGTCCTTGCCTGGAGCCCAGGCTCCCGCCCCACCAGCCAGTACCCCTGTGCTTCCCTTAGCAGTGGTTCTCAACCTTCCTAATGCCGCAACCCTTTAATACAGTTCCTCATGTTGTGGTGACCCCCAATTTCATTGTTACAAATTGAACATAATTAAAGCATAGTGATGAATCACAAAAACAATATGTAATTATATATGTGTTTTCTGATGGTTTTAGGCGACCCCTGTGAAAGGGTCATTCAACCCCCAAAGGGGTCGCGACCCACAGGATGAGAACCGCTGCCTAAGAGGGCTCTGGATAGAAAGAAGTGAGAGGCTCTCAAAACCAATTCCTGAAATCTCGGGCTTAAAACCAGCCTCCTAATTGGAGGATTCCCAGGGGGCTGCGGGACAGGCACGTGACCAGGATGAAAGACTGTGGGGACTCTTGACTCATCTTTGTTGGGAGGCTGGAGAGAATGGGGGAGGATAATGGAGCATGCTCATTCCATTCGAAGGACCTCCCTCAGGTATAAGGAAAAAGCCAGATGATGACCATAGTAGGTTGACAAATCACAGACAGTTTGCTTTCCCATCTCCTGCAAGATTAACGCGCAGGGTCATCCCACTTTAGGCTTCCTGAAGCAGGGGGCTCGGGTACGGGGCTTGCTAGCCCTGGGCTCAAAGTCCAGCTCTATCACTTACTCCATGTTGAAATGTGTGTGAGCTGCTTAACCTCCCCGAGCTTCAGTGTCCTCATCGAAGAAAAGGGCATGGCACTGCCTGCTGATGCACATGAAACTGCCTCTCAGGGTAGCTCCGAGGCTGGGAGCGGATGCATACGAAAATGTCGAGGTCAGCGCCTGGCTTGTAGTTTATTTGCCTTCGGTAAAGATAGCTTCCCCACATGTGCCCTCGTCCCTCTCTTCTCTGGTTTCCTCTTATGTGCTGCCTCGACTCTAAGCAATCCCTCTGATGTCATCTAACCCAGATCTTTCAAATTCTTCCTTACGCCATACATTTTTTTTCAGAGGCAACTCTGAGTGGCAGCCATCAATCCAAATTACAGCAGAGAAGTGTCCCATCCCTGTGAACAGCGATGCCCAAGTGTGTTCCATGTAACGGTTTCGAATGCCTGTGAGCATCCCTTGGGAGAATTAAAGAACAAAATGGAATTCTGTGGTCACATCTATTTGGGAAATGCTTAGAGATGCACATAATATGCACTTAGCCTATTAAAGGCTCAGAGCAATCCTGCAGCAAATAAACCCATTTAGCTTTGTTTACTGGAAATTTCCCACTTTATCTGACCTAGTGGTGTCCTGTGAACCCTGGTCTGTTCTCTAAGTGCTTGCCTTTACATTCTCTCAGTTCATCCCCCCAGGAGTTTCCCTTTCACAGAGGTGGAAATGGGTCCAGAAATGTTAAATGACTAGCCCACCATGGACCAGCTGGGTAGTGCCTGAACCAGCTGCTCTCTCTCCAAGTCCAAGGCTCTTTTCTCTGCATCTGAAATAAACATCTTAATATGCTCCTTTCTGGCTAAACAGCCATAGAATCTATAAATCATTGGATGGGCTCCGAGGATTATATTGCCCAATGATTTTATTTTCTTGGCAATGAGAATACCAGAGAGGAGTAGTTTGCCCAGCGAATTAGGGGGTGACAGAGCCAGAACTTGGATACAGCCTACTAACCTCCAGGCCTGGCTGCTTTTACCTTATGCCCTGGGCTTATGGGTCTTGCCTAAGCCATTTCTTTAATTCCATGCCCCTCTCTCTAAAACCACAACAATGCTGTCCAATAGACCTTTCCAAAATGATGATGGAAATGACCTATACCTGGGCTGTCCATTCTAATAATCTCTACCTACATGTGGCTATTGATGACTTGAAATGGCCCAAATACAAATGAGAAACTGGATTTTAATGCTATTTAATTTTAATTAATTTGCATTTAAATAACCCCATATGACTAGTGGCTACTATGTTGGACAGGGCAGCTCTAGAGACAAGAAATGATATTGAGTCTACAGACACAATTGATGCAATTATCATAGGAGTAGAAGATCCTTGCAATAACAATCAAGTCTATACTATGTGGACATTATTAGGGGCTATATTCAGTTGCATTTAATGACAGGACACAACCTGAGACACCCTTGCTCAAGCGATGTCATCCTGCCCATTCTTCTAATCCAGGCTCAAAGGCATCCTCCTTTGGGAGCCTTTGCTGATACACTGTCTCCTCACCAAGCAGAGTGAAGAAATTCTTCTATGGAGCTCGAATCTCCTGTAATTGCTCCCAGATGGGTGAAGAGGAGAGTTTTTGTTTTGCTGAAAGTCCTCTGGTGAGCAAGTGGATGAGAGAGGAGAGAGTTTGCCTGGGGAGAGAGACTTGTGGCAGGGACTTCTGGGAAGTGGTGTGAGAGAAATAAAGAAGATGTAATTAAAGGAGATGGATTATTTGTGACTTAATCTTCTCCCCTATCTCCTCTACAAAATCTTCAGTAAAAGTAGACAACACAAACTACAGTCACATGTGGATAAACCTCACAAACAATGTTGACAGAGAAATGCAAATCGCATGCTTCACAGTAAAAACATCCAACATTCTAGTAGTAGAAGGGAACTTGCTCAGCCAGTTAAAGGGCATCTATACAAACCCAGACTGACATCATACTTACAGTCTAATTAATCTATTTTTGGTAAAGACAATGCTTTCTCCCAAAGATCAGGAACAAGGTAAGGATGGCCTCTCTTGCCACTTCTAGTCAATATTGTACTGAAAAATTCTAGCCTGGGCAAGTATGTAAAAAACAAAACAAAACAACAACCCCAAAACAACAACAAAACCAACAACGGCATCCAGATTGGAAAGGAAGAAGAAAACAATCTTGATTTGCAGATGACATATCTTCTGTATAGAAGATACTAAGGACTCTACCAGAAAACTAATAGAGTTACTAAATGAGTTCAGCAAGGTCGCAGGAAATTGCAAGATCAGTATATAAAAAGTAATTGTATTTCTTTTATATATTGACAATGAGTCAATCTAGAATGAACTTAAGAAAACAATTTCATTTACAATAGCATAAAAAAGAATAAATACTTAGAAATAAATTTAACCAAAGGAGCACAAGACTTTTGAACTAAAAATACTGTTCAAAGGAATTAAAGATGATGTAAGTAAATGGAAAGACATCCCACACTCATAGATGGTAAGATTTAATGTTGTAAAGATGGCACTACTCCTCAAATTGATTTACATATTTAATGCAATCCCTATCAAAATACCAGATAACTTCTTTGCAGAAATTGATCAGCTAATCCAAGAGACCCAGAAGAGTAAAAACAATCTTGGAAAAGAACAAAGTTGGAGGACTCATATGCTTCACAGTAAAAACATTCCTAATTTCAAATTTTAGTACAAAGCTATAGTAACCAAGACATTGTAGAATTGGCATAAGAATAGGCATATAGAACAGTAGAATAGATGTGAGAGACTAGAAATAAACCCTCACATTTATGGCCAATTGATTTTCAACAAGGGAGCCAAGGCAATTCAATTCAACATATGGTGGTGGGACAGCTGGATAGCCACATGAAAAAGAATGAAGTTGAAACCTTGACTCATACCATAAACAAAAATTAATTCAAAATGGATCAAAGAGCTAAGCATAAGAGCTAAAACTATAAAACTCTTAGAAGAAAACATAGGAGTAAATTTTCATGACTGTGGATTAGGCATTGGAGTCTCAGTTAGTAGGCATTAACACTCAAAGCACAAGCAACACAAGAAAAAATAAATAAATTGGATTCTGTTAAAATGAAAAGCTTTTGTGCTTCAAAGACAACATCAAGAAAGTAAAGATAATCCACAAAATGGGAGAAAAAAGTTCAAATCATATATCTGATAAGATACTTCTATTTAGAATATATAAATAATTATTACAACTCAATAATTAAGACAAATAGCCAAATTTTAAAAATAGGAAAAGAATCTGATAGACATTTCTTTAAAGAAGATAAATAGCTGATAAGCACATGAAAAGATGTTCATTTTCACTAGCTACCAGGGAAATGCAAATCAAAACCACAATGAGACACCATTTCATACCCACTAGGTTGGCTATAATAAAAAAGACAGACAATAATAAGAGTTGGCAAAGGTATAGGGAAATTGGAACCCTCATACATTGCTGGAGTGAATGTAAAGTGGTGCGGCTGCTTTTGAAAACAGTTCGGGAGTTTCTCAAAAAGTTAGGCGTAGAGTTATCTTATGATTCAGCAATTCTGCTCCTAGGTGTATAGAAGAGAAATGAAAGCATGGCCATACATTGGTTCATTGCAGCATTATTCATAAGAACCCCAAAGTGGAAACCACCCCAATATCCATTAACTGATGTATAAATAAATAAAATGTGGTCTATTCATACAATAAAATATTAGTTGTTAATAAGGAAGCACTGATACAGGCTACCACATAGATGAATCATGAAAACATTATGTTAAGGAAAAGACGTCAGATGCAAAGGCTAGTAAATTCATTTATAAATGGAATTCCATATGTGTAATGTCTAGAATAGACAAATCTATAGAGATAGAAAGAAGATTAGTGGTTGCTAAGGTCTGGGGGGATGAGGAGATTGGAGGTGATGCCAAAGAGGGTGGCAATGTTCTTTTTGGGGTAATAAAAGTATTCTAACATTGACCATGGTAATGGATGTATAACTCTGTGAATATACTAAAAACCATTGAATTGTATATATTAAGTCAGTGCATTGTGTAGTAGCAATAAAACTTTACAAAAAGCAAGTTGCATATAGATACATACGACATAATACCATTTATACAAAGATACTGACGTATATAAACAACACTTTTATTTTAGAGCACATACAAATGCAGCAAAAATACAGGTTGGGGCAAAAGTAGGTTTACAGTTGTTCGGATGGAAAATAATGCAACAATTAATAAAAAACAATACAAGAATAAACTCTGTGTCATGAACTTACAACTGTAAACCTACTTTTGCCTCACACTGTATGAAGACACACAGGTGAAAGAGAAACAAACACACAAATCAAGATGGTAGTTATAAACCAGGGAGGGAGTGGTTAGTGAATGAGGGAACCACAGGGCACTTAAACTATATTTGCAACATTTAATTCTTAAGCTGGGTGATAGAACGTGGGTGTTCTGAATATTATTGCGCATACCCTTTTTGTCTGCTTGGAATGCTTTGCAAAAAATTTTCATAGACATTCCCTGATGTTTTGGAGGTGGAACATGTGTGTTTGATGCCGTGAGGAGGGAGGCTGGCCTCAGGGCCCCCTGGGCTGGTTGAGCACAAGGACCCCTGGGCTGGGTGAACATCAGGCTGGACCAAGGAAAGGCCATTTCCTGCAGGTTCCTCACACTCAGCAGACGGTTCCTAAATTGAATCAAGCAGGGCACCATCTCTGGAGCATCATTTCCCCTAGCTGGAGTTCTGTAGCAAAGAGCTTAAGCTCTGCATCCAGTCAGCCCCGGGTTTGAATCCCCACTCCGCCCTCATTAGCAGCGTGGCCTAAGGCAGTGGTCCGCAAACCGCGGCTCGCGAGCCACATGAGGCTCTTTGGCCCCTTGACTGTGGCTCTTCCACAAAATACCACGTGCGGGCGCGTACGTACAGTGTGATTGAAACTTTGTGGCCCATGCGCAGAAGTCGGTATTTTGTGGAAGAGCCACACTCAAGGGGCCAAAGAGCCGCATGTGCCTCGAGAGCGCGGTTTGCCGAGCCGCAGTTTGCTGACCACGGACCTAGGGCAAATTACTCAACCTCCCTGAGCTGTACTTTCCCTTCTGCCAAATGCGAATCGGACCTCCTATTCCACAAAACTGGTGCGCAGTCAATGCAAAAGCCCTCACAGTGCGCCTGGCTTCCTTGCCTGGTACTCCTGCCTGAGTCCCACTCACCTCCCTGTCCTATCTTGTGGGGAGGTCCAGGTTATGCCGGCTCCCTCATTCTAGGGCGTGCACCTGGCCATCAATGAAGATTTGCTCAGTAGAAGTGACTTTAAGCACCCTAACCTCCTTCCTCTCTCCCTCTCTCCTTTGAAAAAGCCTGTGAAAAGAGCTCCCTTCCCTATTCTTAAAAACCAAGAAATGTATAAATACGTTGGCCCTGCCCTTCGCTGCTGGTCATTCCCAGCTGTTGTTCATCAATCCTTGGAGGCTCTCAAGGCAGGGCCGGCTCTCAGGGGCTGCAGGAAGGGACGATAGTGTGCGTGTTATCTGCAGTCTTTCCCGGTACAGCTGGGTGGGCTTTCTCACCCTTCTTAAAACCAAAAGGTTGGATGCTGGCCAAGGCCCTTACAGGTAAAACCCAGGTGCATCTCAGCACACCCACTGATAGCAGCCGAGCACCTGGTGAAGAGGCGGGCCTGTGCTGGTAGCTGACCAGGGTTAAAGGTAGGAGCTCCCACGGAGGTGATTCCAATCACTGAACAGAACCTGGGAAGTGCTTTCTTGAAGCTTTGGGTTCGAAGCTTCCTCTTGCAAAGGCCAGTTCCTGCACAGAGCTCTGACAGCTGGCCATTTCTTGGCTCCCTCTGGGACTTGGCTGGTTTGATTGGGGAGGGCTGCAGTCTCTGGTTTGGGCTGACAGGGAAGGGGAGCAGGGGGACAGGACCCTGGGGGGCCCAGTGGGCTTTGCCCTGGTCAGTACCAACAGCTTGGCCACAGTGCCCTTCGATGGCACCCGAGCAGGTCAGACCACAGGCCCCGTTCATTCCACTTGCAACTGACCTGCAGTTACCCTACTGTGATTCCCTCTGGTGACAACTTAGCCTGGAAAGTGATGCATTGCTTTTAGCTTCTTCTGTGGTCCTTTGGGAATAGCTTGTGGCCACATCTGTCCAGTGACTGACCCTACTGATCTGTGGTCTCCCTGGCCCCGTGTGGGCGAGGACAGAATGGGATGGGGGGCTTTGGGAATGAAGAGAAAAGTCAGTCCCTTCTCTCCACTCCAGTGATTTCTCTGGCATCCAGCTGGGCCATGCTCCCACCCACCCAACCCATCCAAATGAGGGTTCTCCACACATCAGGGCCCAGGCTGCCACCAGGCCCTCTGGCTGTTCTGAGGGGCCCTTCGGAAGTACAGCTTGCTGCCCACAGCCACCGCCTTCCTCCCATCCATTCTCCTCTCGGCTGCCAAAGCCATCCATCTAAACCTCAAATGGGATTGTGTCACAGGCCTGCCTTAAAAACCCTGCTTGGCTTCCCTCCATGGACTGGAGGCCTACAGATGGGTTTTTTCCTCAGCCTGTAATTTTTTTTTTTCCAATTTGGGAGTTTTGCATGAAAAACTGGAGACACCAAGCCCTTATTCCTGCATCACTGTGGTTGGCTGGAGCTGAGCACTGCACCCCCTCCCTCGGCAGGCACTCCTTAGGGAACAGTCTCCAACAGTCCTGTTGCCTCACAGCCAGCCTCCTTCCTCATCATGTCACCTGCCTGGTACCTGTGTGCATTTGAGTTTCCCCTCTAGTCTCCAGGCGCAGGCTTTTAGCATGGCTTGGATGACTAGATGTCCTTCCCTCTGTCTGCTTTCCTGCTCACCCCACTCCTGCCCAGCACACTGGCCACACTAACCTCTCTCTGGTCACCAGACAAGCCAGTACCAGCGTAGGTCCCCATCTATGCAGTTCCCACTCTCTGATTTCTGTGCCCTCATTCAGCAGATCTATATTGAGCACCTACTATGCACAGGGGTTCTGGGCCAGGTACTACGGACAGGATAAGAAGGTCCAGTGTATTAGTCTGGGTTCTCCAGAGAAACACCAATGGGATAGGTAGATAGCGACTGTTATAAGGAATTGGCTCATGGGATTATGGAGGCTGGAAATCCGAGATCTATAGTCAGCAAGCTGGACACTCTGAAGAGTGATAGAGGCAGGAGAAGACCAGTGTCTCAGCTCCGAGACAATCAGGCAGAGAGAAGGACTTCTTTCTTACTCTGCCCTTTGGTTATATTCAGCCCTTGAATGGATGAAGTGAGACCCGCCCACACTGGGGAAGGTGATCTACTTCACGCAGTCCACAGATTCAAATGTTGACCTCATTCAGAAACACCCTCCAGACACGCCAGATGTAAGGTTCCCCCAAATAACCAAGCACCCAGGGGCCCTGTGGGATTGACACATAAAATTTAGCCTTTGCTCTCCTGGAGCCTAGAGCTTAGGAAGGTATTCAGAAAGGCCGGAAAATCATCCCAAAGCTGAACAGTAAGCACAGGAGGAGTTCTTATATTTCAAGCTTCACCTTGAACCATGCCTCCTCCAAATCTTTTCTGATGTTCCCACACAACTAGCAACTCTCTCAGTGTTCCCAGAGCATATATCTTGAAGAGATCCTCTCTCTCTCTCTCTCTCTCACACACACATTCAAAGTCTATAAAAAGGTACAGAGATAATACAGCAAAGTGCCATTGTACCCATTACCCGTCCTTAAAAGATATAGCCTCACAGATACAGCACAGGCCAGGGTGGCCAAGCCATCCCCATCTGCCCAGGATGGTCTTGATTTTAGCCTGCCTCCTGGACCCCTTCATCCTGGGCAAACCGGGGGGTTTGGTTATCACGGTACAGCCCTCCTCTACCCCCACCTCCATGTATACCCTTCCTCAAAATCACACCCCCGACTGCCATCAGAGGAAGACATGGATTTAAAGTTGTGTTGTCTTTCTTCATACTTTGATTCACCCCTAAATGATATTAGAGCACCGGTTTGCACACAGTTGGGTCCAGATGACCCACAGGATGGATGACCCTTTCCTGATGGGCAGTGATGTTGTAAATATGGAAAGCAGTGGATGAAACTTCCTGCACATTTCAAGAAAAACTAGAAGCTCAATACACTGCACAGCACAGAAACCGGACAGGGAGAGGTAAGGGAGCAGGGATGAGGTGGGAGTCGGGGGACTAGGAAGAACGTTTCCCAGGAGGCAGTCGGAAGAGCCCGGAAAGAGGACCCAGGCCGGAGAAGGCCTTTGGGAGGAGAGAAATGTGCAAGGGGTGTTTGGAGAGGTTGCTGCAAACTTCCTTTTTGGGTGCTCCTGTGACACACTCAGGAGCATCGACAGCCCTCACTCTTGTGTGGGGGCCAAAGGATGCTCTCAGGGGGCCCGGGAGGAGGTGTCTCAGAGCCTCTGCTCACCAGGCTGAACACAGGGCAGCTGACACTCATTGTGCTGCCCATGGTGTCCCCCTTGTGCTCCCTGAGGGCTCCTGACACATGGGAGGAGTTCAGTATTATTTGTGGAAGGAAGAAAGGAGGGAAGGAAGGAAGAGAAAGAAAGGAGGAAAAGAGAAAGGGAGAGAGAGAGAGAGAGAGAGAGAGAGAGAGAGAGAGAAAGGGAGAGAGAGAGGGAGAGAGGGAGGGAGGAAGAAAGGAAGGGGCCCTCAGCCCTGTTGGGGATCCAGAATGGCCCACTGTGGTTTTTCCTGCTGACCTGACGGCCTGATCAGTAGAGCAGGATGGGAGGCACCTCCATGGCCGCCAGCCCTGGCACTGCTGTGGCCCTCGAGCTGCTCCAGGCCCAGGGACTGTTCTCTGATTTCCACACCGACAGGCAGGGAAGAGCCCATGAGCAAGCGCTGTGGGGGTGGAGGGTGGAGAGAGAGAGAGAGACAGCGGAGCAGAGGGAAGTGGAGAGGGGCAGAGGCATGCTGCTTAGCAACCATGGAGACGATTTAGAGAAGTGACAGGACCATTTCTCCCAGTGCCTCAAAGGGAAGGTTTTTAAGGAACTCCCACGCCTACACTGGCTGATCCTGTTGTGGCAGCTCGGAGTGTCTGCTGGGACTCGCAGGGCTCCTCTGGAAGTCAGACCCATGCCCTGGAAGGCTGGCCGGCCTCAGGGGCTGTGGGAAAAGCTGCAGGAACATGGTCCTCAAGCACTCGAAGGGGACAAGCCTCAAAGGAAAGATGTGGGCACACAGCCTCCCCCTTCTCTCAGCTTTTGCCTGGCTCCCAGTCCCTTTGGCTGCCCCACCTCGCAGGCCAACATCTGGGCTTTCCTTTCCTTTCTCCCAGGACCCTATCGGCAGCCCAGTCCCGCTCCCTCCCCTGCACTGAGAACTCTCGATTGCTTTTCTTTCTTAATTTGATTTTCTCTGGCTCAGAATCGAGATCAAAAGAAGAAATTCTTTCCAGCCTTTTAGGAATAATTCCCAGAATCTCCCACTGGAAATGCACGCATAATTGCCATCATTATTTTAAAGACTCTTTCTTGCTCTCTTATCCACTTCTTTTCCATTTCTGCTGCAGGCCCCAGGAGGAGGGGAGGGAGGGGAAGCTCCAAGAATGTCTCCGTGGTTGCAGATTGACTAGTAGTAACCATATTCTCCCAGGCAAAGTGTGACACCCACAGTGCTCCCCCTGCTCCCTGCCCCCCGCCCTCCCCTCCCCCCCCCCCCCCCCCCCACACACACACACACGAGAATTTTAGATGTGCAGGCAACGAACAGGAATAGCATCTCGCTAGTGTTAAATGCCACGGAACCGCCTGGTGGGAAGTTATTCCCTTTCTAATTAGTTTTGTCTTCATTTCTTTGAGTCTCAAGTTGGGGCCGGCTTGTGGTTAGCACCTCCCTGACACTTGCTCACCTCCCTTTTCACCGCAGCCAGGCAGCAGTCCTCGGGCCCTGAGCCTGCAAGAGCCATCAGCAGCCATGGAATGATGGCGCTGTTTTCAGAGGGGCTTTTCATGTACCGCTGGCTCCTTTTTCGAGGGCAGACAAATAATTAGTAAATAATTAGTAATCGAGGTGGAGCAGGGAGCTGGTGCCTGGGAAAGCCCCCAGTTTGCCAGCCTCGAGTCCAGGGTGCTGGCTCGCCACCCGGCGGGCTGCGGGTCAAGCCCAGGGAAGGATCCTGTTTGAGGTCAGTGGGTCCAGCTGGTCAGCAGTCAGCTCTGAGCCAGCCTTGGGAGTTTTTATTTTTGTCGGAGCCGCTCAGCCGGGCTTTGCAGCCCGGTTGTAGCTCCTTCTGTCCCCGGGGATTACAGAAGCCAACTCATCCACAAGGCCACGGAGGGTGGGCGGCTGCCAAAGATGCCTTTTCTGTGTCAGCCATGCCTGCCTTCCCTCTGGACAGCCATTGCTCTTGCCTCTCAGATCTGGGGTTTGGATGGAGCAGACCCAGCCCTGGCTCCAGGGGGGGTACGCCATCCAGGCCCGACTCCCTCTGGGCTTCCCATGCCTCTGGCCACAAGGACGGATGGGCTCAGGGATGGGCAGGGAGAGGCCCAGAGACTTGCTGGGAATGCGGGGCGGGCTCTTTCCCACTGCCCTTGGTCCCAAGGAGATGACACAGCGGAGCTCCCACAGCATTTCTGCCACCATAAGGAGGGAGCCAACAGCGAGGGAAGGGGCTGAGACACGGGGGGAGAGAGAGAAACCCGATCCTGATGGTATCGCTTCCATCCCAGGATCCAGCTGTGCCTGAAGTTAGCCTCTACCCTTGGCCGCCTTTACAGCTCCGCGCGGTGCCAACGAATTCCCCTTTCATGTTATCCACTTGGGATCGGTGTTTCGGTCACTGGCAACCACAGAGTCTTAACTGATGAAATGGCTCAGCGCAAATCCTTGGCCACAGAGACAGAGCTCCGAGGCCCTGTTCTACTAGCACGAGTGAGTGGCGTTGTCGCTGCACAAAGACACAGGACAAGAAAGCTATCGTATCAGGCAGCCCCGAATCTCAGACTGCCCTGGGGTAGACACAGGCTGAGGGTGTGGCCTGCAGTAGCTCATTTAATCCTTGTAACAATGCTAGCGCGTCCACATACCCCTATCGCCAGCTCGGGGAGCCTCTGGGAACCCTCATGGCAGAGTTGAGGCTTGGTCCTCCCAGTGGCTCATCTGCAGTCAACAAGTAGATTGCCCACAGGCACATACAAAACTCAAGGAATGCGTGATTGGGAGGGCACCCTGGGCAGGGCCGCCAGGCAGCCCCTGATAATGTCACAGACGATGTGAAGGCTCCCCTGACCCCAGCCGCCGTCATGGAGTACCCAGCCTCCGTGACTGTACCCGGCACCCGCAGAGAGGGAGTCCAACTCTTTTCACCCCCGTCTCAGACCGAAAGGTGGCAAGGCCCTGGGTTCAGATCAGATCACATTTGTACTCATCTGCTATGTGGCTTTGGACATTTCGTCTTGTCCAGCCTCCCCTGGTTTTCCCATCTGGGAAATGGGGTCCCCAGCCCTGGCCCCGCTGCTCTCACCCGGCCAGCCCCTGGAGCATCCAAGGAGGACAAAGATGTGCGAGACTGTTCGCCAAGTAAAAAGTGGGGCTGCACGATGGAGGGAGTCACTTGGCTGCCAGGGTGGCTGAGCAGATGTAAACCACCACCTACACTTCCTCCTCCCCGGCCAGGGCTGGAGGGAGGCAAGCCAGCTGTGACCTGAAAGGAACCTTTCTGTCCCCAAAGCAGGGAGAGATAAGAACTGTGAAGCAAGAGAAGCGAGCACGACTACAGGCGCTTGGGAGTTTATTTTTACCCTGTTATCTCTATCCTGAAATGTCAAGCCCGGAGCCGCCTCTCTCTCTCACCAGCGCCCCCACCCACCCCAACCATGAAACGTGGCAACACAGCCTGGAAACAGGCCCCTTCTCCCCTTGTTCCTCTGCCTTTCCAAGAGAGTCACAGTGCTATGGTGACGGGAGGCATGGAAACCCTGAAATAGAGAAGTGGGAGGCGAGACCTTGTATTTGGGCTCTGGAACAGGCTCACTTCCTCCTAGAGGCTCTGGGGTGCAGAGGAGGCCCTTGGCACTGCCAGGTGCCTATTCTAAGGTTTGCATCATATGGGCTCTGTATGTGGCAAGATGCAGAAATCCCTATTTAGACTGGTTTATATAATAAAGAATGTTTAATCGGCCGAGGCCACTATAAAGCCTAGCAATAGCGCAGGCTTCAGGTGTGGCTTGATCCAGGGGCTCAGTGCTGTCACACAGCCTTGCTTCTCTCCACTTCTTGGCCCTGCCTTCTGTGATGTTGGCTTCATCCTTAGGGACCATGCTGTGCTCCCCCACCACTTTTAGCAGTTCCAGAATCTACCCCCATGGTTACAAATGGCTATAGTGGTTCCAGACTTGACAACCTCATACTGGTGGCTCTCAGAGAAGAGAGAAGAAACTTCTTTGGGCCATAAGGTCCCCAGAAATGTGTTCTCATGTTTCATTGACTCTAATTAGGTCCTGTGTCCATCCCTGAGCCAATCACTTTGGTGTCGGGGCAGGAGGTGAAAAACATTCTGACAAACTTGCGCCAAGCCAAATTCTCAGGAACAGGTTTTCCAAAGGAGATTTGATGGCATGAATGCTGAGCAATAAGCAGATGACTGTTTCATGATTTACTCACTTTGCAGTTTCATCCTCTCCTACCCAGGAAAGCCTCTAAGATTAGGGGTGACTATTCTCTCTTATCCAGACCAACATTGATTTCTTCACTTTCCATCTAAGGATTACCTAGGGTTCCCCAAATGTCGCTGAGGCAACAGGATCTCCCTCCGGTAGATTGGTAAGTACAGGCTGGAATGCCTTGCTTACCTGCCAAAGGCTTCCCCTGCATTCAAAAAAAATTCACACCCTGCACCCTGGCTACCTATCACTTACCCTTTTGGTACACACTCAGTCACACCAGCTTCCCACTAGTTCTTAAACAAGCCAATCACCTTCGTGGTCTATTTGCCCTTCTTTTTTTAAAAAAAAATATATTTTATTGATTTTTTACAGAAAGGAAGGGAGAGACAGTTAGAAACATCGATGAGAGAGAAACATCGATCAGCTGCATCCTGCACATCTCCTACTGGGGATGTGCCCGCAACCCAGGTACATGCCCCTGACCAGAATCGAACCTGGGACCCTTCAGTCCGATAGCCGAAGCTCTATCCACTGAGCCAAACTGGTTTCGGCTACTTGCCCTTCTTTTTTTTATCTCAAATGCTCTTCCCTTCACAGTTGACTCCATCTCATCATTCAGGTCTCAGCTCACCAAGGTCATGCCTTCTATGAGGTCTTTTCTGACCAGCCTCGTGTGTAAAACCAGCTGAAATGATCCTGTTCAATGAGGGGTTGGGTACCTCTCTCCCTTCACTAGACTGTAAGCTCCACGAAACAAAGGCTGTGCTGCATGGACCTTCCAATTCCTGGTTGGGTGTCTGGCACATGGTAGGTGCTCAATCACTACTATTTAAATCAAGGAATGACATTCTTTTCTGAATGGCCTTGAAAACTTTTAGAGGGCAGGACAATTTCTTATATTTTTCTGGGCTTTACCAAGGTACCTAGCAAAACCCTGGGCATAAAAGAGACAAAATATACCGATGATTTTCAAACTCTTTCATCTCACAACACATATAAATTAATTACTAAAATTCTGTGGCACACCCCAAAATATATTTTTGGCTGTTCAGACAAAAAAATAGGTAAAATTTTGATTCATTCACACCATACGGCTATTGCTGTGTTGGCTGTTGTCATTTTTTCTTTGACAATCAAAGGGAAAAGAGGTCAATGACCCTGACTAAATAGTCAGGTATTGCATGTTTTAAAAATTCTTGTGGCACACCGGTTGAAACTTGCTAAAATAGACTCATATTTTCTAAATGAAGAAACTGAGCTCTCTGTTGAAGGATTTGCTCAAAGTTGCACCCAAATTCATACAGAAAGATATGTGTGAGGCGCCGATTGCTGTTTGGAGGAGTTCCCTTTACAAAGCTGAGGCAATGTGAACAGTCGAAGACCCGACCCTGCAGAGGAGAGCGTGGGGGCATCCTCTCCAGGTCTCTGAGTAGAGTAGCAAGACCACCCTTCACAAGGAAGAGCATGAAAACCACATATGATGATGATGATGATACTGTTTACTCCTTTACCCAGCGAGGCATAGTGAGAAGGATGCCCCATAAGAAAATGCCTATTTCGCCCTGTCCAGAGCAGACCCATAAGTCAATTTCAAAACCTCAATGTGCAGATGACCTGGAAGGAACCCCCATGCTCTCCGTGGACACAAACGCTCCCCACGGCTACCGAGGCCTACGAGCCGGTGACAGGCCTCCGGACAATCAGGGGAGCGTGTGGATGGCCCAGCACAGCTAATGGAAACTCGAAAACATATCTCCTACAGATAGACATCAGTTGTCTCTGTACTCAATTGACACTACACCGTCTGGGGCAACTCAAGTATTCTTAGTTGTTGCTAATTCTCTGCTCACACAGCCAGTTTGGTCCCTCCCTTTAGCTCTCACACGTCACCCTGAACTTTGCTCTGCAGGACTCCCAAACGTTGGTAATAATTTCTATATTTAGGTGATTATTTGATTGACATCTATCTTCCAAACTTCTTAAGGACAAGGATGAATCTCTTTAGTAGATCAGTGTATCTAGTCACCCAGCCCTGTGCCTGTCATGGAAAGCATGCCTCATAAATACCTGTTGAATGGAAGGATGGATAAATGAATGAAACTCGGGCTCTGCTGGGGAAGCCCCTCCCTGTGAGCCTGAGCAAAGAGGCTGATATTTTTCAATGTAAATCAGACCTTGTCACCACATGATCACTCTGTCCTCTTCATCAAGGCATCTCCTGTGCCTAGAATAGTATCTGGCACAGAGTAAAGGGTCAACAGATATTGGGAGAATAAATAAATGAAGAGACACTGTTCTTTCCCTTCCCAGAGAAGCCTGTTTACCTTCTTAAAGATAAATTCCTGGAAAGGGAGAATGAAGGAAGCGGCAATGTGCACATACTGTGAACCAAACTCAAAGGTTCCATTTACGTCATTTCCTTCAGACTCAGGGGGTCTGGTTCAAGGAGTCGCTAAACCAGCCGGTCAGCTCAGGGGAAGCTGGGAACATAAACTTTAATTTGCTGGAGACAATGCTCCTTTGGACTGTCGTGCACCATGATCTGGGGTTAGATACCTAAAGTTTGGGTTATGGCACCTGGTCTTCATTACACACTCGGAGAAAAAAAAAAAAAGCCCCCGTATCTTATGAGATAGCCTGGCTCCAGTCATCGCTGCCAGGTGAGGAGGGTACTGGAAGGACAGGGTAACCGTTCTCCAATGCCACATCCTCCTACTGAGGGACATCAGTGGGCCTCTCTGCATCCGAAGTGTAACCAACCATTTAGTCTTTGTCCTTCCTTTCGGTGTAACAAAGAGGTCCAAGATCTGTTTTCCCATCACCAATCCAAAATCAAACGCCAAAAAAGCTCCCAGAAACCATCATGAAAAACCACCCTAAAACCAAATCTCCAAACACGCCTGGGTCTGAAGCCCACCCCAGCCCAGCAAAGGAAAGTGGCTCACCTTCGAACTACAGAGTCCCTTCCAGAACCCGAGGAGAGGGGAAGGGATTTGTGGGTCGTCTCAGAGTTGTAGCCTCTGGCTTGCCCCCAGGATGAGTTCATTATTTATTCTTAGAGAAGGACTCAAATTAAAAAAAAAAACAGGGCCTATAAATAGAGCAGGATACACTCAGCTCAGTGTCACCGAAAGGTCCTTTCCGCAGGGACAGACTCGCGTAAGGGATGTTCTCGAGTTACCCTGGGGATACAACCTGGGGAAGGGTTGTCCCCCTGTGTTGTAAGTGTGGTCCAGGAGCGGTGGGGGAGAAAGCCAGGTGAGTCAGACATGGGGGTTCAGCCCGATTCCGTCTCCATCTCTTTTTCTAAAGGTTCATTCACGTTATAACCGAGAAGGAGCCGGGGAGGGAGGGTGGCACTCTATCAACACCCTGGCGGGGCCCTTTGGCAGTTCCCCCCTGGGAATGGCTCCTGGTTCAGGCTGTATTTG
Organism: Myotis yumanensis; assembly: GCF_028538775.1. Taxonomy (NCBI): domain Eukaryota; kingdom Metazoa; phylum Chordata; class Mammalia; order Chiroptera; family Vespertilionidae; genus Myotis; species Myotis yumanensis. Next base: position 90,885,803 of record NW_027223755.1, read on the forward strand.
ACACAGTGTTCTGGCCTCTTAGATTAGATTGCAAACTCCCTAAGGGAAGGGACCGAGTGGTAGGATCTCTTCTTGGTTTCCTCTATGTTGCCAAGCACAGCGATGTCTGGGCAACATGAATGAAAAGGACCTTCTTTAGGCATGGCCATTGTGGTTCCAGGCCTGGGGTGGCTTTGCTCTGAGTGGCACGGAGAGAGGTGTGCTGGACAGGTGATGTACTCACCTCACCAAGATGGACGAGGGGGCGGGGGGTAGTGAATACACAGCAAGTGATGGGGCAACAGTCAACAGAGTAACAAGAGCTGCCATCACCCCAGCGCTTGGCCAGGTCATTGTAGGCGCCATTCTAAGCACTTTGGGGAAACTCAACAATCTTTCCCGAACCCCTACAAGGTGGGGACCATTGTTGTCTCTATTCTACAGCAGAGGAAACGGAGGCACTGAGACTGTGTATGTTGCCTAGGCCACACAGCTGGGAAGTCGGGATTGGAAGTCAGGCAGTTTGGCAGCAGAACCTGGTCTTTTGTAGTAAAAATGAAGCATTTGGGGTACATATCTGTTGGTTTTACTGCCTGGTACCCACCAAGCTCATAACTCCCCATCCATGAGAGTCAGGCAGACATGGCCATGGGAGCTGGGTCAGGCCCGTGACAGTGGATCTCGGACTTTTCTGGGAATGCTGGAATGAAGATGCTCGCAACTTCCCTCTGGATTTGAGCTGGAGGCAGGCGGCCTCAGGAAGGGCCAGCGTGCCACCCCAGGGGGAGCCTGGCTGAGCGTTAAATCAGCACTGGGAGGAGGAGAAGCTGAAAAACAGATCCTGGTGACCTCTGAACCCTGAATCCAGCGGGTCCCAATACTGGACCCTCCTCTTCCACTTTGTACTTTCACAAGCCAATTGTTTCCCCTCGCTGTACAGGCCGTTCAAAGCTGATTTTCTATCACTGGCCGCTGAAAGATCCCTAACAGAGAGCCTGCCTCATAATCAGACAGGATTTTGAGAACCCTGATGGGCTCCGTGTTCAAAAACATGGACCCTCCTGCTTCCTTCTGTTCACTGAAATCCCAAATACCACCTCCCTGCTGGAGCCTCCTCAGGTTGTCCTGAGTCAGAATTACCTACCACTTCATTTGTTGCCACAATAGAGAGCGTATACACTGATTTAGCACTGGTTTTATTCTGCCTTGAAACACAGTAGTTCTTTTTTTTAAAAAATATATTTTATTGATTGTTTACAGAGAGGAAGGGAGAGGGATAGAGAGCCAGAAACATCGATGAGAGAGAAACATCAATCAGCTGCCTCCTGCACACTCCCTACTGGGGATGTGCCCGCAACCAAGGTACATGCCCTTGACCGGAATCGAACCCGGGACCCTTGAGTCTGCAGGCCGACGCTCTATCCACTGAGCCAAACCGGTTAGGGCAACACAATAGTTCTTTACAAGTCATTCACCAACACGTATTAAACACTCTCTAGGTGTCATTTGCTCAGCTAGGTGCTGCGGATTCAGAGCAAACCAGATCAGCATAGATCTGAGGTGTTTTTGTGTCAGGCACTCTGCTTAGCACTTCACATTCAACGATTACATCATTGCATCTCCTAAAAACCCCACAGGTAAGTATGAATAGGGAAGTTCTCCCCTAAATTAGAAAGTGAAGGTGAGACACCAAGATCAAATAGATATGAAATTGCAAAATGAGTTACCAGATGTAGCTTTTAAAAGCAAATTCTTCAGAACTAGTTTTGCAACTCTAATCCTTGCAGTTTCGTCATCCACAAAGAGGCTATCAAAGACTCAACAGGTACTAAGAGAGGGTTTTAGGAAGACTTTTTTGTTGTTGTTGCAAATCCCATGCTGTCATTCACCTGCCAACACACACACACACACACACACACACACACACACAGCGGAGATGCTTAACCTATTCCTGCACCTCATAGCCAATAAGAGCAGCTTCTTTGAGATCCTATGGAGTTTGATGAGTGGTCCCTGTAGCTGGAGAGATGGAGGCACAGGGCACAGGGAACTGAGCAGCCTGGAGGGTAAAAGACGTGGCTAGGAATCTGATGTCAGCTTGACTTGCACACTCAAAGCTCGTTCTGTGGAGAAGACCATGAGTGTTTCCTACAGATCATCCATGGACCAAGCCGGCCAATGGATCGTATTAGATAGTGTCTCACAGGGTGACCTAGAGGGTCAACGAGCTCTCATCAACCAGAGGCTGGAGGTGAATCACCAGGTGCATAGGAGCACGAAGGGGCTGGTGGTGTGAATAGCGCTGCCCCAGTGCGGGGGTCTTCCTAATACCCGCCTATGACCCCCATGGAAACTTTCCCTGAGGGTGCAATGCCAGCCTTAGACTAACAGCCAAGTAAGTACTTTCCTCCCTCTCTCCTACTTGCCTTGCATTTTCTCTCTTCCAACCCAGTGCATGTGGATGTTGGGTAAGATAGCGTCTATTTCCCTCTTTCCTGAAGGCCTGCTACTGTGGGCCACAGATGGAGGGAGAGGAAAGAGGCTTACCTTTAAATAAAGTTTGAAGGATTGACTAATATATTGGATGGGACTTTTTGATTTTAGAAATGAGACTAATTTGTGGCTTAGAAATCATAGGACTTAAAAAAAACGTTGTCAAAAGGAAGATGGTGGAGCCTACCTGAAGTTTCCATCAGCGCCAGGACAAGGACCTACCCACTGAAACGGTAAAGAGACAATAGGAGGCAAAACTAAAGCTGCCTTGGTCTCGCCTCGTGAGTTTTCCTAGACAGAGGGCCAGGCAGTTGAGGGACCTCCTCAGGGTCCCGGAGCTGGTGAAAGGGTAAAACCATGTTCTTAACCACAGCACGATGCTGTTCCTACCCTCAAGGAAATGACTGCCTCTCCTGTCACTCACTGGCCCATTCTTATTTGATTCTCTCGCTCATCATCTTCTTTTGAATTCCCTTCCCTTTCCCCAACTAATCATACATGGCCCTGCACCAGTGTTGACAGAAGTAGGGCATGATGACAGGTGGGGAAGGGTATCCAAGGGTCATTTCCATCAAGAATATGATTCAAAGACCAGCAAATCCCTGAGAACCAAATCTGGAGAATTTCCCATTGCCATCTACCCGCATGCTTTGATGATGACTATACTGGTATTGGTATCAGTAACACAATCGCCTAGGCTCACCGAGTTCCAAGCACCATGCTACGTGCTCTTCAGACACTTCCTGAGTAAATCCTGGCAACCCAACCCTGTGAGATGGATTCTTCACGCAGGAGGAAACTGAGGCTTGGAGAAGTTTCTAAAGCCACTCAACAGACCCAGGTATCCAAACCAGGTCTGATCCTGGAGCCTGTGCTCCTGACCACTGACTACACGGCACCCAGCACTTGGCTGTGGAGCAGACACTACGGGCACCCTCCGTGCAAGGCACTGAGCCTGCCGAGGGTTACCTGCTGCAGTGTCTTCTTCACGAACATGGAGCCTCCCCCAGTGTTTTTGTTGCTTTCGAATTAAGTTTATTTTGTCAGATCCAATCACATAGGGCTTTTAGATCTTAAGTTTTTGAGAGCAAAAACATGATGCATACATGGCGGGGGTGGGGAGAAGGCACAGAGGAATACGATTTGTAGTCAAGAAAAAGGTGAGAGGACCAGGGGTCTTCTCTACCTTTTAGGAGATGGTTACCTGGCGCCTAAAGCAGGCACCGATATCCAGTAGAACTCGGGGAGTATGTTGAGGATCTCTCTAGATCTATGACCTACCCACTCTGGGTCAAGCAGAGTCCTTTTCCCCGACTCTCCCAATGGTAATGCCTCAAAAATCCATCTATAATCAATAGTAACTGGGAATACAAGCTCGATTGCCTTGGTTCAGTTTATTAGCTATGTATCCTCCATCAAGGCACTCAGGCTCTGAGCTCTGGTTTCCTAGTGTGTAGAAGAGCAATGATTGTACCTTCCTCTTAGTAGTTGTGAAATGCATTCGTCTACTCACAATATTTCAATTATGTTTTTCATCCCCTTTGAAGTTAACCATGACCATATGACTTGCTGGCCAGCAACATAAGAGGGAAGGTGATTTCTTGCTACCAGGTAGAAACTTTCAGAGTTGGTGTACAGTTTACTTTTTAACTCCAAGGGTTTCCAGCAGCCTGACTCCCGGGTATCTTTGCTAGCACTGCTCTACCTCCCTGGTTCTAATCATTGCTGGACAGCTAGCAAGAGTGAGAAATAAACCTTTTTTTTGTTTTAAGCCAATAATGTCTAAGGTTTGTTTCTTACCTCAGCATAATTTGGCCTATCCTGACTAATATAAAACTAAACACCAGGTAAAACTCAGATATCTCTACACACCCACAAGAATGGTTATAATAAAAAAGACAGACAATAGCATGTATTATCAAAGATGTGGAGAAATTAGAACCCTCATATATTATTGGTAGGAATGTAAAAGGTTGCAGCTACTTTAGAAAACAGTTGGACAGTTTCTTTAAAAGTTAAACATAAGCTTATTATACAACTCAGAAATTCCACTCTTAAGTATTTCTCCAAAAGAAATGAAGACATATGTCCACACAAAGACTGGTAAGTGAATTTCACAGTAGCATGATTCATAACAGCTAACAAGCTGAAATGATGCAAATGTCCATCAACTGGTCAACAGATACACAAAATGTATTTATCCATATAATGGAATACTATTTGGCAATAAAAAGGTACAAAGTATTGATATATGCTACTATATAGACAAATCTCAAAAACATTACACTAAGTGAAAGAAGCAGATGCCAAAGACTTCATATTGCATGATTCAATTTCTATGACATGTGCAGAAAAGACAAATTTGTAGAGACCAAAAGTTCACTGGTTGCCTGGAATTGAGAATGGGAATGTGCATTGATTGAAAACAGGCTTGAGGGAGTGCTGGGAAGTGATGGAATATCCTAAAACTGGATTATGATAATGGCTGTGCAACCTTATAAAATTTTTGAAAATCTCTGAATTGTACATTTACAATAAGTCAATCCTTTGGTATGTAAATTCTATCCCTATAAAGTTGCTAAAAATAAAACTAAGTGCAAAATCTGGCACACAGGGACAGCTAAGTAAATGTTTATTTTCCCCATCATCTTAGCAGTGAAATGCTAGGACTGAGATTCTGCAATGAACTGATTGGGACTGAAGATCTACATTCAGTGAAGAAGGGACCCCCCATTCTCCTGTCCCTAAAATTTTGTATTTCCTCTGTGCTGACCTCTGCCTACAAAAGACCATTGGATATGTACACTGTCCTGCACCAAGTTCCCCCTAGAGACCAGGTGGCAGGGTCAGGTATCCTGGCCCCAGTCTACTCCTGTCCTCTGCTGAGGTTCCAGGCAGCCTTGAAACTGAGTCTTTTCAAGACCTCAATTGCAAGCAGACTTAGCCCACTCTGGCTGAAAAATGTGTTTCAGTCCCCACCGTACGCCTGTACTCTCACCTGTGCCAACAACAATTCATATTTCCAGTCAACACCCGTCACAGGCTCCCTGTTGTCTTTCTCTTAATGTTCCCTCAGGAGTCCTTGCATAAGTTCCCCCAGAGCCAGAGAGCTCGTTAAGGAGGTGAAAGTATGGGTGGGGAAGGCTTTTGTGCCAGGGTGTGGGAAACACGCCCAGGTTGTGCAGCTGTCTGTCATGCAGCCATAGCATTCTCGGGTTGGCTGATGCAACTCCAAACAACCAGCATGGAGCCCCAGCCTCCTCTCCCCCGGCCCGAATTAGACAAAAGTGATTCAAAGAGGCCATGAATCCTACAGGGAAGGATAAAGTTTGAAGGGTCACAATTACAGTGTCACTGCTGGAAAGATGGCTTCCAGCCCTTCACTAGTGTTTTAGTCCTTTCCAGCTGCTATAAGAGAATATCATAGACTGATGGATAGTTTACAAGCAACAGAAACGGGTTGCTCACAGTTCTGAAGGTTGGAAGTCCAAGATAAAGGGGCAGGCATATTTGGTGTCTGGTGAGGACTCTGTTCATAGATAGTCATCCTTTCACTTTGTCCTCGCATGGTGGAAGAGATGAGAGAGCTCTCTGGGGTCACTTTTATAAGGGCACTAATCCCATTCATGAGGGCTCCACCCCCATGACCTAATCACCTCCCAAAGGCCTCGCCTCCTAATACCATCACAGTAGGGGGTAGGTTTCAACATATGAATTTTTTTTTTGGCGGGGGGGGGGGCGGGGGGGGGGTTGTGACAAACATTTAGTTTCTAGCAACTAGAGGCCACTTTTGCTCCCTTGTTAGTATTCAGCAGGAAGCAACAATAGACAATAAGTGATGCAGAAAGCAGCATTGTCTCAACAACTGGTGTTTTGGATGCATAGCCAAGTCCCAACACAGACGCGTGGTTTTGATTTTTTTCTATTTCTGGGCCCTCTCTCCTAGCTCAGATGTTCTCACAGTGCATCTCTCTCTCTCTGGCTACTCACTGGAGAAAAGATATAGCTTAAAAGGTGTTTATTTATTTATTTATTTTCATTGTCAAGAAAAACTATTTTAAATATAATAATGTTACATGCAATAAAAATTAATATTTCAAGAAAAAGAATTTTAAATATAATAATATTACCTGAACTATATTAACATAGTATAATATCACAAAAGTTGTAGGAAATATTAAAGATCTGCAAATAACAGGATTACTTCTATTATGTTTTAAAATATTTTTTCCCTCTAGCTCTATTTTGGCTCATCAGTTTATGTTGTTCATTATATTCCACAAATGAGTGAGATTGTGTGATATTTATCTTTCTCACTTAAAAGGTTTTGCTATTAAATAAAAAAGATCAATTAGCTAAAAAACTGAGATTAAAAACGAATAAATCTAAGGATGGCAGAAGGAACAAATGAAAGATAAAAGCAGACATAAGCAAATTAGAAAACAGAAAAACAATAGAATTCATGATAAATCAAAGAGCTAGCTCTTTTAAAAGACTCATAAAAGAGACAAACCTCTGGCAAGGTTACACTAGGAAAAAAAAAGCCCAGATAAATAGCACTAGAATATAAAAGGGACCTGAAACAAAAACATGGAAGAAGATTAAAGTTAAGAGCATACTGTGTTTAAATTTATGCTAATAAAATATTAACCAAAAGAAGGCAATAACATTCACTCGAGGAGAGGTAGAAAAACCCCACTGGAGGGGCGATCCAAGATGGCAGTGGGCTAGGTGGATGTTACACTCACCTCCTCCAAGGACCAAACTGGAATTACAACTAAAATATAGAACAATCAATCTGCATAAGCAACGGAAGACCAGGTGAACAGAAGTTTTATAACGAAGGATTTACAGAAGAAGCTACATTGAGACTGGTAGGAAGGGTAGGGACATGAAAAGGGCTGGCCCTGTTCCCATGGTCAGCTGCTGAGATTCCAGAGGGAAAACCTAGCTGCAAAGGTTCCCCGTGAGGAGTATGGGGTTTTCAGCCCCATAACAGACTCCCCAGCCCAGAGCACCAGAGCTGGGTTCTCTATATACAGTATCATGTCATCTGCAAATAATTACAGTTTTACTTCTTCCTTTCCAATCTTTTATTTTTTCTTGTCTGATTGTTGTGGCTAGGACTTCCAGTATTATCCTATCCTAGAGGCCTGGTGCATGAAATTCATGCATGGGGGTGGGGGTCCCCTCAGCCCAGCCTGCACCCTCTCCAATCCAGGTCATCCCTCTCACAATCCTGGACCACTGGCTCCTAACCACTCACCTGCCTGCCTGCCTGGTTGCCCCTAACTCCTCCCCAACCCCCTGCCGGCCTGATCACCTTCCTGCACAATTATGAATGCAGATTGGTGCAGCCACTGTAGAAAACAGTATGGAGTTTCCTCCAAAAATTTTAAAGTGGAACTGCCTTATGACTCAGTGATTCCACTTTTGGCAATTTATTGAAAGAAACCAGAAACACTGCTCTAGGCGGTTTTATTCAGTGGTTAGAATGTTGGCCTGAAGGGTTGCAGGTTCGATTCTGGTCAAGGACACGTACCTCGATTGCAGGCTCAATCCCAGTTCCAGTCGGGGTGCATGCAGGAGGCAACCAGTCAATGTGTCTCTCTCTGTGCCTCCCCCACTGCCACCCCCCACCCCTGTTGCTTCCATTCTCTCTAAAAAGTCAATGGAAAAAAATATCCTCAGGTGAGGATTAACAAAACAAAACAAAAAAACAAGACACACTGATTCGAAAGAATATATGCACCCCTATGTTCATTGCAGTGTTATCTACAATAGCCAAGATTTGGAAGCTGCCCAGGTGTCCATCAGTAGATGAATGTATAAAAAAAGCAGTGGTATATTTACACGATGGAATACCACTTGACCATAAAAAAGAAGGAAATCTTACCTTTTGTGACAGCATGGATGGACTTAGAGAGTATTATGCTAAGAGAAATAAGCCAGTCAGAGAAAGACAAATACCATATAATTTCACTTATATGTGGAATCTAACAAACAAATAAACAGAAACAGGCTCATAGATACACAAAACAGACTGTTAGCTGTTAGAGGGAAGGGCGTCTGGGGGGCTGGGTGAAAAAAATGAAGAGATTAAGCAAAATAACCCCCAAATCCCCATAGACATAGACAACAGTATGGTGATTACCAGAGGGGAAGGGAGGTGGGGGGCGATAGAAGGCAAAGGGGGCTTAAATGGTGATGGAAGGAGACTTGACTTTGGGTGGTGAACAATAATACAATACACAGATTATGTAGTATGGAATTGTATAGCTGAAACCTATATAACTTTATTAACCAATGTCATCCCAATAAATTCAATAAAACATTTTTTTAAATGAAAAATCCAACTGGCCCCAAAGTCATTGGATAAACTGATCAAGAATTCTGCTACTTTGATGAAACATAAGGGCTCCGATGACTGGGGCAGAGGGAGGGGTGAATTCTATAAAACCTTATGAGAAGAAATCATGTCTATATCATTTAGTTGCTTCCAGAGTTTGAAGAAGTTTCAAAGTGCTGCGATTGATTTTACAAAGTTAACCTAACCCTGGTAACCATATACTGAGAAGACAGGGAGACAGAAACACCAAGGGGGGAAAACAAGAGCAATATAGACCAAACTGATTTATGGAGAATGTACTGGGTGGAGGCGTCCCTCCAAAATCCACATCCACCTGGGACCTCAGAATGTGATTTTATTTGGAAATAGAGTCTTTGCAAGTGAAATTATTAAGATGAGATCATAATGGATTAGGGTGGACCCTGAATCAAGGACTGGTGTCTTTCTAAGAAGAGGAGAGGACACACAGATACACTGTGACGATGCACAGAAGTCCATGTGACGATGACAGCAGAGGTGGGGGCAATGAGGCTACAAGTCAAGGAATGCCAAGACTTTCTGAGAGCCACCAGAAGCTGGAAAAGACAAGGAAGGACTCTTCCCCAGAACTTTTTGAGGAAGCTCAACTCGGCTAACACCTTGATTTTGGACTTTTGACTTCTAAACTGCGGAGAACTATGAGAGAATAAGTTGTGGTACTTTGTTATGGCAGCTCTGGGAAACTTGACGATAGACTTTTGCTATAAGTGAAGCCAACTGTGTTTAATATTTTTTATACTTATAGCTTGAGGAATAGACCTTCGTAACCACTTGAGGAGCCAACTTTGAGTTGAGAATTCTCTCAGGCTCCTTGGCATCTTAAGATATTATTGGATGACACAGGACAGCTGAATACTCTTTCCTTATAGGCCCCAGCTGGGCCCTATATCAGAATGGACCAGGGGTCCTCAAACTACGGCCCGCGGGCCACATGCAAATACAAATATTGTATTTGTTCCCGTTTTGTTTTTTTACTTCAAAATAAGGTATGTGCAGTGTGCATAGGAATTTGTTCATAGTTTTTTTTTAAACGATAGTCCGGCCCTCCAACGGTCTGAGGGACAGTGAACTGGCCCCCTGTTTAAAAGTTTGAGGACCCCTGGAATGGACTTTGTGGAAATAGTGAGGACACTCTAGCACGCATGTCCAGGCTTTATCCACCCTCCACACAATCACACCTCTTTGCCGACTCCTCAGGCCTAGGAATGCAGAGGCCTGTGGTGTGGTCCTCCATTGGGAGAACAGACTTGGGGAAAAGCCTGCACAGGCCCTGGGTGCAGGTTAGGGAGAGGATTCTGGGTCCTGGGAAGTCAGAACAAGGTCTAGGAGGCAGGGGGCACTGGACTCAGGCACCCAGGATCCCAGAGTCCCCAACCCAAATGGGCCTGTACCCACTTGCAGGGCCCTCTCCATGGCCCCGTGGTCTCTTCGCCTATTGGGGAAGAGTGTGGGTAAATGAGGGCCAGAGCAGAGCCCTCTAATGTAAGGGCAGGAGCTGCCTTTGTCTGCATCTAAGGGTGGTGCAGCTTAGCAGTTTGTCACGTTGCAAAAAGAGAGCCAACTCTACAGCACACGGAAGACAAATGGGGAGTCTGTTAATAGTGCTGGGACATCAGAGAAGGAACCACCTACAAACCACAGCAGACATCATTAGACATCTTGGTCCCCTCCCCCAAGTTCTTTGCCCCAAGTCCCTCAAGAGCCCCTAAAAAACACAAAAAGATTTCTTTACTGTGACCAATCTGGCTTTAACCTTTCTCCCCCAGCAAAACAAAAGTCATGTCTGGCTGGCTGCTATGAAGTCTTATTACTTCTTCCTTCCCTCTAAGCCAGCGGTTCTCAACCTGTGGGTCGTGACCCCTTTGGCGGTCGAACGACCCTTTCACAGGGGTCGCCTAAGACCATCCTGCATAGCAGATATTTACATTACGATTCATAACAGTAGCAACATTACAGTTATGAAGTAGCAACGAAAATAATTTTATGGTTGGGTCACAACATGAGGAACTGTATTTAAAGGGCCAGAAGGTTGAGAACCGCTGCTCTAAGCAGCATGTCATACTATTTACCCAAGAAAACAAGTAGGGGATAGTGGTGGCCGTGGGACATAGAGGAAGTAGGTGAATTTTGCTGCTAAAAACAAAACTTCCTTACTCCTATTTTGTAATCATTAAATAAAACAAAGTATGGAATACAACAATATATTTAAAAGAATGATGTAACATGGCTAAGTACAGCTCAGAAATCACAGGTGCAAGGATGGTTTGATATTAGAAAATTTATGGATTCATAGCATTCATAGGTCAAAGAAGAAAACCATACCAGCCAATAGAATTCAAGTTCTTCTCCTCCTACAACAACCTTATTAAATTGGAGACAGAGGCTTAACATGAAAAAGAATAAATCAAGAGTCTACAAAATAGCTAATTGGTCAAGTAATGGAAGCATTTCTACTTAAACCAGGATAAGGCAAAAATGCCTGGTATTCCAACAAAGTACATTATTAAATTCTGTAAGCTCTAGTCAAAGTGGGGCACACTATGAGGCTGATAGTCTATATTTGACTTGCCTGATGTTTTAAAATTTTGAGTTCATTTCCAACATTTAAAAAAAGAACTTTGGTATATCTCTTTAAAAAATCTGACCATCTGTCAACACCAGGCCTATTTTCCAAATGGCAGAAATTGGCTGGAGCTGAGTAAGAACTTCCCCCTTTAGACAAGATCTGTGCTCTCTCACTTGCTAAAGACCTCCCCTGGCCCAGTTCACTCATTTATGTTATTGCCTGGGCCCATGGGCACCTGAATTCCTGAATACATGCTGTAAGACAAATAATAGAAAAAGAAGTATCATTATTGAAGGGGGACAAGACTATCAATACGAGTTTTGAATGAAGTGATGCCCTCCTTGTAATATCCCAAAGAATCAACCGAAGTACCACTGAAATGAGAAAGAATTCTGTAAGATAGTCAGTTATAAACTCCATAAAAATTAACATAGCAGAATGACTAGGGTTTGGGAAGGAAAGAGAGTTTAGTCACAATTTGCAATAACAACAAATAACTTTGAACTGAATTAGCAGGAAATGTGCAGCATTTACGACTCAAACGACAAAATACGGAAGAACATGAAAAATGACCTCAACACAAGTTAAACACACCGTTTTCCTAATATTGTAAGGATACCCATTATTACCAAAATAACATACAGGCAATGCCAGGCCAATAAAAGTCTAAACATAACCTTTTCGGGGGGAAATTGGACCAACAGAGTCTTAGCGGCTCATCTGGAAGACTACTTAAGGGTAGCAAGTTAGCCAATAAAAATTTCAAAGGACATAATAATAAGGAAGCATCTGTCCAAAAAGTTATATGATAATCAGACATATAAGATACAATTGTAGGAACAATCAACATAATAGGAACAAAATTGAAAGTATGGAAATGCATCTGAGTGTACGCATAAATACAGTGTAAGACAAAGGTGCTGATTAAATCAGCAGGTAAGGAAAATATTTTCAGCAAATAGTGTTAGGTCAACCATTTTGAAAACAGTTAGCTACATACCCCACATCACAAACAGACCTAAGTTTTCAATGGCACAGAAATTTAAATATTAAAAAAATGAAATGCGTACCAAAGAACATTTAGGTGAGTTTTATATATTCTCAAATAAAAATGAATTTTTAAAATACTGAGCAATTTGACAACATATAAAATTTTAAAAATCTGGAAGGCAAAAGCATAGAAAAAAAGACAAATTTAGAAAAACATATGACACTTGTGAAACCCCTCAAAGATATAATTCTCACAAATAAATAAAAGAAATATTTGCTAGATGACAGGGGAAATGATACCAATAAGCAATTCACACACACACACACACACACACACACACACCAAGAGAGAGGAGAGCGAGAGAGAGAAATATATACTAAAAAATGGTCAAGAAACATATGAAAAAATTTAACCTCAATAGTAATTGATGAAATACAAATTAAAATAAAGAAGTGGAATCTGAACTTAGCGTACTGACGATGGATGATAAAAGGCACAACAATATTATTCTTGGCGAGAGTGTGGAAAAATAGGCTTTTTAATACCCTGCTAATCAGTTTATAAATTGATAAGACCTCCTTGGAGAGCAATGCAGCTGTATGTATACAAGAAAGTTAAAACATATTTTTAACCCACGGTTAGGAATTCTCACTTATCAGAATTTATCCTGAAGAACATTGTCATGGATGTGCATAAAAGTTTAGTGTGAAAAAGTCTCATGTCATCATTGCTTCTAAAAGGAAACAATTGGAAATGTAAGGGTCCACAGCAGAGACATGATTTAGTAACACCCAGGGCTGATAGGAAGTGTGAGAGCACTCACTAGCCATCATCAGTTTTCATTGTGCCTGTGATGCACACTTTATAAACATTTAGATTTCACTGGCATGGGAAAGTACTCTGTATCATTCAAATAATGATGTGAAAGAACATTTGTCACATTAAAAAAACTATGCAATGTCAGGCAAAAACTTACAAAATGGCATACGTAGAAATATTCCATTTTAAATTATATAAATTATATATGTAAGTAACAAAAGAAAAGATGCCAGAAATATATCTCTGGCTAGTAAGATTAGATACAGTTATTGTTGCCTAGTCTTACTTTCTAACAATCACGGAAGAGTCTAAGTATACTTTCTTTTTAAGTTTTTAAAAATATTTTTATTGATTTTTTTTTTTTGAGAGAGAGAAAGAGGAAGGGAGAGGGATAGAGAGATGGAAGCATCGATGAGAGAGAAAATCATCATCTATCGGCTGCCTCCTGCACACCCGACTGGGGATCAGGCCCACGACCTGGGCATGTGTCCTGGCTGGGAAACAAACCAGTCACCTCTTGGTTCATGGGTCAAGGCTCAACCACCGAGCCACACCAGCTGGTCCTAAGTATACTTTCTTTAATAAAAGCTCACTCTTTTTTAAGGTAACGGTCAACACTGGTAGAGGCTACTCCTATGTCAAGGATGGCAATATCTGGAAAGTGTCCATGGCTAGGGTTAGGGTGCTGGTGACCAGGTGAAGGGTTAGAGACTTTCAAGAGAACAAGATATGTGTGTATCAGGAGACTTGCATATGAATAAGTACTATAGAAGACACCTGAGTTGATAGGAGGGTGGTTTTTCTTTTCTTTCCTACACTCTTTTCCGTAGCCCAAACTTGACGAGATTATGTTTGTTTATGGCCAAAGGAAAAAATACGGTTGACCCTGAACAACACAGGTTTGAACTGTGCCGGTCCACTTACACACAGGTTTCTTTCAACAAATACTGTAAATATATATATATACATTTTTTAAATGTATTTTATTGATTTTTTACAGAGAGGAAGGGAGAAGGATAGAGAGTTAGAAACATCGATGAGAGAGAAACATCGATCAGCTGCTTCTTGCACACTCCCTACTGGGGATGTGCCCACAACCAAGGTACATGCCCTTGACCGGAATCAAACCTGGGACCCTTCAGTCCGCAGGCCGACGCTCTATCCACTGAGCCAAACTGGTCAGGGCATACTGTAAATATATTTTCTCTTCCTTATGATTTTCTTAATAACATTTTATTTTCTCTAGCTAACTTTATTGTAAGAATACAGTATGTCATACATATAACTTAGAAAATATGTGTGAATCGACTGTTTATGTTAGTGGTAAACCTTCTGGTTAACAGTAGGCCACTAGTCGTTAAGTTTTCCGGGGAGTTAAAAGTTATAGATGAATTTCTGATTGCGTGGCGGTGGGGGGGGGGGGGGGGGGGGGCGGGGGGAGGGCGGGGGGAGGATCAGCACTCGTAATTCCTGCATTGTTCAAAGGTCAACTGTACACAACTAATTAATATTGCAAAAGCCTACCATGGCTATAAATGGCACCAGGGCCTGGCCCTGCCACTCACCACATCTCTCCCCTGCGCCCTGCAGGTGGCTGGGCACCAATGCCTGGGATTCGGTTGCTTCCTCTTTCCCACCTGTACTTTCACAGTTTCTTAGCCTTTTCATTTTCAGTTAAAATACAGGTAAATACCTTGTAGATATGATGACAGGAAAGGATTTATGAAATAATTTTTAAAAAAGATTTCTTAAAGAAAAAGCATTCCTTATAAAAGATTGATGCATTTTACTCTATTAAGAACTTTTATTCATGAGAGATACCTCAGAGAAAGTGGGTAACAAACAAAGGATCAGTGTTGAGAACATGTTAAATGCTCCTTTAATAAGAAGGTCACAAACTATTGGAGAAAAATGGACCAAAAACCTGAACAGACACTTCTGAGAAGGAGAGAGATCTGTTTGGCCAATCACATAAACGAGATGCTCAGCATTATGGGTCAAAATGCAAATCAGGACCATAAGGAGGTACTGGTTCATGCACAATCAATCAACAAAAATGAAAAAGTCTGACGTTAGCAAGTGTCAGAGAGAATGTGGATCCATCGGTTCTCATACACATCATTGATGGAGTGCAGATTGGTGCAACCACTTCAGACAATACCTTGGCATGGCCCCCTAAAGTTGAACATGCACATATACTATTTAACTGAACAATTCCACTTGCACAGGTATGTACTCACGAGAAATGTTTGCACGTGTATAGACTAGGTATGAGGATGTTCATAAAAGCACTGTTTATATGACCAGAAGGAGCTGGTGATCTCGACCCGACTACCCTCTCTCCCCACAGGAACACTTGTTGACCTTTCCTTCTCCATGCAAATCGCTCTTGTGATCTGAGGCTGTGGGACCAGCAGTAACCTACACAGAAGCATAGTGGAGAAACTGTGCCCCTGCCCAAGCGATTCAAAAAGAGTTGTTTCTAGTATATGATCTAGGAAGTGAAATCAGCACCTCCTCTGCGTTCCCATGTTCACTGCAGCATCATTCACAGTCGCCAAGATGAGAAAACATCCTCAGTGCCCATCCAGGGATGAGCGGATAAAGAAATGGTGGTGCATATACACAGTGGAAAATTATTTGGCCTTAGGAACAAAAGAGACCCTGCCATTTGCAACAACATGGATGGACCTTCAGGGCTGAGTGAAGTGAGCTAGACACAGAAAGAAAAGAGCTGCATGACCTCATTTGTATGTGGGATATAAAAAAAGTTGAGTCCATAGAAGCAGAGAGTCAATGGTGGTTGTCAGGGGCGGAGAGGTGGGTGACATGGGGAGATGCTGATCAAAGACAAAAAGTGACAGCTATGGCTGATGAATAAATCTAGAGACCTCATGTACAGCGTCGGGGGGGAAAGCACTGTATATTAACAAGCACCTGTGAACAATCCAAATGACCAAAATAAAATATTATAGGGTGAAATATTAAAGAGGAGCCAAAACAAATGAGAGACAGCCACATGCGACAGTAGGATGAATCTTAACGTTATTAGTCCTACCAATAAACATTCATGACGTATTTTCTATAAAGTCAAGAACAAGATGCCCACACTTTTTGGAACACATATAAGAAACAAATAGACAAAAAAGAAAGCAAGGAAATACTGAACATAAACCAGGAGGAAGATTCACTTTGGCTTGGGAGAAGCAGGGAGATAGGGTGGGGGTGAATGTATATGGTTATATGTGAGCTATAATCTTATTGGCAAGGTTCTAGTCCTTTGTGTGTGTGTGTGTGTGTGTGTGTGTGTTGGGGGGTGTTTTCATGAGTACTTTCTGGATTATTAAATATAACAAGCTAAATAGATAAAAGCAGGTGATGCATGGGTCAACAGTGAGCATGTTCCATGGACTGAGGATTAGAATTACTCCAATTCTGGGCACTAGTGGTCCAATGAGAAAAATGCACGTTAAACAAAAGTTAGAACAGGGCACAGGAAATGAGACTGTTCACGAGAGGAAACTTGGGAAGCGATGGTAGATCGAAGAGTCAGTTTGAAGGGGTAGATCCAAGGTTTGGAGCGCCAACTGAAAGCCACAGACAGAGGTCTCTCCGAAACAGCTCGAAGGAAGAAGTTACACAGGCCTACCTGGTGAATGTCTTTCCTTTTACAGGCATTTTTGTCCATTTCAAGCGTACCCTCCAACACCGCTCAGCGACACCAACTGAGAGCCCAAAGGTCTTCCACAACGAGGGCCGGGGCTCCGTGGCTTTTCAAGATAACTAAGCTCGCTCGTCTGCAAAGACTGGTCTCACGCTATCTTATTCCTACAAGGCATTAAATGTGAAATAAGGCCTTGCTTGGCGGCTTGCCACGGAGGATCCTTTTACAACTTCTGTAACCTACTCGAAAAGCACCCAGAACTCGGTAAGGCATATCACAGTGCTTTGAGGGCTTGGTCATTTCCAGGCAATGAGTGTGTGTTTTGTAAATACACGTAATCTTTACTGTAATTCCATGATGGTACAAATATGAAAGCTGGCTCTGCTTTTCAGACTCTCTAGGATCTGGGGAAAAGCAACCATCGGTAACGTCAACCTCTGGGCTGTGTCCTACTGTTGTGGCACACAGTAGGCACTTCATGAATGTTTGCTGAGTACACTGGCACTGTTTTCCAAATAATAAGTTTGAAGACCCTGGGTTGCAAGAGAAAACACTTGTCGAGTAAACATTCACATTTCTACAGATCATACTTTGTACAGCAAAATGTGACCTAAAAAGATGTCTTTCTGGGGCTTTGTCAAAAGAATAGGTTGAAATTTGGGATTGTCTCTGAAATTAAGGACACAGCCATTACATGTGAGACCAGTCACTGTGGCAAAGACGCCTTCACAGTCTACACAGAATCCAGGGAGTCAGAAAACAACACACATACACCCCTCCACCCAGATTTAGCAACAGCGACCAAGAGATTACAACATTAATGAGACAAAACCCTCCTCCGTGAAGGACCATCTCATTAAGATGACAAATGCTCCAAATCACTTTGCTGTGTACGTCGAATCTGTTAACCAAAGGCCAGTGACAGGAACAGACATACGGGAAAGTGGAAGAATGAATCCAGACCTTCCCCATGAGGCTATCAGTCAGAAGGAGGTGTTGGTGAGAGACTATAGCAAGAGGAAGATGAGTCACATTTCCCGTCCACTCAGGGCTTACTATCTGAAAGGAGAAAACTCTCACGTACTTTGCAGAAGATCATAATCAAGTCCGTGCATAAACACATGATCATACTTTCCCAACTGAGGTCGTTTACATTAAAAAAAAAAAAAGCAACAACAATAAAACTCTGAGCTCCCCCTCTCCTCATTGCTGCTCTTTCCACTATTAGTCCCACTTGCCAATAGATTTCATTCTTTTTGCCATCCAAGCACATGTGTGTTCATTTCCCCCTAAATCAGCGGTTCTCAACCTGTGGGTCGCCAACATGTGGGCTGCGACCCCATGGGGGTCGAACGACCCTTTCACAGGGGTGGCCTAAGACCATCGGAAAACACGTATATAATTACACATTGTTTTTGTGATTAATCACTATGCTTTAATTATGTTCAATTTGTAACAATGAAAATACATCCTGCCTATCAGATATTTACATTACGATTCATAACCGTAGCAACACTACAGTTATGAAGTAGCAACGAAAATAATTTTATGGTTGGGGGTCACCACAACATGAGGAACTGTATGAAAGGGTCGCGGCATTAGGAAGGTTGAGAACCACTGGTCTAAATGAACTTGCTCCCTGGTTTGCTCGTTTCCAAGTGTTAAGTCATTTCACGTGTGTGTGTGTGTGTGTGTGTGTGTGTGTGTGTGCGCACGCGGAGTCTGCCTGCACAGCCCATCAGCTAGGCTCTTTCTTGAGTGCCTTCATGCTGTTGGCTTGACCTGACTTGTATTTGCTGAAATATGAAGGCACCAGAGGCGTAAACAGACTTCTCCTGGCTCCTGGCTCCTGGCTCCTGGCTTCCCAGGAGAGGGTGGGGCAGACACGGTAAAGGCGCTTCTTTTGTCCTTTGCTCACCAGCATCTGTCTCCCCCAGCTCCAAATTTGTTGCCAGCCTGTGCTTTATATGGCCATCCCGACTGGCTCCACTCAGTAAAAACCAACTCATCTATCAACGCACACTCGGGGAGCTTGGGCTCAGCAGGTCAGTGTTGGATGCTCTGACATCACGTGTCCTTCAGGCACGTCCCCTTTGTCTGTGTTTGCACCCAAAAACAAGGTAACAGAGGAGGAAGTGAGGGGGTGTGCAGAGCTTCATGATCAATCACAATACACATAGGTTGGCCGGGGTTTTCCCCCCCATGAAGCTCTTAGTATAATTTACATACAATAAATGACACATACTTAAAGTGTACCTACACTCTGAGGATTATTGGCATCTGTGTATGTTGTGAAACCGTCCCCGTGGAATTCCTAATATTTCTATCAACGCCAAACGCGTTACCTTGTGAGTATGGCCAGTTTTTTTCTTCAACCTGGAAGCCCTTTAGGTTGTAAGGGGAATCTGACCTCACCTAGAAACCCAGGGCTTACCATGGGGTCACTGGTAGTATTTAAGATAGCAATAGTACCACCACCCCCCCACCACCCCCACCTCCCCAGCCACCTCTTCCGCAGGGGAAAAAAAATCTCTGCAGCCAACAAAAGACGTGCGACTTGCAGTCTGACTCACCCTCAGTCCTGGGGCGCATACTCGGGCTCTGATAAGAGGCAGTCAAGCTGTCCTCTCTTTGTTTATAATGAGTCATGCTGGAAATCAGGCAGCTACTTTTTTTCTCTCTCTCCCATGTCATGGTTAGGCAAGAATCAGAGGCAGATGCATCCCCATTCAAAGTCCGGGGACTCCAGCGGAGCTAGGTGAGGACCTGTGACTCAATGGAGACGCCTACCGGTGGAGACGGGCAGCGCCACGCCTTGGCGTTGAGACCTGCCTGTCTTTCTTCCCACACGTCAAGGACAGATCTTAGGGAGTTAGAGATTTGCAAGAGGAATGGAAGAAGCAGCTGACATTTTTGTGCATCCTGTCCTCTCTTCCTCCCAATTATTAGTGACAGAATGGGGCGTGAGTCACAACTTTCAGGTTATGCCCACACTGGAGCAATGAAACAACTTAATTGCTTCAATGATGAACCTTCTGCAGCTGCAACCACCCCCGTGGTAGAGCTCTGGGCTGTGAGCCAACGGCATTCTGCGGTTCAAATTGTGAAGGCCCAGGTTTAAAAAGCCACAGTTGTGATTCTTTTAGCCAATGCCTTCTTGGCAACAATGCGAAAGTCCTCCACACACACGCGTCCTCATGGGAGCGTGGGGGATGTTTCCACCAGCATTAATGTCACGATCAAGTCAGCATAAAGTAGATTCATCTGCTGTTTCCGTGTATTATGGCAAAGGGCTGTTTTGAGAACAAATCACCATAGCAACGCAGCCAGCCCGGTTACAGTAAGCTCAGGACGACCAAAATAAAAATCCTTACCAAGTCTCCGGATTGGCTAGGGACTTTCAGTTTCCAGAAAACATTAGCCAGCACATATTTTGGTTTCATAAATTGCTGAAAGTGATGCTTTAAATAATAATAAAACTATACGGCCGGGCTACCAACAGAGGGTTCCAGGCCATGGCCTCTGCCAGCTTAAACACAAGCAGACCTCACTGCCAAACGGCAGCATTTTGTTGTGAAAATAGAGGCTTCAGAAGAAGGCTCCATGCACTTGATTGTGACTTACCCGTTCCCATTCCAAGTTGGAGGCACATGGTACCATAAATGCTGGTTTTTAAGCGGAGACAAGTCCATACAGAAATAGGTTTTCTGTTGATATGAAAGGAAGACAAGCAAAACCACTCTTTTTTCCCTCCACCCCCAACACTGGGTGTTGGTTCCATTAATTACCTGTTCTCTCTCTAGCATCTTCCTTCCCTCGCCCCACTCTGTTCCTTCCTTCTGATCACCGGTAAGCAGAACAGCCTTTGACGTGCTGCTCGCCCCTTCTCTTCTTCTGCATCCGCACTGGTTCATGGCTTCCCAGCCCCTCAGCCGGGCCTGTGCCCGAGGGCTTCCTGGACCACCATCCAGGGTGACCAGAGCTCTCTGCAGGGCTGGACCCTGAGGCCGCCAGTGTTCATTCTGCTCAACTCCCAATCCTGGGAGTCACTCCCTTGAAACTCTCACTCTCTCCTGTTTTGATCCTGGTTGTTGCATGATTCAGAATCTTCTTCTGATAGTCTGTCTCCTCCATCTTCTCACCTAAATCTTGGCACTTTCTAAAATTCTGTCTCTTTCGTACTTCTTTGCTTTTAGCACTAGCTGATGTCTTCGATTCTCATTTCTATTTGGATGCTTCCTTCATCTTAAAATGAGGCCTTCTGCCTGACTATGGGTGATCGCACGATCAACTTGATAAAAATGGAACTTCATCGTCTTCCCCACACAATCAGGTCCTTCTCCAGACGCTGTTTCTGTGAACAGCTCCGTCGTTTCCTGAGCCTGGGCCTAAACGCTCCGTGTTATTCAGACGCTTCCTAGGGGTATGTTTTCATTGCCACATCCCACAGACTGTCCTTTGATGCTTCTTTAATTTGCGTCCTTCTCTCCATTTTCAGAGCTGTAATCTCAGTCCTGGCCCTCATCACCTGAGGCTTAGATTGTTACAACAGTTTCCGAGATGGTCTTCGCACCTCCAGTCCTTGCTGCCAGGTGGCAAGGTTTGGTAGAAAGAAAGTAGGCTTTGGAGTTGGGGCTTATCTCTGCCATTTTCTTCAGCTGTGGCTTTAATTTTTTAATCTCTCCTTATCTGTAGTGCAGGTGTAATCCCTACTTGCGGTGGGGGGGGGGGGGGGGGGGGGAGGGGCGTGAGGATTTAATGGGGGAACACATCCGGCAAACTCTAAGTGCTCAGTATCAATTCCTTCCCGTTTCACAAGCACTACTGCCAGATGGAAATTTTAAAACAGACTTCTTGGTTCCTTATTCAGACATTCATTTTTCTACTGAAATAAGAACAAAGTCCCCAAGCCCAGCGCTAAAGAGATTCCTACCGTCTGGCCCGTGTACTGCTCCCGTTCTGTCGTTCCGGATTCTGTCCTCAAACACCGCCATTCTATTTCCCGCCTGTTTCTTTGCTAACACTCTGGACTTGGACTGAAGTATGCAGCCTGCATCTCCGTCTGATAAAATACTAGATCTTTAAGATTCATCTTAAATTGTACCTTCCCCCAAGGCCATTCCTGGTTCCTACAACTCGGTATGTCATCTTCCTCTGACCTCCAGAGCACGTACGCCTCTCTGGGGGCATTTTTTATTATTCCACTTGCTCATGTTCTTCCCATGGCGTGTCTTCACGGCAAGACTGAACCCCCCTTGATGGCAGGGACCGTGTCAGCCTCAGACCTAGAGAGCCCTCTGCCCTGTGCAATGACTGCCTTATGCCGAACACAAACCTGCAATTCACACTTCCCTCCGTCTATGAAACCGTCTTTTCCCCTGAAGCTTCTGTTGAGTATCACCCTTCCCAGAAACTACACAGGGGAGCAAATCTCTTAGTGAGGGCATTCTCTCACTAACACCAAATTCTGGAGCTCATAATTACAGAAAAGTATCCCCAAATATCATCATCTCAAATATACGGTGCCAATCATTTCATCGGACTTGGTTTCATGAATCCCTTGGTAGAAATTACAAGTTGATTTTGTTTACCTGTCTCCTGGGCCCTGAGGGAGCAGCATTCTTTTGATGTACAAATATTGTCATCATGCAAATGGACCCTTGAGAATATCTAAAATTCCTTTTCTTTCTGATTCATGTGTCAGTGTCTTTAATACAGATAGTCAATGGTACACAGAAAAAATCAAACTCAGATGATTCAGTTGTGCTTATGAAAATAAAACAAGAAACAGGGGTCTATAGAATCAGTTTCTTAAAATGAGTCCATAGTTCTTAAACATTTGATCAATTTATAGTTTTTAATATTGAGATCTTTATAGTCTTTAATATTGAGTTTCAAAGTATTATATATATATATCAAAGTATTATATATATATATATATATATATATATATATATATATATATATCCCGGTTTATGTTATCCATCTTATAGTTTACAAGGTTTAACTTTAGGATGAATGAGGCTGGAAATATGGTCTTATCATTATATGAGAGCTCATGTTGCCAATACCATTTGCAAAGTATAATTTTCAAAAAAGTGACAACATTGACTCATACAAACAGAAAAAAAAAGTCAAAGATTTTGTTCAATTCAATTAATGAAGAAAACAGTAAGATGTTAAGACTGATTCAAAATAAAATTCAGGGACCTAGAGATCTGTAGTTGGTCAAAGGAATCCTATATAATAAAGAGGTGATATGCAAATTGACCCTCACACCCTCACAAGATGGCTGCCTACAACCAGGCCGGCAGGGGGAGTTAGTGAGGGACAACCAAATGACTGAACAAGCAGGCTGTATGGGGCGACCAGGCCAGCAGGGGGGTTAGTGAGGGCCAACCAAACCACTGAGCAGCAGTGTGTGTAGGGCAACCAGGCCAGCAGGGGGGGGTTAGTGAGGGATGACCAAACAACTGAACAGCAGGCTGTGTGGGGCGACCAGGCCAGCAGGGGGCCAGTTGGGGGCAACCAGGTCAGCAGGGGGGGAAATAGGGGGCAACCAGGCCAGCGGGGGGGGGGGGGGGGGGGGCTGTTAGGGGCGATCCTGTGGATCGGGCCTAAACCTGCAGTTGGACATCTCTCAAGGGGTCCCAGATTGGAGAGGGTGCAGGCTGGGCTGAGGGGACCCCCCCCCGCCCCCCATGCACAAATTTTGTGCACCGGGCCTCTAGTGCAGAAATAAAAATACAAAACTGTTTTATGTCCCTCCAGGCAACAGCTTTTGTGATGCTACTGGACAAGAACCCAGCCATCTGAAGGGAGAGCGTCCCTATGAAAACTTTCGTAGGCTGAAATGGCGTAAAGCGAAGAAGCAAAGACCAGTAATTTATATGGAAAAGTTTTTGAGCATTCCCAGACCCGAATTTGACAGGCACATAATATCTCACTTTGTTTAACACGATCAATACACTTAATTACGTCCAGTTTTCTGATAAGAGTAACACCCTTACAAGCTCTCCCAGGCTTTTTCTGACACCGTAAGGCCTCATCTTGCTGACGGATGTGCAGAGGGGATCCAGATGAAGCTCAGAGGCTCCCAGACACAGTTCAAAGCTGTATGGCTCGTTGCTGAGTGGGTTCCTCAAGGAAGGAGCTGACGGGCCGCTCTCACTGCCCGGGGTGCCTGCTGCCTCTATGAGAGCTTGCTGAGAAATAAATGCTAAATGCTATTTTTGCTTTTTGCCTTTTTTCATAAAAGTGAAAATCCCCGGGTACTATGAAGGTCTGTTGCAAAAGCAAAGTGGCGTAATGTGAACTTTCCAAAAATGTATACCTGTATTGCTATCAGGTTTTCTGCAAGTTAACCCGTCTGTTCTTACAAAGATGCACAATAGCCTTCCTAATCAGTCAGCGTGAGGTTTACTGCCCTAGAAAATCAGATAATCCCCGGGAAGCACAGGCTGTGAGGCCACATCCAGCTCTTTGCAGAGAGGGTGCTCAGAACTCACTTTGACCTCTTTCCAAGTTTTGCATACTTGCTCTTGACACTATTAACTAAGAGGTGCATGAAAACAAACCAATCTGCTTTTTCTGTGACTGTAATTAGACATATAAACGTGGACACTCACCAGTCTCCCATTCTCTCCTCCCACCACTCACCACCAGTGTTTCATCAGGGACTCTGGAGTCAGACCCTGGGGTTCTATCATTTACAACTGGGTGACGTTAGGTAAATTACTCTGTGCCTCAGTTTCACGGAGTAAAATATTTTAAATAGAAGTACCCTTATAGCTTTATGAGGATTAAATGAGATAACATACCAGTTCCCAGTAAATATGAGTTACATTACTACTACAAAGAAAGGGTTAATTATTCTAGTAGGGTCTTTATTACGACATTACAACATTTTGAGAAATAACCTGTCTTACCCCTTGTTAAGAAGGGATTTGGTTCTACATTTTAAAGCAGAAGCAAAATAATTAAATCATAATAATGAGCCAATTAGTTAACTAATAATTAACTTGTTAAGGGATTAATAGATTCTAGATGTGTCAAAGGATAATTCACTTCTTTCAAAGGAACAAAAATGTATGAGTCAGGGGTGGCAGGAAATTAATCTCCGTTAAGACGTCCAGGCATTGTGCTCACCACATAGTCATTATATGTCAACAAATGAGTATTTCAGAAGGAGAATAGGTTTTTTTTTTCTTCCTTAAGGAGAATTGCTACAAAATAATAATAATAAAAAAACACCAAAAGAAAAATATGCTGAAGCCTTAGAAAGTGGATTGACCAAGCACATCACACGCAATAGCAGTGGTTCAAAGAGCAGTTCAGCTTTAATCATTTATTCTACAGATCAAAAAAGAAACCACATTAAATATTCTCTGAATCAAAAATTATATTTGCTAACACAATGGTAAATATAATGCACTGGGAATTTATGCCCTTTCAGTATGTATTGTTATTTTTACTTTACTCACAGGGTGCTGAGGAAAATACTGAATAAATACACATTTTATTAAAAACACACAAACTCTGTTACAAATTGATATAAATCAGTTATGTCTCCATCCCACCCAAATTTTGGCTTCCATACCCTTAAATCAAAAAGCAGTCCTGTAAGCCACGGAAAACCTGTGGATAAAGACGGTAAATTAAGTACTGAAGTTGAGAATCAAACAGGAAAGAGCTACAAATCAAAATACAAAGCGAAATAATTAAGAAAAATGACAACTCATGCAGAAGTCTGGCTACATTTTTATACACTTGAGTCCGAGAAGAGAATTTTCCTACAACGTTGGTTTTTAATAGGACATTTCTAGGTTAAACTAAACACCAAAGAGAAGGGAATTTCCCT
Organism: Myotis yumanensis; assembly: GCF_028538775.1. Taxonomy (NCBI): domain Eukaryota; kingdom Metazoa; phylum Chordata; class Mammalia; order Chiroptera; family Vespertilionidae; genus Myotis; species Myotis yumanensis. Next base: position 90,911,563 of record NW_027223755.1, read on the forward strand.
AAAGAGTTTTCTGAGCCAAAGGAAAATCAAATTATGCTTGAAAAACAAAAGCAAAGCCTAGTGTCTGCCACTTTGCCCCCACCCACTTCTTCAGATTTGCTTCAGGGTAGGCTTTCCTGTTCAAGGCCATTTATTAATTTTATGCTCTCAACACAACCCAATCTAGATTTAACCCTCTATGTTCCCAATGGGTTGAGGAATGGGACTAACGTTATTTTTAGTCCCCCATGAGCTGGGAAACTGCATTCTGGCTGTACTAAAACATATGTAGACATGTTAAGCCTCCGATTGAAGAAACAGATCGAAGAAACAGCAACTTATTGTCAAAGGACATTATTTACGGCCACTATTAAAAGTGATTTCTTCTTGTATAATTTTAAGGAAACAGGCACAATGATGTAAACAAATCAACATATCACACACTATTTCATATGCTCAAGTTTTTATGGAAAAAACATGAAGTAAAATAATGCTGATCTCGAGTTTTTAAAAAGCTAAGCGTGAGTTCATATGTATCCTGGATGTTTCCGACTTTCAAAGAGAAAGGGAGAGCTAACGAAATGATGCTAGGATATGAAGTGTTATAGTAATTTTTCAACTGTGCCTTTCTAGTTCGTTTGCCACACACAAAATATTTGATAAAAGTAAACACACGATGGTGTATTAAAGGCTTCCCACAACTGGAGACACATTTCAAATACATTCATTTAAGTTGGGAGAGGACGCCGCGGGGAGAGCCTTTCATTCATAACGACCACGTAGAGTCATTAGAAACTATCGCTCATGCGTCACATATACACGAGACGATGCACCTGTTTTCAAATGTCCACTAGGTACAATGGTAAGTAACAGCACTGGAGAGTCAGGGGCCACTGGCTTTCTAAATACAATGAACACTATTACCTCAGTTGTACTAATAACTCGGATTGTTTAAAATGGTAGCTTTAAAAGCTTATTTTTGAACATTTAACTTGTAATAAAACCCTTATCAAAGAAGGTGCTGTCAGGTTCTTCCTTTTATGTAATGAAAGAACAATAAAAGGCAGGTGGAATGTACAAGAAGAAATAACAAAATAATAGAAACTACATACCTCAAGCTAAACTGATAGGACAGGGTGAATAAAAATGATAGTAACCATGATTATTTGAGGTGGTACGGCTATTTTAAAGTTCCTTTTAATTATGATTTTAATGGTATGTGTATCTGACATTTTTGTTTTCTATTCTCAAGGGTATATTTTAACCCTATTTTAAACAAAATTAGTAGCCCAAATCTTTAATCTACCTTAAACTAATTTTTGTTTCTTGTCCTCTTCTCTACGCTCCAAATCTCTGAACAGAGTTCTACAATAACCAATAGGGCTCTTTGATGCCCCTCAATTCATTTTTGCAAGTATCCTTGCAAAATCCACATATACTTTAACTGTATTAACATTCGTTAACATACCAAGAAACCAAGGAATCAGTATGGTTCTGTTTGGAGAGGACAGTTAAAAGCAGTGCTTTTGTTAAAGTTGAAGCCCATTTTGTGTTACATGGTCCACTGTGTCCTCTGAGTTGAGACTTAGTGCGACAAAGAAAAACATGGCTGACACTAAAGAAACACTACACTGTGGGATATGGCTAGTGAAACTGATGTCTACATCAGCTCTTGAGGTAGAAATTTTACTACTCATTATTAAATATGTGACTAATACTTAAGTCAGCGGTTCTCAACCTGTGGGTCGTGACCCCTTTGGGGGTCGAACGACCCTTTCACAGGAGTCACCTAAGACCATCGGAAAACACATATATAATTACATATTGTTTTTGTGATTAATCACTATGCTTTAATTATGTTCAATTTGTAACCACAACATGAGGAACTGTATTAAAGGGTTGCAGCATTAAGAAGGTTGAGAACCACTGACTTAAGTTAATAATGTTTAAATATAAAAGTTTAAAAACTGCACAAAGATGGTATGAATGCCCCTTATGTACACCTTAAAAGTCAAATGAAATCAATCAGGTTTACAATGAGATTTTTTTTCTTTATGAATTTTTTAAAAATATTTTTTTATTGATTTTCTTTTGAGAGAGAGAGAGGAAGGAAGAGGGAGAGAGAGAAAGAAGATGAGAAAAACATCAATCGGTTGCCTCCCACACGCACCTTGACTGGGGATCAAATGGGCAACCTTTCGGTGTACGGGATGATGCTCAACCAACTAATAAGCCACATTGGCCAGGGTTCTTTATAATTTTTTAAATACATATATTTATATTTCTTTAGAATTTTATATAATCTATAAATTGATTTTCCAGTTACTTCCAGTCCTTTTAACTCAACTTAAGGAAGGAAAACAAAATCTTTAGGACGTTAACTATCAGTAAAAACAGAATTCTAAGCGTTCCTCACCTATACCATAAAATTCTGTAAATAGGTAATTCATTTTATGTTTTAAAAATACTGGTCTGGAACAACTGAGTGCTACATCTGTATTTATTCAGGTGTCTAGAAAATTAATCAGCCGCTTTTAGAGGTGGTTGTCTTAAATTAGTAGGAGGACGCCCCCATGAGTTTTCTTAGAGGCAGACAGGTGGCAGAAGGATGTCTGAGGAAGATGTGGGGGGAAACTGGTCAGGGGTGGCAAAGAAATGTCTCCTTCTCAGAGTTCCAGGGGCCCTCTACAGACAGCGGGTGAAAACACGATTGTGTGCTTTGTCCGTCTGTGCGGGACACATAAACTCCAGCTTGTCTCACAAGTGGCCGCCTATACGCACTTATAGAAACTTTACCTGATCCTGATACACCTTATTCAAAAACTGAACACACGCACCCGGGCGTGGACAGCGCAGGGAGGGAGGGAGAGCCGGCACGAAAAGGTTAAGAAGGTGCTTAAATGCAAAGTTCAGGGAGAAATCCTGGCTTCTGATCCACTGAACTACGAAACACAGCACAATCATTAAAAACGTGGGGAGAGAATGAAATACTGAGCTCATCATAATAATGACCTATCACAGCTGGCAAAGAGCAGTTGACAAGCACAGTCAGGAGGTAAGTAAACAGCCACCATTGTTCATTTTTTCCCTTTCCCTTTCGATAGAATCTCTGCGTAAGAGGTGTGAATGAAGTCATAAAGCTGCTTGGCGTTTGCAGCGTTCCCCAGGATGCTTGCGAGCTTGTCTTGTGACAGGCTTGCTAATTCCGCAATGTTCTTCACGTGGCTCATCAAGGAGCGACAGTTTTTGGCATTCACCCCCGGCATCTTTAACAAGAAGTCCTGGGGGCCAGGATTATACTTGTCTGACTCGGGGAGGGTTCCAGAATCCGCTGTGACAGCCATGGCTGTCGCCGCATCAGGCTGCGGCTTATTTTGTTTCAGCTCCTCAAACAGCTCCGCGGTGGCGTGAGGGGACGGGCACCAGAGAAGCCGGAGTTTGGGGAAGTGCAGGGTGAGGAGCGTGAGTTTGGAACTAATGTCGTTGCTGGAGATCTCCTGGTGGAAGGCGCCTCGGGCAACGAGAGAGAAAGGCTTGCTGGGGTCAAACTCGATCAGCAGCACTGGTCGCTTGTAGTAGCGGGACATGGAGATGCACTGGCTGTAGAGGCGGCCGTTGTTTAAAGAGCCGATCAAATCGCTGATGCTCTTGCGTTCCACACACATTTCTGGGGTCAGAATGTAATCTCCAACCTCCAAGGTCACTGGCTCAATGTCAATGCCCCGACGATGGATCAGAGATGGGAGTTCACTTCGAAACTCACGCATATCCACCACTATCGTTTGCTGTATACTTTTCTGTTCCTGGCCACCTGGTAAGAAAAAGTAGCATTTTAAGTAATGTTCCTGAGGGAGAATTTGTAGAAGATGGAATATAACAATTGAAGTTTAAAATTATTTTTTTATTAATCTATGATGCATGGTTACATAGTGCTGTGTTAATATTCCATATTTTTCTATATTTTAAAAAAGGCTTGTTTATAAAGTAAATAAAGGCAATTTCTCTTAAGCTAAATAGAACGAATAGGAAAGTTAGAATCAATGGGTGCTTCCTTTCTAACAACGATTCATAAATACCAGCATGTGCTATCACGTTCCCTCTGCAGTTCCCTCTGCAGTCCCTCATCATTGCACTGAACACATTTCCCTGGTTACGTATTCCCAGTTCCTAGGGCAGAGCCTGGCACACTGCAGATGCCTAAAAATACTCGCTGAACAAATTGCCTTACGAGCTGTTGGGAACAATTTTGGGACTTTGAGTGCTTCTATCAATGGGTCCCGAGGTGGGAAAACGGAAGACGGTAGGAAAAGCAAGAACACCGTGGAACAGAGCTCCTCACGCTGTCATGTGCATGCGAACCACCAGGATCATGTTAAAGAGCAAATTCTGTTGTGTTTTGTTTTTTTTTTAAATTCCTAATACCCAGATTTACTCTTTTTTTCAAGTTAAATGTATTGAGGTGGCATTGTTTGCTAACATTATATGTGCCAGGTGGCTGATTCTATAATACAGCATCTGTATAGTGCCTTGTGTGCTCACCACCCAGAGTCGAGTCTCCTTCCCTCACCACATATTTGACCCTTTCTTGTTACTTTGTGTTTTATATCCCACATATAAGTGAAATCATATGGTAAAGAGCGAATTCTATACGGGGGTTGGCAAAAGTAGGTTTACAGTTGTGAGACTACAAAACAGTTTATTCTTGTATTATTATTTATTAATTATTACGTTATTTATTTGTATTACAACTATAAACCTACTTTTGTCAATCCCAGGCTCTGTCTGAGATAGGGTCTAAGACTGTATTTATAATAAGCTCTCAGGGGATGCTACTGCTTCTGGGTTAAAGGCTTCACTACACAAAGGCTGTGGTAGGCAGAATAACAGCCCGTAAAGAGGCCCATGTCCTAATCGCCGGAACCCATACATACGTGACTTTATATGCAAATGTGAATAAATTACAGAGCTTAAGATTGGGAGACGACTTGGGATTATCCAGGCAGGACCAAGTGTCCTTACAGGTGAAAGAGGAAAGCGGGAAAGTTCGTGTTGGAACTACTGTTTTTGAAGGTGGATGAGGAGGCCATAAGCCAAGGAATGCAGGCAGCCTCTAGAACCTGGAAAGGAAAGGGGTTCTCCCCCAGACCCCCGAGGAGGAATGCAGCCCTGCCAACACCTTCATTTTAGCCCAGTGAGACCCACAGGACTTTGGAATTATCTATCTATCTATATATATATATAACCTTAATATGCAAATAGACCGAACGGCCGAACAACCGAATAACCAGTCACTATGACATGCGCTGACCACCAGGGGGCGCACGCGGAACATGGTGGGCATCGGCAGCAGGCAGCAGAGCGCGGAACATGGCAGGTGTTGGCTGCAGCGTGATGGTGGAGCAGGTGAGCAGGGACGCCAGACCAAGGCAGGGCACAGGTTGCTGTCATCGGGGTGGGCCTCTGGTGGTTACTGAAAATTCTTTGCTCCCGTGTACTGCAGTCCCACCTGGCACTCGCACCTGCTGCTGGCGCCAGCCCTGCTCGCACCCACTGCCAACGCATGGTGCTGGGCCCGATCACTCAGTGCCATCAGCAGGTGTGAGCGGCAGCTGCCGGCCCCGATCACCCCTCAGGGCTTCTCCACCTCCCCCTGCTCCTGAGGGGCGATTGGGGCCAGCAGCCGCCATTCACACCTACTGATGGTGTGGAGTGATTAGGGCCGACACCGGCAGCGGGTGTGAGCAGGGCCAGCGCCATCAGCGTGTGGGAGCGGGAGCGGGGCTGCTGGTAGAGAGGGGACTGGGGGCTGTGGTGGGAGGGGCCGGGTGGGGGCGTGAGGATGGGCCGAGACCTGCCCCTGTGCCCACCACAGCTTCGTGGCCCACAGTTCCTTTCAATGTGCACGAATTCCTGCACTGGGCCCCTAGTAAGATAATAATTGTAACATAATTAATGTGTGTTGTTTCAAGCCACTAAGTTTGTGGTAATTTGTTACAGCAGCCATAGGCAACTAACACAGGGCTCAGAGGACTGAACTCAAAAGGACAGATTTCTGTGAGTAGCTTTCTGAGTGGTACCTCCACGCTCAAATCTATCTGCCTTCACACTGCCTTACATTCTAAAGTTCTGCATGAAATGCCACCAATCTGTTCAAGTTAATAGGAATCTTCTTCCAAAAGACCTAGATGCTCTGAGGCACTGTTTCCCAAAGGATGGTCCAAGGACCACTGAGACGCTTTCAGATCTACTGAACTGGAATGCCTATGAACTGAGGCCTGTAAGTCCACAGTTTTAACAAGCATCTGGGGTTATTTTTATTTCTTAATAATCCTCACCCAAGGATATGTTTTTATTGATTATAAAGAGAGGAAGGTAGAGAGACAGAAAAGAGAGAGAGAGAGAAATTATCGATATGTGGGAGAGAAACATTAATCAGCTGCTTCCCGTATACACCCCGACCAGGAAAAAAACCTGCAACCTTTTGGTGTATGGGACGACACTCCACCCAACGGAACCACCTGGCCAGGGCTGAGGTTATTCTTAATTACACCAAATTCTGAGACCTACTGCTCTGACTGTGCTTGACCCCACCAAAGGTTAAATCAACTCAATCATACTGCTTTTCTCTGTCACTTACTGATCTCAGCTGCTGCCATGGGGAAATGGATGTGGGAATGGGAAACATTATTCCTGGGTCAGGGTGCGCTTGGAATTCAGCAGGTCTTGGTGGTCTGCTGCAGTTCGGATACTGCACAGCAATGAGAGTACACACCCCTGGGATCTGGAGAAGCTTCAAGAAGCAATAAACAAATCCAGAAAGATAAGTGGGAATGTACCTAAACAACTCTATCTATCTCTGGTTAAACTGGCTTCTTCCAGTTAAGATAAGAACCTAATCACCATTTACAAAAATTTCTTTGCAAAAGTACATTCAGTCTCAACCAACCACATTTAAAAGCAGTGCTGGAACATAGCTAATTTCCAAGCTGGGGTGCATCAACTACACCCCCTTATTTTACAGGTGAGGAGCCTGAGGTTCAGGAAGGACACAGGGTTACTAAACGGCAGAGTGGGGACGAGGGTTTGGGAGCAGACAACCATTTTTAAGTTTGTTGAGAAAACCAAGTCTCGGCATAGAAACTCTGGAATCTCACAGCCTCCTTTAGAGGCAACGGGAGGGCAGGACTCACCTGCTTTCCGAGTGTCGGTGGGATCACCTGCCGACTGGGAGCCTCTTACCAGGTCTAGGTTTGTTTCACTTCTGCCTTCCCTTTCTTCCGGGACAACCATGCTAGCCTTTTCCCTGCGAGAGAAAAACACTTTAAACATTTTGGAATTAATTTAGAAATTCCAGACTTTCATCTTTTGTAACTTATAATACAGAAAATGACCAACATGACTATAGTGGTAAAAAAGAATACAAGAAATACTTGAGAAGTCAATAGGCCCAGACAAGTGATGGGCAAGAAAAGGATTTTTTGGTTGGGTACTACTTCCCATCTTCCAGAGTTAAAAAAGCTGCTGTTTATTTTCTATTTTATATGTTCTTTAAGCACTTTCAGACATTGAAATAAGCATGTAAAAACACTGCAGATAAATTATTGAAACATTTAATCAAAAAACATGCTAATATGTTATTGAGCATTAAAAATAATTTAAATAATTTACATTCCAACTAGAGGCCCGGTGTACGACATTCATGCACTGGGGGGGTAGGGGTGTCCCTCAGCCCAGCCTGTGCCCTCTTGCAGTCTGGGACCCCTTGGGGGATGTCCGCCTGCCGGCTTACAGTCAGACATCCACCGAGGGGTCTTTAGTGCTGCCACGGAGGAGGGAGAGGCTCCCACCACCACCGCTGCACTCTCCAGGCATGAGCCTGGCTTTTGTGGGAGCACACTGACCACCAGGGGGCAGCTCCTGCATTGAGCGTCTGCCCCCTGGTGGTCAGTGCACGTCATAGTGACTGGTTGTTCTGCCATTCAGTTGATTTGCATATTAGGGTTTTGTTATGTAGGATACTTTCGGAGTAATCATAAATAGGGATGGTTAAAAATCAATGATTTTAGAAAATAAAAACATATATGATGGAACTCCAATTTAAAAAACCCCCATTAATCACTCAATTTTAAAGGAAAAATCAGGGTTGATTCAAGAAAGCAAATTTCCAACTGAGATTTAAACGAAAAAAATCAGCATCTCAGCACTGATTCACCCACTGGTGCATTTATTTAAAAATATTTATCAGTGTGCCTATGTGCTGTGCTAGGTACTCTAGATGCAAAGATAGTTACACGATAATTCTTGTCTTCAAGGTAGTTCAGTACCTTATACTGCTTAAATCAACAGAACTGTACTTTCATAACAAAGATTTGTAATCAGGAGCTACAATCATGATAAGATCATCTATAACCAAAGAAAAAGTACGTTATATTCTTTTTTTTTTTTTTTTTTTTTTTTTTCAGAGAGGAAGGGAGAGGGAGAGATAGAAATATCAATGATGAGAGAGACTCATTGATTGGCTGCCTCCTGCATGCCCCCTACTGGGGATTAAGCCCACAACCCGGGCATGTGTCCTTGACTGGAATCGAACCCAGGACCCCTCAGTCTGGAGGCCAACATTCTATCCACTGAGCCAAACTGGCCAGGGCCTTGAAACAGCAAGTACTGTTTGTGTCCAAGTAGTACAAGATATGACAGACAAGAAGAATAAGGCTGTTCTCTTCCCTGTAGGGCTTGCAACTGAGTTGAGGAAACAAAGCAACCATGAGAGATGGGAGAACATGGAACAAACTGCACTAAAAGAGACGAGGGTGAGGTGAAACAGAAGAGGAATCTTCATTATTAACTAATAATTTCAACAAGGGTTAAACAGCAAAGACTTTCCAAATGGAAGGAAATGAAACCAGATGGACCAATTCTCCAACCACTCTGGATGACAAAGGAGATTTTAGAGCTGGGTACCACTAAATGATACCACTGAAGAATAGATATTATAATTTTAATTTCCATTCTATTTGAAATGATATACAAACGCACAGTTATAATCAGTACACCATTTTAGACGCAAGGTGTTAGACAGCAGTTCCGGTTCAATTTTTCCTCCTATTCTCAATACTAGTGCCAAGTGTTGCCTGCTGGAAAATTCTTTACAATGACAATGGCTCTGGCAGCCGCTCATTACGTTCCATCATATCTACTAGACTCTAGTTGAGGACAAAGGACCAATCATTCAAAAAAAATTATTGCTCTTAAATTTCTTTTTCTTTCACATTTGGGTTAACATTGAGGATTTTCTCTCTTTTTTTCTATTCTTTACACTGGCTAAGCTGCACATCACACCTGGGAGCACTCCCGTCTCCTGATGGATTGGTAATCTGTGAGTGGCGGGACAGCATGGTGCAGTGCAGACTCTGGAGAATCCTTATTTCCTGGGTTTGAAATCACTTTACTGGCTGTGTGGTCTTAGGCAAGTCATTTAATGGCTCAGTGTCTCGATTTCATCTGTAAAATGGGGATAATAAAACCTACCTCAAAAAACTGTTACAAGGATTACACATTCTATGTAAGGCACTCGGAACAGGGCCTGCCACATAGCTAGTACTATAAAAAAGGTTAGCTGCTATTATAAGTGCACTTTTCTTTGTGTAATATGTTTTTATTGATTTTAGAGAGTGAGGAAGGAAGAGGGAGGGAAACATCGATGAAAGACAAACAGTGATGGGCTGCCTCTTGCATGTGCCCGAACAGGGAATCGAACCAGCAACCTTTTGGTGCACAGGACAATGCCCAATCAACTGAGTCATACTGGCCAGACCTAAGTGTACTTTTCTTATCATGTGGTAACCTTATCCCCTAATTATCCATGATTATGCTAAAAAACTGAAGATTACTTTTAAGTGATTCCACAACTGTTTCAATCAATATTGTTAAACAAAACAGCTAGTTTACCATTAAATGTTATAACGTAACTGCAGACGGGGTCTGAGAAAAAATATACTCCTGAAACCACAGCTGTGAAGAAAATATTGTCTTCTCAAATTAATTTAACAGAAATCTGCCATAATTATATTCAGTCCCTTGCTTTCAGCATTTACATAATTATTCAAGTACTCTCTGTGACAGACACAAAATAATTTAAAAGTTCAGATTCCTACTTCCATTTAATCTAAAATACTGAAGTTTCTTATTTTCCCTTCCACATCTTCAGTGATGCGTGGATTGCTTGTACATGACAATATAGGGAGGAGGCGTTGAACTGAAGTCTCCTCCAATGGGCCTTTACTCCAGCCCTCATGCTAACCCATTTTGTGATCATATTCTCTAGTTGTAACATTTCAGATAATCTTGCCCCTTCCTTTGAAAAGCAGTGACCTTTCCAAAACTATGTGTACTCAGATTGTTATTACTAATTTTCCGATCCAGGGAGCATTTTATTATAAACACTTAGAAGTGCAATCTTTTTTCTCTTTACTCATCTGTAATCTACTCATCTTCAGCCCCATCAAACAATCTTTTCATCACCTGCTCGCTTGCTCGATTCATTCTTCTCTGGCTATTTTAAATAGTCGCACTGCTTTTATTCTTACATCACCCATGAAGGAGGTCCTGGCAAAAGCACATTTTCTGACTCTGACATTAAATTTTTCTCCAAGTACAGGTTCAGTGCAAATGCCCTTTCAGCAATGCACCTTACATATATTTTGCTTTTCAAAACAAACACTTCCCAAATTCCCCCGGTTTTCTGAGAAAGTATTTTAAGATTCTAAATAGTATTATTCTCTGCTATTTAATATGGGAAGATCTAACTTATAATAAGTAGACAATCACCATTGAGAGAGATTAGAAAATTATGCCAAACCTTATATAAAATTACATTAACATCTGCAATGGAGACTATTGTATAGATTGAAATGTAGGAGACAGTCCACATTCCGGGTTCTGCTGAGTAAGATTTCCAGTAAGCGCCAGGCTTATCCACACCTCATCACTGAGCCCTCTATCTACAGAATTACTTACATAAACCAGGAAGGACCTGGGATCCCCAATACTGTGCTACAATCTGCTAAAGTACTCTTCTCCCTGCTGTACCAGAGAAGAGGCAGCCTCATGAAGGAAGCCTGGGGCATAAAAACTCACCTCCTAAGTACCTTCCTCCCCACACCCGAAGGGGCTCCTCAGGTGACAGCACTGTGCAGGAAGTGTTAACTCAGCAGGCTTGGGCTGCTCAAACCCTGCACATTCCTAAGAAAGGCCTGTCTCCTGGGGACTGGCCCGTGGCCAGCTTCTGGGAGATGAGCTCACAGCCCCTGGAGCATTCTGCCTGGTTTCTGTATGCCTGAGGCCTGGGGCCACACAGCACCAGTTGGATCAGATGCTTTATGCTAAAATGTGTTTTTGCTTCAGGGGTAGAGTCTGTCAGGTTGGTACTCTGTGTCTGTGAGACTGACCTTCAATAAAGATGCTCAGCTGGGCTCCCCTGTGGACAACACTGCGTGAGCTGTCAATCACTGCTGCTGGAGAATTAAGTGCGGCTGTGTGACTCCTCTGGGAGAGGACACCCAGAAGCCTATGCCTGGATCTGCCCGGGCTTTGCCCCAGGTGCTCTTTCCCTTGGCTGATTTTCATGGGTATCCTGTTGTAATAAACCGTAACTGTGTGAGATACCCGTGGGTCCTTCTAGTGAATCACCAAGCCTTAGGGTAGTCTTGGGGATCCTCAACATGAAGACCAATGTGAGTAACCTAATCTGAATATTTTAGCTTTATGTGCTCATTTGTAACGTGGTGGCACTTACTTTCATCACAGAAACTGTAAGCAAAGGATGTTTTAAAAAGAATGAAGGAATGTTTAGAAGGTACCAGCCCACATCCAGGATCACCGGTTCTCTGACTCCATCTCCTAAATCTCTCTTAAATTTGTTCCTCTCTCCTCATCAACTGGATCTTGGCTACCACCTTCTCAGACAATTGCAACAGCTTCCTGACTACTTTCCCTGCTCCATCCATTCCTCCGTTTGATGCCAGAGGGAGCCTTTAAAAGTATACTTAGAACTCTTCAATGGTGTCTCACTGCCTTTGGAGTCAGGTCTTAAATCTTTCAACAGCCTTCTTGCACCTCTGAATCTTCATACACACCCTTGGTCAACACAACCCCCTGTCCGCCTCGTCTACCTAGCGACTAGCACACATTCATGTATCAGCTTAAAGATCACTTCTGCAGTGAGGATGTCCCTAGTCTAACACTGGGTTAGATCTCTTTGACACACTCTCTTGTTACACCCACCTCTTTTACCTTCATAGCCTGCAACACTCTGCACGTGTCAATTTATTATAATATTCATTGAATGCTTAATTATTTAATGTTTGTCTTTTCCACTAGAGGACAAGTTCTTGGAGGGCAGAGACATTTTCTGCACCATTGCTGTAACTTAAGCACTTTAAAATAAGCACAGTGCTTGGCACATAATAGATGCTCAATAAATATCTGTTGACTGAATCTTGGGAAAGGAAAGATATAGAAGACACAGAGAGGCACTAAAAACTTTGGACCAAGAACAGATAGTCTATATAATACCTATTTTGTTATAACTCTTTCTGAAGTACTTCTTCAAAAAACATGCAACCCCCCAAACACATACCATATAAACCATTCCACAAAACATGTTAACAGAAAATATATTTCCATAGGCTGAAAGGACTGACTAATAATTGTATGACTAGAAGCTGGAAGACTCCATGAATAAGGCATGTCACAATCGCAGAGGAGGGAAAAGATATATCCATGTGGTATGCTGAGCCCCTCCATTGGGACTCAATGGCACTGACTCACTCAACACCCCTGGACAAACTGGGTCTGTATATATTTTATGCATATATTGAGAGTCCACAGCCAGTGTTGGAGGATGGTTGTCGACTCTGAAATTTTGCCCAGGGCCCTGGCAGGCTAGCTACCACGAAAAAGGGTCTCTGCCTTCTCATTGCCATTGATACACTGCCAATGTTAGAGGCCTGGAAGATGGGTATAGCCGTTATTCTCAGCTCAGGTCATAGTCTCTTCTGGTCAAACCTTTTCTCTGCCTCAACTCCAGGATGCCCTGTCCAGCCCTGCCCTGGCTTCTGAGGCCCCTAATGGGATCATTTGATCCATTTTCCCTCACCAAGCTGTGATCTCCTTGACAATGTCCCTGGTGGGAGGTTATCAGATCTCTCAAACACTACCAGGGGTGAGAGGTAGCCATCCTGCCGGGAACCAGTTCCAGCATGTCATAATTTCAAGAGTTTCATCAAAAGGTTGATGAAACTTGGGAACTCAACAGGGTTGAATCACACATGCAGTCACCTGTTGGGAATGGCTAAAGGCATTTCCCCAAACCTGAATAGTAAACTGACTTGTGGCTGCCAGACAGTTAAAGGGCATCTTAATCTACATGTTATTGCCTCCTACTGACCAAACACCTGGATAGCCATAGGCTATTCCCCAAACTGACAATGCTTCTGTACCCTTGAAGTGTATTATCTCCACCTTGCCTTAGGACAAATTGTGTTAATAAAAGCAAGGGTCCTAGACAAGGAGGGAGTCTTCAGTTCCTTTAGCTGAAGGTCCTCTGACCCCCAATGCCTTTCAAAATTATAACTTGTCTCCGGTCTCTTTAATAGTCTCTAGATTCCTATGTCATCTACGCGCAGCCTTTTCCAGATTCCTGAACCCTTCTTGATGCTGGGACATGAACCCCGGCACCATCCAGTGTGTGAATATCTCACTGAGAAACATTTTCCTTATATTAAACTAAGAAGCCTTTTCTATTTAGATGTAGAACACTCGTGGGATGAGATGTAGGACACTCGTTCTCAAAAGCATACACTTATGTTCAGATAAAGATCACACCTTTTCAAAAATATTTTCCCAGAGCGATCTACTGATCTAAACTGACCTGGATGTAAAAAGTATTTCCCAGTAAATAGCCAAGCAGTCACGCACCACAGACAATGCAAATTGTACAGGGATTTAAAAAAATAATCATAGTTCAAAGGAATGGGAGAAATCTTGTGCATGGGGAGAGGAAGAGAGAGTTTTAAGAACATATATCTTAGAAAAGCAGTGTTTTAGTTATATTTCTTTACAGGCACATTTCTAACATCCTATGAAAGCACTGAAAAGCAATTGGAGATGGGTTTACCTACATGTGATCCTCCCCAACCTCTTCTCCTCTCCATCCTCCCAGAGAGCTGTTAGACATTGCCCCGCCCAGAGAAGCCTTTCCAATAGAGTCCCTGCTTTCCTACTGTCTATGCATTACCTGATGAGTTTTTCAAAAGCTTCCTTTTCTTTCCGCAAAGCAGTGAGATAGCGTTGTTCTTCGGTCGAACCTCCGTATATGAGAAAGTAAACCCTGCAAGTGAGGACAGAACTCTTTTAGATTGCAAAGACGTAACTTGTAATCCCTGAAAGGAAGAGCATAGTATTGGAAATCAGCAACCTGAAGTGCTCAAATAGTAAATATTGGACTATGGATAAAAGTTCCATTAATCATACTGAAATTCAGCTGCCTGAACCCCACCTGGTAAAGGTCTCACTGCCACATAGGTCTTTTTCTTTTGCCAAAGGAAGAACAGAGTTTAGGTAAACAGTGAAATAGAACGAGAGGGATAGAATAATTCTTTCCTTATAACTACAAACAAACCAGAAAACACAAAATCTCACTGGCTTCTCTATTTTCAATGTTCCTTTGCATCTTTGCCAAATAAGCATTTAAGAAGTTGGACAGTCGTCGTAAAAACCAGCTTATGAAAGTGCATATTAGCCGAAACCGGTTTGGCTCGGTGGATAGAGCGTCAGCCTGCGGACTGAAGGGTCCCAGGTTCGATTCCGGTCAAGGGCATGTACCTGGGTTGCGGGCACATCCCCAGTAGGAGATGTGCAGGAGGCAGCTGATCGATGTTTCTAACTCTCTATCTCTCTCCCTTCCTCTCTGTGAAAAATCAATAAAATATATATTTTTTTTAAAAAGTGCATATTAGTGAGAAATAAACAAATGAAATCTATATGAACTTTATCTTCACAAGCAATTTCTCAGTTCTTTCTTCTTCATGTCTTAACAGCGCTGAGTCATCGCACATTTTACATAAGCACACAGACACTGAAGACATATGGATTACAACAGGCTCCTCAAGGAATAACTTGATATATGCTTTTCTTTTAGAAAAGGTCTGCTTTTCTACCTTGCTTATTGCTATGAAGATGAATTAAGCACATCTTCTGTCCCTTTCCTGCACCTATCAGAGATATTTCCCTTTTGCAGCCCTCAATTTTTCTTTTAGACTTCACCTTCCTAGATTCTTTGAAGTGTGAACAGGGAAGAGACCACTGGACAATGAGTCCAGAGACCTTAGCTCTTCCATGAATGTGCCACATGGCTGAGGGAAGTCGTTCACCATCTGTGGGCTTCCATTTCCCTCTGACAGAGTGAGCAGCTGAATTCCCAGGTTCCTTCTGATTCTGACATTTTGTTTACAAATATCACACTATTTTATTCTCAGGCAACAAAGAACAGACAAGCTATCTACAAAGTTGATCAATAGCAAAGTATGAAAAATTTACCAGCCTATAATTATTTTACCAGCTTCATCTAATCTCTTCATTCTGCATTATTTCTGATCCACTTCCTCCATTCATCTCTACTCTGAAAGGCTGCATTCGTTAAACTGCTAGAAAAAATTTCTCTGGCTCTGTTTTGTGGTTCAGACTGTGTTCAGGATATTAATTTTGTTGTTTATTTCCCCTCAGATAACTGGAGAGCCAGAACACTATATTCTTTGGGAGGCATCATTTTCTCATCTGATATTTCTGTAGATTGTTCGCCTGATTATTTCTTGAAACTCAAGAAAACTTGGCACAATAATTCCTCAAATACTTTAGTTTTATGTGAATGTAACTCAGAGTCACTTCTTAAAATTTATAAGGAAGACATTTTAGAAGATTGAAATTATTTAGCTGAGTCATAATGACATTAATTTTGGGGAGAAGTCAGGATATAAATTTCCTAGACTTGTTTAGATAGAGCACCCCATGAGGTACAAACCAGTGCATAAAGAATATGGAACATAACAACAGAGCAGCAAGTAATAAGATCACGAGCAGTCCTCTGGACCCACTGTCATGCTACATTGGATATCCTTCCTATGCACACTCCCAGACTCATCAGAGAGCAAAATAAGGTTTCATACATGTAACCAACACATAACAGAACGTGAAAGATAGGAAAACCCACATGCAACAGGGATAGTTTCGGTGCTAAATCCTAAAGAACTGTGAATGTGAAGCCTTCAAGATGCAGTTCACACTCCACACTCTTTATAACTTGCCTGAGCGGTTTCCCGGGCCTACTTGCCCTGTAGATTTCGAGCTGACGCACGAACGTTAGCTCTGCGTCATACAGAACCACGTATCTTGGCTCTACTTCGTGGAGTACCCTCGTCAGGGCATAGGGGTCGCTACAACCCAGAAGTGGGTGGATGATGATGAGGGGGTCTTTCAGAATTCCATAAGCGGCATCCGATGACAAGTTTAAATCAAACTCCTCCTGCTTGATTTCTTCTAAGCAGCTCTCTGGGCTGCTGCATAAGTCTCTAGGGTATCCTTCTTTGCTATCCCCTTCCTCGTCAAGTTCTTCAGGCTTCTCCATCATCTGAGTTAACGTTAACTTCTGTTTTTTCTTTTTGAGAGCCCGTTCTTTGGTAGGCGCTCTTTCTTTGTTTTGGGGGTCTTTGGGTCTTTTGTTAGATTTCACAGTTCTCTTCGCACCATCCTCCTTTCTGAAAGCCGCCCACACTTCTTCAGCTTTGCTCTCCTTCTCAAAGGCTTTCCTGTAGAGTCTCAGCAAGAAGGCCTCGGCTCCCATGGTGATATACTCTCTCAGCTGGGAACACGTCCGGTCATCACTTGCGCAAATAAGTACTTGACCTAAAATTAGAAAACAATATTATGTCACTATTCCCTATGGGCCCCCTCACCCCTTTCCTCACAAGGAAGACACATTTTATCTCTTGGTGCTAAAGACAGAACATTTATAATTTGTTTAAAAAGGCTCTTAGATGCAGGGTCATGTAAAACTTTAAGTTGAAGCCAGAAATATTTAATCTTATGAAAAGATTAATGTATAATGGAGGCTTTTAAAACTCTCTTATTAATTAATAATTCCCAGAGAATCTTATACACCAAAATAAATTCCAAGTGGATTACAGAGTCAAATGTTAAATATTAAATTATAAAAAAAAAGGTGACTCTTTTTCATCTGTCTGGCTACAGATGATTTTCTAGGCTTAAAAGCAACAGAAAAAAATCTCAGGAAGATCGATATCTATAAGTTAAGACCGACTCTATGAGAATAAAACACTGTGCATTAAAAAACAAAAGACAAAAAAAGAACGTTATGCAACAATGATAAATGTTAGTATCTTTACTGTGTAAAAGATGATATAAACTAAGGACATAGCCTAAGTTGGCAAAGAAAACTAAGACAAAAGAGGAAATGCATTTGAGGAAATACTGAACCTATCAAACATCAAAACGTAAAACAAGATAACATTTTTCTCCAATCAAATTGATAAATTACACCTACACTAGAGGCCTGGTACAGGACATTCGTGCACTGGGCGGGGAGCCTCCCTCAACCCAGCCTGTGCCAGTCCGGGACCCCCAAGGGGTCCTTTAGCGATGCCACGGAGGTGGGAGAGGTTCCTGCCACTGCCTCTGCATTCACCAGCCTTAAGCCCGCTGGCGAGCCTGGCTTCTGGCTGAGTGACGCTTCCCCTGTGGGAGCGTACTGACCACCAGGGGACAACTCCTGCATTGAGCGACGCTCCCCCTGGTGGTCAGTGCACGTCATAGTGACCGGTCGTTCCACTGTTCGGTCGATTTGCATATTAGCTTTTTATTATATAGGACGTGCAGATATACACACAAATAGAGATAGACTCTCTAGTCATTGTTACCTAAGTGAAAAAGAAATAAACTCTTATACTGCTAGAAGAAATGAAAGTTGATAAAAACTTTTTGTAAATCAATGTGGTAATATGTTTCAAGAACTTTAAAAATGTTAGTATCATTTGACTCATCAATTCTATATCCAGAAATTTCATCTACATATGACTTTATCAATGTGAAATAGAAGATACAGGAAAAGAAGGCTAGAAGGAATTGTGCCAAAGTTAATAACATCGTTAATAAATGCCAATGTTAATAACATGGCTGCCAGACACAATTTTTTGCCTTCTCTTTTTTCTGTATATTTTTTATTTTTCTAGTTGAGCATGTGTGACTTTGGTCTGGGATAATATCACCAACACATTTACTAATAAAAGGATTGTATGCTTGCCTTTATTGCTTTGCAGGATTTCAAAGACTCAATTAGTTTAAAAATCTAGTTTTCTTTTATTTCTGTTTGGTTTTATTTTTTTAATTTAGGCCAGGCTTAGTCTATGTTAATCTAGTATATTCACATTTGAAGAAAGCAGCCCTAAAAGTTGGAATTTTTGTAAGGCTAAGTCAATGTTACCCTATATAATAGTTTAGGCTTCCCTGAGAAGATACTTGCTGAGAAAATAAAACATAAGACCCTTTAGCTTGCTCCTTGGGGATTCCAGATTTCAAGCCTAGTAAATATATATGTGGAGATTAGCTGTGTCCTTAAATAGAATTCCTGGGAACCCAACCAGTAAAAGAACCTGTTTTCATGAATACATAGTGATTTAACCTGGAGAAAGTCATACAGATAGGGGACTGCTGCTAGATTTCTGTGTTCATTTGGCAGTTACTCTCCTACATTTTATAAACAAAGTAGTAAGCTATTTTTAAAGAGCTAATAAAAAAGACTCATTGGCTTGATTTTGAAAGCAGATGTCAGCATCTTCCTTTTCCTACCTGGACCACCAAGGGCTTCACTCTCCGAATTTTCTGCTTCAATTTCTTTCAGTACTTCAGTCAGTGCTTCCCACTTTGGGTTGCTTTCCAGGACCAGTTCCTTTTTTGTTTCTGTATAGAAATAAAAGATAATCTCATGCTATGTGATAATTTTTACCCACGAAGTATTCTGAAGATTTTCAAATCAATAGGTAACACAACCATCACTCCATAAGCCCATTCCTTTGGGCTTCCTCCATAATGCCAGGGAGAATCTGTTTCCTTGAAAGAAGTCTCCTTGTGATTTAAATCAAAGGCACTTCAGACCAACATTAATACAAATTTCATAATCCCTTGATAGAAAGTGATATTCAAGGTCACTAATAAGAGATAAGTCTGTGTTAGCTGTCAATTGTGATGCTATATATGACCTGCTATACAAAAAAATCAGTAGAAAGGAACAGTATTCACTGTTTCTAAAATCCCCATGATTTTCACAATCCTGAACATAAAATAGAATTAGACACAGTCAAATTTTTATTTCACAACACTAATATGTTGAAGTTTTAAAAGAGATCTTTGAACCAGAAGGTAAGCAGTAACCTTATCCCATGCCTTAAGAAACCAATGATTTTTGTTGTTGAGCTGTATGAGTTCTTTACATATGTTGGATATTAGCCCCTTATCAAAGATACTGTTTGCAAATATCTTTTCCCATTCAGTTGGTTGCCTTTTTGTTCTGTTGGTTTCTTCTGTGCAGAAACTTATTAGTTTGGTGTAGGTTGAGAGTATCATGTCAGCAAAATAAGTCAGATGGAAAAGGACAAGAATCATATGATTTCACTCACACGTGGGATATAAAACCGAAAACAGCAAATGAACAAACAAAATAAACAAACTTATAGACACCGACAATAGTATGGTGGTTATCAGAGGGGCAAGAGGTCAAATATATGGTGATGAAAGGAGACTACACAACGCAGTATACAGATGATGTATTATGGAATTGTACACCTGAAACTTATATATTATTAACCAAAATTACCCCAATAAATTTAATTTTAAAAACTTAATGATATTAATTATATTGGAATAAAATATATATTTGCCTCATTCTAGTACATTTATGTTCTCTAAAAACGAAAGGGATGTTAACATGTCCCACTAAGACTTTAAGTGCCCCAACTAGTAATTACTCTGAAGTTAAAATAAAAATCTATGCTTCTTTTGCAGCAGTAAGAATACACTCGATTGATACTGGGCATTTGTTACTTGGAACTCCTTGATTATGGATTCTAAGGATGTGCCATGGTGAATACGTTTTTCTTTCGTTTGTTTTTTGCCGTGGTGAATACTTTTAACGTACATTACATATGTTACATATAACCTACACTTAACAGACAGGTACACATTTTCGCATGGCCAACAAAGATTTAAAATTTCAGTGTAACTTGATAAGCAATTCCACACCAAATACTGAAATAAAAGACACATTTAAAGACTCAAGCCTACAAGATACCTTGCTCTTCTTTAATCTCCACTTTTTCGGACATTTTGCCTTTTTTACTCATTTTGGCATCTGGAACACGATAAACCCTTGCTCGAGCATTTACAAACATGGAGGTGCTGGAGTCAAGAAACAGCCAACCTAATAGAAAGAATTTAAAAAAAAAACACCTTCAAATTTTAAAGAATCTCTCACGGTTCCATGATCTATATATACACCTGGCTGCCATCTTGTTCTTCTCTGAACCTGTGGCCTCTATCACGGTTTGGTTAGACCAGTGGTTTCCAAAGTGTGGCCTGTAGGCTCTTGGGGGACCCAGACATATTTTCACGGGGTCTATCTTCATCATAATACAACTTTTCTCATAATAATACTAACTCATTATTTGACTTTTCCCCCCTGCATTGACATTTCCTATGACGGTGCAAAAGCGTTAGTACGTAACACTGCTGGCGCCTAAGCACCATCGAGGCAGTGGAACCAAAGTGTACTAACCATCAGTGCATTCTTCATTTCGATGCATTTGCCGTTTATCACTCAAGAAGGTCCCGGATGCAGCAGTAAAAATTATGAATCCTATTAAGTCTTGGCCTCAGGGGCCCATGGGCCACACTTTGAAAATCACTGGCCTAGGCCACAAGAGTGAGGGAAGGATGTGACTGATAGCAAAGCAAGATAGTGCAGTCATATGCGCATACTATGTTTCCTTACAAATACCTCATTTTTGGTCTTCAGCGCTCTAGCTGATGAAACCCCATACTGCCTAACTGTTTCTGCAGGGAAAATGAATTTTAAATTCTTAACAACGAACCTTCCAGAATGCAAGCTATTTCTAGGTTGGGAACTGCTTGTATTATACAGATTTTTTTTCTAGAAATAAAATTGCCCAGAATGGATATGAATATTTATTACGATAGAGAACAGAAGTTAAGTAGGCGGCAACATTAGCTATCAATAAAACCTATATCCTTGCGCTAGGAATGTAAAATGTAATTTGAAGCCTTAGTATAGCATGTAGCTGAATATAGCACTCCCCACACCTGATTCCTCAACAAAACCCAGAACTATATTCAAATCAGCTCCGAGGAGAATATTAGTATTTTTATCTCCCACCTGAATTTTGACCAAAAGCCTTCTCTGTTGCCCTCAGGGATTCCAGAAGATTAAGAAATGTGATGCAATCATACTGAGAGAGATATTGCAGTAAAGTTCGTAGTATCTTCAAATCCTGAACCAAGGATTTTGTCTTGGCTCCAAGCTGGTGCCACAAAGGATCCAGATAATGGCGGATTGTCTAAAACAAGAATAAGATTTAGTATTGCTAGAATATGTTCCATATAGCTATTATTAATACAGATTATACTTTCAAAAATATCATCCCCTATATACCTAAAAAATGGTTAACATGATTTGTTATGTATATTTTATCACAATAAAAATATCCAAAATATTATCTTCCAAGGAAGTGGATAGAAATTTCAGTTCATAAGATTCTAAAAATAATGTTTAATTTTTCAAATACAATGCAGAGCGCCTCAACAGTAGAATCTTTATAATCAGATAGAGTCAATTCATAATTGTCCATATGGACAGTTTTAGTCAGAAGAGAAAAGGCCTGATAAACATCAGATAATCAATCATTTCTTTTTAGGAAGAGTCAAAGCATGTAGCTCAGACAGTCAATGCCTGCCAAGTTCAGCTGTGACCTTATCCTGGACTGATAAGTTGTGGGGTCCAGTTGGACAGTGGAGCAGAGGGCATAAACCAGGGAAACTACATGGCATTAAATTAAATAATTGTACCTTAATTTGTTGGTGCAAAAGATCTTAGCTTTTTTTTTTTAAGTGTGATTCATAGATGGGCAAATAGTGTTAAATTACTGACTAAACTGTTAAATTGACTAAATTGTTAAATTAACAAACTGACTAAATTTGAATATTTTTAAAAAATATTTTTTTATTGATTTCGAGAAGAAGGGAAAGGGAGAGGGAGAGGGAGAAAGACAGAAACATCAATGTTGAGAGAGAATCATTGATTGGCTGCCTCCTGCTCACCCCACACTGGGGATCAAGCCCATAATCTGGGCGTATGTCCTAACCAGAAATCGAACTGTGACCTTCTGGTTCATAGGTCAATGCTCAACCACTGAGCCACACCGCCTGGGCTTGATTATTTTTTAAGATAATAAAAAGTTGCCTAAAACACACTACAACTTTATGTACTGTAAATACAGTGCAGATATCTACATATCCACAACTATATACATGAATATTTCCTTCATAAACTGACTCTGTAACTAAAAAGGATAATACTGGCAGCATGACATAGAAGCAGTATCACTACATGGCATTTTATTTAACAAAATTATTGTCCAAACTAGGATTCTTATAAAAATGAAATGATACTATTAATAATTATTCTATAATAACTGGCAGATACTGGAACTGTTCTAGACAAACTGGGACATGTAATGCCTGTCTCTTTTGTAAAATCATCTATAAAAGTTAAATTTTCTAACAAGATGCATGTTATAGCTATATTTAGTTTGGTTACTAAAAGAATACTTAAAACAATACTTTGACTACTACTAGCCAGGGGATGTTAAACAGAAATTTAGTGCAAAACATATTAGACTATGTTTTGTTTTTCTAGGATATAGACATTCTATTAAAAGAATGTGAAGAGGTGTGTGTGTGTGTGTGTGTGTGTGGTTTCACCACACACTAAATTATAATAAGCTTTACTTTAATAACAGAGGAAATTCATTTTACGTATCATTACTTCACAGTAAAAGATACAATTTTTTTTGAGAATCAAAGATATGAGGATTTAAATTTTTCCTTTTTTATAACTACTCGGTATTACTTCCAGTGACAAAGAAACTGACTTAGAGTGTTAAAGAAAGGAACTTAGTCTACAAAATATGAAAAACAAAGGTGCCTGGAATCCTTAAAAAGTGAGCATTTTACGGATCTACAATTCAGTCTCAGACATTTACCTATCTGTATTAATATTAACCTATGATGAAAAAATTAGAAAAAATAAAATCCTTGGACTAAAGTCTTACCATTTTCTCAATTCAGAATGTAACTTTAAGGCAACAAATTTCACATTCCTCACTAATGAAAACTCATCCAAATTATTCTTACTCTAAACAAGAGATTATACATCCTGAAGCAGTCTTATGTAAAACTCTTCTACCTGTGGATATCCTAATGCTGTCATTTAAGAGCAATAAGGTTATTTATGCTCCTCTTAATTATATTTAAAATGAGATAATCACTGCAAGATCAGAATTGGGCTTATATGCCAATCCACATATTTTACTACAAATGATTACTTTCCGGTAAACCAAAGAAGCTATCTGTACTTTAAATCACCTCCAATCTAATTAGAAACAACAGCAAATTCCTCTGAAGAACACTGCAAATATTAAAATAACTGGCATTCTTTAAGATTATAAAATAACAAACTGTGCTTAAAAAGGAAAGAAATAGAGTACCTTGTCAAAGGGCTTTCCAATGGCATTTTCTAAAGACAAATCTTCGACTTCCAGCGACGGGTTATGGCATTTTAGCTCCTTTAGACATGCATTTAAAATGTCCAGGATAGCAGTCTGAATGGCAAGCATGGCAGGCGTCATAGAAACATGAATTTCTACGACTTCAGGTTTGTGCTGCTCTAAAAACGAGTTTACTGCGACATGGAACCTAAAGGGACAAATATTTTTCAAATATTTTCTAGAGTTTCAACAGCTATGTATTTCTGGTCTTTGTTTAATTTTCTAATTTTTTTAATGCAATTAAGAAACAAGCAAAATGACAACGTTTTCAGGAATACTTTTAACCTCCATGAATGGAAATTATTCAAATAAAGCAGGGGTCAGCAAACTACGGTCTGGGCTAAATCCTGGGCCTATGTTTTTAAAATATGTTTTCATTGATTTTTAGAGAGAGGAAGGGAGAGGGAGAGAGCAACACTGATATGACAGAGGAACACTGATTGGTTGCCATCTGTATGCACTGCGACTGGGAACCGAACCCAAAACCTGGGCATGTGCCCTGACCAGGAATCGAACTGGCGACCTTTTGGTGCACTGGATGACGCTCAACCAGCTGAGCCACAGCGGCCAGGGCTGGACCTATTTTTATAAATAGTCTTACTGAGACATAGCCATGCCCACAGTTCATGTATTGCCTATGGCTACTTTCCTGCTAGGACAGCAGAGTTGAAGAACTAACAGACCGCATGGCCCACAAAACTTAAATCTTTACAAACTGGCCCCTTCCAGGAAAAGTTTGTTGATCCCCCAAATAAGGTACAATCAAGAAACAAAAAAAAGAAAACAACTACTCTTAAATACCATCAAGTGTAACCAAAATACCTATTAGCATAGGTTGCAAAATGTTTGAAAATTGAAACCTTCTGTTTTTCCTAGAAATTTACTGAAATTCTTCAAAATCTCTGGGCATTATTTCCCTGATGGGTTATTTTCAAAGTGAAAGCGGGAGTCTTGGCCACTAAATCTGCAGTTCACCTACTGCTGTTGTGTATATGAGTCTCTAAATTGCTCTCTGGGAGTTTTACTAAGTGGATGAGAAAGGATAACATGGCCGCATTTGGATGGTTTTGATGGGGCTACCAGAAAAATAACTATGAAATCTCTTTCTCCTTTTAAAAGAATCACAAATGTGCTGACCATACCTTATTTATATTTGGATGCACTTGTTACGAACCTGACGAGCACGTATCAAGTCCAATGACCGTACATTTTATATTACATTAAAGTGCAAAGTTAAATGACAGCAGATTCCCTCAGAAATTGATCACATAATGCTATTTACCTTGGCCACAGATATAGCTTCCTTACGAAAAGATTCCTCATCACTCTTTCCACATGACAAAAACCAGTATCAAAGGCGACAGCGTTGTCTGTGAAAGCTTTAATAAAGCCACGTTTGTTTTTCTGGCGAAAGAGGCGCAGGATGAATGCTTCTTGACAAGACTCGATTATTCTGTGAGCTCGATACACCAAGATGCCTGAAGGGGGAAATTAAAATTTCGATTACAGAATAGACGTAGTTTTCAGGCTCAGTTTCATTCACCTGTTCATCACATTTTTCTTGAGTGCCTACTTAAGCATGGGCAAGCACTGCTTTGGCTGGGAATATAGCCTCAAAGAAAACACGTAGTCCTTATGTCACTTATATTAACAATATAAATAAGTAAAATATTCAGTCGGTTATAAGGTGGTAAGAGCTGAAGAGAAAAAAATATGTCAGAAGAGGGCGAGTATGTGTGAAGGGTGTGATTTGAAATTTTAGATAGGGTGGCCTCGCTGAGGTCATATGAGTAAAGGCAGATGAGGAGATGAGCCTTGCAGACTCTGTGGGCCAAGAGAGTTCCAGGCAGAGAAAATCATACGAGCAAAGGCCCTGGGGTAGGGCATGTCTGGCACAGTGGAAGCATTTCTGAAAGCTATGTCGGTTACTAATTCTCCTTTTATTGTGAGTGAGATGTGGACTACACATGATGGCTGCATTTTAGAAGTTTCGGCAACACCTATTAAAATAATTCAATTTTCAGAATCAGAGTATTCAATTGAGAGGTAAATTAGTCCAGTTAAAATAAAAACTTTTGATGAGTATGTTTAATACATTTTTTTTTTTTGGTGTGGGTGTGGTGATAACACCTCTGAATCACAAAAACACAGACAATTATACATGTTTCCTTATTTATAAAACAAGCACTGGACCAGATGATCTTTCCTATATGTATGGAATTTTGTTGTGGTATGATTAGTGATAAATTAGGGACAGACATGAGATGGTATAAGAATGCACAGACATCATTTCTGGGTCAAAAACTCAATTATTCTATGATGATTCTCAGTCTTGTAGACATAAACCAAGCCTGTTATATATACTGTTATATATATTTGCTATAAATGCACTTGCACATTTTTGCCCCAGTTGTCATCACTCCTAGTTTTTAGAAAATGACACCAATTGCAATATATGACCCCTTCTAGTAGTTCAATACATTCAATTCAGATTCTACTATTTTAGTGTTTAACTTTTGGATCAAGGTGGATGGAGCTAACATTTATTTGCCTAAGCAAGTTGTTTTTCAAATATGGTAAAAATTAATAATATTATTTAAGAATTTGTAAACAAAGGATTTTCAATCACCCCAGTACATGTACATAATTAATTTACTACTTAGAAAAGATTCTGTACCTAGTAGGTGAGTTGTTCCAAGTACTCTACTGGGCCACATTTGCTGGCCTGGATTGAAATATTATATAAAATTGAAAATGACTTCTAAAGAAAAGGTGAACCTCAATTTAAGAAAATGCTATCCTCTAATAGGCTGTCATTTTTTTTTGGAACCCAATGGAGGAAGGAGAAAAGAACCAATATCCGAGGCCCTGGGATTAGGCACTTTTATAGTTTTATTTAATTTAATCCTCACAATAATTCTATGAGGTAGGCATTATTGAGACCAGGAAAGGGAAGCGACCTAATTAAGGTCATCCAGCAAGTAATGGGAGACCAAAGATTCCAAAACCCAGTTTTTCCTACTAAGTGTCACCATCTGAGAACCCCACTTTTTAAAAAAAGAAATAAAAACAACACAAGCAGGTCATATTTCTGGGGGCAATTTTAATCCCACAAAAGCCTATTGAATTCTTTTATGCTCCCATAACATCTCGGGTCTCATCTCATACTGTACTGTAAATATATTTTTACATCGGTCTCCTCCACGAAAGTGCTTGAGGACAGGAACATTCACAACACATAGCAAACACAGAATGCTTACTATGGGCCATGCACAATGCTAAGAACTTTACGTAAGTTATCTCATTTCATCTTGACAATAATCCTAGAAGGAAGGTAGTATTACTGTCTCCAATTTACAGATGAGTTAACTGGGTCATACAGAAATTAACTTTTCATTAGAAACTACCTACACGCTCTACTTTGGACATTTATTGGACTCAGATTGCTTAAGTAGGTTGAACTATTATTGAAAGAGCAATACTGACATCTAGTGGTAGTTTCAAGATTTTTTTTCATTTTATCAAAGACAAAACTTATAGGAAGGGAGCAAACAGTAAAAGACTTTATGATCTATCAAGATTTCTGGTTATAAAATGCCAATATACTTTTTTTGATATTATTTATTAAGTGTTTGCTACATACAAGGCACTAATACTAAGCAATTAAGAAATGAGAAAACTGGGACTCATGAAAAAAATTAATGAAAAATTAAGTAACTTGCTTGTAAGCAGCGGTATTACCAAAGTCAGGTGATTCTGACTGCACGGTCTGTGCCACAGCTTATAACTATCAGCTCACCATGAGCCATAAAAAGAATTCATTCATATGTTTATTCATTAAATATGTTTTGAGGGTCTCCTAGGTTCAGAGCAATATGACAGACAAAGTGGAAAGTACAGTTATGAATTTCCTAAGTCTCTCTGCCCTCCAAAAGTTCACCACAGATCACAGTACACCCATGCATCATTCACCCAACAAATACGTGTTTAGTACCTACTGTGTCCCAGTTACTTGTAGCCTGGGATGAGCAAGCTGTTCCTTGTGCCTACAAAGCTTGTTCTCTCATGAACCAGACAGACAAATAAATAAGCAAATATTATATGGTGTTCTGAGTGCTAAGAGAAGCACAGGATAACCTGAGGTCACAGAGGTAGAGCCTCTAAATTAATTTTGGGGAAATCAGAAAGGGTTTCCAAAAAAAAAAAAACAACAAGTAATAATAGTAATAATTCCTTTTCTATATTAATTCTAGCTTAGAAACCATTCTTCTCAAAATAATTAAGCAACTATTTGGTCTAACTCACATCATGGGAAAAATACTCTTTAAAGAGGAAAACCAAATATTTTAGGAAATATACAAAGAATATTTACAAACATTTCAAGTCTGATTAGGTTCTAAAAGCAAATGCCATCCAATTACCACACTACTTACTGAATACCAGCTTAGAAAACAAGAAAAAGTCAATCTTACATTTATTTCTTTACTTATTCAGGCCACAAATATTTATTGAGCATCTATCATGTGTCAGATATTGTGCTAATGGCTAAAGGGATAATGTTAAGAAAATACATACAATGCTACTCACACGAAGGTTCTAGCTTAGAGTAGTTTAGCAGAGGGGACAGACACACACACCAAAAAGGCAAATTTACATATGATAAAATTTCAAATTCTTACCAGTAATTAAATCTGAAGGTATTCTATCAGTCAAAAAATCAACCACGAGAATCCGACTTGTTGCAAATATCACACCCCCTTGTGTGTAAACCTCATAGCGACCATTGCTTGCGATTTCATTTGTTACGCGGCGCGGGAGGTGTTCCACTCCTTCTATCTTCAGCTGATTGATGAAATACTCCTAAACCAAGTGAAACTGAATGAGTGGGCTGTTTAATACAAGGGGCAGCTTTGATGTGGTGGCAGGGATTTGTATTTAAAACGATACGCTGCTTTCCTCGGCGGTAACGAACTTAATAATGCATTTACTACAAACCTAGTTACTACTTTATGTTGATCAACCAGCCAGTCTGCACTCAACTAGGCTGTTCTGGTTTTTGTTTTGTTTTGAGGCTTACACTAGCCATGGTTGGCAAACGGCGGCTCTCGAGCTACATGCGGCTCTTTGGCCCCTTGAGTGTGGCTCCTCCTAAGCCTTAGGAGTACCCTAATTAAGTTAAGAACAATGTACCTACCTATATAGTTTAAGTTGAAAAAAACTGGCTCTCAAAAGAAATTTCAAACATGGTACTGTTGATATTTGGCTCTGTTGACTAATGAGGTTGCCGACCACTGCTCGGACTAAGGAATCATTGCACTTGTTATTAGCATTTTAATAACAATTAAAAAAAAAGGCTTTCAAACTCTGAGTTAAAAGACTTCGGCTACCCAGAAAAAAATACTTCCCACCAAAGCCAGGTTTGCATGAGTTAGAAGATCCTTTTCCCAGGCAATGTTTAGATTATTAGTTCTGTCAAGATCTGCCCTAGAGGGAATTTCATCAAGTCCATGGGGCCCTGGGCCCTCACACCTTCAGTTCAATGCTGCCTTTACTGGGGCCTATAGGGTGGGGGGGGGGGGTGAAGTTGGGGGGTTGTTGTGTGGTGCTAAGGCCTCTGTCCAGCACAGGGGATCCCTAGGTGGATGGAGACTGTGGTCACTCTTTGCAGCTGACACGTTCCTCCTGCCACCTGCTCATCAGCCTTGTCAGACCAGGCTGTCACCTCTCAACACCCCCAGCCCAGGTGGACCCCCTCCTCAGCCCCAGGTCCCCTTCCCCAATATCCTCGGCTTCCAGCTCCCTCCCCTCTGACCCCACGCCCTCCTCCCACAGCTCTGGGGAACCTCTTAGTCCCTCCTCTTCCCTACAAGGCTCTCCCAGCCTCAGCATCTTCACGTCCCCCCAATATCCTCAGAGATTCCTCCATCCCCACTCCCTCCCCTTTCCCCAATCCTACTCCTTGGACCCCAGCAAGCCCTTTGCATAGCCAACTATGGGATTCCATCACTATCCCTACCCTCCTACAGACCTCCCCTACCCCTCCCAGAGCCCCTCCATCCCTCTCACTGTCCTTGGTCGGGGACCTGCATCCCCCGCGGGGCCCCCGCATCCGAGTCAGAGACCTGCATCTGCCTCAGGGCCCCTCATTCAATGCCTCCCCCATCCCCGCGTCGGGGGGCCTGCACCTCCCTCAGAGGCTTCGCATCCGCGCCCCGGCCTGCTTCCGCTCGGGAGGCCCCCAGATCCCTCGCTCTCGGGGTCCCCTCTGCCCCGCGCCGGCGGCCGCACCTCCTCGGCCGGCTGCGTGTTGAGCACCAGCACCAGGCACGCCGGGTGGCAGTGCAGCCGGAGGAAGTGGTAGAGGAGCCTGTCCGCGCCGAGCCCGCGGGCACACACTACCAGCCCGTCCGCGTCCAGTAGCTCCAGCACCAGCTGCCGCTCATATTCCAGCAGCGGCGCCATGGCCGTCGGTCGAGCCGACAGTCCCCGCTCCATGGGCGCCCTTCCGGGCCGCGGCCGAACGCAGACGGAGAGAGCCGAGCCCGAGAGGACGAGCGTCAGCCGAGCTCCGCCGAAGAGGAGCTGAAGCCGAGATGAGCGTCTCCCGAAGGAAGCCGAAGAGAGCCGAGCCCGAGAAGTCGAGCGCCGGCCGAAGGGGAACCGAGGCTGAGACGAGAATCTTCCGAAAGTAGCCGAAGAGAGCCGAGCCGAGCCGAGAACACGAGTGCTGGTCGAACACAGCCAAAGAGGAGCCGAGTGGAGTGAAGATTCGTAGAGTCACAGGGCGGTGCTAGCACTCCAGAGAGGTAGGCCCTACAAGCCTCAGGCTCCACCCCCGAGCCTTCAGTTCTAACAGTGATGGCGAACCTTTTGAGCTCGGCGTGCCAGCATTTTGAAAAACCCTAACTTAACTCTGATGCCGTGTCACATATAGAAATTTTTTGATATTTGCAACCATAGTAAAACAAAGACTTATATTTTTGATATTTATTTCATATATTTAAATGCCATTTAACAAAGAAAAATCAACCAAAAAAATGAGTTCGAGTGTCACCTCTGACACGTGTCATAGCTTCGCCATCTACCTCGTCCTGTACCTCGGATATGAAAGTCCGGCATCCTAGACCTGGACCTAGAAAACAAGCTACCAAAAAGTAGGAGAGGAGAATGAAATTCAAGTTTAGATCCCAGACCTTTACAATTGAGAAAGTTAATTGTCAATCTTCCAAGTGTTCTTGTTCTTCAAGAATGTTTTGAGTAAGTAGAATAGCTTACTAATTTCAGGGCTCTTGCTTCTCTCGGAAGGTCTCGAAACAATAAGCTATCTAAAATAAAGTCTCAACCACGTGTTCCGCAGCAGCCCTGTACTGCCTTCCACTAGAGCAGGGGTTCTCAACCTGTAGGTCGCGACCTCTTTGGGGGTCGAACGACCGTTTCACAGGGGTCGCCTAAGACCATCGGAAAACACATATATAATAACATATTGTTTTGTGATTAATCACTATGCTTTAATGATGTTCAATTTGTAACAATGAAAATACATCCTGCATATCAGATATTTACATTATGATTCATAACAGTAGCAAAATTACAGTTATGAAGTAGCAACGAAAATAATGTTATGGTTGGGGGTCACCGCAACATGAGGAACTGTATTAAAGGGTCGCAGCATTAGGAAGGTTGAGAACCACTGCATTAGAGGGACACCTTTGGTAGTTTTTGTTCTATATCTAGAAATGCCTGTTAATTTAATGAAAGGAATTGTTCTGTGTAGGAGTCCTTTTCCCCAGCCTTCATTGTTAGAAAATATAAGTAAACTCAAATAAAAATCATTTGTTATTCCATAATCCAGAAATAACCTCTGTAACATAAAATATATACTTTTAATATATACAGTGTTTCCCCCAAAAATGTATACACACTTTAACAGCCGATAGCTCAATTTTGAAAATGAAATGTATTTTTGGGACACCCTATATTACAAATATGTACACACTCACTCACCACACAAAGTTTTCTTTTTAAAAAAATATATATTTTATTGATTTTTTACAGAGAAGAGGGAGAGGGATAGAGAATTAGAAACATTGATGAGAGAGAAACATCGATCAGCTGCCTCCTGCACGCCCCATACTGGGGATGTGCCCGCAACCAAGGTACATGCCCTTGACTGGAATCGAACCTGAGACCCTTCAGTCCGCAGGCCGACGCTCTATCCACTGAGCCAAACCGGTTAGGGCCAAAGTTTTCTTTTTGATATGAGATAAGAAGTAACCCCGATTTAACCTCCAAGTTTGTCACTAACATTTGACAAACCTCTGAACATGAGTGCCAACCAATGAGTGCCAACCAGTATCCTAGGAACTATGCTAAAATTGCCAAGGCATTTTTGCTGATTTTACAGCAGTTTAGGGAAAAAATTATGAATCACAAGTAAATGAAGTTACATATTCAAAAACTTAAGGAAACCTGTACTACATGGACATATTTAGCAATATCATCATCACTAATAAAAGCAGACTTAGAACTGGACCCATTTCGAAGCTTTGATAGCGCTCCCGGCACTTTTGGCGAAAGACAGGAGGAGTGCGATTGCGCTCCGGCACTCTAGGGGTTAATATCCTTTCACAAAATCCTTTCATATGGTGAAATTTCTGTAATGAGGCTGTAGGATACTTATCTCCCTAATTCCTTATTAGTGAACATTTAGTTTGTTTCTCCAGCCAATGGTCTTTGGCACCAATTCAAGGTCAACAGGAATCCCCAAGTTGGGGTGTGGTGAGGAAGGAAACTTTACTCCATCAACTCCGGATTGCTGAGATGTCTTGGTGGTTCAGCTCCAGCCAGGGAAACTCAATCACCACTGGTGGAAGGGAAAGCGTGTGGGCTGAGCCCTAGGGCAGCTGATTTTTATAGAGAGATGGCTCTGTTCCTGGTCTCTGATTCGTCCATCCTCGGGCAAGTGAGGACTGCAAATCATCACAGTTTGATTGGTCCCAAAAGCACTGTTCTGATTGGTCAGAATGGAGCCTCTCTGATTGGTCTGTGAAGGTGCTAATGCGATAGCTGCAGGGGAAGTCTGAGTCCTATTGGTCAAAATACGATTCCAGTCTAGAAAAGCTGCGGCCGCGGCTGGAGCAGCATTAGCAGCAGCGCCGGCTCAGCGTGCGGACGCCTCTCTAGCCTTGTTGTTTCTCCAGCGGCGGCAGTTCTCACTACAGCGCCAGGATGAGTCCGGTTCGCGTGGGACCGCGGAGATCTCTCTCATCTCGCTTGGCTGCGGGAAATCGGGCTGAAGCAAGGGAGTCCGCGATGGAAGGAGAAAAGGTACAGTTTCGTAAACTCTTTATTGGTGGCTTGAGCTTTGAAACCACAGAAGAAAGTTTGAGGAACTACTATGAGCAATGGGGGAAACTTACAGACTGTGTGGTAATGAGAGATCCTGCAAGCAAAAGATCAAGAGGATTTGGTTTTGTAACTTTTTCATCCGTGACCGAGGTTGATGCCGCCATGGCTGCAAGACCTCATTCAATTAATTGATGGAAGAGTGGTTGAGCCAAAACGTGCTGTTGCAAGGGAGGAATCTGGAAAGCCAGGGGCTCATGTAACGGTGGAGAAGCTGTTTGTTGGCGGGATTAAAGAAGATACTGAGGAACAACACCTTAGAGACTACTTTGAAGAATATGGAAAAGTTGATACCATTGAGATCATTACTGATAGGTAGTCTGGAAAGAAGAGAGGCTTTGGATTTGTTACGTTTGATGATCATGATCCTGTGGATAAGATTGTGTTGCAGAAATACCATACCATCAATGGTCATAATGCAGAAGTAAGAAAGGCTTTGTCTAGACAAGAAATGCAGGAAGTTCAAAATTCTACAAGTGGAAGAGGAGGCAGCTTTGGTTTTGGAGACTCTCGAGGTGGTGGTGGAAATTTTGGACCAGGACCAGGAAGTAACTTTAGAGGAGGATCTGATGGCTATGGAAGTGGATTTGGGGATGGCTATAATGGGTATGGAGGAGGGCCTGGACATGGCAATTCTGGAGGTAGCCCTGGTTATGGAGGAGGAAGAGGAGGATATGGTGGTGGAGGACCTGGATATGGCAACCAGGGTGGGGGCTACGGAGGTGGTTATGACAGCTATGGAGGAGGAAATTACGGAAGTGGAAATTACACTGATTTTGGAAATTATAACCAGCAACCATCTAAGTATGGTCCAACGAAGAGTGGAAATTTTGGTGGTAGCAGGAACATGGGGCGACCAAATGGTAGAGGAAACTATGGTCCTGGAGGAAGTGGGGGCTATGGAGGGAGAATCTGATATTGAGCTGCTTCTTATTTGCCATGGGCTTCACTGTATAAATAGGAGAGGATAAGAGCCCAGAGGCAACAGAACAGCTTCAGGTGATCGAATAACAATGTTAAGGAAACTCTTATCTCAGTCATGCATAAGTATGCAGTGATATGGCAGCAGACACCGGAGCAGATGCAGAGAGCCATTTTGTGAATGGATTGGATTATTTAATAACATTACCTTACTGTGGAGGAAGGATTGTAAAAAAAAAAAAAAAAAAAATGCCTTTGAGACAGTTTCTCAGCTTTTTAATTGTTGTTTATTTCTAGTGGTCTTTGTAAGAGTGTAGAAGCATTCCTTCTTTGATAATGTTAAATTTGTAAGTTTCAGGGGACATGTGAAACCTTTTTTAGGATTTTTCTCAAAGTTTTGAAAAGCTGTTAGCCAGGATCATGGTGTAATAAGACATAACGTTTTTCCTTTAAAAAAATTTAAGTGCGTGTGTAGAGTTAAGAAGCTGTTGTACATTTATGATTTAATAAAATAATTCTAAAGGAAAAAAAAATATGACTCCAGGAACTCCTTAATAAGGATTGACTCAGAAGTTAGGAACACAGTGTAGGCAGAGTGGGAGGCAGGCCCCTTAGTGCAGGCTTCTCCCTGAGTTGTGGCTTTCATAAGAGGCCCCTGGTTAGAAACAGCTGTTATGCCGGAAGCCGGTCCATCCTTGCTGCTTGACACAGTCGCTGCAGGAAAGAAACATCTGCACAGCATATGTTTCAAGGGACCTGGCATATATAGCATATTGTTCTTAATATGTTTGCTCTCCTTAGTGCCATGTGTTTTAACCAAGGTCATCTCTCTGAGAAAGGTTGTTTCCCCAGGTGGGGATTTTTCTCTGAGGTTAGGGAGGGGATACAACCCCTTAATTAAGTGCCAGGCGTGTAGTTAAGCTACATAATCTTTACTCCCTGGAATGGAGATAAGAAACGCCCTAACCTTTGTAATAGAAATTGACAGGATTAAAATCGGCTGGTATAAATACGCATGTAACAAGACAATAAACATCAGATCCTCATCAGTTCCTAACCAGAACTCCGAGCAGAACTTTGGCTGGAGATCCTGGCTATAGGTCCTGACTAGGCTGCTGATCAACTGAAGGCTGTCTTCGTGTCATTCCTTCTTCACCAACTCTGTCCACACCTTTGGGGACCCCTGGACCTGCTGGGATTGGACCCCAGCACTGTTAGGCTTTCTTTTTAAATTTGAGCCCAGTGAACCACCTACTAAGCTCTTCTTAGTAGGTATCTTCTTTCTCCAGTTGTCAGTTTCCACTCCCCCTGCCCCAGAATTATAGATAATCTTTCACTGAACATCTTTATGCATCATTTCATCCGTGCCCCTAAGGTACACTTTAGAAATGGATAATTACTGGGCTAAAGAGAAAAGACATTTATAAGGCTTTTCATTACATTCACAGTGCCACACCGCCTCTAAAAAGCCTGTACCAATTCACATTTACACCAGTTTACAAGAGTAAATCTGCTTCTCTACCTCATTACTGCTTAACCCAGTATTTTATTTACATTTTGTCAAGATTAAAACAGCATAGAATCATTCCTGAAGACTGGTTAAAGGGAATGGAATGTCTGCAGACATTCTACATACAACATTTTCAATGAGAGAGGTATCAATCTCTCCAGTTCTGCAAGTGAGAAAATGAAGGTTCAGGGAGGCTATCTAACTGGGGCAAGACCACCAAGCTAGTTAGCATACAACGTAGATTTAGGTCAGGACATGGTGAGCTAGGTCAGGACTCAACACATAGTTAGAATATGCAGTTGAAGTGACGATGCTGAAAGTCAGACCTGACTCCCAAGCTGTGGTAGGCAGAATAATAATGGCTCCCCAAAGATATGCACATCCTAATCCCTGGAACCTGTGATAATGCCCTTCACATGGCAAATAGGGCTTTGCAGATGTGATTAAGATGGAGATTTCAAGATGGGGAGATTATCTTAGATTATCAAAATGAGCCCAGTGTAACCACAGGGAAGGAGAGAGACAAGAGGCTCATAGTAGATGTGACTATGGAAGCAGAGGCTGGAATGATGTGGGAAGAGCCACACGCCAAGGAATGCAGCCTTTGGGAGTTGGAAAAGGCAAGGAAATAAATTCTTCCCTTAAGCCTCCAGAAGGAACACAGCCCTGCCAACCCATTTTGGACTTCTGACCTCCAGAACCAAGAGATAATAAATTTGTGTTGTTTTAAGCCACCAAATTCGTGGTAACTTTTTATAGCAGAAAACGAATACACAAGCATTCACTATTTCTATTACACTGAGCTCTAAAAATGAAGTCCCCAACTGATCAAAACAAAACAAAGCAAAACATAGATAGGAGTACATGGTGAAGTAATACTTTTGGAGGGTGATTGGTCAATACATACAGAAATTTAAAATACCTGTGGAGGTACATACATATACATGCAGGTATATTCATCCGATGAGTGCTTACTGGGCACCCACTGTGTGTCAGGGACTGCACTAAGTGTTGAGGGTTTATCAATGAGCAAAGCAGGCAAGATCTTTGCCACCATAAGACTTATATTCTAGTGGGGAGCTTGTGTACAAATGTAATGATGTTTACTCATTACATTATTTTGTGAGCTACCATTACTTCTCAGGAAATTAGGAGGCATGAGGAGGTATTTTTACTAGGAGACTAGTCAAAATTTCTTCATGCATCCCTAAAAAGTGGGGTATCATGCAACCAGCAAAAGCTGTATGTGGCAAGATACACAACACATGCTATTATATACTGAAAAAAAAAACACGCATTTGCAAAACAAGAATGCATAGTATCTTCCCATTTGTCTAAAAACATCAACAAACAAACGATATTTTCTCGTGACTGCATAGAAAAGTTATTAACAAAAGCAGTTATTTCTGGGGTGTTGAAATGAGTGGTTGGCATCAGGGTAAGACCTTTCTATCTCAGTTCATTCCCTTCTGTTTGGCTTTTTTACAATGAACTTAAATTGCTTATATAGTAAAAACCAAAGAAAAAATTTCCGGGGTGCTACATAAATATTTCATCATCACTAAAATAGGTCACCAGGTGAATTTTACATATAATATATGTGCGGTGGGTAATACTTAATGTCAAAAGTTGGTATCTGGGGAGCAACTTTTGTAGATTCTAACAGATTGTGTCTAGACACTTTAGTTTTGTCCATGGGGAACATGAAGGGACTAGCCCCCTTTCCCCCACTTGCCATGTAGCTGTCACAATAATTCTCTAACCTTTCTTTTTTCAATAATCTGATCACCAGAGCTGCCGGAAGCCGGTCCATCCTTGCTGCTTGACACAGTCGCTGCAGGGAAGAAACATCTGCACAGCATGTTTCAAGGGACCTGGCGTATATGGCATACTGTTCTTAATATGTTTGCTCCCCTTCTTGGCGCTATGTGTTTTAACCAAGGTCACCTCTCCGAGAAAGGTTGTTTCCCCAGGTGGGGATTTTCCCCTGAGGTTAGGGAGGGGATACAACCCCTTAACTAAGTGCCAGGCAGGTAGTTAATCACTTTGACTACGAACAATCACTCTTTTTTTTTTTTTTAATATATTTTATTGATTTTTTACAGAGAGGAAGGAAGAGAGATAGAGAGTTAGAAACATCGATGAGAGAGAAACATTGATCAGCTGCCTCCTGCACACTCCCACTGGGGATGTGCCCGCAACCCAGGTACATGCCCTTGACCGTAATCGAACCCGGGACCCTTCAGTCAGCAGGCCGACGCTCTATCCACTGAGCCAAACCGGTTTCGGCGAACAATCACTCTTAAGCTACATAATCTTTACTCCCTGGAATGGAGATAAGAAACGCCCTAACCTTTGGAATAGAAATTGATAGGATTAAAACCAACTGGTATAAATACAGATGTAACAAGACAATAAAACACAGAACTTGGCTGGAGATCCTGGCTAGAGAACCCAACTATGCTGATGAACTGAACACTGCCTCCATGTCATTCCTTCTTCGCGGACTCCGTCCACACCTTTGGGAACCCCTGGACCTGCTGGGGCTGAACCCCAACACAGAGCCATCTTCCCTCCAGGTCACTTTGCAAGTTTCAGTTTAGCCCAGGAGGACACAGAGCAGGCTGTCATTTTTGGCCTTTGGCATTGGGCTGAGAGTGAGATTAAGCATCATTTTCCTCCTGACCTGAGATAGAGCCCAGCACATCTCCATTACCCTTAGCTTGGCTGCCATAGGAGGCCATCGTAATTTCTCTTAGCCATCTCGGTGTTTCACATATAGTGTGTCCCCAACAATGTACACACACACTTTGAGTAATTATAAAGGCAGTGTTTATTAAAATACGTTTCATTTTCAAAATTGAGCTGTTAGCTGTCCAAGTGTGTATACATTTTTTGGGGACTCCCAGTATACATGTTAATGCCTAGTAAATCCAGAGGCTGGAGAAAGGATAAAGAGCTAACACTTCCTGGAATTAACTCCTTTCCTAAGCCTTAGAGTTTGCTTATATGCTTTAAGGGTTCAGGCACTCAGTTTGGTTGTCTACTAGCTGTGTGACCTCATACAAGTTACTTAACCTCCCTGTGCTTGAGTTGCCTCATCTTTAAAATGGGGTTGATAATATGACCAACCTCATGGGTTTGTTGTAGATTAATTGAGATGAAGAATATAGCAGGATATGGCTATTCAACCAATTTTAATTCAGAAACATAATGACAACTGTTTAACATGATGCGACCTATTCTAGGACATGAGGCACATGTGCCTCTAAGATGGAAACCAAGCCTTCCTCCTTACTTCTTTTTTTAAATATATATTTTTATTGATTTCAGGGAAAGGGAGAGAGAGATAGAAACATCAATGATGAGAGATAATCA
The DNA here is from genome assembly GCF_028538775.1 of Myotis yumanensis. Lineage (NCBI taxonomy): Eukaryota > Metazoa > Chordata > Mammalia > Chiroptera > Vespertilionidae > Myotis > Myotis yumanensis. The sequence continues at coordinate 90,950,722 of NW_027223755.1, forward strand.
TTGATTGGCTGCCTCCTGCACCCCTACTGGAGATCGAGCCCATACCTCAGGCATGTGCCCTAACCAGGAATTGAACCATGGTCTCCTGGTTTATAGGTTGATGCTCAACCACTGAGCCAGGCCGGCCAGGCCCTCCTTACTTCTAAGGAGCCTTTGATGCCTGGATCTCTAATAAGAAGAAAGTAGTTTGTGGTTGTGAGTCATTTGAGCTCTGGTTTTAAAATGTCTTAAAGATGATTGTGAGAGGAAAAGAGGAAATTAGGAGGTATTATGTGGAGGACTAAAAAGAGTGTGGGAAAGAGTGTGGGTTAAGAACTTGAAAGAAGGCCTGGGTGTGGGGAACGAGAAGTAAGCAAGGAGGTTTCTACGGGACTGGAAAGCGCCGTGACCAGCTCTCAGGGAAGATGTCTTACCCTATTTAGAAGGACAGGACTGAGAAAGAGGCCACATGTCACAGTCTCCCTTGCCCAGGAACCGCCTTGCCCTTACTGCCATCACAGATGCCTAATATTGCAAAGCTTACACTGCCATCCTGAGTCAGTTAGGTTTGAACACGTGTCTCGGATGGTCCCCACCCTTTAACATACATTCAGAATACTCTTGGTTCAATCTCTCACGATGGCAGTCGGAGTTTTGTGTCTATTGGTTGCAACAATACTTGTAAGAGGCTACTGAGAATTCAGCAACACTTGCATATAGATTTGGGACGGATTCATCTCAACAGCATCTACAAACATTTGCAAAGCTTTGTTATATAACATTGAGAAGTGTCTTACTGATTCTGTCTGCAAGCAGTGGTTGGTACACACTGGACTGGGGAAGCAGTTGCAATACCTGCAGAGTTCTCCCAGGACCTGACATCCATAGGCAGTCCACTGGTGTGTATCACTTACATGAATTCTCTGAAAATGGAGTCACTGGTGTGCTAATACAATACGAATTCTGTATCATAAGTCCACTGAGAGAAGTAGTATTTAGTTAACTAATTATTCCTCATGGAGGCAGAGGGAATTTAATCATTAAACGAATCTTTCCTCTTGGAAGTAAGGAATTTTGATGACTGTAATAAAAATAAAACTACTTTTACTGTTTGACAAGCCATCCACCATTAACAGAAAAGGGAAAAAAAAACAGTAAGAATGAAACTCAACATGAAAACTAATTAGCTGCCCCTCTTTGCAATGACAAATAGGCTGTTCTGAAAATGATAGTGGTTCTTATGGATTAGGCAATTAACCTTTTGTAGGGATTTACGAGCAGCCCAAGGAGGCTCTCCCACGGGGAAAATAATACCCAAGTCAGGCAAGCTCTGTGAAGTGTGTTTTTCCCTTATTTATAGAGTTAACGGGGACATTTCTTTTCCTTTACTGCATCCTCTCTCTCAGAATGTCTTTGGAGAAGGGGCAGTGGACGGGACCAGCTACATAATTTGTGGGGACGAGTGGGAAATGAAAATGCAGGGCATCTTGATAAAAAATTATAGAGAATTTCAAGATGGCAACAGCAGAGCAATCAACCAAACTTAGGGCCCTTCTGAGCATGGGGCCCTGTGTGACTGCACACGCCTGGGAGCTGGTCTGGCAAAGAGCTTTGACCTTGCAAATGACAGTGTTCTCAGAGTTGTCAGTCTTTGTCAGTAGGCACCGATGATGCTGTTGTTATAAATATTTGCCTGATTTTGGAGTCAGAGGCTCTTGTGGAGGAGGGGAAAGTTGGTGGTGACGGGGGTCATTTCTTTGGGCATCTTATTCACAAGGGGAGTTAAATGTTGATGTTTTCTCTAACTTTAGTTCTACCTACAGTCTCGTAGCAGCACAGATAGGAGAAGAAGCCCAGGTGGAAGAAATCATTAAATTTGAGTGTGATTATTGGACCACATTACTTGTTGTGACCTGTGACTTAATATTAAAAGGACACAAACCATGTAATTTTAATTGTAGGACCTTGTCATTGAGGTGTGGAGTATGTGCACAGGATTAAATTTATAAATTGTAAGTAATAGATATCGTCCCAAGCACACATGCAATGATACTATGATTATCAAAAATATCTGAAGTAATAATATTTTGCTGTAACCCCTGTCCCCAAACCTGTGGCTTCTCATTAATCAGAGAGAGTTGCTTTTGTTAAGTGAAAAAAGCAAAGTACAGAGTGCTATGTAAAGTAACTTTCTGTGATTTATGCTTGACTATACATAAAGATCCTGGCAGCATCTATAAGAAGCCAAGACTGCTGGTTTTCTATTGGAAGAAATTGAACAGATGGGAGTGAGAAGGAGAGAAAAAAAATTTCCCCCCATTGTTTATCTTTTTTTTTTTTTTAAATATATTTTATTGATTTTTCACAGAGAGGAAGGTAGAGAGATAGAGAGTTAGAAACATCGATGAGAGAGAAACATCGATCAGCTGCCTCCTGCACATCTCCCACTGGGGATGTGCCCGCAACCCAGGTACATGCCCTTGACCGGAATCGAACCTGGGACCCTTCAGTCCGCAGGCCGACGCTCTATCCACTGAGCCAAACCGGTTTCGGCATCTTTTATTTTTTTGAATCATATAGTTAAGAATGTATTAAAATATAAACAAAAATAACATATAAAAACTGAATTCAATAAAAAAAGATATCAATGATCATATAGTGTATTACATCTTGGATTAAAGGCTCTAAGTTGTTAAATAAATAAATGTAAATTATAGCCTATTTGAAAAAAATGTTCTGTCTTTTAATTTTTTCATGGCCTGGTCCTTTTAGCTCTGAGGTGCTTGATTTGGAGTTTGCTACTTATATTTTTCTAAGACATGCCTTGGGGTAAATGCTTCCTCCATAAAAAATAGGTTTAGAAAATTCAAAGTCGGCTCATTTCAAAAGTGGAATTGATAATTACTTAACATAGATCTACTCATTGCCCAGTTTGACCTTCACAGGAAAGTATGATATATAGCATCGACATTTAGCGCAGGAATTACGTTTAGAAGCAAGACAACTGCTTGGAATGACAGAAAGGAGGAAATAGTATGATAGTTTCTGTATCATTTCTGTGGGAGAATTGAGGTTGTGGAAAAGCCTATTTGTGGGAATTACTCTAAGATAAATGAATCAAAAGGTTAGCTCTTTACCCAATCTGGAAAAACGAAAGTAAATGGCATTCTTTCTCTTTTTATCTCCTATGCCACTTTCAGATAAGTCCTTGATTTTTCAACAAGAATTTTATCAAAGAATATGTGGGTCAGTCAGCGCAGTGGATGCTGTGGGGTGCCACCCGGTCCCCATCCCCACGGCCTATTCGAAGCTAGTACATTCGTTGTCCTGTCTGCTGGAAATGCTGGAGGCCAGCAATTCTCATCCGAGTCTCTACGGCTTGCTCTTAGCTGAAGAGGGCCACCTTGCCCAAGGTCACTTCTCCTTCCTGGGCCAAGCTGTGTATAAGTGGCGTGGACATATTTGGTGGTTGGCAGAGTTCCACATTGGTTCCTTGGCCTATAAAATAAAAACGGTCATAGTGGGAGCAGGCCATCAGCAAAAGCCACCTCCCCTTCACTCCAGCCATGTAGTAAATAAAAACCAATATTGCAGAGGTAGCCATGCTCATCATATCTCGCTTAATTCACTGGTCTGTCCCCTACAAAATCAGGTGAATCATGGTGGGTGAGAGTGAATATTGCAAACTCAACACAGTAGTAGCCTCGGCTGCTTTGGAAACCTACCTGCCAACTCTTTGACACTCTTCCACCAATAGGTGCTGTCCAGGTCTCCTGCCCTTGATCTGGATGAGGCTTTGGAACTGCCTGGATGAGTAAAAATGTGGCAGAAGTGATGATACTGTGCGACCTCCAAGTTTAGTTGAGTAGGGGCCATGCTAGTGTGTCTTGGGACACTTACACTGGGAGCCTTCAGTTGCCTGTAACAAGGAGTGTGTGTGTGTGTGTGTGTGTGTGTGTGTGAGAGAGAGAGAGAGAGAGAGAGAGAGAGAGAGAGTGAGAGAGATTGAGACTAGACATTTCAGTCCTTGGCTGCTTGAGCTTTCCCAGCCCAGGGGACAGACATGTGAGAGAAAAAGCCTTTGCGATGACCCCAGCCTGTCACCAGCTAACTACAAGCACACGAGAGACGCTGAATGAGGATTGCTTAGCTGAGCCCAGCTGGCCTCCAGAATTGGAGCAAAATAAACGTGTTGTTGCTTTAAGGCACTGCTGCGGGTTGTTGCGCTTCGACAGGTAACTGGAGCACAGCTGCCGTGCCAATACGGTTCCTATTGAAAGTCTGTAGCAGTGTATCTGTGGGTGTACTCACCGTAGCCAAAGGAGCCCCAGCCCCAATGGGTTGGCAAACACAGGCTCTGGAACCAGATAGGCCTGCTTCGGCGTCGTACCAACTACGTGGCTGCGGGCAAGTTCCTTGAGCCTTGGCCTTTTTTCATCTATAAAATGGGTATACAGAGCATGAGTGGGAGGGGATAGGGGGTAACTTGGGGATAAAGACACATATGTAATAACTTAATCAAAAAAAAATTAAAAATGGGTATACAGAAATGAAAGGCAACTCATGAGAATGTTTGAAGATTAACTGAGCTAACCTGACACATAGTCAGAGCTCAGTAAGTATTAGGAGAAGGATATTTTTGAATGAAGTGAATTCCTGCAAGAACAGAGCAATTTGGTGAGTGGAGATGTCAAGAGACAGTACATGGGTAATTTTGTCACTGTGAGCTGCAGCTTCAAAAAACTATATTTCATATCAAATTGTCAGCACTCTGAGGAAACATATTTCTCCTCCAAGTTTTTTATTCACCACACAATTTGTTCCTAGCATCTGTTGAATATTAAAATATATTATTAAAATTAAGTAAAGAAAATACATTAGGATGAAACTTTTCCTCAGTTCTTTTTCCAGCAAAATTACTATGGTTCCAAAGAAAGAGGATTGACGTTAAATAAATGGAAACTAAATATGAACTCTTTGGCTGAACTTCTTTTGAGTGAACAATAAATCCAAGGGAAGGAACTGAAGGTAGATGTAGAGATCTAATTTGGTTTAAATATAGATGCATTTTAGCAATCAGAACCAAAGTCGCCTCGTGAACTAGAAGTGCTTCCAAAAATGGGAGAATACATCAAGTTTAGAATATGTCTAAATTATGTTTAACACACTTCTTGGGACATTACATTTGTAAACACTACATTTGCAGGTTTTTTTTAAAGAGGAAAGAGGTAGAGATTGGTAAAGATTGCATGGAGAAAACATACATGACAGATAAATTAAAATTTGCAATGGACACAATTGTCTATTAATAGGTCATCTATTACAGAAAATGGAACCAGTTATAGGAGATATGCTAACAATTTTTTTCCCAAAACTAAGAGGTTGAGGATAAAGACATGAATATCAACTTAAGAAAAGATAAAAGAATTGAGAGAGAGAGAGAGAGATTATAAGGAATTGGCTCACATGATCATGGAGAGTGGCACATTCAAATTAACAGTGGGTCATCAGGCTCAAGATCCAGAAGAGCCAATCATGGAGATGAAGTCCAGAGGTAGTCTGTTGGAGACTTCCCTCTTACTTGGGAGAAGGTAATTCTTTTTGTTGATTCAAGCCTTTAATTGATTGGATTAGGCCCACCTACATTATGGAGGACAATCTGTTTTACTCCATTGGTTAAAATGTTAAGCTCGTATAAAAACACTGTACCCCTGCAGAGACTTCCACAATAATGACCAAATATCAGGGTACCCCAGGGCCCAGTGAAGTTGACACATAGAATTAACCATCACAATACATTAAGTTCTTTAATGACAATAACCAGGATCTAAAAGGACAAATTATATTCATAAAACTGGGAAATGTTGAGGAATGAAGTGAAAAGAAAGACATACAGTGGTGTGCTGGTAAATCAGCTCTCCAAAAACAATGTGATGTCACCAAATGTACAGGTGAAAAGAGATGTGTACAGTGGGCTCTGTGAGCCAGTACAAGATGCCTCAGCACACCCTATCTATACATGTGCAAAGATGCTGAATTCTCACCTACTTTTTCTCTCATTCATGCTTCATTTTTTTGCTTGCCTTTGCCTGATCTTTCTCCATTATTTTAATCTTCTCTTTTGGTATATATAGCTTAAGTAAAATCTATACTTTTTTTTAAAAAAATCTTATTTAAAATTCCTAACCATTTGACAGGGAAATTTAACCCATATATATTTATTGTCACAACAAACATGTTTGGTCTTATATCTGACCATTTGTTTCGTAATTACTGCTTTTGTACTTGCATCTTTCAAAATATTTTTTCATTGCTTTTTTTTCTACTCAGATATTTTTTAGGGTTTTTCAAGTTTGTTCTCTATGACAGTTTTCTGCTTTAAACAATCCCTAATGTGGATTTTATTCTTCTGTTAGAATTTAAGTTCTTTTAAAAAAATGTCATTTGGCTTTTTTTTTTCTTTTTTGTCTTCATCTCTTCTCATTTCCTACTTTTATTTCACAGGGGATTATTGATTTTCTTCATTTCTCTTCTTCTTTCTCTCTTTCTTCCTTCCTTCCTTCCTTATCTATTTGCAGATAGATATAAAATTACTATTTACCAAAATATATTTTAAAAATTCTATATTTTAGACAATAATTTTTAATTTATGCTTTTTCTCTGATCTTTAGGATAAATAATCCTCTTTCATTATGCTTTATTACCTTTTTTATAGGCCTCCAATATGAACAATAATTTTAAGGAAGCAAATCATTCCATCATTTAGTTAACTTTTACCAAAATATTGCTTATAAACAATAAGGTCTGTGATATTTTATGACAATGGATTATGAATCCCAAGTTACAAGAGCATGCAAAAAAACAAACAAACATACCCTGTGTAATTTTTGAAGTTCCAGAATGAAAGTAGTTTTAAAATAACTTATGATCTGTAGAACATAGTTTCATCTACTGAGAGGAAAGTCTAGATATAAGAGGAATAGTTAGAAATTTATATAGAAGAATAATATTTGATATAAACATTGCCTCATTTGGTAGTTATAATTCATTAAATTAAAAAAATTAAATTTTATTTGAGGTTTTCCCAATAGCCTACCTAAAATTTGATATTTTAATCTTAGTTCATCATATTTAGGGTGTTAATAACATAAAGCAATTGTATATTTAAAAATATGTTTAGTGAAGAACTCTCAAAAAAAGCAATACTTATTCATAGTCATTCTGCCTCTTCTTGCCTCTCTCAGGATCAGTGAATTTTAAGTGCATCGGCACCAGAAATTTATGAATATACAAGTATCTATGCTCACACATCAGGCTTAGCAAGTCCTTCGTAAAAGTGGAATAACTTCACATAAGATGTATGCCGCTTTCCAAATGTTGTTTGTTTCTAAGTGTTCCTATAGAGAAATGTGAGAAGTGTCTATTTTTATAGTCTTAGAGGCACATACATTTTGGGCGCTGGGAGTGAGAAACACCTGCTGGTGTAGAAAGAGCCAGAGATACTCTATTTTGACTTCAGACCAGCTATCAAGATTCCACAAGAGCACCTGTGCTGAGAATTAGTCAGTTTCTGCTCTCAGGGAGAGAGAGAGAGAGAGAGAGAGAGAGAGATCAATTTGTTGTTCCACTTATTTACCCAATCATTGGTTGATTTTTGTATGTGCCCTGACTTTAATGTATTGGGAGACACTCTAACCAACTGAGCTACCGGACCAGGGCCAGCCCATCATTTATTAAGAACTTTGTCTTAAATCAGATTCCCTAGAATCAGCCCCGGGAATGAGGATCCTTGTGTGTATCAGCCAGGGTTCTTTCAGAGAAGCAGACCATAGGAGTAATATGGAATAGGGGGTTTATTAGAGGGTTGAAAAGTAAAACAACTGAGAAATTATAATCGGGAGCATTTCCTCCTAAGTCTCTCATACTTCTTTGTTGTTGTCAGGGAAGGATGAAGGAATATGCTCAAAAAGTACATTTCCTTATATAGCCAAAGCACAAAGATCTAGGCACAACCATTAACTAGATCGATGGATCCCAGAATTTTATTTTGCAGATGGACACAGCAACTTAAAAAAAAAAAATGGAGAAAGTTATGGGTGGCTGCCAACTTTTTATTTTGCCAAATGAGAGCATTAGATAAGCAATTCCTAACTATGATCAGCATCAATTCACAAAAGTAATGACATTTTCAAACCAAAAAACTGTAGGAAGGCGATTCATTATTGTTAACCTAGCAATTATGAAGAACCGAATTGTCAATTTAGTTTTATAATAACATATTCCTTGTTTTTTTCCTTATACAACAGGCCAGTGAACAATGCCAGGGGCAGGCATTGGTGTTCAGGTACATTTTGAAGAACAACTGAACTGAGTAGTAACTGAATGGTTTCCTCGCTTTCATTTATGTGCATATCTTATTCCTTGCTGCACCTGATTTTGTTAATAATTACTTCACAGAAATAAATGCCAATCTGAAAAAAGTTCCTGATTTTCAATTTTTTATTTTTTTTAACTCCAATATTTTCTTCTATCTGACCCATACTGGGAAGCTATGTTGAAGTCTCTTGTTGGTGATATACATTAAAATCTCATAACTTAGTTGGAGGGAAAAAATTAGCCTGCCCCACAAAGTCCTTTATTATTGACCAGACATGTTTTCAAAGTTACTTTGTTTCTGGGCATTCTCAGAGAATCTGGATAAATGACTTCCCTCTTGCTTTTCCCCCAGGGTCTTGTTATTCTTTTAAAGCTCCTATTACATCAGCGCCAGGTAAATACAGCATGATGTATGACTTCAGGTTGCTTTCAAGCAGCGCACTTGTAACCGTGGAAAATTATAACTCATCTCACCATTCCTTTGACATTGTTTCTATAAATGCTGACTCGACTAATAGGCAGCTTATAGATAAGCAGCATGCTTGTATAAGAACCCTAGCTTCAGAAGATACAGATTCTGACCTTCAAACATAGAACCAAGAGGACAAAGAACCAGGATGACCCACACTAGACCCTCACTTGACCAGTTTTGAGGTCCTTATTGGAATGGACTGTGCTGGCCTGCTCGTAGAGAACTTTTCAACCTCCTTCTCCGTAATGTCTTTGTTTTGCTTTCCCTCTCCCTCCTTATAAAAACCTCTGCCTGCACTGAGATGTGGAGATGGGCTGTGCGATGAGAGCCCTCCATCTCTTCAGGTGACTGTCACTTGAATTGAACCACTTTCCTTTTGCACCAGCATCTGTCTCACAAGTCTGATTTTCTTGGTGCAGGCAGCTGAACCTTGGTCCCAGTTACACGATTGACAGTCCAGTTGACTTGGTCAAAAGGGAGCAGCCAAGACCATTCATTTTTAAAGGTTAAATTGTTGATTACTGCTTATTTGTTCTTTAGGCATTTACATGCATCTGCTGACTTTTGGTCTCTGGTAAAAAGAGGTAAAAGATGACAGGTGTCATGGAGTCATACAAGGGACTTTGGGTTTTATTCTGAAAACAATAGCTGCATTTGCACATCCTCATTACTAAAAAAAGACAGTGTCTTTTCCTGATAGTTTGTAGCAATCTCTGAGAGCCGCTCTTATTGGACATGGAAACATTCTGGCTAGAGGAATAGAATCATGCTGATTGGCTAGACTCAGTCACATTCCTACTCCTGGACTAATTATCTAGGGTAGGAGATAGCAAATGGCAGTCCAAGGACAACCTGCTTATTTTTTTAATAGTTTCATTGGAACACAGTCACACTCATTCATTTTTCAGTGTTGCCTATGGCTGCGTTGATGCTACAATGGCAGAGTTGAGTAGTCATAACAGAGCCTGTGTGGCTCACAAAGTCTAAACTGTTTATTGTATGGATCTTTACAGAGAAAGTTTTCCAACCCCAGGGTTGGGGTGTATTAGTTTTCTCAGGCTGTCAAAACAAAAGCACAGTCTTTGTTGTCTTATGATTCTGGGGGTTAGAAGTATGAGATTGAGATGTCACTAGGTTTCATGTGAGGCCTTTCTCCTTGGCTCATAGGTGGTTGAGTTATCCTTATGTCTTCACATGTTTTCCCTTTACATGTCTGTGTCCAACTGCCGCCTTCTTCTCCTTCTCCTCCTTCTCCTCCTTCTCCTCCTTCTCCTCCTCCTCCTCCTCCTCCTCCTCCTCCTCCTCCTCCTCCTCCTTTTCATCCTCTTCTTTCTTCTTCTTCTTCTCCTTCTTCTTCTCCTCCTTCTTCTTCTTCTTCTTCTTCTTCTTCTTCTTCTTCTTCTTCTTCTTCTTCTTCTTCTTCTTCTTCTTCGTTGTCTTTGTCTTCATCTTCTTCTTCTATCTTTATAGTTCAGATTATTACAGATGTCAACTGCCTTCTCCTTATAAGGACAGCAGTCATATTGGATTAGGACCCACACCAATGACCTAATTTTAAATTAATTACCTCTTTAAAGACCTTCTCTGCAAATACAGTCACACTCTGAGGTTCTAAGCATTAGGACTCTTAACATATGAATTTGGGGAGGGGGCACAATTTAGCCCAAAACAAGGATAACATGGGCTTTGATTGGTTATGGTTGGGTCACATGTTCCACTGTGAGGGAAGGGCTGAGAGTGAGGGGAGGTTATTTTTAAGTGGAAACCAGAATCTTATCAAAATACAGAAGAATGGGTGCTGGGTGGAAAAAATTATGGAATGGTATGTTATCATTGGTTTGAAACCTCTAGAAGAGAAAAACATGTGTTAACTGGAAAGAGATCTGAAGAAAAAAAATTCATGTTTGGCTGTGGGTGAACGGACCTGCTATATGAATCAAAATACTATGTTAGTGGAAAAAATATATACAACTATGTTTGGATGCAAAATAAATCCAAAAGCCATAAACACAAAAACCTTTTTTTTTTTTTTTTGCAACATAATTTTGAGCTATTGTTTGTGAAAACACTGGCATTGAAGATCCAGGGAAAATAGAAAAATGTACAAGATAAAGTGCCCACAGATTGTGGATTTACATTAATTGCATGGATCACTGCCAGGACCAAAAGTCCACGTTAGCAAGTTAGCAAGGGTTCTTACAATGGTAGACTTGGAGGGGTAGGTTGCCCAAAAAGAAAAAAAAAATCAGGCAAAAGGTACAGTTTGTTATGTCTGGGAAAGGAATTCTTGGGCCAAAAAGCCAGAAAGGGAAGAATAAGAATGACTCAGTCCCAGTGGATTGTTTTCTTCACAGTCTCTGAGAAGAAAATTACCCAAATACAGTGGGGCCTTGACTTATGAGTGTCCCGACTAACGAGTTTTTTGAGATACCAGCTGTCTCTCAGCTGATATTTTGCATTGAGGTGATAGAGTAATTTGAGTTAACGAGCTCAGTCTCAGAACGAATTAAACTCCTAAGTCAAGGCCCTACTGTAAATGAGGAATGAGCCAGTTTAATGTTTCTCAAAGTGTGGTCCCAGAGCATCAGCATCAGCCTTACCTGGGACTTGTTAGAAGTACAGGTCTTCAGGCTTACCTCAGAATGACCAAGTCAGGACCTCCAGGGATGGGCCCAGCAATCTGTGTGTTAACAAACCAACCAGTGACTCTGATGCATGCCAAGGTTTGAGAACCACTGAGCTAGTGAGTTCACTCACATTTGGAATGAAATCTTTAAGCCAGGGACTGCTGTATCAGTTAGAATAAAGATCAGCAGATGCATAGAAAAGAAAACCAAATAACTCTGGATTAGTGAAGAGGGGTGTACCAATCAACTGGCCAGGGCAGGTGTTCTTTCTTTTTAGGAACATAGTGGCTCTCCTCCCCACTTTCCCAGGAAGGTGATAAAGATTTGGACAGAGAGATCTGGAGAAAAGTTTTGGGAGAGAATTGCAGCCCTGAGTTAGGCTAAGCCAGATCAGGACAGAGAGGATGGCACCTGAAGGATTTGGCCTTGTGAAAGGTCCATGTTTGTAGGTGGTTTTCTTTTGCAACTCAAAGAAAAGCCCTAGCCCTGGCCGGTGTTGCTAAGTGGTTAGACCTTCGACCTGCACACCAAAGGGTCTTGGGTTCGATTCCCAGTCAAGGGCACATACCTGGGTTGCAGATTCCCTTCCCTGGCCTAGTTGGGGCACGTGTGGGAGGCAACCAATCAATCTGCCACTCTCACAGCAACGTTATCTCTTTCTCTTCCCTCCCCCCCCTTCCACTCTTTCTAAAAATCAATGGAAAAAATACCCTCAGGTGAGGATTAAGAACAAGAAAAAAGAAAAAAAAAAAGCCCCAGCAGTGAGGACTTGAAACTTTTCCTTCCTATGTTAGAGTTTCTTTCTGCAGCTGACCTCGGTCTTCAATAAGGAATGTCACAGTACAGAAACTGCACACTTTGTGGGGGTGACCTTGGGGAGAATGAAGGACACTGAACTAAGGGGAAGACAGATATAAGAGTGACAATTGTGCACCCATGTACTTGTGGCCAAAGTGTGTAACATGTACCTCCCATGGTACAAGAGACAACTTGAGATGGTACACAGAAACAACATCAATAGCATCTGAAATAAATGAGCTCAATGGAATCAGCTGAAGTGCATACCCTTTGCCCTTCCACCTTTCCTCCTTTTTTTTTTCTGCCTGGTACATGGATGGGGTATCTGGAGCCCCATCAGTCATTTTTTGACCATGAGGCGACATTGAGGATAGACGCCATATGCTGAGGATAACAGGGTAGAAAGAAAACAGAAGCTTAATTACATGATGAACATCTCCTTCTAGCCTTGTTCTGTCTACCTCCGGGCTTCGTTTATGTGTGAGAAAATAAACCCTGAATTTGGTTAAGCCACTGTTATCTTTCAGGGATGTGTCACTAGCTGCTGAATGCAATTCCTAGCTGGTGCGGAGACATTCTTCACTGTCTCTGTGATGTGCTCGTAGGCACATTAATCACTGTTGTCATTAATGTGAAAAATGGCAGTGTTTTTATTAAAGGGGAAGTAGACTCTAATATTAAGCTAGTAATATCAATAACAAGCATTCGTGGCGTGCTCTGAAGTCAGCTGCAAACTGCCTTTACCCTAATAGAAGACGCCACTTCCAGCTGCAGCCAAGATCTTGGTAGCGACCGCAGGATCAGTGCTCTGACTTGCTGGCTGTTTGAGAGGTCGCGCCAACTTAGGTAAACTGGTAATAACGCTCCTGCTGCATTTGAGAGTTTTTCGTGCATCAAATAAGATGATTTCTTTATAAACAAAAACAATTCATGTCAACGTGAGAGCCAGGTCACACGGGTGCTTGAGTAGATGCGTTCAACAAATTGACTGGGAGTAAAAATGTGTGGCAGGTTTCATCTTTCCGTAGGGCAGTGGAGGTGAGCTCACTTTGCAACGTTGGGAGGAAATGAATGAGTGGACTTTGCTTTACTTCTGGTAAAGGCCATCGCATGCATTCTACCAGGGTCGCTATTGCCTCCAAGGGGACAAATTCTGGTGTTGGGGGTGTGTGTAAATAAATCTTATGCTTTTTCTATATAAGACACAGATGTAAACAGTGCGAAAACATAGCCAGGATATCATGGTGGGAGGGGAGATTAGGAAAATAAAAAGCCGAAAAAGCCTGAGGGGGATTGACAATGAAAATAAGGTTGAGAAACGCTGGTGTATCTAGCGGGGTGGATCATATTAGTGGCCTCCGTTCGTCAACCCGTCACCCCGTTTTTTGACTTTGGGTTCAGCGTGTCCTGTGTTTTGGCCAGTGGGACGCCAGAGCCTGTCACGCCAGCAGAGGTTTGCAATGTGCTTGTCCAGTAGGACTTACTCTCCTGCATTCTAGTGACTAGGAAACCACTGCTCCTTCAGTTTGGGGACCTGCAGCAAACCTAAACTGCAGGAACCCAGAGCTTGGAGCCAAGGCACCCGCTAATTGCAGCCCAGATCAGCCAGACCATCCGCTCGACAGACCCATGAACACACGAGAACATATTCTCGTTTTGTAAACCAGTGGGGTTGGGGTGGGGAGTATCTGTTATGCTTCATTACTATGGCAATAATGGCCTGATCTGGGGTTCCCTCACAGTGGGGTCCTGCTTTCTGAAGTAATCAGTTACACTTTTTAAAAATGTGGGCCCCATTGCAACGGAATTAGCCAAGTTCTACTTTAAACTTGACAGAATCCTCCTCTCCCATGTAGAACCGGCCTGGCGGTATTTCTGCCTCTCCTCCTAGCTCTGGTCTGGATTCCATTGGAGGCTGCCACGAATTAGATGGAAGTGGACTGTAATCTCATTGGGAGGCTTGGGTGCTTCGTGGCCTTTGCTGGCTTCTTATTTCCCTCGGGATGTCTGAACTCCTGCTGTTACTTGGTGTGGTCCCCGTCTTTACTTGGGCGCAGGGCGTGAAGTGAAGATCAGTCACTTGCCAGGGTGCTTTTTCCTCTCTGTCTTCAAATGGGTAACTCTCTCTCAAGACTCGGCTCAGGGTAGATAAAACAGTTCTGCTGCAGATGTTTTTGATGTCACATAGACACAACCACATTATTTCATCTTTGAAGAGTCATTTTAAAGAAATTTTTCAAAGGACTCACTAATGCATTGGTTTCTAACTGGAGTTACGGTTCATCGCAAAATTTTATGGTTTTAAAATATTTCGTGTGTGGTAGGGAAAAACAGCATTAAAATAGATTATATTTAAGAATGCAATTAGTGAGTAGGCAAATGAATGAATGTATTTAAATCCTGACCAATAAAATGCAAAAACATGATATATTAATTTTGCATATCCCTCTAAGCATGATTACAGCATAAAAGAAAATTCTAAATTAAATTCAAAAATCACAATAACTCTAATTTATGTCTGGATTATGTCAGGGTAACAAAAGCACGGAGTTAAAAAAAAAAAAAGGATGGCATTTGCACACCACCAATACATTTTAAAGATATAAATATAAAACCATAAATAAGCTTAACTTTATGTTCCTGAATTTTTATGTAGTCAGGAGCCAAACTTTTCTCATTTTCTAAAAGCTTCCCTTGCAGTAAGGTGTTAGAGAACCTCATTTGTTTTTGAAGTCAGTTGATGGGGCCTTTATACCCTGCAGGCCAGTATTTCCCCAGTCTCCCAGCCGGTCTCATTATTGTCTAATCCTTTATATTAAAAGCAGGGCCCATGGGCCTGCAGCACTGGCCTCACCTGGGAGTCGATAGAAATGCGAAGTGTCAGGCCCTGCCCCAGACTTTTGTATCAGAATCTGCATTTTAACACGACCCTCAGGGGATTCCTGTGCATTGTTAGTGAGAAGCAACAGAATCTATCTTTATCACCCTTGATGTTCCTTCTATGTACCTGGGAACGACCATCCTTATATAAGGATTTCTTTAAATGTCAGGTTCACTGAACAAATGCTCAGCCAAAGCCCTTGATTTGTAGGACCCTTAACAAGGAGGCAGAGAACTTGGACTTGGCCCTGCTTTCCTGAAGGAGGTCAGCTAATGGTGAAGAGAATGGCCCCTTGACAGTAAATTACTTTGTGTAGAGAAAACTTGGCTGGAATGGACTGACTTGGAGTGGAGAGATCTGCATTGCAGCTACCACATGGGACTGGGGTGACCGCTGTGGGGCCCACCTTACCCTACAGGGCCTGCTTTTAAGAACCCTACAAGTTCTTAAAAGGCTGAACTTGAGACACTGGGCTGAACTTGAGCCGTTTGGCTCAAGACACCATAACACAAGACTTATGAAGTGTCTCATTCATTGAGCACTCACTATCTCCCAGGCACCGATCTAGCTGCCTTATGCACATCATCTCATTCCATTCAAATCCTTCTGAAAAGTAGCCCTCACTATTACCATCTTATAAATGAGGAAACTGAGGCTCAGAGTGGTTGAGTGGTTTTTCCAGGAGCCATTGGCCCATAAGTGGTCGGGTGGGACTTAAACTCAGGACTGTCTGACACCAAACCCAGGCTCTTCTTATGCCATAAAGAACTAAGTTCCTGCTCTTTTCAAAGCAATGAGCTAGGGGTTAGAGCTTCGGGCTTTGTGTCTAAGGTTGCCTAACCCTCCCCCTCCCCCTCCCCCAAGGACAATGGTCAAGAAAGAAGCGAAGTGCATGGTGCCTTAAGGGTGGTCACAGTGCCTGGTGCCTTCCTCCCTCTGTCCCCACAGCAGTGTGTCCAGGTGCGGGAGTCCAAGAGGCCTTCCTGGACTGTACTCCCTAGAATTCATAATGCTGAGTGTGTGAGCCACTCGGGGACCACAGACTCCACCAGCCATTGCTGCTTAGTCTTCTTGCCTCATGACAGGGAAGGAGAAAGAGAAGTAGGAATGGGCCCACCCTGCACAGGCACAGAGGAGAAAGAGGAAGGGTCTAGGTCAGGGGTTCTCAACCTGTGGGTCGCGACCCCTTTGGGGGTCGAATGACCCTCTCACAGGGGTCGCCTAAGACCATCGGAAAACACATATTAAATATATAATTACATATTGTTTTTGTGATTAATCACTATGCTTTAATTATGTTCAATCTGTAACAATGAAGATGCATCCTGCATACCAGATATTTACATTATGATTCATAACAGTAGCGACATTACAGTTATGAAGTAGCAACGAAAATAATTTTATGGTTGGGGGTCACCACAACAGGAGGAACTGTATTAAAGGGTCGCGGCATTAGGAAGGTTGAGAACCACTGGTCTAGCTGATTCCTACCTTTATCATCATACCCTGTTGACTAGTCAAATGAGCTCCACCGACTCTCTCAAGCTGTCCCCATCAATCACAACAAGTCCTCCTCCCACGGGCTGGCGTGAACAAAAGGGACAGAACGGTTAGGGAGAGAGTCAGGTATCCTACTCCCCCTAAGTGTTGAGGCTTAAACATCCTCTCCTCCCCAGCCAGGACCCTTGGGGGGCAATGCCAAAGAAGCTGGAGACATATTCTCTACCAAAAAGAGAAATGTTGGTTCTAGTGGGAAAGCAGGCAGTGAGGTGCTGCAACTAGCTGCTGTTGGCTTGCAGGAGCCAATTGTATGCATCCTTTCCCAACTCTGCATGTGGTGATGTCATATTGGTAGCCTGACATAGGCCACAACAGGAGTGTTTACACCATGGTAATTGGCAAATACTACACACCAGGGCATAGTATTCCCAGAGAGTCATTTTTCAACACTTAGCAGCACAACTCTGAATGCAGGTATGTACAGACAGAAAAGATCCACAGAGTGGAGCCAGAGAGCAATTCATCAGTGAGTTATATTTAATATTCAGACTAAAGCCTCTCACAGCCCATATGCAGCAAGAGAAATTTCTCAAGTCGATTTCTAAGCTCTGTTTTTCCAAAAACAATTCCAGTGAATCTAGAATTTGTCATAAAGGGAACTGATGTGGATGATCCATTAGGCACTAAAAGAGATTAGGGTGGCGGTTGTCTATCACACTTGAACCTGACTCACAATCCTCTGGGTGGCTCGCTATCACTCAGATTGCTAGGTCTCACCTTCCGAGTTTCAGATTCAGCAGGTCTGGACTGGGGCTCGAGAGTTTGCATTTCTAACGTGTTCTCAGGTGGTGCCAGTGCTGCTGGTTCGGGGAACCACACTTCACACTTTGAGAACCACTGGGTTAGAGTCAGGGACCAAATTCTGAAGCATTTCAGTAAGAACGTGAGTGAGGCGAGGGGTAGAAGGAGGGGAGTGTTATGAAAGAGTGAAGGAAACAACCCATTGATTAAGCACCTACAAGGCACTGGGCACTAAATGCAATGTATTTCACATATATCATTTCCTTTCACTCCCTCCCTCCTTCGTAAACGCATTCACAGAGAGGATGCCATGGAAACAAGTAAACATGAAGGTCGGGTGATGTCCATTTACTCCACTGCAGACAACTGAGAAGGAAGGTAGCAAAGATAAGGCAGGAGAAATTAGAGTTTCTTCTTTGTCTTGATTCCCGAGCTTGAGGGTAATTATGTCCTAATCTGAGATGGGCAAAACACAGAGAAAAAGCAAGTGTGCCCTGCCTTGAACGTCAGCCAAAGGAAGGGTGGCAGTCCCAGTCTCCCAGGGCCTGCCTCGTCCCACGGTGCACATTTTCAGCCACTACTGCACTCAACCCTATGCTATTCCATTTAATTTTCTAGGTACTGTAATTGTAAATGAAAAGCAATATTGCAACACATCCAATTATAACCAGACTTCTGTCCCCCAGGACTAACCAAAGAGAAAAACAATATTTATGGTTGTGAGGGACCATTAATCTTTGCATTTATAACTTCGAATGTGGAAGTACAGTAGCTTCAAGATGGGGAATGTTTCTCCCTCTCTTTCCTTTCTCCGGCGATGCACTTTATCAAGTCTCAGCTAGGCGTTTTATTGTAAGTTAGGGCCTGAAATATTGGTTTCATAAGCGCCTTGGCTAAGATCCACTGAATCAGATTTCTTTTTTGCTCTCCAACCCTGGGATCATCTATCTTTTCCAATGGGACGTCTCATTTGCATGAAACTTCTCATTGACAGTCAAAACCAGCGTTTGTTTAAGGGTAGGGGGCGGGATCAGAAAAAGGATAAACTGTCCTGGGGAACTGGGGAAATGAAGCATTTTGCATTGCTTGTCTGTGTGACTGCTGTTCTAGAATTATTAGAAATCTACTATAAGCCATTTTTTTTCTCTTCTTATCTGGATGGTTTCTTCTATATTCTTCCTGCTAGTTTATGTACATCAATAATTAATACATTACTATTGAATGTATTATCACTTAATACTTAATGTATTAATACTTAGTACAGTAATACTTAATGTACTGGTTATCTTTTTGCTCCATAGCAATATTACAATGAATTTGGCAGCTTAACACAACTCATATTTGTTATCTCAGTTTCTCTGGATCAGGAGTTTGGACATGGCATAGCTGTGTCCTCCAGAAGACTACAATCAGGGTGTCAGCTAGGGCTGCAGTTTCATCTGACACTCAAATGGGAAAGGATCTGTTTCCAAGCTCACATGGTTGTTGGAAAATTTCAGTTCCTTGTTATGAGACTAAGGGCTTCAGTTTGTTGTCCTCAGCTCATCGAGGCTGCCTCTAATTCCTCTTGACATGGAGCTTCTCAAGATTGTCTCTTTCTTCCTCAAAGCCAACAAAGGAGAGAAAGACTCCAGCAGGACAGATGCTACAAGCTTATCTCACTTATTCATGGATAGCCGGTCAGCTTGGCCATCTTCTATTGGTTATAAGCAAGTCGTGGGGCGTCTCTACACTAAAGGGAGGGGAACACACAAGGATGTGAACACCAGGAGGTGGGGATTATGGGGGCCAACCTAAAAATTTGTCTGCTACAACGGCAGTCATCAATAATGATGATAGTAAATAAATAATAATAACTATTATTACTTGATATATAAACCACACATTAACCTTTGCAGTATTATCACTCTCACTTTAACCATTGAGAAGAAAGGAGGGTAAGAGACTTGGCTAAATTTACACAACTTTTAAAAATATATATATATTTTTATTGATTTTAGAGAGAGGAAGGGAGAGGGATAGAGGGATAGAAACACCAATGTTTATACACAAAATGTGGGAATGACTCGTCCATTAATAAATGAATGGATAAACAAGATGTGTTATATACATACAATAGAATGTTATTTAGCCATAAAAGAAAGTTCTGATACATGTTACAACATGGATGATCCTTGAAAACATTAAAGTAAGTGAAATAAGCCAGACATAAAAGGACAAGTATTGTATGAAATGTCTTCAATAGGCTAATTTATAGAGACAAAATGTAAGTTTGTAGTTACCAGGGGCTGGTGGGAGAGCTAGTGAATGGAGAATGGGTAGTAGCTTTCCTTTTGGGATAATAAAAACATTCTGGAACTTGCGATGGTGGCACAATATTGTGAGTGCACTAAATGCTACTGAAGTGCATATTTTAAATGTTTAAAATGGTAAATTTTATGGGTATTTCACCACAATAAAAAATATGTCTGTCTCTTGGCTTTTTTCTGTGTTGGCCTCACTCAGCCAAGTGTCTCCTGGGAATAAGACAACTGTCGGCAATTCTAAGCCCATAGTCTCTTCTTTTAGCAACTTCAGTGGAAAGAGGTTATTTCCCTACTTTTTCAACAAGTGTGTTGGGACTGCCCCTCTTTGGCTCCGATTGGCTGGGCTTGCTTCTCCAGCCCTCCTCAGAACCAATCATGTGGCCAGGATGAGGGATCTTGAGTGGAGTCACCTATTGCTAATTGAGGAGGGAACACCACTTATGGGAACCAGAGGAAGAAGTGATTACCTTTGCTTGGGGAAAGGGTTGGCATAGGGTTCACCAGATGGAGAAACGGAGGAGGCAATTTCCAGGAATAAGGAAAATCGTGGACATGAAACATGGATGTTTCTGGACAGAGTGGAGAGTTCACTGTGGGCGAGTCTTTGCTGCACCACTAAGAAGGGTCATACGGGCCAGGTTAATACAAAGTGTCTCCTTTACCTGTAAGTTGACAGACAGGTTTAAAAGCCTGGAGGTTTACAAGCCTCTCTATCGCTTATACCAGTGTCCTTCCTGCCTCCACGTTTCTAAATAATATGGTGGCTGTTCCACTTTTTGATTTGGCCTTTTGAAACATTAATCACCGATTTTCTAGATTTATTACAGATGAAAACTTGGGTCTCTTTAACCTTTTAGTCGTCCTCCCCAAACATTATTTAATAACTTTAATTAAATCACCAGTCAAGCTTTAAAAATGGCTAGGATGTAAAATCATTCACAGATAAATTGCACTTGCGTGGGCATATCCCCGACTCCCCGTCTCCAGCTCCCCCACAAAATCCTAATGGTCAGTGGCATCCGGAGAAGTGCACACCTGCGGTGAGGTGGCCTCCAAGCTCTGTCCAGCTCCTGGGCAATCCTCTCCTTGAAGTACCAGCTTCTGTCGCTCTGCTCCCAAGGAAACCGTGCAGATCAAATCAGAGGCTTCATGGGGGGTGGGAGGGGGGGGAGTGGAGGTGGAAGACCATGACAAAGGGCTTCATTTCCCCACTCCATCTCTCAAAAGCAAACTCATCAAACGCCTCATCTTCCATTTTTAAATGTGCCCTCGCTTGGAGCCACTTCAGGAAGGAGGCTGCTGGCTGTCCTCCCTCATCCCCTTCAGAGAGACTTGAATCAGGGTTTATTCGAATGCTGGAGGACTCTTGAGGCCATCAGTGTTGTCAGCTCTCAGCATGTCTTCCTTCCCTCCTCCCCTGTGTCTCTCAAACCACTGAGGCTTGCACTGTTGGTCAGGCTTTCCTGACCCTCAGGGACACCTTCTGCCTCTTGAGAAATAGCCCCCTTCACATGGAGCGGCCTGGGGGCCTATCATGGCCATCATTTCTCCCCTGCCTGGTTTAACCGGCAGGTGGGGCAGGCGGGGGAGGGGACATGGGAAGGGAGACACTGGCAGGGCAGACAGGAGGGAGGGCAGGACATGAAAATCTGATGTCATCATTCTGTCTTGGCTCCCAGGATCTGGTCCTCCAGTGTAGCTACTGCACTGTAAATGAAGACAAAGACCACTGGTTGGAGAGGATTAAAGCGATTGGTTCTATTTATTCAGTTGGGGCATTTGGGGCCACATGTTGAACCCAACGCTGGGCTGGAAAGCTTGCTCAGATAGGCAGCATGCGTGGTTCGAGAAGACTTTCATCTAAAACTTCTAAAACCCTGCCGTGATCATTCGGATGGAACCCCAGGTGTCTGTATGTCTATCCCCCCACCAATAAGAAACAAGAACAAGAGCATTACCTGATAATGATCGGGGCCGGGGAGGCATCTCTGGCTTGGGGAGATGAGGCAGACCCACATGTCCAGAGAGCTTAAACCTTAACCCAGTTCGTAGGTCACGACAGGGTTGAGAACAATGGGGTCAGGTACTACTCGGTGACTCTCCCTTCATAGGCAGCTTTTTCAATGAATTACTGCAAAATTGATCCTCAGGTGAAAAGCCATGGTAGAAGTTTCCCTGGTGCACTTATTAAGCCGCTAGCACCTGGAGTGTTGGGGGCCTAGTAGTATCGGAAGTGAGGGAGCTTCGCCCACCCTGAGTCATCACACAGCCTTGGGAAAAACTCCAACATCCCACAACGTGGGGCTCATGGAACACCCTGGCCCAAGCCTTACTTAGGGAGAGGCTTTTACAAAGATTTTATAAATTCAAAAGTCCTCTCTGATTAAGCTTTTTCCTTCCCAGCATAACACAATAGCCTTCCATTCATCTGTAGTCACAGTTAGTGGTGGGAGAAGATGGAGGGACACTTACCAGAGGAGACCCTGACCTTTTGGCCTGAATGATCTTGTATCTCAAATATACCTCGAGTAAGATCCCTTATCCCCCTAGACCAGCGTTTCTCAACCTGTGGGTCGCGACCCCTTTGGGGGTTGAACGAGCCTTCCACAGGGGTCGCCTAAGACCATCAGAAAACACATATATAATTACATATTGTTTTTGTGATTAATCACTATGCTTTAATTATGTTCAATTTGTAACAATGAAAATACATCCTGCATATCAGATATTTACATTATGATTCATAACAGTAGCAACATTACAGTTATGAAGTAGCAACGAAAATAATTTTATGGTTGGGGGTCACCACAACATGAGGAACTGTGTTAAAGGGTCGCGGCATTAGGAAGGTTGAGAACCACTGCCCTAGACAAACCTCAGAAGTTCTAGTTCTAGATTGTATCTATCAGTGTAGCAATTGGGAATGTGTTTGGCTGCATGAAACAAATAGTTGCTTAAACATTGTAACTTTTTTTTTTTCATGTGACAAGAAGCCCAGAAGTAAGCAATCCAAAGAGGGTTTAGTCAGTTCTACTATAACAGACATATCTGCTAAAAATCACGATCCTCTGCAAAATTGTAAAATAGAAACCACAAGCTTATGGGAAAGATAGGGTTGGGGCCTGGCATTAAAAAAGTTCATCAGGGCTCTGGCCAGGTGGCTCAGTTGGTTGGAGCGTTTTCTTATACACCAAAAGGTTGTGGGTTTAATTCCAGGTCAGGGCACATACCTAGGTTGCAGATTCAATCCCCCATCGGGGTGTGTACGAGAGGCAATCAATCAATGTTTCTCTCTCACATTGGTGTTTCTCTCTTTCTCTGCCCCCTTCGCCCCCATCCCCCAACATCAATAAACATATCCTCAGGTGAAGATGAAAAAATAAAAACAAAAATAAAAACTTCATCAGGGACACATTAACATAAGATAGAAACACAATAAAAATAGTAGCCTATGGTTAAGAAGTATATAAACATGGCGCTTTATCTTGAAAAAGACCTGAAGTTTGCTTGCAGAAATGGATGTTGGGAGGGTATGTGGTTCAGTTCAGCTGGGTGCAGTATTCTACATTTACCTGCTGCTTCTCATGGATGAAATTACATATAAGCAAGAATGAAATTTGTACTATGCTCAGGTTGTTCCCTATGATACTAGTCACTCTGGAACACATCCTATATAATAAAAGACTAATATGCAAATCAACCAAATGGTGGAACAACCGGTTGCTATGATGCTCACTGACCACTGGGGGCAGACACTCAATGCAGAAGCTGCCCCCTGTTAGTCAGTGCACTCCCACAGGGGGAGCGCCACTCAGCCAGAAGCCGGGCTCACGGCTGGTGAGTGCAGCGGTGGTGGTGGGAGCCTCTCCCACCTCCACGGCAGCACTAAGGATGTCCTACTGACAGCTTAGGCCCCTTCCCCATTGGAAGAGGGCCTAAGCTGTCAGTCGGACATTCCCCGAGGGCTCCTGGACTGCAAGAGGGTGCAGGCTGGGCTGAGAGACTGCCCCCACCCCCCCCCCCCCCCCCGTCCTGAGTGCATGAATTTTATGCTCCTGGCCTCGAGTTTAAAATAAACATTATAGCAGAACTAACTGTATAGCTGTTTAAGGAAGACATTCAATAATTAAGCTCTTCTTTCTTCTTGTTCTGCAACATTTTGTGTGTGGCTTTTGTCCTCATGGTCTCAATATGACTGCTGTACTTTCAGATATTATTTCTACATTGCTGTCAGAAAGAGAGGAGAATAAAGGAAGAAAGGCAGAAGCACTTTTCCCTTGAGAATCTTTGCCTTGAGAAGGGGCACCCTCCCCAGGGAGTCCCTCTATATCTCCTTGGCCAGAAAGGTATCACATAGCCACCTGTAGCTGCAAGAGAGCCTGAGAAGGTGAGAATTGTAGCTAGGCTCATTGGTAGTTAGTTCTCTATTATTGTCACTTACAGATTTATTAAGAGAGAGTTGTAGCAGGTACAAGTTATAGAGATAATTTTGCATAACAAATGTGTTTCTACTGAATTACCTGGAAAGACACCTGACCACAGAGCCAATTTTCCTGGGAAATCTTGAAGAGATTGGAAAACTTGTATCAGATTTAATTTTCTAACTGCTTGAGTATTTCAATATTTTAATTTTAGCCTATCATAGGAATACTAGTATTATTCAGCTTAACAAACATCTAATAAT
This sequence comes from Myotis yumanensis, assembly GCF_028538775.1. NCBI lineage: Eukaryota > Metazoa > Chordata > Mammalia > Chiroptera > Vespertilionidae > Myotis > Myotis yumanensis. Next base: position 90,975,146 of record NW_027223755.1, read on the forward strand.
TAGCAGTTATGTGCCAGGCATTGTGCTAGGTACTGAGGATATAAAGATGATGATGATGGTGATGATGATGATACTGATGATGTTGAGGATAATGATGATGGTGGTGATGACATTAATGACTAATGCTACTTACCCTCTGCAAATCAGTATTCTAAGCACTTTATTCATACTGGCTAATGGACTTCTCACAGAAACCCTAGGGGGTTGGTACTATTATTCCACCAAATATACGGAGGATGAGAACACGGAGGCACAGAGAGGGTAAGTAATGTACTCAAATCTCTCAGGCTGGCAAGTGTCAATGTCATGATTTTAAGATGGATCCATGTTCTTAACTACTGTTGAATCTCAAAGGCCTTAACATTTAGTTTTAGAGGCAGGCACATATGCATGTAACCAGTAGGCAGACGTTACTGGTGATCTAGACAATATTTAAAACATTAAAAAATTAAATGCTAATATTTTACTTATTTATTTTTAATAATTCTTTATTGTTGAAAGTATTACATATGCTCCCTACCCACCCCCCCCATTGATCCCCTCCAGCCTGCCCCCCAGGCCTTCAGCGCCCTATTGTCTATGTCCATGGGTTATGCACATATGCAATACAAGGTCTTTGGTTGATTACCTCCCACCCACCCACCCTCCCCCGCCTTCCCTCTGAGATTCCGCACTCTGGTTTTTTTTGTTTTTTGTTTGCTTTGGTTGACAGTTTATTAAATACACTGCAATTGTACCTTATTCTGTAGTTTTTGAAATCATTCACACACGAACTTAGTAAAAATGTCCCTTATAGAAAACCACCTGAAAAACTAAAATAAAAGCACACATATTTTACACACATATTAGATAAACTGCTGAAAATATTAGGACTTATTTTAATAATAAAGGTGAAACATGAGGTGGCTTGATTTTATTAGTTCTAACACCAGACCATGACTTTCAGATGTGTTAATGCTGAATGTGGATGTGAGCATGTCTATTAACAAAACTGTTTAACAATGTTTGGGAAACAGATCAAAGTAAAGGATTTTTCTTTTACAGATACTTTTCTAAATCTATTCTCTACCTACCCCCATTCAGAGAATTACTTGTGCAAACTGATGTGGCAAAAAATTAATTCCTTTTAAAAAACAAATCAGAGCCTATTTACACAACATGCAAAGAGAGAATTTTAAGTAGGCGTTATTGCAGGACTAGTTACAAGGGAATACAGCTAAGTGGCAGAATATACCTTTACCTCTTCAAACATGAGTCTTTCCCCTTCCCTTCTGGAAGAAGTACATTTTCAGGGCGTGGACTATAAAATGGCATATTCAATGCAAACACAGAAACAAGGAAGTTTGCAAATTCTTTATATTTCCAGCTGTTGAGACAGTATTTTTTGAGAGCTGAGGTTACTCTAGCGGCGAAACCAGAGCCAGCTATTAAGCAGCCAGAATGCTACCGTAATTGAATACATGACCATTTCTCTTTTAGCACGTTCTTTGTTCTCCTCTTCTAGAAGTTGTAGACGTCGATTTAATTTGATTATCTGTCGTCTTAATGAAACTGCATCTACAACATTCATGTCATCTGCAATTGCTTCAACTGTTGCATCTATATTTGAAATGCCATACGTGTATTCCGGTGCAGAAATCGGTGCCTGGAACCTTGAAATTTTATTTCTTGGGGCAGAATCTGATCTGTGCCACATGGAATCAGTTCTGACCAGCTGTCCATTTTGGCGAACAGCATTTTCACTCATAGAGCGCTCTCTTTTTAGTCGGCCAACTGCACGGACTTCTTCATTTTGGGGAGTTGAAGGAGGTGTTTCTAAATCCAGAAAATCTAGTGGTCTTTCACTTAGTGTAAGTACACGAGGTGGTGTTTTTAGTGCCAGAGGTTTTAAAGAAGTTGACTGAATGAGGTCAAGATCTCCTGGCCTTGAAAATGGAATGTCTTCATTGTTTCCTGCTACGACAATCCTCTCTGGAACCTGCATAATCACACTGGCATTTGGAACTCCTTCTTGGAATTCTTGTTCCAGGTCAGCATTTGGTGGTGCTACCTTTAATTTTTCTGGGACCCTCATTCGCTGACTAATACCTTCGGTGTATTCCATTTCATATTGAATTCGACTAATTTCCGCCATCTCGGCAGCAGTGGGAGAAGGAAATGCTACCCCACTCACTAAATGTGTACCAACCTCTACTTGCTATTTGGCACTATCTGCTTCTGTGCTTCATAGTAATCCTTTAACTTGCTTCAGTGTGCACGTGCTGGATGTAGAGCCCCTTTTGTCCCCCTGGGCCGGCTGGAGGGTCCCGGGCGAGGGCCGCCGCCCGCCGGCTCCCGGGGGCTCAGGTGGGCGCTCTCGGAGGCCGTTGGCCGAGCGCACAGAGGCGCCCGGGCAAAACAGTGGCCGGAGCGGCCCGCAGCGGGCCGGCAGAAGAGATTCCGCACTCTGTTCCATGCTTCCATGTCTCTGGATCCACTCCGTTCATCAGTTTATTTTGTTACGTAGATTCCACATATGAGTTAAATGCCAATATTTGAGGGATTTCCCCAATTTTCTGGAGAGAAACAGAACCAATAAAATATGTGTCTGTATAGATATATAGAAAGGTATTATTATGAGGGATTGGCTCATGTGATTGTGGAGGCTGAGAAGTCCCACACTCTGCTGTCTGCAGCTGGAGTTCCAGGGAAGCTGCTGGTATAGTTCCCATCCAGACCCGAAGGCTGGAGAACCAGGGGAGCCGGTGGAGTAGGTTTCAGTCTGAGTCTGGAGGCTCAGAACCAGGAGTGCCATGTCTGAGGGCAGAAGAAGATGGACATCTCAGTTCAAGCAGAGAGAGCAAATGTACCCTTCCTCCGCCTTTTTGTTCTATTTGAGGCCTTACTGGATTGGATGATGCCCACCCACATGGCTGAGATGATATTCTTCACTCTGTCTACTGATTCCAATGCTAATCTCTCCCATAAACTCTCTCACTGACACACCCAGACATGTTTTATCAGCTATTTAAGGCATCCCTTAGTCCAGTCAAGTTAACATATAAGATTCACCATCATAAATGGCTTCTCTTGAAAAACACAAACAGACAAAAAAACAACACAACTCAGAATCTTTTGCAACACAGGACTAGGACTCATATATGGCAGTGGTTGGTTGGAGCTAAGTGGTGGCTTCTCCATTTAGCAGGACACATTCTTTCCTGGTCCCCACTCCCCACCACTCCCTACTGTCTCATACTTCATCTTATACTTCATGTAAGTATACTACCTATACTTAAAGCATATATAATACTTTCTTTTCTTGTGATTTGAGTTTGTATTCCTTGCACTAAGAAGCATCAGAAGGTAAGATTGGAAACTTTGAAAGCACAGAGAAGAAAGCAGACCATATCTGAGTTGGGTTCTCAGAGTGAGAGCAAGCTTATTAAATGAGAAGGGAAAAAGGGTATTCCTGGAAGATATAACAGCACATGCAAAGGTAGACAGACTTGAGAAGATGCAAAATAATTGCTCTCTTCTGTCATGACATTTGTGGAATTTACCATAGTTGAAATCTATTAATTTGTTTGTTACCAAAGAAGAATAATCTGTCCTTTTTAATCACTATACCCAGCCCGAGCTTTTGATACAGCTTTAATTTCCCTCTTGTTCTATTGATCAAATAAAAAAAAAAGTTTTGTTTTTTTAAAGATCCCTTTTTGCTTTCTTGGCTGGTGCTTGCTGTGTATAGAAATTGATTTGTTTTCTTTCCAGCATGCTGGCAGATTTACCCTCTCTGCCCTCATCTCTGTTTATACCATAGCTTGAAACTTCCAAATGGAAAGCCCAGGGCAGTCTTTCTGAGGAAGGATGTATGCAGACGGGCTTGCATTTGAATCTTGTCTCCATCGCCTTATAGCTGTGTGCTTCTGGGAGACGTCTTTAACCTCTCTGGTCTTCGGTTTCCTCATTTGTAAAATGGGAATAACAGAAGTCCCTGTCTTCCAGAAGGGTGTAGTGAGTTACTACATGAAAAACACTTGGAGCAATGCTGTCACTCCATGTGGGCTGTTATGACGGGTGCTACTCAGTGCCCGGCCCTGTGCCAGGTGTCAGGGCGACCGGAGAGATATGGTCCCAGCAGGAGGGGGCTGAGCTTCTGGCAGGAAGGCATCAGGAAGGTCTGAAAGGAGAAGAATATTTCACTTTGAAAATCCTTTGCTTTTTCATCATAGACGGAAATGCCAATATCACCCACCCCCTGAGTCTAAATCCTTAGTTCAGAAATGTTGCTCTTCAGCGAACTTTGCTGGAAACTTCATGCTGGGTAGATAAACACATCAGCACACAGGCGCTGGGCCATTCCACACTGACATCTTGGCTGGGAGAAGGGAGAAGGGAACGCAGGCATTTTTTCATCTCCTTTGAAGGGAGCCCAGCAGGCGAGGCAGGAGCAGGCGAGGAAAATATATCTGAAAAGATAGATGGGAGATCATATTTAATGTGGCCCAGTGATAAATCAGTCTTTTCTCTGTGTGTAAATTTTGTTTATAATGGCATAGTCAGAACAGCTGTGTCAAAAACAAAACAAGCCCTGCTGGTGTGGCTCAGTGGTTGAGCATGACCCAGGAGGTCATGGTTTGATTCCAGATCAGGGCACATGCCAGGGTTGGGGGCTCAATCCCCAGTAGGGGGCGTGCAGGAAACAGCTGATGGATGTTTCTCTCTCATAGATGTTTCTAACCCTCTCTCCCCCTTGCTTCCTCTCTCTAAAAATCAATAAAACTCTATTTAAAAAGAAAACAAAATTGCAGAAGAAACAAAAATCAGGTGGCTATTGTCCTCTTTGTCTGTGCAGCAAGCCCCAACCAAGGATTCTTCAAGATGCCTCTTTGTTCTCATTCCAACAGGGAAGGAAATGCCCTCAGGTCTTCGTTCTCTCCCCTCCTCCTGTTGCTTTTTCACTGCAGTGGTACATTTGCTGTCACCTTTGGTGACAAATTTGTACCTCATGGGTGCTGAATTTATTCAGCTTGTTCACCTAGGGAAGATTACAAATGAGGAACAAGAGTAGAATCTATGAAACACGTGTAAAAGGGAAAAAAGTGTCTGTAGAATGATGCGGGGGCAGCGTCCCCTCCCGCCAGGCTCCAAAAGAGAAGTGACATGAGACAAATTCAGTTCTGATTACTGCACACCTACAAAATGAGGCCAAAGGGCAGCAGGATAAGGAAACGCAGAGGCTCTGCCTGAATAGCAATTACGGACCATCAGATGAGCACTAACTTAATTCACTAGGTAATATTTGGAATGAATCTGTCATTTCATTTGTATTTGTCTCCAACTTGTAAGTAGAGGATGGGTGGCTAGAGATAATGCCAGGCAGAAATAATTCTTAGAACAAACAAAGCCAAATGAAGGCTGCTCTTTTAGCCGAGAGACTTGACATTCAAGAGGCAATGGAGGGATAAGAAATGCAAACAGCTGTTACTTACTGGGCTGTTGACAATAAATCTCCGTCCAAACTACTCCACAGTCGCCAGAGCTGCGTGGGAGGGCTTCTGTCGCTCTCTTCTTGGGAGGGGGCTTGGCAGGAGGGGGAGAAGGGAGAAGGGAACGCAGGGTGGTATGAAAAGCTACTGAGCCCGTTCTATTCCCTACATCGATGCTTGTTGAAAGGCATTGATACGGGGAGAGGAAAGATACCTGCAGCCTATAGTTCAGCCAGCTTCATCACAGCTCTTCTTGATTGGGGATGTGTTATGTTCTGAGCACTTGGCTTATGGTATTCCCTTTATTCCCCACAATATCTGTAAAAGTTAAGTAACATGATCTCTATTTTAAAATAAGCATTTAACTTTGGAATAGTTTGAGATTTAGAGAAACGTTGCAAAGATAGTGTAGAGTAGTGGTTCTCAAACTGTGGGTCACGACCCCTTTGGCGGTCGAATGACCCTTTCACAGGGGTCACCTAAGACCATCCTGCATATCAGATATTTACATGACGATTCATAACCGTAGCAACATTACAGTTATGAAGTAGCAATGAAAATAATTTTATGGTTGGGTCACAACATGAGGAACTGTATTTAAAGGGCCAGAAGGTTGAGAACCACTGGTGTAGAGGTTTCCAGTGTCCCCTTCCCCCAGTTTTCCCCATTGTCACTTATATCACTGGGGGCATTTGTCAAAATGAAGCAACTGATGTTGTTAGGTTACTATTAACCAAGTTCCACACTCTTATTTGGATTTCACCAGTTTTTCCATTAATGTCTTTGTCTTAGTCCATTTGAGCTACTGTATTAAAAACACCATAGACCGGGTGGCTTCCACACAGAAATTTATTTCTCACAGTTTTGGAGGCTGAAAGTCCAAGATCAAGATGCCGGAGATTTGAGAGTTCACTTTCTGGCTCAGAGATGGAGTCTCCTCACTGTGTGCTCACATGGTGGGAGGGGTGAGGGCCTCTATTGTAAGAGCACTAATCCCATTCGCGAGGGTTCCATCCACATGACCTAATCACCTCCCAAAGGTCCAACCTCCTGATACTGTCACTTCAGGTGTTAGGTTTCAACCTAAGAATTTTGAGGGAAGGCAAACATTCAGTTCATAGCAGTCCTCTTTCTGGTCCAGGGTCCCAACCACTGGACCAGATGATGCACCACGTGCCCCAGTCTCCTTCGGTCTGTGCCACTCTCAGTCTTCCCTTGTTTTTCGTGTCCTTGACAGTCTTGAGAAGTTTTCACTATCTAACAGATCGAGAAATTAATTCTCAAAAAGGTTAAATGACTTGTCCAAGTTCAGACAGCTCACAGAGGCAGTGCGGAATTTCTACTAAGCCAGTTTCCTGTGTGTTTCTAAGAGTTCAGCTCGTGTTAGAATCACCAGGTGGGCTCGTTAGAACTCAGACTGCTGGGCCCCACCCACAGAGTTTCAGATTCAGTAGCTCTGGAGTGAAGCCAAAATTTTCATTTTCAGCAAGTTCTCAGGTGATGACGAACATGCTGCTGATCCAAGGACCACATTTTTAGCATCACCACATTAAGCCAAGTCTCATTTAAGCTGTTTACCCAGACACAATTAATTAGATAGTTGTCAAATCTCCATTTCACTCTCTGAGGTATAGATAAGAAATTAGACTCTGCAATAACTCCCTTCCTCCCTCCCTCTTTTCTCTGCCATTTTGAGCATCACTGAACTAGGCACGGGACTATAGTCAAAGGTAAGTCATACCCTGGGTAGTAGAATGGCTATTGTGTGTGCAACCTGAGAGAGACTGACTTGCGCCTCATTCTATCACATCTGAAGTGAGCTTGTGACTTCTCATGAGTCTCTTCGTGTTAGCGTCCTCATCTGAAAACTGCTGCTAATTTCTACCCTAGACAGTGAGCCGAGGCAGATATTGAAGAAGAGGAGACTGACAGATGAAACGATGGAAACTTCATATATTTCCTTGGAAATATTATTCTTTTTCTTCTTGAGAAGTTGTCCATATTGTAGACTCCAACTTTATTCTTCTTTTCCTGCCTTTAAAAAAATATGCTGCTACAAAGCTGAAATGTGCTAAAATCAAAACTTGGAGTCTGTTAACTATTGATTTAAGGATTAAGCCCCTAAGGGGAATGGGTGCTAGGGCCTCACTAGGGGATCTACTCATTTATTAAACCTAATGGAAGACAAAGTAAACCTTTATGTCAGTATAATAGCTTCCAGTGATCCGGCATTTAATGAAACCACAGGTAAGAAATTACCAGGCCATTGTTAGTTACTTAAAAAAAAACAACACCCCCCACACACCTATATTATGTATTGTTTTCTTTTTTGTTAATTCTCACCCAAGGATATTCTTCTATTGATTTTTAGAGAGTGAAAGGGAGAGGGAGAGATGGAAAGAGAGAAACATCAATGTGAGAGAGACACATCAGTTGGATGCCTCCCATACGAGCCCTGAAGGGGGACCGAGCCAGCAACTGAGGTACGTGCCCTTGACAGGAATCAAACCTGGGACCCTTCAGTCTGATGCTCTATCCATTGAGCCAAACCAGCTAGGGCTATTATGTGTTGTTTTCTGAAACAGTTTCTAAAGGAATAACTCAAAACCACATTCCTTCCTTCAGATGATCTTGACCTTGAGACTATTTAAAATATTTCTTTAAAAGGATCTTGAGGGGGATAAAAATAAAAATACACAACCTCCCAGTGTTATCTGAAAAAGTGCTGCAAATTTTCTGAAACCCTTGAAGAATTCCTAACCTTAAGTACTCCTGTATTGATGATTAATATTATTTTCAAGCTCTCTCCCTATTTCATATTCTGATTAGAAGCTCAGTCTGACTTTTAAGTCAGGCCCAATTCGCAATAAAATATGAAACTTTAGGTGTTTCATCTGTTATCCTTCACATCTCTGCTCCTTAATCATTTAAAACACTTTCAAACAATCACAGATTTTCTAAAACAACACGTAAATCATCACACAGACAGGCCTCGGGGGCACGGAACAGAATTCGGTGTGTGTTAGCATATTTAATCATACCATTTTGGGGAAGATAATCCTTTTTAATTTTCTGAGACTGCGCTCGCTTGCTTTCATTATTTTCTTTACTTCAAAGATCAACTGGGCAACTATTTTTTTCTTCACAGCAAGGCTTATGGTATTACTCCAAATCCATCTGATTTCATGGCCTTCAGGATTGCTTTCCTGTGTAATGAATTTCTCAATTGGCAGTGTTTGTTAGGTGGAAACTTACAACTTCTTGGAGAAGTATTATCTTGCAGAAATCATTGGTAGGGTTTTCTGGAAAAGAAATGTTTCCATTCTATTTCCTGAGGTATAGTTTACTATACTTACTCCATAATAGTGTGTTGGGTCATGTTTTGAGATGTGTACTATTTTCTTTTTGTCTCCTGGTATTTCTCTGCTACCAACCCCATTTAAGCAGTGACTTGCTCTGTGCTCCTTGCCTCAGGCAGAGTTTGTGGCAGACCTGGCTTGTTTTACTCCTTCCCACTTCAAAATCCTAAATGCAGCCCCGCCAGGAGGTCATGGTTTGGTTCCCAGTCAGGGCTTCATGCCTAGATTGTGGGCTTGATCCCCAGTAAGGGGGTTACAGGAGGCAGCTGATTGATGGTTCTCTCTCATTATTGATATTTCTATCTCTTTCTCTGAAATCAATCAATAAAAAATATTTTAAAAATCCTAAATGTATTCATGAGCAGAGGGTTTAATCACAGAGGGCTTCTCCCTGGATTTGGAAAAGGGATTTAGAAAAGGGATTTGTAAAGATTCCCGGGTTTTCTGAGCTGGCAGGGCAGAAGAGAGTGCTAGTAGATTTTGAAGCTGGAATTGCATGTGGCTGCAAGTAACCGAGACCACTGACTCGTGCTATATAGTGGCTTAAGCAGCCCGCAAAGTGGTCTAAACAAACACAAAGGAGTTCAGAGGCAGGCAGTCTAGAGTTGGTGTGCCAGTGGCACAAAGTTATCAGGGACTTCTATCTCTTTGTTCCTCCATCCTCACTTTATGGTTTCCATTCTCAATACTGCCTCATCTTCCAACATGGCGACCAGAGCACCAGCCATCACATTCTTGGCAGCAGAAAGGTTGAAATAGTGCTTCTCCCAGGCAAAGCAACTCCTTGTGAAAGAGCTATTCCAAAAGTCACATGTAGTGTATCTGCTTATATCTCACCAGGCAGAACCTAGTCACCTGGCTGTATCTAGCTGAAAGGGAGACTGGAAGTTTAGCATCTATAATGGGATTCTGTGACTAAGGAAGATTGGGAGATAGCTATTTGGAAAGCAACTAGCAGCACAGGCCATAGACCTAAGTGAGCTTCATGCCTGATGTGGATCAATGATCATGGGCTAGACACTGTGGGCCCTCTGTCCTGTTTGATGAACTGGCACAATATAAAACCAGTAGAACCCTACTACGGCCTGAGGAAGGGAGTAGGGAAGCATCTAAGACCTTCAGGCCAAAGGAATGAGGTGTGAACTAGAAATCAAGCAGAATTATATAAAATAAAAAAAGCTTTGATTTCTTAAACAACTGCGATTAGGCTGAAATTTGTAATTTTTATTGGGGTAGATCATCTAAAAGTTCAGGCTGTGATTTAAATACATTTTTTAAAAACAGTTGAGCACCAGGACTTGATTAATTGTCTTGTTGTAAAAATGCAACATGTTGGAAGATGCCAGCAGTGTTTTTCTAAAATGACCCGCTGAGGATGGGCTGTATCATTTATCTCAAGTACCTGACAAATTCCTTGTGTGTTCGTTAAGTGAATGAATCAATGATGGTAATCTAGAAGGTTTTAGTCCCCCTTCAACTATTTTGATCTCTGTATCGTCAGATTCCTCTTTAGTTTGGTGCCTGGTCCTGCAGAATATGCTGCTGGACCTGCTGTGGTTGTTCATCTTTTCTGAATTTCCACTCCCTCATGAAAAGCCCTCTGTCTCTTTCCTCATTGGCCTATGGCCATCCTGATTTTGGCAAAGCATATGGAAAGCAAAATGGCAAAGCGTTTGCGATGCCATCTATCTGGTCCTGGTTTTTGTCCTTGGTGTGGCCAGATTAAGGATCTCTTGGGGCAGAAGGAAGCCCCAGGCCCACTCAGATATTTGGGATGACTTTGGATGGAGCCATTCATTCAACTATATATGATACAATTGCTACTTGCAGGCACTTCCTGAGACACTTAGTATAACTCAGTAAAGGAAGCAGACACAAGCCCGGAACTTCAGTTTTAGTCAGAAAATCAGACGGTCACACTAGACATCATTTGACTTCATTTCACCATACGTCACAGATGGTATCCTAGTAGCTTTCTCTGCATCTGGAGGCATTTTCCAAATGCTGACCATCATGATGGATCGCAGGTCCATATAGAAAAGGGAGTGATCTTTGAGTCCTGAAGAAGCTCCTCTTGTTTCTACAGATCATGGGTTGTGGGAGAGAGCATTAGCTGTGAGTGAGGTGGGCCTGGCAAATACCTGGATTTGGTCCAAGCCTGTCGTAAGGTGGCCTCTTCTTTTCTTTCCCACTGAAGCTGCTGGCCCTTCCCTGGTGCCCTTGACCCTCAACTTCACCATCAACGTCCTGTGCCATTTAGAGGACAGGCGGTCAGACTCTCTGGAGTTCAGCTCCACAGTCAACTGTACAAAACCTGGTGAGAACTTCCTGATGAGAGCCCCCATTTCTCTTTTCCAGTTTTCTCTCCACCCTCATATATACCAGGGATCAGGAAACAATGGCCTGAGGACCAGATCCAGCCCACTGCCTAATTTTGTAGATTAAGTTTTTTTTTTTTTTTTTTTTTTTTTTTTTTTTTAATATATTTTATTGATTTTTTACAGAGAGGAAGGGAGAGAGATAGAGAGTTAGAAACATCGATGAGAGAGAAACATCGATCAGCTGCCTCCTGCACATCTCCCACTGGGGATGTGCCCGCAACCCAGGTACATGCCCTTGACCGGAATCAAACCCGGGACCCTTGAGTCCGCAGGCCGACGCTCTATCCACTGAGCCAAACCGGTTTTGGCTGTAGATTAAGTTTTATTGGAACAAGACCTGTCCACTTGTTTACATATTTTCCCTGGCTAGTTTTGTGCTGCAATGGTAGAGTTGAGTTGTTGCAACACAGACCACATGGCCCTCAATGCCTAAAATAATATATTATCTGGCTCTATACAGAAAGGGTTTGCCAACCCTTAATTTATACAATTTAACTGCTTCTGTTTGCTTTTAAAATCATTTATAATAAAATTTTTAAATACAATTAATGTAGAAGATGCATATTGTTCCTGCAACTACTACCATAGAACAGTGTTCATCTACTGACATTGTCTCAGTCACATTAAATCACAGGTGAAATGCATGGCACTTGGAATAAACTGCTGAGATATCTGTCAGATCATTCTTCTATAAAATTTATGATTCTGTGTAGCTGAACTTGGAAATGTATTTCCTCTATAAAATAATTTGGGAAGATATACAACAATATTGGTTCTTTCTCTCTTAGGTGGGTCAGAATAGTCTGGGTTTAAATTTCAGTTTATTGGTTTTGATGGAAGGGCGGCTTAAAATTGACTGGAGAGGTAAGCAGGACCTTCAGGCAAAGCTCCTCAAAGATTTGGTCCCATTTAAAAAAAAAATACATATTTTTATTGATTTCAGAGAGAAAGGGAGAGGGAGAGAGAGATAAAAACATCAATGATGAGAGAGAATCATTGATTGGCTGCCTCTTGCATGCCCCCTACTGGGGATCAAGCCCAAAACCCTGGCATGTGCCTTGACTGGGAATCGAACTGTGACTTCCTGGTTCATAGGTTGATGCTCAGCCACTGAGCGACACCAGCTGGGCCATTTGATCCCATTTTAAGAGCAAAGGTCAGTGAAGGGGTTTCAATAGGGCAGTTGCACAATCAGATTCAAAATTTTAAAGATCTCATGCTGCCTTTCTTATTATGGGAAAAGTACTGTACTCTTGTAAGCTTCAGTTTCTATATCTATATATCACAGAAAGACACACACCCATGTTTAGAGTTTGAAGGAAATCATTTGAAGAGTGATATCCCTAAAATACTTATCCCAGTGTCTGTCTGACATATTATAACAATTTGTAAAAAAGTTAACACTATATTTGTGCATATTCATTCAAGTTACTCTTAATTTGTGTGTAAGCAGTAGTTTTGTAATTCCTTCATGTAAAAGCCAGACTTTCTTTGTAAAGGTCATTGTTAGACACACATATTTGTGGAGTAGAACCTTTGTACATTGTTGGTCTGTGGGAGAGCTATTGATTTTTGTATATTTATCTTGTATCTAGCCATCTTATTGAACTCTTATTAATTCCTCTATTTCATCACCTAATTTTCTTGCTTATTCAATCATATTGTCTACAATATTGGCTTATTTCCTTACGAACCATTATTTGTGAATTACCTTCAACTTCAATTTGTTTGGAGGATAAAATTTATCCTTGGAATCCAAGCCAGATTGCATATTACAAAAAGATTGTTTGATGGAGAAGCAACCACAGTTTAAATTACCTCAGCAGTTGAATAGGATGGTAATTGCAATGATTACATAAGACATAATTTGGAAATTAAAAGTTGGATATTTAACCTGCCAAGTGGAATAGAAAACAGGCTATTATGTGTATGATTGAGTTTAATGAGCTGTTTATATGACCTTCACATTCCTCATATGAAATCATGCATTTATTCTATTATAAACCCAGGAAAGGTGAGAGAGGTATAAATACACATCTCTTTCCCTCACACCTTATTGCTGATTTGGAATATAAAATGGGTCTTGAATTCTAGAATTTCTGATTATGCTTTATTACTTAAATGTACATCAGCATATGTAGGGCATATAGTTCTCAGTCTAATTCCTGACATGTAATAGGTATTATCGATTGAATGTTTGTGACCACCCAAAATTTGTATGTTGAAACCTAATCCCCAGTGTGATAGTATTAAGAGGTGGGGATCTTTGGGCAGTGAATAGGTCATGAGAGCGAAGCCTGCAAGAACAGGATTAGTGCCCTTATAAAAGAGACCTGAGCAAGCTCTTGCACCCTTTTCCATCATGTGAGGGCACAGCGAGAAGAAGGCTGTCTATGAACCAGGAAGCAAGTGCTCACCAGATGTTGCATTGGCCAGTGCCTTGGTCTTGGACTTTCCAGTCTCCAGAACTGTGAGAAATAAATGTTTGTTTATGTTACCCATTCAATGGGATTTTTATTATGGCAGCCTGAACTGGCTAAAACAATGGGAATCTAATAAATTTAGCCTTCCCTCCCCTTCCTTTAAAGCACATGTCTAAAAACTGTAACCCATTATTTTCATGTCGACCTTGTCCTACTAGGTCTACATGGTCTGCCTCTTGTCTCGTCTCCTACCACTTTTTCTTGGCTTCCTTCACTCTAGCTCCAGAGATCTTGATCTTCTTTAAACCTTTGCACTGGCTGCTCCTTCCAACTGAAAGGCTGTTCCCTCCATAGTCACGTGGTTCCCTCTCTTCCTGGATTAATCCAATTCTTTGATCACATGTCTGCTCATCAGAAATGAGGACTCCCCTCATCATCTTAACTTAGCATTCTTTTCCTCATCATTCTCTATTCCCTTCTGCTATTTAATTTTTAGCATAGCACTTATCACTAGCTGATACATTTTATATTTATTTTATTTGTTCCTATAGTTATTGCCTCCCTCAAACCCCTAACACACGATTAGAATGAGCTATTAGAATGTCAGCTGTACAAGGATGGGGATTGTACCTGCCTTGTTCTCTGTTCCATTGTCCATGCCTAAAATAGTGCCTGGTACATAGTGTGTGATTAATACATATTTGTTGAGTAAACAAATGAATAAATGCTGCAAGCTTTAGTATATTATTTATGATGATGAGCATTAAAATCCTCATTGATTTAGAAGAATCAGACAAATGCTGATATCTTCTGAGGTGGGGGTGAGAAGCTCCCTTAGGGGCTGAAGCCTTAAAGCTTAGGCATTGCCATGGACTGAATTGTGACAGTGTGAATTTCCAAGCTTAGACCTTCAGAGACACACACGTATGGCATATATCTTCTCATTTTTCTGGAAGTTTCCAACCTTTGCCATGAGAAGAACATGCTCCAGGGAGCCACTGCTCCTAGAAAGACAAGAGACACCTGAATCTAGATGCTCTGCTAATATGCCTAGATCAGCCAAATTCAGTCAATCTAAGATGTATGAGTTAGAGATAAGTGTTTCCTATTGTATGATTTTGAGGTTGAGGGATTGTTTGTTAGGTAGCAAGAGATGACTAAACATGCAACATTTCTGAAGTATCTTTGATGAAGAAATCCTTTTGTCTTCATGGACCAAGTTTTTAAGATAAATTTGAGCCTTTTCATTTGATGATCTACTTATCTTTCAAAGAATTTTATCACCTTAATTCACAAGACTTTTGGTGGGAATTGGACAGAAAGGAGTCCTACTTGGAATGTAATGTATGGCAAATGGTTTTTTTTAAATTATAGAAAATTGATCTCTTAGAATATATATTTTTATTTTTAATTACTATAAACTTGAATAGGAAGGGGGAAAGAAAAGAGGGAATCGGTCATGCACATTCAGCTTGTCAGTTACTGAGATTATGCAGCCTCTGGGAGTGGTTACTAGCATGGATTCAGTGGCTCAGTAATGTCAGAGTTGGTATCTTTACAATTTTCTTGCTTCGTGTGTGTGTGTGTGTGTGTGTGTGTGTGTGTGTGATCACAAGATGACTCCAGCTCCAGCCATCTCATCTTCAAGTCCAACTTCTTTTCTTTTTTTCAAGGCCAGTATACTTTTTAATCATAAAAACAAAACTTTCCCAGAAGATCTACTCAGTATCTTTCCATTTATATCTTGTGTCACTTGACCATTTGTAGCGGCAAGGGAGTCTGAGAAATCAAGGTACTAGATTTTCTGGGCTCTATAGTGGGACAGGGCAAGAGTTGGAGAAAGTAAGTTGTGAAAATCTACTGGAGCAGTCAATCAACTGACTGCTAATATAGAAATTGGAATTTCTACCAATACTTTAAGCCCCTTGGATAACGGGGGGAGGAAACTTCATCCTTATTGCCATGGCTTAGAAGCTTTTCCTTGTGGGTGGAAGAGTAGCTCATCTGGTTACTGAGAATGGCGAAGAGGTGCCTCCCTGTCTATGGTCTCTGCCTGTAGATGAAGAATGACTTCCTTTTCTTCTTCCTCTTGTTATCCCTCCTGTTTCTCAGATACTCTACTTAAGCAAAGGCAAGAAAAGGCAGAAAAATTGGGTGCAAGCAAGTGGGTCAGATTCATCTTCCATTGATGAAGCTGATGCTCTGATACTTCCTATTTCATAGTTTTTAGTTGGGCCAACATTTTAGATAGAGAAGAGTAACCCCAGGCCCAAACACCTTCCTTTTGTGCTTTCACAGTTTACATGACAATTTTGCACCCCTTTAACAGTAACTTGATGAATTCGGCATCACAGGAATTCTTTGACCCCACTTTACAGATGAGGAAATTGAGCCTGGAGAGAACAAGTGAAATACTAGAATGAGCTGCACACAGCTAGTGTTGGCATAGCCAGAACTCAAGCCTGCTCTTTGCACTTCAGCATGCGACACTGCTGTTCCTATAGCTTTATTCTACATTCTCTTAGTGCAGTCCCATCAAGTCTGCTCATCCTGTCGTATCTGTTTTTACATGCTGTAGTCATTTATCCTGCATCTCCCTCCGGCCCAGAAGAGCAATGTCTCAGCAATAGGTCAAAGCTAATATGCCAGCAATTTCCCAGAGCTGGATTGTTGAGGAGCTTGTCTTGATTTATTATTCTACATGTGTTGCTTAGGCAACATTGATTTATGATCAATCTCTACATTACAAAATAATCTTAGAACCTGGTGAAACTGTTCAGGAAGCAGAGGTGGCCTCTTGAACAAGAATAAAATGCTCAACCTTATACCAAATCACCTGTGGCTGACTTTCCACAAATTTTTAGTTAATGCTACGCAGACTCTACACTTGGTTTTCCAGACTTCTTAAAGGGAGATTGGCCACCAGGTTACAGTTTTTTTGCTTTGTTGTCTATGAGTGCATTTTGGAGTAGGGTCTTGTCAAGTGCAGTAGAATAGTTTTTGGCTCTCAGTTCTAATTTTTCCAGTGGCAAGTAATGCCTAGCAAACAGGAAGCTCTTAAATGTTTGTTGAACAAATGAATTAATGACTAGACCTTTGGGTAATATGTACAGCTTTCTTGGCCCTGGCTGGTCACAACTTCTTTCTGTAGGTTTCCTGGACATTCACATATAATGTAAGGATTCTAAGAACCTCCCTGGTTCTACAATGATTGAGTGGCATCCATTCACTTTGAAAAATTCCTGGAAGAAGGCAATAGAGCACTATTGTTAGTCACCTCTGAGGTCTGATGGCCTAGGTTTGAATCCTGTCTCTCCCTTCTTGGCTCAGTCACTTTAGGCAAATTTTTACCCTATTGGGCCTCCTTTTCTTTATCTGTAAAACAGGAATTCTATTGTCAATACCTAATGCATGGGTGGAGCAAGATTAAATATAAATTAATGCATGTTGAGTGCTTAGCACATTCATGGCACCTAATAAGTTAAGCCCTCTTATTTCTTATTTCTGTTAACTCAAGACTTAATGAAGACAAGATTAACATTAGCTGAGCATGACTGCATCCACCTGATGGAATGAGAACTGAATAGAGTTTGTTATGGAATAGTTCAAGCCAAATATTTACAATAATCATGAAGGAAGTATAAAGGGGTTACCAAGACAATTAGTCTGCTGTGGCTGAGAGTAGAGTTACTTTTGTTGGCTTGGAGCATTTGCAGTTCCCTCCCTGTATGTGGACCTCCTATTCTGTGCTCAGATAGTGCTTTAGACTTATTTGTTTCTGAACCTTCATTCTCAGCCTCTGCCTGGCCAATTTGTCAAAGTTTAGATTTCTAACAACAAGGACGTTATCAGCTCTATTCCCAGAGACCTGGCCTCCTTCCAATTCACTCTGCAAAATGCCTGCTATATTTGTCCAAGAAAGTATTTAGTTTTTCTCTTTGCTCATCTCAACAGCTGTTTATCTTGTACCAATCCTGGGACTTGCACTTTTGCAATTTTTTTCTGGTACATAATGACGGAGAATAAAATGCACAGATTTTAAGTGTACAGTTTAAGTTTGGCAAATATTTATAGTTATAGCATCCAAATGCATATCAAGATATTGAACATTTTTATCACCCTAGAAAGATCCATCATACCCATTTCCCTCCTCCTTCAAAGACAACTGTTCTGCATTTTATCTTTATAGATTAGTTTTGCATGTCCTTGAACTTCTTTGGCTCCGTCAGATTTACCCCTGCTGCAGGGATTAGAAGTCCATTCCTTGTTATTCTTCAGTAGTGTTCTAGTTTATGACTAGTCTGTGGTTTACTTATCCATTCTTGTATTGATGAACATTAGGGTTGTTTCCAGTTTTAAACTATTACGAATAAAGCAGCAATTAACATTCTTCTATAAGAATTTTTGTGGACATGTGCTTTCATTTACTTTTGTGGAAATGGGAGTGCATTCCTCCATCATAAAGTAAGTGAATGCTTGCAGGAATTGCCAGACTGTGCTCCAGAGTGGCTGCCCCATTTTGCATTTCCATGACCTTCGGTTGCTTGGCATCTTCAGCAGCACTTAGTATGGTCAGCTCTTTTTATTTGAGCCATTCTAGTGGGTGCTGACTAATGATGTTGACCATCTTTTCATGTGCCTTGCATTGATGGCTAGTTCACATTGCTCCTATTGATGGGAGAGTGATTTCCACATGGGGGTTGAAACTGAACACAGTGTTTCTCCTGACTCCCGATAAGGGATACCACTCCCTTTCCTGTGTAACTCCTCTTAACACCCTGCATTGGTTAGTTTTATGTGTCAGCTTGACTGGGCCATGGGCTGCCCAGACATTTGGCCAAAGGTTATTCTGTGAGCACATTTTTTGGATGAGATGAATATTTAAATTGGTAGACTGAGCAAAGCAGATTTTACTCCCCAATATGGCTGGGCCTCATCCAACAGTTAAAGGCCAGAATAGAACAAAAAGGCTGACCCTTGTGTGAGTGAGGGGGAAGTCCTCTTGCCTGCCTGCCTTTGAGCTGGACATCCATTGTTTCCTGCTTTCAGACTTGAACGGAAACATCAGCTCTCCCTGTGTCTCGAGATGGCCAGTTTTGGGATTGGAACCTATACCTTCAGCTCTCCGGAGTCTCCAGCTTGCCAACTGCGGATCTTGGAACTTGTCAGCCCCATAATTACATGAGCCAACTCCGAATAAGAAAACTCTTTATATCTATATCCTATTGGTTCTCTTCCTCTGGAGAACTGTGATTAATACATATTCCTTCCCCTTCCACCATCTTCTCCCAAAGTGCCCCATTTTTGCTCTCTTTCAGCATAAGCATTTATATATGGTCCTGTGCTGTCATCATTAAAGTGGCCATACGCATGTGTGCAGTACTTTCATTTAGCATCTCTGGGCTTGCAATTAAAATCCTTGCAGAAGACGTATCTGAATTCCCCTGCCATTTAACATGGTGACCTCCCGTTAGCATCACAGGAGAGAGAGCCGCTGGGTGGTGGATGCCTGGCTCTTAGGCTGTTGTTCTTCGACGATCTTTTCTAACTGGAAGATATGATCTGACAACATAAAAATGAAATGGTTCTTGCCCTCCTAATAGCAGCCTGACTAATAGAATAACCAGGAGGATGACAAACCTCCATGGAAAGAGGATGATTAAGGATGCTGATGGATGCACAGGCACTGCCGTAGAGATCTGTCTCCTCACTACAAGATGGATATAAACCCCTTATTTTCTTGATGGGAGCTCAAGCATAACATTCCAGAAAGCAGCGCTCACATTCATCACGAGTGGGCATGCGCTGCTTCAGAGACGCGAAGGACATGTTGCTGTCTTTCTCCCTCTCTTTTGAAACGTCCTATTGAGTTACTTGTTTACTTCTCCACTAACTTATTCATGTATTTATCTATTATGTATAATGTTCATATATTATTTGTTTATTTACTTACTAAAGATCATATTTATTTATCTATGAACAGAATGGGAGTGAAGGATAGCCCTCTTCTTTAATTTTTCTAACCACCCCTCATACTCATATTAACAAGTCCAATATCTTCTCCCTTGAGATCTCCAACCCTTTTCCAAATTATACATAAATTCAAGGAGGAGGCTCTACAGTATGAAGGGGATACTTTGGTTTCCAAGTACCAAATTGTCTCTAAGAGAGAATTCGTGGTTTGGAAACTAGCCCACCCAGCTGGGTGTATCCTTTCCTCACTGCTGAGAGTCCAGCCTGGCCTGTACTGTGAGCTCTCACCGCCTCTCTAGTCTGCCCTCAGCCCAGGGACTGGTCCCAGTGCGGGACTAAAGCCAGTCTTTCAACACCAACCTCCAGGGGCTAGTGTTGAGGCCCAGGTGCTGGTTCAGAGGCCCCGGTGATGAGCAGCCCCTCTGCAGCCTTGGTGTGTTGTTTCTAAACACTCACACCTTCGGCGCCTTCTGGAGATGCTAGTAGGATTGATTAGCATCCTCACAGGAGGAGGGGTCACTCACTCTTCGTTCCTATCTCCTCAAAACACTCATGGTCCCTCCATGAATCTTCCCATTCCCTCCTCAGCTCAGGTCAAGGGTATGGGAGGGGCAGCACTTGTGAAGCCCTGGGGATCTCATTACTTCTCCCTTCAGGGTTGTTGGTGCCTGTGAACTGGAAACCTGTCCACGTAGGAGTTCAGGGAAGGCACCAAGAAGTTCCCTGTGCCTACAGAGTCAAAGTGACAGCCTTCAATCCTTTCACTGCAACATCTTTTTAAAAAAATATATATTTTATTTATTTTTGAGAGGAAGGGATTGGGAAAGAGAGATAGAAACATCAATGATGAGAGAAAATCATTGATTGGCTGCCTTCTGCACACCCCATACTGGGGATCGAGTCTGCATCCGGGCATGTGCCCTGACCTAGAATTGAACCGTGGCATCCTGGTTCATAGGGGGATGTTCAACCACTGTGCCACGCTGGCTGGGCACTGCAAAATCTTAAGAAACAACTCACTAGTCACTTTGCTATGAAAGTAGTGCTTACCCATTAATTTTCATTCATTTATTTAAGAAATAAAGAGAGAAAATAAAATCACTCACTCATTTTATTCCACCATCTAGAGCAGTGATTGCGAACCTATGAGATGCGTGTCAGAGGTGACACTCGAACTCATTTTTTTGGTTGATTTTTCTTTGTTAAATGGCATTTAAATATATAAAATAAATATCAAAAATATAAGTCTTTGTTTTACTACGGTTGCAAATATCAAAAAATTTCTATATGTGACA
The DNA here is from genome assembly GCF_028538775.1 of Myotis yumanensis. NCBI lineage: Eukaryota > Metazoa > Chordata > Mammalia > Chiroptera > Vespertilionidae > Myotis > Myotis yumanensis. The sequence goes on from NW_027223755.1 coordinate 90,996,048, forward strand.
CAGCACCAGAGTTAAGTTAGGGTTTTTCAAAATGCTGACACTCCGAGCTCAAAAGATTCGCCATCACTGATTTAGAGTTACCCCGTGTGAAATTCCGTATGTATCATTTCAATCTCTTTTCCATGTACCTAAACACACAGACAAGATCGAAATATTTAGTATTGTGTTGTAACTTGATTTTTTTGATAATACATTATTCATGAATTCATTCTAAGTTATATATTAAGTAGCTACTGTGTGCCAGGCACTGTTCTAGGCACTGAGTATACAATACCAGCAAACCCCTGGCCCTCAAGCATCTTTCTTTCTTTCTTTTTTCTTTTTATTTATTTTTTAAAAATATATTTTATTGATTTTTTACAGAGAGGAAGGGAGAGGGATAGAGAGTTAGAAACATCAATCAGCTGCCTCTTGCACACCCCCTCCTGGGGATGTGCCCCCAACCAAGGTACATGCCCTTGACCGGAATCAAACCTGGGACCCTTTAGTCCGCTGGCCAACGCTCTATCCACTGAGCCAAACTGGTTAGGGCAAGCATCTTGCTTTCTAAGTAGGGTAGGAGCAGATGGAGAAGAAACAAAGCAAATAATATGCTATTTGTCAAATAATAAACATTCAAGAGAAAATATAAAGAAAGGTAGAGGGATATAAAGTGTGTGTGAGTGTGTGTGTGTGTGTGTGTGTGTTGAGGGAAGCTGAGATTTTACATGGGATGCCTCATGAAAAAGGTGATTTCAGAGGAAAATTCTGGAGAAGACAAGGGAGAAGATATTCCCAGGGAGAGGGAACAGCCAGAGCAAAAGCCAGAGTCCACAGTGCACCTGGCTTGTTCCCGGAACGGTGAGGAGACCCACCAGGGAGAGTGGCGAGAACAAAGGGAGTGAGGAAGGAGATGGGCACTGAGACGTGGGGTGAGCATAGCAGCTCATGGAGTCACCTCCATTTTGAGACTCCTTCCTGGTTCTTCACTGTTTCTCTGAGACAGGATTTGTACAGACTGCTTCCTAATGGGTCCTCATTTATGTAGCCCACTTCCCGTTACTGGACTTTCACGTCATTTCTAGTTTTCCAAGGCGGTGGGTTACCTGCTGTGGCTTTCACTTACCGAGTGTCATGCTCTGAGGAAGGAAGGCAGATGCCGGGAAATGGGTGGTTGGTGACAGCCCATTTCTACATGTGGGGTGAATTTTTGAGTCATTGCCCTTAACGTGCATTCATTTTGGGTTTGTGAAGGCTTGATGCCATTGACCTCTAGGGCTGGGAATGGCAGCCTTTCTGTCCCTGAGCAAAATTAATGGGATGATACAATGCCTGATAGATTTGCAAGACAGAAAAGTGCTGGGGCTGACCAGCTACCCCTGAACGACGATGAACAGATTACTCCGACACAGTTTGACTGTGGGGAGAGGGCTCAGGGACGGCCTGACTGACAGCAGCCAGGCAGCCTCGATTGCCTGCCTCTTAGCCTTTTACTAGTATTGCAGTTTTTAACTTTAGATACAATTAGTAGAGGAATCTTGGGAGGACACATGTTTACATTGTCCTCTAGGCAAGGATTTCCAGGGATTATGCGTAAGGACTCCAGTAAGCACCCGGGGGTCTGCAGGTGCACAGACTTGTTTGGAAGTGTCAAGGAATAATTAGGGGCGCCGCCTTCGACACTCCCCTAAGTCAGAATTCTGACAAACAGGGCAGGCGGCCGTCCACACACTTCCCTTTTCTCAGAATGTCCTCCTCACAAACTTTCCAACCAAGTCTCATGCATCCCAACATCAAAGAAGGAAGAAGGGAGAGTTAGAAAAGGCAAGGACAAACAGTCATGCAAGAGAAGACCTAGAAAGGGAAAGCTGGAAGGCTTTATAACATTAATCATGTTTTTGTTTTCTTTCTGATTGAAAAGTAAGGCATGCACAATAAAGAAAATTTGGAAAGTTTACAAAAGAGTAAATATTTAGGTTAAAGCCATATAACCGCATATCTAGATATAATTAGGCAACTTTTTATTGCTTTCCATTGAAATATTCATGTGATTATATATATTATCTATAATAATAAAAGCATAATATGCTAATTAGACGGGATGTCCTTCTGGGCAACCTTCTGGATGAAGCTGCGGCAGCTGGGGCCAAGGCAGAGGAGGCAGCGGGGGCCAAGCCCCTTGCATGAATTTTGTGCATCAGGCCTCTAGTATATATATAATTACACAGTTTTGGAGTTTTCTTTTTGTCATTTAAAACCATGATTTTTAATCACCGTATAATATTCTATCAGTATTGTATATAATGAATTAGTTACTGAACTAGTATGTAATTAATGCTATAATTTCCTTATTATTGGATGCTTTGGTTGTTTTTAATATTATACTGTTATAAATAATGCAGCCATGAAATCCTTCCTCAGGCATCTTTGACTGTGTCTCTGAATATTTTATAGGACAAATTCCTAGGAGTGAGATGACTGGCACAGGCAGATGAATTTTTGTTTTTTAAATACCGAAAGCCTTGGAGGGAAGTGGTTGATACTTTGTGCAACAATATTTGATTCATTTAACCAATTGTGTACAGGTGACTGGCTGTTCAGATCACGATTCCATAATTTTGGTATTACTATCTACTTGGTGGCAGTTCCTCAGATAGTAAAAACAATATTTGGAGGAAGCACAGGGAATCGCTGGACTTGATTATTTTTTAAATTCATAAAAATAGAATTAATGTAAAAAAAAAAAGATTTAAAAGCATCGTGTGGAACTTAATTAATTGTATCTGACACCTCCACCCCCAAAGCCCTACAAAACCCAACCATGTTAAAATGTGTTACATCTATTAGACAATTAGACATTTGAATGATGACTGAATTTTGACGATATTAAGATATTGCTGTTGACTTTTTAGGTGTGATGTTAAAACATGAGTCCTTATCTTTGAGAAGTGTATTTGGAAACATTGAAGATGAAATGATATGATGTCTGAGATTTTCTGCCGAGTAATTTGGAGGGCTATTTGATGGGGCAGCATTGGTCGAGGGTTGATAGTAGTTGGGTCCGTTTATATCAGGGATCAGTAAATGATGGCCTGAGGACCAAATCCAGCCCACTGTCTGTTTTGTAGGTCAAGTTTTATTGGTTTACATATTTTCCTGATTAATTTTGCACTACAATGGTGGAGTTGAGTTATTGCAACAGAGACCCACCTGGCCCTCAACGACTAAAATAATATACTATCTGGCCCTATGCAAAAAGAGTTTGCCAACCCTTGATTTATACAATTTTAACTACTTCTGTTTATGTTTAAAATAATTCATAATAAAAAATTTAAATATAATTAATGTAAAAGATTTATATGTTTCCTACAATTACTACCAAAGAACAGTATTTACCTACTGACATTGTCTCAGTCACATTAAATCACAGGTGAAATGCATGGCACTTGTAATAAATTGCTGAAATATCTGTGAGATCATTTTTCTATAAAAATTCATGATTCTGTGTAGGCAATGCATGCACAATGTAAGATTCATAGGGCATGCTCTGGAAAGTAAGTCTCCCTCCCTGCTCTCTCTCCTCCACCTAGCTCCCTTCCCTGGCATTTCCTGTTTATTCTTCCAGAGATAATCTCTACATGTATAAACATAGTATAAATAGATTCTATCATTTCATATATATATATATACATGTATATATATATGAACAATATATATGTGTATTTGCTTTTTTGTCAGTTAATAATATAGTATCTTTCCATATTAGTAATATATTAATTCCTAAATTACATATTTGTGTATAATTACATATGTTTGCATATATATATTCTTAAATTATGTGTATATTATAATATATGTACTTTTTGTTCTCAGTTTTGGATTATGGGGTCAGAGGCACCAACCATGAAATTGAATCCTGGAGAGGGCGGGGTATTGGTCAGTAGGAGAGGGTGGGTATTGGTCAGTAGGAGAGGGTGGGGTATTGGTCAGTAGGAGAGAGGGTGGGGTATTGGTCAGTAGGAGAGGGTGGGGTATTGGTCAGTAGGAGAGAGTGGGGTATTGGTCAGTGGGAGAGGGTGGGGTATTTGTCAGTGGGAGAGGGTGGGGTATTGGTCAGTAGGAGAGAGTGGGGTATTGGTCAGTGGGAGAGGGTGGGGTATTTGTCAGTGGGAGAGGGTGAGGTATTGGTCAGTAGAAGAAGGTGGGGTATTGGTCAGTGGGAGAAGGTGGGGTATTGGTCAGTAGGAGAGGGTGGGGTGGGACATCCTTTATTATACTTCCCCATCTCCATTCTGAAGAGTAGGTGCAGAAAGCATTCAACAAGTTGGAGTCTGGTGAATATTTGAAGTGAAGGTCTAGTATTCTCTTTATCCTCCCTTAAAACACCCAAGAAAGACAGAAACATCAATTAGCAAATCCTGTTTTCTCTGCCTTGAACGTATCCTCAGAATCTGAGAACTTCTCACTCTTCCCATCCTGGTCTGAGACCTGTCACCTCTCATCTGGTGGCCATGACTGTCTCCTATATGGGGTTTTCTTCTTCTACCTGGTTCCTACAGTCTGCTCTCACCACAGTAGCCAGCATCATCCTTTTAAGTGAAAGCATATTGGGTCTCCCCTTTGCTCAGAACCCTCCAATGGCTCATTCAGAATGAAAACCAAAAACCTCACAAAGTCCTGCCACAGTCGCCCCTCTAGGGTCCTCTTCCTCCCTCTCCTCTGCAGCACATGGGCCTCTGGGAAACTCTCGGCCATCATCCAGGTGGCTTATCCCTCACTTCCTTCAAGCCGTTGCTTAAATGTCACCTGCAACATGCCTTCCCCAACCCCCAATTGTAAAATCCCCACTCCCAGGGTTTCTTATCCCCCTTCCAATCTTTCTTATTATTTTTTCATCCTTTCTGCTTTAGCTTCCCGTGGCTGTAACAAATGACCGCAAGCTTGGTGGCTCAAAACAACAGAAGTACATGGCATCACAGTTCTGGAAGTCAGAAGTCTGAAATCGAGGTCTTGGCAGGGCTGGTTCGGGAGTCTCTGAGGAAAAATCGATTTCATGTTTCTTGACTAGATTCTGGAGGTTGCCATCAATCCTTGGTGTGCCTTGGCTTGTAGATACATCACTCCAACCTTTGCCTCCATCTTCATGATGCCTTCTCCTCTCTGTGTTCTCTCCTTCACTTCTCTCATAAGGACACTTGTTGGATTTAGGGCCCACCCTAATCCAGAATGAGCTTATCTTGAGATCCTTAATTACATCTGCAAAGACCCCTTTTCCAAATAAGATCACATTCACGGTTCTAGATGGACATATATCTTTTGGGGAACGATCATTCAACACATTAAATCCTTCTAGTCCCCATATATTTACTGATTCATTTCATACTTGTCTTTCTCCCTCCAGTAGGTTATAAGCATCAAGAGGGTTGACTTTTTTTTGTCTATTCTGTTCCCCCGCCCCCCCCTGACCCCCCCAGGGTTCTATTCCCAGTGGCTAGACAATGCTCAGCATATAGCAGTGGCTGCAATAAGTATTGTTTGAAAGTGAATGAATAAATAGATGAAGTTCTTTTGCCAAAGGTGTTAGTATTGAGAATTGTAGGATATCATGTTTTCTTTCTACCAAAGACACTTTGGTTAATATATCACTGGCCAAAAAAGGAATTTGGAATATGAGGATTTGCTGTGAGATGTGCCCTACATAAATGGTTGACACGAGTCTAAAATAATTACAGAATCCATTTATAAGCATAAGCTTTGAACGGGGGGAAATAAACACCTATAAAGAAATGGCACCCTGGCCTGTGTGTGGCTCAGTTAATTAGAGCATCATCCCATACACCAAAAAAAGGTGGTGGGTTCAATTCCCTGCCAGGGCACATACTCAGGTTGGGGGTTTGATCCCCAGTTGGGGCACTACAAAGGAGGCAACCAATTGATGTTTCTCTCTTAAATTGATCTCTCTCTCTCTCTCAAAATCAATTAAGAAATTGCAGAGCAAGGACGATAGGCCACTGGAGAAATGGATGAAACCCTGAGGCATGGTTCTCGCCACTCCAACTGCTCTGAAGCTGGCAGTGGAGGAACCTATGCAGAACTGACCTTTACATTTTGCTGAGTAGGAGTTGGGACACCTCTTGATAATATATAGAATTAGCCCATTCATTTTGGGGAGTCATATACAGGGACCTTTATATGTTGGGACCCACTGTCTGGGAAAAGGATGCAGGGATGTTTCCTCGAAAGGGTACTGCAGTAGTTCCCTGTGGCAAATGTCTGCCTGTTACCGAGTGTTCTACTTATTGTCTTTCAGTAGCTAATAACTACAATATGAATTGTTCTGATAATTTCACCTTCCCTTACAGTAACGGACATACTAAGCTGACGGCGGGTTGGCTTCTGATATGTGGGGTAACTCCCTGCCAACAGCACTGGGGGGCCCTGTTCCTTAGGATGACTGATTGTCTTTATGCCTCAGAAACCTCACAGAATTTGAACCAAAAGAGACCTTCTCAAGGCCATGGCACCAGACTGCAATGACGATCTCCACCTGTGGAGCCCTGCTGACTATATTGCTTTGACCATTTTTTGTTATGCTGCTAATGGAAGGCTCCTTTAATGCAGAAGAGACCCGGCTGGCTTGTAGCAAGATAAGAGCCCTGAATGCCACCTCGAGGGCAATACCTGGGATAGATCAAGAGCTGAGCCAGGTCAGAGCGGCAGTTCTGGAGAATTGGGCAGCAGTAGATTATTCGCTGTTTGTGGCATAACCATGATTGTGAGGAATTTAAAGGAATGTGCTGTTTTAATCTTTCTGACAATTCTCAGTTGATATCAAACATATCCATGCGTTTGATGTAGTCCATCCCTGGGAACTGCTTTCAAGGCAGAAGCAGATGCAGTCCAGCAAGATGAGACTTTTCATCTAAAACTAATCTCATAGCTTTGAGATGATAGAAACAGCAGTGGGGAAATGTTCAGGGCAAAAATAGAATATTGGGGACTTGTTTGGTTATGGGAAATATTAATCATGCTCTGTTAACCATGATTGCTTTGTGTTGGTTAAAGAAAGGACATTCTGACCTGGCTGGGAGTTGTTCGCCCCTGGGACCTGGGAGCCAATCTTGGAATGCTAACCATTCTCATTCCAGAACTGCCTCTTATCAGGGAACGATTAACAACCTTGATGCCCAAACAATGGAGTCCCTACTTCCCCTTGCCTGTAATCCCTGCTTCCCCATACATGTAATCTCTACTTCCCCATGTAATCTTTGTCTTATACTATATAAGCAGCTGGCATATGGGGGCTCCAGAGCAGATTTTAGTGGATGACCTCCTATTCTCCCATCCTGCCGGCAGTATTGGAATAAACGCTCATATATGACTCAACCCTGGCTCTGTCTGCTTAATTGGCTCACGTAGTAACAGGCAGCACAGACCCATTGATTGTCCGGTTACATTACCTGCTGTTAACCTTGGGCAATTTGCCTTATTTCTCAGCGCCTATGTCCCCCGTAGATGTAGAATAAGACCCACCATAGAATCTACTCTGAAGGTTGCTGTACTAGTAAAGTTTACAAATAAAAGCTGCCAAAGCAACCAACCAATAAATCCAGATGGACATTGATTGTTGGATGATTTTGTTTTTCTGGAGTTATGCTGATGATGTTGAGCATAATAAAATGAAAATGTGTGTTTAAAAAAATTGTAAGAAAAGTGGCAAATATCACAATCAACAATCAACTGGAGAGCATTATGCTAAGTGAAATAAGCCGGTCTTCACTGAAGGTCTGCATTCTTAACAAATTCCCGATTTCCTTTAGGCTCTTGTTATTTGTGACTATGTGAACTGTAATCATAGTTTTGAACTTCAGGAAAAAAAAAAAAAATGACTTGTGTATACTTTGGCCTTACAAAATGGTGGACCTTCAGAAATTGGGGTGATGGCTCAAAATTGGCATGTTTGGGTGGAAGATTCTGCTCCCAGGACAGAGATGGGCTGGGGCCCTGGGATTTGGGGACAAGGCCTCTCCACACAGGTCCATTCGTCTCTCTTCCTGGTCAGGGATGAAATATGTTTCCAGAAATGATGCTCTGTATCTGGAAGAAACAGAGAGAAAAAAGGATTTATATTTTGACTCACAGCCTTTGACTCAGGGTTTTTTGTCAAAACAGACTCTTGGATCTCTTACAGCTGCCACCCCACTTGGGTCCCAGCCCTTTTCCCAGAACCTCTTGTGGGAGCATTATTTCACTTGCCTCAAGCATATTAGCCTGTTGCCCAAATCCTAGCTGCAGACGTGTCCTGTGGCTCTGCTCCAGAAAAATGTTCTAGTTTTCTTTTCATCTAACTGCCCGAGAAGGTCACAGCCCAGGAGGGAGCCTCGGTGAGATCTTCCATTCTTTACAATTTAATATTTTCAGAGCTGTTTCCAGCTTTTAAATCCCAAACAAGATGAGAAGGGGCATTGGACATTCTTCTCTGGTGATATTTTTTCTCAAATATCTACCTCCTCCACTCCCTGATAACCAAAGTAATACATGCTTGTTCAAAATCTGAGACGTAAAAAAGAAAAGAGTGTTAAAAAGGAGGTTCAAATCACCAATAATTGCACTACCAGAAATAACTGCTATTATTACTTTGGCTTATTTTATTTCAGTATTATCTAAATGTGCGAATGTCTATGATTATAGCCATATTTATGTGATTGCAAGCATATATTACAAAATTAATATATGGGATTTTTACATTTTATTGGGTTTTCACATTTTATTGTAAAAATGTTTTAAACATACAGAAACATGGAAAGAAATGGATAGTGAACACACAGGTGCTCACCATATAGATGCTACCATAAACATTTATCCTTCTCTTTCCCTTCCTCTTCCCCTCCTTCTCTTGTTTCATCCCTCCTTCCATCCCTCTACCTACCTATGTCTTCATCCATCCATGCATCCATCCATCCATCCATTCATCTCTCTCCCTTTATTCATCCGTCCATAACTCTATTCATGTGCCTTATTTTTTGTGGTGCTTCTCCAAGCAAGTTACAGACATCTGTACAATTTACCCCTAAACACCTTTGTACATAAAACTTTTATCATGCCGAAACCGGTTTGGCTCAGTGGATAGAGCGTCGGCCTGCGGACTCAAGGGTCCCGGGTTCGATTCCGGTCAAGGGCATGTGCCTTGGTTGCGGGCACATCCCCAGTGGGAGATGTGCAGGAGGCAGCTGATGGGTGTTTCTCTCTCATCGATGTTTCTAACTCTCTATCTCTCTCCCTTCCTCTCTGCGGAAAATCAATAAAATATATTTAAAAAAAAAACAAAAAACTTTTATCATGCTTCTTCACTTAACATAATATGAAGTTTCCTATGTTTTCAAATATTCTTCACTTTAAACATTAGCCAAATAATATTCCATTGCATAGGTGTACCATAATTTATTATTTCAAATCCCTATTGTGGGAAATGTTAATTATTTCTCCTTTTCCACCTTCATAAATAATGCTGCCCTAACTATCTTTGAACATGAACCATTGGGTTGAACCTCTGATTATTTCTTTACAGTAGAATCACAAGAAGAATATTATTGGGTAGAACAAGATGGATATTTAAGAAGGAATTTGAAGCATCATTTCTAATTTTCTTTTCAGATGGGAACTTATTGCCTATTGTATTTCAAAATTCTTTCTGGTGTTTAGGTGGATGGCCTACATCTGGATTGTGGTGGTGGTGAAAGTGGTGGGGTGAGAGCATGACCTCAAATTTAAAAGGCTATGGCAAGGCTGTGTGTGGGGGGAAGGAAAATATCATTGTTGGGAGTTTCTCCATTTATTTCTTCCTTGAATAAATACAAAACATAAGAGGATAAGAGACATAAGAGAACTTATTAAACTTTTGTTTGCGCTGAGTCATAATACAAAATAGAGTGCCCATGGCCTGGCCAGTGTGGCTCAGTTGGTTGGAGCATCATCCGGTACACCGAAAATGGTGGGTTCAATTCCTGGTCAGGGCAGAGGCAACTGATCGATGTTTCTCTCTCACATCGATGGTTCTATCTCTCTCTCTCCCCATTCCTTTCTCTAAAATCAATTAAAAATAAGCAAATAAAAAGAAAACAAAACAGAATGCCTAGTGTGGATTGTGGTTAATAAAGTTTGGCAAACATCGAGGAAGGCGTAAAGTGTTATGAGATCCTAGAACAAAGGTGTCTTTGAGGGTTGGCAGTATTCAGGGAAAATGTCGTAGAGGAATTGATGACATTTTAACTAAATCTTGAAGGATGAGTAAGGAGTTTTCTGGGTGAATAGGACAAAAAGGGAGAGTCCCAGCAGATGCAATAACACATGCAATGTCAAGGCAGTAAGGAAGAAAATGTTGAAATCAAGCAACATCAAGAAGTCTGTGCAGCCCAGTTGGTGTGGCTCACTGCTTGAGCGTTGACCTATGAACCGGGTTCTAATCCTGGTCAGGGCACATGCCTTGGTTGCAGCCTCCGTCCCCAGTGAGGGGTGGGCAGGAGGCAGCCGATCAATGATTCTTTCTCATCGTTGATGTTTCTATCTCTCTCTCTCCCTCTCCCTTCCTCTTTGAAATCAATAAAAATATACATTAAAAATAAGTTTGTGCAAACCAAACAAAACATATCTATAGGTTGGAGTCAACCTGGGGGCCACCAGTTTGAGACCTGTTGTGGATGAGTCACTGGAGGATCACTGACAGGGTGACCAGCAGTCAGGTTTGGGGCAGAATGCTTGTTTGCTGGTCTTAGAGTCCTACACTTGCTCATATGAACTCTTCCTCACTGCTGTGTCTTCGCAGACTCTGCTCACTGCCTGCTTACCCTTCAAGAACCATTTGAGGTGTCCTTTCCCCAGGGAAGCTGGGTTAGGCACCCTTTCTGTTCCTACAGTATCGGGTTTCCCCTTAGTAGAATTCTTGTGGTATTTTCTCATTTTCTGCGCATAACCTATATCTCCTAAAGCATGTTGAGCTGTAAGGACAGAGCTTGTGTCTTATGTCTAGTTGCTAATGCCTGGGCCTGACTTGTCCAATATATTTGCTGAGCAAGATAACATATTATGGGCCAAACAGACCGGTGAGGACAAAAATTTTCTCAGATAGAGGCAAATTGTTTTCTGAACCTGGGTCGGGTGATCTCCATCTCTAAAATGGGGATAATGATAATAGCAGGTGAGTTGTTCTGAGGATTAAAAGAGCTCATACCTCATTAGAAAAGTGCTTGACAGCCTTGACCGGTTTGGCTCAGTGGCTAGAGCGTCGGCCTGAGGACTGAAGGGTACCAGGTTTGATTCCAGTCAAGGGCATGACCCTTGGTTGTGGGCAAATACCCAGTGGGGGGTGTGCAGGAGGCAGCTGATCCGTGTTTCTCTCTCATCGATGTTTCTAGCTCTCTATCCCTCTCCCTTCCTCTATGTGAAAAAATCAATAAAATATATATTTTTTAAAAAAGTGCTTGACAAACCATTCGAGTGCTTAATCAATGTTTATTATTGGTGGCTTGGTGACCGTGATGGCAGCTGTTTGGGATCCATGAAGTTGAAGCACATAGAAGAAAGTTGGAATGGTTCAGGGCCTTCCCGGAGCCTACAGCACATGTTTTATGGATGGACGGACAGTGTGACCTGTGGGCAGAAAGGCCAGGACATGGGTCATTTAGACCGAACAAGGTTTCCTAATCTCTGCCTTGGATTTGTTCGTGTTGAGGAGGTTCAAAGGGGCAGAGATACGCTCAGTTAGGCATGGTGAAAACTTTCTCCTCCAAGGGCATACATAAAAGGCAAATGTTGGCAGTGGATGTCTCAAACTATTTAGTCAGTCACCTGTGTTCTTCTAGACTAGATGTTGGAGATGCTTCCTATAAAGGGCCAAATAGTAACCCTTAGCTTTTATAGAGCAGACAGTCTCTGTTGTACCTGCTCAGTGCTACCATTACAGAACGAAATCAGTCATAGACAATGTGTAAATAAATGGGATGGCTGTGTTCCAATAAAACTTTATTTATATTAAAAAAACAAGCAAGGGGATTCAGCCTGTAGTTTGGCAACCCCTGGTCTAAAGTCTTTAGAGCCTTGCAATATAGTTAGAGCTACAGAGGGGCAGCTGCATTTCTTGTTTCAGAATATTTTAAGATTTCCTGCAGTGGTTGGGGTAGAATTAGATGTGCAATTCCCCTTTCCCTATATTTTCTATGTGGGATACATGTAATTGGAAATTTGCCAACTGATGCTATTTTGGGAAGTTCTGGGTGTGTCTCCCACACTAGGCTGCTGAAAGGGCCCCAGTGGGGAGGCTAAAAACCCAGTGGGGAGGCTAAAAACCCAATTGACAACTGTATGGCCTTGAGTGAGTTGTCTATGCCTCAGTTTCCTCATCTATAGAATGGGGGTAATAACACCTACCCTACTGGAATGTTGAGAACATTAAAGGATATGTGGGCTGGATACTTCTTTATCTTGAGGAAGAGAACTGTCCTGCGCACTGTGGGATGTTTGGCTGCATTCCTGCTCGCTACCTATTAGATACTAGTGACACCCCCCGCCCCCCATTTTTTGACAACTAAAAATGTAGAGGACAATCAGATCAGAACAATGCCTGACATTCATTAAATGTCCATTCTTATTCGCAATTCTTATTGGGAACCTCAAATATTGAGGCTGGTGGTACAGAACATTACATATCCAGGTACCTCTGAAGACAAGCATCAGAATTTGTATAACAATAATATTAATAAAGGTGATACTGGTTCAAACATCGAGTTCTTACTATGTGCCAGGTGCAATTCTAAGCACTTCACCTGTATCAACTTACCCGACCCTTTTACAATCCAATAAGGTAGCTGCCCAGTCTTCGCAGCTCTCCCGGTGACAGCTTCTGCTGCTTACATTGGCTCACACTGTGAAGAGAAAGGCGTGAGCCTAGGGCCGGTTTTCTAAATGGCAAAACAATGTGCACAGGTGTGGCTTTGGAACCCCCCAGGATGCTCCAAGCTTGGAAACCAGTGTCCTTTTTGTTTTTTACCATTAGATGGCGCTCCAACGCCTGCAGTGGAAGCTGGGTTGGCCGGAGAGAGGGCTCTTTGGAGGAAAGCACAAACAGAAAGCCACGGCTCTCATCCATATTTGCTTAACATTTCTATGCTGACAAGATGCAGTCATTTTATTCCAAATGTGTAAATAGTATTGGATTTTTCAAGGATGCTTGCCTGAATCCGGGACAGAAGGGCCAAGAGGAGAGGGGAGAGAGAACAGATGGGGGAGGTCCAGAAAAGCTTGTCCACCCTGGCTTACTTCAGCTGTGAATTCCATTTATTTATGTGTTTTGTTCAAACATGCTGCAATGCGGATTTCTTCAACGTGGCTCGTACAGACCCTGTTCTCTGGCCTCTGTGAAGTAGGAGGCTACACTGCTGATTGCACTCAGGCTAGGACCGTGGTCGGCAAACTGCGGCTCGCGAGCCACATGCGGCTCTTTGGCCCCTTGAGTGTGGCTCTTCCTAAGCCTTAGGAGTACCCTAATTAAGTTAATAACAATGTACCTACCTACATAGTTTAAGTTTTAAAAATTTGGCTCTCAAAAGAAAATTCAATCGTTGTACTGTTGATATTTGGCTCTGTTGACTAATGAGTTTGCCAACCACTGGCTAGAATGAGGGATGGCAGGAGCAGGGAGGTGATGGCCCGCACTGTGGTTCGCCTTCTCTCAGGTGTCCGTTGCCTTCATTGAGTCCCTTGCCTCCTGGTGGATTATTACCTGGTACCTTGTTTAACTGAGGGTCCAGTGGCCCTTGAAGGTGAGACCTCAAGTTCATGGTTGTAATGAATGCGGGCCACATCCTGTCTCCACCCCCCACCTCAAAGCCTAACCTGGGACTCTTGCGTCTTATCTGAGTTGCAGAGGAGAGGAGGTGCCAGAGGGACTAGTTTTTCCCTTGAGACACCGTCCTTTTCATCTGTGACTGCTTCAGAGAGCCCAGGACACCCAGAGGATTTCCAGTTTCGAAGAGTTTCCCCACTCCCCCTCAGTGCTTTCTTAGGCGTCTGGAGGCCTGGCTTGTAGTAAGATCTCTATGAATATCTGGCTGAATGGATAGAGGTGGGTAGATGGGCAGGTGGGTGAATAATCGAACCCCTCTACTATTAGCTGAAAGAATATGTAAGATTTCATACAGTTGAGTAGGTGAAATGTTAACCTTCTTTTGTGAAAATTCAAGATCACCTTCAATAGTTTCTGTCCTTAAGAAGCATAGAGTCTTATAAGGAATTTGAGATATGCTGATAATTATTAAAATAGTGTAAAACTTACCATCTGTGGAGCACCTGCTATATACCAGGTTTATATTTATATAACACAAACATTTATAATAGATCTACTTTCTAAAAGAATGTATAGATATATGCTCTTATCTATAACATATATAAACTTGTAAGAGTTATATTATTGCCTTTCTAACAGATAAAAAAGAAAATGGAAGTTCAGAAAGAACAGACCAGCAACAATAATAACAATATTAAGCGACAAAGCCAGTTTGTAAACCATGACAGTCTGACCCTACAGCCCACACTCCAAGCCCTGAATCCAAATCCATGGTATTGCCTCTCAGTGAATATAAAGTAGGAAGTGTTTGGGAGTTGGCCAGGGATTTGGGATGGAGGGAAAGAAAGAACTTACAATCAGGGAGGGGAAATTTGGACAACATTGACTGAGGCTCATTACTTCCACAGAACATGGAATAATAGACATGCCACATGGGAAAAATTGATTTTGATAAACTTCACAGAATTTGAAATTGGGTATAAATTGAAATTGATGCTTTTGTATATTTTTTGAAGGGAACACCCTCCCCCCTTTTTATCTTCCTTATTTCTATTTCTTGTTCTGTGATTAGCGCTTGGGAAGAGATTATTTTCTTATTTAAAACCAAAGGAAAAAGCCAAAAGGCCCAGTGTCTTGTTAGTCCTGAATGAAGGACAGGCTGCAACTGATGACAACTTGATTTACCCTGGCTCCTGCCTTCTGAAGTGTGATCTCTTGAACCTTTGCCAGAAGCTGGATTGGCTTGTCACTTGAAATGTTGCAAAGGAGCTTTGCAAAAACGCTCTCAGAGAACTTGCTGACCGAGGATTGAATGATGCACTTTGGGGCTGAAATTTGCTGAGAGATGAAGTAGAGTGAAAGGTAGATTGTCAGAAATATCCACAAAGTAACTTTCCCGGAAAAAGTAGCAGTTTTAGTCAAGGAACAGGCCCCACTGCATGCTGCCTAGGTTTTTATTTTGAGAAGTTTTAAAAATACAGAGAACTTGAAGACACGTTTCTCCAGAGAAGATATACAAATGGCACATGAAAAGATGCTCAATATTGTCATTAAGGAAAGGCCAATCAAGACAGTCATAAAACACAACTTCACACCTATTGGAATGGCTAGAGTTCTTTTTAGAAAGGAAAATAAGTTTAGGCATGGATGTGGAGAAATTGGAACCCTTGTGCATTGCTGGTGGCAGGCAACATAAAATGGTGCAGTTACTGTGGAAAACAGTATGGTAGTTCCTCAAACAAGTAAACATAGAATTAGCATTCAACCCAGCAATTTCATTCCTAGGTATATACTCCAAAGAATAGAAACAGGGGCTCAAACAGATAGTTGTATGTCAATGTTTATTGCAGATTATTCACAGTAGCCAAAATATACGTAGAAACCACCCAAGTGTCCACCAGCAGATGAATGGATAAACAAAATGTAATATATGCATACAAAAGAATATTATTTGACCATAAAAAGAAATGAAGTTCTTATTTTTTAAAAATTTTTTTAAAAAAATATATTTTGTTGATTTTTTACAGAGAGGAAGGGAGAGGGATAAAGAGTTAGAAACATCGATGAGAGAGAAACACCCATCAGCAACCAAGGTACATGCCCTTGACCGGAATCGAACCTGGGACCCTTGAGTCCTCAGGTCGACGCTCTATCCACTGAGCCAAACCCGTCAGGGCAGGAATGAAGTTCTGATACATGCTACAACATGGATGAACCTCAAAAATATTATGTTAGGTGAAATAAGCCAATATAAAAAGACAAATATCTAGAACATGCAAATTCATAAAGATGGAAAGTAGATTAAAGGTTACCAGGGGCTGAGGGAGAGGGAAGAGAAGAGTTATTGCTTAACTAGAGGCCCGGTGCACAAAAATTTGTGCACTCGGGGGGGAAGAGGGGGTCCCTCAGCCCATCCTGTGCCCTCTCACAGTCTGGGACCCCTCGGGAGATAACGACCTGCTGGCTTAGGCCTGCTCCTGAGTGGCAGAGGGCAGGCCCAATCCCTAGGTGCAGCCCCTGGTCGGGCTCAGAGCAGGGCTGATTGGGGAGTTGGGGCGCCACCCCCTGTCATGCACAGAGCAGGGCGGATTGGGAGGTTGCGATGCCACCCTCAGTCAGGCTCAGGGTAGGGCTGATTGGGGGGTTGGGGCACCGCCCCCTGTCACACTCAAGGCAGGTTCAATGGGGAGGTTGCGGCGCCACCCCCTGTGATGCACAGAGCAGGGCCAATCAGGGGGTTGGGGCGCTGCCCCCTGTCACTCACAGAGCAGGGCCAATCAGGGGGTTGGGGCACTGCCCCCGCCCCCATCACGCACAGAGCAGGGCCCATCAGGGGGTTGGGGAGCTCCCCCTCTCATGCACAGAGCAGGGCCCATCAGGGGGTTGGGGAGCTCCCCCCTGTCATGCACAGAGTAGGGCGAGTAGGGCCGATAGGGGAGTTAGGGCACCGCCCCCTGTCACCCACAGAGCAGGGCCAATCAGGGGGTTGGGGCGCCACCACTGTCACACTCAGGGCAGGGCCGATGGGGAGGTTATGACTCTACCCCGTCACACACAGAGCAGGGCCCATGGCGGGGGAGGGGGTTGGGGCACCACCCCCTGTCACACACAGAGCTGCAGGGAGATCAGGGGGCTTGGGCGCTGCCCCCTGTCATGCTGATCTGGTGCCAGGAGGCCTCGTGGCTCCGCTGATCCCTGTGCTGGGAGGCATATTACCCTTTTACTATATAGAATAGAGGCCTGGGGGCTGGCTGGTTTGCCCTGAAGGGTGTCCTGGATCAGGGTGGGGGTCCCCACTGGGGTGCCTGGCCAGCCTGGATGAGGGGATGATGGCTGTTTGCAGCTGGTCACACACCCTTCAGGGTGGGGGTCCCCACTGGGGTGCCTGGCCAGTCTGGGTGAGGGGCTGAGGACTGCTTTCAGGCTAGGGGTTTTGACTGAAGCTCCCAACCACTCCTTTTTTTCTTTTTTTTTTTTCTTCTGGGCCAGCTTTAGCTCTGGCTCTAGCTCTGAGGCTTCCGCTGCTGGTTTGTTTGCCGTTCTATAATCGAAACAATGTATAACTTCAGCTCTGAGATCCCAGCCGGCTATATTTGTTAGAATGTTTCAAACTGCCAGCTCAGAGTCCGGCAAGTCAGGCGGGGAACGTTGGAGTCTGCAGTCCCTGGAGCAAGCAAGCCTCATGTTCGCTTCCAGCTGCCTGGCTGCCGGCCGCCATCTTGGCTGACAGTTAATTTGCATAAGGATACGCTGATTAGCCAATCGGAAGGGTAGCGGTCGTACGCCAATTACCATTTTTCTCTTTTATTAGTGTAGATGAGTACAGAATATTTCTCTTTAGGGTGATGAAAAGCTTTTAGAAATAGTGGTAGTAATTGCACAGCATTGTGAATGTAATAAAACAGTTAAAAAATATATCTTTGGCTCAATTGGCGTGGCTCAGTGGTAAATAAAAATATATTTTAAAAAATATATGTTTGTATTGATTTTGGAGAGAGGAAGAAGCAGAGAGAGATAAAAGCATCAATGATGAGAGAGAATCATTGATTGGCTACCTCATGCACTCCTACTGAAGATTGAGCCCACCACCCAGGCATGTGACCTGACTGCGAATCAAACTGTGACCTCTTGGTTCATGGGTTGACCCTCAATCACCGAGCCACACCAGCCAGGCTGTAATAAAAAAATACAAAAACAAAACCAAAAAAACAAATACAGAAAGCATAAAAGTAGAAAAATACAGAAAAAATTAAGCAACAACAGAATATATAACAATCACTTGTGCTCATTGGGTAGAAGTAACAAATATTAATGTCTTATTACATTTCCCCCTAGATATTTAGAAAATAAGATAAATCATGGCTGAAAGAGTTATTCCCTTGTCACATATGTGATGAATGCCCCTGCCACATCTCTGTGGCTGGTGTCTGAGTCCCCTCACAGCTCTGGTGGACAGTTCTGACGCATGCTGACTGCTGGCCACCTTAATAGCGGCATCTTTCAGATCCTGTGGAGGAGGGCGCCCTCTAGCGGCAAGGGAGCTTGCTCGGCCTGTCCACAGGGCAATCCAAAAGGGCCCAGAGATGCAAGGCCGGAGGCCAATCCTCCTTCAAAGAGAGACGGGAGTCGGAAAGTAGGGATCTCAGATTCCTTGTCTCTTTATGAGTCAATTAATCCTGAGGCATGTTCTCTGTGACTCTTAGAGGGTCCTCTACCCCCGAGAGTGAGCCCCAGTAGCCCACAGTAGTAACCTTCAGATTCAGACACACTTTATTGGCATTTCTTGCCTCCCTATCTCTCTTTCCCAACCTTCTCTCTGTGCTTCCTGCAATGTTCACCCCAGTAAACTATCTGAATCCAACTCCTTATTTCAGGCTCTGTTTTCAGAAGAACCCAAACTAGGACACCCCCTCTCTCTTTTCCGCCTCCTCACACATCAGAGACCATTGCTTTCATGAAGTTGGTGTAAATGCTCCTGATCTATGTTTTTTATAACTTGTGACTAATACATCAACAATCTGTGCTTTCATGGGTTTTAAAGGATTGTATGGTCCTAGCCGGTTTGGCTCAGGGGATAGAGCATTGGCCTGCAGACTGAAGGGTCCCGGGTTCGATTCTGGCTGGGGGCACATGCCCGGGTTGCAGTGCTCGGTCCCCAGTGGGGGGTGTGCAGGAGGCAGCCTATCAGTGATTCTCTCATCATTGATGTTTTTATCTCTCTCTCCCTCTCCCTTCCTCTCGGAAATCAATAAAAAATATATTTTTAAAAAAGAATTGTATGAATGGCATCATTGTGTGTGAATGGTTCTGCACCTTGCATTTCTCACTCAGTATGTTTCTGAGATTGCTCCATGTGTTAAGAGTGATCTGGTTCATTATTTTTAACTACTGCATGAGACTTGAACCATTGCATGACTGAACCACGATTTATTTAGCCACCCCTTCCATGATGAGCATTTATGATTTCCCCATTTATTTTGCTGTTACAAACAATTTTTTAAGCTTTTTGTTCCCACCCTAGACAGGCAGTCGCACAGTGGTTAGAGCTCAGTCTTTGACCCCCTCATCCTAAAACAGTGATGTGACCAGGTTATTGTGAGGACTGGATGAGTTGTCTATAGAACATTTAATATGGCACTTTAATATGGTTCACTGTTTGTTTTTTAATTATTTTTAAAAATTGATTTCAGAGAGGAAGGGAGAGGGAGAGAGAGATAAAAACATCAATGATGAGAGAGAATCTTTGTTTGGCTGCATCCTGCATGCCCCCTACTGGGGATCGAGCCAGCAATCCAGGCATGTGCCCTGACCCGGAACTGAACATTGACCTCTTGGTTCATGGGTTGATGCTCAACCACTGAGCAACACTGTCTGGGCTACCTACGGTTCACTGTAACCTCCCTGAGACTCAGCACCACAAGTAACTTCTGTTGGGTTGAACACTTACTACATAAGACACAACTCGGAGCATGGACTTGGGACCAAGGTTGCATGTGTTTGAATCCCACCCACCCTCTCCATGTGGTCTTAGCTAAGCCCCTGGCCTTTGTTACATCTTCACTCTGCAAAGTGGGGGTATTGATTGCACCTGCTTCATTGTGCTGCAGTGAGGATTAAACAAGCAAATGCATGTACAGCTTCCAGAGCAGTGGTTCTCAACCTTGGCTGCACATTAGAATCACCTGGGAATCTTTTAAAAATCCTGATTTCTGGGCCTCATCCTCCGGAAATTCTGTTTCTTTGTTACTAATGTTGTGGCCCCACCCCATAACAAAGAAACAGAATTTCCGGAGGATGAGGCCCAGAAACCAGGATTTTAAAAAGATTCCCAGGTGACTCTAATGAGCAGCCAAGGTTGAGAACCACTGCTCCAGAGGCTTCAGGCAGCACCAGCAGCACCCCAACACGTTATCTCTTCACCATCACAGCAGCTACTCAAGGTAGATGATGCTCCCTCAGTTTACAGAAGTGGAAACTGAAGTACGAGGGGAGCCCAGGACTTGAACTCAGATGCATCTCACTCTTATGCTTGTGGCACGACCCTTACATCACTGCATCTTTTCTTAGGGCTGCAGAATATGTCAGCGTCCCTGCTGCCTGAGTCTGTGTATTATTTGGGCTCCAAATGGCAGCCCGGAGCCCCTGCTTCACTTTTCTGTTTTATTGGCGTAGTAGAAGACGAGATGGATCCCCTTGCTCTGGCAATTAGGGCGGAAAATATCGTTCTTGAGCACTGGGACTTGAATTTCTGCCTGTGGAACGGCTGTAAATGGATCTTCCCTCTCCTTACATTTATCACTACTCGGGATTGCTTCTTTGGGAAAGGGTCTGTAGAAACAGATAGATGACAGGTAGATAGGCAGGTGACAGACAGATGGATTGATAGGTAGATGGATGATAGACAGATAGACAGACGGGCAATTAAATTGGCACTGGCCCAGGCGAAAGCTCTACCCACTGGCTCCTTACACGGCGTACTTGTGGGCCACGCGACCAGGGGCTTCTTGCAGGAAGCTCTTTGGGCGACGCTGGAGTGTTCTTACACAGGGGCTTGCTGGGTGCACTGTGGGAAGCAAGCTCTGGGGGCTGGAGAGGACAGGTGGAGGTAGCCCCTCTCACCACTACACAGTTGGAAGCAGACCGTTTCCAGCACAGTCCAAAGTGAAGAAAAAGGCCCGTGCTGCAAAAGCGGGAGTCTTAGTAACGCCAACAAACGAAACTGCCTGCCTTCAGGAGCGCTGGCAGGCTGGGTCTCTTTGCAGAGCTTTTCAATAAAATGTTTGTTTAAACAGCAGCTAGGCTGGGCCCTAGTGGGTTTATTTGCTGGTCATTAGCTGCCTGAAGGAGAAGATGGGGAACAATACGTTGAGAAGCTTCAAATTAAAAGTTAGAAATTTCGCCGTTGAACATGAAGCAATGGATGTGAGGACATTTCTAACACCCCAAGGTAAATTAAGCACAAAAATTTAAGAAAATGGATCCTTTTCATCCAAACTCTACTGATAAGCAACCGTTTCCAAAGCTTGGCAGACACGGTTCCCTCTGCTTGGGCCTCTCTTTGCAGCCGCATCTTTGCCTGCCTGATCCTACTGACGTCTGCCTTGCTGTGGAGGCATCTGGGACATGTGACCTCCAGGCCCTCTGAGGCACAAAATCTCTTAAAGTCCTCAACCTGGAAGTGACATGTGTTTCTCCTGCTCTCATTCTATTGGTCAGAACTAGTCATATGGCTCCATCTTTACTGCAGAGGAAGCTGGGAAATCTAGGGGAGACCATGGAATATTTGTGGCGGATTAACAATCTCTGCTACATCCCTAAGACTAGGTTGAGCATCCTTCCTATGTGTTTGCGAATTTTCCAATCACAGAACTCCTCTCTCTCTCTCTCTCTCTCTCTCTCATTGCCTGTTTACTAGCCAATGCAAGTCCCAAATCTATAAACTCATTGAGAGAAGGACTAGAACTCATTCGCCATTAGCATCCCTTGCACTTAATCCAACACAGCACAAGATGGGGATTCACTAAATAGCTACTGAGTACATGAAAAAAGAGAAGGAATAAATGACCCTTCCAGGATATAGCTAGTAAAAATTATGCAAAAATTGTATAATTGCTTTTATATAAATCTCTCACCCAGGAGGTTGAACATTTCGTCTGTGAATCAGATGGTTTTTAATCTCCTAAGTGTCAATCAGATTCTTTGATCTGAGAATACTTCAGACAGAAGCATTTGAAATCTCCCCTCCCTTAAACTTATACACTGGGTAGATTTAACACTAGTTTCTATTCAAAGCTTCATGACTTAATCCTAGCTTGCCTACTAATCATAACTTGGTTGATGGTTTTCTATGCTATGTACACAAATTAGGGAGAATAAGCTCATGACTTTTTTCTCCCCCACATGACCAATATTTTAAATATATTATTATTATTTATGTAAAAATAATATATGTGTTCAGAGCATGTATTAGGGTGATGCTAGCTGCTATAACAAAATAATTCATAAATATTGGTGGCTTATTAAAAATTCTAGCTTACACAGAATTTCAGAGTGTGTTCTCAGTGGGCAGGTAGCTCACCATGTGGTGAATTGGGAGAATGGCCTCCTTTTATTTGTGTTTCTCCTTCCTCTAGGGCAGAGGTGGGGAACCTTTCTTCTGCTAGAGGCTATTTGGATATTTATAACATCACTCGTGGACCACACAAAATCATCAACTTAAAAATCAGCCTGCGCCCTCGCTGGTTTGGCCCAGTGGCTAGAGTGTCAGCCTGGGGACTGAAGGATCCCAGGTTCGATTCTGGTCAAGGGTATAGGCCTGGTTTGCGGGTTCAATCCCCAGTTGCGGGTGTGCAGGAGACAGCCAATCAATGATCCTCTCTCATCATTGATGTTTCTATCTCTCTTCCCTCTCCCTTCCTCTCTGAAATCAATAAAAAGATAGTTTTAAAAAATTAGCCTCCTATATTTGGTCAAACATTTAATTAACTCACGCCTAATGCCGTGGCAGAGCCAGGTCACATGCTTTTGCCGGCCTTATACGGCCTGGGGGCTGGGGCCTCTGGATCCTCTACCCCTGCTTCAGGGCTTCTGGATCCTCTACTTCCACTTCGTTGTTTTTTTCTTTATTTTTTAAAAATATTATTTTTAAAAATTACTTTTCAGTTATAGTTGACATACACTATTATATTAGTTTCAGGCGTACAGCATAATGATTAGATATTTATATACCTTATGAAATGATGACCCTGCTACTAGTAAGTCTAGTACCCATCTCAAGTTGGTTTCCATTCCATTAGTGAGAACTAGTTATGTGGTCCAACCTTCACACAAGGCATGCTGGGAAATGTAGTCATGACTGGTCGGCTCCTCAATAGCAACAAATGTCCCAGAGACATGGCCTGGTTGCTTCTGTAGCATCCATTTACCACAAACAGAAAGCACTTTGACTTTCCGTGGATTCACCCTCTACCATTCTCAGCCATGTGATTTAGATGAAGCTGACTCTATTGCTTGCCACAGTGGGTGGGCTGTGCTCCATGTAAGCCAATTAGCAAATCATATACCAGGGGCCCCAGTGACTAGGTTAGGGATGGGGCCATCATATAATTCAGGCCAGTGGGAAAAGTGACTCTTCAGACTTGTGCTAGAGTGGTCAGAAAGATCCTCTCTTTTATTTTGTGTGTGTCTGTGAGGTCTGGGACAGCTTCTGTTATTGTCATTTTGCTATCATGAGAGGGCCATTTTGAAGCTGTGTGTGTGTGTGTGTGTGTGTGTGTGTGTTCGTGCGCTCGCGTGTGCCCGCGCTCGCGCAATTATCCTGTCATGCCTTGCTTTTCCCACAGAAACCACAATAAAGGTTGTGGCCTAAGAGCTTCCCTTGCTACTGTCATCTGCCTCCTAATATCTTCATCAAGTGCCCACCTGGTGTTTTTCTGGGACCTTGTGTCTCTAGAACCTATGAGTACAATAAGCATAATTCTTCTACATGCATTTCTCATCTCTCCCATGGCCAAAACGGACTGGTCACTCTGTGAATGCACAGTTTAAATAGTTTAAACGGCTCACTGCCTATCTATCCTACTGGTTCTGCAGCTCTGTTGAAACCTTGCCTAATACAACAGATTTGGAATCTATTTCAAAGACAGGCTAAGAGGTTTTGTGGTCGGTTTGAATGAAGGGATGCAGGAAAGCAGTTTATCAAGGAGCGCAGGTCCTTTCAGCCCACACAATGATCCCTCACACCCCCTTTCATCGTGAAAGAGGGAAGTTTTGGCCAAAGTCAGGGCTTGGGCAGCTCACCTTGTACTTTCTGAATGATTTTCTCCTACCTTTGATCTTTTCCTGCAGAACAGGGTTCACGTGTTCAGACCCTATTCACTGATCATTTCTTACAGGGCTGGTATGTTTTCCTGCCTTGCTTAATTAGCACTTTAGGGGTGAACCTGCTGGAACTGTGGGCAGAACTCCATGAAGTACAAGTAAAGCGAGTGTTTTCAGGACCAGTGGCTCCAGCCACCAGATACCTCTAAAGGTTTTTCATTCTTTTCCCTTGTGGTCCATCACCTTTCCCTGTGCGAAAACAGTTAGGGAAGGCGGGGACTGGGCTTTGAGGTATATTTTTATGGAAGGCCCTAGACTAGGGGAGACTGATGGTTTTAAACCAGGCTTTCCATATACTAGTAGGGACAGTGTCAGGATCCCAGGTGATATCAGAAGCCATTTCTTTTTTAAAATATGTTTTTATTGATTTTTGAGAGAGAGAGGAAGGGAGAGGGATAGAAGGTAGAAACATCGATGAGAGAGAAACATTGATTGGCTGCTTCCTGCATAACCCCTACTGGGGATTGAGCGGGCAACCCGGGCATGTGCCCTGACTGGGAATTGAACCGATGAATTCTTGGTTGATGCTTAACCACTGAGCCACACCGGTCGGGCTGAAGCCTTTTCAAAGGAATCTAGCAGCCACGGTGTTGATATCAGGGGAGAGGACCATTCCTTGTGGAGGACTCCTGGGGAGATTGCTCAGCTAACCACAGATCCTCCTGGAACTTTCTAGATGCAATTGACAAATCCCTGCTGTGTGCGGGCAAAGAGGCATCCTGGGAGTGGAAAACTGGGACAAGTGCCCCACTGGGGCCCAGAAGGGGGTCTGCAGTTTTAGATTCTTTTAAGCAAGAAAGTGATTCTAGGCTGCAGGCACAAAACGTTTAAAAGAAGAACCCAAGCTCATGTATAGTCAGGCAGCTCATGACCCTGTTCCATCATGAAGCAAAAGGAGGGTGGTTTCCTGTGGCTCCTGAGTTCAAGGCTTCCCTTGAAAGTCATGAAAAGCAGGAAAGGGCCCTCCCCCACTGAAAAAGCCATAAATGCTCATTATAAAAAAAAAAAAACCACACAGTACAGATATAAATATAAAGAGGAAAGAGGAAAATTTCTTACTACCCAGAGATAGTCACTGTCAACATTTTGATAAATATTCTTCTGGATATTTCTAAATATACATTTACATCCTCTCTCTCTCTCTCTCTCTCTCTCTCTCCCTACACACACACACACTCACACCCTCCCCCACTTCTATGCAAATGAGATCGCATCCTACTTGTTCTCTTATTCTGTAACCTGCTTTTTCACTCAACATTATGCCATGGCCCTCTTTCTGGGTCAACACATTTAGAAATATCTTATCAATTTTAGTGGCTGCTTAAAATTCCACTGTATGGTTAAAATATTCAATATTTAACCAGCTCTCTATTGGTAGACATTTAGGTTGATTTCGACATTTATTGTAGAGAATGTTGCTCTGAAAATCCCCGTGGTTACATCTTGATCCACATGTATAATTTATTGCTCATTTAAACATCTCTCTCTCTTTTTAAAGTACCGTACATAATAGCCGTTTGGGGTTGAGATGAGAAAATACTGTGGCATTTTCTGAGACTTCTGAATCCCCGAGGAGCATTCTCAGTATGGAAACGAAACAGAGGAACCAGGGCTAACTCATGCTGCCCAGACGGCCATGATTATAAGGAGCACGGGTTAGGGGTGTGGCGGTGGGGTGGGGGGACACATGCTAAAAGTTCCAGTTCCTGGGCAATCGGTGACCTATGGCATCGGTCTCCTTGGGGGCTAAAACACAAGCCCTAGGCATAGATGGTGACCCAGGGGCAGAGAGAAGCAGGACGAAGCTGTGAGAACTCACATTGTCTGTATAATTGAGGTTTGGACCCAGTTTAAATATCTGGGAGGGACACAGGGAGCCAGGAAATATGGTGCAATAAAGTGTTAAATACAAGTACAAGATGTGTTGGTAGCACCAAAAAGGCTCCCCAGCCTTTGGAAGTCTGGGAAGGCTTCCTGGAGGAAGCCAACTCCCAGTAAGTGCTCTAAGGGGTTTTGGAAATGGCCAATTGATGGAAACACGGGAAAGGGGCTCAGGGAGCGCATCCTAGGAGGAGGGCAAAGCTGTCGTAGAGGCCAGGTGAAGAAAAAGACATGGTCCTTGCCCACATTGAGCCGTAAATCTAGACAAACAAACAAACAGGTAATTTCTTACCTTCTCAAGGACTTGTGTGCATGCATATGAGCATAACCAATGGACACAGACAGTAGTGGGGTGAGGCCATGTGCTGAGGGGTGGGGGTGGCCAGGGAGAGGCCAATGGGGGGAAAAGGAGACTCATGTAATACATTAAACAATAAAGAACTTAAATTGAAAAAAGATTATAGAATTACCAAATTATATGAAGATATTACTATTCAACATAGGTAATTTGATAGTAAAAAAAAAAAAAAGAAAAGAAACGGGTAAGTTCAAAACAGTGCTAAATATGATGGCAGTGGGGTTGTGACCCACACTGGGGAAGTGCTTGGGATCTAATGAGACTTCTTAAAACCTGATATTGTCCTGAAGGGCACATCTCCCCTCTTGGCCTTGTGGACCCAAATGCCTTTTCCTGTAAACTCAGAAAGCAGTACGTTGGTGTTTGCTTCAGTGCCCAGTGTCGTTGTCATTAAGGGTCTTCATTTTCATGTGGCCATGATAGTAAATGAAGTCATTTACCAGACAGAGGGCAGAACTTGAGCATGGAAACAAGCCAGGATTGCTTTGTGGTGACTCCCGGGCTTACGTGAGAAGTGGAAAACAGCGTGGTAGCTGTCAGTAGAACTGAGATTATGAGAAGGAAACCAGGAGAAAAGGTCATTTTAAGAAACTCCAATGTGGCCCTGGCTAGTGTGGCTCACTGGGTTAGGCGTCATCTATGCACCAAAAGGTTTCTGATTCAATTCCTAGTTGGGGCACATGCTGCTGATCGATGTTTTGGTCTCACATCTATGTTTCTCTCTCTCTCTCCCTCTCCCTTCCTGTCTCTCTAAAAATTGATAGAAGTCCTAGCCACTTTGGCTTAGTGGCTAGAGCGTTGGCCTGTGGACCGAAGTGTCCCGGGTTCGGGTCCAGTCAAGGGCACAGAGTTGGTTGCAGGCTCCTCCCCGGCTTGGGCCCTGATTGGGGCCCGTGCAGGAGGCAACCAATCGATGTGCTTCTCTCACAACGATATCCTGTCTGCCTTTCCCTCTCTCTTCCACTCTCCCTAAAAATCAATGGAAAAATATCCTCAAGGGAGGATTTTTAAAAATTGATTAAAAAAATATATATATTTTAACAAAGAAACTGCAATGCCCCTAAGAGTTGGTTTGACATGAGCTATATCACCTAAAGGTTTTGGGACTTCATGAACTCCCTCCGCAGCCTGTGGTGGTTCCTGACTGTCTGCCTCTAGCTTTACGAGGAGTGAAGACATGAGTGTAAATGATTGCTTATATATGACAGCATGGTGAGGGCATGCTTCTCTGAGTGTGGTTCATGAACCAGGTACTTTAGAACCGTCTGGAAACTTCTAGAAGGCTTGCAGGCGGCACTGACATGATGGGGGTAGCCATAGGTCGACAGGACCATAGATGGCTACAGATCTAATGGCTAAACAATTGTGTTAATGAAGCTGCTATCTCCTACAGTCTTACTCCACTGCTCACTCTCCCTCCCTTCCTAATGGCAGGTCCTGTTGATTCTACTGCTCTCCCCCCTGCCACTGGCTTATTAGTTCAGACTTTATCATCTCTCATAGGAATTACTGTCATAGCCCTTAACTACTCTCCTAGCCTTCTGTTTCTAAATTCTCTGCATTCTTTAACTGACCATCAGAATTCTTTGTCTCTTTTAGAGCCTCTCTTAGTTCTAAAGAAGACCTGTTGGCTTTGACTAAATCTTACTGTCTCTCCTTTTTAAAAAAAATATTTTTTTTATTGATTTCAGAGAGGCCGGGAGAGGGAGAGAAAGAAAGAAACATCAATGATGAGAAACATTGATTGGCTGCCTCCTGCATGCTTCACACTGGGGATGGAGCCCACAACCCGGGCATGTGTCCTGACTGGGAACTGAACTGTGACCTCCTGGTTCCTAGGTGGGTGCTCAACCACTGGGCTACACTCGCTGGGCTTACTGTCTCTCCATTTTTTTTCTATTTTATTTTATGTTTTAAATTTAAATTCTTTATTGTTTAAATTATTATATGTCTCCTTTTTTCCTCATTGACCACTCCCCAGCCACCCGCACTCCCCAGCACATGCCCTCACCCCCCTACTGTCTGTGTCCATTGGTTATGCTCATATGCATGCATACAAGTCCTTTGGTTGATCTTTTACCCCATCACCCCTTTCCTTCCTTCATAGGTTGGACAGTCTGTTCAATGCTTCTATGTCTGTGGTTCTATTTTTGTTCATCAGTTTATGTTGTTCATTATATTCCACAAATGAGTGAGATCATGTGATATTTATCTTTCTCTGACTGGCTTATTTCTCTTAGCATAATGCTCTCCAGTTCCATCCATGCTGTTGCAAATGGTAGGAATTCTTTTTTCGCAGCAGCAGCGTAGTATTCCATTGTGTAGATGTACCACAGTTTTCTAAGCCACTGTCTCCTGGTTCCCATCGTTCACTGTTTTAAAAAGTCACAAATACCTTTATGAGAAACGAGCTTTTTAAGACCAGAGACTCCACTTGTAGCTTCTGGTGGCAATTAGGTAAACAATAATGGATAGTAAAACACTGGCAAATTTTAATAATAATAATAATAATTTTTAATCCTCGCCCAAGGATATGGGCTTTTTAAATTAATTTGACAGAGAGAGAGAGAGAGAGAGAGAGAGAGAGAGAGACCAATGTGAGAGAGAAACATTGGCCACCTCCAGTACACACCCCAAAAGGACTGGTAATTGAACCCACAACCTTTTGGTGTATAGGATGATGTTCTGAGCCACCCAGCAAGGGCTTAATTATTTTTTATAGCTCAGTATTAACTCATATTAATATTGACACTAATTTTCATTTGAGGTTTATTTTCAAGCACCTTCTCTGGACAATTTCTGTAGAGAGATAGGCTAAGCGGTTCTTATTCATAGGGGCTTGCATTGGTAACAGCAAAGCATGGATTTTCTAGTTATTGAAAATGTCCAACGCAGGTGCCTGAAACCACCATTTTTGCCATTTCCTTCCTAGTAATTCTCAGGTTCCTTCTCTATAACTAAGCAAGAAAGGCATTTGAGGAACTCTGATGAGGAGCAAAGGAAATTGAGTTTCAATGGGGTCAGCTAGTCCTCTATTTCATTTTTTAAAGTTTTCTTTGACTTTGTTTTAGAGCAATAGGTGAACTTGATTTTTTTGTTCTAAGAAGGCAACCTTAAAGTTATGTTTTATTGAGGTGAGGGTGGCATGGTATTTGAGGGAGTAATAGAAAATCATAGGGTCAGAATTCTGGCTCTGCTTTTTATATGTTCTGTGACCTTGGGCCTTGTGTTTAATCTCAAAGGACCTGTGAAAATGGGAGAATGGTCATAGGTAAGGGACATGGAATAGATTTCAACTCATTCCACCGCTTCTGGTGCCTGGAGCTGTGTGTTGAGAAGAATTCAGAGGCTGAACACCGTGATGGTTAATGATGTCTGTCATGGATGCAGGGTCAGGAGAAGCAGTACAAGCGCTGCGCATTTCCCATCCTTTCTATACGACCTTTAAACTGCTCTTCTAGGCTGTAAAAATGGATGCTTCTGGTGTTACAAAACAATGAGCCACTAAGTGCTCTGTTAAATGATCTCCAAAGTGTAGTTTACTGATTTAAACTTAAAACAAACTTCTATCCCGATTCAGCCATCACAGTTTGGAGAAGCGAACTGCAGATGATCTTTGATATTTGGGGTTCATTATTTACCTTTCTGTGCTATATAGGCATCTCTGGACATTTGACCAGTTGGCGTCAGAGACACGGGCCTCTCACACTGTTTCTTTAATTTTAGTTATTCAGAAGTAATCATTGTTTTAAATCCTCACCTGAGGACATGTTTCCATTGATTGATTAATTGAGAGAGAGATAGATAGAGAGAGAGAGAGACATTGATTGGCTGCCTCCTGTACACACCCCCGACCAGGGATCAAACCCCAAACCTAGGTATGTGCCTGACCAGCAATCAAACCTGCAACCCTCCGGTGCATGGGATGGTGTTAGAGCACTGACCACTGGAAACACCTGCGAGGGCCAGAAATAATCATTCTTAACACAAGAACCACAGGGATGTTTCCTCCAAGTCTTTGTGAGCTTGTAGGCGCCTGTGAAAAACAAAGGGGACCTTAATGTGACAGGGGTGGAGTGAAATATGAAAGACAAAACCACGAAGCCCTCAATGGCAGGTAGAGCTGGACTGAAGCTCCGCTATGAGCTGAGGGCATGGATGCAGAGGCCCTCAGAGGGCGCGGGCCCCCTCCAGACGTTGAGGCCTGGGAGGTGACGGATCCTCCCAGGATCCCATAGCTAATCAGTGGCAGAGCTGGGGCTCCTGACAGCCAGGAGAGAGGGCTCTTTCTCCCACACCATGCAGCACCCTCCAAATGGCTCCCAAACTTCCGATCTTTGTCATAAACATGGGGTGCAAATGTGGCTATATTGCTTTGTTTTGTAACTTAAAAATGGGTAAAAACGCCCATGTGAGAGATTAACAGGAAGTTTAATATCTATTTAGGGGCTCTGCCCTCACCCCTCCATGAATGGGCCAAGAAAAGTGGGGACTTAGACAGTCTAAGGGAGAGAGGTATTCAGCGGGGAGAACCTGAAACCACAGCAGTCTGCTACTGCCATTACCTCTCACTGCCACACGGTGTCACTGTGGAACCCTGAGTCCTAGTCCAGTGGACAAAGCTGGTCCAGGGCTAATTCAGGGCTCCCTGCGGTCCACATGACTCATCTTCCTTAGATGACCTGTTTGTACCAAATCTGGCTGAGGACATCACAACTTAGTATTCAGTACATTCGGTCTCTAGCACAGCTGCTCTGCTAATGGGCAGCGCAAGTGGTCTGGGCATCTGCCCTTACACACTTGCAGCCACTCCCTCTTTTTTCTGGGGACCCACGAGGGTTGAGGCAGTGTTTCCTTTCAAAACTCTCAAGACCAAAGGACACTATTACCTTTCTTTCCCCAACAAGAGACCCCGATTACCTTTAGGCCTGTGGTTCTCAACAGGGGGCCATTTGTCCCCCGGAGGCATTTGGCCAGATGCCCGGGCCACATGCCCAGGTGGTTTGCTCAGATCCATCTGTGTGTGTCTGAATGTTGGGTGCCTTCATCCTGTAGAATCCCTCCCAGGACCTAAGGAAGGGGTGATGACCTCAAATATCTACCAGGCTCCGGTGGGTGAAGCAAATGACAAGGCAGGGGGAGAGGGGGCCACAGAGAACTGCAGGGTGCCTCCATTCCCGCCGCCCAGCCCCCGCCACCCCCCCCCCCCATGGCTGCTGTGTGGGCAGGTGAGTCCAGGGGGCAAACCTTCTAATTTTTTTTAAAAGAAAAGCCATACAACTATATTTTCATTTGAAACAGCCCGCCCTTTAAAACATTGACACCTAGCTAAAACTTTTTAGACATTGTGTGTGGTGGGGGGAAAGAGAAATCTGAGGGTTTCCTGAGGCTTGTCCATGTGCTGTGCTGCGGCAAGAACTCCCATCTCCTTCAGAAAGCCCACAGCAGCTGTCTTTGCAGTGTCATCTGTCCTCGCCGGTCCACATGCCATCCTGAGGCACAGTCAGCAGCGAGTCAGGATGGAGAGGAGGGGTCAGGGCACAGATTTGTGACCAAAGTATGAACTAGATTTAACAAACAGTTGTGTCCTGCTTCCTATGTCCTAGCCCTGTTCTAAGCACAAATACTGGCCATTTTCACCCTGATAACAACCCACACGGACTTACTGCTACTAATCCCATCGGATACATGGCTGAGGCCCCAGAGGTTGTGTAACTTG
Organism: Myotis yumanensis; assembly: GCF_028538775.1. NCBI lineage: Eukaryota > Metazoa > Chordata > Mammalia > Chiroptera > Vespertilionidae > Myotis > Myotis yumanensis. The sequence continues at coordinate 91,028,202 of NW_027223755.1, forward strand.
TGGTCATGCAGTTCATCAGGGATGCGGCCAGGATTCCAACGTAGGAAGCCTGACGGCAGTGTCTGTTCTCTACACCCTATTCCAGCAGCCTTTCGAAACAAAGCAGAAAAAGCAGCCTTTGCTTTCTATTTCATGAGGGTCGTCCTTCAAATGGAGGCGTTGGGAAAGAGACTGCAAATGAGCCCCACTGATCGGATGCTGATGGTAGAGGAAGCATCTAAATAGGATGCTGATGGTAGATGAAGCGTCTAGATAGCTGGGGAAGGACCCCGCCCTTTCTCCTCTGTCTCCATCCCGGGAAACTCCTGAGCCCAGGGAAGCCCCATCCTCGTGTGTTCTCCGATGTGGCTAGACTATCACGGGGCGGGAAGATGGCTGCTAAGCCTGAAAAACACAGAGACATTCAGCGAGGATTGGTCTTCAGTATAAAAGATAATTAGACCCGGAGAGATGATTTTAAAGGCTGCCTTTTAAGATGTGCCTTTCCAGTCATCAAAAGTGTTCTTCCCACTGTGAGCACCAGGAGGAGGAGGAGCCAGGGATGAAAGTAGCGGGCACATCGCTGCTTCATCCAGCCAGCTCCGCGCTCAGGAGTGCCGTGTGGCAGAGAGGGGCAGCCACTTCTCTCCGCTCTCCCTGACACAGATGGTGTGGTCAAAACAGCTGAAACTTTACCAGTAGATTTGGGCACAGCCCCGGACCCTGCCAGCCCCGTAGGTGTTACTGTAATAGAGGGATAGGGGAAACTATGCCAGCTCTTCCAAGTGCAGATGAACCTTCTGCAGGGGTGTTGGGGAATCAGCTGGGGTCTCCGAAAATGCAAGGCCTTTTGCAAGTGGTTGAGAGCTGGTCCTGGAGTTAGAGATCACGAGATCCTTACTTGTCTGTGTTTGGTTTTTGTTGGTGGCCGTGAACATGAACTCAGCTAGCTAATGGTGTTCACAAACGGTGTGGGAGAGACGGGTTTAGTTTTCTTACAAGTAAGGGCTCTGGGGGTCCTGGGAGGAAAAGCCTGGTGGGAAGACGTGTGGGATTTGGGGGGAGAGTTGGCTGGCCTGGTTTAAGTGGCATCTCTGACTTTGTCTGCAACTGAGTTGGGGTGTCTGGAACAGATGCAGCGAGAGAAGCCCAGGAACGTCTTTGCGGAAGGAACCCTGGTCCACACATCCCCCATCTGGGCTGGGGCGAGGAACCTGGGGTATGTATTCAGCTGGTCCAGGGATGTGTGCTGCCCTTTTCCTATCCTGCACTCCTGCAGATGTGGCTAAGCAGTCACAATGGGCTGTCCTGGGAGCCTGGATGTGGTCTCACAGCCCTTTCAATGCTGTGTTGTGGGCAGCCACTGCCAGCCGAACGAACTTGTCTTGAAAGAGGAACTGTATTGAGCTTCCTTGATGCCCTTCTCAAGAGCTCACCCATCTCCTCCTCCAGACTTCCACCATGTTGGAGGGAAGCGGCATAACATGTTAGTTAGGGTTCTGGTATCAGACCACTGGGATTTGAATTCCAGATCCACCTTGACCTTGGGTGCTTATCCACACCAAGCCTCAACTTCCTCTCCTGCGAAATGGGGGCAACACCAGCATCTACCTGGTAGGAAATGTTGTGATTACAGTAATGGTGTGTGTGTGTGTGTGTGTGTGTGTGTGTGTGTGTGTGTAGACAATGTATGTAGCACAATGTTTGGCTAGATGCTCTACAATGGCGATTCCTTTGTTTTCCCTATAAGGAGTCCCACAGACGGGTTTGAGGGATGGGCTTGGAATTGGCTGGTAGGTGGAAGTGTGAGAGGTGGAACAGGATTGGGGCAGTTAGGGACTAGATCATGCAGGGCCTTGAGGTCAGCGTGGGGCCTTTTGTCTTTTTCTTTAGGTCAAATAGAGCAGGAGATGGACAGGTTTGGATCGTCAAAGTTTTTCATGCTCCTTCCCATATAGGGCTTTTGCTCAAGCTTGTCCCTTTTGCAAGAATGCTCTTTTTTTTGGTCCCCTGTCTCAAACCCATCCTGCATCTGGTTAATTCCCGAAGATCTTCCACATGGCTCTCAACCACCACCTCCTCAGGGAAGCCTCCCTTGATCTCTCACCCCTTTCTGTTATATGCTTCCAGGGTCCTCATTCTCACTCCCCCCGCCCCCCCCGCCCCCCAACACACACACTTGTAGTTTCACATTGATTTGTGTGGTGATATGACAAAACCAATGGCTTTGCTCACTGTTATCTCCCTAGAGCTTACTCCTTGCCTGATACACGGTAGATAGCACATTCTTTACTGAATAAATAAAGGAATAAAGATGAGTGTTGTGGTCTAGAAGTGTTGCTTTGGCCACATGACAGAAAGGACACTGGACCACAGTGGAGGCAGGGAGACCAGTGAGGAAGCCAATGCTCTAAACCAGAGGCTCTCAACCTGTGGGTCGCGACCCCTTTGGAGGTCGAACGACCCTTTCACAGGGGTTGCCTAAGACCATCGGAAAACGCATATATAATTACATATTGTTTTTGTGATTAATCACTATGCTTTAATTATGTTCAATTTGTAACAATGAAATTGGGGGTCACCACAACATGAGGGCATGGCCTACCATATGCTGATAGCAGGAGCAGCTGCATAATACATGAGGAACTGTATTAAAGGGTAGCAGCATTAGGAAGGTTGAGAACCACTGCACCAAGTAAGAAATCAAGGTGGCCTTGAACTAAGATAGTGACATCACGGATGGAGGGGAATAGATGATGTCGAGAGCAAGGAAGAAGCTTTGTCTTAATAAAGTACTGGCAGGCATTTTCTTCATTCCTCTTTTCTTCTTTGGATTTTACCACTGCTTTCTTGCTTAATAGAAATTCACAAAGGAGAAGAAGAAGAAGAGGAAGAAGAAGAAGGAGGAGGAGGAGGAGAAGAAAGAGGAGGAGGAGGAAAGTAAAATATAAACAGTTGCAAAATGACATGGGGGGAGGAGGGAGGCTTATAAACCTTGTGCTAATCAGAAATGGGCAGAACTCATCTGGTGGAACCCCTTTCCTCCGGTCGGTCCCTCAACAAAGGTTGTTACCAGCTTTGAAATCTGCACGTTGCTCTGCCAACTCACAGCTCAAAATGCGCAGTAGGAGTGTCTAGTGGGCTTAGTGAATTAGCTGCGGAGTGGAGAAGAACAGGCTTACTGCAGTCATCAAAGCTGAAAGCCTTGGAACGGTGCTGTGTCCTGCTGAGCATTTTATGAATATGCAGAACCAAGCAGGAGCTAGTGGGAGCCAGAGGGAGTGGCAGAAAGAGGATCTCTTTAACATCCCAGCCAATGGAGGCCCACATTGCAACTCATTAAAACACAGGCTGCTGTAGACACTTTTAAAAAGGGCTTTCTATGGAGGAATATCCTGGGGGACTTTGAATAAATTTCTCTGTAGAAAGTTTTCCTGGAGCAACACCCAATGTTCTAGGGCAGGTGGGCGTCTCCAAGGGCTGGGCGAAAGTGGAGGGCAGGGGTCCTGCCTGTGACAGAACCGGATCCACCCCCATCTGGACTTTCAAAAGGCACTTTTCTCCCTTCCCAACCTATCTGTCTAATGTCCCAGATTCATTTACACTTTTCAGTTTGATGGTCTCCACTTGACAGCGTGGTCCATATGCTTGCTGCTTCAGATGGAAAGGGTTCTGCTTGAATTCCCTTATTTAGTTTTAATTTCCTAATTTTAGGTTCGGCTGTGGGTTTTTAGTCACTTGGGAGAGTGAATGGCTCCCTCTCCTGTCCCATGCCTCAGTGGAACGCTCCCTCCGCCTTCCCAGAGCCTGACGTTCCCGCATGGGGTCACCTTGAAGGTTTCTCTGCGAAAAGCTGGTGTGGAGCAGACCCTTACGGCCAGCACTTAGGCAGGAGACGCGCCCCTAGGGCTCCTCTCAAGGGGTGGCAGCAGACACTGCGATTTTCCGGATTTGCCCTTAAAGTCTTCTCTCTTCCTTCACGTCCTTGGGTACCTGGATCTTGTCATTTAACATCGGAGTCCACAGGAGGCTTCTATTTCCATCCTCCTTGCACACGTTACCCCATCCCCTGGCACCTCATCTACATTCTATCTCAAAGAGTTGTCTATTCTGGACATTTTATATAAATGGAATCGCACAGTAAAGGCAACCATGAGTGAGCACTTTCTCTAAAGATAATTAATATAATTTAATCTTTAGCAACTAGCCTCTCCAGTGGAGACCCACCGTACCCATGTGTCAGACGGACCAAAGCACAGAGAGGTTAACTGGCTTTCCCAAGGTTACACAGCTATTAAGTGACAGCTATGTGTTGCCAGGCAGCCTGCCCCAAACGTATTCTTAACCTCTCCTGACTGGTAGTGAGGAAATGTGAAAACTTAGATGACCCTGAGCCACATTCTGGGGCTTTCCCTGCCATTTGCTCCACGGGGTGCTCCATGGTGGACCACCTCCAAGTGTGAAAGCTGATACCTTAGGATTGTCTCCCAATAGGGAATCCCTCCAAGGACTGGAGCCCACACCATGGTAGAGAGGTTGCCCTATATTCAGAGAGCCCATGCTCCACCAACAGCCCGAACCAGTGGCCCTTTAGTGAACTACTCCCTAGATCAGAGGTTCTCAACCTGTGGGTCGTGACCCCTTTGGGGGTCGAAAGACCCTTTCACAGGAGTCACCTAAGACCATCAGAAAACACATATATAATTACATATTGCTTTTGTGATTAATCACTATGCTTTAATTATGTTCAATTTGTAACAATGAAAATTCATCCTGCATATCAGATATTTACATTACGATTCATAACAGTAGCAAAATTACAGTTATGAAGTAGCAACAAAAATAATTTTATGGTTGGGGGTCACCTCAACCTGAGGAACTGTATTAAAGGGTCTCGGCATTAGGAAGGTTGAGAACCACTGCCCTAGATGGTCTATTTCCTCGTGTGTACAATAAACACTTGGAACTGGCTCAGTGCTAAGGTCTCTTCTTTGTCAGGCCATCTTTGAATATTTATAAATAAACTAGAGGCCTGTTGCACAAAAAGATTCGTGCAATAGGCCTTCCCTTCCCCTGGCTGCCGGCACCGATTTGTCTCTGGCACCCGGGACCCAGGCCTTCGCTCTGGTTGGAGCCACCTTCAGTCTTCACTCCGCAGCTTCGCGCCTACGTATGCAAATTAACTGCCATCTTTGTTGGGGGCTAATTTGCATATCTCGTAGATTAGCCAATGGGAGCGTAGTGAAGGTACAGTCAATTACCATGTTTGTCTATTATTAGATAGGATGCTTAAATAAATTAGCATCAATTCCAGCCCCTCATGAAAATGCCCCTCCGCTGGGACAGTGAAAAGGCTGGTTTTGTTCTAGGTGTGTTTCCCCAAAGTAAATTTTGAAAAACACAAAACCCATGGTTTGTTATTATGGGATGTTAAGCCAGTGTTTAAGCATGATAACATTTTTAAAAGTTGGAAAAGAGGATTATGATCCAATGCATTTGAGAAATATTGAGTTAAGTGACATGATATAGGTATCTTTACTGCAGGACTTTTCAGAGCCTTTAATGTTCTATAATCTTCACCACAGTGATTTCCTTACTGGAGGAGACACATTGGGACCACTCCACTGTGGGATACCCAGCATCCTTTGCTAGGAATTCCCCCTCCTCCTTTTCCATATGCTGATAGCAGGAACAGCTGCGTAACAAAGTCCCAGGGCCACAGACAGTGATTGTCTGCATCAAACCGGAATGATCACAATATGCCATCCCCTTGAACTGATGAGCCCTGTCTCCTAGATTCTGTACTTGGACCCTACAGCAAGGAGAAACAGTGTCTCCCCAGAACACGCAAAATTCAGGAGCTCTTAGTACATTGTACTAAGTACTTAGTACTTGGTACCATGTACTTATTTGTACTACCATTTCATGGAGAAGCATCTTATAGAATCATGCTCCAATGGATTAATTTGAATGGCATCCTCATGAGTTTCAGGATAGCCCTTCAGACTATATTTTCCTCCTGTAATGAGAATCCCAAATGTAGGCAATTGCTGGTATTGGTTCAATGGTTTTAACATTGTGAAAGAGTGAGCCTGGGGGTGACTGGGGATTGGCTAGTTTAGGCTACTTCTGCTGGGGAGATCCAGCAACTGAGTTCTGCTGCATATGACTCTTACCTTCCAGCCGACCAATGTGGACGTGTTCGTGTGGTGATGGCAGACAAGATTCTAGAGTGAGAAATTTGCAAATGCTTTTTAAGCCTCTCTGTGCATGTCTCACACTTTCCTACATCCCATTGGCCAATGAAAGTCACTTGGTCAAGCCAAAGAGTGGGTGGGCACTGCCGAGTCACATGCCAAAGGGTGTGGGCAGGCATGGGGGAGGGGGTGGAGAATTGGGACCAGTTTTTCAAACTTCCATACCTTAGGGTTATGGTTTAGAGAAGGATGTTTTTGAACGGTCCTTGATTTAAAAATGGTTTTACATTTTTAAAAGGTTGTAAAGTAATAATCATAAAATATAAATTTTTGACAGAGACCATCTGTGTCCTGAAAAACCTAAAATATTTACTAGCTTGCCCTTTACAGAAGACGTTTGCCAATCCTTGGTTCAGAGCAGTCGTTCCAAATGTGGGGCACATGCCCCACAGGGGGGAAATTTGATTTTTAAGGGGGGCAATTCGAGAATGAGTTATTAACAGTGAATTTTTTCATTTCTTATGGTTCTAGAGGCCTCATATACAGTATATAAATATATATATTTAGTGACATATATATGCATTTCAGTTCTCTATTACATTTTGAAACTATATTTCCTATTTTTTATATCACTTCATATTATTATTATTATTTTTTAACAATTTCTTAGTGATTTCTTCCTCAGTACTTCAACTGTCTTTTCGTTCCTTTATTTTTCTCTTTCATGGATGCCATGTTCTTTGGAAGCTTGTTTAGACCAAGTTAATGGCTTGTTAGGCTTCCTCCACATGAATAGGAGTTTACTTTTTGAATTATAAGGATTATGTCACAGGGTGGGGGGGCGGCATCAGGATTCCAGAGATGCTTACCCGGGGCTTGGCCAAAAAAAGGTTGGGAACCACTGGTTTAGAGCATGGATTCTACAGTCAGTCCACTTGGGTCCAAAACCAAGCTGTGCCACTCACTGGCTGTGTGACCTTGGGCAAGTTACTTGATCACTCAGACTCCTCATCTATAAAATGGTTTCAATAGCACCTACCTCACAGGATTGTTGTGAGGATTGAATGAATTATTGCATGAAGTACTTGGCACATGGGAAGAGCCATGTAAGTTCTGCCTAGTATTATGACTCCACAGGGGTACTGGGTGGACTAGATGGAGTGAGGCAGAGCTTCTGTTATACTATATTGACTAAGCTTTGGCCCAGATGCTTTGAGCTTCAAGTTTGTCTAACGCAAGCTCTGTTTAGCCCCAGGCATTTGATGAACTGTCGTCTTAATCACACCTACAGTTATATCTATATATGTACGAAAACATTGCAGAGAAATGCAGGTTGGTCTCATGCCCACAGAAGGGCAGGTAAATGGAGGCTTGCTCCAGCTGTCCTACCTCCAGGGTGTCGCTCATTCAGCCCTTGGATCTTCTAAGCTGTGACACTGCCTGGTTTCTTAGCAAAGTAAGGAGGAGCAGCTGCTTCCAAGATGGGTTCCACCAAGCTGTTCGGGGTTGGCCTCTGAGTACAGCTCCTGTCATTACTGCACATGAGTCACCATGCTCCTCTGTCAAAGCTGAGGTGTACAGAGAGGAAGGTACCAATTCAGGAACCTCCAGAGAAGTCATCACCTTATTAATCTTGGTGATAGGATGTAGAGAACTTTTGAGAAGGTGTTCCAGGACCTTGTGGACCATGGTTACTCACTGGAACTTGGATGTGTGTCATCTTAAAGCCACTTAACCTTCCTCAACTTTAGTTTTCCTCATCTGAAAAATGGGAACAATGATGGTTCTTGTCTCATATGGTTAATGGTAGGATTACAAGAGAATATGCTAAAGCAGGGGTCTGCAAACTACCGTCTATGAGCTATGAATGGACTTGACATTTTAAATATATATTTTTATTGATTTCAGAAAGGAAGGGAGAGGGAGAGAGAGATAGAAACATCAATGATGAGAGAGAGTCATTGATCGGCTGCCTCCTGCATGCCCCAAACTGGGAATCAAACCTACAAATCTGGGCAAGTGCCCTTGACTGGAATCGAACCTTGGACCCTTCAGTCCACAGGCCGATGCTCTATCCACTGAGCCAAACCAGCTAGGGCTGGACTTGACATTTTTAAATAGGGAGAATATAAAAAGAAAAGTAATATTTCATGACATGTAAAAGTTACATGAAATGCATGTATTCAGTGTCACAGATAAAGTTTTGTAGAAACACAGCCACATTTTAATTCCTTTACATATTGCCTCTACAAAGTTGTGTGACAACAGCAGCGTTGAGAAGCTGTGATAAAGACAGTCTGCTTGCAAAGCTGAAATATTTACCACCTGGCCCCTTACAGAAAAAGTTGATTGATTCTGATGGAAAGCATTATCTAGATTTGAGTTCCCCCAGAGCAGGCCTTGAATCAGCATCTGAATGCAAGTACTTATTTGGGAGATGATCCCATAAAACACCAATGGAGAGTGAGAAGGGGAGGCCCCCAGGAAAGAGCACAATATCCAGGTGGGTCAAGGGAGCTTAATCCCTTTGGGCAACTCTGGGAAATAGTGTGGCCTTTGGCCTTTGAGTTATTCTACCTAAGAAGTAGAATCAGTTGTCGGTTGAGGGCTGCTTTGGGGAAGGAGGACAGTATTGATCTCCTGACATTTCTGACAAGAAGCTCGCCATCTTGAACGTAGTAAGGGTTCCATAGGTAGTAGCTCTTAACAACAATAAAAAAAGTAAGACTGTCAACTTTGGAAATTGGCAAAGTACGTTGGCTGAGTCAGACTCTGTGTGACCTTGGGAAAATACTTAACTTCTCTGCACCCCATTAAGACTGTAGTCAGGGTTAAATGAGATAACGCTTGGCTCCAAGTAAGTGTGCCATAAATTTTAATTACTATTAATACTTATTAGATTGAAATATATTCACATATTGAGTCAGGTGAATAAAACTTTTATGAAAATTGTGTCTGTTTCTTTTAAAAATCCCTAAGCATGTAATAAGATTCTATAATTAAAATATTCAAGGCATCTGAGAGCCAGAGAAGTCAAATATTAATGAGTTAAGAAAGGAGAACATGGGCTGATGGTGTCATTCTGTGGGAGTGTTAGGAAGTGCATGGTTGCCCGTGTCTGAGCATAGAAATGTCCTAATACTTAATTAGTACCCAAGGTCTCTGCCACGGTTCTCATCTTTATGGAAGTGAGGAGGTGCAAGAAGTGCAGGATTCAGCACTAAAAATCCTTTTGGTGTCCTTGAGAATTTTCAAACCAGCTTATGCCTTGAGGTACCTGGGGCAGTCACTGGGTTAGGGCCTGGCCCATGTGCTCAGAAGGCAAAGTCTCCATCTTCAAGGCATTGCTGGCCTGCCCGAGATGTTCTGACCATGAACACCAGCCCGACTAATGCTACTAAAAATAGAAAAGGGACTCTGAGCTCAAGAGTCGGCAAAGGTGGCCCCAAACTGGTGATCTGTATAGGAAGGATGAGGCAGATTTTTCTAGTCAGAAAAGGGAAGAATGGACAGGCATTTCTGGCAGGAGGACTGCTTGGTGACAGTGCTGTTCCATTAGGAATGGGTCTGGCGCCAGAAGGATGGGGTTGGCGTTACCCTGCAATGGCGTCCTCTATTTGAAGCTGAATTTTATTATATTAGCAGCGAGGAGTCATCTAATGTTTCAGAGCAGGCCACTGACATGATAAGGTGTTCTGTACAAAATTCATCTGACCCAAAGCAGGAGGGACCTAGGTGGAGGAGAATGGAAATCAGGAAGGAGATGGTTCCGATCGAAGGTCTAGATCAGTGGAGCCAGGTAAGTATGGGAAGACACAGAGAAGTGAGCATGAGGTGATCTGAGTCTATGAGTGATGAGCTTTTCCCTTGGGGGCAGGAAGGAGAAAGGGAGGCAGGGGATGGATGAAATGGTGTATTTTTGTCGTTTTAATTAGGGTTGCTGCTGTGTGTTTTTTAAAAATATATTTTTATTGATTTCAGGGAGAGGAAGGAAGAGGGAGAGGGGGATAGAAACATCAATGAATGATGAGAGAGAATCATTGATTGACTGCCTCTTGCATGCCCCCCGCCCCACTGAGGATCGAGCCCCCAACCCTGACTGGGAATCGAACCATGACCTCCTGGTTTATAGGTCGATGCTCAGCCACTGAGCCATGCCTGCTGGGCTGCCGCTGTGTCTAAGACATCCTTTCCGCCTCCCCAGTGGGACCTGCCATTCTCTTTGAACACTGATTATTCTTTGTGAAAAGTCTGGAGACTCAATCTTCTGGTTTGGTCTTTTGGGTGAGTTGGTACTTAATGGGAGGTACTCACATGTGAACATGGGATCTTGGCTGCACATTAGAATCACCTGGGAATCTTTAAAATCCTGATTTCTGGGCTTCATCCTCCTGGGAAATTCTGTTTCTTTGTTACTAATGTTGTGGCCCCACCCCATAAAAAGGAAACAGAATTTCCGGAGGATGAGGCCCAGAAATGAGGATTTTAAAAAGATTCCCAGGTGATTCTAATGTGCAGCCAAGGTTGAGAGCCACTGATCTAAGAGAAGTAATGGAAGAAGGAAACTAAAAAAAAAAAAAAAAAAAAAAAAAAGCACCAGCATATTTTTTAAATTGAGGTAAACCGTTCAAAGTTTGTAAGTCAGTGGTGTTTAGTAGATTCTCAGTGTTGTGCAAGCATCACCTCTGACTAGTTCTAAGAGATGTTCATCATCCCAAAGGGAAAGCCTGCACCCATTAAGCAGGCACCCTCATTCCTCTCTTGCCCCAGTCCCGGCAACTACTGCGTTTTGTCTGTATGTCTTTGCCTCCTCTGGATATTTCATATAAATGCAATAATTCAATTTGTGACCATGTGTGTCTGCTTCTTTCATTTAGCCCAGCAAACCTCAAAATTGTTATGCTAGGTCCCTCCTTTGATAAAGAGTCAAGTATGTCCATGGTGCGGTCTCCAGGCATTTGCACTTACTGTTCCCTTTGCCTGGAATGCTTTTCCTCGCATGTACAGGTGGCTGACTCCCTCACTTCATTTCACATCTCCACTCAAGTATCACCTCCGCTGTGAACTCTTCACTAGAGAGATTGGAATAAGCTGAGAAGACAAAGAAGATCTCTAGAAGGGAGACGTGCTGTAAGTAAAAGGTCATTGCCATGTAAATGAATATGTTCTGTGAATCTACCTGTCTCAGCTGGTTTTATCTGGTGGCTAGTCTTGCGTGGAAAGAAACTCTGAGACCAGGAGACTAAGATCTCATGGACTGGTGGCTTTTGGCAGATGGCTGAGGCTGTGTTTTAAAAATGTAGGTTTTATTAATATTTACATGTGGCAAGGCCAACAGATCGGGAGACAATTGCATTGAAGACACAGCCAGAGTCTTTATTGGGGTATCAAGAGGAAAGACCACGGCAGGCAGGTTAAGCAGGTTTAGGGTTGGCTAGTTTGAATGCTCCCGGCAGGCTCTGGGGTGGAGGGGCTGTCCCTGGTTGTCTGGCACCTGGCTCTGGGCTGATTAGGGTGGGGAGATGTGAGTGGTTTGGCCTGTGAGAACCCCATAAAGGAGGTGGTTGAGGCGTGGGCCCTGGATGGATGGGTTTGCATATGAAAAGCACCCTCGTAGTTGTTTGCTCCCTTTGGTACAGCCGTGGGCAAACTATGGCCCGCCGCCGGATCCGGCCCGTTTGAAATGAATAAAACTAAAAAAAAAAAAGACCATACTCTTTTATGTAATGATGTTTACTTTGAATTTATATTAGTTCACACAAACACTCCATCCATGCTTTTGTTCCGGCCCTCCGGTCCAGTTTAAGAACCCATTGTGGCCCTCGAGTCAAAAAGTTTGCCCACCCCTGCTAGGAACTGGCTAACTTTGGGAGGGGCCGTCCCTCCAGTCAGCAAGGCCCATATTTCAAAGCATCAAAAGAAAGACAATGCACATACTTGGTTAATATAGGCTGTTATCTCTTGTGGCGACTGGGTACCTGACTATTGCTCTCCCCAAGGAGGGTTAAGCCCACCCAGAGGGGTTCAGAGAGAGAAGGGAAATCAGCACAGGAAGCCACATGACCTGACAGTGGTTTTTCTCTCCAGCACACTTCCAGGCTCCAGCGATGCACGAGGCAGCCCCTCCCCATGGATGCTCAGAGACGCTCTCGCTCCATGTGGGTTGTTTTTAGGGCTCCTGGCACCCAGAGAACCAGTTAGTGTTTCTTCATTTAGGGGAGATTGCTCTTTCGCAAATGGCTTTGTGGTGACGGCTGCCTTTCTCTCTGATTAGTCCTGCTTCTCGGAGACATTCAAAACCATTATCCCTCCTCCTCCTGAGGTACCATATGTTTTTCCTTTGAGTCTGTAGTATTTTATGCTCAAATTCTGGAACTGTGATGTGGCATTTCTCTCCTGGTTCCTAGCAGGTGGCTTATCTCAGCAGCCAGTCAAGACCGGGAATGGTGTGTTAGGGACGAATCGGTCCCGCTCATGTCAGCGTGCCTGTGGATCCCTCTGTGACCTCCCCTCCTCACCTCTTCCCCTCTCGTGCCTACTTTCCTTGCAGCCCATCTCTTACATGTGCTGGCATCGGCTGTTGCTTTGACATCTATTCAAGGAATCCATATCTGTCTGCCCTTGACAGAGACAGAGGCTCTCCAGGAAGTCAAGGTCATATTTGAAAGATGCTAATAAAAACATGTATTGGGTCCTATTGTGGGCCAGATATCGTGCTGAGCCTGTTCCATTCATCAACTAATTTGTTCTGCCCAACAAACATTTCAGGTAAAGTAAATTATTATACCCATTTCACAGATGAGAGAACTAAAACCCAGAGATTAACTAAAGGTCGCAAATGGCGATTTTCAAACTTTTTCATCTCATAGCACACATAAACTAATTACTAAAATTCTGCGGCACACAAAAAATATATATTATATTTGCTGATCTGACAAAAATAGGTATAGTTTTGATTTATTTACAACGAACAGCTATTATTGTGTTGGCAGTTGTCATTTTTTTTTTTAAATTGACAATCTAAGGGAAAAGAGGTTAGTACCCCTGACTAAACAGTCAGGTATTGTATGTTTTAAAAATGTTTGCAGCATACGGGTTGAAATTGCTGGTCGCAAAGAGTGTGTGAGGTCAGAATTTGAACCCACGTCTGTCGGATTCCAGGACTGCATTTTCCACTTGGACTAAGTAACAGTATTTGTGGGAGAATGGAGTTACTTCTGTGTTGGTGATTCGTCTATGTCTTTCTTTACTGAATAAAGCCCTGGGAACTCCAGATCCCTAAGAGTCAGCAGTGGTGAAGGCCAAAAGTGTGGGCTCTGGACAAAACTGTGAGGAAAGGAAACGTGTCTGCAGGGACATTGTTTTCCTCTAATTTATTCAACTTTCTCATTAGGTGTTCAGTGCCCTCTGGGCTCTCCTTTTCCCAACACTAGGGTTAAAATGAACGAAGTTTTAAAATACCACTTTACAGGAATATTCACACGTTAAGTAAATTTGAAACACCAGTTAAAGAGGAAAAGCTCTGAATGTGGGCTTCCAAGCATTTTTCCATGAATTTGTTTCAGCAAATGTTCACCGAGAGCTCCTCCTGTCTGAAGGCTCACACTCAGTACCAGTGAGGTCCAGACAGATCAGATCAATGAGTGAAGTGGGCGGAGTGGAGGCTGTACTGAAATGGAAAGTTCCAGCATGCTAAGGTAGGCGGCCTTTGCTCAGTCCCAGAAGAATTTCAAATTGTCAGATTGACTTTTTTAGAGAGGTTGGGAATATAGATTTTTCTATAAAATCTTAATTTTAAATGTTGGCAACTAATTCAAATGAAACTAATACTGCAGGTCAAACAAGACACATCTGTGCCCCAAGGAGCTGGCCTGAGGGACCTCTGACATTCATAATGTGAAGAGGGGGCAGCTCTGTGATCTTTTGTTTTGTTTTTAAGAATAGTTTATTGATTTTTAGGGAGAGAGAGAAACAGAGAGGGAAACACTGATGTAAGAGAGAAACATTGATCAGCTGCCCTCTGCGTGTCCCCTACGGGGGACCAAGCCCACAACCTGGGCATGTGACCCTGACAGAAATCGAACTGTCAACCTCCTAGTGCACTGGACGAAGCCTAACCAACTAAGCCACACTGGCCAGGGCGTGACTCTGCGCTCTTATTCGCACAGCTGGCGTGGGCTGCTAGGATGAGCCCTGCAGCTGGATGAAGGTGAGAAAAATTCATTTCTTTCTCTTCCAGGTATGGGAGTGAGCAGAGGAGCCACTGGAGGCACCTGATCATAAGGACTGTTTGTTCATTACCGCATGTGTCTTACCCCTTTGGACAGACATGGTTTGGATTTCTCTTCTTTTGTGTATTTCTTCTTGTTATTTAGGAAAGTAACAAATAGGACTAAAAGACTGAAGAAGTTTAGGGAGCAAGGGAGAATGCACGTGCCGTTCTCACTCCCCGTATGAGCCACAATGAAAGGTGGGGGTGTGGTTTTCTGTTTCCTTTTATGATCTGGTGATAGGAGGCGACAGTCAGCTCTCTTTGGTTTTAAATAGGGCCTCACAGCATGGGTTTGCCTGTGATGTAATTTTCAAGTCTAATTCCCCTTCGTTCTCCAGTGGCACATTTGGTGATTATAGATATAATTCTCTATATATTTCTCATGAGCTACCCACCGTGGAGGGAGGTTTAAAGAGAGTCGGTGGAGAGGGAGATGTATGTGCCTGAACTAAAGGGCCTTCTTACCATTCTTTCCTCATTCACTGGTTATTTAATGAGCTCCTGTGATGTGCTGGGCTAGGTGGCAGGTGCTGGGATGTGACAGGCATGGTCTGTGGTCTTAGAGAGCTTCTACTCTATCTGGAGGAGCAGGCATCAAGTCAGATACTGAAAAGTTTTGTTAAGAAAGCAAAGCAGCCCTAGCTGGTTTGGCTCAGTGCATAGAGCATCGGCCTGTGGACTGAAGGGTCCCAGGTACCATTCCGGTCAAGGGCATGTACCTTGGTTGTGGGCACATCCTGGGTAGGGGGTGTGCAGGAGGCAGCTGATCGATGTTTCTAACTCTCTCTATCCCTCTCCCTTCTTCTCTGTCAAAAAATCAATAAAAAAATATTTTTTTTTAAAAGAAAGAAAGCAAAGCAGATACAATGCAAAGGGTGACTTTCAGATTGCCTGAAAGGCCGTTCTGAAGAGGTGACATCGGAGCTGAGACCTGTATGGCAAGAGGGAGCCAGCCATTAAAACAGGTTTGGGAAAGATGTTTCTGACAGAGGGACCAGTAAGTGCAAAGTGCCCGAAGCAGGAACAAAGTTGGCGTGCGATGGGGACAGAAGAAACGCCAGCATGGCTAGAGCATAGGAATGGAGAGAGTGGTGGGCGGTAAGTAAGGACCAAGAGATAGGCAGGGGTTAGCAGATCGCAATTTGGCATCTGAATTCTATTCTAAGCATGACAGTCCCCACTAGAGAGCTATGATCAGCGGAGTGGCCTACTCTGACTTAGATTTTAAAATAATCATTTTAAAAGTCAGCAACTATTTGGATAAAGACTTTGCTCTGGACTGAATTGTGTCTCCCCCTGCCCCCCCTCCCCCAAAAATTTATGTGTTGAAATCCTAACCCCCAATGTGATCGTTTTGGAGATGGGAGGTAATTAAGTTTGGAGACATCAGGAAACTTGACCACGTTCACCAGCTGGTTAGTGACAGAGCCAGGAGTTGGAATTCACCTCAAGCCAGATGAATCTGAGTCCACGGTCAATGTACTTTCCCCACCACATACTGTACGCATCATAGCCTACCGACTAAGAGCTCAGACCATGTCAAATGCCTTACTCTGAATTCTTGTTTGCTACTCAGTAACTCATACTTAATGTCTCTGTGCTTCGTTTTCCTATTATATGAAATGGGGTGATAATAGTACCTACCTTGCAGAATTATAGTAAGGACCAGATAAACGAGTGGCTTCTTTGAAGCACTTAGATCTGTGCAGGGCACATGGTAGACTATGTGAATCTGTTAAATAAATAACAAAAAGAAAAGTAATGTCCAACTCTAGCATCCTGCTGTGCACATGGCTCCTTAGGTACTGGAGGGGAATGACAGGATGTAATTGTATTGGACACCTGCTAGATCTACTTTTTCGATTCTCTTGGGTCATCCAACAACAACTCTTGATTGCCTAAGAATTAATTTTGAGTGCTGAATGCAGCTTTTTCCTCTCCACTACTTAGATAGGTCCCAGGAAGAAGCCAGAGAGGTCCTGGAACAAAGAGGGCGTTTTCAGTTACTGCAACTGAAATGTTATGTAACTGCTATAAACTGGGTAGAGATAAGGGATCCTGCTCAGTGTCTCACAGCACAAAGACAGCCTCTACAACAAAGAATGATTCAACCCTCAATGGCCATCGTGCAGAATTTGAGAACCCCTGACCAAGTCTGACCTTGGTTTGATCTTGGTACGATGGCAGTTTTTGAGATACATTTGGTCTCTTCTGAGATACAGAATCATTAGAAGTGAACAAGCTTGAAAGGCCCTCCAAACCCTCTCTACTCCCAGGGTGAGGCTATCTGAGCTGAGCACCTCTCTACGTTTCTTCTTTTAGTAGAAAATTCTACAGAGAGAGTTGGTGGAAGTAAAAAATCCATCAGTTCTCATTTTACCAGGCACTTAGGAAAATAACTTTTCTCCTGTAGAAGAAATTACATGAATTATATTAAAATTGGTGCTAAGGCAATAAAATTACATGCTCAGGACTCTTCTAAAAAAAAATCCCTTTGTCTGGCAGGGTAATTTGCGTATGGGGAAGACAATTTCCCCAGCCGCCACACTTGCACATAAAGAGGTAGCAGAGGAAATGGGCTTGATCTTGTTCTTGCTGCATGTACCACCCTGTGAAATTCATTTTTTTTTTTTTACATCTTCAAATTTAGTCACTAGGCAAATTTTTTATTCAGATCCATGAGAAGAATGATTTAGGATTTTTGTTTTGTTTTGTTTTTAAATTCGTACTTCTAAAAGGAAATTTCAAATCACCAAATGGATTGTGGTGCCCGGGCCAAGGGCAAACACCTTGGAACTGGGCAGAAATGAACTCTGATATCATGCAAGTCATCACCAGTTTTGGTGCCAATACTCTGCGGGTTTGAAAGGCAATGTATAGAAATGCACATGTGATGAGAGAAATCTCTTTCGCTTCCAGTGTGCTAAGCTAACCATTTTTAGCTCACAGGCCAAAAAATAGTCCTTGCTTTAATGTACGAGAAAACCAAAATGACAGGGGCAAGGCGGCATCTGTTCTTAAGATTCCCAGGAAAAACTTCAGTCACTTAGAGGCAGATTGACGTACGTGATGTGTCGAGGCCATGAGTGAGGAGGCCAGCAGCGAAGGGAATGGGCTTCTTCTTGAGGGAATGGAAAGAGGGTAGACCAGGAAGACGGAAGCCCGGTTAGCATCCTAGCTCATGTGAACCTGGGGCTTGGTCGTTTAGAATAGTAATTCTCCACCAGAAGTGATTGTGCCCCCCTAGGGGTCATTCAGCAATGTCTGGAGACATTTTTAAATGTCATATTTGGTGGGAGGGTTCTTCAGGCATCTCACGAGTAAAGACCAGGGGTGCTGCTAAACAACAAAGAGTTATCTAGTCCAAAATTTCAAAGCTGAGGTCGAGAAACCCATTTCAGAGCCTCCATTCCTTCAGGACTGAAATGAGGGTAGCTGCTATACTTTCGCTTCGTTGTGCTAGGTATTAGAGATGGCAATATGTGGGAGAATGCTTTTTCCAAGTCGCGGCCATCTTCACTGGCTATTGAGAGCCCTAGGGCACCTCCAGATTTTATTTCTTTACCTAATCTACCATAGCCACAGAGCTCTTCCTGAAGTGCAAATCTGACTCTTCCACTTTTCTTCTTAAAAGCTATTTGTGGTTTCCCATTGACTGCTGTAATAAACCCAAACTGATCTTTGCAGCCTCATGTTTCAACCCTGCTCTCCTCCCCTCTTACCCCCACCAGGAATACATTATGCTCTCTTCCCCCATCTCTCTCTAGCACCTGCTGTTCCCTTTCCTTAACGCTTTCAGCCCAACCCCTCTCATTTCACCTAGTCAACTCCTCCTTGTCCTGATGGTCTAAGCTTCCATGACACCTGCTCCAGGAAGTCTTCTCTTACTGCCTCAAAGGAGAGAAGGTGCCTATTATCTGTGCTCCCACAGTGCCTTATGCTGACTCCTATCCCAGAGCTTGTCATACTGTCATAATTGCCTTTAGATTTTTTTCATCTCCTCCCCCAGGCTGTAAGTATCTTCCCACTATTGTATTCCCAGTGTCCAATAAAGCACTTGACCAGCTAGTATAGTTCAGTTAATATTTGTTGAAGGAACAAATGAATAAATGAACCAATGAGATATTTGAACATAGCTGCTTCCAGCAGAAGATAATTCATTTTGATTTGAGTCCCTTCTCCTTCCTTGGGTCACTCTGTTAGGGTCATGCTAATTAATGGACGAAGCTCCAAAGAGAGAAGGTTGCTGGGAAGAGCACAGCAAAAGGTCAAGATACTCTTTAACCTTGACCAATGGCAGTGACATAATCTAGAGGAAAGTGTCCTTGCATGAGAATAACCACCTTTGCCTTTAAAGTGAATTAACTGCTATTTTCTGGAAAGTATATTATCAGGAAGAGATCAGAACTTAGTTGGGTTGCCAGTAGCTCTGGGATTGTGTGTGTGTTTGCTCCAGACAATTTTTCATCATATTTTCATACAAACGTTACATTCTCTGCTATGTAATTAAGCTTCTGGAGGACAGAAACAAGCCCCACTTTGTCTCAGAGGGCCCTGGGCATCTTAACTCATACCGGGTCCAAGTGCCTCATGAAGAAAGCTTTCAGGTAAAAATATCCCCATAATCATACACAGGGTCCCTGTTTGGTGGACAAGTAAGCTTGAATATTTTTTTTTAATTTTAATTTTAATTTTTTTTTTGCTAAAAGTATTACAAAGGGTATTACATATGTGTCCTTCCCCCCGCCCCACCCTTGACAATTCCCTGCCCTCCCTTACCCCCCAGTGTCTTATGTCCATTAGTTATGCTTATATGCATGCATACAAGTCCTTCGGTTGATCTCTTACTCCCCTCCCTCCTGCCCCCCAACCCTCCCTGGCCTTCCCACTGCAGTCCGACAATCGGTTTGAGGCAGCTCTGCCTCTGTATCTATTATTGTTCAAAAGTTTGTAATGGTCTTTATTATCCATGAATGAGTGAGATCATGTGGTATTTTTCCTTCACTGACTGGCTTGTTTCACTTAGCATAATGCTCTCCAGTTCCATCCATGCTGTTGCAAATGGTAAGAGTTCCTTCTTTTTTACAGCAGCATAGTATTCCATCGTGTAGATGTACCACCGTTTTCTAATCCATTCATCTACTGATGGGCACTTAGGCTGTTTCCAGATCTTAGCTATGGTGAATTGTGCTGCTATGAACATAGGGGTGCACATATCCTTTCTGATTGGTGTTTCTGGTTTCTTGGGATATATTCCTAGAAGTGGGATCACAGGGTCAAATGGGAGTTCCATTTCCAGTTTTTTGAGGAAACTCCATACTGTCTTCCATAGTGGCTGCACCAGTCTGCATTCCCACCAGCAGTGCACAAGTGTTCCTTTTTCTCCACATCCTCTCCAGCACTTGTCGTTTGTTGATTTGTTGATGATAGCCATTCTGACAGGTGTGAGATGGTACCTCATTGTTGTTTTGATTTGCATCTCTCAGATGATTAGTGACTTTGAGCATGTTTTCATATGTCTCTTGGCTTTCTGAATGTCCTCTTTTGAAAGGTGTCTATTTAGATCCTTTGCCCATTTTTTGATTGGATTGTTTATCTTCTTTTTGTTAAGTTGTATGAGTTCCCTATAAATTTTGGAGATTAAGCCCTTATCAGATATGACGTTGGCAAATATGTTTTCCCGCGAGGTGGGTTTTCTTGTTGTTTTGTTGATGGTTTCTTTTGCTGTGCAGAAGCTTTTTATTTTGATGTAGTCCCATTTGTTCAGTTTCTCTTTAGTTTCAACTGCCCTAGGAGCTGTATCAGTGAAGAAATTGCTTTGGCATATGTCTGAGATTTTGTTGCGTTTGTATTCTTCTAGAATTTTTATGGTTTCCTGTCGTACATTTAAGTCCTTTATCCATTTTGAGTTTATTCTTGTGTATGGTGTAAGTTGGTGGTCTAGTTTCATTTTCTTGCATGTCTGTCCAATTTTCCCAACACCATTTATTGAAGAGACTATCTTGGCTCCATTGTATGTTCTTGCCTCATTTGTCAAATATTAATTGAGCATATTGGTTCGGGCTAATTTCTGGACTCTCTATTCTATTCCACTGATCTATATGTCTGTTCTTGTGCCAGTACCAGGCAGTTTTGAGAACAGTGGCTTTGTAATACAGCTTGATATCTGGTATTGAGATCCCACCTACTTTGTTCTTTCTCAGGATCACTGCAGCTATTCGAGGTCTTTTTTTATTCCAGATGAATTTTTGGAGAGTTCGTTCTAGATCTGTGAAGTAGGCCATTGGTATTTTAATGGGAAGTGCGTTGAATGTATAGATTGCTTTGGGTAGTATGGACATTTTAATGATGTTGATTCTACCAATCCAAGAACATGGTATGTTCTTCCATCTCTTTATGTCTTCCTCTATCTCTTTTTTTCAACGTCCTGTAGTTTTCTGAGTAGAGGTCTTTTACCTCTTTAGTTAAGTTTATTCCTAGGTATCTTAATTTTTTTGGTGCAATGGTAAATGGGATTGTTTTTCTAATCTCTCTTTCTGAAAGTTCACTATTGGTGTATAGAAATGCCTCAGATTTCTTGGGGTTAATTTTGTATCCTGCTACATTGCCAAATTCATGTATTAGGTCTAGTAGTTTTTTTGATGGAGTCTCTAGGGTTTTGTATGTATAATATCATGTCATCTGCAAATAAGGACAGTTTTACTTCCTCTTTTCCAATTTGGATGCCTTTTATTTCTTCTTCTTGTCTAATTGCAATGGCTAAAACTTCCAGGACTATGTTGAACAGGAGTGGTGAGAGTGGGCATCCCTGTCTTGTTCCTGTTCTTAGGGGAAATGGTGTTAGTTTTTGTCCATTGAGTACGATGTTGGCTGTGGGCCTGTCATATATGGCTTTTATTATGTTGATGTATGATCCTTCTATTCCCACCTTTCTGAGAGTTTTTATCAAAAATGGGTGTTGGAGGCTTGAATATTCTTAAAGAGGGTAACTGTGTCTACACAGTGAGTTAGCCACAAAGCCAGAAGTCCAGAAAATGACATAGCTTCAATGAAGACAAATTCTAGAAGCTCAGTGTCTTTAAATTTAGGAAACAAAGTCCGGTCCCCCCACAGTGGAGGGGCAGTACCGATGTCTTCTGAAAGCCACTGCTCCCATCCAATTTTATCCTTAGAGCAGGAAACAAAGGTTCGCAGGAACGCTCTGGTGCATCTCCCCTTCCATTCATCAGTATTTTTGCCTCTCATTATATCCATGGCCTAGTTTTCTTAGGCTCTTTAGATGTCCACGAGCGTATTACATACACTAGGTATTGTCCTCAGAACTTTTTGAAGTTTTTTAGGCATTATGAACAAGGTCTTGAACTCCAGCTGAGTGCCACGGACGACTTTGGCTCTGCTCTAGTTCCTTAAGACATCTAAAGGATGGCATTGTCATTTTATAAAGCAGAAACTAATAAAGAAAGGCAGCCCTCATACTGAGATTCCCCCCTCTTTTTCGGAGGCAGCAGAGAAACTGCTAAAATTGACTTTTATTGTGCAACATGCTACCATCTTTCAACCAACAGAAAGCAAGCTGATAGCTTTGAAGAAACGGGGTATGATTTGGGGGAGGTAAGATGACTGTTGTGGAACCTAGTAGCAGAGAAATGAATGTCCTATATTATAATACCAGGATGGTTTTGATAGGGCAGAAACCAGCTTGCCCGAGCTTTCTGGGTCCCGGGCACACAACACAGGGACACCGGACTCTGTCTTTGGATCCAGATCTCTGGTTACTGTGCTGCTTTCAAAAGGGAATGTGGGTCTTTTTTTTTTTTCTTCTGCTCCGAGCGTTGTCCAACTCAATGTAAAAATGATTAGCAATTCTCAGCAGACTCCCTTGAAGATGTTTTGGCATCCTGCAGGGTTGAAGGGGAACATGGAAGGAGTATAACTCCAAGGTTTGGAAGGGAGTGTGTTGTGCGGAGGGCTCGCTCCTGAGTGGGTGGAGTGGGCTTCTGTGATCTAATTTAAGGGACTCCAAGAAGACCCACTCAATCCCCAAAATATCACCCCTTAGAATTTTGGAAATGTCAGCTTTTGCACCCATCCCTACTTGTCCATCACATCTTTCCACAACTTCCTGTGAGGGAGCAGCACATGAAGTCTGCAACACTTCCATGTGGGTGGTTGTCTTCTTGACTGTGCATAGTGGGTAGCGGGGTGAGGAAGAGAAGCCAAAAGATACGAAGAGTGGCTGCCACTGCTTGTGGTCATTGGAAGCTCTTTCAGTTGCCTCTGGGCCTCTTTTACAGGCCAATGTATATAACCAATGTTTGTGTCTCAACAAGTTGGGGGATAACATAAGTTTGCATTCCTTTGGCTCTCAGCTTGTTACAAGTCAGGGATTTGGAGTGAGCTAGCGTGGATTCACATCCCAGTTCTATTATTTACAAGCGTTGTGACCTTGGATATCTTACTGAACCCTTCTGCCCTTGAGTTTCCTTATCTGTCAGTGGGAGCACGTACACCACAAGCATGCTTGAACGATCAAGTTAGTAATATACCTAGTCATGTGCCCTTTATTTTCTAGTTCTGGCACATATAGGTAAAAATGTTATTATGACACCTCAACAATGGAGGTATGTCAAAGGGACAGAGGGACCCACCCCCAAATACCAGAATGCTTTGAGCAACAAAATAAATTTGTGTTGGATTATAACCCAAAATATAAAGTAAATATCTACAAGTCCATACTGACATAAAGAAATGATTGAACAAGTAAATCAATGGGGGAAAAGAGACAAATCTCCTGTATAGGAGAACTCTAAACAGTTGATGTAGACTCGCCTTCCTCAAGGAGGAGTAGCACAGCTTCCCACTCCCTAAGTGTGAGCTTCACACAGTAACTTCCTTCCAAAGGGGGCAGTGTAAAGGTGGGGAGCAAGTGTACAGTGGAGAAGTTTGACAAACATTACCTCATCCAAGTCAAGGTTGAAATTGATAGTGATAAATCGTGTTCATATCTCATGCCATTGATATGATGTGATGAGAATGACAATATTTCTCTGTGGTCTTCCTTCCCAAATCCAAAACCCCGGTCTAATCATGAGGAAAACATCAGACAAATCCAACAGAGGGAAGTCATACAGCATGCATGACTAGTACTCCTCAAAACTGTCAAGGTTTTCAAAGATATTAAAAATCTAAAAACTGTCATAGCCAAAAGGAGTCTAAAAAGGCAACAGCTAAATGTGATGTGGTATCTGGATGGAATCCTGGAGTAGAAAAAGGACACTAGGTAAAAATGAAGAAAATCTGAGTAAACCACAACTTGAGTTAATAATAATGTGTCAATATTGGTTGATTGATTGTAATAAATTACCAAACTAATCTAAGATGTTAGTAATGGGGCACTGGGTTTAGGGTATATGGAATTCTTTGTGCTGTCTAATGAACAAAATAAACTAACAAGCAAAATAGAAACAGACTCATAGAGAGAGAACAGACTGACAACTGTCAGAGGGGAGGGTTCAGGGGGGCTGGGTGAAAAAGCTAAAGGGATTAAACAACAACAACAAAATAACCAACAACTCCTAGACACAGACAACATTATGGTGATTACCAGAAGAAAAGCGGTTGGAGGGGGGGGGGGGGTATAGATGAGGGCAAAGAGGGAATAAATGGTGATGGAAGGAGACTTGATTTGGGGTGGTGAACACACAATGCAATATACAGATGATGTATTATAGAACTGTACATCTGAAACCTATACACTTTTATTAACCAATGTCACCTCAATAAATTCAATAAAAAGTAATAAAAATAATAAAAATGTTCTGAAAAAGTCCACTTTTAAAAAGGCATTATTATTATTATCATTATTACTATTAGTTTTCCAGAGTTCTCCTCCCTATGAAAATTTCAAGGCTCCCAGGAGGACCTATTAGTCCAAGACATCAGTCTGAGTCACTACTGCCTTTCTTAACCAACAAGTCCTGTTCTTTTGGTTGTGGTTGGTGTGGCTCCCACATGGTACAACTTGGGCGCTGGCTGTTCATGTAGTCATCTAGGGAAATACATATTAACTCTGAAAATGGGAACCTAGCAACATGACAGAACCGATATCCACTGAAGAAAAGTGTTAAGGCAATCTTAACACTTAGCTTTCATTCCATGAAAAATCAGTCGTTTCTTTCTCTGTCAACACTGCCTATACATACCTTGGCTAAATCACTCATCACACTGAATTTCCTTTATTCATCTTCTCTACCCATCTGTGAACTCTCCAGTCAAAAATTGTTTTCTCTTTTATCTGTGCACATCCAGGACTTCTTTCTATGCCCAGCACAGATGACAAAAAAAAAAAAAAAAAAAAAGAAAGAAAGAAAGAAAGAAAGAAAGAAAGAAAGAAAGAAAGAAAGAAAGAAAGAAAGAAAGAAAAAGAAAGAAAGGAAAAAAGAAAGAGAGAAAATGATTCAGTGGAGGACTGGCAGCAGTGTCCAAGCTTCCAATGCTGAAATTCGATTTGATTTTCCATGCCGAAAGAGAGAGTGGGAAAGACTGAACTTTCCAAAGATGGCCACAGCTATCTCCCATCCCACATGCTCTTCTTTCAACATGACTTCCACACCTTTCATAACGCAATGAGGTTTATGTCCTTTCCCCTTGCAAGGGGCAGACTTTTGTCTTGACAATAGCATATGGCAGAACTGGCGCCATGTGAGTTCTGAGGTTGCATCATAAAATTCCATGTGCTTGTTTGTCGTGTTCTCTTGGGACGCTCAGTTTTAGAATCCAGCTACCATCCTCTGGGCATGACCAAGCTTGGGTATGGAGAGATACCATGGGGAGGAACTGAGGTCCTGATCCGCATCCTCAGCGGAGCTTCCCCTGCTGGCCAGCACCAACTTGCCAGCCATCTTGGAAGGGGATTCTCCAGCTCCCAGCCAAGCTACTGCAGCTGATGATGGCCTGTGGAACAGAGATGAGCCACCCCTTTATGCCCTGCCCAATTTATGAGCCAAGTCAATGACTATTATTGTTTCCGGCCACTTTATTGTGAAGTGTGTTATGCAGGAATAGATAATCAGAACATATAGGCAAATAAAATCCTCAGGTGATTGGAAAATAAAACTTGTGAGTTATTTTACCTTCTTTCCTATTTCCTACAAAAAAAACCCCTCCTGACAATGGAATTCTTTTTACCATGAGTGGCAACTTACTGGAAGGCATTTAGCCACATTGGAAAGCAAGTAACCACAAGATCTCCAAACTGATAATTCAGTTAATGCATTAGCCAATCAATTAACTGATTCTGCAATTATTTGAGTTGTGGTCTAAGTCCCTAGCTAAGTAGTGGGATATATCAGTGAATGAGCCAAACATGAGCCTCTCTCTTCAGGAAGCCTAACATTTAGGAAGCTTAACAGTCAGAAAACTAAATAAACAATCAGAGAATTATTTTAACATAATAATTAATTTAACCTTTGTGGTTGATATAACTGAAGGATGTTTATACTAGAGATTAGCTTCTTCAAGTATTCAAGGATATGCCATTGTTCATTCACATGGCTTGGGCTTCCTCATAGTATGGTTTCTGGGAGGCTGCTCAGTTCACAA
This sequence comes from Myotis yumanensis, assembly GCF_028538775.1. Taxonomy (NCBI): domain Eukaryota; kingdom Metazoa; phylum Chordata; class Mammalia; order Chiroptera; family Vespertilionidae; genus Myotis; species Myotis yumanensis. The sequence continues at coordinate 91,054,251 of NW_027223755.1, forward strand.
CAATTTGCCCTTCTGTGGAATGCTTTTTTATGCCTTAACTAGGGGCCCAGTGCACAAATTCATGCACCTTGAAAGGAACTGTGTGCCGAGAGGCTGTGGTGGGCACAGGGGTGGGTCTCGCCTCATCCTCCGCAACCCCGCCCAGCCCCTTCCGCCAGTCCCCTGTCTGCTGGCAGCCCTGCTCCCACTGCTGCTGCTCCCAGGCACTGACATCGCCGGCCCCGCTTACACCTGTTGATGGCGTGGAGTGATTGGGTCTGGTGCCAGCAGAGGGTGCAAGCGGGGCTGGTGCTGTCAGCTGGTGTGAGTGGTGGCTGCTGCCCCAATTGCCCCTCGGGAGCAGGGGGAGGTGAAGAATCCCTCAGGGGTGATCAGGGCTGGCAGCTGCCGCTTGCACCCACTGATAGCACCGAACAATCGGGACTGGTGCTGGGTGCTGGAAGTGGGTGTGAGTGGCGGCTCCAGCACTGGCAGTGGGTGCAAGCAGGCCATTGCCAGCAGTGGGTGCAAGAGGCGGCTGCCGGTCCCAATTGCCCCTCAGGAGCAGGGGGAGGTGGAGAAGCCCTGAGGGGTGATCAGGGCCAGTAGCCACCTCTGGCACCTGCTGACGGCACCGAGTGCAGTGGGTGCGAGCAGCAACTCTGGCACTAGCAGCTGCTGTGAGCGGGGCCAGTACCAGCAGCAGGTGCGAGCACCTGGTGGGACCGCAGCACACGGGAGCAAAGACTTTTCAGTAACCACCAGAGGCTCTCCCCAATGACAATGACTGGCACCCAGCCTTGGTCTGGTGCCCACGTTCACCGGCTCCACCATCCCGCCACAGCCAATGACTGCCTGCTGCCAACATCCACCATGTTCCACGCACGCCCCCTGGTGATCAGTGCATGTCATAGAGACCAGTTGTTTCGTTGGTTGGTTGTTCCACCATTCGGTCTATTTGCGTATTAGGGTTTTATATATATAGATACACAGATAGGCTCCCAGCACCAAGATCTACAGGAGTGTGATTATTTCAGTTTGAATCAGGTGTCTACCCCTGTCCAGAGTTGATTGATTCAGGGGTGGACACCTGACTCAGGCTGAAGCAATCAGCTTGTAGCTGTGGGTAAGGTTGTTAAAGGTAGTGCTGGAGACCAAGGTGTGGTGACTCCATAAGGTCAGTCCTGAACTTTGCCCTGGTTCCTGCATTCCCTGAGGCTGATTCTTCTCCTTTTCCTCTCCCCAACTGCTCTACCACCTCTTGCCTCTCCTCCCTTTCCCTTCCCTCTCTCGTCTCCTCCTCCCCTCCCCCTTTCTTCTTCTCCTCTTCCTCCTCCCTTTCCTCCCCCTTCTCCTCTTCCTCATCTTCTATCCTCTTCCTTCTTTCCCAGTTGACTTCCTTTAAACCTTTACTAGTACGAAGTACAAGAGGGATGGTTGCTGTCCTTTTAAGACTTCCAAGGGATAGAACTAAGACCAAGAAGTGTAAGTCACAGTGGGGGAAATTTTAGCTGAATACATGAAAGAACATTCTAAGAGATAGAGATACCATAGATGTAGATATTGAGTGCCCTATCTCTGGAGGTTTTCAAAGGCTGGTCATCCACTTACATGTGATGGCATCAAGAGGAATTAAGCATTAACTCCAGGATTGGACTGGTTAATAATAATAATAATAATAATAATAATAATCCTATTAATGAAAGCCTATTTGGTTGTTACGCCCTCACACCATGATGCCCTCATGCCATAACGAGCGATCACCAGGAGGCTACGTGTGCAGTTGGCATGTGAGGGTGGGCGGGGCTTGACGCTATGTGCATGGTGTGGAGGCGGGTCCCGTAGCTCCATGTGGTGAGGCCTGGGGGTCCCGTGGCTCTGCGTGGCGTGGAGATGGGACCTCCAGCTCCGGTCTACCTCTTTGGGGCAATCCATCGAGGAGCCCTGGATGGGTGGGCTGGGCCTACCTCTTTGGGGCTATCGAGCGTGGGGCTCCCACACTGTGAGAGGGCACAGGCCAGGTTGGGGGACCCCCCCCCCCCCACCAGCACAAATTTCATGCATCGGGCCTCTAGTAATAATAATAATAATAATAACAACAACTTTGTGCACTTACTCTTTTCCAGGCACCTTGATTGTGCTATCTCACTTAATCCTCACAATAACACCCTGAGACTATATAATTATATTATTATTATCACCACATGGCAAATGAGAAAGTCAGGTTACTCAGGTGAGGTCATTCATCCCATGAGCCAGATTTAAACTCAGACTGTGTGAACCCCCAAACTATATATTTTTTACTTAGGTGAACCTTTTCCATTCCAGCCCCCCAAACTCATAGGATTTCACCTTCTTTTCTCTATTCCACATTCCAGAAATGCCCCACCCCCAATAAAAAAGGTAAAGCAAAAAATCTAAAGTAGTTTGACCCTGAATAATAGAGAATAGTTTATATTTAAAAAATGTAGGCATCCTAGATGCACTAGCTTCAGAAGATGGTGAAGAAAAGTGGTCCTGAGAGCAGTTCACGAAATAACCTTGCTTTGTTTCTTCTTTTGTTACTCCTTCCAATTTGAACATTTACCTGAATTATTTCTACTCTTTCTTTTCTGGACCAAATTAGCTTAATAATAATAATAACTATTATGATTATTGTTGTTGTTTTGTTTACCTTTGAAACACAGAGCATCCTCCCATTTCTGAATCATTCATTCTGAGATGATACTGCCATGAACAAAGGGTGTGTTGGTGTGGGTGAGACGATTTGAATTGCCCATAGCCTGCCTGATGACTGTTTCCCAAAAGGAGGCATGATCTAATTCAGCAGAAGTTTCTCTTAGAGATGTGCCTAAAAGAAAAAAAAATCCTCATTATTTTAAATCAAAGGGAAAATGGAAAGTTCCTATCATTTCCTTAAATGAATAAAGGAGACGGACGTGGAAGGATTCCATCAGATGCTGCACAGACTCCAAGCTCCTAATTTAAGAATTTACCTGCAGAGGCCCCTTTGGGGAGGAGGCGCTGAGCCCTGCTTGTGTCCCCACCTGCTTCAGATGTGTTCTGCATGCCTCGCAGGTTAATGCTGAGGCCAACCGGATGCTCGCTTCTTTAATGGAATACATAAGCACGTTGCTGTTGTGGTGTGAACAGCAGATCTTCTAAAAATCTCCTGAGCTTTTGTTAAGCCTATTGTGATGATCGCAAGGAGATGGAGTCTGGCAGAAGGCAAAAGGTGGTTGCCGTGTGTTGTCAGGAGCTTGTTTACGAAACTGGGTTTGGAAACTCATTTCTTTATTATTTATCTCCGGTTCCCAGGTCAGGTGGTGCTGGAGTTTGAGAAAAAATCGTGTGCCTTCTGTGTATCGTGAATCTGAAACTTCCAGCTTTGTGACCCTCAAATAAGTTATTTCAGATAAAGAGAGGCTTGTTAAATTCTCCAGAACTGAAAATCCTGCCGGCTGGACGTAAGAGACACTGGCCTCTTAAACCTGGGGGGGAGTTTGACTCCTAGGCAGGGATGGAGAATACTTGTGAGGGTTCCTGGGTGATGCTGGTAATAACAGCTGAAGTTTACTGAGTGCTTAACCATATGCCAGGCACTGTGCTGGGATGCGGGGAGCATAGGTTAATATTGCCTCCATTGTTAACTGGGCAAAAAAAAAAAAATTGGGGGTCTCTCCATTTCTGTATCATTAAGAATCTACTCTAACTACAGAGAATAAAGCTGTGAATATCATAAACCATGTTACCTTTCTGGAAACCACGGAGCGATGTTTTTAGGAATAGGGGAACCTCTGAAATTGCAGGCAAAAGGCAACAAATTCCATGACCCTCGGATGTATTTTTTGTTGTTGTTGTTAACTGTTGGTTTCTATTTCCTAACTTAGAGCCTCTTATATGGCAGATGAGTCAGCAAACTTTTTTTGTGAAAGAGCCAGATAAAAAATATTTTAGACTTTGTGGGCCATATGGTTGAATGGCTTATCAACTATGCAACTCTGCTCCTGCAGTGCAAAAACAGACATAGACAATAAGTAAACAAAGGGCATGGATTTGTTTCAATAAAACTTTATTTACAAAAGGAGGTTGGCCCTAGCTGGTTTGGCTCAGTGGATAGAGCGTTGGCCTGCAGACTGAAGGGTCTCGGATTCGATTCCAGTTAAGGGCACATGCCTAGATTGCGGGCTCCATCCCCAGTGGGGGATGTGCAGGAGGCAGCCAATCAATGATTCTCTCTCATCATTGATGTTTCTATCTCTCTCTCTCTCTCTCTCTCTCTCTTCCTTACTCTCTGAAATCAATAAAAAATATATATTTTTTTAAAAAGGAGGTTGTAGGCTGAGGATACAGCACATAAATATTTCCTGAAAAACTAAATCTAAAGTAGAAAGGTCAAATAGTAGAAATTTAAAACACAAAATCAATCTTTATAATAAGTTCATAATAGTAAATAATTGCTTATTGAAGAAATTTTGGAAAAAAATAAAAAGTACATTAAGAGGGAAATAAAAATCATGACCAAACACACACACAAAACTCCAGTTAATAATTTGGTGTCTTTATTTCCTTTAAGTCATTTTCTTGTGTATGCCATTAAAAAAACACACAGGGTAAACAACAGAAATTATAAAATATTATAACATAAATTTGTTGTGTTTTTATGGGAAGTGTCTGATGAAACCCACTTCCCCTGGGGTGATTAAAAGATCTTCCTCAAATCACCTTCATCCCTCCAATCCCTTAACATCCCAAATAAGATTTCTGTCCATAGCCCAGGTTCTGAAAAATCCTGACACACTTTTTGGATCTCAGCGCAGTAGAATTTCAATATTGAGTGCTGTGCTGTGTGTGTGGTGACTCTTAACCAAAACATGGCATTTCACCTCTAGTTCTGGATGCTCGAAATTGCCTGGGATGCTGTTTGCAGAGGTCAGGACATTTTGAGAATGTGTTAGCCCAAAATGGGCCAAGAGGGGCTGTAATGAATGGTCGAGTCATAAGAGTTAATAACTTGGTGTGAGAAAGAGCCCTCAGGAACTTTGATTTCTGAGATGGAGATAATGACGTCCCAGTCCCACACCCCCAATACACACACATTCAGGACATCCCTGCATGCATCTCACAGGGCATTTGACTTGCCCTAGTCTGATAGTTGTGACTTCAGGGCCTCTGTCGCCTTACATGGCCATTTGCCCTTCTCACCCTGTCTCTTCCCAGCATTCCTCTGGCCCTGCATATACATAATGAGCCCTGGGTTGCTCATGTTTAGATGCCAGAAAGCACATGGTCATCTGAAAACAGTTGGAAAGGATGCTGAGAAGCGTCTAGTGCCCAGGCGGCCTCTAAAGCTGCCAGGGCAGTGATGATCGCCCCCTCCCAAATTTGGGAATGAAAAACCAGCAGCAAACCTTTATATTTAAAAACTTGTAATTTAAGGATATTTGGCTTGCTGGGCAGGCAGGTGGCCGAATCATGTGCATGAAACATTTGGTATGCATCCATCTGGGCCCGGTACTCTTGACCATGACTGCAGAATTCCACACCTGCCTGGACACCTCCTCTGCTCTCCTCACAGGCCTATTGTAGCCAGGCTCTAAGCATACTGTATCATGTCCTCTTAGAGCAGCTGGGAGCCTCTCTTTCACACAGGAAGGAGTGAGCACCTGGAAGAAAGAAGGTAAAGTGCCATCATGTGCCTGGTGCTGTCCATTCAGGCTCTGAGTTATTCCACCCAACAAGGCTATTGATAGGTGGAGCATCTATATTTTATGGACTAAGATTGACTCTTTTTGTTGACAATGACCACATGTCCACCTCTTGCATCTGCCCCCTTTAACCCCTAGAGTGCCGGGAAGCGCGATCGCGCTCCTCCTGTCTTTCGCCAAAAGTGCCGGGAGCGCTAGCAAAGCTTCGAAATGGCGTCCAGTTCCAAGTCTGCTTTTATTAGTGATGATGATATTGCTAAATATGTCAATGTAGTAAAGGTTTCCTTAAGTTTTTGAATATGTAACTTCATTTACTTGCGATTCATAATTTTTTTCCTAAACTGCTGTAAAATCAGCAAAAATGCCTTGGCAATTTTAGCATAGTTCCTAGGATATGGGTTGGCACTCAAAGGGTTAAAGTACTTAAAACAGTGGCTTTGTGGCGCATGAGTAATCTGAAAGGCTGTGCATTACCTGCAGGAATGATTTAAATGGCTGCATTTGACTGGATTCAAATGTATTCTTTTGTCTCCATCCCCTCCCCCCTATTTAGTAGGTGGGTGTTCATGAGGAAGAGCAGATCAGTAATAAAATAAGCTGCATTATATCTGAGGGGTAATGTGTGTGAACCTGATATCCCATGTCAGTTGTAGGTTCATTTTTTTTCAAAGAGGCTGGGAGCAATGAACATCCTTAGTTCTTATAAGGTTCTCTAACAGGTATATGACCTCAAAAATTAATTAATTTTCTTGCTTGTCATCAATAGCAATATGCATGTTGGGGTGGTGGCAATAAAATTTGGCTCCTCTTGGGGCAAAATGGAGAAGAATGGGAGAGGTTTCTTTATTTTTATCCATCACTGATAGAGGTGCTTCTTTAGGTAGCATCTACACCCACCAAACTTCTGGAACGTACCAAAATGCTGAGCTGTTTCAACCAGGACCCCTGCCCAAAAGTGAAATGCATAAGAACTACCTAGTATGAGGGTGTTTTTACTACATTCTTGTGAATATATTAACTCTTGAGGCAATAACAAATCATCCTATACTCCAAATGTAAACTGTAAAACAATCTTAGCCCAAAGATTCCTATGCAGGTATATTGCTACAACACTGTTTATAATGGAAAAATATTAAATACAACCTGTTTGCTCATCAGGACAAAACTGGTGAAAAATTATGATTCCTCCAAATAATGGAATAATAATATTTATAATAATAATGCTGCAATAAAAGGATGAAACAGATCTACGCATATTGAAATGAAAGAATCTTTAGGATATATTATGAAGAACTCTGTGCGTAGAATGCTCCCAATAGTATAAAAATGAGTCTATAGTTATATTGTTGACATAAGAGATGTCCAGACCTACAGGACATTTTTTATGACTGTATTTGAGCCCAACTGACAACAACTGTTGGGGAGCAAAATCTCAATGGATTGAGAAAATGCTCGGAGAATGGCAGTTTTGCAGTTTATTTTATAATTATAATCAAAGGAGAAGGCAACAGAAGGGTCACATGAAAGTCATTGGTGGAAGACCAGGGAGGAAGCAAAGCAGGAAAACTTCTGACATTGAATAAAAAGTAAAATGAGACACATACTTCTTTTACATTGGTGAGTATAGGATAGTTAAGAATCGACATTTATAGCACATAGAGGTGGTATTTGGGGAACAAGATAACAATGAGGGGTTCCGTCCCGTGGTCTCATGCTCTGGTGAAAAATTGTGCCCCAGGGTCTGGAAAAAAAGATTACTCTGACATTCCTAAGGTATGTTACCATAGATCAAGAAAGACAATAGACAGGCTCAGCTAAGGTAAAGATTGACCTTCGTCAGGGAAGATACTGGTCTAGGTCATGACTATCTGCCATGACTCGCCTTTAGTTGGGAAGTTTGAATTTCAGGCCATCCTATGTGGAAAGGCTGCCACACAGGTCTCCCCTGAACTTGTCAGGTTTAGTATGTGGCCCCCTTTTCATCTACAATACCTGTATTTGTATCTGTATCTATATCTACACCTACACCTGCAGCTACACCCATCTAAAACCATATTTTGTTTTGTTTACTTTAACAAATAGAATATTTCTGGCAAGCTTTAGAGGCATCTTATTCCCTTGGTTGCCTTTGTGGAGGAGAACTGGGGAGTGGGGTGGGTAGGAAGTCAGAAACAAGAGGAGAATTATTCTTCATTTAAAAACTGCATGTATTCCTTAAAATATTTTTAAAGTTAGAAACTGTAAAGAAAAAAAGCCAGCCACACACAAACATAACAGTAAGGTTGGAGGCTAAAGTTAACTTACCAGGCCACATCTGATTTTATCTAAACTGCAGCTTTAAAGTTTTAATCTTTTTTTTTTTTCTAAGCTGCCAGATATAAAGAGAGAGCCCAGCTGGTTCAATCAAGTTCAGTTATTCCGAAATGGTAGGGAGGGGGTCCAAGAGAGGGATGATGAGAGACTTCTGATTCCTTTGTCGTGTTAATTCACCAGAGAGGCATTTTCTCCTGACCTAGACCAAAACTTGCTTGAAATAACCTGGAGGGTGTGACAGTAGGGCAAGCATGTCAAACTCGAGGCCACATGCCTCGTTTATTTGGCCCATGTTTGCCTTTGAGTTTGACATGCTTGCAGTAGGGGAACTGAGGCCATCTTTATTAAGTCTTTTTTAGGTTTCAGTACCTTTCAAAAGTATTTTCTTTCATTCTTACAACACCCCCACTGTGCATATGAGGAAACCTAGGCCCTGAGGGTAAAGCTCTTTGTCCAAGGTCATCTAGCTAGTAAGCAGGCAAGCTAGGATTTAACCCCGGTTTGTGTAGCTCATTCATCCTATGATCTTTTCACTTCACCGTGATTTGCAGGTTGAGGTTGTCTAGAGTAGGAGGGATAAGGCCAGCTTCCAGGCAGCATGACAAACGACAGGACAAATGAGACCCACTTTCCTGGAGCATCATGTGTTCCTGATGAAAGTAATAATAATAAAAAATAGGCTTTTAAAACTAGCAGCCCTGTGCAGGAATCTGTGTGCCAGTAGGTCGCTGCTACCCTCCTGTAGCTCTCCACCCACTGCCCCGCCCTCCTGTAGCCCCCCCCCCCCCCCCCCCTTCATAGCTTGCTGCCCTGCCACCCCCTGTAGCTCTCCGAAGCCTGCTTGTACCTCGCTGGCTCACCCTCCTGCTGATCCATGATCTAGTCATGAAGCGCTTGGTCGTCATGCCTCGGGGCGTAATGGCTAATTAGCATATTCGTCTCTGATTATATAGGATGAATACAAATGTAACACAAAGTCATATGTAAAAGTCACATGAGTTTTAAAGATTAAATTGAAGAGGTCAGAGAAATTCTTTGCTTGTTTCAAAATCCTCTCCCCATAGCATCTAAACGTTTGTTCTTTATAGTCAGCAAACATCAGAAAACCAGCGAAGTGTGTTTGGCAACATGCCCATTCCCACAAATCATCCTGTGGATTGTTAGTCTACCTTGAGAGCAGACTAAGAGAGCCACAGAAGCACAAGAGTGAGTGACAGGTGTAGAAGTCCAGGGGGCAGGAGCGGGAGGGGGAGAAGCACCTTCAATGTGCAAATATGCAATATGCATTCCTGGATAGAGATTCTATAAAGGCATGTGTTTTATCCAACCTGGAGGGGACTCTCCTTAGAATCAAACAGTGACGGGAAGTAGTGTGGTGACAACAGGACAGAAATGCAAACTGTGTGCTGGAACCATATCACCGCTCTTAAGCCCTGTGCCTTGGCAGACATTGCTAATCAATCACAGCACACTTTCTCCACTGATTATGTATTTGCATTTGTATCTGTATCTATATCTATACCTACACTTGCAGCTATACCCATCTAAAACAATGTTTCTATTTGTTTTGTTTGCTTTAACAAATAGGATATTTCTGGCAAGCTTTATAGGAATCTCATACCCTTGGTTGCTTTTGTGGAGGAGAACTGGGGAATGGGATGGGTAGGAAGTCAGAAACAAGAGGAGAATTAAACTACATTTGAAAACTGATGTTTCCATCTCACCGCTTTTCCCAATATAACCTCTCAGATTTCTATAGAGTTAGTGGAATTGACATTGCAATGAAACCTGTCTGCCATGCAAGAATAAATGTCATGGCTAGAGCACACATTGGGAGCCAGACTGTTTAGGTTTGAACCCTGGCCTTGAAACTTAGAAGCTGTTGTGGCCGTGGTCTGTGTGTGTTAGGCTGACATGTAGCAGGTGGGGACAAGGTATGCCACCAGAGAAGCCAGAATAAGAGGTTTGATGAGGGGGTGTGTTATGAGTGGGGGAAGATCAGAGAAGACTGGGAATTCAGGAGCCTGGCCTTCGACGAGAGAATGGGCTATTTTTTATCCTTTGGGGGAGGGTGGCAGGAAGTAGATGAGACAGAGTTCTGTGCTGTATTTCATTATTGAGTGTGTTGGAGGGGAAAGGCACACTTGGGAACCGGGTTCCATAATCTCCTGGACCTTGTGGATATAAGTTGATGGATAATAGGTGAGTCATTCACTTACCAGACAACTGGGGCTTCAAAAATAAACTATTTTCCTTCTTATCACTTCCTGCAAGTGCCTCTGCAGTAGATTACCAGACTGGCCAGATGCTCCTCTCATCAAATAGAGGAGACTTTTTTTTCAAATCCTCACTGTAGGATATGTTTCTTTAATTGGTGAGAGAGAGAGAGAGAGAGAGAGAGAGAGAGAGATCAACGTGAGAGAGAAACATTGATAAATTGCCTCCCATATGCATCCTGACTGGGATCAAACCCACAACCAAGGTATGTGCATAGGATGATGCTCCAATCAACTGAGCCACCCAGTCAGAGCAGAGCAACTCTACTTTTATTTGTTTATATAGACATTTATTTTGTTAATGACAAATGACACCAGATGTTAGACCTTAGATCTTGAGTTTGTCTAAGAAAGAATTCAGAGTCAATACTCAAATGTAAGTGAAAGTTTATTTACTAGTAGAGAGTCTCAGAAGTGTGCTATCTGGGTTGTGGGGACTCAGGAAAATAGTTACAGAGGCAAAAGAAGGGCTTTGAAGCTTAGGAGAAAAGAAAGGCGAAGAAAACACATGTGGGGAAGACAGGGGAGAGTAAAGGGATGCGCTAGCTTTGGGTCATTCATTTTAAGGGTTTGTTTTTTTAAAATCTTTATTGTTGAAAGTATTACATACGTCCCCTTTTCCCCCATTGATCTCTCCCAGCCTGTCCCCACCCCCCACACCAGGCCTTTACCACCCTATTGTCTGTGTCCATGGGTTATGTATATATGCCTACAAGTTCATAGACTCAACATCATTAAAATGCCCATACTACCCAAAGCAGTCTATAGATCTAATGCAATACCTGTTAAAATACCAACAGCATATTTCACAGACCTAGAACATCTTACGGGGTTTTTATCTGTTCTCTAACGGAGGGGATTACAGGGGAGAACTCAGGGGAGAATCTCAATAGAATATTGATCAGCTTTCCAGGTGTGTCCTTTCAGGGTCCTGGTCTCTACTGATTGGTTGGTGATAGGATAGAGGGTCATTAGTCATTGCAGCTGGTCCTGATGCCAGCCATGGCCTTGCTTTGTCTCATTTTGCTGCTTTTCTGGGCCTGGAGCTGAAACACAGCTGAGGCCTAAATGTTATCTCTAGTTTGACCAGAGCTCTGTCTCTGCGATCAACAACGGCTTCGTTCTTGATTATTTGATGCAGGTCAGAAACTCACCGTCCCGAGGGCTTAATGCTTAAAGGAGTGACCATGCAAGGACTTGTATGGGAGTCATATGAGGCTACTACCTAGCCCCCTTGTTCCTCCTCTAAGGGGGTCTGCTGCGTGACTAGCTAAGTGCCCTGGGAGGAAAGGTCAGCCTGGGGGCAAGTTTCCATCCTACAAGTGTTTGTTTCGCCCTGGGTGACCTTCTGTACCCGGCTTATCCTTCTACTCTGCTCCTGTCTGCCTGCCTGCTGTATCAAATTTATTTAGAAAAAAAAAAAATACATTTTGTGTACTCATTCTGTTCCAGCCAAATACCTTTCAGAAACTGATTGTCAGACCATGAAATGATGAGCATGCTTGCTTATTGACAAAAAGATTTATCTGCTTTTTAAAAGTTTGAAATCTTCTGCTGTGTGCAGTATTTTCTCAGTGTCCTTTTCCGAAGGTGGAAGCACTTTCCTGGAAAGGTAATTTTGGCTGCCGAGAAGACAAGCCATCTGCATGTCTGCCAGGAGGCTGGCCCGGCGGGAGGAGGGGCAGGGGCTGGCTTCCTTGAGGTCCGCGTGTGGGGAGTGCAGGGCAGAACTTTTAGGAGGCTTGACTGGCTCCCCAGGTCATTTTAAGGGCACCTGCCTCCAGTGGACCCTCATGGGTGACAGGGAGTCCTGAGTCCCAGCTCTTGGCTCCCCCCAGCTGCTCCTGGCAGGGCTCCTCCTCCCTCTGTGCACCCAGCACATTCCTCCTGCCAGTGGCTGCAGCCAAAACGGAGCAGGCTTCCCTGACAGCGGGGAGTTTGACTGCTTCATTTTTCCTTCTGCTCCCTCCTAACATTCTGTCTTTTCTCCAAGGCCTGGTGCCCAGCAGCCAGGCCAGAGAGAAAAACATTCACCTTCCTGCCTCCTTTCCTTGCTCTTCTTTCATCCTTTTAGTAATGGACGGTCTGTTTTCTCCCCTATTATTTCTTGGGTACCTTCACACACAAGAGGCAGACAGTGGGCTCAGAAGATGGGGTCAGGAGACCAGCTCTCTTTCCTCAGCTGTGAAAACAGGGAGTTGGCCCCAGTGTGCCCTGACCTGCACGGCGAGGTTTGGGATCTGAAAAAGGGCCGACGCACAAGTGAAAATGCTATACAAGAAATATGAATTTGGAAGGATGGGAGGCCAGGTGGAAACCTCTTTGGTGAAGAGGCACACCTAGACCGGTCCATCTCCTTTTATTTACTTTGAATACACATTTGCCCTTTAGCAATGTATACAGGCAGATCAAAGGTAAAGTTTGGTAAACAATGTAAGGATTATCAGGTCAGGAAATTGCCTCAAGCAATTGCAATGGGGGGGGGTGTAGTGGGGGAGGGACTTGTGCTGATATTCAGCCCTGCTGATTATCAAAGTCCATTGGCCTTCTAATGTCTCTTTTTGATGCTAACTACTGTTTGCTTTAGTCTCCTGGCACCAGTGTTTCCCCAAACCAGCCATCTAGAGCCACCTGCTCTGTTTGGCCACAAATGCTGCATCTAGGAGGAGCCTGTCCAAGTCTCTAGCCTGAGGCCTGCTCTCTCTATTAAAAATATTAGCAGGTGTGAGGTGTTAAAGTCAGAGCAAAACCCAAATGAGTCTTTGTTTTGCATACTAAGGGTTGCAGAAAATTGAAAGGGAAATAAATTTTCTATTTTGTGAATATGTGTTTTAATGTCTTGTTTGTGTCTTACCTAAAATGATTAGCATCATAGGGGTCTAAAGCAGTGGTTCTCAACCTTGGCTGCACATTAGAATCACCTGGGAATCTTTTTAAAATTAGGATTTTGAGGCCCAGAAATCAGGATTTTAAAAAGATTCCCAGGTGATTCTAATGTGCATCCAAGGTTGAGAACCACTGGTCTAAAGGGAAACTGGGGTCGGACCCTATAGGACCAGTTTAAAATTCCAAATTTCTATAATTATTTAATGTCTGTATTCCATACTGCTTCTGAGTCATTTAAACCCACCTTATTTTGCTGGGCACTGCGTCAGTCCCAGGCCCATGCCACCATAAGTGCTGAATGAACTTGGGCATTGGTTTCTGGGGGATTCTAAAGTTTCCATATGAAATTTCCCTTCTCCATCCTGTTTACTTTTGTTCTTCTGACTTCTATGGGTCCTGAGGACATGTGTATCAAAGAAAAGGCACATTTATGTTCTGTGAAAAGGATATTTTTAAATTGATTTTAGAGAGAGGAATGGAGAGAGAAACATTGATATGAGAAAAACATTGATTGGTTGCCTCCCGCTCACACCTGGATTGGGGATCAAACCTTCAACCTGGGTATGTGCCCTGACCAGGAATCAAACCCCCCACCTTCTGGTGTATGGGACGACTCCCAGCCTACTAAGCCACATGGGCCAGGGCATGAAAGGATTTCTTCATATTAATTGCTCTTAGGCCTCACAGGGAATATGCAAAAGATGTTCAACAGAACTGAACAAATACTTATTGGTATTTATTTTGAGACTAACATTGCTCCAGATGCTGGAGAAACAGCAGTGAGAGTAAAAAGGTTCCTACCCTCACAGAGCCAATGGGGAGCTGGACAAAAAGAAATGAATTAGTAGTGGGGGTTGATGGCAGAATAATGCCCCCCCCTGCGAAGACGTCCATGTCCTAATCATCAGCACCTGTAATTATGTTGCATTACATGGCAAGAGGGAATTAGAGCAGCGTTAACCACAAACTGCACTAGGTGTGAGACCTCGGTCCTTGAGTTCAGCTAAGAATGAATTCAGAGCCAAGAACTCAAATACAAGCAAAAGTTTATTTAGAAAGTCACATGGGTGGAGAAGTGGGCTAAGTGGACTCAGGAAACAAGTTAGAGAGGCAAAAGAGGGGCCCTTGGAGCTTAGAAAAAAAAAAGCAAAGGTACATGCCTTGGGGGAAGGGGCAGGTGTGTGTGTGTGTGTGTGTGTGTGTGTGAGAGAGAGAGAGAGAGAGACAGAGAGAGACAGAGAGAGATAAATAGAGAGAACTGGGTTCTTTTTCTTTAGGATTTTTATCTGGTCTCAATAGAATATTTATCAGCTTTTCAGGGGTGTCCTTTCAGGGTCATGGTCTCTACTGAATGGCCGGTGCTAGGCAAGGGAGTCATTAGTCAGTGCAGCTGGCCCTGATACCAGCCATGGTATTGCTTCATCTGGTTTTGCTGCTTTTCTGATCCTGGAGCTGAAACACAACTGAAAGCTAGATGCCATTTCCACTTTGACCAAAACTCTGTCTCTGTGGTGAACAGATGCGAGGCTTTATTCCTAAGATTATTTGATTCGGGTCAGAACTTCATTGTCCTGAGGGCTTACTGCGTAAGGGAGTGGTCATGCAAGGGCTTGTATGGGAGTCATATGAGGCTATTCTCTGGCCCCCATTTCCTCCTCTAAGGGAGTCTACCAAGTGACTAGAGACATGCCTAGTGATATGCTAGGGTAGGAGAAAGGTCACGCTGGGGACGAAGTCCCACCCTACAATTGCTCATTGCTAGGTGGCCAGGCCTTTCTGCCCTGGGTGACCTTTTGTACCTGGCCTATTCTTCCTACCCTGTTCATGCCTAACTGCCTACTGTATCAGTAGCAGATGGAATTAAGGTGATAAATCAATTGACCTTAAAACAGGGAGATTGTCCTGCAAATGAGCCCAATCTATCTATCTATATCATCTATCTATCTATCTATCTATCTATCTAAAAGCCTAAGCGACCATTATGACCGAACGACCGGAATGACCAGTCGACCAGTTGCTATGATGCGCACTGACCCCCAGGAGGCAGTCGCTCAATGCAGGAGCTGTCCCCAGGTGGTCAGTGCACTCCCACAGCCAACCTCCCGCAGCCAGTCAACATCCCGCAGTCCCCCCGGCCAGCAAGCCCTGGTTGGCCTGGCCCCAATCAGGACTGGGCAAGAAGGTCCCGATGAGTCCTGATAGCCAGCCAGGCCTAGGAACGCCACCTGGGCGCGAATTCGTGCACCGGGCCTCTAGTGTAATCATAAGAACCCTTAAATGTGGAAGAGGGAGGCAGAAATTCAGAGTCAGAGAGACAGCATCTGAGAAATACTACACAGGCCATTACTGGCTTTGAAGATGGAAAGGGATCATGAGCCAAGGAATGCAGGCAGCCTGGAAAAGGCAAGAAAATAGATTCTCCCCTCGAGCCCCTGCAAAGGCACACAGCCTTCCCAACACCTGGATTTTAGCTCAGGGAGACACATGTTGGACTTCTGACCTCCCGAATTGCAAGACAATAAACGTGTGGTTGAAGCCACTACGTTTGTGGTGCATTGTTACAGCAGCAATAGGAAATTAATACAGATCATGGTTCTTCCCTCTCAGTTTCAAGTATCTTCTTCATTTTCCACTTGTAAGAGCAATGTCCTGGGGTCTTTAGAAGTCCTCTCCATTCCTGGAGAGAGGCAGGTAGATGTATCACTAAAGGAAACAGGAAGCAAACCTTGCTGTGACTTCTAAAAAACAAAAAATACCCCCCAAAACTCCAAACCCCAACCCCCCAAAAACCCTAAACCAAAAAATGGATGTGATTGTAAGTAGCACTTTGAATCTCATTTTCGTTCTCACTGCCTCAGGCTCCCCCCACTTAAGTGCCTTGCCAGATGGCAGTGTTTTTCTGGGCTCCTGTGATGCAGACAGCCATTTGACAAAAGCCACCCCAGTACTGATGCTTGAGGCTGGATGTGCTCTGAGATCTGTTTTGAAAGGTCTTGAACTTCTAGCCATGCCTGGTGCCTGCAGCCCATGAAGGGGAGTGCAAACGATTGAATGACTGTGGGGCTGGCGATGGCATGGGGCCAGCTGGAATGTGAGAGGCTGAATTTGTTTCCAAAAATGCCTTCCATGTCTCCTCTGCATTCTGTTTATACAAAAGTAAGGTTTTCATACTTTTAATGTATAACCCACATTCATGAAAGTGAAAAGAACCATACATGTATAGCTTAATGAGATATCACAAAGCAAACACACGTCAAACCATACCCTGGTTAATGAAACAGAGCATTTCTGGTACGCAGAAACTTTCTGGTGCCCCTTCCCAATAACTACTCCCCCCTTCTTCACAACTTAACTACTACCTCGCCTTTTTAGATCTTTTACTTTTTAAAATTTTATGAGTGATCTTGAGCCAGGACTACCCAGATAAGCTGCTCCTAATCCTTGACCCCTAGAATATATGTGAGATGATATGTTTGGGATTTAAGCTGTCAATTTTTTAGGGGGTGGGAGAGGAATAACTTGGTACACAATAACATATAACTAAAAGACAAAGTTAAATAAAAAGATCTTGCTAGTTAGTATTTGTAGCTCAGTGAGCAGAAAGCATGACACAAGGACAGTTGGAGGCAACATGGCAAGTCTTTCTCCTATTACGCAGAAAGTAGAATATAAAACACACAAATGGGTATTAGCCATTATGTAGAAAAAAATTCCTATAAATCAATATGCTGAAGATTTACTACACAACAGAAAAAGGGGTCTATGACCTTGAGTAAGTCGCTTAATCAGTTTCTTCATTTGTGAAATTAGGATAATCAAGTGACTCATAAATTGTTAGAGTCATGCCCAGCACAGAGTACAAGTACTATGTGTTTGTTATATAAAACAAACAGGTAATTTCCATAGGGAAATATAGTATGATCTCACTTATATGTGGAATCCAAAATAGTCAAACTCAGAAGTAGAGTGTAGAATGGCGGGTACAGGGTGTGTGTGGGGGGGATGGGGGAGTTAGGAAAATGGGGAGATGTTGGTCAAAGGGTACAAAGTTTCAGTTATGTAGAATGAATAAGTTCTAGAGATCTAATGTCATAGCACGGTGACGACAGTTAACAGTATTGTACTGTATACTTGAATTTTGCAAAGATGATAGATCTTAAATCTTGTCAACATACACAAGGGTAACTATATAGAGGTAATGGATATATTAATTAGCTTGATCATGATATAGATATATATATATGTATATATATATATATATACACATATATATATATATATATATATGCAATGTGTTTGCATATGTTCACAAGATATATACATATATATATATATATATATATATACCAAAATATCAAGTTGTAGATTTTAAATACATACCATTTTATATGTAAAATATTTCTCAAGGAAGCTGTTTTAAGAAATTAAATTGGTCTGTTGCAAAAAAATAAAACCCCACATATTTAGAAAAATAGCTGTAAAATAGCCCATAAGCTTATGAAAATTGCTCCATGTCAGTAATGATCAGAGAAGTGCTGAGTCCAACCATCTGTGCTCAGGACAGTGTCCAGCACATCGTCCCTGCTCATTAATTATTTGTTGAATGAATCAGACTTGGTTGAGGGAGAGCATTTTCGTGTGCACTGGTGGTGACAGTCCAGGCGGCGGGAAGGGCAAGGTAAATGCCACAGGCAGGACAGTGGGTGATGCCGTGAGGCTGGAGCACAAGGAGCAAGGGAGAGTCACAGATGAGCTACCAGGTCCCAAGGGGGGTGAGCAAACTTGTTGACCACTGGCCATTATAAGGACTTTGACTTTCACTCTGGGCAACATGAAGAGCCAGTGGAGGATTTTGAGCAGAGGAAGGACTTTATCCACTTACTCTGGCTGCTGCAAACCGACTAAAGCAGTGGTTCTCAACCTTCTGGCCCTTTAAATACAGTTCCTCATGTTGTGACCCAACCATAAAATTATTTTCATTGCTACTTCATAACTGTAATGTTGCTACTGTTATGAATCATAATGTAAATATCTGATATGCAGGATGGTCTTAGGCGACCCCTGTGAAAGGGTCGTTCGACCACCAAAAGGGTCGCGACCCACAGGTTGAGAACCACTGGACTAAAGGGGCAAAAAAGAGGACATAGGCCAGGTGGTTAGCAGGGGAGATGGTGACAAGTGGTCAGATTTTAGATATGCTTTTGCAGGTGGAACCATGGGTGCGAGCTGTGGCGTCACACAAGGTCTCTTGCTCAGAAGGACCTTAGGCTTGGTTTCATGCTCTGCTGTCACTATTTTGAAATTCTTAAGAACCCTTGGACAGGGACCCCCATTTTGATTTTGCACTGAGCCCCACAAATTATGTACCTGGTTCTGAATAGAACTGACAGGATTTGGCGACAGATTGGATGTGAGTTATGAGAGAAGCAGAGGTGTCCGAGATAACACCAAGGCTTTTGGCCTCGGCAATTGAAACCGGAGTTGCCATTGAGAGAGATGAGAAAACACGTGGGCTACTCAAGGACTAGGGGAAAGAGGGACTTGCAGAGAGAGAGAATTTTCTAGAATGTGAGGTCACTTGGGAACGATACTGGGGTCCTCTTTGGGGAGTGTTTTCTCCTCACTGGGTTCCAGCAGAGAGGTGTCTCCATCCCAGTGTGACTCCGGCCTGAGTGGCATAACGACAGCAACAACGACAGCTGTGTCCTCCTGGGGGACAATGGTCTGACCTCAGAGGGACTGTGCATGCAGCTGGCTTATTTTTAGAATTTCTCATTTGTCCTCAGAGGCAACTGGAATGTCTGGATAAAAAGTTCTGAGGCTGGATGTGAAAGGCTGCATAAGAACCTTTAATTAAGAGTTAAAGGCTTCAATCTGCCTATGATTTGGCTTTATTCCTAAATCCTACAACTTTTAAAAGAAAAAGAAATCGAGAGGACACAAAATACCATCCAATACAAAACCCTAACACGTTGAGCCAAAACAATTGGGATCTCGTTGGCAATTAAACTCTCCACTCTTTGGATCGCTGCAAGAAATCGTGTTTCTTCTCCCCATCTGAACTGCAATTTCTCTGCGCTTGCCAATGTTGCTGAGTCATCACAGAATATATTCCTGCTCCCTCCCAAGAGATGCCCCCACACGCTGCTGTCTGGTCCACTCCTAGCCTCCTCCACTCCCTTCTTCCCCGGGTATACCAAATGAGCGTCAGACTAAAACGAGGTTTCACTTCTTTTTATTGCCATCGGAAAATGGGGCGGGGGGAGCGCACACACTTCTTTTTTAAAGCTGCACGTGTCCTGCAGTTTGTGGGAAGGAGGCAGAAGCTTCCGACAGGAACGGGGGGCGTACTGTGCTGGAGATGCCATGGGCTGCCAAGATTGACAGTGAGAAAAAGCCCTTGGGTTTGTCAGATGTAAATGATTTCAGGTTTGGAAGTGCTCACCTTTGGACCCAGTTGGAGTTGTTGGGAACTTGTGCGGAGGTGGGGTGGGGGTGGGGGGGGCGGCGGGGTGGGGGTGGGAGAGGAGAAAGCAAAATTGCTGAGACAAGCAGGAGAAAGCAAAGCAAGCTTACGGGCCTGGACTTAATTCAACCAGAGAGTAGCTGATGAGCACGACAGAGGAAGCCAGCCAATTCAGGAGAATATTGGGGCCCCCAGGTACACAGGGCTGGCTGTGGCTGGGGACATCCTGCATCACGGGCACTGAAAATGCTCCTTGCTACAAAAAGGATCCCAGAGGTAGATGACCCCTGCCATGGTGAAAGAAAACAAGCTAAGAATATTAATACAGTTCTACTACAGCCTAGATAACCTTCCAGGTTGGTAGTTGGCACATGTTTTCTATAAAGGGCCAGACAGTAGGTATTTTAGGCTTTGTGCCCATCTGGTCTCTGTAGGAACTGCAACTACTCAACTCTCCTCCTGTGGTGTAAAAATAACCCTGGACAGTATGTAAATAAATAGGCGTGGTCGAGTTTCGAGAAAACTTTATTTATGGACATTGCAATTCAAATTTCATTTTTCACGTGTCATGAAATATTATTCTTCCTTTGATTTTTTTTTTCAACTCTTTAAAAATATAGAAACCATTCTTAGCTGGCTGGCTATATAAAAGTAGGTGGCAGGTTGTATTTGGTCCTTGTTCAAGACACTTTGTATAGGTTAACTGTTTTAATCGTCCTAACCCTGCAGTAGTCACTTTGACAGATGAGTAAGCACAGAGAAAAGTTAATTGTCAATGACTGCTCTTGTGCATTGAATGGGGCACCCCTCAAAATTCACCTGTTGAAGTTCCAAATCCAGTACCTCAGCATGTGACTTTATTTGGAAATAGGGTTGTTGCAGATACAATTAGTTAAGATGAGGACATCAGGGTGGGTCCTAGTCCAGTGTGACTGGTGTCCTTATAAAGAGGAAATTTGGACTCAGAGATGCATGCAGGGAAAACTCCATATGAAGATGAAAGCAGAGGTTAGGTTGCCAGACAATTCACGAGACACTAGGTAAGATATATGGAACAGATTTCTCTCTTACAGCCCCCAGAAGTAACCAACCGATTCTGGGACTTCAGCACTGCGAGACGATACCTGACTGTTGTTTACGCCTCCCAGTTTGTGGTGCTTTATTATAGCAACCCTAGGAAAGTTACACAGTTGCACAGCCGGTAAGTAGCATAGTTAAGGTTTCAAGACACTTAGATTTAGAGCAAGCATGTCAAACTCGTGACCGGCTTGTTTGACATGCTTGAAGAGGCTGGGTACTTAAATATTGTGCTATTCATTCTGGACCATAAATTTATAATAAAAAAAATTAAAGTGTGGCTTTAGAGCCTGAAAAAAACCAAGTCCAGCTCCTGACTACGATTTCTATAATGCTGTGTGACCTTGGGCAAGTAAAGTGGGCATGACGAGATACCCATTTTATAAGGATATGTGAGAAGGAAGACGATATATAAATAAAAGATGATCAATACTACAAATAATAAAAAAGCACATGGCACATAGATAATGCTCAATGGTTGCTAGTTGTTTTTGCTATTTGCTGACATGTCCTCAGACTGTTTTACTAAAACTTTCCCAGTATCACCAGATGCTCTTTTGTTCTCACTGCTATTTTGTAGACACTCTCCAGGCAGGCTCTTAGCGGCTCTCCTCCACCTACCACTCCTGTCCGCAGAACAGCACAGCAGGCTTGACACTGTTAGGCCTTTTATATGTATACTGTATATAATCCGACGCTAGTCATGTTGGATTAGGACTGACCCTAATGACCTCATCTTAACTAATTACACTCATTAGTTTCTTAGTTCCTTACATTGCTGTTGCGGGAGGTCATCCAGAGGACGTGCTCGCCGGTTAACCTGTAAGTTTGACCCTGGCAATCGGAGGCTCCTCCTCACTCTCCTGTGCTTGAAATGCCTGCTCCGTCCTCTGTTCTCACAGCTGGAGCTTTTCAAGGATGCAGCCTTAAGAAAGTAGGTGCTGCTGAGGCCATTTGGACGGTACACGTGACTGGACCCTGTTAAGCTCTCGGTATAAAGTGTTTAGATTCTGGCGGGAGGTCTCCTCGTCTTGTCACAGCCAGCCTCGGAAGTAAGTTCCCTTGCTTATCACACCGCCACCTACCCTTCTAGAGTGGCCTCCCGTTTTCCTTTGTCTTGGTCTCTCTCTCTCTCTCTCTCTCTCTCTCTGAAAGGTTAGCGAGGTATTTTATTTAAAAGATATCTTGGTAACAAGAGTTCTTTTTTTTTTTTTTGCTGCCTTCTTTTTTTAAATTTCTTTATTGATTAAGGTATTACATATGTGTTCTTATCTACCCATTGCACTCCCCCCCCCACCCCCTCAGGCTGATATGCATGCATACAAGTCCTTTGTTTGATCTCTCCCTCTTTATTTTTAAAGTATATTTTTATTGATTTCAGAGAGGAAGGGAGAGGAGAGATCGAAACATCAATGATTAGAGAGAATCATTGATTGGCTTCCTCCTGCACCCCCTCCCCACTCCCCCCACCCACCGGGGACTGAGCGTCCACAACCTGGGCATGTGCCCTGGGCCAGAATCGAACCTGGGACCCTTTAGTGCAGTGGTTCTCAACCTTCCTAATGCCGAGACCCTTTAATACAGTTCCTCATGTTGTGGTGACCCCCAATTTCATGGTTACAAATTGAACATAATTAAAGCATAGTGGTTAATCACAAAAACAATATGTAATTATATATGTGTTTTCCGATGGTCTTAGGCGACCCCTGTGAAAGGGTCGTTCGACCCCCAAAGGGGTCGCGACCCACAGGTTGAGAACCGCTGCTAGCGCATAGGCCAACGCTCTACCCACTGAGCCAAACCAGCTAGGGCCCTTTGTCCTGGTCTCTGAGTAGGAGCCCGAATTTAACCCAGGAAGCTCCCAAGTTCATGAGCGAACAATTGGCGAGGCGGCCAGGCCTCCGAAGCAAGAGGCCTTGGGAAAGGGGCATCGGCATGGGAAACCCTGAGTGGGCCATGGCCTCTGTGGGGAGGGCAGCCCATAGGTCAGATGTGTGTGGATGGCTGCAGGCGGGAGGGGCTGCCTGAACCGCGGGCTGGACTGGCCGCCCTGCCCCTGTGAGGAGCTGCGCGGGGCGCATGCGTGGAGGAGGGACACCCGGCTGCAGGGGGCAGGCCGCACTGCGGGTGTTCAGCTTCCACCGATGCCCAGCAGCGGCTGAAGCTCCAGTGAGGAAGTAGGAGGAAGAGCTGAGGTTTGAGAAGCAGTGCTGTGTCCACGACTCTGCCCGCTCCCTGGCCGGCAGACAAGGTGGGAGAGCTTAGCGTGGTGTTTTGCAAACAGGAGGGCGCAAGCCGCTGCAGAATGAAGTCTGAGGACTCGTGGAAAAGCTCAGAGGTGGAATCCTGGGCAATTGTTGGAGAAGGTCACGGAGAGGACATGACCGCTGCTTGACCAGCGAGCTGGACCCAGGCAGGATGAGGCGCTATTCCTCCCTTGTTCACGGAATGTACGCTCTGCCCGTCCCGCGCGTGCAGGGAGCTGTTTTAGGAATTAGCCTGAGAGAGGAAGGTGCGGTTGAACCCGTCTGGATGGTACCTGTGACTGGACCCAAACAACTCTCTCCTTGCTCTCTAGGTAAGTGGCCAGTTTCAGATTTCCCCTGGGAAGCTGCAGAGGTTTTGAAATGTCTTTGAACCCATAGATACCCCTGGGAGTATCATAGAAGGTTTTCTGCTGGTTACACGGACGGTTCAATGAAAACCTCTTGCTAATTGGATCTGCTCTGTTCATTGCTTAGGGTTTGTCACCCAGAGAAGAGGTGAGGGGGACTCAGAAGGAGAACTTGGGAGACCTTCCTTCCGGCTGTGTCTGTGCAGGTCTGAGAGAGAATGGGGTAAGTGAGAGCCACAGTTACTGGGAAAACTCTTAGATGACCCGTAAAGCTCTTTCCAGGGAGCACCCTCTTCCACTCCCTTTTGTTGTCTATGGTCAAATCAGGATTCTTGTTTATTCCAATTCCCACTGAGGTTCCGGTTTGGATTCTTGAGACTAATAGAAATTCATTCATTTGGGTTAAAATGAAGTTCTATCCTCCCATCCCCAATCTATATAATTCCTGGCTGGAATTCTACCCATCAAGTCTTTTCCAACTCGACAACCAGCAAAGAGCAGGGCATTGGCAGAACTAGGCCTGGGATCCAGGAAGGTAAGTTTGAACAGAGTGTGGACAGTGACAATGGCCAAAAGAGAGGCAACTGCTTATGGAATTATGGTCACTGACATTGACAACAGGGAAGGACCTCAGTACCTAATGGGGAGGGGGGAATGTGCTAGAGAAGAGGAAGGGAGGCACATAAAGGGAGAAAAACAGCAACAAACTTGGCAGAGGCCAGATAGACCCTGGATTGAATCCATTCCTTGCCACTTAGTAGCTGTGTGATCTTGAGGACGTTACTTAACCTCTCTGAGCCTTAGTGTTACAGTATTTAAAATGGAATTAGTAAGGGCTGCCTCATAGAGTTATTGCCAGGGTTAAGTAAGAATATGGGAATAATAATACAATCTTTCAGGGTTATAAAGAGCCTAACAGGACACCTGGGTTCAACGTAGATGCTCAATAAGTGGGGGTGAAAGATGCGGTTGGTGGTCTGCCCAGTTCCTCTTGGATCCCATTTTTCTGTGACCCCTAGCTTTGCTTTGCTTTCACTTCCACCTGCTCATACCTGTCAGCTCTCTTTTGATGACGGCTTTTGGGTTATTGGAGCCTGAAAAGGGACGTGCCTGGGAATGTGGATTTGGATTAGTATAATGCTTGCCTGAAAAATGGATAGAAAAGTCTTTCCTTCTTCCCTATTTTCTGGAAGAGTCTGTGTAGACCTATATGTAGAAGAATACAGTCTATCTTGGGGAATGTTCTGTGTATTTGAAAAAAAAAGTGTATTTTGTTGCTGGGGAGAATGTTTTACAAAAGTCAATTATGTCAGGGTGTTTGGTTATGCTGTTGAAATCTTCGATATCACTACTAAATTTTCTTCCTACTTGTCCTATAAAGTAGCATTGAAAGAGGAGTGCTTTAATCTCTAACTTATTTGTGTATTTATCTATTATTCCTTTTACTTTTATCCGTTTTGTTACATGTATATGCACTTAGGATTGTTGTGTCCTTTTCGTGAACTGATCCCTTTATTATTACTTTTTTTAATTTGAAAATGTCTCCATTTTTACTGAATTGATTGGGGTGACACTGGTTAACAAAATTATACAGGTTTCAGGTGCATAATTCCACAACACATCATCGGTACACTGTATTGTGTGTTCACACCCCAAGTCAAGTCTCTGTCCATCCCTATTTATCCCCCCATATCCTCCTCCATAGCGCTCCCTCTTTCCCTCCCTCCCTCCCCCTGCAAGCAATCACCACACTGTTGTCCATGTCTATGAATTTTTTTCTCTCTCCTTTTCTTTTTTTGCTCAATCCCTCCACCCCTTTATTGTTATATAATTGTTTCATGCCCTTCCCCCCAGGATATTTTTCTTTTGCCCTCTCTTCTGCTGCAGTGGGTCTCCACCTGGGCCTTGGATTGCTGCCTTGCTTCTATGGTTTTGAGGTTTTAGTTCTGTTGGGGAGAAGGATCTGGAAGGAGGTTTTTGCATGCACCCCAGTAGCATGGGACTGTCCCTCCAAGGAAGCTCTTTCCAGCATCCCATCTGCTTCTGATCTTTCTCCCAAACACCCGCTGGAGGTGTATAGAGAAGAGCCTTGGAGTGTGTTTGCACTTCCCTGTGTCTGATTCTCAGGGGCTCTATAATTTCAAGCTAGCCCACACTTGGCATTCAGCCGCTTTTGTGAAACATTCTAGCTGAATTCTTCTTACCCACTTCTATGGAGCCTGGCATCTCTTCATCTTGTACTCTGTCACCAATGATGTTGGAGGACCCTGTCTTTCCTTGGCGTTCAGGCTACTTGGCTTCCCTGGCACCTCGGTTTTTGGAGGCGTCTAAGAAAAGTTAGGATTTTGAAGTTTACCTGCCTTTTTTTTGTTGTTAGGGTGGGAGTGAAGCTCCTTCCAACTTTCTGCATCCTAGGCAGAAGTGAAACTCTACATGATTGATCATTTAATCTAAAGTTATTCTTGCAAATTCCCAGTATAGGAGAGGTCACCTCAGCATTATGTGAGAGTGAGGTTACTTTAATTAAAAACGGAAATAATTTTAGTTGGTGAATGCTAGGAAGGATTGATTAGTGCTCTTAATGGATGCACAAGTTTGCAAGCTAAGTTTTGACCCACAGAAAACAAAGTTAGCACTAATCTGATAAGCCACTGGAAAGCAGGTTTATTCAAAAAGTGCTGCTACGTCTTTTCCTGGCATGGTGTAATTTGTTTAACTGAAATTTTGTCATAATCCCATAGCTCTAGCAAAAGGCATTGTCCTACTATGGGTATCTGTCTGTTCTTTGTTTTGGCAAATCTTCAGGTATAACTTTTTAATAGCACATCCTTTCAATAATTAAACCTCACATTCAGTGTGTTGTCACTTCTAAGGGCATAAAGATCACAGGAAAAAAGAATGAACACTCAAATAAGGCACAGAAAGGGCGAGGGCATAGGAATTACAGAGAAGAATATATTGCATAAAAAAATGAAGCTTCTGCTTTATCCAGAATTGTTAATTAGTGTCAGGAGATATAAAGCTAAGACTGTGCTTCTAGCAAAGGGTTTCTATTTCTGAGACTTCATGCCCACCCAGGACTCAGTGATGGCACCAATGCCATTAATTAGTTAATGTTTTCACAAGGAATGCTGACTTCTGGAAAGTCCGGGGGGTGGGGCATACTGAAAGGAGCTTTTGGGATGTCTCCAGGGGCACTAGTCCCATCATAGACTGTGTGAAGGTGTCACTGTGATGGTTCTCGGTTTAGACAGACTGGGTTTTAATGACAGTTTTTCTTTGGAGTGACCTTGGGAAAGTCATTTAACTTCTCTGATCCTCAGTTTACCCACTAGTTAAATGGGGCTAATAATCCTTGTGTTTTAGTGGGATTTGATGGATGAAGTGATAAGACCTAGAAACCCTTGACACTGCAGTGAAGGGGACATGAAGTGATGGTCCACCAAACCCTGTCCCCTAGGATCTTGAGTTTGTGAAAATACACAATTTTACACGTTCAGTTTTAGGAACCTGGAAGCATTTTCATTGAATGGATTGAATTTTGCACTTGTGTCCTAAGGTGGTTTAGTTGGATGGGGAAATATAAAATGTTAATAATTGTTTCTGTTTCACAACATGGAGGTCAGAGCAGTTCTCCCCTTGGCTCATTGGCGTGGCTATATCTATCCCTCAGTTAGGGCTGTGTAACTGGGGTCAGGGATTATAAAGGACTTGGATCTTTTGCATAAAGAGTTGATTAAATTAACAGAGGCTGTCTGGCTAGACTGATCTAGGTTTGAATCATGGGTTTGCCAATTCCTAGCTGTAGGATCTGAAGCAAATTCCATTTTCTCTCTAAGTCTCAGTTTTCTTGGTGACAGACCGGAAAAGAGATGTAATACCTACTTCATAGGTTTGTGATATTCAATGAGATCATGCACACCATATACTAAAAAGTGTTTATATAAATAATGTATTGAATATTTACCATCTACTGGTCCTGGGCTAAGCACCTTATATGAATTATATAACTTAATCCCTGACCGTTACAACTCTGTAAGGTAGGCCATATTATTATCCCCAATTCACAAGGGAGGCAGCTGATTCATAGAGAAGTCACTCAACAGATCCAGGATGTGGTGGTGATGGGCAATGAGCCCAGGTCCATGCTCTTAACCCCATTGCTATGCTTTCTTCCATTTTCTTTAGTTGCTGCTTTTCTGCAGACCACTGTGGAATTTAGAAATAAGTTTTGGTATTTGGTGACATATTGGCAGACTTCACGGCTAATATTGCCTTCTGAGAACATGTTGTGGAGCTTTTCAACTACTCTTAGAGTGGAAGAAGATATTTTGGGGGACAACCTTCTGATAGATCTCTCTTAACCACCTGGTATCTTAAGTATTTGAAGCCTTAGGTGTGTAAGTTCTGCGCACAAATGGGGCAAAGACTGTGGTTGCCAAGTAGACAGTGGGCAGACAAAGGTGCCATGCTTCCCACAGACCAGGGGAAAGGGAAATTTTTCAGGGAAATAGAGTGACCAGCAGAAACTCTGTCTGAGGCCTTACCTTTTTAGAAACATATCTGAAGCTCATTCTTTAGAACAGTGGTTCTCAACCTGTGGGTCACAACCCCTTTGGGGGTCGAACGACCCTTTCACAGGGGTCGCCTAAGACCATCGGAAAACACATAGATAATTACATATTGTTTTTGTGATTAATCACTATGCTTTAATTATGTTCAATTTGTAACAATGAAATTGGGGGTCACCACAACATGAGGAACTGTATTAAAGGGCCACGGCATTAGGAAGGTTGAGAACCACTGCTTTAGAACAAGCTGGATAAATGAATGGGTGTGCTGTAGTTGGGAAAATAATCAGAAGCTTCTACCAAGAGGAGATGATCTTTTGTCTTAGTTTTTCTTACCATTTTCCATCAGGACCTAATTAACAAACAGCTGGAATTTTGAAATGCAATGGACAATTATTCCTTCAGCCTCCTAGAGAAGGTATCTGGGGGGAGGGGAGAGTTTTATGGGAATGATCCAGGAATTGTAACCTACAAATATATTTTTGACAGTCTTCAGATTTTTTCCAAAACTATGTTAATGAACAGGAGTAGTACTTAGACTCAATATTCTGGGCATTGCATGTAATGATAGCCCTTGGCCTGCAATTAGAGAGGTGCCTTTTTCCTAGACAGAATCACTTATGGTCTTTCTCTAGTCCCATTGTGACATATCTTACCCATGTTACACAGCCAGGTTAATGATGCAGAGGTAACATCCAACATTCTCCATGTGAAATTCACTTCTTTGTTTTTTTTTTAAAAAGTGAGTTGTTGACCAAGGCCTTAAGCATCTTAAATAATTGATCCTCTATATGTCATAGAGCCCTCCAAGAAAAATGGGCCTCCCTAGATAAAGCTTGTGCTCAATATATACTCCTGATTCTTACAGACTGTTGGTGATAAATGAGCAGAAATAATAAAATCTTCTTGTAGTCCTCTCAAATTTGTAGCCACAGCACAATGATTATTGTTTATTGCATCTCTATTTTAGATTAGCAAGATATATCTAGGATATTTACAATTCTGAATGGTTGTTATTTACTCCACTTTATAAATTAGGAAAAGGAGGTTCAGAAGGGTTACTTAATATTTGTAGCTAGTATGTTGTGGATCTAGGATTTGGACTCAATCAAATTACTTCAAAGCTTCTGCACATCCTGTTACTCTATAGCCACTAGAGGGTATCATGAAGGAAAATATTCAGTTACTTTCTTTCAATATCTCACATATAGTTAAGGATCTAAGACACAAATATCATAATGAAAGGTTAAATTCACTGAGAACTTACTATATGTCAGGGACTCTGCTTAACTCTTTACATCAGTGGTTCTCAACCTGGGCTGCACATTAGAATCACCTGGGAATCTTTTTAAAATCCTGATTTCTGGGCCTCATCCTCCAGAAATTCTGTTTCTTTGTTATGGGGTGGGGCCACAACATTAGTAACAAAGAAACAGAATTTCCGGAGGATGAGGCCCAGAAATCAGGATTTTAAAAAGATTCCCAGGTGATTCTAATGTGCAGCCAAGGTTGAGAACCACTGCTTTACATAGACTTACTTGTTCAACTCTCCCAGTCCTTGAAGTACTTAATACTATATCCTAAGTTGACAGGTGACACTAAGTAGCTTCCTTCATATGTTGAATCTGAGCTTCAGACCCAAACAGTCTGACTCCAGAGTCCATTCTTTTAACCACTACTGCTTCCCAAGACAACTGATCTGGGACACAGATTGTCCAGAAGACATGTTAGTTGAAGTCAGGCTAAGTAAGGTGTCAGGCCACGTGAACAGAATCAATGGTATCTGCAGTTAGGGAGTTAAGGGTCAAGGCAATAATAGGTGGTAAGTTACCCAGGGCAGTAGAACTTTCAGAACCATGGACAGCTACCCAGAGAATAGGGTTTTTTTTCTGGTTTGTCTAAGTCAGGTAAAGCTGGTATCCTCTCACAAGATTAATGTCAACAACTCGCTGTCTTTATAAATTGACCTTCATTCCTTTCCTGCTTGGCTTAGCTTCTCTGAGTTCATGGAATTATTTTCAATACCCTCAAGAGCTTTTTATGTCTGTACATGATGTGAGCAATTATTTGGAGCTTCTGTAGCTATATAGAACATCCTGCAGGTTGGTGGGGGTTGGAGGGTGTGTCATGGGAGGAAGGGAGAATTCGCAGCTGTCTGAATCAGTTAGTTTGTCCTCTAACAAGCCATTTCCTCCAATTCAGGATAAGGTTAAAACTAAGGTCAGGACCCTGGCTATAAATGTGAATAGTTACAACAATTCAGTTGAAAAATACAGGCAATGTCAAAGGAAGCTTATGATTCATGGCCAAATGGAAGGTGCAGTCAAATGTCACTGGGGAGTGAAATCATCATAAGCTGGAATAGTCGCAGAAGACAATCAAAGGATGTGTTTGGATAAGTGGAGATAAGGAGAGGGGTATTCCAGAAAAAATGAAAGAACATATAAAAAATTCCAGAGATAGGGAGCTATAAAATGTCTGATGGAGAACAAACAGGCTGACTTTTCTTTCCTGGAGATTATGATAGTCTCATATTTGTGGGTGATCAAATTTGATTCTTATTTTATATATTTATGCAAAATATCACCAGGATGAAGAAACATCAGATATGCTTTTAAGGCATTGGGCTGCTGATCTAGATACACAGGGCTCATCACCTCTTTAGCCAGACAGCTCTACTAACATTGCATTTCTGCTACAATTATAAAGCATCATTGGAGACAAGCTGTGCAGTAACATTTCTTCCCAAGCAACTAGGGAGCCCAGAGAGGCTGGATTGCCATTTGCAGGCGACAAATAACAATGATCCCCTGAGATGTAATGTGCAGAAAAAATACAGTCCTATTATGAGACGGTCGTTGTACAGGTTTCTTCTTGTTCCCAGCTCAGACAGAGGAGGGAGACAAGGTACCATGTTAACAACAGGACTGAGATTTCACCCAGAGTATGGGAAGATCAGCAGATCTTCTGAGAAACAATCCTTTGAGGTTGAATCAAATTAAATGCTTTAGGGGAAAAATGTTTTGATGTTCAAGAAGAGGAATGAGGCTTACCAATTGAAGGCCCACTTCTGATGGACCTGGGGAGCCTTGGTGATGACATTTAAATTCCACATTCTTTGAAAGAGACCACAAACTCCACTGTGCAGTGCAAAGGGTTCCCAAGTGGAATTCTGGGGTCTGACCATGTTTTAGAGGTTCACTGGCTGACTATGTCCTTAATTTTAATGAGAAAAAGAAGAGTTCGTTACCTTGGCTTTGTGTGCTGTGTGATGGGAGATAGAGGGCTGTGTCCACTCAGTTCATGCCATGGGGAAACATGTGTGAATGTATCTGTGTACATGAAGACGCCAACTTTGGTACATAGCATGGTGATTATTAAGACATTCACCAAACAGTCATCCAGATTACTTCACGCCCGATTCCTTCTATTCGGTAAAGCACCAGCATGGTATATAAGAAAGGATCAGAGCTTTGGCTTTGGAGAGATTTGGGTTCACGTCCCAGCTCAACCATTTTCTAATGTTTGGGCAAGTCAGTTAACCTCTCTGAGTCTCATTTTTCTCAACTGTGTAAGGAGGACACTGGTTCTCTGAAAAGGAGTTAGAATAGTGCCTGACATGCTCAATAAATGTCCATTGCACATTCCAAAATTATCAAAAGCTATTATTTTATTGCTTTCTCGGTGAGGTGGACTCTTGTTTTTGTCTTCTAGTATCTTTTCCCTCCTCTTATAACACCACTTTGATTTTCCTTTGAAAAAACCATCTCTCCTCCCTTCTCAGTCCATGTAGCTTGGGAAGAGAGCTCACCTTACTGCAGAGGTAGACACACCTTCATCAATCATGATATTCCATTCTCCTTCCCACAAAAATTGGTTCAGAGATGGACATGTGACCCAAATGGGACAATGAGACTCCATCCCAGTACTTCTCTGGAGGCAGAAACTTTGTTCTTCTGGTGTAAAGAATGTATTAGATAAACCCTCAAAAAGCTAAACAGCCCAGCTGGCATGGCTCAGTGGTTGAGTGTTGATGTATGAACCAGGAGGTCAGGGTTCAATTCTCAGTCAGGGCATATGCCTGGGTCTCGAGCTCCATCCCCAATGTGGGGTGTGCAGGAGGCAGCTGATCAATGATTCTCTCTCATCATTGATGTTTCTAGCTCTCTCTACCTCTCTGAAATCAATAAAAACATATATATATATAAAGCGAAACATAGAATGATAACATGGCCCATCAATTCCACTCCTATATACCAAAAAAGAATAAAAAACAGGTGTCCAAACAAGGGATTTGGGGTTGGGAAGGGTAAACGGGGTCAAATATATGGTGATGGAAGAGGATTTGACTTTGGGTGGTAGGCACACAATTCAATATAGAGTTCATGTATCATAGAAATGTACATTTGAAACCTACATAATCTTGTTAACTAATATCACACCAATCTATAATAATAAAAGCATAGTATGCTAATTAGACTGGACATCCTTCCGGATGACCTTCCAGATGAAGCTGGGGCTGCAAGGGAAGCCTGGGTCCCAGGTGCCAGAGGGAAGCTGGTGCCGGCAGCTGGGGGAAAGAAGGCCTACTCTTGCATGAATTTCGTGTATTGGGCCTCTAGTAAATTTAATAAAAAGAAAAAAATAAAACAGCGAAAAAGTACTACAAAAATACTTATACATGAATGTCCACAGCAGCATTATTTACAGTAGCCAAAAGAGCAAAATACTCAAATGGCCATCAACTGATGGCTGGATAAATGAAATGTGGTCTATCTATACCAGTGATGGCGAACCTTTTGAGCTTGGCGTGTCAGCATTTTGAAAAACCCTAACTTAACTCTGGTGCCGTGTCACATATAGAAATTTGTTGATATTTGCAACCATAGTAAAACAAAGATTTATATTTTTGATATTTATTTTATATATTTAAATGCAATTTAACAAAGAAAAATCAACCAAAAAAATGAGTTCATAGGTTCGCCATCACTGATCTATACAATGGAATATCACTCAATCATAAAGAACAACGAAGTGCTCATACATGGTGAAATACACCATGGATGGATCTTGAAAACATTACTTAGTGACAGCTTTGGAGGCACTCACCTCTGGTGAAAGAAAAAATCAAATAATGCTCTTAAAAGAAATAATAGGAAGATATTTCCAGGACCAGACAGTTCCATCCTCCTAGAACCGCGCCCCCTCCCCCCTCTCCTCACCCCTCCGCCATTGTTCTCTCCTCATAAGCTCTCTGAACAAGACCCAACTCAAGTGCTGCTTTCTCCAGGAAGACTTCAGAGTTGACCTTAGTCAGTCCCTGCCTTAGGGAGAATTCTTATTTTTGTAAATGTCTGTTTTTCCCCTAGGATGCCGGGCTTCTGAGGGGATCAACCCTGTCTTGTTCTTATTTACATCTCTCCCCTGCAGTGCCTACCACTGTGCCTGGCACATAGCGTTTGCTCAATGAATACTTAATTTGAAGCAAGAGCTGGTCATAATTGTGCATGAGTCTAACACGTAACTGTATTTTACATCTAGTTTTGTTTAGTGCTTGTTTAGCATGATTCTTGAAAGCATCACTGTAATTAAAGTATAGCTATATGTTTATCTACCTATACCTACATCCACGTCTATATTTACATCTCTGTCTGCGTGATACTACCAGAAGGGAAAGTGAACTCCTTCCCTACCTATAAACGCACTATACCACAAATTCAAAAATCACTGAGTATACTGAGTATACTATCCTGCATATCCCAGAGGTCATTAAACTATTGTAATACCCACTGCAGGGAAAACTTCTATCCTCATCTTCAACTCTAACAAAATAATAATAATAATAGGATTAGCTGCCAGCTATTGAGTGTTTGCTTTGATCTGGGATCTCTAAGTTCCTCCACTACATCATTTCGTCCAATCCATACAGCAGCCCGTTGAGTGAGGTTCTGTAGTTATCCTCATTGTACTGCTCACTGAGGCTGAGGGAGGTTCAGCAACTTGCCCAAGGGAAGGTTCACACAGTCTGTCTAAGAGCAGAGCTAGGATTCAAACCGTTTGACCTCCAGCCCCGTGTTCCTGACCAGGGTTCTCCACATTCCATCCATTTTCAATTGTACTTTGTCTCCCCAACCCACCTTTTATGCCACCCCGGTTCCCTGATGCTATGGCAACTGTCACATGGGAAATTCTGCTCTAGCTGGATATTCACTTTCTTTCCCACCTCTTGCCCCTCATTACCTCCCTCTGAGACTGCGGGTCCCGAGAACATGCATCCGAGGAGTCCACATCCTGCTTGCACACCCTCTCATCTGTGTGTCTCTCCAGCTTCCTGCATTTATAAAAGGGGATCAGTTTTGGGTAATTCTGATTTGGTAGCTTCAGGAATCCTGAGAGGTGGGAGTGGCAATATGTTCTTGCCCTTGTCACTACCTGTTATACCTGGAGATGTGCATGCGAGACCCTTCCTCCATTATGTGGAGAATGACATGGAAGATGACATAGAAGGGAACAAAACCTTGCTTTCCTTCAGTCTTGCTGGGCACCACCATCTGCCATCATCTTGGTGGCAGTCTCAAACTGATGAGACATTTTCTCTAGAAATCAGGCTCAGAGAGACACTGTCCTCACATTTCTTGTTTCCTATGGGATCTCAGCAGCGGCTCTATCTCCTCTGTGGCCCCAGATCCCATGGGACCGGCTCAGCTTTTATCCTGGGCTCCAGTAACATTCCTTGTCCTAGGGCAGTGATGGCGAACCTTTTGAACTCGGCGTATCAGCATTTTGAAAAACCCTAACTTGACTCTGGTGCCGTGTCACATATAGAAATTTTTTTGATATTTGCAACCATAGTAAAACAAAGACTTATATTTTTGATATTTATTTTATATATTTAAATGCCACTTAACAAAGAAAAATCAACCAAAAAAATGATTTCGCGTGTCACCTCTGACACGCATGTCATAGGTTCGCCATCACTGTCCTAGAGGCTGTAGTAGATTCCTGCTGTTCATTCATCTCTAGCAGGGCCGGGACGAGGATAATTCAAGTGAGGCTGAGTTATGAAAGTGTGGGTTTGGATACTATCTTTATTTACAATTTTGATATAATTAGCATTGATGTTTTTCTGCATCAATCTAGATTTTAAAAGTATTGCATTAAAGTAGGATCACTTCATTGTCTCGTTTGACATCTTGGTCCACTGACACCTGTACAGCTAATTCCCTGCATTAAAATCCTGCTGTTTAAAGTACTCAGGTGGTTTCTCTTTCCTGGTTAGACACTGATACATAGAGAAGCTCACACTGATTTTGCCTTACACATCGCTATGAGGTAGGCATTTGTATTCTATTCATTTTACATATGAGGGAAGATGCTCAGAAATCCTCAGTAACCTGCCAGTGTCGCTGAGCTAGGAGGAAGCAGAAATGGATCTTGAACCCAACTCTTTGGCACTACAGACTCCTCACGCTTAACCATTAAGCTCAGTGGTTTGATTGTATATATTTTCAAAGGGCTCAGCTAAGAACAGAAAATCC
The DNA here is from genome assembly GCF_028538775.1 of Myotis yumanensis. Taxonomy (NCBI): domain Eukaryota; kingdom Metazoa; phylum Chordata; class Mammalia; order Chiroptera; family Vespertilionidae; genus Myotis; species Myotis yumanensis. Next base: position 91,089,679 of record NW_027223755.1, read on the forward strand.
CTTTGGATAAAGAGAAAACCTTTTGATTGTGGAGAAGTCTCTTAAAAGCGTCTCTATCTGGGCTCTTTCAAACTTGAAATTTATATGCAGAGACTACAACCATGGGAGGATGGGTGATATTGGGAGGAAACTGGGCAGGTTCATATCCTCTTGGAGCTGATTTGTCTCAGTAAATCCCCAGAAAATATGACTTGTCTCGTTTTCCTTCACTCCTTTTGTCTGAATTTGAGCTGAGAACGCTTTTCCCCCCCTCTTTGTAAATTCTCTTGATTCTGCTTATATAACAGGACCATGCAATTGCCTTTACTGAACAAAAGTCTCAAATGAATACTAGCAATGGTAATACCAGTAATTAACGGTTTCTCTCTCAGTGCCTGTCTGAAACTGCTGTTATTGATTTATTTTGACTCTGTTCCATATAGGACAATTTTTCAGCTTGCACAAACATATGCTTATCTCCTTTTGGTTCCTACTGTTCTGGGCTGTTTTTAAACACTAACTCCTCAGGAAAGCTCCAACAGGGGAGCAGACAGAATGGGACGGAGGCACCTCAAATTACTAGTAACTGTGACCTTGAAGGGTTGTCAGAAGGATGGAGAACGTCTTAGTTTGGAGTTGGGTTTTCTGTGTTTCCTTTCTGATTTGATTTAACTGGGACTTGGAATCACCTGGATTTGTGTGTGGGGAGACAAAAAGGGGGGTGTCTTCCAGGCAAACACAGAAGTAAAAGTGGGGGAGGGAGAACCAGTCGCCAGGTTTCCTCCACTCAGGTAGCTGTGCTCTGTATGATCAATCCCAGTTATGCTATTTCCTTTCCCTCCATCAAGGGACAAAAGCAGAGTATTAAAAGGGCAACATACTCGGATGGCTAGGTATGTCAAAGTTATTACTTTTGCCCCGGAACTGAGCCCTTTTATTAAGTTTGATGTGGAAAACTTGGATAGCACAGAAGCAAAGGAGAAAGGGAAGGGGGAGGAAGAAGCTAGTTTTAGATATTTTAAAACATTTTGTGGTTCTAAAGGCAGACACATTTTCCTCTCTCTCTTTCCCTTTCTGTCCCCCCTGATCCTCCCTCTCGCAAACAATACATTTGAGATCCCACCGACCATACCTTCACAGTATAATAGTACTGAACATTCTTTTCTGTGACCCATTTTTCCAATTAGTGCTGTCTTATGGAACCCATTTACATGTATACCTACATTCCACTGTTTTCATGCCTGAATAGTATTCCAGAGGGTGGATGGATGTGTATAATGTATTTAACCAATGGCCTAGTGTTGAATATTTAATTTCTTTCTTTTTTTCCCCCCCTTGGTCCACTTTATACCCCTACCTCCTATTTTTCCTCCTTTCCTTCCTCTCTCTGCCTTTTCTGTATAACCATTCTTAAATAAATGCCCTTGATCTTTTTGCATCAATATGAAGCATATGCTTAAAACAAATACTTAGTTACAGATTGTTGGGTCAATGAGTGTGCCGGTTTCTTAACCTTCTGATGCATTTGCTACTCTATCTTCTGAGGAGACTGTATACAGAAAATATGGTAATTTGAACCCCAGCATTACACCATCCAGTAAGGCTTCCTTGAGGGTACAGTGTTTGCACTGAGGACTCTAGCATGTGTGTGAGCTAGGTAGGCAAGTGTAAGGGCTGATGATAATGGTGTGGTGGTGATAGAACACATTCCTGGCAGAGGAACCCATTTTTTTCAAAGAACACTTGGTAGGAGGGAGTAAGGGACTTTTAAAGAGGCAGATTGAGCATAATGACTGAGGATGTGTGTGTATTATTCAGGGTTCTCCAGAGAAATAGAACTAATAGCGTCTATCTATCTATCTATCTATCTACCTATCTATCTATCTATCTCTATACCTATCTATCTTCTATCTATCTATCATCTATCTAGCTATCTATCTATCTCTATACCTATCTATCTTCTATCTATCTATCTCTATACCTATCTATCTTCTATCTATCTATCTATCTATCTATCTATCTATCTATCTATCTAATTTGCAGTGGTCGGCAAACTGCGGTTCACGAGCCACATGCGGCTCTTTGGCCCCTTGAGTGTGGCTCTTCCTAAGCCTTAGGAGTACCCTAATTAAGTTAATAACAATGTACCTACCTATATAGTTTATGTTTTAAAAATTTGGCTCTCAAAAGAAATTTCAATCGTTGTACTGTTGGTATTTGGCTCTGTTGACTAATGAGTTTGCCGACCACTGATATATATATAGTAATATACCTATATCTCTGTATTATCTCTCTAGTATCTATCTATCATCTATCTATCTACTTACCTATCATCTATCTATCTATCATCTATCTATCTATCTATCTATCTATCTAATGAGAGATTTATTGGTAGGAATTGGCTCATGAGATAATGGAGGCTGGCAAGTCCCAAGCAAGCTGGAGATACATCAGAGCCAATGGTTCAGTTCAAGTCCAAGTGTAGGAAAAGGAACCTTATGCCCTAGCTCAAGGCAGCCAGGCAGGAAGAGTTTACACTTACTCATGGGAGGGTCAGCCTTTTTGTTCTGTGTAGCCTTTCAGCTGATTGATCAAGCCCACTTACATTAGGGAGAGCAATCTGCTTTACTCGTTCTACTCATTCAAATATTAATCTCATCCAAACACCCCTTCACAGATACACTAGAATGATGTTTGACCAAACACCTGGGCATTCTGTGGCCCAGTCAAGTTGACATATAAAAGTAGCCATCACTGGGGGAACATGACAGGAGGCTTAAGAAGTGATCAGTGGGGGAGGAACTTGTGGATGGAAAGAAAACGAGATCGTACAAGGCCTTATGGGCCACATAAGGGGTTTTTATTTTAATCTTCAGAGATATTGGAAGTCACTAAGTAATATTAGGCTGGAGGTGCAGTGACACAATTACACTCATGATAACTCTATGAAGTATGTGGGGAAGGTAAAACTTTTTCATACGATCCTTGGAAAGATTGAGCTAGAATGTTTAAGGAGTTCACATAGGCCTTCTCTCTTCCTCTAGTGCAATTGAGGGTGCTTTTGGCCATACTGACTGCGACTAGTGGGTATGCACAGAGAACTTTGACAGAGGACCCCCACATACACCGATGGCAGCTATTGTAGATGCTCGCAGTGCCTTATCCACGTCCCCTTGCTTCAACTTGGACGTGCCAAGGAGTTATGGTCCCCAGAACTCACCCAATGGCAGGTGGGGAGCTAGTGGATAAATACCGCAGCCTTGCAGTCCCAGGTTGGGAATAGTTCTGAGGTGTGAGCTCCACAGCGCCCTCCTGGGGTTCCTACTGGGGCTGTGCTCCAGTTGCCCAGAGCAATAATCTGTGGGATACCACAGTCTGCAGTGGCTGTTTTCCCATTCCTGTCTGGCTTTCCCCCTCCCCTAATGGGGTTTCCCAAGGTCACTTCCCAAATAAATGACTTAAGTCCTTGTCCCAGGATCTGCTTCTGGGGGAACCCAACCTAAGGCAGGAGCACTCCTTCCATCGGCTTCCTAATTCTGTGCAGTTTTACCGCGAGCGCTTCGAGTTCTGCAGGCACGTAGGTTCTGCGGCTGGAGGTTTTAGCAATGAGCATGGGGCCAAGGCTCTCCACATTTGTTCCTTTCTCCCACTCATGACCACAAAGCTGGTGTCAGGGTTCGACCTCTGTGGGCAGCGTGTGTAAATCTCCCCTGCAGTGCATTTCTGCTTAAGGCAGAATTTGACAGTGGGTACCCTCTAACCTACCAGCCACAGTGGTGACACCATGCATGGGGTGGAAGGATTAATCACCAGCCCCTGCCATTTTCAGGATAACACCTCTGCCATCTTCTTACCACTGACACCTCGGCTACCCAACGGATCCCTGAGGCTACGTTAATAATTCATGAGAACCAACAGCACCAGGAGTCTGGCACGCTTTCCAACCATCAACCAGATTCTGGCTTTTTTCCTACCCTCTGGGTTAGGGCTGGAGCTCTGTTTTCCTGAACTGCAGCTGGCATCAGGTGAAGAATTATCTTCAGGCTGGACGCTTGCTGTCATTTCCCAAGGACACCAGTACTGGGAAGCGAATTAAATGCTCATAATTAGAAGGTGCCTTTCTGCCAGGGTTCTTTAGGGAAAATTTCCTCCTCACTCTATCTGATATTCCCATGGAGACAGGATGGGGAGGGGGGGGGTGGGGGAGGGAGGATTCATATCTGGCAGCAGGCAGTGGTATTGGAAATAATGGCTGGAGGCACCAGAAAAATGTAATCAATATTTACCTGCTGAGAGGGCCCATGATGGGAAGGAAATTGACTCTCTCCCCCACTGCATCTATCCCATTTCGGCATCCTGCTTTCTTTGTGTAGTTGGCAGAGGGGAAAATGCACCGTCTTGGTTCTTCAGGGGGAACGAACCCCATGAAACCATTACATCATCAGTCTATATAAGATGATCCATTAGTGAGGGATGAAGAGCTTAAAATATCCAGGCAGTTTTCCCGGTTATCTGCCTGGTTTCTGCTGATTTGTGCCCAAACTATTGCAGCCTGGGATATACTCTTTTTTTCTTTCTTCCCTCTGCTCCTTGCCAAGAACAAATAATAATTGATGGCACTTGTTTCATTATCTGTATCACTTCCCTGGAGAAGTGTCCTAGAGAAAAAAAATGTACTTGGGTTGATAATCTTTCTCTTTTTATCATAGATTTGGAGGTGTGGGTATAGATTTAGCCCTAAAACTCCAACGCATATCATTGCAGAAGTGTAGTGCTCTGAGTTTCTGGTCACAAACAAAACAACAGAATGCACACTAGTGAAATGAAGCAAAAAAAAAAAAATAGATCTATGGTTTGGAAAATAATTAGGGGGCACCAGAATCTGTGTTCCATGAGAGCTAAATTCAGTTTTTAGAACAGTGCCTGGCACAAGGTAGGCGCTTAATAATTTTAAGTCGAATGAATTAATTAATGAAATGGGGTGGTGGGGGGGGGGGGGCGGTGGTGGTTTGGATGCTGGGCTGCTCCAAAGGATAAAGATCCATCGCAAAAAGTGTTTTTCATTCTCGGTAAAAGGAACGCTCACTCTCAGAAGGTAGCTCTTTGTTTTTAGCAAGACAAGACAGCCAGTAACTCATGTATTACCGAGAAAAATGCTGTGCTGTGACATTTTTCCCTTCAGATTTTCTTCTATGCAAAGTTGACATTTTTAGCCAGGGCCCACTGGCCTCTGTTTGTCTCTAAAGTGAATCATCAAAGCATCAACAAAGATGATTTATGGATAAACTTATCTTTTTCTATCTTGGGCAGAGAATAAAGGGAAAGCCTAGTTCTTCTGCTAAAGTCTTTGGAGAAATGGTGTCATTTGGCATGGGGCATCCGGGGTGGCAGCTTGGTGGGAGAGGAAGTGCAGCTTTAGTTAGGTTCCCCTAAGCTGCCCACATGCTTGAGGGCCTACATTCATTGAGCACCTATTATGTGCCAGGCACTCTTCTCAGCATTCCACATGTTCGTCCAGTTCTTTCCATCTATTGTGTGCTATTATCCCCACATTGCAGCTGGGAAGCTGGATCGCACTGGAGATTTATGGGAGTTGTGCCAAGCTGCAGGAGGACTTTCCCCTTTCAGAGTCATCGGCTTCCTAATGACTCTGACAGGGTACCCTCTAGCCTGACAGTGGGTACCTGCATGGGCCATCTGCATTTGATGACAAAGGGGTATGCAAGAATAAGATGTATAGAAAAGAGAGCAAGTTGTGAGCAACAAGGACTAGAAGGTTCTAGAAAGGCCGATGACTACCTTATAAAGAGAATTTTTTGCTGCGTTCACACATGGGCCAGGGAAGAGGACTATTGAGGTCCACATTTTGCTTCTGTCTTTTATTCACTTCCACAGAGGAAACACCTCTAATGTTGGTTATTATTGCCCTTAACATTTGGGAGTTTGGGAAATACAACATTTTCTCATTTTATGACACAGTGCTAATGGAAACACAGTTGACTTTCTCTACAGTGGGGTGGTTGCTGAACTCAAATAAACATACATTCAAAATGTGTCTTTATTCTTGGACCAAGGAATTAATTAGGTGTGAGTTAGAGAAAGATTAATATGCCAGGTAAGTTACAAGATGTCTAGTTAAGTATGAATTTTAGATAGTGAATTATTATTATTAATTTTTAAATATATATTTTTATTGATTTCAGAGAGGAAGGGAGAGGGAGAAAGAGATAGAAACATCAATGATGAGAGAGAATAATTGATTGGCTGCCTCCTGTATGCCCCACACTGGGGATGGAGCCCACAACCCAGGCATGTACCCTGACCATGACCTCCTGGTTCACAAGTCAATGCTCACCCACTGAGCCACGCCAGCCAGGCGAATTATTTTTTAATATAAGAATGTCTAATGCAATATTTGGGACATACTTATACTAAGAAATTATTCATTGTTTACCTGAAATTCAAATGGAACTGGGCGTCCTGCAGTTTGATTTGCTAGATCTTGCAACGCTAGGAAGGACACAGTATTGATTTGACTCTGGCTGTTCCTGGTCTTATATGAGCCTCTTCCTCCCCACCTCCTGCTTAAATGTGAAATCAGAAGTCATAAAAGGCTTCAAAAAGTGACAAGAATTTTAATGGCCTAAGGCATTAATTCATCCTTGACAGGAGACATCCAATCTACTTAGGTTCAGTGATCGGAAACGGCAGCGTCTTCCTATTTCCCACGCTCTCTCCATTCCCCACCAAGAACCAGGATGGACCGGGAAGCAATTACTTCCATCTTGGTGCATTTGAAGGAAATCTTCTTAGGCAGAGGGTGGGGACGTAAGGCCTAAAGGTAGATGTCAAGCGTGAATTTCAATCTCCTTTGACACCGTGCTAATTTCTTTACGAGCTATGAGCGCACAGGTGCAGCTAGCCACGTTGAGAAGGGACACGTCCCAAGTCTGAGTGGTGAAGACACGCTTCCTCATTTCCACACTGTAATCAGAGATGTTCTTGATTTTCATTTCTGCTCATCATCAACTAGCAGTGGCACCAAACATTTTAATGTTTAAACCTCTGCCCCCACCTCCCAGACTCTCTCAAGCAGTTTATGGTGCCTAGATAAGCACTTGGCCATCCACGAGCAGATGTATGTGAAAGGAGCCCTGCAGTGAGTCCTGACACACAAGTGGACATTCCTTTTTGTAATGCAAATCACCCCTCTTCTCCACTTTAGCAGTGTTGAGGCTTTTGTACATTGACTTTTTAAAAAGCAGATATTCTTGCATGTCAATGGTGCCTTCTTCCTTTTCTTCTTGCCCTATCATTATCACCCTCATCCTCATCCTCTTTTGTGCTAAACACACAATTAAACATTGCAGCCTAGAGCGGCAGTCTTCAACCTTAGCTACATTTGAAAATTTTAGGGGTAATTAAAAAAAAATATATATATATATATGGATGTGTGGACACATCCCCAGAGAATCTGATTTTAATGGTCTGAGGTGGGGTACTATCTGGACTCTCATCCTGGCTCTGACTACTTAGATGTGCCCTTTGGTAAGTTACCACTTTCCTGAGACTCAGTTTCCTCATCCAGAAAATGGGAGTAATAATACCTGCCACGCAGGAGGTGGGTGTAAGGATTAAATGAGGTAATACAAGTCAAGTCCGTAGCATACAGGGATTCCGTGTTAATGTTGGTTGGGGGTCAGCAAACTGGTTCGCAGACCAAATCTGACCCATTATCTTTTCTTGTCAATAATGTGTAATTGGTCCACAGCCATACCCATTTATTTGTATACTAGAGGCCCAATGCATGAAATTCATGCAAGAGTAGGCCCTCACAGGCCCGGCTGCCTCAGCCCTCGAAACCCTGGCTGCCTTGAGGCCCTGGCTGCCTCGAGGCCCTGCCCCCCACCCACTGGTTGTTCCAGAAGGTCATTCTGCCGTCTGGTCTAATTAGCATATTAGCTCTTTATTATATAGGATTGCTAATGACTGCTTTGGTGCCATAGCTGCAGGGTTGAGTAGTTGCAATAGAGATCATGTGGTTCACAAAATTGAACTCTTTCCTCTGAACCTTTATAGAAAAAGCTTGCTGTATCTTCAACAGCACAATATAAACATGTAACATAGGCCTCATGTGTGCCCTCATGGAGCTCACAGTCTAGTGGGGGAAGGTATCCCCAATATTCCAGTGGAGCCACAGTGTAGTATCATGGGAAGAGTCTGAAACCGGTTCCTTTCCTCAAATCCTCCCTAGACCATACATTTAACCTTAATTAACTTGAGTTTCCCTCTGAGCCTTAGTTTCCTCATTTCTAAGGCGGAAGGGTGGGGGTAGATGATCTCTCAGGACTCTTTCAGCTCTAGAACTTTCTCACTCCATCCCTAGCATTCTGTGGCCCTCTCAAAGCACATATCTGTCTGTTCTATTGGAAGTGAGCCAGGAGACCTTTTGAATTGGGGATGACGAAACACCAGGCTTTCTGTCCTCCACTCTACAGCTGTTTCACAGCCACTCCTGCCTCTCCAAGGTTCAGAGGAAGGGTTATAAAGCCCTCTGCGAGAGGATGAATGATGGTCCCCTACGATATCCAGGTCCTAATCCCTGGAACCTGTGCATGCTACCTTCCATGGCAAAGGGCTTTGCAGATGTAATTAAGTTAAGAATCATGAAATGGGGAGATTATCCTGGATTACCTGGGTGTGCCCTGTATGCAATCACAAGTGTCCTTAGAAGAAGGAGGCAGCAGACAGAGGGAGATTTTACTACTGAGAAGGCAAAGTGACAGCCTTAGTGAAGAGAGATTTCAAGATGCTAAGTTTCTGGCTTTAAAGATGGAAGAGGGGGACCCAGAGCCAAAGAATGCAAGGAAGGCAGCTCCAGAAGCTGAAAACTGGAACTGACTGGATTTCCCACTTTGCAGAGCCTCTCTAGATTGTTCTGCAGAGGTAACTTTAAAAGCTCCTCCCAGCTAGATCAGTCAGTAGCTGCAGGTGAAGGCCTTTCTACTTCATTCATATAAGTTTGAATACATAAAACAATAAAAAATGGTATGAATGTAAATATATCTATGGTAGGTCTTTTAACAAGGGTGGCATAGACAAAAATTAGAATATCTTCTTGGCTCACAATGATTTCCTTTTGTGGCTGTGTTTGAACCTTGATTTCTTCTGGAACTAGACCCAACCACTGAACCCAGGCATCAGTGATGTCTCAAACTGGGCCCAGGAATTGGTCAGAGGGACAAGCACATGACAACAGTGGGCCATTTAGAGTCCTTGTTTGGGCTTTTTCAAACTGGAGCTGGGTGAGAAGACTTTGAAGTTATCCCAGAACCACCAAGTCTGTCATTGTGAACAGTAGGTTGGAATGAGGCCACCTTGCAGGGACACCCAGACATGAAGGGAGAGTTGAGAAACAGAACATATGACGTTGGTTTTAGAATCCCTAGTTCTGCTTATCGCTGATTTTATCAGTCCTTTGATATAAAGTGTATGGTTCTGTGATGCAATATCTCTCCTTTGTTTCGCTCCCAGCTTTTTTTAAAATTAAATCTTTATTGTTCAGATTATTACAGTTGTTCCCTTTTTCCCCCCCATAGCTCCCCTCCACTTGTTTCCCACCCCACCCTCCGCCCTCACCCTCTCACCCCCCACTGTCCTCATTCATAGGTGCACGATTTTTGTTCAGTCTCTTCCCGCATCCCCCACACCCCTTTTCCCGCCAAGAATAGTCAGTCCACTCCCTTTCTATGCCCCTGATTCTATTATAATCACCAGTTTATTCTGTTCATCAGATTATTTATTCACTTGATTTTTAGATTTACTTGTTGATAGATGTGTATTTGTTGTTCATAGTTTGTATCTTTATCATTTTCTTCTTCTTCCTCTTCTTAAAGGATACCTTTCAGCATTTCATATAATACTGGTTTGGTGGTGATGAACTCCTTTAGCTTTTTCTTATCTGTGAAGCTCTTTATCTGACCTTCAATTCTGAATGATAGCTTTTCTGGGTAAAGTAATCTTGGTTGTAGGTTCTTGCTATTCATCACTCTGAATATTTCTTGCCACTCCCTTCTGGCCTGCAAAGTTTCTGTTGAGAAATCAGCTGACAGTCGTATGGGTACTCCCTCGTAGGTAACTGACTGTCTTTCTCTCGCTGCTTTTAAGATTCTCTCTTTGTCTTTTGCTCTTGGCATTTTAATTATGATGTGTCTTGGTGTGGTCCTCTTTGGATTCCTTTTGTTTGGGGTTCTCTGCGCTTCCTGGACTTGGAAGTCTATTTCTTTCACCAGGTAGGGGAAGTTTTCTGTCACTATTTCTTCAAATAGGTTTTCAATATCTTGCTCTCTCTCTTCTTCTGGCACCCCCATAATTCGGATGTTGGTATGCTTGAAGCTGTTCCAGAGGCTCCTTACACTATCTTCATATTTTTGGATTCTTTTTTCATTTTGCTTTTCTGCTTGGGTGTTTTTTCCTTCTTCGTATTTCAAATCTTTGACTTGATTCTTGCGATCCTCTAGTCTGCTGTTGGGAGTCTGTATAATATTCTTTATTTCAGTCAGTGTATGCTTAATTTCTAGTTGGTCCTTTATCACAACCTCAAGGGTCTCATTAGATTTCTTGAGGGTCTCATTAAGTTTATCGGCAGTTTCTAGAAAATTCTTGAAAGACCTTAAAAGTGTGGTTTTGAACTCTATATCCAGTAGTTTGCTTTCCTCCATTTCTGTCATTTGTGTCCTGTTTCTTTGTCTCTGAATTTTTTTATGCTTCGCTGTGTCGATGGAGTGGCTTTCTGTGCTAGGTGTCCTATAGGGCCCAGTGGCTCAGTCTCCCCAATTACCTGAGGTAGACACTCTTGGTGCACCCCCTTGTGGGCTTTGTGCATAGTCTTGTTGTAGTTAAGCCTTGATTGTTGTAGGTAACACTAGGAGGGATTGACCTCCAGGCCAATTGGCTGTGAGAATCAGCTGTGTCTGCAGTGGGAGAACTTCTGTGCTGGAGACATCCCTCTGGGTCAAGACTTGCTTCAATGGGACTTTGGTGCTCACTGAGTCTGCCCCCTGAGTGTGTCCTTTATGAATCCGAGGAGCTGCAATCTAGATGGTCCCACTCTGACCACCGGGCACACTGGATCCTGGATGTCTAAGGAGGTGCTAATCTAGCCTCTGTCTGAGGCTATCCAGCAGGAGCCAGCTGTGACACAATGCAAGTTGCCCTGGGGCCTTGGGCCAGCTGCAGTTTGTTAGGTAATTATCAGATTGCAAAGGGCCAGGCCTTTCATATGCAAAAGCCTCCGTGGCTTGGGCGGGGCGGGGTCCCAGGGGATCAACAGGGCAGAGCGAGCAGTTATGGCTGCTCTCAGTCCTGCCCTCAGAGGCCCTGCTTCTCAGTGTCCTGGCAATCGCTGCAAGCACCCCCGAGAGAAAGCTGCCCTCGAGTTCCGACCGATGCCAGACAGTCCAGTTTCTCCCGTATAAGTCGGGTCCCCAGAGACTCGCCCGGAACTGGAGCTCAGAGCTTGAGACTCCCTCCCGATTGAAAAAGACAACCGTGTCCTCAGCCACCAGCCCTCTCCGCATGCGCCTCTGTACCTCTGTATTTTACTTCCGCACTGCACCTCCTCTGAGTCTCGGTATGCTTTTCTCTTTCCTTCTAGTTGTAGAATTTCCACTCAGCCAGCCTTCCTGTAGTTCTGGATGATGTCCGTTCCGTCTTTTAGTTGTATTTTTGAAGTGGTTGTGCGAGGCAGCAATCTCCGGTGTGTACCTATGCCGCCATCTTGTTTTTTTTGCCCCTCCCAGCTTTAATAGGATATAATTGACATATAATAACCTGCACATATTTAAGGTGTACAATTTGATGTCCATCAAAACATCACCACAATCAAGATAATGAACATACCTATCACATCACAGAGTTGCTTCAAACCTTTTTGTAATCCTTCCCTTTACCCGCAACCCCAGACAACCACTTATTTGCTCTCTATCACTATAGATTAGTTTTTATTTTCTAGAAATTTATCTAAGTGGAATCATACAGTCTGTACTATATTTGAGGGGGCAGGGTGGTTTGGCTTCTTTCACTTGGCATAGTTATTTTGAGATTTGTTTGTGTTGCTTCTAAATATTCTATTGCATGCTAAATATTTTATAGTTTAACTATTTACCTGGACTTCCCCCCCCCTCCCACCCCCCAGTTATTTACTATCGTGAGTGATCATGCTATGTCTATTTGGGTAAAAGTCCTTGAATGATCACATGGTTTTGGTTTCATTTCTCTTGGGTAAATACCTAAAAGTGGAAGACTTGGTTGCATGGTAAGTGTATGCTTCACTTTCTAAAAAACTGCTAAACCACTTTCCTGCTTTCTGTCCTGGTGTACCATTTATGAAGATTCTAGTGGCTCCACATCCTCACCAACATTTGGTATAATCAGTCTTTCCCCGCTCTGTTTTTGGCCTAAGTTAGTTGTCATTGACTTTCTGTTAGTTGCAACCAAAGAGTTATGATCAATATAGGGGTTGGTACTCTATTTCAGAAAACTTTTTCTGTAGGACTTACAATTTTGGATATTCATCAGATATTTACTGAGAACAAGCAACACCCATTAGAATCTATTTAAAAGCTTAAAACATGCCCAGCGTGACTTAATTGCAACAGCTCAAGACTGGGCAAGACTGAATGATTCTGATCCCTTAGACTGGGAGAAATTCCAGCCAATAAGTAGTATTATTCATTGTCCTGATCATGTGATTTATTATTTCAGCTAGAAAATGGAACTCAGAGACTAAAGAGGAGTAATGGTTGATGTGGCTAATTTCAGCAATATGGTTTTTTAAAATCCCATAATGAGTTAATAAGAATTTAATTATATGCTTATATTTGTTGCCAACATGCCTATGATAGGGAGAAATGCTTTGACAATGGCAGAACATTTGAACTAAGTGACGTGAAAATATAAAATTAGCAGCTTGCCAGCATTTAGCTGGGGCCTTGCCAAGTCAGGACCACCTCTTGCTGGAGAGCAGATGAAGGCACAATAGCAGAGTGACTAAAAGTGATGGCTCTTTACTCAGCTTTCTTGCATCCTGACACAGCCACATACCAGTTATGCAACCTCAGGCAAGTTATTACACTAGCTCTGTGCCTCAGTTTCTCCATCAATAAAATGGAAATCTCTGTCTTTGTAGGGTTGTTGTGAAGATAATGAATTGGTCCATGTGAAGTGCTTAGAAGACTGATAGTACACACTCAGTAGATGCTAGTATTATCACAATTGTTTATTATGCTTGCTTTCTTTTTTTCACCACACTCCTGGTGAAGAAAACTGATTATTCATGTTACTATACCTAGACATTCCAGGCACTTTGCTTTGTATTTCCTTCTAGAATTAATCATTATTCCAAATTTTTTAAAAAATAAATTTTTATTGATTTTTTACAGAGAGGAAGGGAGAGGGATAGAGAGTTAGAAACATCAATCAGCTGCCTCCTGCACACTCCCTACTGGATATGTGTCTGCAACCAAGGTACATGCCCTTGGCCAGAATCGAACCTGGGACCCTTGAGTCCGCAGGCCAACGCTCTATCCACTGAGCCAAACCAGTTAGGGCCATTATTACAATTTTTTATTCGAGAATGCTTGAGTTGAGCAGTAACTGGTGGAGTCAACATTCCAAACAGGATGCTGAGACCTTAACATAGATGCCCATTTTATTATGGGAAGCTGCTCTCTTGAGAAGAGTCAATCAGCCCTAAGGTAAGAGGTTGGGGCCACCTCAGGGAGAGAAGAGAATTCTTCTTTCCACCCCAGGCTATTCTGGCTGCCCAGGTGCAGAGCTCTGTCCTAAGGTGTGGGAGGGAAAGTGCTCCTCCTGCTTTCCTTCGACTTCTTCATTTCCTTAAGCCCACAGGTCTGTGTCCTTCATGTTTTAATCACATAGGCCTCCCCAGCGTGCTCTGAAACAACCTCATCTGGTAGAAGGATTGGAGACATTCTGAGGGCTTTTGGCAAAAGAGATCATGAGTGCTTTTCCTTTTTGTCTTAGAAGCACATGTCCCACTGAGTATGGGGCCAAAGAGCCCACACAGTAGGCGAAAAGGATGATTTTTGGGAAGCTTCCCCAACTGTGTAGGGTTTTAGGAGATGAACTGGAGACCCGGTTCCTCTTCTCTCTCAGACAGCTGCTTCTGCAGTGTAATGGGCAAGGTTAACCTTACTAATCAGGTACTTTGCAATTCAGGGAAAACCACAGAGGCACAGAGAGTCAAGAAGACATTTAGCAAACCTGTCTCCATATACCCTGGGAATGAGATCTTTGGGAAAATTGGGAAGAAAGGAAAAGAACAAAGTAAATTGTTGAGGGAGGACAAAAATCTCAAACAAACCAAGAAGAAAAACTGTGCCTTGTTAAAAAGACCCAAAGTAAATGACGCATATTAGGATCAGGACAGCCGTGAAGGGTAAGCTTGATGAGAGAGACCAGGGGTGGGAAGACGGCCGATACTGTTGTGTGTTTGCTGGAGTAAGATGGATGACAGCGGTGGAGGCGGCCAAATGGGAAATATGATAAACTCTTAAGTGCAAGCCAGAGAGATTCAAGTAATGAGAACTTCAGACAAGACAAATGCAAAAAATAAAATCCACTTTAGAGCAAGACGGATCGGCTGAACGGCAGGCATGAGTGGGGAATGCAAAGCATGAAGGAGACAGGTCCCAGGAGAAAGTATGTCTCAGCCGCCATGGCTGTCAATGGCTTTGACAAGGGAGGCGAAAATGGACAATGAGGGGCTGGGGCTGATGGACAAATCCCCAGCCCTGAGCCACAAAGAATCAGAGGGATTTGCTTTGTGGTCCGTGACCACTGGCACTCTGGGGTGCACAGGAGGACGCATTCAAAACTCACGACGCTGATTCCTTTTCTGTTTGGGATTAGCTCAGAGGTAGAAAACTCTGGAAATGAGCTGTAAACTCTCAGAAGTCAACATTGTGCTTCCAAATGTACAACCTTGAGAGGGAGGGCTCTCTAGACTAACATTGAAGTCTATAGGTTTTTTCCCTGTGAAAGCTGCCCCTTCATTTTATTTATTTTTCAATTACAGTTTACATCCCATGTTATTTTGTATTAGTTCCAGGTGTACAGCATAGTGTCTTGTTTGGTTTTAAGGATAGTTTTTTCCTATTTTGTCCCAAGAGCTTACTGAATAGAGCTTGGTAGATACGGATGCAATAATGGCTATGGGCAGATTGGGTTAGAATCTTCGCTCCACCACTTACTGGCCTCAGCTTTGTCATATAGGTGGAGCTCATGACTGGGTAGCTGTGGGGACCAACTGAGGTCAGCTGAGTAAAGTTTTCAGCATTTGGCAAGACTGTGGCTAGATGCGGGGATACAGAACAAGACACATTGCTCTTCTAGGTTGTGAAGTGGGGCAGGCATGCTAACAACTATAATAATAAAAACATAATATGCTAATTAGACTGGACAGCTGAACGACCTTCCAGATGTCCTTCCAGACGACCTTCTGGACAAAGCTGGGGCTGTGAGGGCCGAGCCCCTTGCACGAATTTCGTGCACCAGGCCTCTAGTATACCTTAATAAAGTGTGAAAAATGCAGCCATGGACTCATGCTCAAGGCCTAGAGATGGCCTGGAGGAGGGCCATGCTGCACTCTCCGGGTGTGGCTGAGGTCATGGAGAAGCTGTTATTTTATAACCTGGGGTTTCCTGGGTTGTGACTGGTAATCCAGAGTTTACAGCTAAGAGAATATCATAGGAAAAGTCATGCATGGTGAAACCGCATGAAGTGTTGGGAACTCAGACATGGTCTTGTTTCTGAGGGAAAGAGAAGATTCCATGTTTAAATGAATTGAGAAATTTTAGGCTAAACAAACACAAACAAACAAACAAACGGGTTCTTTATTGGAAGACTTATAAGTGTCTTCAATTCTACTCCCCACTCCCCAAGTAATGATAAGTAAATTGTAAAAAATCAAACTCTTATGAAATGCTGACCTCATGTGCTGAAATGACTGTGGGTGGATTACTTTCTTGAAAAGCAATGTTGCAATAACAGTAGAAATTGAAGACAGAAAGTGTCACCAAATTTGGGTGGCATTAAGCATATTACATTGCCCCTATCCAAGTAAGGTAGGTGAGCAGCCCTGTACTCTATCGCCTCATGGAATGGATGTGGCAGAGCACAAAACAGAAGTCACCAGCAAGTCTTCCTGGATTTTGTTTTCAAAAAGTCTAATCCTCAGAGAATTTGGAGGTGTTTCGGAAAAGGTTCAAGGCAGTGAGAAAGTGATTCACATTTGTAAAGAGAGTGTCTTATCCAGGCCAGGAGAGCGTTGGGCGCCCCTCACCCCAAGACTAGAGAATTCCTTGGATGTCAGTGGGAAAGAAAGCCAGTGCTACTTCCTTGTATGTAATGCAGCTGGACAGCATGAAGACCCAAGCAAGTATGCCTGGCTGGCATTTCAGTAGAGAGGATGTATTAATTATCTAATGCTGCATAACAAATTGCCCCAAACATAGTGACTTAAAAGAGCAAACATTTAGCCAAATGTGCAAATATATGAGGAGAGCTCTGGCCAGAGAAAAAGGAACATCAGAGCAAATGCACACAGATTGAGTGAGATGCAGTGGTTACTGTGCTTTGTACTTTGTAAGTCCAGTAAATATCTGTCTGAACAAATGAAAGAATAAATGGTGGCAGATTTATTGCATTGGTGGAAAAGCAGAATACAAATAGGCCACTTGGGAAAACATTAAAAAATCAGCAAAACATGTATTATGTCACAGTTTTTTTTTTAAATTAAATCTTTATTGTTCAGATTATTACATTTGTTCCTCTTTTTCCCTCCCATAACTCCCCTCCTTCCAGCTCCCACCCCACCCTCCACCCTCACTCCCCACCCACTGTGTTCATCCATAGGTGCATGATTTTTGTCCAGTCACTTCCCGCATCTCCCACACCACTTTTCCCCCCAAGAATAGTCATTCTATTCCCTTTCTATGTCCCTGATTCTATTATAATCACCAGTTCATTCTGTACATCAGGTTATTTATTCACTTGATTCTTAGATTCATTTGTTGATAGATGCATGTTTGTTGTTCATAATTTGTATCTTTACCTTTTTCTTCTTCTTCCTCTTCTTAAAGGATACCTTTCAGCATTTCATATAATACTGGTTTGGCGGTGATGAACTCCTTTAGCTTTTCCTTATCTGTGAAGCTCTTTATCTGACCTTCAATTCTGAATGATAGCTTTGCTGGATAAAGTAATCTTGGTTGTAGGTTCTTGGTATTCAGCACTTTGAATATTTCTTGCCATTCCCTTCTGGCCTGCAAAGTTTCTGTCGAGAAATCAGCTGACAGTCGTATGGGTATTCCCTTGTAGGTAATTGAGCCTCTTTCTCTTGCTGCTTTTAAGATTTTCTCTTTGTCTTTTGCTCTTGGCATTTTAATGATGATGTGTCTTGGTGTGGTCCTCTTTGGATTCCTTTTGTTTGGGGTTCTCTGCGCCTCTTGGACCTGTAAGTCCATTTCTTTCTCCAGATGGGGGAAGTTTTCTGCCATTATTTCTTGAAATAGGTTTTCAATATCTTGCTGTCTCTCATCTTCTGGCACTCCAATAATTCTGATATTAGACCGCTTAAAGCTGTCCCAGAGGCTCCTTACACTATCTTCACACTTTCGGATTCTTTTTTCATTTTGCTTTTCCAATTGGGTGTTTTTTGTCGAATCTTTGGTTTGATTATTGTGTTCCTCTGGTCTGCTATTGGGTATAATATTCTTTATTTCAGTCCGTGTATGCTTACTTTCTAATTTCTTTATCATAGCATCGAGGGTCTCATTAGTTTTCGTGAGGCTCTGCACAAATTTATGGCAAGCCCTCAAAATTGCGATTCTTAGCTCCATATCCTCCATTTCTGTCATGTTTTTTTGTCTCCGCATCTTTTATGCTTTCTTGGTGCACCCCTTTGTGGTCTCTGTGCACAGTCTTGTTCTAGCCAAGCCTTAATTGTTGTAGTTAACACTAGAGGGATTTGACCACCAGGCCGACTGGCTATAGGAATCAGCTGTATGGAAAACGTCTGCCTTCTGGGGAGGCGCTAGTCCAGCCCTTGCCTGAGGTGATCGGCAAATGGCTGTGCGCAGGGTTTGGGTGGGGCGGGATCCACAGGGCGGGCGGAGGGAGCAGTTATGGCCACGCTCAGTCCCGTTCCCAGAGGCTCTGCTTCTCAGAACCCCGGCAGCCGCTGCAAACCTCGGAGAGAAAGCTGCCCTCAGGTTCCAACTGATGCCGGATAATCCCGCTTCTCCCGTTTGAGTCTGGGTCCCTAGAGACTCGCCCGGATCCGGAGCCCAGAGTCTGAGACTCACTCCCGACAGAAAACAACAACCGCGCCCTCAGCCACCAGCCTGCTTTGCGCGCGCACCTCGGTACCTTTGTATTTTCCACACTGCGCCGCCTCTGAGCCTCGATTTGCTGTTCTCTTTCCTTCTAGTTGTAGAGTCTCTCTTCAGCCAGCCTTCCTGTGGTTCTGGGTGATGTCCGTTCCGTCTTTTAGTTGTATTTTTGAAATGGTTGTTTGCGGCAGCGGTCTCCGGTGTTTACCTACGCCGCCATCTTGGTCTCCAATCCTATGTCACAGTTTTTATAGGTCAGAAATCTGGGTGTGACTCAGCAGATCCTTTTGCTCTGGGTCTCTGACAAGGCTGCAGTCAAGGTGTTGGTCAGAGTGGTGGTTATCTCAGGGCTTGAGAGGGGAGGATCCATTTCCAAGATCACTCAGGTGGTTTCTTGGCAGGATTGAGTTCCTTGTACGCTGCTGGGCTGAAGGCTTCCATTCTTTGCTGGCTGTTGGCCGGAAGACACCCCCAGTTCCTTGCCAGATGGGCCTATCCAGAGGGCAGCTCACAACATGGCACTGGCTTTATTAGAGTGCATGGGAAGAGCGAGAGTCAGAGATAGAGCTAGCAAGGCAGAAATCACAGTCTTTTGTAACTGAATCTTGGAAGTAACAATCCATCAATTTTGCCACATTCTATTTGTTAGAACAAGTCACTAGCTTCAGTCTACACCCAAGGGAAGAGAATTATACAACGACATGAATACCAGGAGGTGGGGTCTAGGAGGTGGAGACTATTGGGGGTAATGGCAGAAGCTGCCTACTACAAAGGACCACAACCATCCCTACAAGACTTTTGTATTGTATATATTCTATAAGCCTGGCTTAGAGGCAACAGAGAATAAAGTTAACTAAGGGTAAGACAATGGGGATATCACTGGTAGTCTGTGTGGATAGTTGGCCTAGGCCAGAGTAGAACTACTGTCTATACCAGTCATGGAGAACCTTTGAGCTCGGCATGTCAGCATTTTGAAAAACCCTAACTTAACTCTGGTGCCGTGTCACATATAGAAATTTTTTGATATTTGCAACCATAGTAAAAAAGAGATTTATATTTATTTATTTTTTTAAAATATATTTTTATTGATTTTTTACAGAGAGGAAGGGAGAGAGATAGAGTTAGAAACATCGATGAGAGAGAAACATCGATCAGCTGCCTCCTGCACATCTCCTACTGGAGATGTGCCCGCAACCCAGGTACATGCCCTTGACCGGAATCGAACCTGGGACCTTTCAGTCCGCAGGCTGACGCTTTATCCACTGAGCCAAACCGGTTTCGGCGAGGTTTATATTTTTGATATTTATTTTATATATTTAAATGCCATTTAACAAAGAAAAATCAACCAAAAAAAATGAGTTCGCGTGTCACCTCTGACACGCATGTCATAAGTTCGCTATCACTGGTCTATACTGACATTACATCAGATTCTGGAATCATGGTACAGGTATAGGTATAGGGAGTTATGGGGAAATTCCCCAAAATGGTTGGGTTAAATAGGAGGCATATTTATAATTTTAATAGATACTGGCAAATTGCCATCCAAAAATGCTGTACCAGCTTTTATATACAGAATTCACAGTCCTTCCTATGTCCTTTCTTTTTACTGGAAACTTGTCATGTAGCTGACTGCTGAGTACAGTGGAGTAGAAGTGATGAGAGTGAAATGTTCATGTTCGGTCCAAGTCAATGAAAGATGAATGTAGACACTACTGAACAGGAAAAGAGTAGTTCTGAGATTAGATTTAGTGAAGCTCAAGGAGGGAGAGCAACTTGTCAAACAGTAAATGAAAGTCAGCTTGAGAAATGTTGAAAAGAAAGAAATGAAATTGACTAGAAGAAAGACTTTGAGTTCAGTATGGAGAAAAATCCAACTCAGAAGACCAAACTTTCCCAAACATTAGCCTAAACTGACTTTAGGGTCATTCATTCATTCATTCATTCACTCATTCATTCTTTTAATGTCTATTTGTTTCACTTACCAGATGATAGGTGTTGTGCAGGACACTGAGGATATAACAAAGGGCTAGACCAGGCATCTGAAAACTATGGCTAGCGTGCCAAGTCGGGGCCTTCACATAATCTTGTAAATAAGTTTTATTAGAACACAGCCACGCTCATTAATTATGAATCATTGTGACTCTTTTTACACAGTGACAGTAGAGTAGTTGTGACAGGGATTATGTGGCCCACAAAGCCCAGAATATTTATTATTTGGTTTTATACAGAAAACATTTTCAATGCTTAGGCTAGGTAGTTGTGGTTCCTACTCTCATGGAGCTTACCATCTAGCAGGAAAGATGGACATCAATCAGATAGTTTCCTAAATGTATTATTACAAATTGTGAGTAGTGTCTAGAAAAGTACACAGCATGGGATACTTCTGATAGGGTGGTCAGAGGATATTTCCTGAAAACATGGATTTTTAAAATATATATTTTATTAATTTCAGAGAGGAGGGGAGAGGGAGAGAGATAGAAACATCAATGATGGAGAAAATCATTGATTGGCTGCCTCCTGCATGCCCCCCACTGAGAATTGAGCCCACAACCCAGGCCTGTGCCCCAACCCGGAATTGAACCGTGACCTCCTGGTTCATAGATTAGTGTTCAACCACTGAGCCATGCCGGCTGGACAAACATGGATTTTCAAAAAGAAACTTGATGGATGAGAAGGAGCCAACCTACAAAGAACTGGGTAAGAGATTTCTAAACAGAGGGAAGAGAATGTGCCAGGAATCCATGTCAGCAAAAGCTCATCTCTCCGAGGAGCAAAGAGGAGGCAAAGTGTGGCTAGAACATGCAGACTGAGATGAGACTTGATTGGGACCAGATCACCAATGCCCCCCAGGCCAGGGTCAGAGAACCGGATTTTGTTTAAAATACAATGTGAAGACACAAGATTTTTATGATCAGTCTGATGAATCTCAAAGACCACTGCCTTATTTAATTAGCTGAGAATGGAAAAACGTTTAGTACCCAGATGCTCTCTCTTCTCTGCCTTGATGTGACAGTTCAGGATGTGTGTACAGAAAACGGACTGGCGAGGCATGTCAGGTTAGCCACAGAGGTGAGAAATCCACAGAAGCTGCCAGAGACACGGAGCAGTGCAGCCTGTCAGCACTGGTGGCAGTTTCGACAAGTGTCATCCTCTACTGGAGAAGTCCCATTGCTTGGGTCACACAGGAAAGGTCTGAGCCACAGAACTGTCCCAGGAAATATTCATCATAGGACTTTTGCGGTGAAGAAAGTGGCTGATGATTTTTAAAACGACTAAGCCTGTAATTTGTATCACATACAAATGAGCTAAGAGTCATAGGTAACTCATACTCTCCATGACGAATCCTCGTCCTCCAACTCCTGCTGTCATTCCATTGCAGTGGCTTCTCACAGGGGTTGAGGCCGTCCCTAGTTTGACCTTACGGCTGTTGCTGAAATGGTTCAGGCTTGGAAAGAAACAGCTAAACAGAACAGTTCCATATCTCTCTTGACATTGAGCAAGGAATTAATTCACCTTTTCCAGATCTTACCTTGTCTTCATGTCTTTTTAATGTCTGAGAAGAAACATAGCAATTTAGTCCCGAGTTTGAAAAACTCTAATCAACACCTCCCCTCAGTAGGTAGCTGAGTAATTGAATAGGCTTTCAAGGTGTCTCCTAGTTTTATTAAAAAGCTTTTTATTAAAGCCATCTAAAATGATGTCACTTTTTACTTTTTATCTTATTTTATTATATTTTTAAGAGGATAAGTTTTTATTGATTTTAGAGAGAGAGGAAGGTGGGGGAGGGGAGAGGAAAAAAACACATTAATCGGTTGCTTCCTATATGTGCTCTGACCCAGGATCAAATCCCCAACTTTTTGGTGTTACCTGATGATGCTAAAACCAACTGAGCCACCCAGCCAGGCCCTGATATCGTCTTTTAAAAATATCCCCACTGCACAATGAGAAAATCAAGGACAAAGTGTTATTGGCGAATAATACAGTCATTGCTGATGTCTTCAAGCTGTGTGATTATTAAAGTAAAGCCACGTATGCCCAAATGCAAACCCTTTTTCCCCATGGGTTATCATGTTTGAATATATATATAAATGGATGTAAGCTGAGGAAATAAAACATTAAGCATATATATATATATGTATATATATATATGCAAAAATTTCTTAGTTATTTTATAATAAAGAATGGTGTAAATTAACAGTTAGTATAATTAACAGCCTATAAGACAATATCACTATCATTAGAGAAAGTAACAGCAAATGGCCAAACCATTAGTGGACAATTTTGCATTCACCTGTGAGAGATCTGGTTTCTTCCTTGAAGGGATGAAAAGGAAGAGGAGGGGTACCTGGGCCTAGATTAGAAGCTTGGAGAGGAAGGGCTGCAGGGCTGGGAATGTTGGAGGAAGCTGGAGATTGGAGCTGGTGTGCTGCTAGGAGAAGGAAAACAGAAACTCTCTTATCCCTCCTCCTTAGTATCTCCTATTAGTAGACCCTACCAGGAAGCCAGCTAGTGAGAGAGTTTGAAATTTGGTTTGCAGAGCCCAAGTTAGCATCACATACAGAGTATGGGGGGGGGGGGGGGGTGCTTACAGCTGGGAGGCAATAGGTAAATAACTGGCACAATAATAGCCTTTTGTGTGAATAAATCATCTTGTTTTAGTAGGAGCCCCTTCAGGCTGGGGTAGCCTCTGTATCCTCTGGACTAGATCCCATTGATACTTGATAGCTTCCTTTCTCTCTGGCATAAAACATTCCAGGTTCATCTTGTACATTTTATGCCCCAGACCTCAAGTCAGCTATTTCTGCAACAATCCTGAGTTCTTTTTTTTTTTTAAATCAGGGAACGGTAATTAGAGACCAAAATCTGGGACTTGTGTGTCCTTTTCTAAAACCATCATTTTCAGTAGGTATATTTGGCTACAATCCATATTATCTACGTTTATAATTGTAATCTATTACCAGTTCAAGTTTTTTTAAATATATATATATTTTATTGATTTTTTTCAGAGAGGAAGGGAGAGGGATAGAGAGCTAGAAACATTGATGAGAGAGAAAGATCGATCAGCTGCCGCCTGCATACCTTCCACTGGGATTATGCCTGCAATCAAGGCACACGCCCCCGACCGGAATCGAACCTGGGACTCCGCAGGCTGATGCTCTATCCACTGAGCCAAACCGGCCAGGGCACCAGTTCAGGTTTTGATGGGGAGGGATATTTTGCTATCAGTCTTTTGTGGACAGAGTTGATTCCAGGCTATTTTACCCTGACCGTAGGATGTGTTTTTATTGATTTGAGAGAGAGAGAGAGAGAGAGAGAGAGAGCGAGAGGAAGGGAGAGAGAGAAACATCGATGTGAAGGAGAAACATCAATTGGTTGCCTCCAGTACTTGCCCCGACTAGGGATTAAACCCGGAACCTAGGTATGTGCCCTGATTGGGATCCAAACCAGCAACCTTTTATTTTTTTGGTAGAAGGGACAATGCTCCAACCAACTGAGCCATCCAGCCAGGACCCAGGTTATTTTAAATTTCTCTCATCGTTGTGCTTGTTTTCACTGATTTCATGCTTAGACTTCAAGCTTCTGGTTTTTAAACTCTAAGGCATATTCCAAATTGACAATGTAAATTGCAAGTTGCTGTTTGCAAAAAGGTACATTAGGAGTGACACTAAAATCAATCAAACAGACAAAAAAATAAGTTTCGGTATATTTGTGTTATCAGCTGCTCACTACTGTGGGAAATGGATGTAAGCTGAGGAAATAATACATTAAGCAAATTTGTGGCAGGAATGTGAATTGTGAAAGAGCTGTGGATTTTCTATGTAATTAAATGGTGGGAAAACTGGTGCATATAGTAAAAACCTCCCTAAAATGTAGCTGTGCCTCAGAATCACTCAGAGAAATCCTTGCTCAAGCTCAGAAATCCTTTGGCTCACCACCGGCCACATGGGAACCCAGTGACATTATAATAATCTTTCTTCCCTTGTAGACTCTACTCAGTTTAGTGCAGCTTTAGATTATACCCCAATAACTGAAAGCACCTAATTATCCAATGGCTTCCCTGCACATAAAAGCTATATGCATCATAATTTCAAATGTGAAAAACTCCATAATAGTGGTCAACTGGAAAAATGATATTCAGATAATTGTGCTTTGGCATGCCTATGAAAAAAAGCTTTTAAGAGCTCAAAGATTTGAAAACATGCTTCCAAAATCTTTGAGTAAAGTGAATGTTTCAGGAAGATGTACATATTTATCTGCGTTTTAAGAAGCCCTCCAAACCTTAGAACTTTATTTGAAAACATATTGGAGGAATAGGGATTCTGAATAATGCTGCCTGCTACTGTCCCGGTTCTAATCAGAAGGGGACATTTACAAGGAGCTAGATGGAGAAATGAAATATCACATTTATTGCTAAGACCAAAGACCTGTCAAGTCCAAAGAATGGGGTTCCCTGGTAAAACCAGACTGGAGAACATAGCTCGGATTTGATGTCTTCTGTTGCCTTCAATATCTAGTCTTGAACCATCCATTGATAGCATTGGGTGGCAAAGCAGCTTCAGAATAATCTCACCCCTTCACAGAAGGGGGGCAGATAGGACCCTGGGGCCTGATCTGGGAGTGTTGACTGCTGGGAAGCAGAGAAGAAGCCTGACTTTCTTACCTCAGAACTCTGTGGGGGCCATTGAACTAGGAGGGTGGGTGGAGCCCCTGTCCTTGCTTGTGAGGCACACCCCATCCATCCATGGGAAGGCAAACCCTCAGGAATCTGACCAATCAGATTAGTTACTTTCACCCTGTAGGGAGGAGTGAGGACAGGTTGCAGTTAGAGGTTGAAACTACCACTTTCAGGGTCTTCCCAAGGGGGTGGCCATTTTGACAGACACTCTTCTTTGGAAATCTGAGGACAGGGAATATATCATCTTCTCCTTTGAGAAGTTGGGATAATGAATTAAAATGCCTTTATGGGTTAGGAGGCTGTTATAAACAAATGAAGGGACCAGATAGGAAGTGAGGCACCAGGAGACACATACCCTGTTCAAACCCCTCAGGGCCCATCAGATCCAGCTATATATGGGGTTAGTATTGTTGGACCTTCTAATCTTTCAGGAGAAGCCAGAAGGTTTTTTTTTTTTAATCATTTTATTTGTTGTTTTGTTTTTTTTATTTTTTTTATTGAAGGTTTTTTTTTCTTTTTTAATAAAAAATTTTCCAATTTAGAAATTTTGGCCAGTAATTCAACTTTTAAAAAACTGCCACGAACTCTGGCCAGGTGGTTCAGTTGGTTTGGGGCATCATCCTGTATACCAAAAGGTTGGAGGTTTGATCTATGGCTGGGGTGTGTGCGGGAGGCAACTGGTTGATGTTTTATCTCTCATATTGATGTTTTTCTCTCTCTTTCTCCCCTTCTCTCTCTAAAATCAATAAAAATAAACATATCATTGGGTGAGGATAAAAAAATGCTATGAAGGCTAAGCAGAACTTCTCTATGAGCTGTTTTTTTTTTTTTTCAACACATCATTATCTCTTTAATTATACCTTATTATACCATGCCTTTTTAGGCACATCACTCAGGTTTTTGAAGACAGTTAAGAAAACGTTTTGGGTAGGGTCCTCCAATGTATCAAGGCATAAGAAATGTCTTCAGACTCTTCGATCCCTGTAGACATAGCTCGCACAGCTAGTGTCTGATGATTAAACTTTCCCCACATGTCCGTATTCCAGAAAAATGAGATCAGTAGATCCAGGCAAGCTGCGTGGTAGCCGCTAGCTGCTGTATCAATTGTTTGTCCATGTGGCGACAGAACAGGGGAAGGAGGTTGGTGGGGAAGGCTAGGGGTTCAGCCAAAGAGGCTGTAGGCATCTGAGCTATTTCCCAGGCGATCAGAATCACTATGTCTGTCCAAGCTGTATGGTCACTGCTGGGTTCCTCCAGGGATGGATCCAGGGATACCAGCTGTGCCCCATGAC
The DNA here is from genome assembly GCF_028538775.1 of Myotis yumanensis. NCBI lineage: Eukaryota > Metazoa > Chordata > Mammalia > Chiroptera > Vespertilionidae > Myotis > Myotis yumanensis. Next base: position 91,116,042 of record NW_027223755.1, read on the forward strand.
TCAGCAGGGTGTAGAGCAAAGCTATTCCAAACTGATTCTGAAGCACCACAGTGACTGGCCTCTCTGAGGAGCCAGGTGGAAGCAGCATTAGTCCCTGAAGTTCTTGGAGGAGTTCTTGGAAGGTCGTCTGATATATTTGCCCAGAGGCTTGAATAACATTTGTAGGGACCTGATCAGCTGCATCCCTCTTGACCAGGAGTGGCAGATGGCGGTTGATAGCCAGAAGAAGGCTGACAGCTAGATCCCTGGGCAGGAAGGGGAGCAGCTGGGCCACTAGGGCTTTCCCCTTCCTCACAGAGAGCACCTGCAGGAAGCCATCTGCTGCCTCCTCCAGATTATCCTGCTCCTGGGTCTTTAAGGCCTGGAAGAGCTTCTCAACCTGGTTTTTCTGCTGCTCAGAGTAGCAGGACTGTGGAGGCCCATTCTTCTGGCCCTCCTCTATCTCTAGTTACTGAAGAAACTTCTCAATCCAGGACAACACCCGAAGCCTCTGGCTGCTTGCAGCTCCTATCTCCGGTTCTGGACTTGGCCCAGGAGCCACCAGTTTGTGATGTCTGGTTTGCAGCATCATCAGCTGAGACAATGAAGTATCTTTTCTTTTTACCCTAGTTAGGCTGGTGAAATTTGCCGTACCGCCATGGATTAGAATAAGGAAAAGGATACTCCTGAATGTATTATGTATTAGTATTTCCTGGACTCTCTTCCATCTCTCTGCGCTCCCTCTGGCTCAAGATAGTCCTGGCCTCCTTTTCTAGCTCTGCTACTTCCCTCTTCATTTTTACATCATGTGGTCCTGACACCACAGCATCGACCCACTGACTCTGGCTGAAGCCTGCTGTCAGTCTGATCAGCAAGTGGAGGAACCGGGAGTTGCTGTCCTCGACGGATGAGACAGGGAGCCCCATTTTCAGACCAGAGAGGCCAAACCTTCATCCTCTGTCGATACAAATATCGCTTGGTATTCTGCAAGGGCTGGAGCCAAGTGCATGGCACATCTCTGGACAGAACCATCTTTAGCGTGTCAGTGCCTCTGTGAGGCTGGTGATGGCCTTGAAATGCTAAGTGCAATTACCGCGTTTCCTGCTTAAGTCCATCTGACAGTTTGCATCTGACTCAGAGTACTCTCTGGGCAGATAAATGTCAGACATTCATTCATCATTCAACAAACATTTATTGAGTTCCCGCTATTAGCCAAGGACTGTTAAGGCAGTGAGCATTCAGCATTACCCAAGATGAACTTGGTCCCTGCCTTCGTGGAGCTTACATTTTAGTCAGGGAGTCAGGAAAGCAAACACACACATAAAAGATGATTCAGCTGGTGGTGATGCCATAAAGAAACTAAAACAAGATTATGTAGTAGTGACTGAGGTAGGGTCTCCCTTGACTAGTGTGGCTGAAGACCTCAGCCATGCCAGTCAAACCTCAGCCACGCCAATCAAAGGAGACCCTAGGGAGGTCGGTCACATTTTAGCTGATGCCTGAATCACATATACTTTGTTTTTCCATATATACTTATTAAGTGTCCATATATTTCTATTTACTAGATCCTTAGTCCTAGAGTTAATGAAGAAATATGATTAAGGCCTAAAAGTGGCATATACCAATGTATTAATGATTATCTACTAGTGATGAGATTCATGAATTCACGTAATTTAAGAAGCCGTTATTGAGCGCCTAATATGACCCCGTACTTAGTTCTGGGAATGCAGTCATAAACAAAAAAAGATTAAAATTTGAAGAGTATTCTGAGGGAAATGATACGCTGGGAAAAGCACTAATTTATAATGGTCAGTTAGGTCAACTTAAACTGAGACTGAATAATGAGAAGGATTCAGTCATGTGAATGGGGATAAGGATTGGGAGGAGCATGTGAAAAGGCCCTGGGGCAGAAAAAGGATTTGTTATATTTGGAGAACAGAAAAAAAAATTAGAATATAGTAAAGGGGTCAAGAGATAAAACTGGAGCGATTTTGAAGATCTGAATTAGCTAAGCCCCGGACTCACAGAGAGGAATTTGGATTTTTTGGGGAAGAGTAATGAGAAATTACTGAGGGTTTTAAGTTGGAGAGTGATATGAATTGACATACATTTTTAAAAAGTTCACTCTTGATTGTTGGTTGGAAAATGGATTGTTAGGGACAGAATAGAAGCAGAGGTCCTGTTAGGAAGCTGTTGTATTTATTCTGGTGCTTTTATGGGTTCACTCAGCAAGATAGACCACCGACTCAGAATTTAAATTTAGGAGCCTTTATTAAGCTAGCCAGATGACTACAGTTACAGCATCCTGCCGAAGCAGAGGCTGAACTGCAGCGCAGACTACAGGAGTTACAGCATTTTTATTTGCAAAAACCACAAAGTTACAAAACCTTAGTTCCCGACACAGTATAGCATCATACAGTGACTACCTTCCTATCTATGTGTTCTAGGAACACAGAGTACAGAAAGAAGGCCTGCGTGCTGGGAAGGGGCCATGAGACCATATCTCAAGGCCTGACCTGATGTCAGTACTTTCCTATCTATGTGTTTTAGGAACAGACAGCGCAGCATGACCTGTCTGGCCAAAGTGCCAGATATGTAGCCCAGCACAGTGCGAGACATTGGTAACTTGGACGAGGGAATCAGAACTGATGTTATGGCCCTATAAGTTGATCATTGTACAACTCCAGAGCATACTGTTCACTTATATAATATACACAGTACTTCTTTCCTGGATGTAAGCGGTGGAGTGGCCCCAAGTCTGGGGCAGTAGTAGCAGAAGAGAGAAGTAGAGAAAAACAGTCGGATTTAGGATGTGCTAATAGATAAGACTGGGGGAGGGGAAAGAGGGAGAGGACACTTAAGGATGACTCCTAGGTTTCTGATCAGATAACTTCAGGGCTGTTGGTGCCATTTTCTTAAACGGGGAAAAAATAGATATGAAACAATTTGGGGTGAGAAAAGAGCAAGAGATTAAAAAGAAATTTGTTAAGGGTAAGATGTTGGGGGATATCCAAGGAAGATAGCAGTAGATAACTGGATATACAAGTCTGGAATTCAGAGTGGAAGTCTAGGCCAGATACAGAACTTCAGAATCATCAGGATAAAGGTGGTATTTAAAGCCATGGGTATATAGAGAGAAAAGAAGGGGTCCTGAGCCTGTGACCTGAGGAATTTGGTAGGTGGGTAAGAAGAAGAGGAAGAGCTGGCTAAGAAGCTGGCGGAGGAGCCCCATGAACTAGGAGGAAGTCAGAAGAGTGCAGCATCAGAGAAAGAACTTGGATGGTTTCTGTCCTAAGGAGTTGTTTTTAATTAAAGTAATAAATACAAACATGCATTTTTTTTGTCTCTTGTGATGCAGTTGCATGTACATTACTTTTGTATGCACGGTGGGGGTTGAGCTAATTTCACTCTACAAGTTGCCCAGTTACCCAGGTGAGCATTGGTAAGATGTGATTCAGGGATGCATGGGGCCTAATACTCTAAGTTCACTCATAGGTAAAATCAGCACAGCTGAGGTCTGCTTGTTGTAGGGCAATGGTCTCCTATGGGGCAATCTTGTCCCCTGGCGATAGTTACTGTTACCGGTGCCCTGGTTTCTTGTGATTCCCCCAGGATTGAAATCAAAAAAGATCACCAGAAACTGATACAGAGAAAGAAGGTTTATTTAGCTTGTGTACAAGGAAGCCAGCAACATAAAGGGAGAGAAAGCAAGGTGCTATTTAAACATAGGCTGGGGAGAACTTTAAAGAGACTTAGGCAGAAATATTGACATCCAAGTATGTAGAGGCCGGGCTTTTTGGCACTTGCGTAGTGGAACTACATGCTTTTTCTTGTGTCATGTCTCATTAGCATGTTAAATCTCCACCCAGGGGTGTGCTTGTTAGTATTTAAAGGAAGGAAGGTCACCAGAAGGACAATCTTCCTTGTTAGCTTGCATGGTGAGCAAAGGGAAAGACCCTAAGCCAGTGATGGCGAACCTTTTGAGCTCGGCGTGTCAGCATTTTGAAAAACCCTAACTTAACTCTGGTGCCGTGTCACATATAGAAATTTTTTGATATTTGCAACCATAGTAAAACAAAGATTTATATTTTTGATATTTATTTTATATATTTAAATGCCATTCAGCAAAGAAAAATCAACCAAAAAAATGAGTTCGTGTGTCACCTCTGACACACGTGTCATAGGTTCACCATCACTGCCCTAAGCCCTCTGAAGTAAATCTTGTAAACAGCAGTGTCCTTTAGTCTAGTTGCTGATTGGCTGCTGGCCTCAGGAGGTGCGAAGGTACTGGGGGCAGTTAAGTAAGTCTTGGCTTCCTGCCAGCAGAGCCCAGGGAATAGCCTGCCTATCTCATTACAGAGGAGTTGTTGTGGTGGGGATGCTATTGGCATCTAATAGGTGAAAGCCAGGGATTCTGCTAACCATCCTGCAAGGCTCAGGACAGCTCTCTGACACACAATGGTGCAGCCCAAAATGTCAATAGTGCTGAGGTTGGGAAACCCTGTTGTGGTAAGTACAGAGTTAAGTTACTTGTTGAGATTTCATTGTTCCTTCTGGAAGAAGCGGGGAAAGAGAAACCTGCAAACCAAAGCTTTAGCTGTCTCCATTTCCTGTGAGCATCTATGCCCAGACACAGGGGATTTATTGAAAATACTTCTTGGCTAATGTTTCATACATAGACATCTCCAGGCTTTCAGAGATGTCATTCATAGAAACATTTCTGTATGCTTGGATATACAGTATCTTTACTTATTCTTAATTTTTCTGGAGAGGGATAGAGATGGAGTCTTTGTTTTGAAAGGGAATTATAAAGACAAAAGCACCAGTGTTGCATTTTGTTTCAATTATTCAGGATTCCTAAAACTTATCCTCTCTCACTCTCAAATAATGCAGTTCTTCTTATCTATTCTTTTGGAAATTGATTAAGTTTTTCCATTACTTATGTAAAAAAGGGCTTGGTGCCTGAAGGAAAATAAGGTAACCAAACTAATATTGGTCTCTCATATAGATTCAAGGACCATGTGGCATTCCTATATTGCCCAAGATTTCTCCCTAATCAGAAGTGTGTCTCTGGGTAGAAGGTGAAGGGCAATTATAGAAGAGAGAGAATTAGGTATAAGTCAGAATTTTAGATTTTTAATAAAGTTTAGAAATCATCAAATCTGACCTCTTTGCAACCAGATGCTTTAAACTTTAAGAGAATCACAACTGGTCTCATACTCTCCTCCAACTTTGGAAGATTACCAAAGATTGCATGAAAATCTTGAATAGAACTTTCCGGGTTTGGAGAAGATCAGCTAACAGGTATTTACTATGGAGGGAGGAGGAAGAGGAAGACTGTGTGACATAAGAAAGGTTCTAGTGCAGATTATTGAAGACCATGTTAGCATCTAGATTCACATAAGAATTAAGGCAAGGGCACATTGGAGAATATTTTTCATTCTCCAGAAGACTTGAACTTCAACAATGCCTAGACATAGTAGGCATCAGTAAATACCTATTGAGTGAATGACTCAAGGAAGTTGGTACAAAGGCAAACTTGATTGATTTGTGGGGGCGGGAAGAATAGCATGGTCATTGAGGAAGAAGATAAAACCTTTCCTTTTCTTTGACCAATGAGATATTTCAGAGACGTAAATGGTTAAGAGGGACAGTAATAGGAAATATCAGATGGAGAGATTAACCAAAGAACTTATGTGCATGTATGCATAACCCATGGACACAGACAATAGTGTGGTAAAGGCCTGGCGGGGTGGTGCAGGATGAAGGGGATCATCAGGGACCTATGTAATATTTTCCACATGAAAGATCAAGAAGAAAAAAAACATCAGATGACTTGTACTCAGCTTCATGAAACAGAATAACTAAAAAATAGTGGTTTAAATAAGGAGAAAGTATATTTCCTTCATGTGATAAAAAGTTTGGAGATATTTAGGAAATACAACCCTGGTGAGGGGATCCAGAAAAACTGAGGGACCTGGGCTCCTTTTGTCTTTGTTCTTCACCAAGAATTCTTTGCAGATATCTTTGTAAAAATGGGCACAGGATGGCTTTTCTATGTCCAGGCATTGTGTGCTCTTTCTACTAGGGAGAAATGGAAGGGCAAGAATTGTGGAGTTTATTTCATTTTTGGAAGGATAATAATAGCTTCTGCAGAAGGCCTACCCAGTAGACGTCTACTTACATCTCATTGGCTAGACCTGGGTCACCTGCTCATTTCTAACTGCAAGTGAGTCTGGGAAAGATATTTGTCAGCCACCCTGGATAAAATATGGGTTCTGTTGGTAAAGAAGAGTTGTTGTCTGTAAAAAGGAGCATAGCACACATTCCTAATGACCACAACCAAAGGGAACAACGCCCTTGTTATGGAACTATCTTGCCTGGTCCTTCTAGTGAATTTGAATCAATGTGGAAGCCTCATTCCAGTCTGCATGACTTAGCTTGAAAGCGGGATACAGAGAAGCATGGGGCTTCAGTAAACATCATCTGCTGATCACCACCTGGGCACTGGGCTTTGGTCTCTGCTGAAGGTCACATGGTGGGAGCCTATAAGTCCTCAGGAATCTGGGAGACATTAATGCCAAGTAAGAAAAAATCAATAGAGCTGTGACTGGGCTGCTTTTTGTCACTGTGAGCCCAGTACTTGCTGTAGACATCACATATGGCCACAGGAAAATAAACCTGAGCACCATGCTGAGCCCAATGGAGCAATTCCAGACATGACTGAATTTTTTTTATGTTCTAGAATGTAGCCTACCAAGTGAGAGAAATGGTTCGCATACACTAAGTGTTCAGTAATGGATAACTGTGGTTATTATTATTTAATGGGTATTATTGACCAAGAGGGAAATCGGATGCATTGTAGGATGGAATTGCATTAGGGGAAATAAGCAGGATATAAAATATGCATGGATAGGCAGTTGACTAAAGTATAATTATAAATTTGCATGCACGTGGAGAGCCTAGAAGGAAAGAATGGGATTTGGAGATGATTTAGAATTCTTTTTCTAAGTGGGCAAGAAAACCATTGTGCCAAGGAGAGAAAGGGGTTGAGCAGGGGAGTCACATGATCAGGTTTATATTTTAAAAATATCACTATGTCGTGTTGAGAATACACATTAGGGAGTAAGGGTGACAGCAGGGAGACAGAGGTTATGTCAGTAGTGCTGGTGAGAAATGATGGTGGATTGGATCACAGTACTTGTAGTGAAAGTAGTGAGGAGCAGTTACATTGGGGATACATTTTGAAGGTAGAACAGACAGGAATAGCTGATGTATTTTATGTGAGACTTGAGGGAAAGAGAAGAAAAATGACTCTTGAACAGCTGGAATGACAGGGTTGCCATGTAGTGAAGGGGGGCAACTGTAGGAGGAATAGGTTTGGGAGTAAGTGGAGAGATCAATAGTTTTTGGCCATGTTAAATTTGAGGTGCCTATTAGACACCCAAATAGAGACTGAGCTAGGTAATTGGGAATTTGATCCTGAAGTTCAGGATTGAAGTTAGGGCTGGAGGATCACATTTTAAAGACCTAATTGTGGACATGGGATTTAAAGCCTGGTTGCCAAATGGACTTGTTGTGGGAATAAGTATAAAAAGAGAAAAGAAGAGATTCAAGGACTGGATCCTGAGATAGTGAGAAGGAACACCTAGTGAGGAAGGGGGAAACCAGGTGTGGTTTCTAAGAATCAAAGTGGAGAAGAAATCAACAGGGAGAGCATCCACTGTGTAAAATGATCCTGAAACTTTGAGTCATGAGAACTGAGAGCTGATCTGGCACTGGCATGTGGAATCACTGAAGAGTTAACAAGAGCAGCTCCATTGGTGTGCAGGAGATGAGAGCCTGATTGAAGAGAGTTCCAGTGACTTCTCTGAGGTTCTCTGGGAAATTTCATGACAAGACTTGTTTGCTGTGTAAAGGAGTTTGAACTTCATCATGAAGGCAATAGCATTTTAGCCAGAGAGTGACATGGCCAGATTTGCATCATAGAAAGATCTCCCTGGCTGAAGAATGGGAGCGGGGAGGTCAACTTGAAAACCGTTGTTATGAGGGTGGCCAGAGCCAGTCTAGTGGCAATGGAAATGGAGAGAATAACTTGATTTGAAAGAAATTAAGCAGATGGAACCCACAGAACTTGAGGATGGGTTGGAGATAGGAGGCGGGAGAGAAGGAGATGCGCTTCCACTTGGCAGCTCTGTGACTGAGGAAGTCTCTTAATGTCTCTGTGCCTTAGTTTTTTCACTGTAAAATGAGACTATTAACAGTACCTACTTCATAAGGCTGTTCTAGGATGAAATGAGATAATGCGTGTTGAGTGTTTAGCACAGTGTCTAGCATAGGGTAGCTATTGAGAACCATGAACAGAACCTTCAAATATTTTAGATGTCAAGCACCCTCTTCTTGGGGACTGACACCTCCTTCTTCAGCAGTAAGAGCTGACCGATTCCCTCGGAGGGAGGCAGCATTAATCATTTGAAGAATCCATAGCTCACTAGTCTCTCACTTTTGCTAGGAAGATGACACGATTCTTATTTAATACTAGGTTCCATATAAACAGCCAGCATGGCTCAATGGTTGAACGTCGACCTATGAACCAGGAGGTTACGGTTCTATTCTGGTCAAGGCACATGCCTGGGTTGTGGGCTCGATCCCCAGTGTGGGATGTGCAGGAGACAGCGGTCAAAGTCAATGATTCTCTCTCATCATTGATGTTTCTATCTCTCTCTCCCTCTCACTTCCTCTGTCTGAAATCAATAAAAATACATTTTTTAAAAGAAAGAACAATACAATATTATTTTATATCATTAGTGAGACTCAAACATCAAGAATCACTTTAGCTAAAAGGATTCACTCAAAAAGAGGCAGATATGATTGACTGCCTCTGTGATTGGCATGCAGTGACAGTTAGCTTTAATGGGACAAAAAATGTGCGTGCAGGTTAATTTGCATATATCATACCTTCAATTTGCCCACACAAATTGGGCACTTAGGTACACAATTACCCAATTAGTGGGAGTCATTTCCTAATTGCGAGGGCAAACGTGATAATTGAGCCTTCAAATGGCTAAACACAATTTGCCTTCTCTTCGGAAAGGTTGCACTTTTGAGTTTATTGGTGGAATTAAAAACCTCTGACAGTTAGGGTTAGTGGTGTCATTTCAGCACAGGCTGAGCATGGTGGTTAAGAAAATTAAGGTGGTATTAGATGTAGCATTTCCACATGGAGATGGTGACATTTTACTAGACATCATGTTGGAATTCCTTGTTCTAGGATGTACCCATCAGGGACTTTTGTCTGTAGATGCTGGAGTCTCTGCCTGTTTTGGAGTCACCTGTGCCATGATGGGATAATAGCACATCCCTCCTGGCTGTGCTTCTTTATTAAGTGAGATGCTCTTGCCTCAAAGGGAGGGGTGTTTTCTTTATGCACCTGGCATGCCCTTGTGTATCACTCCACTGTTTCTGGCATTCAGGTAGACTTAAGTTCAGATAGAGAGGTTTCTAGTTCCGTCCAGCATAATAAAAGGAGCTCCTTCGTGAGACCAGGATATAATATTGCACCTGGAAGTTTGAATCTGGCCCATATCTCATTTTGTTTGGAAGCCACTAGAGATTCTTGTGGAGTTGCTTGATGAAATAATTAATTTCCCTCCTCCCCCTCCCTTCCCTTCCATACCATCTCCTCTCTCCCCCCTCCTCTCCCCCCTCCCTTCCTTCTTCCCTCCATACCTTTCTTCCTCCCTCCCTTCCTTCCTCCCTTCCTCCCTCCCTCCCTCCCTTCCTTCCTTCCTTCCTTCCTTCCTTCCTTCCTTCCTTCCTTCCTTCCTCCCTCCCTCCCTCCCTCCCTCCCTCTTCTCTGTTGTGTAAAATAAACCCAACAAAATTGAGCACAACGCTCAATAGATATTACACAAAGGAAAGATACACAAATGGCCAACAAGCATAAGAAAAAATTCTGGTTAATCATTATGTAAATGCAAATCAAAACCATGAAGAGATACCACTATACACTCTAGAATGATCAACAACCCCAAATATTGATGAGACTGTGAGTCAACTGGAATTCTATTACATTGCTGGTATGGGTGTAATAAGGTACACCCACTTTAACAAATGGTTGGCTTTGGCAATTTCTTAAAAAGTTAACTATATACCTAACCAATAATCTGGCAGTTTCATCTCTTAGGTTTTAGCTAAGAGAAATGAAAACATATGTCAACAAAAAGGCATGTACAGAAATGTTTATAGAAGTTTTCTTAATAATAGACCCAAAATGGAAACAACCCAGATGTCCATTAAAGGTGAATAGATACCATGAAAGGTATATTTACCTGATGGAATACCACTCAGCAACACAAAGACTGATCCACACACAATAGAACAATGCTGAATGATTCTATTTCAATGAAGTTTTAAAACAGGGACAAAGAGCCACATGTGAAAAATTGCTTCTAAGTGCGGGGATGGGATTGAAAGTGAGAGTGCACCAGGGAGCTTCATGAGGTGATAGTGAAAACTCTGTATCTTGCTGGAGATATGGGTTACATGGGTGCATGCATTTGTTAAAACTGACTAAAATGTTAAGACCTTTGCGTTTCATTGTATGAAAATTATACCCCAAGAAAAACAAATACACAAAACAAAGAGTTTTATGGATCCTAAAAATGATAAATATGAATTGTTGAGAAATCAAACAGTATCAAGACTAGATTAAAAATATTTCTGCACATAGTCAAACACAAAGAGAGTTTTTTTTTTTTATGGTTTCATCTTCTATTTAGTGCTGGGCACATGGTGCTGGCACAAGTAACTTTTATTTATTTATTTTTTTATTGCTTAAAGTATTACAAAGGATATTACATATGTGTCCTTTTTTCCCCTCAGCCCTTGACAATCCCCTGGCCTCCCCTACCCCCCAGTGTCTTATGTCCATTGGTTATGCTTATATGCATGCATACAAGTCCTTCGGTTGATCTCTTAACCCCCTCCCTCCTGCCCCCCAACCCTCCCCAGCCTTCCCGCTGAAGTTTGACAATCAGTTTGAGGCAGCTCTGCCTCTGTATCTATTATTGTTCATAAGTTTATAATGGTCTTTATTATCCATGAATGAGTGAGATCATGTGGTATTTTTCCTTCATTGACTGGCTTGTTTCACTTAGCATAATGCTCTCCAGGTTCCATCCATGCTGTTGCAAATGGTAAGAGTTCCTTCTTTTTTACAGCAGCATAGTATTCCATTGTGTAGATGTACCAAAGTTTTCTAATCCATTCATCTACTGATGGGCACTTAGGCTGTTTCCAGATCTTAGCTATGGTGAATTGTGCTGCTATGAACATATGGGTGCACATATCCTTTCTGATTGGTGTTTCTGGTTTCTTGGGATATATTCCTAGAAGTGAGATCACAGGGTCAAATGGGAGTTCCATTTTTAGTTTTTTGAGGAAACTCCATACTGTCTTCCATAGTGGCTGCACCAGTCTGCATTCCCACCAGCAGTGCACGAGTGTTCCTTTTTCTCCACATCCTCTCCAGCACTTGTTGTTTGTTGATTTGTTGGCAAAGAGAGATCTTGACTCAGACAGATTTTGGTTCAAATTTCAATTCCACTAACTGTAAACTGTGTGTCTTTAGGTATTGCATTTAAGTTTTCAGGATCTCAGTTTCTTTGTATATAAAGTGGGGGTGTTAATACTTACCTTTCAGGGTTTGAGGAGAGATTAAATGAGAAAATGTAAAGTACTTGGGATATAGTAAGCATTTCATCATTTTTAGTATGATTTATCCACTTGCTAGTATTTACTGAGTGCTAAATATACGTCAGGCATTGGTAATAAAATGGTGAGCCAAACCTAGACACAGTTCTGCCTTCATTTCAAGTCTAATTGGGGAGATGAGAATTAATCAAATAATCATACACATAAAAATAAAATTGTTTTTGTGATAAGTGCTAGCTAGGAAAACCCAGGTTATGAAAGATAATAATGATGGGATCTGACTTTTTCTGGGTGGTCAGGAAAGGGTTCCTGGAAAAAGTGATATTGAACAGAGAGCTAGAGGATAATCAGGATAACAATGTAGGTGAAGGATCGCGTAGTTCAGCTGGGATTTAGAAGGCACTAATGAAGACAGCAGAAGATGAGGTGACAGGGACATGATTAGCTATAAAAAGAATATGTTAGAAATGATGAAACAGCATCCTGAGAACAGAAGGGTAAAGAAGATGGTGATTTGAAAAGTGAAAAAAAAAACCAAAAAAACAAAACATGCAGGTTTGTCCTGAATTACTATGGCCCAAGCAGGATCATTATTATGCTTTCCAGCTTTCACCTCCTTTCTACCGAAGTGCTTTGATTTGTGTGCTTTGATTAACTGCTATAACAAAAATTTCTTGACACCTCAATGAGTTTACCCACTAGAAATGTATTCCTTGCTCACGAAAAGACCTTTGTAAATGGATAGAATTCTATGAAGCCACTCAAAGACCCAGGCTCCTTCTATCTTGTAGCTCTGCCCTCTTCTTTGGCCTCAGAATCCTCTCTCTTCTGTTGGCTGATGGGACAAAAGAGGGTGGATAAGGCACACCTGCTTTTTACTTACTTTGTATTGGTGAAGATGCACATCACTTTTACTCACATTCAATTGGTGAGAAAAAGTCACATGACCCCACCCAGATGCAAGGGATGCTGGGATATGTAATCTTTGGATGGGTGGATACTTCCCAGCAGTAAATCTACACTGTGCAAGGGGGAAAAAAATCTTTGATGATCAGCTAGACATTTGTGGCACAATTCACATCTTTCAGGGAGCATTACCCTTTCTGCCCTATTTTCCATCCAATTGGAGACCACTCCAATGTGCTTTATCCAGAGGCTTGCATGCCTTGAAGAAGTTTTGCCAATTGAAACAGAAGTGCTGAGTTCTCCAGCCAGCCAGGCTCGCCGTGGGAACGCTGAGGTTCATAAATCACAATGCAGAGTGAGTTCGTCATCTGAAAAATGAGGAGGAAGGGCTGGCAAAGCCTAACTCATAAAACAGATGTTCTTTTGGTGGAGAAGAGCGAAGGAAGCAAGACTCAGAAATGAAAACCCAGGCAACCAGCACATTATCTCTTAAATAGAAAAGCACATTATCTCTAAAATAATTCATTTCCCCCCCTCCTACCAGACCCTGCCCTCTAGCATAAATAAATAAATAAGTAAATAAAATAAAAGTTACTTTTTTCCTGTTTAATTATGTTCAATTTTCAGCTGGGACAATAGCTGTTTTTCCTGTGTGTTAAAACCCAGAAAGTATGGGCACTAATTTTCCGCAGTGCATGGCAAATACAGCGGTACTGCACTAACAACCGCAGGTGTAATATGTTTCACGACACGCGCTGCTCGGCCGTCCTCATCATTAAATCCTACTCAGGATAAACAAGCCTCATTTCAGCTGTAGCCATTTGTTCTTGTTAGGGAGCTGCCAGGATGGCATGAAATATTAAACGGCAAGGGTTAATTCTATTCTCGGAGAAGAGCTCCTCATTTCCCCTAAGATTGCACAATAGGTGAGTGTGTGGGGCTTGGAATTATGGCCTCTGCTGGCTTCCCCAGGAAGGTTTTGCACCATGGCTGTGTAGATGATTCTAGATCTTTCCATGGGAAAATAAAGATGATTCCTGCTGCCACAGGAGGATATGGGGCGTGGTTGTCCCCGGGCTTTGAAAATTTGCCTCTAGGGACATCATCATTTTCTGCTGGCTCCCCTGTGACTAATGGGGATTTCCGAGGTCTCTGAATTTTGGACATATCATGCTTACTTCTTCCTGTTTCTTACCCAGAGATTGTTTGTGTAAAATGAAAGGGTTGTTGCTTTAAATAGTATTGATGCTTTATTAACATGGTAAACGATTATACTCAAGCTATATTCAATTATTACAGTGCATTATGCAATGCATTAGTAATGAATGGAAGCACTTAAAGATCTGCCTATAAATCATTTGAACATGGGGGAAAAGAGTCATTGTTTATTTATGAGGCCTGGGAAAGAAATTATAGAGAGCAAACCTTATATATCCTCCTATTCTGAAAACATTATGAAACATTGATTATATGTTTACCATTAAGTTTATGCTCCTGTTGCCTTTATGTTCCTGATATATTATTAATCTTTCTGAAGAAGTAAACCTCTGAAATCTGCTTTAGATATGAGAAGAGAAAGCTTCTGAGTGAGGCAGTAAGGTTGGCTTGGGAAGAAACTGAGTGTGCTTTCTCTCGTTGTGTTGGAGGTACATGGGAAGAGTCTTCAAAATGTTCTGTCCTCATGAGAGTGTTTTACCCCTGCCCAGGGCCCACTAAAGATCTGCTTCCTAATAAATGCAAATTAATAGACATTCACGTGTTTCCAGTCTTAGAACCAATGGTGGGGCCAAGTTGCTGTTAGAACATATAAAATAAGAGGCGTTATGGGGGGTAAGGGGAAGAGATCAACTAAAGGACTCGTATGCATGCATATAAGCCAAACCAATGGACACGGAAAACAGGGGGATGAGAGCATGAGTGGGGCGGGGGGAGTTGGGGGTTAATGGGGGGATGAGGACACATTTGTAATACCTTAACCAATAAAGAAATTAAAGATTAAAAAAGAAAGAAAAAAAAAAGAGGCATTATGGCTAGGCATTCTGGGAAACTCTTCCTCACACCAGGGACGCAGGATTTCTGGGGTGAAAGACTGTCATAAAATTAGAGCAAAGCGGGAACAAAGGCACCATTTCATTGTTTGGCTAAGATTCTGCTGAGAGATATTATTTTAAAATTTGCATATGTCACCTTATGTAAGAATCTGTTGGGACCTCTATTAATTTCTAAACCCCAAATCTCACTGTAGCAATCAGAGGAGGTAATGAGCGTGCCCTAGGATGTGTCTGAGGATAAAAGGAGATAAGATGGTTTGGAGGAACTGAGACAGAAGGTGGAAGCCAGGCAAGTCAACAAGGGTGTGCACTAAGTAGCAGTGGTAATTTAGAGGCCGGAAGTCCAGGATCAAGGGGCCAGCAGAACTTGTGTCTGGTAAGAGCCCACTCCCTTAGTCATAGAAAACGTTCTCACCGTGACCTCACAAGGTGGAAAAGCTCTGGGATTTTCCACTTCTTATAAGGCTGCAGATCCCAGCATGGGGGCTCTACCCTCATGACGTTATCTAAACCTCATCACTTCCCAAAGGCCTCCCCTCCTGATACCATGGCATTGAGGATTAGGCTTCATCATATGAATTTGGGGGCGGGAGGAGACACAGCATTTAGTCCATAGCAGATGGCTTCTTAGCCCTGTGTTTGTCGTCTCTTTCACTGAACCTTCTACTGGAACAAGTACAAATTCTGATCTTGTACGCAGTGAACACATTCGACATGTGTTTTTATGTCACCTTTAGACAGGAGCTTTCACATGGGATAGTTCTTCGTCAGTTGCGAGATGGAGAGATTAGGGTGCAGCCCAAGAGGCCAGGACAAGAGCAGAATCACCGTGGCTCTGGTGCAAGAAGTGCTTGGGAAAAGAGAAAAACAGCATTGTTGTAACCTCAGGTGCTCCCAGTGATTATCTTTGCGAAGCACTTGCAAGATGTGTAATGAAATGAGTGCTGCAGATACTGTCAGATTCCCCAGGAGGAGGAGAGAGGACTATCCGAGCACAGAGACTTTCATTTATTTCCAGGTAAGGGGGAATGATATACGTTCACCTTGTGATTTTTTCCCCCTGACCTCATATAGGGCAGTGCTTGGAATACAAATCAGGAAATCTGAACGATTCCAATTCTTTATGTAATTCCATGGGGAAGATGTTATAGTGACCTTCCATAAATGCTCTGAAAATTGAATGATAAACGACAGAGATGTGGAACCATGGTCTTCCTTTGGGCATCCTGTGGGTTGTGAGAAGCTGAACTGTTGAAACTGGAATGATAAATCCATGAGATAGTTCTTTTTAATTGTGTTCTTTGACTGTAATGCTTATAATACTAATTCACCCCAGGAATTAAGGTTATCTTTTATTTTTAGTGGTGATAAAGGTCATTGTTTCTTCTCTATAGGTTTTCCATCTATTTCTACGTAATAGAACTTCCTGTTGGCTCCTGTTATAACCCAAGGGGTTTAGGATGGGGAAAAACAGTTTATTTCAAACATTTCTAACTTACTTGGGCTTTGGAGCCAGGCCAACTGGGTTCATATCACAGCTTTATCACTTATTGGCCATGTAATCTTTGTAAATAAACTTATCCGAGCCCTAGTTTTCCTACCTATAAAGTGGGGATAATATTTATCTCACAAAGACTACATAGGATAATGTAAATTGCTTAGTACAGTACTTGGCATATGGTGCATACTCCATAAATGGTAGCCATTATTAATTTGACTTTGACACCAGGCTCTTTTAAAAGGAAAATAGACATATGCATTGGATAGAAGGTGAAAGAAGACATAGGCAAAGAAGGATGCAGTGGCACCTACTTTCCATTTCCACCTCAACCCTCACCCATGGTCCCAGGTCAAGGTACTGCAACGGTCTGAGTATTCTTCCTTGAGATGGATGAGGACTACTTTGGATCATAGCTTTGACTTCTACCAGTTTCCCGTCTTCAGGTGTCTTCCTAGAAAGGGAAAACCAAGGCCTCAAGAGCCATTTTGGATCTCAGTGGGTTATCTGAACAAATAGGAGCACCTAAGACTGTGGTTCCGTCAAAGGCATCTCGCCCAGACTCTTCTCATCAGAATCTGTTTTTCACACTTGCTCATGTCCCCCAAGGTCATTACAGAAGAGCTGGGGTTTATTTTGTAACAAGCCTCATCACTCTTAAGACCACTAATTGCAAGCTCAATGTCCAAATTTTCATTGAGTCTGTTTTTTCTTTTTCTCGGTTAAGGATACATTTTATTAGCATCTGGAGCTAAAGGCATCCTGACTGTGGCCAGTAGGACATTGTTACTTTTCCTTTTCTTTTATTGCCAGAGGGCTTGTCATTAATAAGACTTGACTTTTGCTCTTCTTTTTTTTAAAAAAAAATATATTTTATTGATTTTTTACAGAGAGGAAGGGAGAGAGATAGAGAGTTAGAAACATCGATGAGAGAGAAACATCGATCAGCCGCCTCCTGCACATCTCCTACTGGCGATGTGCCCGCAACCCAGGTACATGCCCTTGACCGGAATAGAACCCAGGACCCTTCAGTCCACAGGCTGACGCTCTATCCACTGAGCCAAACCGGCTTCGGCGACTTTTGCTCTTCTATCTCCACCTTCCATGGCAAAATAATTACCAACAGAACTTGTAGAAATTCCTTCTTTAGGAGATGTTCACACTTGACTTGTCCTTCTCTTAAATTCTCCTCCCATTTCCCTACAACTGTAATCCATAATGGCTGAACATTGCGGGGTTCAGGGGTGGGAGGTGGACTTTGAAAATGAATGAAAATACAACTGCATTTGTTATTTTAAAATTTGATTTAACTATTCATTAAACTATCATGCCATACCTATTTAAACAGTATTTGCCATCATGAGAATTCAATCCAGCAAATATTATTGAGAACTACTCAGTGTAAGGCCCAGTGGAAGACACAACTGAGAACAGAAAGCGGAGAGAGGCAGAGCCCCTCACCTCAAGTGTATTAGGATGTACTGGGAGGAGAGGTATAATTAAGAAAGAGGCCCAAGACTAGGCTTTACAGAAATGAAATCCCAGGGACAGTTGGGCACCTGACTCTGGTAGGCAGTGGAATTCTAAGGAAGCTTGTCCACTTGCTTTGAGTTCTAATGGGAAGCATGTTTCTGTTTCATCTATAGGAACGATCTGACAGATGTTTTTTGTATGGAGCACAGACTTTCCACCCAGTTCTTTGTTTTCCAAGATGTGCAGTATGGCAGTACTTGACATTTATTTTAAGAAACAACATTATAACATACTGAATTACACAGTGAAAATTTATTTCTATTCCAATTTTCTTTATATTAAATGAAGAGTCTCAGTATGATGTTAGTCTGATTTAATGCCACTCCGGCACTTGCTAAGCTTCCTTTTTAGTAAAGAGAGAACAGGACACAGGCTCTTAGTCTTTAGCAGTCAAAAGTATATAGAGAGAAGTCAAAGTTGTTTTGTCTTCGTTATTTTTTAATTTTCATTGTTAGTAGGATTGATGGCAAGTGATACTAGCAGTATTTATAGCAGAGATTTAATAATTTAAGAAATTATTTCAATTGAAAAGTTTAGTTGTCTGCAAGAAAACAATTTTATAGGAGGAACTCAATTGTGGCAAAAATAATGAAGACACATTATTTATTTTTTGTTGCTGTTGTTTTTATATGATGTAGGTTTAGAAAACTCCACTTCACCCATAGGAAAGATCTGACAGATGTTTTAAGCCCTACTTTACAAATGATAGAACTAAGTAAGGCACTTGTAGAGTGTGAATTGAACACTTACATATTAATTTTTTTATTTTTCAATTACGGACATACAATATTATATGAGTTGCAGGTGAACAACATAGTGATTAGACATTTATATAACTTATGAAGTAATGCCCCTGATAAGTCTTGCACCCATCTGACACCATACATAGTTATTATAATATTATTAACTATATTCCCTGTCCTGTACATTACATACCTATGTTTTGTAAATGGCAATTTGTACTTCTTAACCTGTTCCTTTTTTCACCCATCCCCCCTCCTCCCTCCCATCTGGCAACCATTAATTTGTTCTCTGTATCTATGAGTTTTGAGCACTTACATATTAAGATTTGATACTGACATCTCTCTAAGTTAATGAAGCAAGTCATACACTTAATTCAGAGATAGGATCAGTACTGGATTTCAGCCTCCTGACTTGTATTCTTTTCAAGATGTAATCCTGAAGATGACTGGATGTCCTTCTCTTCCCTAATCACACACCCAATCTATGTGAATTGGTGAAACACACACACACACACATGCTGAGAAAGAAAGAGAAAAGAATTCATCCCAAACCCACCACCAAGATTATGCTTGCTTGCATTTTGGCATGTTCATTCATCCATGTATCTGCACATCCATATATCCATTCATCCTTTCACTAATTTACTCCCTAAGAAATTATTCATTTCTTTAAAAAGTACTTATTAGCCATCTGATGTGTACCAGGCACTGTTTTAGGTGCTGGGGACACAGGTGTGCAAAACAGAAAAACATCCTTGCCCTTGAAGTGCTCTCCATATTCTTCTTTTTCTAGACATATATGTATGAAGTGACTTAAAAAATAATATTGCTACAACACAATATAATCGCATTACATACTTTTATAAGTAATATAAAGGTCTTTCTGGGTCAACATGCAGACTTACATCATTCATTTTAATATCCATAGACCATTTTACTGAAGTATAATTACATAGGAGGAGGATTATTGGCCAGTTTGCCATCTTTGGACTTTGGGTTATTTTTGTCTTTTCCAATGTGATGACCAATGCTGTGCAAGTGTAAAGCTTTATGTCTCTCTGATGGTCCTGCGCCCAATTCCAATTCCACCATTGACAGCGTGTGTGGCTCTGGTCAGGCTATTTTAACCACTTGGAGCCTTTGTGTCCTCATCTTTTAAATGGGGCCAATAAAATCATTTCTCTCATAGGGTTTCTGCAGGGAGTAAAGTTTGTTCTATCAAGAAGAGTATGTTAAACAGTTAGTTCTATTGACAAGAATAGGTATTATTTGGTGATATTAACTATGATGATGATGGCAGTAATTTTTTCTCCCTTGCATTTTTATTATTTATATCTTAATGGATAGACTTAATGGCTTCTGTTTGAGCTTTGTACTTACATCTATCACAGCTCCTATTGCATTGTGCACAGAAGTCAGCTAAACTAGTTGGTAAGCTTTTGAAGATGGCGACTGTGTCCCGCTGACCTCTAAATCTGGTGTACCCAGCACAATATAGGTGCTGATAAATACCAGTCAAGGGATACCCTGTGGCTTTATTAATTTTCTTAGTAGAATGTAAGGTCTTTGAAGGCAGGACCATGTCTGCTTGTTCAGTGTTGAATCTCTAGTGGTTGGTAGGCTCTCAGTAGTTCAGGTTGAATGAGTGAATGAATGAATGAAACAGTGAAACAGGGAGGAAGAGATGGTTTCACTATTCAGTGTTAGAGAACAGGCCATGAGCAAAGGAGGCACTAGTCACTGGCCAGATCTGTTAGCAGCTTGTCTGATCTGCTCTTTTTTGGCAAACACACTGCAACAGGTCCCACTTGAGTACTTCTGCCTTGATTGATCATCTTCTTTGTGATAAAAGGAAGGAAAATCATTATGGCACAAGTGTCTTGTCATTCCACATGCCTGTGCTCGTGATAAATGTTTCCCACTCATGGAGCCGTAGGAGGAAGCCTGGAGGAAATGATTGCTATCCTGGCTTAACCCGGAGCAAGTTCATCAATATACAACTCCCACAATTTCCACCGCTCAGCATTAATCTTTTTCTTGCAGGCTGAGGAAGAAAGGGCTTTTGACTTCAAGACAAAGAAAGCTTCTACCAAATTGCTTTTTCTGTCATTTGTACATTGTTGTGAAGAGATGGACAGGAGGGAACTCCATCAATGGAAAGGCGCTTGGTACTATGGTACTTTCAAGTGCTTTTTGGTGGGAGTATTTGGCATGCCACAGCCAGTTCATAGCATACATTTCCAATAACCCAGCAATTAGATTCCTAAGTATTTACCTAGACAAGTGCATGCATTTGTGCACCAGGAAGGTTCAGGACAGCATTGTTTATAATAGGCCAAACTATGAGCAAGATTAAATATTCTTGCCCTGGCTGGTGTGGCTCAGTTGGGCATTGTACTGAAAGGTTGCCAATTCGATTCCCAGTCAAGGCACAGGCCCAGTTGCAAGTTTGATCTTCTGAAGGGGGCTTACAGGAGGCACCAGATCGATGCTATGCTCTTACATCAATGTTTTTCTCTCTCTTTTCCTCTCTAAAAATCAATAAACTATTCTTTAAAAAATAAATAAAAATAAAAAAGATTAAATATCCATCAACATAATGGCATGCTTTTACAATGTGGTATATTTATATTTTAGAATATTGTACAGAAATGAAAATGATTGAATCACAGCATGAGTGATTCTTGCATAATGTTGAGTAAAGTAACAATACACAAGAGAGATCACATAGAATGATGCCATTCATATAACATAAAAAAAACAGGCAAAATTGAATGTATTGTTTAGGTATGCATACAAAGGAAGAAAGTTTACAAAGACAAGAAAATAAATGATCATTATGAAAGTTCAAATAGTGTCTGCTTCTGAGCAAAGGAAGAGATGCTGTGGTAGAAGAGGGACCAGAGGTGGCTTTGGGAATATTGTCCATATTCTACTTCTTCACCTGGGTGGTTATGACAAGGAAATTCACTTTATAAGTATTTGCTAAACTGTACCTTTGTGCCATTGTTTTTGTATGCATGTTATATTTTACAATAAAATATATTTTAGCCCTGACCGGTTTGGCTCAGTGGAGAGCACGCCGGCCTGCAGACTGAAGGGTCCCAGGTTCGATTCCGGTCAAGGGCATGTACCTTGGTTGTGGGCACATCCCCAGTAGGTGTGCAGGAGGCAACTGATTAATGTTTTGCTCTCATTGATGTTTCTAACTCTCTATCCCTCTCCCTTCTTCTCTGTAAAAAATCAATAAAATATTTTTTTTAAAAAAGAACTAGTGCTTTAAAAAAAAAAGAAAAAAAATATATTTTAAAAATTCAGCTTCCTAAAGACCACCCATAGATTTTGAGCTATAATTTATCCTAGTGTTTAGGCCAGTGCTTCTCAAACTTGTGAAATCTTAAAAATAACCCAAGGCTTTTGTTACATATGCAGGTTCTTGATTCCCTGGTGATTCTGATATCGTAGGCGTGGAGCTGATGTGATTCTTTTGATAAAAAATATTTTTGAAAAATTGGTTAAGAGCAATTTGTGTGTGTGTGTGTGTGTGTGTGTGTGTGTGTGTGTTAGAATCTCCTGGGAAGCTTTAAAATGACTAATGTCTAGTTTCTACCCCAGAGCATCTGTTTTAATGGGTCTGGGGTGTAGCCTGGGCATCCAGACATTTTAAAGCTTTCCTGGTAATTCAAATGTTAAGCCCAGTTGAGGTTAATGCTTCATAAACTGTGATGCATCTGGGTTCCCTGAGGATCCCATTAAAATGCAGATTCTGACCCAGTGGATGGGGTGGGCTGAGAGTCTGCATTTCTCACAGGTTCCCAGGTGATGCAGCTGCTGCTGGCACACGGACCACACGTGGAGGAGCAAAGGGTTATAGCCTTTGAAGTCAGATTAGACACGGCACTGACATTAGATTGCTGTGTATGTAGGGACAAGGACTGATCTGTGCTGAGTCTCAGTTTACTCGTCTATAAGATGGGGGTGATAACAATCCCCACCTTCTGGGGTGGCCCTGAGGATCAAGGGGATTAAGCCAGGCAATGCTCCAGCAGAGTGTCAGGCACAGGAAACCAGGAAAGGCCTCCTGCTGCAGGAGAACACTTGGCATAGGGAGGGCATAGAAGGAAATGGGGTGGCTGAGAGAGAGAAAGCAGTAGAGAGGGGAGCAGGAGATGAAGTCAGAGAGGTGCTGAGCAGTTGGCTTTCCTTCCAGTGAGATGGGGAGAGGTTGGAGGGTCTGAGCAGAAGTGTGGCGGGATCTGACTTACGTTTTTCAACAGAATCCAGCTGTTATGTTGAGAAATGACTGTGGGGCGGGGCAGGGCAGAATCAGGGAGACCAGTTAGGAAGGTACAGCAACCACTGCCGCTGGGAAAGGTGGTGGCTTGGCCCAGGATAGGAGCAGTGCGGTGACTCAGGGCCGCTGTGTACGGTTGAGTGAGTTGGGCTCTGCACATCTGGGGACCCTTGCCCATGGCTGTGATGGGAAAGGCACCCTTAGGGTTTTTAGTGCACAGCTGCAGGCAGTTGTCCTGTACGAAGGCGGCGGATGGCACGGAGGCAGAGACTTTACTTTGCTCCAGGTTCTATCCCTAGTGCTTAGGCAGTGTCTGGCACAGGGCAGCTACTCAATAAAAGTGTGTTGCATGAATCTGTTTGCTTCCATCTCTGGTGTTCTTGGCCACACAGTGGCTGCAGGTGATTCAGTGCAAACTGAGTCACCTGCACTGTTTGGGCAAATCTTGTCATCTTGTTCTTTGATGACCACTTTGAGTGCCTTGGTATGAAAGCTCCTTTGCACTTCAAAACACTATTATTTTATGTCATCAGGGCACGCCAGCTTTTTAACAGCCTTGTGTGCAGAGAAGAAGGAAAAAAGAAACTTCATTATACTTTGTCATCCCCCCTCCCGAAGCATCAGCCTGAGTCACCTCTCACTCGCTGATCTGTTCTGGCTGCAATTAAAGTTAAATGGCCGCTGGGACCAGAACAGCCTCATCTTTATTTACAGCACCTGCAAATCAAGCAGCGCCTCCTAATTTTAACTGTTCCTTCAGTGGCAAAAATCTCTTTCCCAAAGGAGCAAGTGGAGAAGTGGCGAAGAATGGTTACAGAACATTTTCCTCCCGGGAGAGGAGGGAGGCTGGGCCAGGAGAGGGGAGTCCGTTTGTGCTGTGGCCACAGATGCAGTTTGGGTTCAAGTGCGGCTGCTGCCTTTTTTTCAGCTGAAAGGCCTTAAACAAGTCATAGTAGCTTGCTGAATCTCAGTCACCTTATCAACAAGGTGATGGGGGAGAACTGTGCTTGGTCATCCATTCCAATGGATGTAGGAACGTAAAGAGATCACATGTGAGAAAATTCATCTATGTTTGGTAGCAATGAGAGGGAGCGAAGCCTCTGAAATCTATAATAAATCTATTATTTTAATGAAAACGTCGCATGTTTTGTTTGGAACCCTTCTCATTATATATTATATCTATGTGCTAAAATGCCTTTACTTCCACATCAGTCTCCCTATGCCTTTTTCTCCTCCCCCATTTCCATCAAATTCATCCAGCAAGTGTTTATTAAATACCTGCCATGTGCTAGGCACTGAGTCTCCAGCAGGAAACAAGACAGATGTGGTTTCTACATGTAAGTGACTTACCAGTGAATGGGAAAGATGCCTGGGGGGAAATGCATGGCTACGTAATGTCCTCTGAGCTACAGTCTAGGAAGGGAAAGTGCTGAGAGTTGTGAGAACATATAATAGGGGGAAGTGGCATTTATGCAGAGACAAGAAGAATGGCTGGGAGTTAGCCAGATGGGAGGAGGGAACAGTGTTCTAGGTGGGTGGAACAGTATGTGCAAAGATCTAGAGATGGGATGAAACAGAAGGCTAGTGTGGCTGGACTAAAGCAAGTGACAGGAGAGGTAAGTCATGAGCGTGGCAAGGTAGGCAAGGAAGAGATCCAGTGGGCAAATTCACGTGTTAGATCAGTGGTGCATTAACTTAGCATTAATAAAACATAACATAACATAACATAACATAACACAACATACCAGCATAGCATAACATAGCACTAATATACAAAGGGAGGCTGATGTAGTGTCCTTAATTACACAGAATCAAGCCAAATCAACAGAAAACAAGCAAGCAAACAAAAGAATAATAAACAACCCTGCTTCTGCTTCACCTCTATCATTTGCAACATTTTCTCTAAAAGGTGTAGGCTGATGTGTTTCTTAAATCATGAACTTAGAACTTAATGTACATCCAAGTAGTTCCTTCTTCGAGGTTAGAGAATGAAGCCTTTCCTTGCCATTCTGACTCCAGAAGGAAGGTTGGGGAAATGAAGGCAAAGACAATTTCCAATTCAGTGCTGTGTTAAGCTCTTCTTGGCGGGGGGGGGGGGGGGGGGGGGGGGGGGGTAAATAGAACTCACACACACAGAACACTGGGGCGATACTTCACCCTTTTAATAATAGGCTTTGGATGACAGTCCTCTTTGGAAGTTCCTATCAATCACTCTGTGACATGGTGACATTATGGTCTCCAGCAGACAGACAGCTTTGCCCCCAGTAGGCTGGTGGCCTCCCCATGTGACCATGAAAAGGTCATGATCAAGCCCAGGCAATCACATTTACATTGCTAATTGAAGAAGAAAGCCGCAGTAAGCACTACAGTGAGAATTATTGGGCAATATTAAGGACAAACTTCCTGAGCTCCCCTGGGGGTGTCAGTGTGAGCAACCACCACAGGCCACTGTGTCTGATGCTAATAAAAGAGAAGCTTAAAATGGGACTGAGGAAAGTCAGCAGACTCCAGAGCTTCTCAGGGGTTGCCTCTGATGTGGAATTTTGAAATATTTCAATGCAAGGAGACTTAATTGATGTGAAGCAGCGTGGCAAACAGGACTGGTTTCTTGTGTGGGTTCTCCTAGGACCAACAGGCTTATGTAACCTGAACTGCTCTATTGTTATTCAAATGGATGTCTTGGCTCAGAAAAATACCCCTGTTTCCCAGTAGTAGCTCCTACACCTTCACCTTGGCCATTACTTGACCTGTGACCATACCATAAGGTCAAATTGTTGTTTTACTTCCTCACAAGGATAACAGAGCAGAGGAACAATAGGTCCTCCCCTCCCCCATGAAAGGCACAAAAAGAGGAAAACCATCCCCAGCTCCCAAAACACTGTGACAACAACCTCTAACTCCTATGTTGGATGTAGGAAATGTACATGTTTTTAAATTATTTTGTATTGCTTTATTTTTTATTACAGTTTTCATTCAATACTATTTTGTATTAGTTTCAGATGGGATGGATGTGTTTTGACAAATGCTCCTTGTACTCAAGGAAGGACCTGTTGCAAAGTCTCTATGTGGGTGTTTGAAAATATTGGTGGATGGTCGACAAGGAAATTTGGTCAAACAAAACCAGTCTTTCTGTCAGAATCAGGCTCTAGGTTTTGATGACCTTTTCCTTGACTATTTGAATGAAGTTGTACCACAGAGGGCTAGAGGCCAGCTGGAGTTAGCTCAGATGGGACTACTGCAGAGAGGGGAACACATGAGTACCCCTGTGCCTCTCAGTCCCATTTTAATTCAAGGAATTCCTTCTCATTCTTTTAAGAAAATGTTTTTAATTATGGAAAATGTTAAACACAAACAAAAAAATTTCAAGAAAGTGTAATGAAAGAAAGTATAATCTGCAAGATGGTGGAATCAGAGTTTTTTACCATCATTCCCATCACAGGATATGGATTTTGACAATAACCTAATGATAAGAATACCTTCGTGGGAATTTGGGAGTCTATGAAGAAGTTCCAGCGCATCACTGGGAAAAAAAAAAACCCACACAAACAAATCCAAGAATAGACATATTGAAGAGGATAAGCAGTTTTACTTCCTCCATGTCACCCTTGTTTCGTGGCCACACGCCTCAGTGCCAACAGAGATCCTTCAGTCCATGATTTCTCCAGTGGGGCAAAGTGAGAGCTGTGAGCGAGGGCCTGACTTCCCCAGACATGTGGGGTGGTGCCCAGAGGCCCACTTCTATCTCTGTCTTCCCTCTTCCATCCAGAATGCTGAGGGGAGCTGCATAACTTATTGATGGGCAAGGAATGGCAGGGAGAGCAGCAACCACGGCTCAAACCCATCAAAAGGAGGCAGAGCCTACTAACTTCTTCTTGGGTGCCATGGGGACACCCAGCATGAGTTGCTGGGGATGCCTCTGCTGTGAACTCCCAACTGGCCTTCAGGCACCTGCAATGTTCCCCATGCCCCCTCTCCCTCCTACCTTGTGGCCAGTCCCTGCATGTGCTGCCAGGGATGGAGGTGGGAGCCTTGGCAGACAGCTAGGGAACACATGCAGAGAGCCTGCCCAACTGTGGGTTTGGGAAAAAGCACACAAACTTGACCATTTTGGGGCAGGACCCTGGGAAACAGAAAAGAGACACTGGATCTTAAGAATTCTCTCCGAGATTTCCAGAATGCTTTCTGACTCCCATGGCTACTTTCTCCCCTTGGCTCTTCTGATTAGAAATCCAGTCCAGAGCTTTCTTTGTCCCCTCCTCTATGCACTTCCCATGACTGTGTCTGACTGGAGGGCCAGGAGGTAGGAGAGCCCTAGTAAAAACAAAAACACAAAACAATGGAGATGCTCTTCCCCTCTCTTGCCATCATCATTGCTACTGCTGTGGTGGGATTGCTTGTGGGCTGCGGCACGGAGGGTGGAAAAGCATAAGCATGGGAAATTACCGCCCTCCCCGGACCCTTAGGGGCACCCTTTTTCATGAGATTAGAATGAAGGTTCCTTTGGAGCTTGTACTGTCTGCACTCAGTGGTTAAGTCTGGGTTTTGACATGCTGGGGAACTGGTGGAAAAACAAAATCCCAGAAAATCACTGCTGGATTGGTCTTACTTTGAGTTCTGGTTTTTCTTTATTTTCCAATCTGCCCGCTGCAGTTTATTTTTCAGGATTTTTCTATGCCTCCCATGCATTCTTTGAAGGGTTTTCAGTTGTGTTCCGTGGGAGCAATAAGATGAGCTATGTTTCTTCCATCTTACCCAGGATTGGGACCCAAATGATTCAGTTTTTAAAAATCTATTTTATTTATTGGGCTTAAGTTCTGTGATTTAAAAAGTCAGTTTTACATACCATCAATAACACACATTTTCAGTATACTAGTCCATTCAATGGATTTCAACAAATCCATATACCTATATAAACATCACCCCAATGAAGATATAGAGCATTCTCATCACCGTATAAAATTCCCTCATATCCTTGATGAGTTAAAAAAAAAGTTTAGAAACTTCTGGAATTGAAGATAGCAGTTGTTCTTGATTATTGAAGGACAGTAAAATCTCTTCCCATTTCCTAATTCCTCAACCCCACACAAGGGGCAAAGGACCCAGTGGACTCCCACAGGAGGCAGTTGCAAGGATGATTCTGGATGTGGGCAGAGAAGATGAGAGGCCGAGAGAGTGGCCCATTGTGGGAGGAAATGTATTTCTCTTGGCTTGGGCAGGAAGGCCTCCCTGCAGGACCCTGCTGGCCAGTCATCCAGTCTGTAGCTCCCCAGCAGCCTTGGCATCCTGTGAGCCTGCCGACAACACCAGCGCAGTCAGAGACAGCAAGCATATTTCTTAAAAGTCAACTTGATCTACCACCTGGAGGGGAGTCTGCATGTCTGCGTGCCAGGCACATTAGAGGAGTCAATTTCCTGCCAGCAGCCAGTGGAGAATGAGACTCACGTGGACATCCTACCCGCCAAAGTGACAAGGGAAAGGCACGCTGCCCTGTCTGAATGCACAGAGCGTGAATCTTCCTTGAAAACAACCCCTCTCTCACGTGCCCAGGATAATTGTGACTTTAGAAGAACATGCTGTTGGCTTAATTCATTTTTATACTTGTGGAACTTCGCCAGGTGTGATCAGGTTGGGAACACCTGTGTGTGGGCTGGTGGAGCTTTGAGATGCAAAGCTGGTCTCTTGGCCAGTTTAGAAGCAAATGGTTGCCCCTGGAAACAGCTATCAGATTGAAAATAGTAAATTATGAATATCCTCAATCCTTCTTCATGTTTGAGATCATGGCAATTGCTACTTGCTTTTAATAATGGCAGATAATTCATTAGCTAGTCCTATTGGGTGTTAATAAAACCCCATAACTACACCCTTAAGAGTGGAAGGAAGTGATGGTACAGTTCATTATTAGACAATCTGAGTATTTACCAGTTGCACATATATAGGCCAGAAGAATGTAAAACAACAACAACAAACCCATACCTTTTCAAGGTCAAGTCCTATTTCAAACCATACAGAGGCCACTGACAACTGGTGTGGGTGGGAGGTGGCTCCTTCTTTCTACTCAGTTTGTCCTCAGCATTTCAATAGGGACAAGTCCTCTAATATCAGTCCAGGTGCTCTCTGCTTTCTCTTCACGGTGATTGTAGAACTTAACTCATCACTTTAAACTTTTCTTCCTCAGAATCTAAACACCCCTCCCTCCGCTCCCCTCATCATCCTGCCTCTTCTATGTAGTATTTAAAAATTGGATGGGTCACTCAGCCACATCTGGTTCCACTGAGGACAAGTGCAGGGATGGAAGTCCAGCCTGAAGGAAGATGGTAGCTTTGAACCTGGTGGGACAGTGCTGTGTTGGGGTCCAACCCCAGCAGGTCCAGGGGTCCCCAAAGGTGTGGACGGAGTCGGCGAAGAATGAATGACATGGAGGCTGCGTTCAGTTGATCAGCATGGTTGGGTTCTCTTGCCTGGTTCTATCCAGGATCTCCAGACAGGTTCTGTCTAGGTTCTCTAGCTAAGTTCTCTAGCTAGGTTCTGTCCAGGTTCTCTTGCCATGTTCTCTCGCTAGGTTCTCCAGCCAGGTTCTGTCTAGGTTCTCCAGCCAGGTTCTGTGTTTTATTGTCTTGTTACATCTGTATTTATACCAGTTGATTTTAATCCTGTCAATTTCTATTCCAAAGGTTAGGACATTTCTTATCTTCATTCCAGGGTGTAAAGATTATGTAGCTTAAGGGTGACTGTTCGTAGTTAAAGTGATTAACTACCCGCCTGGCATTTAGTTAAGGGGTTTTATTCCCTCCCTAACTTCAGGGGAAAATCCCTACCTGGGGAAACAACCTTTCTCGGAGAGGTGACCTTGGTTAAAACACATAGTGCCAAGAAGGTGAGCAAACATATTAAGAACAATATGCCATATATGCCAGATCCCTTGAAACATATGCTGTGCAGATGTTTCTTCCTTGCAGCGACTGTGTCAAGCAGCAAGGATGGACCGGCTTCTGGCAGTGCTGGGCAATTAAACCGCTGCCATGGTCCTCCCCCTGACTTACTTGCTTGGCCTTGTTAAAAGAATTTCTATCTTTTTCCCCCTTACCTTGAGTTATATTACTAAATGTGACCGATTCCTTTTTTGTGAAACTAGCTTTGGAATGCCCAGGCCCCAGGCAAGGCAGAAGGAAAGAAAAACCCTACCCATGCAAACTATGGTAACCATTAGCCAAAAATAGAAAATAACATTTTTGACAGATGTGTCCCTTTTAAAATAAGAAAAACATAAGCACATTTAAATACAATAGTTTCTTTAACAACTTAGAGTCTTTAAAAATATATGGATTTGGGTCCCTTCCTCATTCCACAACATTGGGATTTCTGGAAGTGAGGCCCAGGGACTACATTTTTCTCGAGTTCGTCACGTGATTTTTATAGGATTCAGGAACCACAGTTTTAGAGAGATCACCTGCTTCCTTCTTGTTCTCTCTTGGATTATTCTCTCTGGGGGAAGCCAGTTGCCATGTAAGAACACTCAAGCTGCCCAACTTCATCCGAAGAATCTATAATAATGAAAGTGTAATATGCTAATTGGACCAGACATCCTTCTGGACAAAGTCAGGGCTGTGAGGGAAGCCCGGGTCCTGGGTGCCAGAGGGAAGCCGGTGCTGGCAGTCAGGGGAAGGAAGGCCTACTCTTGCATGAATTTTGTGCATCGGGCCTCTAGTGGATAAATAAGATGGCACAAGTCTCTTGAGCAATGGATGAGAATAATAGTATCTTCTCCACACTTGGTGGAGAGAGAGAAACTGATTACAATGGGTGAAATGAGGAATGTAACAGTAGCTACAAAAATGTGGATAATTAATGAGTTATTTAAAGAAATTGGATTGTTTAATGTTGGAGTAAGAATTTTCAGAGGCAAGGAAAGTTATGTTGATTTACAAGATGAAAGGCTAAAGAAACAATATTAACAGCATTAAAGATTCCCCAAGGGGACAAAAAATAATAAGAAGACATTTTCCTAGTGAGCTGAAGCAGGATATATGTTGTTTCTAGTACCAGGGACATGTTTCTGATGATTTGGACTGTTAATTCTTTCTAACTTTAGGCTCTGTGCAGACTGAAATCTTGGTGATTATTGCAAGATGGATAAGAATCTCTAGTACTCCATGGACCACTAGAGAAGGAAAAACTCTTCCATTGTTCAAAAATGGAAGATGAGCAATCAATCAATCATTTATTTATTCCATAAACATTTACTGAATGTCTACCACACATTAGGTATAGTGCTATATGCCCTAGTTCCAGACTTCTAATTATTTGGTATCTGTGTTTGAAGACTAGCCCCCTGTATAAATTATCTACTTCTGTGTAGCATACTATGCCTGAATTTAGCTTAAAACACTGAGCATTTATTATCTCAGAGTTTCTGTGGGTCAGGAATTCAGGAACATCTTAGCTGATGGTTCTGACTCAGGTTCCTTCATGACATTGAGGTCAAGATGTTGACTGAGGAAGCTTCTGGAGGCTTCACCGGCATTGGATCCACTTTCAGGCTCCTCACATGGCTTTTGGTGGGGATGGTGAAGGGGGGTGGCTCAGTTCCTTGCCACATGGTTCTCTTCATAGGGCAGCTTGAGTGTTCTTACATAGCAATTGGCTTCCCAAGAGCGAATGATCCAAGAGAGAGCAAGGAGGAACCTGCAATGTCTTTAATGGCCTAATCTTGGAAGTTACAAACTGTGACTTTTGGCATATACTGTTCCTTAGAAATGATCCACAAAGTATATCCCACACCCAAGAGGAGGAAAAGGAATAAGACCCCATCTCTTTAGTGGAGAAGTTACCGAAAAACTTGTGGACATCTCTTTATACAACCCCTTTCTTTTTTTAAAAATATATTTTATTGATTTTTTTACAGAGAGGAAGGGAGAGGGATAGAGAGTTAGAAACATCAATGAGAGAGAAACATCGATCAGCTCCCCACTGGGGATGTGCCCGCAACCAAGGTACATGCCCTTGACCGGAGTTGAACCTGGGACCCTTGAGTCCACAGGCCGATGCTCTATCCACTGAGCCAAACCATTTAGGGCTTTTTTTTTTTTTTTTTTAATACCACCCCTTTCTTTATAGGACTTTGTTACTTATGCTATAGCTAGGTTCAAATATAGACTTAAAAGTAATGTATAAGCAGGTTGACCTAACTAACCATATAACCACTTTCAGGGACTAAGTATGCAATAATTGTTGACCGTGGCCATACATCACAGTAACTGCTTTTCAAAAATATTGACACTTGGGTTCCACATCCAGAAACTCTGACTCAAATGGTCTGGCATGTGGTCTGGGTAGAGGTAATTTTAAAAAGCTCCCCAGGTGGTAACCAACTGTCCCAGTAAACTGAAAAATTATTGATTGATAAATCTTTACTAGTAAGCATCTATCTAGCTGTTGAATGTCACCTTAGTCTTAATTTCACTGAATTATTTGATGAGCTCTAAGTGTTTGATAAATGGCCTTTGTCACTATTTTTGTTCATTTATATTCATTTTATAATGTCTGGTTTGGATTTCTTATTTATTTGGGATCATTTTCTTCAACTCTATTAGAGTTTGACATAATAATATCTTCTTACAGCTTTATCATGCATTCACACATCTAAAGGAAAAATCTTAACTGGCAAAGTTGGCTTGAAGCATGTGTGTGCTATGTAAAAATGTCAGGGATGCTATAATTATATTTTATCAGGTGAAGCTTAACATTTTAATAGGCAGTGTCTAAGACTGATCTGACAGGGTGTTTTGGATGGCGAAATGGATGCTCAAAATAAGGAAACACCACTCGGAAATGAAATGAATCACTTCTGCCAGACGAGTAGGATGGGAGTATATTCTGAAGTGCTCGTATAATTTTTCTGAAGTGCCATCCTCTTTTAATGTATGTTCATTAAATCTGATTTGGAAGGTTGGGGAAACAGCCCCTCTGTGACTTGTTAATCATTAAAGAAGTGTGAACGTTGGCAAAGTGCCAGGAGCAGCCCTTAGCTGGGTATTTATTTAATTTTACCATGGGTATAATTCACCAAAATACCAAGAGTTTAAACGGTTTAATCAGCTCCATCCATTCATGTGTCATGACGTAATGGCAACCAAATTCGACAAATGGGCTCATTATAGCTCCACTATTTATTATCATTATTCTCTCACGGGAGTGAGTTTAATTTAGTTAGATTATTCTGCTGATGTGTGTGTTGTTTTTGTTTTGTTTATCAACAGGACAGTCATGAGTCCCTTGCCTTGAGTTAGGCCATTGAATGGAGGCATAATTTTGCACATTAGCTGAAAAATAGACGAGCTATGCACTTTCCATATAAGCAGAGCACTGCCAGCTCTTTCATCAAATGTTGATTTTTAGAAATATTGCTCTTTTCTCTGGGGTGCTAAAAAGACCCCTCCCCCATTTGGATAGGCCAGTGATCAGTCTGCAATGGCTGTCTACCATCCCAGGAGTATCAGGTTTGACTCAGATGATCAGACTGCCAGCTTCCTTTCTGGAGAATATAGGTTAAGGTCTGGGATTAGAAGTTATACTGAATTTGAGTCCCATCTTGATAGCTCAAACTATATGACATTTGGCAAACTATTTCTCTTTCTTCCACAGAAAGTTGTCAGGACAATGAAATTAATGCAGAGATAATTCTTGTGTCTGTTTGTCTTGCTCATTTCTCCTCAATGCCACCTACAGGCGACAGCCCTTGTTTCCTTTGAGGAACTTTTATTTCCTATTACCCAATCCTCCTCAGGGCTGGGCATTTGGTCAAAGAAAGTCCAAACAGAATTTTATCAATGGAAATTTATTTATTTATTTATTTTATTTTTTTGTGATTAATCACTATGCTTTAATTATGTTCAATTTGTAACAATGAAATTGGGGGTCACCACAACATGAGGAACTGTATTAGGAAGGGTCCCAGCATTAGGAAGGTTGAGACCACTGGTCTAAGGTTTATTTCTACCTCAGTTGCTGGCTCCTATCCAGCCTGGCCCTGGTCCTGGCTTGGGCAGGAGGCAACCAACTGATGTGTTTCTCTCCCATCGATATTTCTGTCTTTCCCTCTTTCCCCCACTCTCTCTAAACATTAATGGGAAAATATCCTCGGGTGAGGATTAAAAAAACAAATAAAGGTGGGTAACCTGGTCAGAATGTCAAATCTTCAAAGTGCAAGCTGTTCCTCCCAGGAGGTTCGGGCTGAATGTTCTTGAGCATCTCCAGGAAGGCCTGCGGGGATGGTGCCTCCACATTCTGGAAGGTGTTCTGGACTCTGCTGAACAGGATGAAGTATTTTGGCTCCAGCCAGAGGAACCCGAAGTGGTTCTCATCGAAAAGAATGAAGACTCCAGGGATGCGACTGGTGTAGGCGAAGCCATTTAAGGCAACAGTAAAAGTAAGTGTGTCCACGCCATAGAAACACATCCTGCAGGTTCGGGGGTAGTTCTGGTCTCTTGAGAGCACGCCCACAGGCAGAACAAAGGGAACAGGCTGCTCCTCTGAAGCTGCAGCCCCGGACTCTCTGACGCTGGGCTGGGCAGGGCTCTGCCAGCCATGGCCCTGGCTTTCCTCAGTCCCGTCTTCTTGCTGCTGCTGCTGCTGCTCCCGGATCACCTGCTCATCAATCTCCTGGACCACGCGGGAGAGCTCGTTGAAGTTGGGGAAGATCTCGCCATCTGGCAGCTGGATGCGGCGCCTGAGGTGGATCTCTAACCTCGGGTTGGAGTCTCCCGTGATCTTTGTGACCCTGGCATACTTGCAATGAAAGCTGAGCATGGCAATCGATAGGCCGTAGACATTGCAGTTGCATTGGAAGAGGCCTGGCCTGATGAGGTCATCCGGGTGGCTCGGCGGGAGGTAAAGGCGGCGGTAGGTCAGGCAGTCATACCGCTGTCTGACCTCCTGCACCAGCACCCGCCCCCATTCGTCCCTAAGCCGCGCTGGTATATCCATTTGGTGGTCTGCCTTGTTGCACTGGAGGGTGAGCCTGTCCTTCTGAATCTGCATGTGGCGGTTGTGGGGCCTGCTGTGGCGGCCTTCCATGCACTCCACCGTGGCTGATTTCCTCTCCGTCAGGCGAATTCTGAACGCGGGCTTGAATTGCATTGGGCCATCCACATGGGTGTTAAGGCAAGGCCCGAACGTCCAACCAGTAATGCATAAGCCGTCCACCACGACATTCAACAGTGTTCTATAGCCCTCAGTATCTAGCTGCCACAATCCCAAAATGTGTCTGTATGGGTGGAGCAGCTTCGCATAGACTTCTTGATAAGACATACCTATCGTCTCCAGGTTCTGCAAGTTTTCACAAAGGCCAAACTCCTCGCGGCAGCGCCGTCTCCAGATGCTGTCGGTGTGCAGGATGTGGCGGAATTTGGTGCAGGCCTGGGCCAGGCTGGGCAGATCGGTGCCGGGGAGCGAGGCGAAGATCTCCACCAGTATCTCCACCGGCAGGTCCTGCAGTGAGCAGTGCGGGGGTGGCATGGGACTCGCCATTCCTCCATTCCCCGCACAGCACCCCGCTGCCTTGTCAGCCTCGATGTGCTTTTCTGCGGGGGCCGGGGCCGGCTTGCCTTGAGCAGCTGCCCTCTCAGTTGGGCCCTGGCACTCCTGACGACACCGCTTGCCTTCAGCCACTGCCGTCTCAGCTGGCCGCTGGCGCTTCTGACGACACCGACATCCCTGTGAAGAGCCCAGGATGCAGAGGCAAGCGCACTCCTCCATGCCTCCAGGAGTAACAGCCACCACAGTGTGGGCTGCTGTGCCTCAGCCTGGCTTTAAGCTGGTTCTTCCGCCCCGAGAGTCACACCCCCCAGGGCCTAGCCACGCCCCCTCAGAGGAGCCAATTGTAGGACCTTAGCAACACTTCGAAAAGAAACCCATACCCAGTAACAGTGGCCTCCCTTTCCCAGTGCCCCCTCCCTGTCCTCCCGCCCTAGCCCCAGGCAGTCACTAATCTGCATTCCGTATGGATATGCCTCCAGGGATATGCCTATGGGGAGGGGCGGGGGACATTTCACATAAATGCAGTCATAATATCTGGTCTTTTGTGACTGGCTTCTTTCACTTAGCATAACATTTAAAAGTTTTATGTATATAAAACTAAACATATATTCTAGTATATGGGTATACCACATTTTGTTTACCCATTCATCAGCTGATGAATATTTGGGTTGTTTGCAGTTTGAGGCTCTTTTGAATAACGCCGCTGTGAACCTTGTGTACAAGTTTTTTGTGTGACCTAGAAGTGGAACTTCTGGGTCATCTGGTAACTCTATGCTTAGCATGTTGAGGAACTGCCAAAAACGTTTTCCAACGTGGCCTCCCTATTTTACATTCCCACCAGCACTGCACGAGGGATCCAATTTTTAAACATTCTCATGAATGCTTTTTAAAAAAATATATTATAGCCATCCTATGGAGTGTTGAGCGGTATTTTATTATAGTTTAGAGCAGAGTTATTGACTGTAGGTTGACTTGACCTTGAACTCCAGAAGGGAAATCTCTTCTATGCTCAGCCTGCACCCAGCCTCTGCCAAATCTCTCAGGCCCCTGGTAGGAATGGGCTCCTACATGTGAGCAAGGATGGACTCGAGTTCTTCACTTTCAGTTGACCTCAGTTCTTCACTTTCAAGTGACGAACCTTGCCAGTTCCTTGGGTGAATGGATGCCCTCCAAAAAAATAAAGTTCACAGGATCTGCCCACTATGAACATAATTTTCCTATGGGCTGAGACTGGCCCTGCCCATTCGGACAGGCTTCCATTCTCATGTTGAGAGCAGCTAGATCCCTTCTCTCCACTTTTCTGGATTCCTACCAGAGAAACACTCTCACCTTTGGAGGGTTCTCTTAGTGCCCTGGGAGGAATTTGATTTGCCTTTTGTCAGGAATAGACATTTAGGGTGGTTTATTTGATAGAGGGGTGTAAATTCCATCTGCCACAGACACTGACTTCGATCATTTAAACACTAAAATTTCCCAATCCCTCCTTTGAAGAATAGCCCTATATTATTATTGGTATATAACCGGGTAATGGGTGTAAAGACTCTTCTTTTAGGATCCTGTATTGATGGGGTTTTGGTCTCCAAGGGTACATGTGTGTCTGGTGGGTCAAGGAGAACTGGAAATTTATTTTTAACAATGTAAAAACATAATTCCAGTGTTTTCTGGCTTCCATTATTACTGCTGAGAAGTTATCCATAATTCTTATTATTGCTCTTTTGAAAGGTAATATTTATTTTTTCTCTGGCTGCTTTTAAAATGTTCTCATTGCCATTGGATTTTAGAAGTTTAAGATGATGTGCCTAGGTTTTTAAATATATATATATAATTATTATCTATATTTGGAGTTCAAGTCATTTTTGGAAAATTCTTTTCAAAAATGCTTCTCCTATGTCCCACTAGTCTTTTTCTCCTTCCCTATTGGGCATCTATGAATGTTAGAGCTTTGGAAGAAGTCTCATATATCCTTATGCTTTGTTATGTACTTTCCATCATTTTACAGATCTCTTTGATTCTTAATATGTTATGCTTATATATCTCCAGATAGAGTAATTTTCTGTTATTTTGTGTCTAATCTAATGAGAAACTATCTATTGAATTTTAATTTTTGTATATTTTAGCTTTTCCATTTTAGAACTTCCATTGATTCTCTGAGTATAGATTGCTGATTAAATTCTCCATCTTAACATCTATTTTCTTGAATGTATTAAAGTTGTTTTAAAATCCAATATCCAATAAATACCTAAGATCCCATGTTTTCCCTCTTGATGTACCCAGTAAAATTTTATTAATGTCAAATAAATGTATGAAACATTGCAGAAACTCTGGATGATTCTCTACAAAGGGCATCCTTTTGATTTTGGAAAGCAGTTAAAGTAGAGGCAGATTACCTTTATCTAGTATGAGATTGATCTAATAGGAAGCTGGGTCTGCCTTTGTAAGGGATGGTTTATATTCAGTTTGCCCCCAATCAAAACCTTGGGATGTTTGCCAGAGCCTCTTATTTTTGGCTAATCTTGAACTCTAATTTTCATCTCCCCACCATTCAGAGACAACTATAAATGGCTTAGCTCTCCCAGAGTTTAGTTTATGCTTTCTACTTGGCTTTCTACTTGGAATAATCTAATGATAAGCTTCTTAGCCCCTGGTTACAAATTTACAAAGCCT
Source organism: Myotis yumanensis (assembly GCF_028538775.1). Taxonomy (NCBI): domain Eukaryota; kingdom Metazoa; phylum Chordata; class Mammalia; order Chiroptera; family Vespertilionidae; genus Myotis; species Myotis yumanensis. The sequence goes on from NW_027223755.1 coordinate 91,153,959, forward strand.
TGAGAGGAAATGCTGAAGCCAAATGTAAAGCTTATTTCCATTTTTCTCTATGACTTTGGTTCCTCAAGTTATGGCTTCTTTAGTAGCCATGAATTTTACTTTTGCCTAAATATATATATATATATATATATATATATATATATATATTACTAGAGGCCCAGTGCACAAAATTCGTGCATGGGGGGGCAGGTTCCTCAGCCTGGCCTACACCCTCTCTCAATCCGGGACCCCTTGAGGGATGTCTGACTGATGGTTTAGGCCCGATCCCACAGGGATCCCTATGGGATCGGGCATAAACTGGCAGTCAGACATCCTTCTCACAATCCAGGACTGCTGGCTCCTAACCACTCTCCTGCCTGCCTGCCTGATTGCCCCTAACCACTCTTCCTGCCTGCCTGATCACCCTGAACCGCTTTTGCCTGCCCGCCTGATTGCCCTTAACCACTCACCTGCCTGCCTGATTGCCCCTAGCCACTCTGCCTGCCTGCCTGATTGTCCCTAATTGCTTGCCTGACGGATCGTCCCTAACCACCTCTGCCTTGGCTCCCAATGCCACGGCTTTGTCAGGAAGGTTGTCCGGAAGGTCATTTGGCTGTTTAGTTAGCATATTTCACTTTTATTATATATATATTTAGTTTCAGAGAGGAAGGAGAGGAAGAGAGAGATAGAAACATAAATGATGAGAAAGAATCATTGATTGGCTCCCTGCTTCATGTTCTATACTAGGGATTGAGCCCACAACCCAGGCATGTGCCCTGACTGGGAATTGAACAGTGACCTCCTGGTTCATGGGTCAATGTTCAACCACTAAGCCATGCTGGCCGGGCCATCTTTTAACCTTTTAGTCACCACATTCTGCCTTGGCACAGTATATTGGGCTTTCATCACAACCTGGCCACCTGGTCACCTTAAATTACTTCAAACATATTTTTTAAAAAATTCCAGCTATTTTAGTTATTGTTACAACTATTGGTATGGATATAAACCATTATAGCTGGAAGCAGCACCTCTCCTGGAAGTTTTAATTTTTGTCTGATATGCAGACATGGAAAGGCCAGTGGTAATTTCTAGGGAATCAATTATGTGACCTCGACTGATGAGAAATCGCTATGTTATCTTAATTATGGAATTTCCCTGAAATTGATTTCTCCTCCCTTCCTTTAACTATATTACCCACCAAGTAAAACCCTCTTTTTCTTAATCTAGTCTGAGTTTCTGCAATTTCAAATAAACCATAAACATAAAACACATCTGTTTGCTAGCTACTCAGAATAAGAGGACCAATTTGTATTCATGAGAGCATAGTTGTATAATGTATTTTGGGAAGAATATGGTAGCCTGGTTTTAAAAACAACTTCATCACTGGGCTACTTGGTGACCTTGAAGAATTCATCCCTTGGGTCTCAGTTTTCTCATCTGTAAAATTTTCTGATTATACAAAATTACTAAAATTCTTTCAAGCTGAAAATTCTATCATTCTGATTTAGAGCTAATTGGCCCACACAGGAATTGAATCCACAAATTCGCCCTTTTAAACCCTTGATATTACCAATGGATCAGGCTAATATTGTACATATAATGTTTCTTGTTAAAAGAAAAAGTTACCTATATGACTTCCCTTTGAAGATCAAGAAGATATAAATCATGACCACAGAAGAAATACACAATTTTAACATAGATAATGAAAACATTGAATGTATTAAAGATTTTGCTGACCTTGGTGCAGTCAACAATTCAAATGGAGACTGCAGCCAAGAAATCAAGTAAAGGCTGAGACCCAGAAGTGCAGCTATGGAAGAATTAAGAAAGATCATCAAGTTAAAAAATGCTTCAATAGAGACCAAGGCTAAGACCATTCACATCCTGGTATTCCCAGTTACTATGTATAGATATGAAAGCTGGACAGTGAAGAAGACTGATAGGAAAAATGATTCATTTGAAATATGGTGTTGGAGGAGAGCTCTACAGATACCCTGGACCACCAGAAAGATGAACAAGTGGGTCTTAGAGCAAATTAAGCCTGAATCGTTGCTGGAGGTAAATATGATGAAACTGAAGCTGTCCTACTGCAGGAACATCTCGAGAGGGCAGGGAAATGCTGGGAAAAATAGAAGGTAGCAGGAGGAGGAAGACCAGATGTGAGATGGGTTCAATATGGAGCTGTAGACTCATGCAGGGCTGCTGAGGACAAAACACCCCGGACATCACTCATTCACAGAGTTGCCAGGGGTTGGAGCCCATTCAAGGGCACGTCAGACACACATAAAACTTCTTGCCCATGTAAAGTAAGGTGCACTGATCAGGAATAAACCTGGTTTGGATAATATTGTGAAAGAGTTAGACTTCGTTGTAAAGGCCACTTTCATGGTGAATACCAGCGTTTCTACCTGACTTAGATGTCTCTCTGTAACAATACCTCAGGATATACTTTTAACTTGAGCACTTTCCAAAGGTAACACAAATTAATTGGGGAGGTCTATCCTCAAATTTTTAGAATAACAAGATATAGTTTCTTATGGTTAGTGGAGGCATATGCTTCTATGAATATATAAATATATGCAATATATACAGACTTGCTTTACCCCTATGATACCCAACTATATCAAATATGCTTCCTTCTTTCCATGTTCCTATCACCACCATAGGCCAGAATGCCACTATTTATTCTCTGGATTATTACAACACCTTACCTCAGCATCCCCCTCTCCCCCCATTAGTCCTCTTTTATTCTCTGTGGGTCCATTTAATCTGTTCTCCCCTAGATAACAAGTGATCTTTTAAAAATGGAAGTCTAATTATGTCATTCACTTGCTAAAACCCTTCAGCAACTTCCCTTTGGTCTTAAGACATAGTGTTTTGTTATTTGACCCTTGTCTACATCTTCCGCTTCTTCACTGGACTCCTTCCCTTCCTCTCGCACAGGGAAGTTTCATATGTTGTACCTTCTTCTTGGGACATCCTTCCGTCCTCTGCTTGCCTCAGGGGAAGCCTACTCAAGCTTCAGATCTCAAGTCAATCAATCCTCAGTCTAGGTTACTAGTAAATAATCTACCACAGTCTTCCATGGCTCCATGCATTTGCATTTATTCCTATGCTTTGTTGACTTTTGTCAAAATCTCTCTTTAGAAACTGAGCTCCATGAGAGCAAGAGTTTTATGTTTTTCTATTTACCATTGGTTTTGTTCCAGAGAATATAGTACAATGCCTAGAACATAGTAGGTGCTTGATAAATGTGTTCTGAATAAATGAAGGAGACAACTAGCTTAAAGTCCCCTCTTCATTTACTGTGGGGATGGTTTTGAAGATGTTTCCATTAAAATCTTTCAGTGAGAACATATGTACAACATTATCTGTTTTTAGCATCAGAGATGAGCTGTCTCATGAATAATTGATTTGTTTTATTTTGTCTATAGATACTGAGAATTAAGTAACTGGTTGTTTTTCCCTTTTGGCTTTTAGGCAGGCCACAGTGAAATGTAGCATTGAATTCCAGCTGGCTATGCTCATTAGTCAAGATCTATTTATTCAGCAAACATTTATTGAGCACTTGCCGTGTGGAAAACTCTGTCCCAGGCACTAGAAATACAGGAGCAAGCAAAACCCGATAAGATCTATTCTTAAAGGGGCTTATAATATTCAGGTAGATGTTAATGAAAGAATTATACAGGTAAGTCTTTCAATTACAGTTTTGAGACATGTTATCGAGAGCAAATCTGTGGGGCTATGAGAACTCAGAGTAGGAGGATTTGTTCTGGTCAAAGTAATGTTTGCGGGGATATCTGAAAAAGGAATAGAAGTTAATCAGGCCGAGAACGGAGGGAAGAGTATTCCAGAAAAAAGCATGAACAAATGTCCTCTACCAGAAGACAGCATGGTGAGTAGGAGAGATCAAAATTAGGCCAATGTGGATGGAGTGGAAAGAGTAAGGAGGAATGTGTGGAAGAAGAGGTTGGAGGAGTATGCAGAAGCCAGACTGTGCAGTGTCAAACTTGTTAAAGAATCTGTCTTGATATGGAGAACAATGGAAAATCATGAAAAGTTTTTAAGGTTGAGAGCATTTTCACTTTCAAAGAAAAAAAAATCATTGTTGTCTATCATGCGAAGACAGTACATACTTTTATGATTTTAGTCTTAATGTTTTGTACAACCCAGCTTTTATTTCTATAATACTATCTTTGGCCAGAATCTCTAGAAATAGAGCCTAAGTCAGGGATCTTGTGCATGTGATATATTGTAAGAGTGCTCTCAGGTAGTGAAAGTGTAGGGTAAAGAGCACATCAAGGGTGGTAGAGACTAACTTCAGCATGACCCCAAGGGAAGCTGGGGAGCATGCCCTACGTGAGTCATCCCACCTTGAAACAAGGTAACCAATAGGGGTCCACTGTGAGCCATTAGCCAGCCCTCCTAAGCAGCTATGGGTACACTGGCCTGTGAAAGGAGATTCGAGTGGGGCACACAAGTGTCTACTACCAGTGCTTTATATACTTTGTCTTGATTTGGAAGAGATTTAATTTTAAAATATTTATTTACTCCATTACTAATAAATAGGTACAATAAAAAAACACTAAAAAGATGTATAAAATGTCTCCAGTTTTCTTTCTCAGAGGCAACCACTGTTAAGAATTTATTGTATATCCTTTCAAAAAATAGTGTATATGTACTTACCTCTCTTTTTGTAAGCCAAGTTATCATAGTACTCCTGTTGTTCTGCACCTTGTTCCCTTAACAATGAAACTTACAGAGCATTCTGTGTCAAAACACAGAGTGCGCCGTCATTTTTAATGGCGGTAAAGTATTACTCTTATGGAACATAGGGTAGTCACCTTGATTTTTTTCACTTCATATTACCTATATGGCTGAACTGTGCCTATGTCTACAAGCCACCTGAAATATTGGAATGAAGTAGAAGGTAAATGAATAAAACGAACATATGGGATCTTATGTCCTATGAGAAGACCAATCATAGGACCTGGAAAGATCATAGATAGAGAGGGAACCATTTTCCCCCCTGTATGACCTTGTGAGGTCTAATCAATGATGGATATTCAATCAATTCATTATGGCTGGAGGCCCTTGGCTGACACTCTTGTCATTTCATCTAAACGCGGCAGAAGTCCCAAGCCCATTTCAGGGCCTATTTCATAGGTTTCCAAGGAATCCGTTATGACTACATGCAAAGTTCTCCAAACTTGGGTCCAGACTTTTTATATTTATTTAATGTAAAGCCTAATACAATTCTGTGGCTTTAAAATAAACTAGCCTGATCTAGATTTGGGCTCAAAGGCAACGGTGATGGTGCCTTTTTCTATATCCTTGTGTTTGGAGATTTAATTATCCAAGTCATAGTGTAATGGAGCTGAAGGTCTGAAACTGTTCCTGCCTGGTTGTGTTGCAAAGTGAACAGCTGACATTCTTGTAAGATGAAGAGTTGCTTCAAAAGCTAAAGACAGAACCTTGGCTTCTCCCCGGAGACAGACTGGGTAGCCATGATTCACAGCCTGCAAGCACCAGTGTGGAGCTGGGTTGGGCTAGGAGTGCTGGTGTGTTCCCACGTGGAGCCTCCCTAGGATCCTTTTTTCAGCCTTTCCAAAGGACAGATGCTCCATGGCCAGATGGCATGTGTAAAACACTTGGCCCTTAATTTAATGCAGAGCTGTTATTCCTGTTTGATTCTTTATAAAATTATATGGGTAGGGCTTGGATGTCTGCTTTTTCCCTCAGATAAGTGTATTTCATCCGGAGTCAGTTAACACCTACATTTACATGTAAAGGGCAACAATCAGACATAATATTTTATGTCTATTGTCCAACCTAAAATAAAGGTACTATTGTAATTCTTGAAATAAGCTTTTTGTTGTTTGAGGATCAATAGATTGAGTTCAGGTGTTTGGATCCTTATTGACAATGGTTTGTCAGGTTTGGTGCCTTTCACTCTCTCTTTGGAAGAGACAGAAATAATGAGCAAATGCCCACTACTTATCCAACACTTCCCAGGGAAGGTGTTCAATTAGATACTCATTACTAACAAAACTGAATTTTTAAGTTGGCACAATGTCACATTGATAGATAATCTATGTAGATGGTCATTTCTTCTTTGCAGTATATTATTGACAACCTGCTGGGTGCTGGAATCCATCTACGAAATAATGCTTCACAATACTCCACTCAGCCCCAGATTCCTCAGATATAAAACAATTGTTGTAAGGATTTGGTGAGACAGTTCACGTAAAGCTCTTAGAACAATGCATGGGGCATAGTAATCTCTTATTCAGTATATTTTCAATAAATATTGCATCAGTGTCCTGCATGAGTCATGTGACATTGTTTGGAGCATCGAAGACGTATGCACAGACAAGGACTATGATGCTTACATTCTAATTTGGGAAGATGAATAAACAAATAATCAAGATAAGTTTAGATAGTAATGAGTGCTATGAAAATTGAGAAACAAGATAAGAAGATCAAAATTGAGTGGGAAAGGAGAGATGGTGAGTGAAATGGGGTGGTTCACTGGTCTTGGGCTTGCCCTCAGGTCATCTTTTTCATTCCCCCTGTTGTGTTCTGGGAACTGTAGGATGTATTTGTGAAACTCCTGAGTCAGCTAACTTCCAGGTGACTTCAGTCAGTGGAGGAAGGGAGAAGAAGCCAGGTCGCTTCTCTTTTTTGCTGACCTGGTCCCTAGAAGTGCTTCTTCTGTGGCTCTAACTTCTGCTGGGCAACTCTAAAGCTTCTTTCAGCTTCTATTTGGTGACTCAGGCTCATGGGATCCAGTAATACCACTTTCATCCTTTGGCTTTCCAGGCTTGGGTGGACTTAATTATCCTGCTGTTGCAAAATTTTGGTTTGCTTCAAAATGTTTTTGGTTGGCTTCAAAACTTATCCGTCACATGTATAACTAATCATCTGTATTAAATCTACTCTGTTTTATATGCTTAGAAAGGTTTCTGCTTTTCCTGGTTGGATATTGACAAGCACAAGAAGTTAGAGAAAGGCTTTCTCAGGAGATACCATTTGAGATGAAACCTGAAAGACAGGAAGTAAATTGAGTAATCTGGAGGAAAAGCATTCCAGGCAGAGAGAACAGCAAGGCCAAAAGCATTGTGATGGGGGTGAGCTTAGAATATCTGAGAAACATAAAGAAAGCAATTGTGGTTGGAGCATATTGAATGGGCAGGACAGGTATAAGTATAGAGAGGAAGGTTGAGGCTACTTGATGGAAGATCTTGTAGGCCAAAATCTGGTTTTGGATTTTATTCTAATTACTAGAGGCCTGGTGCATGAAATTCGTGCATGGGTAGGGTCCCAAGGCCTGGCCGGGGCCTTCCTTCTGGCTGCCGGCCGTGGCCTTCCTTCATTCTGCGCCACCCCCTGGTGGTCAGCACATGTCATAGTGAGCAATCAAACTCCTGGTCTCCCGGTTGAACTCCCGAGGGGACAATTTGCATATTAGCCTTTTATTATATAGGATGATTGAAAACCATTGGAATGTTTTAAGGTGAGAGGAAGAATATGTAAGTAATATGACTTATGTTTGAAATAGATTTTTCTGGCTTCTCTGTAAATAATATTATAGAGTCATAAGAGTAGGACAAAGGCAAGTTAAGTGCTTATTGCTAATGATCCAAGCAAAAAATGATGTCAGCTTGGGCTTGGGCAGAAGCAAAGCAAATGAAGAGAAATGGGAAGATTCCCAATATATTTTGGAGGAAGAGACCACATAGCTTATTGATGAGGAGAATGAGGAAAAAGAGAAGTTGAGAGTGACTCCTAGACTTTATTTTGAAGATTTTGTTGATGGGTAATTTGCCAAGATGAAGAATACTAAGGGAGCCACACATTTTTCAGGGGAAAAATATTTGATTTGGACTATGTTAAAGTAGAGATGCTTGTTTGACATCTAAATAGAGTAATATAGGGAACTATAGGTCATGTCTGGAGCTCAAGGGAGAAGTCATGGTTACAAGTATAGATATGGAAGTCAACATCACAAATCCATGAGAATGGATAAATAACCAAAGGAAAGAATATAGATATATAGCAACCGTTATTATTATTATTATTATTATTATTATTACTGTTTTTATCTTAATATTTTTATTGATTTCTGAGAGGAAAGGCGAGGGAGAGAGAGATAGAAATATCAATGATGAGAGAGAATCATTGATCAGCTGCCTCCTACACACCCCACACTGGGGATTGAGCCTGCAACCTCGGTATATGCTCTGATCCAGAATCTAAGCGTTTGACCTCCTGGTTCATAGGTTGATGCTCACCCACTGAGCCACACTAACCAGGCACTATAGTATTTTTATTTTATAACAAGGTTTCATATTTTCTCAAAATTCAAACTTTGACCAAAGCATGAGACTTGCTAAGTTGGTAGAAGGGAGTGGTAGAAATGAGCAGCCAAATGATTACTTTGCCTAGATGTTTTCTTGAACCTTCATATCCTTTTTTTCTATAGACCAGATGGCCAGCTGGTTAAGAAGTAAGTGTGATGGATGATCTGGGCTGTGACATTCCCTCCATGTGCAAGTTTGCTGGAGAGAGGCCCAGGCCAGTTCATTATAAAGCAGTGAATAAATCTGCTTCATAGTCATATTTGGTATGAATGATTGAATCATCCATAACAAATTCCCTCATATGTGAACGTTTCATCAAGAATAAAACAAGTTCTGATAACTACATTTGGGTGTGTAAAGACTTACTTAGCCTATTTGGTTTTTAAAAAAGAAAATTGAAATAATTGTTTTAAAGATCAAACTAGCTTTCCATAAAATTTTCCAGAACAACCCTAAAGAAATGCTCATTTACTTCAAAGCAAGCGTTAAGCAATGCACAGTGAGCTCCTGTATGACCTCCTTATTCTGAGGTCACTGCCCCGAGAATCCATGAACTTATCTGCTGCTATTGTTATGCAGTGCCTCTTAGGCATGTCTGAGCAAGCTCTGATAAAAGAAAATGTTTTGAATATTCGTAGAAGATAGAATTAGGAATGACCTTGGTGTTACCATATGGAAGTCAAATATACCCAAGAATAACACCAAGAGCAGAGTCTACAAGATGTTGTTTTTTTTTTTACTCTTCCTGCAAGCCTTATTTTAATGCAACTTAGAAGTGAGTGTGCATGTTTAAAAATGTAACTTCTTTTGTTGTTCATTTCTTAAACTAATAGACCATCCTTGGCTCAGTTTATTAGGAGAAGATCACATACTCTTGCTGGTGGATAACAACAAGAAGATTATCCAAGGTGGTGTTTTATCTTCTCCAGTGCCAAATTCATAGCATGCCAGCCTTGAGAGAGGGTTGGCAGACTCTATAATTATTGGGGATAAATTAATTTTTCCACATACCTAAATTAGGCTATTCAAACCTACCCAAATTCTGAACATTGAGATGTTAATGCTGTCAGGAATTCCCTCTTGCCTTGGACAGTGTCAGATTGAAGCCCTAATAGTAAATTAATTCTGTTATTCCACCCACAAATGCTGTTTATCTTCTGCTCTTCTATTTTCTCTCCTATTTTTACCTAGTGTACCTGGTACATGATTACTCCATGAATCCATAATAGTTGCCCATTTCATGCAGCAGGGGATATGATGGTGATAAAGATACAGAAAAAATACAGTGGAAACCAAATCTAACTATGGGGAACAAAAATCCACCAGTTTAGTGTTTGGGTTTATTTTTGGGGCACTGGAAGTTACAAAGTGAATCCTCTAGCAAGTTCTCAAGATAGCACTTCTTTTCAAGTTTTAAGTGCTGCTATCATATATCAAGACTTGTTATAAATCTACAGTAATTGAATCGGCGTGGTATTGGCATGGCTAAAGATGAGTGGAACAGCACGAACAGATTGTTATGATAGAGGTGATATTGCATATCAGTGGAGAAAAGGTGGATATTTCCATTAGTGGTGCTGAAACATTTGTTATCTATTTGGAAAAAAACATGGCATTAGACCCCTACCTCACACTATATGCAAAAATAAATTCTAAATGTATTAAATACCTAAATGTACAAGGGAAAAGTATAAAGCTTTTTAGAAGAGGATATAGCTTTTTAGAAGAGAATATAGGATGTTTTCATGAACTTAAGATATGGAAGGATTTTTTTAAACAAGAAACGAGCACAATCCATGAAGAACATGGTTGATAAATTGAACTATGTGAAAACTGAGCACATGCATTTATCAAAAGACATATAAAGAATGAAAATGAAAAATCTGGTGCTGACTTTCATTGGTGCTATGTGGGAATGTTGGTATATCAAGACCATTCCAAGCTGTAACAATGAGAAAGATGTCAGAGATGCTCAGATGTGACAACTTATGCTGACCTCATCTCTGTTATCCTGACCTTGTCCTTCCTATCAAAGTAATGGAGAGAATACATTTAGCATAATTGCTATTCTCTGTTTGTTCTGTAGGGTGTTAAAGTACTTTTGAACTACTCTAGTTAGAAATATATTCTGTGGCTCTTCTCACTTGTCAAACTATGCAATTTCTTTAAAAAATACTTTTTTTTTATTGATTTCAGAGAGGCCAGGAGAGAGAGAGAGATATATAGAAACATCAGTGACGAGAGAGAATCATTGATCAGCTGCCTCTTGCATGCCCCACATTGGGGATCGAGCCTGCAACCCGGGCATGTGCCCTGACAGGGAATCGAACATGACCTCCTGGTTTCTAAGTCGACGCTCAACCACTGAGTCATGCCGACCGGGCAATATATAATTTCTTTAAAAACCTGGAGTTTATAACTCAAAAACATGTGCATGTGTGTGTGTACCTGTGCACGCATGTTTGGGAAGCTCAAGAAGCACTAAATGTGAGTTTCTCCCCTAGAACTGAAATGTAATAGGCGGTCTTTTTTTTTTTTAATAGATGGTCTTTATAGAAAAAATTTGCAGTATAGAAAAAGAAAAAGAAAACTCATTCATAATCCTCCTACCATCCATAGTAAACTATTTTTAATACTTTGATTTTTGTTTTTATCTATGTGCATTGCATTGTAGGTATAGTGTTGAATTCTGAACAGTTCACTTAAGGTAATAACATACGCTTCCTCTGTGTTGTTAGAATCTTGGTAGAAACATTATTTTCAATGGCAGCCCATGGGACAAACATGGAATTTGGATTGCAGGCCCAGGGCCATACTGCCTAGGTTTGAATCCTGAATTCACCATTTATTAGTACTGTGGTCCTGGGCAAGCTACTGAACATCTCTTGCCTCAGTTTTCCTATCTTTAAAATGGGCTAATCAAAGTATCTGCTCATAGAAAAAGCTGTTTTGAAGGTAGAATTTGATATTTCCAAGTTGTGCTAGGCAGGTAGTAAATGATATTATTATCACATGTGTAAAGGGATTGGTATGTTTTACCACCCTCCAGGCCCTCTCCAGTATAGGTGCTAAAGCTTTCCCTGGTATCATCTCATTGTTCTCTGTGCATAGAGGACCCTAGAGTTGAGGGGCTCATGAGAGTCCTACAAAGCACCAGCTCACATGGGGGTGGTTTGGAGGTGTTCAAAGGCGCAGGGCATAGGTGGTTATCCTTTGGCTAGACCACAAGTGGAGACCTGCAGGTAGCCATTGCTGGAGACCCTCATGGACAGCAGTGAAGACTGCTTACCGGGGTTCTCAACATCTACCCCAAGATGAGCTTCCTCTAATGGGGATATTTGTCTCCTGATGCTGACTTCCCTTCATGTGGTCCCCTGAGGTCCATTCCCCTCCCCTCAGTCTTAGGCAACATCTGCCCTCCAAAATCATGCACTATCTTTTCTACCAACCATGAACAGAGATGGGAGTTATTACTGCCAACCATTTATTCCCCTCCCATCCAGTTATCATTGCATAAACTTCATCAACCAGCTTTCTCCAAAGGCCATTCCTTGTGATTATCAAGGCTTATTTTGGAAGACAAAAAGACTCGACATGGACTATTTCTTTCCATTCTTACTAGAACAATCCCAGTTTCCTATGAATGCCTCTGATTAACTAGGAGAAGGGTCATGTATAATGGAGAACAGAAAAGAAAATCACAAAGATTAATATTTTAAGATATTATCTCATCATAAATGAATGTATCATAATTTACTTAATCACTCACTTATTGCTGTACATTTAGATTATTTTTACTTTTTAGCTATTAAAATGACACTGTGATTAACATTACTAAAAACTCTTTCATATTTTGGATGACTTAGGATGAATTACCAGAAGAGGAAATTATGGGTCCAATAATACAAAAAAAATAATAAGTGCTTTAAGAGTTTTCTTTTTTGTGTTAGGGATAGATTGCATTGCTTTATCAGGTGGTAGAAAATTAAGCATAAAAACAGGGCCAGATTTTTTAAAATATTGTCATTTAACTTTCCAGATGCCTGCACATCTATTTATCCATTTATGTTGACTAAAAAGATCCTTAGCTTACTTATGTCTGCATTGCTTTAGCTAATGGCTTTGTTCTCCTGTTAAACTATTAGTATCTTTGGGAATAATAAACATTTAAAACTATGCACTTAAAGGTAGACTTTGTTTTACTGGATCCTTAACCAAGAATTGATTAGTGAAAGTTGCATTGCCAGTGGGACAAGGAGGGAGTCAGTGCCACTGGATGGCTCATGTGGCAGAGAGATGGGTTCCTAGAGGTACCAATAGCCAACCTACAATCTTCCCAGTCTTTAAAGGGAAATAAATAGCAAAGTGGACTGCTTGGGCCATAAAAATCACTATTATGCCCCAATTTTGTTATAGCATTTTCAAATAAAAAATAGCAAATCAAAATACACGCCAAGAAAAAAAATCTATCCCTGATGTGCTTTTGTGGAGGAAAGAGAGTGTTGTCCACTCTCACAGATGGACTAAGCTTTGTTCCGCTACAAACTCTGCAAAGGATGCCATGAACCTGAGCCTATCTTAGATGCCAGAATCTTAAATGAGACAGGATTTTATCCATCTGTAACACAAGACTCTAAAAAGGCAAAACAGTATTTCTTGAGAATAAGTAAATGATCTTATGGAATATTACAGACCATTTTATCATACGCTAGACACAGTATAATTATATCTAGCAAATTAAAAATGATGAACAATAGGACTTGTAGTTAATATCCAATTGATCCTCACTAGGAATTGCTGAAAGCTTTAGTCAGTGACTCTGTTCTCATTTTATTGGGTTTTTTCTTTCTTCTATAAAACCTCTAAGATCTGTGAATTATTTCCTGCATATCTATGTTCTTCTTGCCTTATGTGGACCTCTGCTGGAATGTTTGCTTCCCTGAATGAGAGGACTTATTACCAAGGAATTACAGGCAATCCTCAGTCCCTGAAAGTGTAAGGGCTCAACATTTAGTTTAAATATGAAGCTATCATCAACTGTGTTGCTATGGAGATCCTTCCTCCCATGTGCTCTGCAACATGTCTGCTGCCAATTATCCAGAAATAACTCCTCTATTTCTATGGAATCGTCTGTGTATCACCTACTGATGCTTCTGTATTCTGTTTGAGCTTTGGTGGAAGGAGGAGGGCTTTTCATTTCTATTTCTTGCAGGCAGGAAAGGTAATTTGCAATGTGTCCAAGCTGAACAGGATCCCCCACTGTGTCACTTCCTGTGTAACACTGTTAAACATCCTCCCTTAGCTGCAGTGAATAAAGGTTAATTTTTTTATCCATTTCATATCACAATAGAATAGACTACCATCTTGGTGGGGGTGGTGGGAAAGGTGATTATGGCTCAATTTTATGTTATAGACTCTCAGAGTTTTTCCCTCCCAGTAGTTGGATGAGTTATATTATTTTCCCGTATGAGTTGCCACCCAGTATCACTCCAATGAACAGTTAGGTGCTGAGGATGGGATTTGTCTATCTCTGTTTTTTTCTTTTGTTTTGTTAATCCTCACCTGAAGATATTTTTCCAGTTGAATTTCAGAGAGAGTGGAAGGGAGAGGGAGAAACACACAGAGAGAAACATCAATGTGACTCTGAGAGACATATCAATTGGTTGCCTCCTGCACATTCCTGACCGGAACGGGGATTGAGCCCGCAACCAACATACATGCCCTTGACTGGAATTGAACCTGTGACCCTTCAGTCTGCAGGCTTATGCTCTAACCACTGAGCCAAACCAGTGAGGGCTACCCCTCTATCTTGATTGGGGTCATTCAAGCCTGAACTAAAGAGTCTTCCTTGAACTGATTCAGCATCATGTGGGCAGATTTGAAAGCATTCAGTCCCACTGAGCTTCACCCAAGTGGTGGATTTACACTGCAGCAGGATTTCAACTGTGCAAATCTTTGTCTTGATTCCATCTGTAGGTCAGCAGCCTCGGATGCTGTAGAAGCCTGCTCTATCTGCTATTTCATGCTGAAAGCTGGTCACATTTTTTGTGGTTTATTATTCCTTCTCATAGGCTCAACCAGGTGGTGTCCCAAGAACATCCCAGCTTCACAGAAGACCTCCATTGTATAGGTTCACTTTTAGAGAGTATGCAGTTTAATAAGCACAGATCTGTTTTGATGTGCTAAGTTTCTGCATTTGCAGCAGGTTGGAGAAATTGGGAAAGTTCTTTGAGCACATTGCCTAACTTGGAGGCCTATGTATGAAAGGAAATGAAAGGGCATTCTTACTTCTCACTGATTGTCTATAAGGAGAATATAATAGAAAAGGCTTGAAGAATACCATTGAACAGGTTCCAAAGTATCACTTTGGATAAAGATGATGGATAGTGGAGGAGGGGCAATGAGAAATTGCCCAGTCTTATACCTTTAGAGGTCAATTTCTGACTCTCATGCAAGCAGGTTCCCTAAATCAGAATCCTTGGTTATGACACAATATAAGTCACCATGCCTCTTTTTTTTTTTAAGTATATTTTTATTGATTTCAGAGAGAGGAAAGAAGAGGGAGAGATAGATAGAAATATCAATGATGAGAGAGAATCGATCGGCTACCTCCTGCATGCCCCCTACTAGGGATCGAGCCCACAATCTGGGCATGTGTCCTGACTGGGAATTGAACTGTGACTTCCTGGTTCGTGGGTTGCTGGCCAACTGCTGAGCGACACCAGCCAGGCAACCATGCCTCTTAATAGTATCACCTAAACTTTGTTTTTCCTTCTTTGTCTCCAAAGCTCTGTACCTAAAGGTATTGCAGAAGGGATGGTAAGGAGAGAGCACTGCACAGTACTGAGGAGATGACAATTTGTTAAAGAGTAACTGAAAAGTCACATTACAGGTTCCAAAGGGAGGTACATTTCAAATGTTGATATTGTCAAAAAACATTTTAAGGAACTTGTGCTCCCAAAACAGTGAAAGTAGTGCACAAACCTTTGTGCATAAGGAAGTTCATTGCAGCATTGTTTTTATTAATAAAAAATGGAAACAACCTGAGTGTCCAGCAAAAGGGGTTGGCTAAATAAATGACAGTGCATCCATGCAGTGGAATACTATCTTCCTTATATAGACTAGGGTAGAGCTTTAAAGTGTGACTCCCTGTTGGAATACAACAATGAACATATGGGCATAGAAAAAATCTGGACGCCCATGAACAAACCTGTTAACAATGGTTAGTTATGGACAGTCAGTTTAGACTCGCAGTGGTTCTCAACCTTCCTAATGCCGCGACCCTTTAATACAGTTCCTCATGTTGTGATGACCCCCAACCATAAAATTATTTTCGTTGCTACTTCATAACTGTAATTTGGCTACTGTTATGAATTGTAATGTAAATATCTGATACGCACGATGTATTTTCAGGGGTCACGACCCACAGGTTGAGAACCGCTGGTTCAGAGGGAGGAGATTTTTACTCTGTCTCTCTCTTTTTCTCTCTCTCTCCCAATCATAGGTAAGGATGATGGCTATGGAAAACTCTCACGGATATTCTCAGGTCACAAATAGTTACTAGTTTCCAAGTGGGAGCTCCATTTCTTCTTCTCCCATTCAAGAAAGCACTTGCAGTGACTTGAGTCAGGGAACTATGATTATAGGGGTAACCTTAAATATGCTTTAACTTACTTTTAAAAGTAAAGGTATCCATAAACTGCATATGTGTGAAGCACTGAGGTTGAGAACCACTCATCATGATGGGAAATCATTGTGTTTGGGTGAGATGTCATGCAAACTGTTGTGTGTAACACCAAGATCAACATGCCATCTTCACGTTAGAGGTGCTTGAAATAGAGAAGGGAAGTATATATACCACAGAGCAGCTCACAATGAGTTCCTGACTCAAGTTAAGTGCTTAGATATTCTCTTTTGTTGTTGTTAATCCTCATCCCAGGACATTTTTCCCATTGATTATCAGAGAGAGTGTAAAGGAGTGAGGGAGAAGGAGAGAGAGAGAGAGAGAGAGAGAGAGAGAGAGAGAGAGAGAGAGAGAGAAACATCAATGTAAGAGAGACACATCAATTGATTGCCTACTGCATGCACCCGATCGGGGCCATCGATCTAACCTGCAACCCAGTTACGTGCCCTTGACTGGGAATAGAACCTGCTACCCTTGAGTGTGCGGGCCGACACTCTAACCACTTAGCAACCACTGGCCAGGGTGAGTGCCGAGATATTCTAAGGTCAGCTTTCAGCTGGAGGACTGAGGGAATTCTTTTTGAAGAAGGTGTCTCAGCGAAGTGGTATGATGAAAAGATTCGGAGGAATGTGGAGGCGGGTTGAAGTTGGGGAGGGGTATGGTAGGCAAGGTTTGTCTTTAGAGGACACTGTGACTTCCATGAAGATGAGGGGTTGTGTCGTTTGCCGCCCTGTACCTAATGTCTACAGCCTGTCATAGAAGGTGTTGAATGATATTCATTGTGCAAATAAGTCAAAGTTGGAAGCAGCGATATACATTAATCCAGATCTGGAAAACAGCCTCTAGATCCCAGAGCCCTGTTGGGAAAACCATAGCTGTTGTGCGTTTTCCTGGTGTGCTAGGTCCCAGGAGGGCTGACAGTGTAAGTCCTTCAACGATAGCCTTGGAAGATTATGTCTTGGGTCCGGAGCCCTTTGCTGATTGCTGAGCAGAAGACAAAGAAGGAAGATAAGATCTCTGCCAGTAAACAGCTTACAGGACTCCTCTGTGAGACCAGCTTTTAATAGGTTGCACATTTGTAACTAATCTCTGCATTTATGTGAGCCTCACCCTAATTCCCGAGTGATGATGATAGCTTGAATTATTATTCCCCTTTTGCAACTGCTGGGATCTAGAAGTGAAGGGACTTGTCCCTGGTCTTCCAGCCCAGGAGATGGAGCGCCAGAGAGAAAATCACCCTATGAGAACTCCATGAGCAGCTTCGTAAGTCTTAGGAGACACTGCTCGCTGCCGTAACTAAGTTGTGGATAATAGGTTTCCACTCTTCTAGGAAAGAGGAAAAAACAAAAGAAAAGAAAGCAAACTAACAAAAAAAAAATCTCTGAGGCTCTTCTGCATTGTGCATCGATGAGAGTGCTAAGGCTTGCAGGAGTTAAGGTCTCTGCTTTGTCTGAGTTCCTGGAAATACCAGGAATGCAATTTGCTTTTTTTTCCATCCTTGATTGGAATTCTTGTTGAATTTGATCTGTCTAGATCTTCTAAATACAACACTTTTAAATTTACCATGAGTAAAAATCATTTTTCCATGTTTACATCCCCAATATTTCCTTCTCCATACAAACCCAGCCTTTTGGGCAATTAAGTCATGGATTCTATATGCTGAGATATAAGGGCAGGGCTCACCCTTGGAATAATCATGAAGTATCCTATCTAATAATAGACAGACATGGTAATTGATCATACCTCCGCTACGCTTCCCATTGGCTAATCAGCAGGATATGCAAATTAACTGCCAATAAAGATGTCAGCCGGCAGCCACGCAGCTGAAGCGAGCAGGGGGCTTGCTTGCTCCAGTGATGGAGGAAGCCAAGGTTCCCCGCCTGCTGCAGCCTAGCTCTGAGCTCTGGAAGCAACAATGTTTCAATTATAGAAGCTAAACAAACCCCAGATACCTGCTTTCAGCCAGCCGGGGCCTCAGAGCTTAGAGCACCAGTGATGGCAACAGAGTTTCAATTATAGAAGGTAAACAAACCCAGATACCTGCTTTCAGCCAGCCACGGCCTCAGAGCTGGAGCCGGGCCTCAGAGCTGGAGCTGCTCTCAGCTCCAGTGACAGCTATAGAAGGTAAATAAATCTCAGAATAAAAAAAAAAGAGGCTGGGAGCTTCAGTCGCCCGCCAGCCTGAAAACAACCCTCAGCCCCTCACCCAGACTGGCCAGGCACCCCAGTGGGGGCCCCCACCCTGAAAGGGGTGTGACCAGCTGCAAACAGCCATCAGCCCCTCATCCAGGCTGGCCAGGCACCCAAGCAGGACCCCCACCCTTATCCGGATCACCCTTCAGGGCAAACCAGCCGGCCCCCACCCGTGCACCAGGCCTCTATCCTATATAGTAAAAGGGTAATATGCAAACTGACCCTAACAGCAGAAAGACTGGGAATGACTGGTCACTATGACACACACTGACCACCAGGGGGCAGATGCTCAATGTAGGAGCTGCCCTCTGGTGGTCAGTGTGCTCTCACAGGGGGGAGCTCTGCTCAGCCACAAGCCAGGCTGATGGCTGCCAGTACAGCGGTGGTGGTGGGAGCCTCTCCTGCCTCCTCAGCAGTGCTAAGGATGTCTGACTGCAGCTTAGGTCTGCTCCCTGCTGGTAAATGGACATCCCCCGAGGGCTGCCGGGCTGCCAGAGGGATGGCTGATTGCCATCTTAGGCCCAATCCCCCAGGGAGCAGGCCTGAGCCAGCAAGTGGTCACCCCCGAGGGGTCCCAGACTGTGAGAGGGCACAGGCCGGGCTGAGGGACCCCTTATCCCTGAGTGCATAAATTTTTGTGCACTGGGCCTCTAGTCCTATATAATAAAAGGCTAATATGCAAATTGAACTGAGGAACGACTGGTCTCTATGATGCGCACTGACCACCAGGGGGCAGACTCTCAACAAAGGAGCTGCCCCCTGGTGGTCAGTGCGCTCCCACAGGGGGAGTGCCGCTCAGCCAGAAGCCAGGCTCACAGCTGGTGAGCGCAGTGGCAGTGGCAGGAGCCTCTCCCACCTTCTCAGCAGCGCTAAGGCAGGCTTAGGCCTGGACATCCCCTCGAGGGCTCCCAGACTGTGAGAGGGCACAGGCCAGGCTGAGGGCGCAGGCCAACATACGAATTTCATGCACCAGTCCTCTGGTTTGTCTATATTTGGTTTCTTCCTTTCCTTTTTCATCCCTCCCATTAAATGCTCACTTTCTTCATGTTTTTTTTTCTTTTTTCCTTTTTCATACCTAAATATATCCTCTAACTCCAGGAATGCACTTAAAAACAAAATTAGATATTCATTCATTCAACAGTATTTACCGCAGGCGTGTTATGAGCCAGGTACTTGGCTATTTGTATCAGCTTTGTATTGCTGTGTAACAAATGATCACAAACTTAGTGGCTTAAGCAACCACACTTGTTATTTCACACTTTCTGTGGGTCAGGGATCCAGGCAGGGCTTAGCTGTGCCCTCTGCTCAAGGTCTCAGTAGGCTGAAATCTAGGTGTCAGAGGCGGCTACAATCTCATCTGATGCTGGGTTTGCTCTTCCAAGCTCCCTGGTTGGTGGCAGAATTCATTCTGTTGTGGTTGTATGACTGAGGTCCCCTTTGTTTGCTGGCTGTTAGCTAGGAATCAGGCTCAGCTCCCAGGGGCCACGTGCTTGACATGTGGCCTCTGCCCCTCAGGTCGTGGGAGCTAACTTCTTTAAGACAATGCGTAAGCATCTGCTGTTGCTGCTTATCTCCCAGACTTCATTGAGAATGCATCTGACGAGGTCAGTCCACCCAGGGTGTCGATTTACTGAGTGTCTTCTGTGCTGGGCATTCTGTACCATCATCTCATTTCATTCTAACTTGGGGAAACAGAGGCCCAGAGATACCCACAGAGAACCCTAGGAGCCTGGCCCCTTCAGTCTGAGCCAGACCTTTGAAGCTGACCCCAGACTTGGCCCATTGCCCTTTTTGATCAACTCAAAGTCTACTGATTAAGGACCTTAATTACATCAGCAAAATGTTTCCATCTTTCCCATACAATGTAACTTTATCCTGGGAGTGATGTCCTGTAATATAAGTCCTGTTTACACTCAAAGGGTAGAGATGAAACATCCCAGAGGCAAGCATCTAGGGCAGCGGTTCTCAACCTGTGGGTCGCCTAAGACCATCGGAAAACACGTATACAATCACATATTGTTTTTGTGATTAATCACTATGCTTTAATTATGTTCAATTTGTGACAATGAGAATACATCCTGCATATCAGATATTTACATTATGAGTCATAACAGTAGCAAAATTACAGTTATGAAGTAGCAATGAAAATAATTTTATGGTTGGGGGTCACCACAACATGAGGAACTGTATTAAAGGGTTGTGGCATTAGGAAGGTTGAGAACTACTGATCTAAGGGCTATCTTAGAATTCTGCCTGCTGAAGTTATGTAAGGGAAATTTAACTGAGTAAAACATGCCTGATCCCTGCCTTGATAACCCTTACATTTTAGTGGGAGAGCCAGAAAATAATAAGTAGATATTTTTAACTTGTGGTAAGTTTAATGAAAGAAATAAACATATGAAAAATACTATGCCTGAGTGACATTTGGATAGGATCACATTTACACAGAGCAATATGAAGGATGGAAAGGGGTAGTTACATAGAGATCTGGAGGGAGAGCACTCCGTGCAGACTGACCAAGTTCAAAAGCATGGAGGTCAGAAAGACCTGTTCTGTTTTTGTAGAACAGGAAGGAGTCTGGTGTGGTGGGAGCAGAAGAAGGAGGAAGTGAGTCTGCAAGGTAGGGAGGGGCTAGATGAAGCAGGGACTCAGGAGTCATGGGAAGAAGTTTTGGGGATGGGAAGCTAAAGAGTAATTTTAATCAGGGAAAAAACATGTCTGATTTGTATTAATATTTGTGATATTATGATTTATAATAAGAAATATGTATTTGGTCTTTATCCCGTTTTTGGCGCAGAGCTCCTAAAGCCCTTGGAATTTCTTAAGTGCTGGGAGAGATAGTGTCTTTTGTTATGTTCCTGAGGTGGCCTTTGGAAAGCACCTAAGGATGCGGGCTGGTTGCCAGGACAACAAGCCATGTGATTAAAGGGTGGGAACTTTCAGTCACACCTTTCCCCCCCTCCCCCACCTCTACCTCCGGCTCCCCAACCCCACACACAGACACACACAGACCTGTGGGGACAGATGAGGGTTTTGAAGATTGAGTTTAATCACCAATGGCCAAAGATTTCATAAATCATGCCTATGGAACAAGCCTCCATAAAAAACCCAATAGGACACGATTTGGAGAGGTTCCAGGTTGATGAACATGTGGAGATGTGGGGAGAGTAGTGTACCTGGAAAGGGCATGGGAGCCCATGCTCATTCCCACTTAAGTTGCCCTTGCATCTGGCTGTTCCTGAGTTCTATCTCTTATAATAAACTGATCTAGTAAGTGACATGTTTTTCTGAGTTCTGTGAGTTCCTCTAGCAAATTAAATCCAAGTGGCGGTGGGGGGAGGGGGAGAGAGGGGGTGGTTATGGGCATCTCCAGTCTATTGCTAATAGGTTACAAGCCCAGGTAACAACCTGGACTTGCTTTTGGCATCAGAGGAGGGGGGCCATCTTGTAGAACTGAACTCTTAGCCTGTGGAATCTGATGCTATTTTCCGGTAGATAGTGCCAGAATTGAGTTAAAACGTCGGATACTCAGCTAGTATCAGAGAATCGCTTGTTGGTGTGGGGAACACCCTCACATGTTGGAATTGGATATGGAATTATAAGATCAACTCTGTGTGGAAATTGGATCAAGAGAGGAAGTAGGGAGACCAGATTGGACACTAAGACAGTCCAGTGAGGAGATGGTGGCTAGTGTGGTGCCGTGGAGATGGAAAGTAGGAGATGGAGTTGAGACATATTGTGGAGATAGAAAGGACAGTAGTTGCTGAGGATGGAATGTGCACCTAGAAGGGGCATTTTAATTTTAAAAGGTTAATCACTTTGCGAAGGTCACCAAAGTTTGTTTACCCATCTCCTGGAAGTTTGTGTAAGCAGTAGTCTAGCTCCAAATCTGTTCTCTCTCCATGCCTCTAATTTTTTAGTGAAATAACAATGTGAACCAGGCAGTAGATATCATTAATTGAGATTGCTGAAAATTGCTGCAAATCCACATTTTTTTTTCTCTTAAAAAATGCAGGTGGAGATAATGGGGTGGGGGTGTTGCTCAGTAAAGTCGGCATGTTCATCTCTTTATTGCAAACTACAGTAGGACGCTGCTGGAAGCCAGTGTCTGCCAGAGTGGACTTGTCGGCTGGTGACAAGGCTGCAATGGAGACCAACTTTTCCTGGAAGTTTTCCCAAGGAACCGTCCTGGGTTCTCGATCCTGATTGTTCATCATCATGTTGTAAACACACCTTTGTATCATGAGCCAGGGAAGACTGTAAAGAGGAATGAGTACACCAGATTTGAGGAGATTTATGATTTTGATTTTTTAATTTGTAAATCAGGTTGGAGGGCTAAGATGACCTATGGAGTCACTTGAATTATCATGAAAGCAAATGCTCACTCACTGCCGCCCTCCTGACCACCCTGTCCAGAGGAAGACACAATTATTTGCATAAGCGCCAGACTAAATGATTGGGTGCCTATTAATCTCTATGCTGGAGATAATAGTTTTGTCTTTAAAATGGCCATAAATTGTATTAACACAGACAGGGCTGGTGAGAAATTAAGGGTCTTAAAATGCTGGAGCTAAATCAACAAATTTAAAAGACTGCTTGGACCACAGTTTTCATCTCAGGATCTCCTTAAAGCCTCTTGATTTCCAATGGAAAGATGTCTAAAGATGAGGTGCATTGGGAGAAGTACGGCTCTTTCCTGAGCGATAATTGGGAAAAGGCCATGCAGTATGAGTGTCACTGAGAATGCATTTTGAAGTCCTCCAGCTTCCTAGAGGGGCCTACAGCTAGACTGTAGCAATAATGTTTTAGAGCTTATGTTACGAATCTGTCAAGTTAACACTTGTTAAGGGGAGCACAGGGTGCCTATGGTGAGCTGCAGTTCAGCAACAGACCACAGAAAAATCAATATAGAGAACTATACCTAGCACATCTCTGGGGGCCACATGGGCAGAAGAGAGAGAGAGAGAAAGAGAGAGAGAGAGAGAGAGAAAGAAGAAGAAGGAGAAGAAGAAGAAGAAGAAGAAGAAGAAGAAGAAGAAGAAGAAGAAGAAGAAGAAGAAGAAGAAGAAGAAGAAGAAAAAGGAGGAGGAGGAGGAAGAGGAGAAGGAGGAGGAGGAGGAGGAGGAGGAGGAGGAGGAGAAAGAAAGAGAGAGAGAGATAGAAGAAAAGAGGGGAGTGGAAAGTAGAGAGAGAGAGAGAGAGAGAGAGAGAGAGAACGAGAACCTGGGGCACATGCCTTTATTAGGGTCCATGGGTGGAGTGCTTTGGGCTTCTTGAGCTAAGGCTGATGGTCAAGTCAAACCAAAAGAACAGGGACTGGGAAAGCTTCATGGGGGTCTGATCTACAGGGGATGCTGTTGATCATAAGGACTGTTGGCAAGTCTCATCAGGACTTACATTTGCTTGTGACTCTGCAGCTTGTTATCTAGGGCATGTGCTTGCATGAGGTGGCTAATGTCAGTTTAAGATCCCTTCAGACTTTGTGGACAAACAAAATGGATGTCAAGGCAGCAATACTATAGAGTAACTTAGCTAAACTCTCAACAACTCATTACTACCTTTATTACTTTTACAATTCATCATCATCATCATCATCATGCAGTATATAAGAGCTAACAATTATTGAAGGCTAGTGAGCTAGGCATTATGTTAATTGTTTTTCATGAATTATCTCATTTAATACTTATAAGAATCTCATCTTACAGACAATAGTATTATTTCATTTAAAGGAAATAGAGGCTTTGAGAGATTAAGAAAGTTTTCTAAGGATTCAGTGATAGTGAATGGCCGAGCTAGTATTTGAATCCAAATGTATCTCATTCTGCTTGTAAATTTAAATATAAAATAAGTGCCTTAGATGCTGGACCTTAGAAACTGTCATTTTTCCAGTTCCTCTCTTCTCTTCCTTTCCCCCCTTTTATGGATGAAGAAACTGTATCTCAGACAGGTAGATTGCTTTGTGTAAATGTTTAATGAGCCAAAAGGCCGGGAGAGATTTAGTTGGTTAGAAAGAATTCCAAACTTCTCTGGCATTCTATAGGTGTTCTTGATAAGAAAGTCAAAGCCCATGGCAGAAGAAAGAGTTTTGAGATGCCTGAAAAAGATGTAGAAAGAGAGTAACTATATTTGTGAGGTGATTTTAGTCTCGATGTGCAGAGACTCTGGCTTGGTTGGAGAAAATGTCCTATTGAAATCTGAGAAAAATAGGATTAAATGAAGCAGTTATTTAAAATCAATAGGAAATGATATGTTAAAAAATTGCTTAGTTACTTATATCTAGGAGTTCCTCATTCCATAAAATTTAAAATATAATTACAATAGAGCCATGTTGTTTTATTCCAGGAAATATTATCTAAGATACTAATTTATAAACGAACCAGATTTGCAAATTATACCATGTCAAGTTTTACCCCATAAAACTTCTAAGTTCTGACTAGACATTATATTTCCTAAGTCTTCTTCACATCGTTTACTTCTAGACCAGGAGCTGGATATCTTGGGAAAAGGCATGTCTCCCCAAAGTAACGTTTTTTTCACAATTCACAGGAATTCTTGCATCTTTGGATCATGTTCAAATCAGAGAAGTTTGGGACCATCCATAAATTGTTAGAATCAAAAAAGATAAATGTTAGTGGTCTGCTGTATCAGCAAAAGTAATTGACATTTGTTCTTTAATTACACAGATTTTAATATTAAAACCATTGTTGAGAAGAGAAATATTCTTTTTAGCTTACATAAACACGGGAAGCCTATATTCTAGAATATGTAGTTATAGCCTAGTATTTATCCCTCTTTTTTTGTTAGAAAATCTTAGTTGCAGACCTAGTTTTATGAAAGAAATAGTTTTAGAGATGTATGGCCTTGTAAATCCATATAGTTTCTCAAACTTTCATGAGAATGGGATACTTATTAAGAATAGAGATTGTCCAATTCCCCTCCCCCTCCTCGCCCCCCCAACACACACCCCAGAAATTTAGATTCAGCAGGACTAGATGGAGCATAGGAATTTGTGTTTTTAGCAAATGCTATTCTTATCATTGAAGAAGTTTGAGAAATGCAATGACATGAGAGGACCCACTGCTCTTTGCCCAAGGTGTGATGGTTTCAACAGGAGGTCCTAGCAGAAGTCTGAAAGATATTTAAGCAACTTCCTCTTTGAAGGTGCTGTGTGTCCTTCTTCCTCATTGGGCAATTTGAAGATGGCTATTGGTTTACCCCTGTTGTAGGTAACACAGTACCATCATCCTCCCTCTTATTTATTAGAGATATTGGAAGATATATTTTTTAAATTTTATTTATTGATATTTTTCCTAGGGAGGGAGAGAAAGAGAAAGATAATAGATAGATAGATAGATAGATAGATAGATAGATAGATAGATAGAAAGATAGAAAGAAACATTGACTTGTTTTTCCACTTATTTATGCATTCATTGGTTGATTTTTGTATGTTCTCTGACTGGGGAGCAAACCCAAAATCTTGATGTATCAGAATGATGCTCTAACCAACGGAACTACCAGCCAGAGCTTTGGAAGACATATTAAAAAAAACCCCACACAAATTGAATTTGTAGAAATGAATACTATAATGTCAGATTTTTTTAAAAAATACACTCAAATAGTGTTATAGCAGATTAGATATTGCAAAAGAAAATATTAGTGAACTTGAAGGTATAGTAATAGAAACTACCTTAAATGAAAAGCACATAGGAAAAACACTGGAAAAAATAGCACGAGTGAGTTATAGGAAAACTGTAAGGGGCTCAATATATTTGTAATTGCCATTTAAAAAATGGGTGGGCAGAGAAAAACATTTTGAGGAAATAATGGCTGAAAGAGTTTAAATTGATGGAAAGTATAAACTGAAAGATGTAAGAAGCTCAGCAAACTGCAGACACAAGAAAGATGAAGAAAGTTTATTCAAGACATATTATATCAAATTGCCTAAAATCAATGACGAAAAGAAAATCTTAAAACAGCCAGAGGAAAAAACACCATCATGTTCAGAGGAGCAATGTTAAGAATGACAGCTGATATCTTAGACACAATACAAGAAGACGGTGGAATAACTTCAAAACAAAAAACCTGTCAACCTTGAATGTTATCCCTAGTGAAAATATCTGTCAAAAAAGGAAGGTGAAATAAAGACTTTCATGACATTTGTAATGGCTGACTTTCTTTTTACAAGGAGAACATACTGATTTTTTTATGGAATCAATTTATAAAATGGAGAAACCAGACTCTCCTTTAGGAAATTTTTTATTTTTCCTTTTTGGATGGTGCATCCTATTTTTATAAGTGAGAGGGAGAAAACACATTTTGGTAAAGTTAAAAGAAAATTTTGGCATCAACACCAGTGTCAACCAAACACAAAATACATTTTTCATATCTTTCTCAGATCTCTGATGAAAACACGGATTCTAGGATAAGTAATCAAAAAGCCACCTTGATGCCCTGGCCAGTGTGTCTCAGTTGGTTGAGTGTCCTCCCATGCACCTAAAGGTCATCAGTTCAATTTCCGGTCAGGGCACATGCTGGGGGTTGTGAGTTTGTTCCCCACTAGGGAGCGTGCAGAAGGCATTTCATCAATGTTTCTCATATCTAGTCTCTCTCTCTCTCTCTCTCTCTTTCTCTCTCTCTCTCAGCTAATTAAGTGATAGACCTAGAAAACAATTACAACACAGTGGGATAAATATTATTAGAATTCATCAAAGAGTTATTACATTAATTTAGCTGTAACTATATGCCAGGAAGTCTGATAGGCAGACTGGTGTATAGTTAGTGCTTAAGACAAAACTCAGTAAGTCTTACAACATAACTTATGGGGTGCTACAATAATAGAGATAAAGGGGTTTATCTTTTTTCCTTGGGCATTTTGAGCTATCACAATTTATTTGATGGGTATGACTTCTAATATTTCTTAAATAAAAAAGTATGTACTGCTCTGTATTTCTTTTCTTATTTGAGAAGGAACACTTTCAATAGCATCGAAGAGTCATGATACACGTAATTAGATAGGCATGACTTATTTGATACTTAATTTACTACTGTAATGGCAACTAATTTATTTAAGTGGTAGAAGCACACATACTTGTGCTGGGAGAAACCTTAGAAGTTATTTAACTCATCCCTTACCCCCATTAAGGAGGAGAAGAGAGAGAACCAAAAACCTCTCCAATGTTGTTTAGTTAACAGCAGAGTTGGGAGTAGGGTTCCTTGAATCTTCTTGCAACTCCTTCCAGCCCCCTGCAGCATGAGGAAGCAAAGGGAATGGGAAATAAGTATAGAAGGCATCAGAACCACAGGTTTATTTAAAAAGTCTGAGTTGAATAAGTGCAGAAATTAAAAGAGCAGACGTTCAGAAATAGATTCTACAGAAGGGTGGTTGCCAAGGGTTAGAGAGAGGGGGAGGTTAAGGGGTTCAAACTTTTCAGTTATACAAATAAACAAGTTCTGGAGATCCACTATACAGCATGGTGCCTATAGCTAACAGTACTGTATTGTATGTTTAAAATTTGCTAAGAAGGTAGATCTTATGTTAAGTCTTCTTACCACAAATAACAACAACAACAATAATGGCGCAAGAGGAAACTCTGAAAAGTAATAGATATGTTTGTGGCCTTGATGGTGGTAATGGTTTCACAGTGGTGTTCCTATTCCCTAAAACATCAGGTTGTACAGATTAAATAGGTGTAGCTTTCTATATGGCATTGTACTTCAATTCAAAACTATATGGAATATGGAATTCAGAAAACAGGCTCCAATATAGCAGACACCAAAAGAAAGTCCCAGGATGCTGAAGACCTGTGCAGCAGGTCTTGACAACCCCAGATTATAATCGAAGAAAGAAGGACCCCTAGAGGGTTGTCTTCAATAAAAATAATAAAATGAAAGATCTCTCTCAATGTTTCTAATTTACATCCTTGCCCATCCTTTCCCCTTTCCCACCGGAGATGATTAAATTTATGTAGTCCAGGAATTCTGAATTTGGCTGAATATTTTCCCTCATATTATAGATTAGGAAACCCCAAGACAAAAACAAGTTTCTATTATTTCAGGCATCTAGGTCCATGAACTCCAGGTGAACTGCCCACTCCTGAGATCTACAATTAAAACATGATATTAAAGTAACTCTTCATTGCAAAATGCATGGGGGATTGGAAACAGCCCATATTAATTTAAAGGTATTATAGAACATTAAGAAGTCATACTGTTGAGAATAAAATGAGTAGATTTTGGATTATCCTGCATTTAAATATGAAGATGCAATTCTAACATTTAAAAAAAACAAACAAGCCTAACAAATAGGACTAATATTGAGGAATGGAAGAAACAAAAATGGAAAGATATTAGTCACCTACTATGTGCCAAGTCTTGTGCTTGGCATGTGAACTCTATACAACCGTATGAGGATGTTTTGTAGAAGTGATGAAAAAAATTTAGAACACCTCCCTAAATCCTTGTGTTATTTGTTTTGTTTTCCCAACCCTAGGGATACTGATTCCCTCCTTCTTAGGAATTCTGAAACCATGGTAGGAAAGAGGCAGTGGTGAGAGAGAAGGGATGTGGTTGATGGGAGAGACAAGTCAGAGAGTTGGCCAGCTGGAGAGATTATAATTTTCCCTGGAGAGTTGTGCGATGTGGGCCTGTTCTTTCACCCATGATGCTTCTGTGTTCACCCATGAGTTCCTGTTGTTATTCTGCTCCTTCTCTTTTTCCATTTCCTCTTCTCCTTCCCCAACCCCCACTCCCTCCTGTTCTGTCTTCTCCAAATCCTACTCCAACAACTTCCTCCCCTCTTCCTCCTTTCTCTCCTTCCCTTTCTCCCTCTCCTCCTCCTCCTTCTCCTTTTCCTCCTCTTCCTGCTGCTCCTTCTCCCCTTCCTCTCCCCCTTCTTCTCCCCCTCCTTCTCCTCCTCCTCCTCCTCCTCTTTCTTCTTCTTCTTCTTCTTCTTCTTCTTCTTCTTCTTCTTCTTCTTCTTCTTCTTCTTCTTCTTCTTCTTCTTCTTCTTCTTCTTCTTCTTGACAGCTAAGAAAATAGACACAGAAAAGTTTGCTTACTTGCCCAAGTTCATATATATAGTAATTTTGGGGGCCAACATTTCATCCTGACTAAAGGGCCTGTGCTTTGCATACTGTAGTAGGTAATTATATTGCACTTACAACTTATAAAAGTACTAGCCTCTCCACAATTTCTCTGTTTCTTGGCTCTGTTTTCTTATAAAGCAGAACCACCATATCAACCTTGAATTGCCAATCTATAGATATTTATATGACAGATAAATAAATATGATTTAGTTTCAGGCATTTATATTTTGAATTTCTGTTGCAGTCAAACCTAATTTAAGTCAAAACTAATTTTAGTCTCTATTTTCACAGAACATTCTATTTTCTCTTAATAAATACAGGTTGAGATCCTACAGGATGCCTGGTACTATTCTAGATAGAATAATGAAGAATAATACACACAAATTCAGTGGAATGCCAATTGGGAAATATCAAGGAAAGCGATTTGTTATTCAAGGCATTAAAGTCAATTATTAATTAACTAGTATATAAAGGTGGAGTTAAAAATCATATTAGCGAATGAAATCTGGGGCACTGTGGGAGTGAGATAAAGGGCAACTAAAGGAGATTTCAATGTTGGGGAGCCCTAGGCATTTGGGGGAAATCAATAAAGGTTGGAGCTATAAAGCAAGGTAGAATAGCGTAGTTGAGAAAGATAAATTGCTTCTTTTCTAATTTTGCCTCAGTCTTTGGGGCCAATGACATGGGCTTTCAATGCCAAGTGTGAACTGAGTTTCCCCATTGCACCTGGACACTGTCACCTTTTCTATTTTAGCTTATCTGACATATTTGGGGAAGGAAGAGAAGGTCCATTATCCATTGCTGCTTGAATAGCCAGCCTTTTATATGGTTCTAAGAGGGCCTGTAGAACTCATTCTTTTTTCTGCAACATAGATGAGATATCACAGGCTTAAAATAACTTAGTGCCACCAGGGTCACGTCTGAAGATGTTCTTGGCCAAGAGCTGTCATTCATCCTATAGGGGAAAAAATTCTCAAAGCTCTTAGTAGCACAGGGATAAAGGCAGATGGAGAGAGTGAGAAAGAGCTCAATACCCAGCATCTTCATCCAAAAATATCTACTGTCAGGATATTGTTCCAATGGCTGGAACCTCAGGAAGAGAAGGAAATGGAGTCAGGAGGAGGTGGGAAGACAGGACAGATGGAAACGCAGGGCTCCTCACGTTCTTTAGGAAGCTGATGCTTCTCCAATTATCCACTTATTTCATAGAGGTTTATTTAATACCTATTATGTGCCATACAATGGTCAAAAAACAGACATGTTCTCTGCCCCTATGGATCTCACCAACAGCAGAATGTGAAATAATCAAGAGCAAGAGAACCTGGGAGATTGCAGGAAAAGGCAAAGAAAAAACTTTTTTTTTTTTTTGAGTGCCTATAATCCTCTTAGTTAATTCCTACACAGACTAGGAAAGATATTATTATTATCACTGTTCTCATTGTAGAGGAGACAAGGGCTCAGAAAATTTAGGCAATCGCCCCAAATTATTGCTAAGTAAGAAACAGAAACAGAATTCTAACCTGGGTCAGTCTGAGTCCATTACTTAAGTAAGTTGAGGTCAAATGAATGTCATGTGTCATTTTTTGGTTTATCACAAGTAAGGGTCTATCCTGGGCTGAATATCACACTTAAAAGTTAAAGTCAGATGTAATGACATTAGAGATGTTTGGGTTATACTCTTGGTAATTTCATTTTATTGCCAGGGCTTTGGAATCGACAAATGGCTGCTAAGAATTTTTACTATAGTCACAGTTCATGGTTCAGATCTTTGGACTGTTCTCCTGATCACAAAGTAATGGGACAGATTTTAGTAATTCAATCCAATCAGACATATCTATACTAATAGGTAAAACTACTGTTGTTACTTAAGTAATGGAGTCAGACTGACCTAGGTTAGAACTCTGTTTGTTTCTTACTTAGCAACAATCTGGGACAGTTACCTAAACTTTCTGAGTCCTGGTCTGATAAAGCTCCTTAAGTTCTAGCCACTGTTCTAAGTGCTTTACTTTGATCACCTCATTTAATCCCTTTGAAATAGGTCTTATTAGCATCATTCCCATCTTCCAGATGGAGACATTTGACTCAGACCACACGGCTGGCAAATGACAGAGGCAGGATTTGAACCTAAGAATCTTTTGCACCAGAGCTCAGTGTATAAGTCTTCCACCTTCTCCCAATGGAAAGGGGAAGTCCTCTGCCTTTATCTTATTATGCTAATCAGGATTTAAATAATATTTGTAGAAGACTGTTCTGGGGAGTATTTTTTTTAAAAGATCAATTTCCGTTTGGTTCCATTATTTATATCCTCATATTTGAGCATCTAGGGGGATTGAGATCACAGTCTGGTCCGGCTTGGGAAACTTCCAGTCCAGGTTATTAGAGGGTTCCTCTCAGGGTGTCAGTTGATTAGATATTAGCCCTGAGGGTCAGCAGAGCTTGTGACTTCCTGAGAAGGACATCTTGGCTCTACCCTGTGTCACTGACTGCTATCCATGCACCTGCTGGGAACCTGGCTGATTAATTGCTCCTCACCCAAGCTGGTAG
This sequence comes from Myotis yumanensis, assembly GCF_028538775.1. Classification (NCBI taxonomy): domain Eukaryota; kingdom Metazoa; phylum Chordata; class Mammalia; order Chiroptera; family Vespertilionidae; genus Myotis; species Myotis yumanensis. The sequence goes on from NW_027223755.1 coordinate 91,185,806, forward strand.
AATCCATTGGTTTTTCTGCTCCTCTTTTTAAAGCCTAGAAATGACTGTCCCAATATGCCCTGAACAGGTCGAAGCAAAGCTATGGCATTTCCATTTAACTTGCGCCTTCCCCAGCATACTTCCCTTGTTGATTCCACGATACACCCCAGATCAAAGAACCCCCCGGAGGAATGTTTGAAGACCAGGAGCCAGGTTTGACAGGCTTTACACACAGGATACATGCTAAGTGGCTCAGATTTGCTTCAACCAGGGCCTGGCTGCTCTCAGATGTTTTCAGCAGAAGATGCAACAGTGGATCTGGACCAAGTGAAGAATGAGGGGCGTCCCCCCTCCCCCCGGAAAGGAGAAGCTTGTATTCCGAACAAGGAGAGGTGTCACTGAGAGAAAGAAAAATCGGATTCTTTTCAGGAATTGAATATGAATTCTGAGTTTCCTGCAGACAAGATAAAAGCTGTGTTTGTAGTTGGCTGGTGTGAAAGGATTTCAATATAAAATGGAACCAGAGGACAGAAAATGGAAAAATCTCGGTTTTGTGCCCTCAGGAAAACAGAACAAGGAGAGACTGACATCCTGTCAATGCCCGATTTGCAGAAAACTGATAATATCGGAATTTTCTCAAATGAGAGGGAATTCATCAGGGGTTGTCTCATCTCAGATTTTGCTAATGGTTTCCAGAGACTTGAACCAGAAATATCCCCGCTTGGGTTGATCTTGAAAAATTATCTAAATTGAGCATTTTTTTGGATATGACTGGACTGGTTTTGTCTGCCTGGGGAATTTTCAAAGATGGTCTGCTTTTGATTTGATTTAATTGACCCTCACTGACCTCTTCCCTCTTTACATACCTGCCCATAAATACAGCCCACCCCAAACCCTCAATGGACTGACCTATAGCTTGCTCCAGTTTTTGTTTCCAGAATTGCAGTTCCTCTGCTATTCCCAAGTAAACTTATCTTTTCGACAATTTTGAATTGGCCTCAGTTTGCGTCTTTATTTAGGTTGACACTGGGATTTTACCTAAAAAGGAAACAGAGAGAACAAAGAAGAGAAAGAAAGAAAAAGCTGGAAGATTAAAGTGGAGGAGAGAGAAAGAGATAGAGACTATAAATATGAATAAAAAGGAAAAACCCAAAACCAGGTCCTACAAAACATGCCAGGAGCAATCTTTTATTTTTCCCTTTTCCACCTCTCTTGTTTCCTCCTGGGTTGCTCAGGGCCATTGACACAAGTGTTGCATCTAAACTTATCCTGGTTAGATATCTCCTAGTGTTCTCAATTGCTTTTACTACGCTGCTATAAAAAAGAAGGCACTTTTACCATTTGCAACAGCATGGATGGAACTGGAGAGCATTATGCTAAGCGAAATAAGCCAGCTGGAGAAAGATAAATATCACATGATCTCACTCATATGTGGGATATAATGATCAACATAATTTGATGAACAAGAATAGATCCAGAGACAAATAGCAGGGGGCAGTGAGGATAGAGAGCAACCAAAGGACTTGTATGCATGCATATTAGCATAACCAATGGACACAGACATTGGGGTGGTGGGGGCTTGCCCGGAGTGGGAATGGCTGGGGGGGGTGGGGTCAATTGGGGAAAAGGGAGACATATGTCAATTGCTTTTAACTCTGTGCCTCTCACCCTAACCAATACTTGCTGGTCCTAAAGATGTTAGAAGAGAGGAAAGTGCCTTGGGAATCAGAAAAATGTTGACTCAAACTCCAAATCTGCCATCCCCTTGGCTGTGTGAATCCCTTCCCTGTGCCAGGACTCAGTGTCCTGCTCAGGGAAATGACGCTATTTGAATGGCCATATACTTCCCACGGGTCCCTTCTCCCTGTTGGCTCTGGTGAACATGCCAGTGTCTTAGATTCCCTGAGTTTCAGAATTATCTGAAGTGGTTGCTGAAATTCAAAACTCCCAGCCCCTATCCCAATCCACTGCTTCAGAATCTCCAGGGCAGGATCCTGGGAAGTGGGGAGAAACATCAAGTGTCATGAGTGATTTTTGTCTTCAAGGAAGTTTGGAAAACAAGATGCTAAGCTAATTGGATTTCATGCCTGATATGGTTTCATGTGCTCTTTGTCCTAGTTAAAATATTTACATTTTAAAGGGGCCTCAATGGCCCAACTCAAAGTTTATTAGCGTTAGTGAGAGTAGTTTATTGGTGCGAGTGAGAATAACGCAGGGTGAGGAGGAAGCGTTTATTGAAAGCCTCCTGGTGCCTGGAAACAGCTCAATGTCACACACTATATCTCAGTGATTCCCAAAGTGGGCGCTACCGCCCCCCGGTGGGCGCTGCAGCGATCCAGGGGCGCGGTGATGGCCACAGGTGCATTTGGGGGCAATGAGTAACTGATATTAAAATTTAAAAAAGATTAATTTCCAGGGGCTAAGTAATATTTTTTCTGGAAAGGGGGCAGTAGGCCAAATAAGTTTGGGAACCACTGCTCTATCTTGTTCACCTCTCACTAACTGTGTGAACTTGGCCAGGCAAGCTACTTAACTTCTCCATGACTCAGTTTCCTTGTCTGTAACATGGGGTAAAAATTGTACCTACTTCAACTCATTGTTGGGAAGGTTATAGAAGTTTAGCACAGCACCCGGCACATAGTAAGCACTCAACACATATTCTTTCCAATGGGCCCTAGGAGAAATATATGATCATCTCCATCTTACAGATCTGGAAAGTAGACTCATGTGGTCAAATTCATTGCCAAAATGGATTTTACAGGTAATGTGTAAGTGATGAAAGTGGGATTTGAACCCAGGCCTATGCTGGTCCTAAAGCTTCTGTTTCTCTGTCTATACCATATGGTCACCTACTGTAGCTGAGTGGGTGGCAAGGCAGTCCTGACTCAATTCCAAAATTGATTGGGTCAAGGTTGTTGTTGGGCGATCCTTTCCTGTTGGTGGAATAACCTCTGGGTAGCACCCTTTTTAGGCTCTCAGATGGCATTCATGGTTTAGCTCAAGGCAGTTGTGCAGACTTTCTCTTCTCTTGGAGGACTGGTATTTCATCACATTCCTTCCTGGGTGGCTCAGCTCAGGCTGCATCAGGCGTGATGTGCATGTCTAGTTTGAGCTCTTGTTTATGATGGGCAGTTTCCACAAACCCATGGAGAAGCAGAGATTTCTATCCCAGATGCAACTGTTTCAGTTACTTCCTGGGCCCGAGACTGGGGCCGTGGTTTGGCTTCTCTGTGTTCATATCTGTGTCCAGGTGCAGCATTTGCATACTGTGTGGCTGTCTCACTCTTCCCAGTATTTCACATCGGTGGCAGTGGGTTTCCATACCTGCCAGGCTCAGCTGTGATAACTCACATTTATAGAGCACTTAATGTCTGCGTCCTGGCCAGATTCCTACGGTAAAGCCCTAATCCCCAAGGTGATGGCATTTGCAGGTGGGGCCTGTAAAGAAGTGATTAAGGTTAAGTGTGGCCCTGGTCCCCTTATAAGGAGTATCCTTTTAAGAAGAAGAAGAGCCCTAACCAGTTTGGCTCAGTGGATAGAGCGTAGGCCTGCAGACTGAAGGGTTCCAGGTTCAATTCTGGTCAAGGGCATGTACCTTGGTTGCGGGCACATCCCCAGTGGGAGGTGTACAGGAGGCAGCTGATCGATGTTTCTCTCTCATCGATGTTTCTAACTCTCTATCCCTCTCCCTTCCTCTCTGTAAAAAAATCAATAAAATATATTTTTTTAAAAAAGAAGAGAGACCAGAGTCCCTCACCCTTTTCACATGTGAAGACACAGCAAGAGGACAGTCATCTGCAAGACAGGCAAAGGAAGGGCCTTCACCAGAACCCCATCTTGCTGGCACCCTGACCTTAGACTTCTAGGCTCCAGAACTGTGAGACCTAAGTTTCTATTGTTTAAGCCATCCAATAGATGTATTTTGTTATGGTAGCCTGACCCGACTAAGACAGAGAGCTGCGCTAATCTTTGCCTACATACGCCAATCCAGATGTGTTGATTCATTCCAACTTTGCTCAGGTAGGCACACAGCTATTGACTTGAACAAAACATAAGAAGTGCCCTAGCTGGCTTGGCTCAGTGGATAGAGCATCAGCCTGTGGACTGAAATGTCCCAGGTTCGATTCCGGCCAAGGTCACATGCCTGGGTTGTGGGCTCAATCCCCAGTTCGGGGTGTGCAGGAGGCAGCCAATCAATGGTTCTCTCTCATCATTGATGTTTCTGTCTCTCTCTCTCCCTTCCTTTCTGAAATCAATAAAGAAATATATTTTTTTAAAAAGCATACTTAGTGAAGCAGTGGATGACTCAAGGTGGCTGGGGAGGTTGGAGAGATATCTTTGAAGTATAGGAAAGTCAGGGACATTGGTGTCCCCACCTGTCCTTGTATGCTCATTGTATTTCAGGTCAGAGGATCTCAATTTGTTTTGAAATTAGTCCTCTTTAAAACGGTACACTTTAAATTGTAAATTTTTATATCATGTGAAATTTACCTCAAAGGAATGTTTAAAATGCTTTGTTACATCAAAGTAGGGGCATGGATAAGTAAAATGTGATTTTTATACAATAGAATACTTTATAGCATTGATGACAGATATATAAATATGAATAGATCTTCAAAAAATAATGTCAAGGAAAAGGTGAAGGTTGCAGAGAGATACCACTATAAGTAGATAAAAACACACAAAACAAAATATATGGATATATACACATTACTTTAGTGATAGGTAGAATAAAATCATGCATTAGAACAACGGTTCTCAACCTGTGGGTCGCGACCCCTTTGGGGGTCGAACGACCCTTTCACAGGGGTCACCTAAGACCATCAGAAAACACATATATAATTACATATTGTTTCTGTGATTAATCACTATACTTTAATTATGTTCAATTTGTAACAATGAAAATACATCCTGCATATCAGATATTTACATTACGATTCATAACAGTAGCAAAATTACAGTTATGAAGTAGCAACGAAAATAATTTTATGGTTGGGGGTCACCACAACATGAGGAACTGTGTTGAAGGGTTGAGGCATTAGGAAGGTTGAGAACCACTGCCTTAGAAAGATAAAATACATGGAATTGGGAAGGGGTTAAAAGGGATATTTTAATGGTTTTGATTATTTTTGATTTAAATATAATCAGACTCAAAATAATCAAACATTCACTTTTGTTAATTTTAAATTGTGAGTTCCTAGGCATTGGTTATGTTATCCTCTATTATGTCTATATATAAAAGGCTACCTGACTGTCCAACCATCAGACCGGCCAGTACATATGACATGCACTGACCACCAGGGGGCAGACGCTCAACGCAGGAGCTGCCAAACTGTGGTGAGAGGAGGAAGCCCAATTCCTCATGGGACCATGCAATTCCACTTTCGGCCATGGGTTATGTTGCTGGTGGGGCACTGTCTGCCCAAATCTGGTTTACTGCACACTGGCATTTGCGTTCCACACCCTGTATGACAGCAACTTTGCGAGTGCCATCTCACACTCCAGGACCTCTATCTATCTATCTATCTATCTATCTAAAAGGCTCTGTTGTTGTTATATCATGTTGTTATGGTTTATTTATTAATTAATTTGTATATTATTTTCATGTATAGTTTACTAATTTTCTTTCATCTCTGACACTTCTATTATAGAGAAAGGGTGAATAATGATAATAAAATATTTCTTCTAATTAATTTCCTTTCAATGTGCATGAATCCATGCACTGGGCCACTCGTCTTTATATATTTAATTCTTTCACTCAAAATAATGCTTGTAAAAAATAATGCTTGTATATGCATAGAAAACTTCTAGAAAGTTCAAAGAAATTGGCTGCAGTGCTGGATTTGGAGAGAGGAACTGGTAGACTGGGGGATCAGAAATAGGAATGAAACTCATTTCAGCTACTTGAACTTGGGGAAGTTACTTAAAATTTCTGTGCTTCTTTAAATCTCATAAAAGGTAATAGTAGAACCTACTAGTAATTATACGGATATAATGAGTGAAATGAATTAATGCATGAAAAGTACTCAGAACAATCCAGGGCATAAAATTTGTGCTTAGTAATTAGTAGCTGCTATCTGTATTATTCTTACACTAGCAGCCCGGTGCATGAAATTCGTGCACATTAAAAGGGAACTAATTGCCCTAACCGGTTTGACTCAGTGGATAGAGCATCGGCCTGCAGACTCAAGGGTCCCAGGTTCGATTCTGGTCAAGTGCATGTACCTTGGTTGCGGGCACATCCCCAGTGGGGAGTGCGCAGGAGGCAGCTGATCAATGTTTCTCTCTCATCGATGTTTCTAACTCTCTATCCCACTCCCTTCCTCTCTGTAAAAATCAATAAAATACATTTTTTTAAAAAGGGAATTAATTAGCAGAGATATTTTAATATTGCTATTTGCCCTTTCTCTATAATAGAAGTGTGAGAGATGAAAGGAAATTAGTAAAATGTATATGAAAATCATATATAAATTTATTAATAAATAAACAGTAACAAAAGGATATAACAACAACAGAGGCATGATATAAAAACAACGAAAACATGATATGAAAACAACAGTGATGCAAACAATGACTGATAAAGTGATTAAACTTATTCTAATATCTCCCTGTACACCACATTAAGAGTGAAAACACTTTTAGAGTGCTTGACTAATTTCCCTTGTGATGAAGTACTTAGAACTTTAACCATAACCTCACATGCTCTTCAAACTCAAGAGAAAGTGACATATAACTGACTATGTGCAAAAACCGGTTCAGGTAGGAATATGCCTACTTTGTCTAGAGTTTGTTCTTATGATTTATTAATAGTCATCACAAATGCTGGCATCATGGGAAACCGTCGTCGAATCAATTTAAATGGGAGGCCAGTGTCAGATGGGGACAAATTAATTCTTGGAATCAGAACAGCCTCTCCCTCTGTAGATCCTGTTAATACTTCAGCTTCAATAATGTTAGGTGGTAATCTTTTGATGATAAATCTAGTACCATTACAAAGACCCCATTTACTATTGAGATTTCTCAATAGCATGATGATTGCACCCATTTTCAATTTTAATTTATGACAGGGCATTCCCGAAGGAGTAATACTATTAAGAAATTCAATGGGAAATTTTTCCTTTTCAGCATCATCTGTAGAATCAATGGAATCATCACTCAAATATGTGTGAAAATCTCCATCGAGTATATCCAAATTTTCTTCATTTAATTTTTGAACAGGCTCATTTTTGGACAAAGAATTGCATGTTTAGATATATTTTTAATATTATTGATAGCAATGGTTCTCAACCTTGGCTGCACATTAGAATCACCTGGGAATCTTTTAAAAATCCTGCTTCCTGGTCCTCATCCTCTGGAAATTGTTTCTTTGTTATGGGGTGGGGCCACAACATTAGTAACAAAGAAACAGAATTAAAACTTTATTGTGGGGAGCAGCTACAGTGTTTGGACAGGTTCAAGCCGTGGACTGATGAGAGGGCACAGTGGTCTCATTGCCACGTGCAAGTCCCAGCTTGGAGGGCAGCGCCCTCCCAGCACAATTATAGCCAACAGCTGTAGTTGTAACCTTGAACCTATTGTCCGAACACGTGACCCCATGTGCCTGAGTGATGTAGGCTTGATAGAGTTCAGATGCATGCAGTTTCTTTACTTTAAGTAGAGATAATAAAAGACTTATCGTGGTGCCTAAATGACATAATACATATAAAATACCAAGCATGGTGCCTAGCACATAGGAGAGCTTGTTTTTGTTTTTAAAAGACGGTTATTATTGTGTTGTTGTCATCATCATGACCATCATGATTATCATAAATGGCACCTCCATTTTTCAGCTGAGTCACCTGGAGCAAATTAATCAACATCTCTCAGCTTCAGTTTGCTTGCATAAAATGGTGGGATAAAACAATATATTCTGTATAGAGTTGCTATGGAGATTAAGTGAAGTTATATTTTTTATTGTGGGTTTGTGTGTGTGTGTGTGTGTGTGTGGACTAACACAGTTGTTTGTTTCTGTCTACCTGTCTCTGTCCTCAATCCATCCACCCATCCATCTATCCTCCCATCCACCTATTCATCCATCCATCCATCCATCCATCCATCCATCTATCTGTGCTTATATCCATCCATCTATCTTTAACATTTAATGAATAGAGTTCATATTCTTCTATACTTGATTAACAAAACAGTGCTGGAAAATTTCCTGTACAGGTAATTGTTTTTAACAGAGTAAAAAGGAATGAGTTTCGAAGAAGTTCAAAGGCCTTCTTTGATATTCATGTATTCCAGAAAAAATTCTCAAATAATGCATATAAATGAAGGAAGCTTTAACCTGCAATAATTAAAGGAAAATTATTGGTTTTGAGTTATATTGAAACTGTGGGTTTATTACATTTCCTGTGCCTTGAAGTTAGAATATAAAATAAAGGCAAGGTCAGGGAGATTGCCTCTACTTAAAGGTTACTCCTAATTAATAATTTTTTGAATTAAAAAATTGTTGGTGTTTTCTTGCCAGTGGCACTGAGGCTAGCTGAGAAATCATTAATAATTCTGGAAGCTTTGAAGCCTGAAGCCAGGAATACTTCTTGTTTTTTCAATGCAGTTGCCCTTCTCACAGCATCCTTGCAAGCAGTCCGTCAATAAATATTCAAAACTTCATGGTTGCATTGCGATAAGCCACAGAAATATCCTTTGGTTTAATATTCTTTGTTATTCTGGTCACTGGCATCTGCCTGAGACCACACACTGATTTCTCCCTCCGGTGACACAGAGACCCAGTTTCCCCTCATATTCCAGCCCGTAAACAGGCAGACATAATGGTTCAAGTGCTTGGTTGAGTCCAATACTAAAATCTTTTGGATTAACTGGGAATTGAGTGTGAAATTGAGTGTGAAAATGAAAGAACAGGAAGTGGACCTAGAATTGAATCCTGAGAAACCGATCTTTGGAGTCAAGTAGAAGAGGAAGAGCAACAATAGGTGTAAAGGCATGGTGATGAAGGAGAGAGGAGGAGAACAATGTTCTAGAAGCCAGCAGAGCCCAGCACTTCAAGCAGAGTCTGAATAAAAACCATCAGAATATGGGCATTGATTTGACAACATGGAAGTCATTGGTAGTATTGGCAAGAGAAATTTCCATGGGGGTTGGGGGGAGAAGGGAAGGGTGCTAAGGTGGAGAGGTGAATGGAAAGTGAGGATGTGGGCAAAATACATGCTTTTTTTTTTTTGGCATTTCATAATTAAATAAAAGAAATAATTTTTAAAGCCAATATCAAAAACTGTATTTGGAGTCAGAACTGAAAGCAACAAATGAACACACACGAAAAACAAACAAACAGAAACTCAGAGTCACAGACAACAGTATGGTAGTTATTAGAAGGGTGTGGGGCATAGTTAAAGGTAAAGGTGGTCAAGTATATGGTGATAGAAGATTTGACTTTGGGTGCCACAATGCAATATATAGATGATGTAGCTTAGAATTGCACACTTGAACCCTATACGCTAGTAATCTTATTAACCAAGGTCACTCCAATAAATTTAATTTAAAAAAACAAAAAAATCCCATAAAAATAAACACAAAAAAACTTATTTGGGTACACACACACACACACACACACACACCCCTCACATTTCATTTAATGGATGATATGGGCTATGAATGCAGGTCCAATCCATAGGCTCTCAATGCTGCTCCCACCCTACCCTGCCCACCTTTCCAGGCACCATGCTATCCTTTTATAACTTTTTGTACCTTTAGTAATTATGTATTCCTTTGTTACTCTCCTTCTGAGACATCATTTTTAAGGTCAACACTACTGTTCTCTTTGGAGACACTGCTCTCAAGACTCATTGCACAGTAGAGTAAGGCCTTTCTTCCTTCCTTCCATGCCCCTTACCTGACCATATGGTAAGAAGAAAAGTTCTTCCTATGTTGTACAGGGCTCTACATGACCACCTGGCTCCTGGCCCCTCTCCAAACCTCTCGTGTTACTTTCCCCCTTGTCACAGTCCTATTGGCTTCCCTGGGGATCCTGAAATATAAAAATATCTGCTCCAGGGCCTTTGCACCTGCTCTTCTCTCTGCCTTAGACATTTCGCCCAATAAGTTACATGGTTTACTCCCTAACTTCATTTGTAACTCTGCCCAAAAGTCACCCCCTCAAATGTTACCTTCCCTAAGATTCCCAGCAACTCTTGTCTCTGCCCCTTACTCTGATTTATATTTTTCATAGTACTTATATCTCCTTGGTTATATTGTTTATTTGGTATTTGTTTATTGACTATTTCTCTACTGCTCTTCTCACACCCAAAAGTGAGCTTCATGTGTTAGTCACTAGAGTGAAAAGGTCCAGGTACAAAGTAGGTATTCAATAAGTAGTTGTTGATGGAATAAAAGAATATTGCTGATTTTTTTCTGACTTTAAAATGTTTTTATCATCTTTTATCTTTATTCAAAGTTACTAAGTAAAGCACCACAGAGTCCTGGATTTGGGGGACACCTCAAAGAGCACCTAGGTCAGTATCTTCCACCAATTCTATATTATTAGGTGAATCTGTGAAAAAGAAGTTCCAGAAGCATGTTTAGAAAGTGCTGCAAATTCCGCCATTAGAGAAGTACAATGTACATTAACATAGGCTGGCAAGAAATTTTACCAGAAAGAAAGTAGTTTAACCCAGTACCAACTGGGCAGTTTGCTAAAAGATATTTTCTGATGATGACATATTTTATTTCTCTAGACATTTCTATGGTACTCTTATCATGGGGAATAGATAGAAATGCATAAAAGCACAATACAGCATAGCGGGGATCAGTGGGCTACCGTAAATAAGAGCACAGACTCTGAGGCCAGGTCTGCTTTGGTTATATTCTGGCCCGATGGCTTCCAGCTGTGTAATTCTGGGCAAGTTATTTAATCCCTCTGTGACTCAGTTTCCACGTGTGCAAAGTGAGGATGAAAACAGTAGAATCTCAGCAAGTTGGAATGAGGATTAAGTGGGTTAATTCATATAAGTAGTTAAAGAAATGCCTGATTTATGCCTAGCCAGAGTGGCTCAGTTAGTTGAGCATCATCCTGTGCACCAAAAGGTTGCCGGTTTGATTCCAGGTCAGGGCACTTAACTGGGTTGCAGGCTCCATCTCCAGTTGGGGCATATATGGAAGGCAGTGAGTGGATGTTTCTCTCACATCTCTCTCTCTCTCTCTCTCTCTCTCTCTCTCTCTCTCTCTCTCCCCCCCCCCCCAGCATGTCATTAGGGGAAGATTTAAAAAAAAATACCTGACTTATAATAAGCACCACTAGCTTTAACTATTACTACATGTACATTTTTCAATAGATCTAAGTGATCGAATACAATTTGGTCTTCAAACTCTTTATATGGGTCCCATTCTGGTGAGGGTCCTCTCCCTGCTTCTTAGATGGCATCTTTGTGTTTGGCCCTCACATGGTGGGAGGGGAATGGATCTCTGTGGGGTCTCTTTTAGAAGGGCACTAATCCCACTCATGAGGGCTCTAATCTCATGACCTAATCACCCTACCAAAGCCCCCACCTTCTGTACTATCGCCTTGGGGGTTAGGATTTCAACATATGAATTTGGTGTGTGTGTGGAGGGGGAAGATGCACAAAATTCAGACTATAGCACTCTGAAAACTGCAAAAAGCAAAGGGGTTTTCACTTCATTAAGCTCTGAAAGCTTAATGATCTCACATGACCTCTTGATTTCTTTATTTCTCACCTATAATCAAACTTTGTTATTTTATTATCAAAATAATAATGATTTCCTGGCTATGCAGATATGCAATTGTCTTCCATAAACATATAGTTTCCCTCTCTCTCTGCTTTAGTATCTGGTCTCTGGCAGTCTATCCTCTGTGTCTTTATTTCTCTCTGTTGTCTGTCTCTACCTCAGCCTGTGTCTGTTTCTATTTTTATGTATATCTCTGTCTGTCTTTGTCTTTATCTCTCCCTCTGCCTTTGTCTGCTTTTCTATATTTCTTTGTCTCTCTCTTTTTCAATGTCTCTGTCGTGCACGCAAAATAATAGGCATGGTGTGTGTGTGTGTGTGTGTGCGTGTGTGTGAGTGTGTGTGTATGAGTGTTTTCCAGACATGACTCTGCTACTTTTTCATCTTATACCAACTCTTCTCTCCCTTTATCACTAGGGGGTGAGGTTCCATTAGACACACATCCATTGTCCTCTTGACCTGAGCTCTTTGAGTTGGGTTAAGTGGAAGATGAGGGTCCCTCTACATGGCTTGTTTTTCTCTAAATTGGCATGGTAAACATGTCAGTGTTTATTTAGCAACGTGTTCAATTTGGAAAGATCCCCCCCGCCCTTGATACCCCATTTAAAATTATCCGTTTGTGGTTCAGTCTTTGTCTTTTTCTTTCTTTTTTTTTTTTTTTTTTTTTTTTGCCACTCAGCCCCACCCAAGCTCTATCACACTTCTCTGCTTTTTCATCATCGTTGGTGCTTTTATTCCCATCCACAGCTTTTGTTGCTACCTAGCAATTTGTTTCAGGGTGTTCAACCTCTGAGAATTGGAAGAGAATAGCACCCAGACAATAAGCGTTGGTTGGAAGGTCCTATCTTCTGTCTGCATTGTTTCTTGGTGGGAAGAATGAAATATAAACCCAGACCCTAGGATCTTCTAATTCATTGTGAGCAGAAAACCTGTGGTCTTCATTTGAAGCAAGGAAATTTGATGCTAGCTTTTTAATCCAGTTTATTCAGAGTGGATTGGAAGCTGATTTTCAGGATATCTGAATAGTATCTAGATTCTAGAAGAACCTGTCATGGAGGGATCTGTTTTTGTGGGTTACAAAAATATCCCGGTAACATGTTGACCTATATAATCTGTCTTTGGAAAGTGGTTTCGACATGTGTGACACATTTAGATTGCCTTATAGAAACACAACCTTTGTTTGACAGTTTTCATATTTTGAACACTCCATGTTGATGTTTTTATCAGATGGGTTGTTTTCGTTGGCAGTGGGAGTTTGCAAACTAATGTAGAAAATAAGAAAGGAAATTAGCTTGAAGCCGCTGAGTATTTGCGACCAGAAGGAAAATGAAGGAGGTACCGGTGTCTAGAAGTAATTACCATCACCGCTACAGTCCTCCATTAGCGCTGGCAAAAGACCCAGGGTCTGACAGTTAAATTAAAGCTTGCAACCTAGTGAAAAAAATTAGCAGCAGAAAGCTTGGATTCTGGTAACATCCCACTGCTTGCCACTTACTGTAGGACTTGACAACTTTGCTCCATTCATAAGATTCATTGGGGGATAAGACTGCTTCGAAGATGTAGAAAGCAAATTCATCTATCACAGGCAGTGTTTACAAAGCAATGACCCAACCAGTTTGCCATTAAAGTACAAGCTCGCTCAGTGAAATTCTCCTTTTATTATGTGGCGTTGGATGATGACTGGAGTCTGGGCTTTGGAGTCAGACAGACCTGAGGGTAAAGCACAGCTCCAACACTGACTGGCTGTGTGTCTTTTGGCTAGTGCTCCTCAGTTTCCTCACCTTCAGAGTATACATATTAATATGACTCACCTAATAAGATTACTGAGGAATAAATAAGAGGATGCATATAACGTGCATAGCATGATGCCTGGCACATTATAATTGGTGACAGTAGTAGTTGTTCTGATTGTTGATTGTTGTTCAAGCAAATGGTAGAGGAGGTGAATTGCAATAGAGTTATTTGGAGGCTTCTTGGAAAAAGTGGAGGTACAGCTTCATTTTGAACTCAGAGTAAGGGTTTGGCAGGAGCATAGGGGTCGAAGAAGAATGGCAACCTTGAAAAGAGGAGAATGCTTCAGCAAAGATCTGGAGGGTGGGAGAGTTTATGGCTTATTCAGGGATTGGAGGAAGGGCAGGGAGCAGGGAATGACCTTGAGCTAATATAGTTTCAAGACCACTTTCTCTGTAATTTCTTACTCACAGGAAGTAGCCTTCTGGAGGAGCCAGGTGGCTTGCTTTAAATTAGTTTCTCTAGTCCAGTTCTTAAGTGTCCAGCCCACAGGGAAGACCCAAGGAAGCTCCAGCACTCAGGTAGTTCACCTTCTTCCAAGACCCTCAGACATATTAACCCTTTCCCCTCACCCTGGCCAATCTGATGGATGAAAAATGGTGTCTTCTGGTTGACTCTCTTTTAGGAAATTAATCAGGCAGTATCTGCTCAGATTAGATATATGAATACCCCTTCTCCCACAAATCTAACTTTGAGGAATCCATCTTATAGAAATAAATGTACTGGGACATAAAGATAAATGTGCTAGCATGTTTATTGTAGTATTATTGAGAATGGCTAAAAAAGGCAGAAGCAAATTCAATGTTGTCCACTGCTAGAGGTGGTTAAATTAACAGACAGATTTTCTCATTCTATGAAATATTATACAGCTTTCATAAGAATTAATTGCATATCCATATATCAACCTGAGCAATTATTATACTATAATGAGAATAGCATAATCCAATTTTTTTAAAAGTAGAACAAATTCATTTATGTGACTGGATATGTTGACATGTGGCTGTGTGAACATAGAAGCAGGTGTGGAAACTCACATCACACTCAGCCTTGTCCCTCTGATGGGAAGGTAGCAGGGACTGAGCGAGAAGGGAGAAACTTGCCCTTTCTTTGTAAAGCCCTGTTTTTGACTTGTCACAAAGCATGCATTTTGTATCTGGAAAGAGAAAATCCAATAAAGTATATTGGCACTTACCTTCTGCACGGGGGACACAATAAAAGAAAAACTGAATGGAAGTGAAGAAAAATTGTGGGAGCCACAAGTATTGGAAAAAAAAGAATGAAAGCAGCTTTTGTTCATTTGTGTGCTGGATTGGCTTAAAATCTGCTTCTGGAGGAAATTTTCTCCTTTCTTACACACCGTAAAGGGAAGCCACAAAGTCAACTTACGTATCTCCGCTTTGGATGGAAACGTCCTTGCATGAGGTGGTCCCTGCTCACCTGCCCAGCCTCACCTCCCACCTGATTTTTACTCATTGGTAATATTGAGCTGCTTATCTGGCGACCCACACTCTACCATCAACACACCCATGTGTTCACACATGTGCACGAATGTTATGTGTTTGCTTTATGTAGTTTCTCGCCTCTCTGTTGTTCCTTAAGCCCAGAACACTCTTCCTACTTCTCATCACCTGATTAATCCCCATTCTCTAAGATTCATCTTGGGAAATATCCCCCCACCCAAGTCTGTGCTAAGCACCCCTCATATGTGCAAGTTTAGCAGCCTAAGTAAACTCCTAGCAGAGCATTTCCACATGAATACGTAGCACTATCTTCCTCTCAAAATGAATCTTCTTTTTCTCTCTCTTGTTCAAACCTTTTTAATTGGGTTTCTGTCCCTTACAAGCAATATTTGCCATCTGAGTCCCCCAAAACACTGTGAATAAGATGAATTTTTAAAAAAATATATTTTATTGATTTTTTACAGAGAGGAAGGGAGAGGGATAGAGAGTTAGAAACATCGATGAGAGAGAAACATTGATCAGCTGCCTTCTGCACACCCCCAACTGGGGATGTGCCCTCAACCAAGGTACATGCCCTTGACCAGAATCAAACCTTTCAGTCCGCAGGCCGACACTCTATCCACTGAGCCATCCCAGTTAGGGCTAAGATGAATTTTTATTTGATTTCTATTTCAGATGAGGAAATGGAGGCTCAGAGTACTTGAGTGACTGGCTCCAGGTCACACAGTGAAGTATTGATAGATGCAAACCTCAAACCCTTATCTCCAGACTCCTACCTTGAGACTTTCCCACTCTACCTGTATTGTAAGTTGCAGAAATATACACACTCCAGGATATTAGCTAGTGACTCTATTTCTGTTACTCAGTTGTGCTTTTTATTCTAGCACAGATTGCCTCAGATAGTCCCACTTAGTGTGCTTCCTGTTGACAAGCTCTCAGGCAGACTACGTGTAATACTCTAATGACCAGGTATATGAGTTAGGAAGCTTTCAGCTTCAAGTAACACGAAAATATAACTTAAAATAGCTCAAGCATTTATGAGATATATCATCTCATGTAAAAAAAAGCTTGTCTCAAGGCATTAGACGGAACTAAAGGCTTCCTAGCAAGAAGAAAAAAAACCTTCATAGACATAGACAAGAGCATGGTGATTACCAGAAGGAAAGGAGATAGAGGGGAGGTAGAAGAGGGTAAATGAGGGACAAGTGGTGAGAGAAGGAGACTTGACTTTGGATGGTGAACACACAATACAATATACAGATGATATATTGTAGACTCGTGCACCTGAAACTAATGTAATTTTATTAACCAATGTCACCCCAATAAATTCAATACAAAAAAGTTTTTTTAAGAGAACTGAAGGATTCCCATCTCTCCTTTCTTCCACCTTCCACTTGTGATTTTTATCATCATGCTACATATTTGCTCGGTGAATTAAGCACGATTCACATGACTCCACTGGGAGGGGACTACTGGAAGCTCCATGCTGGGTATCTCTTGAACCTGCCCTATGAACCTCTTCCTGTTGCTGATTGCAATCTGTGTCCTTTCGCTGTAATAAACCACACTAGTTTAGATAAAGACTTTGATGCGTTCTGTCAGTCCTTCTAGTGATTTATTGAACCTGAGGGTGATCTTGGAGACCCCCAAACTTGGAGTTGGTGTCACTAGTGGGGGTGATCTTGGGGTCCTGAGTGTGCAGCTGATGTCAGAAGTCGGGATGGACTTGGAAACAATTGTCCTTACATCTTATTGGCCTGAGCTGCACCACAGGCTCACTTCTCAGTCAATCACAGGCAAGGGGAGCTGCCATGGGTGCCTTCAACTGATAAATCTTTAGCCCTGGGCTGGTGCAGAGCCTCCCCTGGAACACATGGCCTGTGACTCTTCAGACTTCTGTTAGGGACAAAGAAGAGGGCAGTTCTAGCTGTTGGGGAAGCAGCTAACAGTGGCTACCACAAACTGTTACCATTTTTTTTTCTGCCCAGTAGAAGCAAATACAACACCACAGAGGGACCTTCTACCCCTGCTCTTTGGATCTTTCTCTGCTTCTCATGGACCGAGGGCCAGGGCACTTTTCATTTCAGAGAGCAACACTGATAAACTTGTCAAATGTTCTTACTCACCTGGGGTCCAGCAGGCTTGGAAAAAAGCAGCTTGATCTGACCTTATCCCACGATTGGTATTTGTGCAAAATAAGAACAAAAATATCAATGTAGGAACCTGAGAAAGGTCTTCCTTACCGTGTCTTTTCATCACCGACTGCCTCTCATCAGTTTAGGTCTGGCATCCCCATCAGCTTGCTTTGATTTACAGATTGTTTCTAGAGATACAAGTGCCCAATAAAAATAACAAATTCTTATAATACTGATGTTAATTGGTTAAGTGTCATTATACACTAGGCATTGTGCAAGGGCCATGTAGTTATTATTACATTTAATAAATCTCATTTTAAACCTCATTTAAAACCATAGTGTAAGGTAGGTTTTGATAGTAATTATTTGTATATAAATGAGGAAACTAAGGCACAGAGAGATAAAGTAACTTGTCCATAGTCACACAGCCAGTAAGCACTATAGTCAGACCTGGGAGCTTCTCCGTCAGGGTATGGAGCCATATAGGCTTGGAGAAGAACTCTCTCCTAGGAGCAGTAGGAGTTGGAGCAGAGGATGACTTGTTCATTCTGAAAAAGGCATTTGGAAAAGATTAGAATGTTCCAAACTGCTCTGAGTAGGTTTGTGCTGACTATTCCTGGAGTTTCTTTGAGAACTACCTTGGATTCACCCTTGCCTCAACCAAAGAAGCATTCCTTTGATCTGGTTTGCATCCAGGATTCCATGGAATATTTCATTGGAATGAAACATTTCTTTGTGTTGAGGTCCAGCTCACCTATTTTCACAGCGAGGCATTAATTAGAGACCCAGCGGTTCTCAACCTGTGGGTTGCGACCATCTGAAGCACATAGAGCATATCAGACATTTACATTATGATTCATAACAGCAGCAAAATTACAGTTATGAAATAGCAACGAAAATAATTTTATTGTTGGGGGTCACCACGACATGAGGAACTCTATTAAAGGGTCATGGCATTAGGAAGGTTGAGAATCACTGGCACTTAGACCAATCAATTAAATTGCTCTGACCTTCTGTTTCCTCGTCTCTGAAATAGGGACAATAATAAATACCTTAGTGAGTGGTTATAAGATTCAAATGAGATGATATCATGGAAATGACAAAAATATAAAACATTTCATAGACAGTATTTGAATATGCATCTCCAAAGTGCATAGCAAGATTGAACAAAAACATCCTAGTAAAATTTGAATTTCCTTCAGAGTAGGAGTGGTACTTGTCTGAAGCACTGAAGTTTTGAGAAAGTTTGTGAAACAGATGATTACATTTTCTCAAGTCTCTTGCTGTAAAGAAATATCACTATGTCCCTAATTTATACAAAGATATAAAGTAAAAGAAAGTAGAAAATATGTTACATTTTATGACTTGGTGATTTTAACTTTTGGGAGCTGGATTATCACTGTAGGATTAGACAAGAAAATGATGCTTGATGATAATATTTCCATTGTGTCAGTGCCATAATTTAAAAAAATAAGACTGTGATGCCTTTCATTTTCACAATTTCATCTACTTTCGTGAAATCTGAGAATTCAGAGATCTGTACCTAGGCCATTATCAGGTACTGAAATCATTGTCTTATAATCTTTGTCATTGTACTAATAGCTACAGAGTTGTCTATGGTTTAGGCATTTCCTTGTGGCCAAAAGATTACACAATGGTGTAATCAGGGATGCATGCAAGCTAATTACCTGTGGTTGAATTTTGATTCAGATTCAGCTTCTCTAATAAGAGATTTCACATTAGGTTTTGTGCCACTATGTGGAGCTTTTTCTTGCATGTTTATGAATGTGTGTGCATATGTGGGAATGTTAATGATAGGATATGTGAAAGCTGTCCAGGGAAAAGCTGTCTGAAGGTCTCTATTCAAAAGCTGAAACTGTTAAAAATATTTCCCACCAGCATGTGGAATCTGGTCTGCAAGTCAAAAAGCCTGGGTTTCATTTTGCTTCTGTCAGTTTACTGCTCTGTGTCCTTGGGAGAGTCATCCCTCTCTGGGCCTCAGTGTTCCCATCTGTAAAATGAGCGTGTTCGGTAGAACAGAGCTTTTGCAATTGAAGTTACTACTTTTCTCCACCTGGTCTTTCCTTCTCTTCCTCCAGCCCCACAGTTAGGCCAATTCAAAATATTCCACTCCAAACACCTTCTCTTTGACCTGTCACATCCCAACCCATCACCTTCTGCTGACTTGACTTTTAATGGCATCACCCCTGTTATAGGATAATTTCTCAGAAAAGGTAACATCTTGACTCCCATACTGACATATGTGTACTGGGTTGAATAATATCCCCCCAAAATTCATATCAACTCAGATTCTCTGAATTTGATCTTATTTTGGAACAGGATCTTTGCAGATGTAACCAAATTAAGATGAGGTCCTACTGAATTAGGGTGGCCCCCAAATGCAATGACTGGTGCCCTATTAGAGGAGGGAAATTCGGAGATAGATACACAGAATCAGAATGATGTGTCTACTAACCAAGGATTGCCAGCAACCACAAGAAACCAGTAAGAAGCCAGGAAGGACCCTTCCCTAGAACCTTTAGAGGGAGCACGACTTGGGGGCACCTTGATTTCAGACTCCTATCTTTCCATAAGAAGTGAAAGAATAAATTTATGTTATCTTATGCCACCCAGGTTGTGGTAATTTGTTACAGCAGCCTAGTAAAGTCAAATATATGTGTTAAGGATTTTATTTGACTGGTTCAATAATGAAGAATCCAGGAAGTAAACAGTTCAAAGAAGCACACATTTCCAGAGAGTAAAGGAAAGTTGAGGTGCATGGGCAAATGGATACACAGTTCGTTGGCTTTTTTACAGGGGTGAGGGGAGAGCGGTTGGGGAGTGGTCCCTTGACTGGACATAGTTCATTTACATGTAAACCAGAATTATTTTCATTGCCTTCAGTTATCTACAGCTCGCAAAGTTGTAAAGTAGCTCCTATGAAGCTTAAAAGCTTAGAAGGTGTACCCTACACAGTGCAGAGTTTTCCCCTGAGGAACAAATGTTCCCTTCTTCACTCGGGCTTGGAAGCTCAGGGTCATTTTTTATTTCCCTTCTCTGTAGCACTTCTTGATGCTCTTCTCTTGCACATTTTTCCTTTTCTGGCTCTCACCTAGTTTAGATGCCTCTTCCTAGATCATTCCTTGAGTCGCCCTGATCCCAACTGTCCTTTTGAGGCCCAGAACTGACCCCAGGTTCCTGTCACTTTAAGGATCAAGGGCATTTAGTGGGTTGAATATCATCTCCCCCAAATTCACTTATACCTGGAACCTCAGAATGTGACCTTTTGGAAATAGGGTCTTCAAGGATGCAATTGATTAAGGATCTTGAGATGGAATCATCCCAGGATCAGGATGGGCCTAAATTCAATGACTCGTGTCCTTGTAAGAAGAGGAGAGGGCACAGAGAGGAGGCCCACAGACACACAGGGCGAAGGCCATATGAAGACAGAGGCAGAGATCGGAATGATGCTGCCACAAGCCTAGGAATGCCAGGCGTCACCAGAAGCTGGAAGAGGTAAAGAAGGCCTCTCACCTACAGCCCCCAGAGGGCATGTGGCCCTGACAACACCTTCATTGTGGCTCACTGATATTGATCTCTTACTTCTGGCCTCCAGAACTGTGAGACAACAAGTGTCTGTTATTTCCAGCCACTAAGTTTGAGGTAATTTATTATGAAAACCCTTGGAAAATAGTTCAATTTAATTTTACAGACTTTTGCTGAGGATGTACTGTGTGGCTTCCAGCCTTGTGTCAGGCATTGGAAACTGCTGATCAGGAGCTCTGGTCACCATTGATAATACTTGGTAGTGACCACACAATATGGGCTGGTTTGTCCTTTTTGTTGTTTCTAAATGGACTCTCTCTTCTATTGTATCATTTGGATTTTATCAGTGTAATGGACCCTCTTGTAGGCAAACCCTGTCCACCCCTTACTGCAAATGCTGCTGTGGCAACTGCTTGAGAGCAGATGCCAACAGTCTTTAACTGAACAGCTCTTACCCTTTAAGGCTAAGACCTATCTCTGGTTTCCAGCTTTCAGGGCTTCTCTGACACC
This sequence comes from Myotis yumanensis, assembly GCF_028538775.1. Lineage (NCBI taxonomy): Eukaryota > Metazoa > Chordata > Mammalia > Chiroptera > Vespertilionidae > Myotis > Myotis yumanensis. The sequence continues at coordinate 91,206,963 of NW_027223755.1, forward strand.
ATGGTAGTGACTCGAGTGGCCTACAGGAACTGACTGGCATTCAACTGGCACTCAGGCATGGTGTGTGTGTGTGTGTGTGTGTGTGTGTGTGTGTGTGTGTGTAATGCTCATGGGACTACCATGCACAATGGGCTCGGTAGATGAATGCTTCCCAATGTTTCTTCTGTGTACTAAGCTCCATCAGATGGGGGCCACCTGCTAGTGCATCTTTGTATGCCTTCCCTTTTCCATCTTCCTCTTCCCTGGACCCTCACTCCAACTCCTTACAATCAATTCCCAAATAAGTGACCTGCACACAGGCCTTTTCCACTCTGAGTGCTCTCAGGAGACCCAGGTTAAGACTGCATTCCACTCCCCTTGCAGTGCCTTCCTCTGTCAGATCTTCCTTCCATGTGACCTTAGGCTTTACTCATCATGTGCAAGTCGCCCCCCTCTTTGCCTTGGGCCTGTCATATTGGGCCACTTACTCCTGGGCCAGGCCATGTTTTTGTTCTCCTGATCATAATGGAATCAAAGTATGAAATATGAGGAGACTGAAACCAGTTGAAGGATTTCACCAGACATTGATGTCATAGTTGTTAAATGCCAGGGGTTGCTCTGGACAGCAGAATGGTGCCTTCATCGTCTGCAGCTCAGATTCTTCAGATGCCTCTGGGGGACTGCAGCAGGAACGTGTGTGTGTGTGGGGGGGGGGGGGCATTCCCACCTCTTTATTCTTTCCTTTGGGCAGAAATTCAGAGCCCTTAGTGACTCCAATTATAGTGTTATATTCGTTTTCTGTTGCTGCTGCAACAAATTACCATGAACTAATGGCTCAGAATAGCACGAATATATTATCTTACAGCTCCGGAGGCCAGAAGCCCTAAAATCAAGCTGTTGGCAGAGCTGTATTCCTTTTGGAGGTTTCAGAGAATTGTTTCCTTGTCTTTTCCACCTTCCTGAGACCCCCTGCATTCCTTGACTGTGGTCCTTCCCTCTATCTTCAAAGAGCAGCACTCCAATCACCAATTCCATCATCACATCTCCTTCTCTGGCTCTGACCTCCAGCATCCCCCTTATGAAGACCACTGTGGTTACATCGGGCTCAGCCAGGTAATCCAGGATGATCTCCCCATCTCAATATCTTTACCTTAATCGCTTCCTTTAACATATTCACCGGTTCTGGGCATGAGGGCATGGGAATCTTGGGGGGTGGGGGGGGGGGGCAGTGTTTAACCTACCACACGTTTCCTTTTACCTTATTTGTGACATTGGTGAACAACTTTTATTATCTATCTATCTATCTATCTATCTATCATCCATCCATCCATCCAATGTTTGTCTATGACATCGGTGGAAAGTTCTTTATTCTACAATTGATCTGTCAACTTACTTACATATCTACTCATTTTTCTGACCATGATTCTTAAATAATGAAGGACTTTTTTACCTGGCATAATTATCAAACAAAATGAAATTTGAACAAAGAACTTCCAGACAATAAAAATTTCTTCCCCTCTACAGAGGAGCAAGATAATTTTAGAAATGACACCAGGACTCTGGAGCATCTTGTTCAAAAGTAACATTCTTTCCAGGAGGAAATATTATGGGGAAGTTCCAGGTTGTCTCAGGACTTCACAAGATCACTGCTCACCAAACTGAGTTCAAAATGAGGTTTCTGCTAAAAGATACTGAACTACTGGTCAGTTGTTAATTAATGCAATGTGGCGGAGATCTTAATATTTGGCTCATTCTCTTCCAGTCCTTGTGGGTAGCCATTTCCCTCTTGGGTTTGCCAAAAGAAAAAAGTAACAATTCCAACATGAGTGACTTAAACAAGAAGGGACTTATTATTTCCCACCAAAAGAACATTTGGAATAACAGAGGATCAGACATGTCTCAGCAGTTTGTAAGTCTCTGCTCACTACCAGATTCCCATCTAGTGGTTCTTCTCGTTCCTATTGAAGTTGTTCTAGTGATTCTGATCACTAGAACATGATAGTGATCTCCAAAGCCTGGCTCTGTTGGTTGTGTGATGTAGAGACGTTAGAGTCACTTCCAATGCTACAGTGTCATGGTGTCTAGAGAAAGTGAACATTTTCTATTCAAAATGACCTCTGGTCACTTATTCATTGGTCAGCCTGAGCGTGAGAATTAATCATTCAGTTGATAGCCAGAGGGGAATGTGTCACCAAGACAGGGCCACACTTCTCCAAGCCAGGAAAGGCAGGATTGATACCTCCAATGAGAACATTTATTGGTGTGGTTTCCCATGTTGGTGAGGGAGGCAGGAAATTCAGATTATAACTGAGGACCAGAGAGTTCAGGAAGTAATTCGTTCCTGTTCGTTGGCATTTACTGAGACAGCATCATTATGGACTGAGAACCAGTCTATTTTTTCCCCCTACAAAGGCCAATTTATAAGGGGAAGGGTTATTGTAGATGCATTACCCCAGGACTTAGTGTAGCAGCTTCTAAGGGTTTGTGTCTTGGTAGGTGCATGACAACTAAACATTTGAAGAAAGCAATAATTTTAGACAGAAATTTTTACCCCAAGCAGTTAACCTGGGCAACTACAGACTCCCTCAAAACCCTAGGTGGTTTTTCATTTTTTCCCCACCTGGTCTTTGTGGTTAATCCTCTCCACTCTGGCTATTCTACAGACTATTCTACAGGTATTCTATTACCTGCTAATCCTTCTTTTACCTCCACTTAGATCTACTTTTCTTTAAAATCATCTCCTTGATCAGAAACATTAATTAAACAGGGCCCAGCTTTCTTGGTCAGGTCCAAGGCTCCATTTCTTGTCTTTTCTCTTACTTTTTACCTGAAAGTTTCAGCTATTTCCTACGTCTATGACTTTGGTCAACACTTATTTTAACTTAGAACTTGTGTACCCATCCTTTGTCTACAAATTCCTATCTATTCTACAATGGACAGTTCAAGTGCTTTCTGCTTCCAAAAGTGTCCCAGGATGTTCTCAACCAGAGGAAGACTTTCACTCCTTGAAACTTTTCTTCTTAGTGTTTCTGTAAGCTTTTCTTCTTAAATATTGCTTCTGGGAAATGTTAGGCTCATCGCCGACTATGATTTTTTAAAACGTGTTTTAGACTCACATGTCATAATTTCCTTAAAAGGTTGACTTACTATGAATAACTTCAATTTAATATGGTCTGGACCAGCAATCCTTGTCCACTTAGAATGATTCAATTAGCTAGGATGACATATTTTGTGTAAAAAAAAATATTGTAGCAGTTTTTAAGCATTTTTTTGGAACTCATTTAAATCATGAACTCTTGATCAAACCAAGATGGCGGCATAGGTAAACACCGGAAATTGCTGCCTCGCACAACAAATTCAAAAATACAACTAAAAGACAAAATGGACATCATCCAGAACTACAGGAAGGCTGGCTGAGTGGAAATTCTACAACTAGAAGAAAAGAGAAAAGCACACTGAGACTCAGAGGAGCTGCGGAAGTAAAGTGCAGAGGTACGGAGGCGGACGCGGCAAGGGCTGGCAACTGAGGACATGGCTGTCTTTTAGAATTGGGAGGGAGTCACAAGCCCCCGACTGCTCTGAACTCCAGTTCTGGGTGAGTCTCTGGGGACCCAGACTCATACAGGGAGAAACTGGACTGTCTGGCAGCGGGCAGAACTCGGAACTCGAGGGCGGCTTTCTCTCAGAGGTGCTTGCAGCAATTACCGGGACACTGAGACACGGGGCCCTTTAGGTCAGGGCTGAGGATCAGCCATAGCTGCTTGCTCTGCCCTGTTGATTCCCTGAGACCCCGCCCCTCCCAGGCTGTGGCAGAGGCTTTTGCATATGAATGCCCTGGCCCTTTGCAATCTGAAAATTACCTAACAAACTGCAGCTGGGCCAGACAGACCCAGAACTTCCAAGAGAAGGCCCAAGGCCTCACAGCAGCTTGCATTGCTTCACAGCTGGGCCTCATCTGGGCACCTTCAAACCCCAAACAAGGAAGGGGAATCTGCAGACCTCTTCGTAGCTCCTGCTGGGTAGCCTCAGGAAGAGGCTAAATTATCACCTCCTTAGAGATCCAAGAGCCAGTGTACCCAGTGGTCAGAGTGGGACCATCCAGATTACAACTCCTCAGATCCATAAGGGACACACTCAGGGGGCAGACTCAGTGAGCACCAAAGCCCCACTGAAGCAAGTCTTGCCCCATAAGGGTGTCTTAAGCACAGAAGTTCTCCCACCGTAAACACAGCTGATTCTCACAGCCAAGTGGCCTGGAGGTTAATTCCTCCCAGTGATACTTACAACAATCAAGGCTTAACTACAACAGGACTGTGCGCAAAGCCCACAAAGGGGTGCACCAAGAGTGTCCACCTCAGGTAATTGGGGAGGCTGAGCCACTGGGCCCTATAGGACACCTAGCACACAAAACCACTCTACCAATGCAGGAAAGCATAAAAAATGCAGAGACAAAGAAACAGTTCACAAATGACAGAAATGGAGGAAAGCAAACAACTGGATATAGAGTTCAAAACCACGGTTATAAGGTTTTTCAAGAATTTTCTAGAAACTGCCGATAAATTTAGTGAGACCCTGGAGGATATGAAAAAAGACCAACTAGAAATTAAGCATACACTGACTGAAATAAAGAATAATATACAGAGATCCAACAGCAGACAAGAGGATCGCAAGAATCAAGTCAAAGATTTGAAATACGAAGAAGCAAAAAATACTCAACCAGAAAAGCAAAAAGAAAAAAGAATCCAAAAATATGAAGATAGTGTAAGGAGCCTCTGGGACAACTTCAAGCGCACCAACATCCAAATTATAGGGGTGCCAGAAGAAGAGAGAGAGCAAGATATTGAAAACCTATTTGAAGAAATAATGACAGAAAACTTTCCCTACCTGGTGAAAGAAATAGACTTACAAGTCCAGGAAGTGCAGAGAACCCCAAACAAAAGGAATTCAAAGAGGACCACACCAAGACACATCATAATTAAAATGCCAAGAGCAAAAGACAAAGAGAGAATCTTAAAAGCAGCATGAGAAAAATAGTCAGTTACCTATAAGGGAGTACCCATAAAACTGTCATCTGATTTCTCAACAGAAACTATGCAGGCCAGAAAGGAGTGGCAAGAAATATTCAAAGTGATGAATACCAAGAACCTACAACCAAGATTACTTTACCCAGCAAAGCTATCATTCAGAATTGAAGGTCAGACAAAGAGCTTCACAGATAAGAAAAAGCTAAAGGAGTTCATCACCACCAAACTGGTATTATATGAAATGCTGAAAAGTATTCTTTAAGAAGAGGAAGAAGAAAAAGGTAAAGATAAAAATTATGAACAGCAAATACGTATCTATCAACAAGTGAATCTAAAAGCCAAGTGAATAAAAAATCTGATGAACAGAGTAAACTGGTGAATATAATAGAACCAGGGGTATAGAAAGGGAGTGGACTGACAATTCTTGCGGGGAAAGGGGGGGTGGGGATGCAGGAAGAGACTGGACAAAAATCGTACACCTATGGATGAGTACAGTGGGTGGCGGGGGTAAGGGCAGAGGGTGGGATGGGAACTGGGTGGAGGAGAGCAATGGGGGGGGGGGGGGAGAGGAACAACTGTAATAATCTGAACAATAAAGATTTAATTTTTAAAAAAGTGATTACAGGGGGAGAAGCAAGATGGCGGCGATATAGGCAGACGCGTCCCAGGTCTTGTCCCGGAGCAAACGGAGTAAGCAGCTGAAACTAATAACACCCACCCCGAATTGGCAAATTTACTCAGCTGGTGAGACGGTTTGCAGCCGGGAAGGGCAGACCTCCCCTGGAAAGGTTAAAAACCAGGGATCTGGGCAGGAAAGTTTGCCAGACCTGAGCCCAGAGGGTCGGAAGGAGACCGCATGGCAGACAGCCGCGTCTCTTGGGACAGACACAGACCCTGACCAGGGTAAGGAGTTCCGCGGGTTTGCTGGTGCCAGGAGATTTGAGATTTGGATTTTGTGATTGCGGAGAACTGAGACTAAAGGGGGCATCCTGAGGAACTGATCAGACCATGCAGTGCCCATAAGAGAGGAGCATTTCCCAGACCATGCAGTGCTGGTAAGAGAGGAGCGTTTCCCAGACCGCAGCTGTACGTGAAGCCTCCCCCCACCAGCCAGAAGAGCCAACACAGCTGTGAACAACACCCACAAGAGGAGCTGCTGCCAACTGGAAAGCAGCTGCTACCGCAACCGTCTGAGCAGCAACCACAACCCAAGGAGCCCCTGCCACCCAGGGAGCAGCCACTGAACATCTCAACATCTACATATGTCAGCGAGATCAAACATGGGTAGGCAAAGAAACCCCCAACGGAAAGAAAAGGAGGACTCGCCAGAAAAGCAGCTAAGTGAGACAGAGATATGCAACATGATGGAAAAAGAATTCAGAATAAGGTTCCTAGAGTACATGCACCAGATGTTCAAGAAGCAAGAAGAAACAGATGAAAAACTCAACTACTTATGCAAGAAGCTAGAAGAAACAGATGAAAAAATCAACAACTTAAGTAAGTCCCAAGAAGAAATGAAGAGTGACATAGCTTCAATAAAAAACTCCATTGAAAGTATCAACAGTAGACTGGGAGAAGCGGAGGACCGAATTAGTGAATTAGAAGACAAGGAAGCAAAACACACTCAAACTGTACGGCAAATGGAGAAAAAAATTAAAAGACAGGAGGAGAGCCTAAGGGAGCTTTGGGACAACATGAAACGAAACAACATACGAATAATAGGGGTGCCAGAACAACAGAAAGATGAACATGGATTAGAAAACCTATTCAAAGAAATAATATCAGAAAACTTCCCTGAGGTGGGGAAGAAAAAAGTCACACAAGCCCAGAGAGTCCCAAACAAGGTGAACCCGAAAAGACCCACACCAAGACACATCATAATTACCATGGCAAATGTTCAGGATAAAGAGAGAATCTTACAGGCTGCAAGAGAGAGACGGAAAGTAACATACAAGGGATCTCCCATTAGATTATCAAATGATTTCTCAACAGAAACACATCAGGCCAGAAAAGAATGGACGGAAATCTACAAAGTGATGCAAAGCAAAGGACTGAATCCAAGAATACTCTATCCAGCAAGGCTATCATTCAAAATTGAAGGGGAAATAAGAAGCTTCACAGACAAAAAAGGGCTAAGGGAGTTTATCACCACCAAGCCAGCCATGCAAGAAATGCTAAAGGGACTGGTGTAAAAAGAAGACATATCAAGCTCAGAAAGAAAACAGCCACACACACACACACAAAAAGAAATGGCTACAAACAAGTACCTTTCAATAATAACTTTAAATGTAAATGGACTAAATGCTCCAACCAAAAGACATCGAGTGGCTGAATGGATAAAAAAACATGACCCATACATCTGCTGTCTACAAGAGACCCACCTCATTAGAAGGGACTCACACAGACTGAAAGTGAAGGGATGGAAAAATATCTTTCACGCAAATGGAAAGGAAAAGAAAGCTGGGGTAGCAATACTTATATCTGACAAAATACATCTCAAAGTGAAGGCCATAACCAGAGATAAGGAAGGCCACTTCATAATACTAAAGGGATCAATACAACAAGAAGATATAACCCTGGTAAACATATATGCACCCAATGCAGGAGCACCCACATACATAAGAAAACTTCTGGAAGATATCAGGGGAGAGATCGACAACAATACAATCATAGTAGGGGACTTTAATACACCACTGACATCACTGGATAAATCCGCTAGACAAAAACTCAGCAAAGAAACAGCAATCCTAAATGACTCACTAGATCAGATGGACTTAATTGACATCTTCAGAACACTTCACCCCACAGCTGCGGAATATACATTCCTCTCAGGTGCTCATGGGACATATTCAAAAATAGACCACATATTGGGTCACAAGCAAAGTCTCCACAAATTCAAGAAGATTGAAATCATAAAAAGCTTCTTCGCAGACCACGATGGCATAATGTTAGAAATAAACTACAATAAAAACAACCCAAAATACTCAAACACTTGGAAGCTGAATAGCATGTTATTAAATATTGATTGGGTTACCGATGACATCAAAGAAGAAATTAAAAACATCCTGGACACTAATGACAATGAAAACACAACAATCCAAAACCTCTGGGACACAATGAAAGCAGTCCTGAGAGGAAAGTTTATAGCTCTACAGGCCTATCTCAAAAAACAAGAAAAAATGGTAGTCAATCATCTAACTCTACAACTCAAAGAATTAGAAAGAGAGCAGCAAGAAAACCCCAGAGTGAGCAGAAGGAAGGAGATAATAAAGATTAGAGCAGAAATCAATGAAATAGAGACCAAAAAAACAATACAGAAAATCAATGAAACCAAGAGCTGGTTCTTTGAAAGGATAAACAAGATTGACAAACCCCTAGCCAGGCTCACCAAGAAGCAAAGAGAGAGGTCCCAAATAAACCAAATCAGAAATGATAGAGGCGAAATAACAACAGACCCCACAGAAATACAAATGATTGTTAAACAATACTACGGGCAACTCTACTCCAACAAACTAGACAACCTGGAGGAAATGGACAAATTCCTAGAAAAATACAACATTCCAAAACTCAATCAGGAAGAATCTAAAAACCTCAATAGGCCAATAACTATGGAAGAAATTGAAGCAGTCATCAGAAAGCTTCCAGCAAACAAAAGCCCAGGGCCAGACGGCTTCACAGGGGAGTTCTACCAAACATTCAAGGAAGAACTAAAACCTACCCTCCTCAGACTACTACAAAAAATTCAAGAGGAAGGAACGCTTCCAAGCTCATTCTATGAAGCCAGCATCACCCTAATACCAAAACCAGGTAAAGACATCACAATGAAAGAGAATTACAGGCCAATATCCCTCATGAACATAGATGCCAAAATCCTCAACAAAATCTTAGCAAATCGGATCCAGCAGTACATCAGAAGGATCATACACCATGACCAAGTAGGATTTATCCCAGAGATGCAAGGATGGTACAACATCTGTAAATCAATAAATGTGATACATCACATAAACAAATTGAAAGAAAAAAACCACATGGTCATATCAATTGATGCAGAAAAAGCATTCGACAAAATCCAACACCCATTTTTGATAAAAACTCTCAGAAAGGTGGGAATAGAAGGATCATACCTCAACATAGTAAAAGCCATATATGACAGGCCCACAGCCAACATCATACTCAATGGACAAAAACTAACACCATTTCCCCTAAGAACAGGAACAAGACAGGGATGCCCACTCTCACCACTCCTGTTCAACATAGTACTGGAAGTATTAGCCATTGCAATTAGGCAAGAAGAAGAAATAAAAGGCATCCAAATTGGAAAAGAGGAAGTAAAACTGTCCTTATTTGCAGATGACATGATATTATACATACAAAACCCTAGAGACTCCATCAAAAAGCTACTAGACTTAATACATGAATTTGGCAATGTAGCAGGATACAAAATTAACCCCAAGAAATCTGAGGCATTTCTATACACCAATAGTGAACTTTCAGAAAGGGAGATCAGAAAAACAATCCCATTTACCATCGCACCAAAAAAATTAAGATACCTAGGAATAAACTTAACTAAAGAGGTTAAAGACCTCTACTCAGAAAACTACAGGACGTTGAAAAAAGAGATAGAGGAAGACATAAACAGATGGAAGAACATACCATGTTCTTGGATTGGTAGAATCAACATCATTAAAATGTCCATACTACCCAAAGCAATCTATACATTCAACGCACTTCCCATTAAAATACCAATGGCCTTCTTCAAAGATCTAGAACGAACTCTCCAAAAATTCATCTGGAATAAAAAAAGACCCCGAATAGCTGCAACGATCCTGAGAAAGAACAAAGTAGGTGGGATCTCAATGCCAGATATCAAGCTGTATTACAAAGCCACTGTTCTCAAAACTGCCTGGTACTGGCACAAGAACAGACATATAGATCAGTGGAATAGAATAGAGAGTCCAGAAATTAGCCCGAACCAATATGCTCAATTAATTTTTGACAAAGGAGGCATGAACATACAATGGAGCCAAGATAGTCTCTTCAATAAATGGTGTTGGGAAAATTGGACAGACATATGCAAGAAAATGAAACTAGAGCACCAACTTACACCATACACAAGAATAAACTCAAAATGGATAAAGGACTTAAATGTACGACAGGAAACCATAAAAATTCTAGAAGAATACAAAGGCAACAAAATCTCAGACATATGCCAAAACAATTTCTTCACTGATACAGCTCCTAGGGCAGTTGAAACTAAAGAGAAAATGAACAAATGGGACTACATCAAAATAAAAAGCTTCTGCACAGCAAAAGAAACCATCAACAAAACAACAAGAAAACCCACCTCGTGGGAAAACATATTTGCCAACGTCATATCTGATAAGGGCTTAATCTCCAAAATTTATAGGGAACTCATACAACTTAACAAAAAGAAGATAAACAATCCAATCAAAAAATGGGCAAAGGATCTAAATAGACACCTTTCAAAAGAGGACATTCAGAAAGCCAAGAGACATATGAAAACATGCTCAAAGTCACTAATCATCCGAGAGATGCAAATCAAAACAACAATGAGGTACCATCTCACACCTGTCAGAATGGCCATCATCAACAAATCAACAAACGACAAGTGCTGGAGAGGATGTGGAGAAAAAGGAACACTTGTGCACTGCTGGTGGGAATGCAGACTGGTGCAGCCACTATGGAAGGCAGTATGGAGGTTCCTCAAAAAATTGGAAATGGAACTCCCATTTGACCCTGTGATCCCACTTCTAGGAATATATCCCAAGAAACCAGAAACACCAATCAGAAAGGATATATGCACCCAGATGTTCATAGCAGCACAATTCACCATAGCTAAGATCTGGAAACAGCCTAAGTGCCCATCAGTAGATGAATGGATTAGAAAACGGTGGTACATCTACACGATGGAATACTATGCTGCTGTTAAAAAGAAGGAACTCCTACCATTTGCAACATCATGGATGGAACTGGAGAGCATTATGCTAAGTGAAACAAGCCAGTCAATGAAGGAAAAATACCACATGATCTCACTCATTCATGGATAATAAAGACCATTACAAACTTTTGAACAATAATAGATACAGAGGCAGAGCTGCCTCAAACTGATTGTCAAACTGCAGTGGGAAGGCCAGAGAGAGTTGGGGGGCAGGAGGGAGGGGAGTAAGAGATCAACCGAAGGACTTGTATGCATGCATATAAGCATAACTAATGGACATAAGACACTGGGGGGTAAGGGAGGGTAGGGGTTTGTCAAGGGCGGGGGGGGGAAAAAGGACACTTATGTAATACCCTTTGTAATACTTTAAGCGAAAAAAAAAAAAATTAAAAAAAAAAAAAGTGATTACAAACCAAATAAATAAATAAATAAATCATGAACTCTTGCTCCTTAGCAGGTTAACAAGATAAAATTAAGAGAATTCTGCATAACATTTTAGAATGTTTTCAGACCTCTTGAAGGCCATCCATGGACTACCACCCTTATTTGCCCAAGATGAAGAATTTGTACTTCAGTGGGTTAATTGTCTTGCATCTTATATTAGGTGAAACACAAAGGAACTTTATTTGGTATTGCCAATGGGCAATTTCCAATAGGATTAATATTAGACTTGATTCAATAACTGTGTTTTAATGGATTTATTGTCAGAAGGAAAAGGGACTATATGTGGGCCTTGAATATTTTGCTAGAATATAAGTGAAATATGCATTTTGGATCTGAACCAGTCAGAAATGCTTAAACCCAAGTTATCTAGGAATACCCCCTCTTTATGGTATAAAAATACCTTCCCTGGATTAATAGTGAATCAGTTTGTGCAGCGGATTCAATGCACTGATAAAAGGATAATAATCTCTAGTCTCAATGGGCTATTTCTTATTAAACAAGACCAAAGCTGTAGCTACTCAATATCAAAGCAACTGTTTAGGGGTTTCTTTGCACTTTGCCGGAGGCCGGTCCATCCTTGCTGCTTGACGCAGTCGCTGCAGGAAAGAGGCATCTGCACAGCATATGTTTCAGTGGACCTGGCGTATGTAGCATACTGTTTTTAATATGTTTGCTCCCTTTAGCGCCATGTGTTTTAACCAAGGTCACCTCTCCGAGAAAGGTTGTTTCCCCAGGTGGGGATCTTTCCCTGAGGTTAGGGAGGGGATACAACCCCTTAATTAAGTGCCAGGCGGGTAGTTAAGCTTCATGGTCTTTACTCCCTGGAATGAAGATGAGAAACACCTTGTAATAGAAATTGACAGGATTAAAATCGGCTGGTATAAATACGGATGTAACAAGACAATAAACGTCAGATCCTCATCAGTTCCTGACCAGAACTCCGACCAGAACTTTGGCTGGAGATCCTGGCTATAGGTCCTGACTAGGCTGCTGACCAACTGAAGGCTGTCTTCGTGTCATTCCTTCTTCGCCGACTCCGTCCACACCTTTGGGGACCCCTGGACCTGCTGGGATTGGACCCCAGCAGCACTTGTTCTGTAAAGCTGTTAAAACAGCTGTGGGCCAACTAATTAATTAATTGACAAAATTAGTTGATTGAATCCAGTCATTATTATGCTAAAGAAAGCAATCCACATTCAAGCTGTAGAGTTTTTAGATGATAGCTGTTCTCAGAGCTTTGGTGTCTCTATGCCTGACACTAAACTGAACTTGAGTATTCTCTCTCTCTCTCTCTCTCTCTCTCTCTCTCTCTCTCAGGCTCTCTACTATGTTCTGTTGATTCATATAGTATAATTCTTGTTATTCCTACCTATTGCCTCAAACCCAGACAACTGCAATGCCTTCTAATTCAGCTTGCAGCTTCTAGTCTCTCCTCTATACAAACAAATTTCTTTAAACAGTTATTACTTTTTATTTACAAATAATACTTGAATCATTCTCCTTTATTAAAAATCAAAACAAGGAGGGTGCAGGTGAAATCCCTTTGACAACTTTCTTATCCAAATTGTTCTCCTCTCTCCGGATTCCTCATGTGCATTAGTTTGGTATGTGAACTTTCAGACAGCATTATTTGTATTCGTAAACATATGTATTGATAGAAAATATGTAGAATAGAAAATATGTAGAGGTATTTGTGTATAAATAGTGTTCTAATTTATTATTTTTTAGCAACATGCTTTTTTTTCACTCAGTAATATGACTTGGAGATTTTTCCAAATTCTTATGTGTAGGTTGACTTCATTCTTTGTAATTGCTGCATAGTATTCCACTGAATAAATACACCAAAGTTTACTAGGCCGTTTTCCTGTTGATAGTCTCATATTTGCATGAATAAAAGCCATGCAGTTTACTTCTGCATCTTCTAAAACAACCCTTCACAAGCACTCCCTCATAAAACTTCCAGGTGCCTGACCCTTAACATCCAAATGCTACTTGGGGAGATCTCTAGTCTGGACCTCCTCCTCTTTTATGTTGTTACTTCTTACTGCTCCCCTAACACATGCCCACCACCACGCTGGTGTTTCCATCCCCTAAACACTCCTGTGCTTTGACTCATTCTGCATTAGCTTCCATCTTTTTATCATGGTCATCATTACCATCATCATCACCACCACGACTTACCCATGTAAGAATATTTGTTATATTCTAGTCATTTGCTATTTACATTGCATGTATCTAATCTTTTCCACCACTGTGTAATATAAGTGTCTTAATTATTCCATTTTTTAGATTAAGAAAAAACAACCTGAGATAGAGTGAAGTTAAATAATTTGCCCAAAGGCATGTAAGTTGTAAGTGGTGTGGCCAGGATTCAAAGCCAGGCATCCTGGCTCCAGAATCTAAGCTTTTATTTTTATTTATTTATTTATTTATTTATTTATTTATTTTTTAAATATATATTTTTATTGATTTCAGAGAGGAAGGAAGAGGGAGAGAGAGATAGAAACATCCATGATGAGAGAGAATAATAGATTGGCTGCCTCCTGCAAGTCCCCCACTGTGGATTGAGCCCACATCCCAGGCATGTGCCCTTGACCAGAATCGAACCTGGGACCTTTCAGTTCGCAGGCTGACACTCTATCCACTGAGCCAAACTGGCTATGGCCAGAATCTAAGCTTTTAATTACTCATCTGTACATTCTTTTACAAACTGTATGCCACTGCCTCCTTTAAGCCTTACTAATCATAACTCTAGACCTCTATATTTATTCTCCTGTTCAATAAACATTTTGTATTGAATTTATTGGGGGTGACATTGGTTAATAAAATTATATAGGTTTCAGGTGTGCAGTTCTGTAATACATCATCTGTATATTGCATTGTGTGTTCACCACTTCAACAAACATTTTTGAGCTCCCTACGATGTGCACATTCTAGGCTAGTTTCTGGGGATATGTTGGTGAACAAAATGGTGCAGTCCATGTCCTGAACGTGTCACACTAATGAACACAGCCTTCCAAGGTGCTTGATGCATACTACTCTTTATCTTCTTATGTATGTGTTTCACATTCTTCATGCTCATTTAGGAGAACACTTGTGTTTTTGCTGTTGGGCATCTCTCTTTACATGTAGTTCATTCTAGGTACTTAATTAGCATTTAATGATGATGATGCTTGAATATAAGTGAAATATGCATTTTGGTTCTGGACCTGTCAGAAATGCAGAAATTGGTCCATACAGAATAAATCTTACCTACAAAAGTATTTTCTTCTGGGCCAGGTAAACCTAGAGACTTGTTAGTTAATAAGTCTAACTCCCACCTCTATGTCCAGAGAATCACTTGACACACTGCCAAAACCCACTAGTTGAGGTCTTTGATGTCCCCACGGAGGAAGTAGGACTTCAGGACCTAAAGATCATCTGAAGGACCTCATCTGAAGCCTTGGGTTCTTCCAAAGCAGATGAATGAACCTTGGGGCTGAGCTGATGTGGATTTAGGGACCATGGGGACTTAGAGAAGTGTGTGGGGCCAATCCTGGCTGTAGATCCCTGAGCATCTCACACTAGGGAGAGAGAGATTAAAGGAGTGCCTGCTCATCAGAGTGACCATATGTCTCTCCACTTTGCCTTCTGTAAGACTCATACCTCTAGTGCCCACACTTAATATTTATCACCCTCACATGACCTAGTGGAAGTATCTTTAGGATGCCTGGTGTAGAAGAGGATTATCCTACCCTGCAACATACCAGGTGAAAAATACAAGGGTTATACATTTATTCTCTCTCTTTTACATAATAGCAGAGATTGAGAAGAGGATTAGAGAAGAACAGATAGAAAGAACAATATCAATAACTGAAACAATTAACGAAGTGGAAAGACGTGAGCTTGAGATTTGGAATCATATGTTCTGTATCATTATACCAACAAGTGACAAGTAAAAAAAAAACCCACTGGACAGAATTTGTTAGGATTGTGTCTCGTTTGCCCAGCCCGTGTGGCTCGATGTTTGAGCGTTGACCTATGAACCAGGAGGTCACGGTTGGATTTCCAGTCAGGACACATGCTCAGGTTGCAGGCTCAATCCTCAGTGTGGGGCATGCAGGAGGCAGCCAATGATTCTCTCTCATCATTGATGTTTCTATCTCTCCCTCCCTTCCTCTCTGAAATATATATAGGTTGTGTCTTGTTTATTTACCCTCCAGACAATACCATTGGCACTGTTTTTAGAAGTTGCTTTTGTTCTGTTTGCCTTGATTTATTTCCAACACTTGGAGTTAAACTCAGTCCATTTACTTGTTCTGAGCAGTTTTCTTGAAATACCCTTCCTTTCTCAGAGGAGAAGCCTTCCTGATTCCAACACTTTGTATTCTTACACTGTTCTGAGGGGATAAACACAGCCTAGTAAGGTTTCACTCTACTACACAGGTGAAGGAAAACTGATTGCTTAAGGTAATGATAGAGTGGATATTAGATCACAGGTCTTCAAATCCTTGTTCAATCACCAGTTTTCCACCACATTGCTCTCCTCTGTACTGGGTATATATATTTTAAAGATTAATATTAACATTATCCCAAGAGGTCTGGATACTGTTCAAAAACCATATCCTGCCAATTCTACTTGGGCTGAGCTCTAATCATACCAACCAGCTCTTGGTTCCCTCAAACACTCGTTGCCTTTTCATGCCGCTCACTTTTACTCATGTGGTTCTCTTTTTCCCTTCCTACTTAGCCCCTTTCCTTCCAGATGCAGTGCAAATGTCACTTCCTCTAAGAAGCCCTCCATGCTCTCATTGGTTGCTTTAGTTTCTTTAGATGATACCTTCCTTTAATAGTCATCTCAAATCTATAGAGCAGAGGTCCTCAAACTTTTTAAACAGGGGGCCAGTTCACTGTCCCTCAGACCATTGGAGGGCCGGACTATAGTTTAAAAAAAAACTATGAACAAATTCCTATGCACACAGCGGCAGCAAAAACACCCGGCGGGCCGGATAAATGTTTTCGGCGGGCAGCATGTGGCCCGCGGGCCGTAGTTTGAGGACCCCTGCTATAGAGCTTCAATCCAAGAGAAGGCAGGATATATAGTATCTGTGCCCTGTATCCAGGGATTCTTGGTAGAACCTGGAGGGGGGAACTTACCTTCTCCTGAACATCTCCTGCTCTGAGTCTCCGACTCTTGAGTTGCTCAACTCCTGCTTCTCACCTACAACTGCTGTCTTCTCTTTATTCATCTGACCCATACTGACACGGTCCTCAAAGGTCTTCAACATTCTTCATACATGATAAGGCAAAGTCTTGAAGATATTATGGTGTAGTTGAAAATTTTGTGGTCATTATTTATGTACTTATTTAAGATGCATTATTGAGTAGCTGTCCGGGATCTCAAAGAATTCCACATCCTTCAGATTAGTTTCCACTTGACCAATTACTAGAAATAACATTTAAAAGCTCATTATCTACCCTACTTTAGATTTTTTTTGGCGTATCTGAGCACAGAATTGCTAAATTTTGAGGCAATATTTTAAAGTTTACCAGGATTGATTTTTTTTCTGAAATCTATAAATTGTTTATGATAAGCATTATGCTCAAATTTTACATGAAATATTTTACTACTGTCCTTTGTAAAGTCTGTACTTCCACTGAATGATAAAGTCTACCAAAGAACTTACTGCATGTAAAAATGTATTACAATCTGAAAGCCAGAAAAGGAAGTCCCACTTCACTGTGCACCTGCTGCAGCAGGAGTTCAATGCTGGTATAAACGTGGACTCCTTGATGCATGTTACTCTAAAAGAGCCATAGGTTATGTACCGTAACAAAGGAGCTTCTTGGCCCTTGGGTCTTTAAATAAAAGCAAATTTCAACTGAAAAAAAAAAAGGTCTTCAAAGTACCACTGACACAGGCTTCCCTGTCTAGCAGAAATTTATTTCATGGAAGATTTTTTGCTCACAGCAGGAGGTTACACCATGGGACAGAATAGACAATAGCTTGAGATGAAGTTTTAGATGTCATGATCCCAAGCATTCATCATTTCCTGGCCCTGATAATTCTCACTGGCTATGGGTTTCACTTTCTACACCTTTCTTCCTACCTCCCTGGATATCCCTCCCCCCGTCTTTATCAGCCTTGAACCCTTAACATTCTTGTGACTTTGAAATGCAGAGCATTCTAGCTCCCATCCCTCCCTTACCCCAAATAAATCCTACTTTACATGTCTAAAAATTTCATTAAAGTGTCCCCACCAAATAAAAGACCCTCTATCCCTGGTCTCTCCCTTTATCACAAAGCATCTATGGATTTGTAGACGTTATTCGTTAGTAATTTCAATGAATGAGAAACAGAATTGATAGAAGGGAGGCAGTCAAGGACTCTTGTTTTCTTTTTCCCAAATCTCCTCTCCTCTTTTCTTTCCTCTACCTCCTCCTCCTTCTCCCCCTCCTCCTCCCCCCTTCTCCTCCTCCTCCCCCTTCTCCTCCTCCTCCCCCTTCTCCTCCTCCTCCCCCTTCTCCTCCTCCTCCCCCTTCTCCTCCTCCTCCTCCTCCCTCCTCCTCCTCCCCCTCCTCCTCCCCCTCCTCCTCCTCCTCCTTCTCCTCCTCCTCCTCCTCCTCCTCCTCCTCCTCCCCCTCCTCCTCCCTCCTCCTCCTCCTCCTCTTCCTCCTCTTCCTCCTTCTCCTTCTTCTTCTTCTTCTTCTTCTTCTTCTTCTTCTTCTTCTTCTTCTTCTTCTTCTTCTTCTTCTTCTTCTTCTTTCTCTCTCTCTCCCTCCCTCCCTCCCTCCCTCCCTCCCTCCCTCCCTCTCTCTCTCTCTCTCTCTCTTTCTTTCTTTCTTTCTTTCTTTCTTTCTTTCTTTCTTTCTTTCTTTCTTTCTTTCTTTCTTTCTTTTGTTAATCCTCACCCAAGGATATTTTCCCACTGATTTTTTGAGAGAGTGGAAGGGACAGGGAGAGACAAAGAGAAACATAGATCTGAGAGAGACACATTGATTGTTTGCCTCCCACACATGCCCTGACCAGGGCCAGGGATCCCTGCAACTGAAGTACATGCCCTTGACTAGAATCAAACCTGGGATCGTTTGGTCCTGGGCCTATGCTCTATTCACTGATCCAAACCGGCTATGGCTCCATATCTTTTTATGGTCTGCATTTTATTTTTATAATGAGTATGTACTGGTTTTCTGGTGCAGTTGTAATAAAATTATTATTGCAAAAAACATTTAAAATGCACTTTGGAAACTAATTATAGCTTTCCTCCCAGTTCTTTGGACAATATTTAATTCGTGTACAGCAGTTTCTTTCACAGAGACCTTGTAAACGGAAGAGGAGCAACATAAAGATATATTCTCCTCCTGCCCAGAACAGAGCCAGCCCTTTGTTTATGTCAGTCTTCCCAGATACCACTGGAGAATTTAGAGATGATCTCAATCATCTTTGTAGTGTAAGGAAAATTCGTGCTTCAATGGAAAATTAGTCATTGTCTAGAGCAGGGGTGGGGAATGTCTGGCCTGAAGGCCCTATAGGGCCTAAGAAATCATTTGGTCTGGCCCTGCCAAGGCATTTGGGGTGAATTAATTAAATGTTTGGCCAAAGATAGCAGGCTAATTTTTAAGCTGATAATTTTTTTGGCCGGCATATATTGTTATAGATATCCAAATGGCCCTTGGCAGAAAAAAGGTTCCCAATACCTGGAGAGCATATTCTTCCAGGTTGTCAGATGCTAGTTGCATTTTTGTCCAGTTCTTTGGCAACTCTGTAACTTGGCTAGCAATGCAGAAAAATTCCTGCCTGTAGTCATGTAAAACTTCTGTACAATCAAGGTTCAGATCTGTAGAGTGGAGGTTTCCAAACTCTGGAAGAGGCCAGTTTTGCCCTCATTTGCATAGTCATTTCAATATTTATGACCTATATGTGTGCCTAATCTTTTCATTCTCCTCTGAACTACCAATTAATTCTTTTAAGACTTAAATAAATTCTCAAACACGTTTTCCCTTTATATCTGTATGAGAGTCATGATTTTTCCTTTTCTGAAAATTTGAAAATGATTCTTTAACAATGTATCCACTACCTAGGTCAAGGACTGAGGCATGGTGGCCCACAATAAGGGTTGGTTGAATGACTATATGAAAAACAGGAATGTAGAACCTCATTGCTATTAATATGACATTAGTTCAAGTGTGTGCATTTTTAACAAGTTTGAACTTGCTCACTGCTTCCTAACTAATGCCAATGTTGGTGATAACTTGGTTTTTACCCAAGCCATAATTATTCTCTTTTATTCTAATTAGAAAAGTAGTGTTTTTTTGAAAAATTGGAAAAGTTAGAAAGTATCAAGAATAAATTCTAACCATCCCATAGTCTCTATCAGAGTAATCACTATTAATTCTTGATTTAGTTTCTTCTAGTTTTTTCTCTGCATTTATCTATCGAACAAAAATTTGTTAATTACCTACTATGTGCCAGGCACTATGGCTATAGCAGAGAAGAAAAAAGGTAGTCCGATAAGGTTCTCAAATTTAGAGTTGACATTCTAAGTGGGTGGAAGGGGAAACAAATAGACAGATAAATTAATAACAAAATCCCTTTCAGGAAAGACAACATGTATACTTCTCAATGCATAGTTTTATAAGTTTGTGTGAGTTGCAAATTAGTCTTAAGTCATGTACCTTTATTAACAGCCCTTGTCCAAATGCATCAAGTACAGAATTTGGTGTTCGAATCAGCATCAGACTCATCTCTGTGCCACCTCTCTCTTCCACCTCCAGAACATGCTCCAACCAGGTGTATGACATTGAAGGTGGTCACCCCACTAAGGTCAGTGGTTTTGCTGTTCTTCCATGTCTGAGACTCAAAGTCAGGCTTTCAACTAAAATATCCTCCCAGGGCAGTGGTCAGTAAACTCTAGTCAACAGAGCCAAATATCAACAGTACAATGATTGAAATTTCTTTTGAGAGCCAAATTTTTTAAACTTAAACTATATAGGTGGGTACATTGTTATTAACTTAATTAGGGTACTCCTAAGGCTTAGGAAGAGCCACACTCAAGGGGCCAAAGAGCCGCATGTGGCTCGAGAGCTGCAGTTTGCCAACCATGGTCCCAGGGAAACACAGAGTAATTTTTCCCTGTGGATTTGCAAATAAGAAAGGCATTCCCAAAGGGGGGTGGGGTGGGGGCAGTAACTTGAATTTCTCTTTGACCTGTCCTTGTGGGGTGAGGGATGGGGGATAGGGGTGGATGTGGAGAGAGGCAGGAGTGGCAGAGGAGAAGGTGGGGCGATGAGGCAGCTATGCTTGACTTTTTCCCCTTGAATAGATGATCCCGCAGGCACACACACACATTTGGTGGGAAATCACAGTTTACCGGCTTTCAAGCTGTAGTTTTCTTTTCTTGTCAGGATGTTGCATTTAAAATGAAAGGTTCTTCAACTTGAAACCTTTTATTAAATTTGAGAACCTTATCTGAGTACCTATCTTGGAGATGACAGGTGTGTGTGTGTGTGTGTGTGTGCGCGCGCGCACATGCATTTTAGGCTCCCTCCCACACAGGAACTTTGCTCTAAGGTTGGGAAGAAAGTGGGACTGTTTGAAGGGCTTACATCTAACTGATTCCAAGTCATAGCTTAATGTTGATTTATAATAAATTTCCTGTGGGGCAAATTCCTGAGTTGCTTCTTTCTATGAACTGGGACATGAGATCCCTGGTTTTTGATATATTTTAATGGTCTTTTCATATGAGTAGATACAAGAGTAGCATCATTTGTTTAGACTCTGTCTCTCTGTTTCCCTCTCTCTGATTCTCATGTCTCATATCTTTCTGTTTTAGTTATTGGCAAATAGAACAATGTCTCAATTCAGATATATGATAAAGAATTAAGAGGGCTCTTGAAATGCAGACAATTGAGAGACACTGCATTCATTTTAGAGCATGACTTCACTCACACTTTCTCTCTCTCTCTCTCTCTCTCTCTCTCTATATATATATATATATATATATATATATATTTAATATTCCTTCTCTGATATTTTAGCAGTGAGTCTCAGTTCCTCACATCCAAATGTTGGTTACTGATCTTTGATCTCTCTATCTCTCTTAGACTCTTTAGCCAGTATTAAGCTTTCAAGATCCCCTCTCTGCATCCCACTCAGTTGCTAAGGCTACAAGGTCTTGGAGTAATATTAGTTAAAAAAGAGACCAATTACTTGGCTAAATCTTAGAGAGCATTATAGGCAGGACTGTAAGTGGCTTTCACAAAAACTCTCTCCTGATTCCAAATCTCTTCCCAAGACATTTCCTTGACTGCCCAAGTGAACATCATGAGGGGATTCTGGGTAATTTCATTTGTGGCCTCCACTCCATGTCCCACAAGGTCCTGCCCATGCTCAGGTGGGGTAGAAGGAGATACAGACTTGATTGGTGGCTGTATTCATGCAAATAAACAATGGCCTTGGCATCCCCATTCCAAACCTCTTGGATTTTACATGCCTGCAAGGAAAAACGCCTGTCTTTCCTCTTTCCCACCATTGACCTTGTCCTTTGAAGGCTATACCAGAATCCAATATCTGCAGGTAGGTTATTAACCAGGGGAATTTTAACAAGACGATCTAAAGTAAGGAGAAAAGAAAGGTTATATGTATATACCTTTTCCAATGAGAAAGGTGGGATGTTTGAACTTCTCTGTCCAAATTACCGGACAATTTTATTTGATTGCTAACCATCTTGTAGGATTAATGTACCTCCTCTGTGCATTTAACAGTTTACCTTAACCAATGTAGGTTCCCATGGACAGGAATTGTCTGTATTGTCTTTGTCCAAGCTGCCATTACTTCTCATTTAGATTATTGCAACACCCTCCTAAATCGTCTCCCTACTTCCACACTTGCTCCTATAATATATTCTTCTTATAGTAACCAGAGTGATTAAAAACACACACAAATCACATCAGTTTACTCTCTTGCTTAAAACTGTCCAGTGGCTTCCTCTGACCCTTAGAATAAAATGGAAGCTCTTTATCAGGGCTTACAAGGCTGGTCTCTACACTCCTGTTTCTATTTTCTCCTCTTTTCACTTATTAAATTTCTAAAATCTAAAGTTCCACCCCAGGGCCTTTGTACTAGCTGCTCTCTCTTCCCGGAATGCTCTTTCTGATTTTTGTGTAGCTGGTTTCTTCTTGTCATTTAGAACCCAGATGAAATGTCTTCATTCAATGCCTCACTCTCCTTCACTTCACTCATTATCATTTATCTGAAAAAGCACTCATTACTGTCTGATCTTTTTCTTGTTTCCTTCTCCTTTTTCTTGTCTTGTTACCTCCTCAAACCCCTCTTTCTCCCCACTTCCCCCCAAATGTAAGCTCTTTAGAGCAGAACTCTTACCTATCTTGTTAGCTTCTACATAACTTGGCATGTAGGAAGTGGCCAGTAAATATTTGTGGAGTGAATGGATGGATTATGTCATATCCCCTCCACTGTAGATTGGAGGCCAGATTTTCTTTGGGAGTAAGAATGCTTTTGCATTTGCTGTTGTTTGAATAAATTATTGCAAATGGGATGTGAGGGTGGGACCACTGACTTGCAGAGATATTGGCTCCTGGGGTTACTAGCATTCAGCCTGCCACTCCTGAGTGACACTTACTCCCTCCGAGTCAAAGCTATTGATCTCAGAGTGTGGCTCAAGTCCCACCCCCCAGAGGCAGCTGTAATTAACTGCCTGAGCCTTGAAAAGGTTTTCTGAGCTAAACCAAAGCAATCAACACTTGTAAATAGTAGTTAGCTAGGAGAAAAGATAAAATTACATGTGTCACGCTGTTTTCTATCATATGCATTTTGAGATTCAAAGGGATTGTATTAAAACAAATATCCCAGTGTTCTCATTTGTACCTGCCTTCAAAAGGGCAAATAAAAAGTTTTTGTTTGTTTTGTTAATCCTCACCTGGGGATATTTTTCCATTGATTTTTAGAGAGAGTGGAAGGGAGGGAGAGACACAGAGAGAAACATTGATGTGAGAGATACACATTGGTTGGTTACCTCCGGCACACACCCCAGTTGGATCAAGCCTGCAACCAAGGTACTTGCTTTTGACTGAAACAGGACCTGGGACCCTTCCGTCCATGGGTTGACGCTCTATCCACTGAGCCAAACTGGCTAGGGCAATAAAAAGTTTTTAAGTAAAGTAGGGCTGTGGGTACCTCTCTTTATATACTAAGGCCAGGGATATTTGAAGAACAAAATAATCATGGCAGTGAGAACCATTTTTCACCTGTCAACTATACCCAGTGAGGCATTTGACAGAAGCCAGTGCATTTACTCTCCTAGCAATTTGGAGGGTAGACAGTGCCAGCCCTATTTTTTAGATGCATGTAAACTAAAGTGAGTCTGGAAGTAACACACAGTGAAGTCATTCACTTTTTCATCCATTCATTCACTCATTCAAGAAAGATTTACTAGACATCTGTGTGCAGCAGAGGCTGTGCTAGAGGCTGTACATTCAACAATGAACAAAACAGATGCATCCCTCCCTGTGCTTGTAGAGCTCGCTTAGAGTTCTCAGTAAGGAGGACAAGCATTCAACAAATAGACGTGTGAATAAATATTTAATTATTGCAGCAGAGCAAAGGCTGTGAAGGGAAAGTGTGGGGCGCTGTGACATTGAGTTTTGACATAAAGCGTGAGGAGGAGCTGGAAAGCAGCTCCACATCTGGGGGGAGGTATGTGTGATGAGCCTGGGCCAGGAAGAGGCTTGGTGTGATCCGGAGTTGGAGCAACACCATGTGGCTGGATGGTGGAGAGCCGAGGGGATAAGGACGGTTGGTGATGGGGCACCAGACCGTGAGGGGTATATGGAATACTAGAGGCCCAGTGCATGAAATTCGTGCACTGGTAGGGTGCCTAGTGGCTGCCGGCTGCCGGCTGGGTACTCTCTCTCTTCCCCTGCTGCCTGCCACCACAGGCGCTGCTGGCCAGGGCTTTCCTCCCTCCCCCTGGCCAGCCCTGCCCCCTGGTCGAACTCCCAGATGACCTCCCAGTTGAGGGGACAATTTGCATACTATGCTTTTATTATATAGGGTATTTTGAATTTTATTCTGCCAAGAGGGGAATGTCTGAGGCTATGCTTCCTTAGGAAACTAGAAATAGGATAGGTCCCCAAACCTCTCAGAATGTTCCCTAACACATTTTCTTAGGAAATGAGTTTAAACTGGGGTTACTTTGGAGGAATGTAATTAATCCCCCTATTGGCTGGAACCGAGCTTTCTAACTCCTGGGTTCACCTGAGGTGGAGATTCTGGCAATCCTACCTTTAGACAGCCCTCAATAGCTAAAGATGCTGACTGTTATAAAGCTCAAAGGAGATCCACTCACACAATGGAATACTGTGCAGCCACTACAGTAACCAAGAAAGGAATTTAAGGGATGAAAAAGATGCTGTGATTATATTTGATTACAAGGTAGTACACATTGGGGGAATCCAATGTTTTAAAGTGCTGTTTAAAAATATCCATGTTTTGGAAAAATGACAGTTCTGGTAGATTTATCAAAATGGTGGTTCTGGGAGGTGAGATTCCAGGTACATTTTTGAATCTCATCTTAATTTTGAGGGTTGATATTACCAGCCCTAATTTCTAGTCTCTGAAGTTCAGAGGTAACACAGTTAAGTCATTCATTCATTTATTCAAGAAAAATTTATTAGGTGTCTCCTAGGCTCTGCTAAGACACTACATTTTCAATGACAAGTATAGCAGATGCCTTTAAAAATCATTCTGAATTATTTAAGACACATTACAGAAGTATTTTTAAAAGTATAACAAAATCTATGTATCCAGTATTTAGCCAAAGAAATAATAAAACTTTAGCAATACAATTGAAGGTCTATTCCTTTCCCATTGCACTCCACCCCTGCCCCTTAGGGGCCAACACTACTGTCACTTGGGTGTTTATTATGCTCATGCATTTCTTGTATTATGGCTAATTTTTATCTTCTTTTTGCACGCTCACTTATTTGAAATGTCCTGCCGTGAACACATCTTTTCAAGAAGAATATAAAATGGAAAAAAAGTTATTATTTTTAAAAACCCATTGGAGATGAAGGGGATCAGGCCTGAAAAAAAGCCAGTTCCCTCCGGTGCTTGCAGTCAATGGCCTTCCTTTGCCTGGTGGGTGCTTTGACCCCTGCTGCCCCAGCTGTCCCTCCTGCCCCCCTCCCACGATTTGGTAAATGTTAGTCCTATAGGACTCCTTCGGAGGCCCTCTTGCCTCCTAAAAATATTAAAAGGATGGTGTTTGTTGATGCCTGGAGCTGGGACTGTCAGGCTCCCGATGGGGATGTGTCCTTGATCTCTTGCTACTGGTGGACACCCATGGTCTAGCCAACACTGACCAAGGGCAAAGGAGGGAGGGAAGGCATCCGAATGTGTTTCCAACACAAAAGCCAAAACAGAGTGGAACTTTACCTTGCAATTTTTATGATGTGCGTCTTAGTCAGCTTCTGTGTTTGCAAAGACAAAGGGAATTAATATTTAATACGGGCACAGTGGAAAGAGAGAGGGAAGCATCCATTCTCTGCGGTATTTTTGAGTCTTCCATCTCCTTAAAATAGCCTTTAATCTCTTGGTTATGAGCGATACATTTTCCTGTTCTGTTTCTCATGGATGTAGGGTAAGAAGTGGTTTATCCTTGAACTCAGATAGTCCCGGACTTGCGCTCCAGCTTTGTCATTTATGTGCTAGGACCCCGAGCTTCAGTTTCCTCTTCTGAAAATAGGATAATAATACCAACCTCACATGGGTTCTATGAGGATTCAGAGAGATAAGTAGGTGTAGAAGATTAAAAAAAAACATATTAGAAACCCTATGAACCCAAATGGACTGTTGCCAATAAGAGATGGGCGGCTATCTGTGTCATCAGAAGGGTAAAGCAATTCCTTGCATTTAGATAGACTAGTGGAGAGAGAAGAGGGGAGTCTGAAATTTTAAGGCTTCTATCTGTTCTTCTGTGCTGCTTTGAGGCTGCGTCTCAGAACATTTGACATGTGATTTCAACAGAGATATTTTTGTGTTTATCAATATGAAGATAGGTCCAAGGTAAATTGCTCTGCAAAATATGGAAGGGCCTGAGGGTGAGATAGTGCTACGGGGAAGACAGAGCTGATCAACAAGGCATATGGGACCCCGCCAACGAGAGGAGAGCAGAGCTGAATGCTAACCCCAGTCCTCCACTTTTCCCTAGGGTGTCCGTGTTTCTACATTCCAGCCTTACTCACACACACAGACACACACACACACACACACACACACACACACACACACCTCCCACTCTTTGCCCCACTGCTAGCAGTTCTCCCGAACACGACTGGAATTTGATATGCTCTGTACTTGCTGATTCCTCTGTCTAGGGAGGGCTCATGGCTCCCTCTCTGGCCTCCCTCTGTCATTTCCATCATCCTCAAGCCCATCTCAACGCCAGCTGCCCTCTGACGCTTCCCAGGTTCCTGGGCTGAGGCTGCTCTTCCCCCGGGTGGCCCGGCATGTGGGTGGCCTTGCACACACACACCTCTCCCGTGTTGACCTCCCACTTCCCGGCTTCACTTATCTATGCCTTGGTCCCTTTCCCACAGCATGCTGTGGGCTTCCCCAGGGGCAGAGACAAGTCTCATTCATTTTTGGATTGTTAGTGACTAGCAGGGGGCCCAGGACATATGGTTTGTGGAATGAAATCACTCATTCATTCAACAGATATTTATTATCTACTCCGTGCCCGGCACAGTGCTAAGGGCTGCAGTATTATTGTGGTGAGCAGAGACAAAAATCCTTGTCCAACTGGCCTTACATTCTGGTGGCCAGGTGGTAGACAAACAAAATGAATGGGTTAAAATTACTTGATATGTTAGAAGATGGTGCTGTAGGAAAATGAATTGTTGTGAGTGAGGGAGATTGGGAGAGCAGGAATATGGGCTGCAATTTAAAATAGGGTGATCAGGGAAGGCCTCACTAAAATGATAATTGTGAACAAAGACTGGAAGCAAGTGAGGGAGGGAGTGCAAAAGCCCTGAGGCAGGAGCCCTGCATGTCTGAGAAACAAGGAGGGGGCCTGTGTGGCTGTGACAGAGTGAACAACGGTGAGACTAGTAGAGGAGGTCTGAGGGGCCATAGGGGGTAGGGACAGGAGCAAGAAGGCAAAGCTCATGGAAGACCTGGTAGGCTATTTGGTGGGCTAGACATTTAGCCTGAGTGAACTGGGAGGGTCCTGGAAGCTTTTGAGGAGAGACGCTGTGCCGTGTGACCTCTAAAGGGTCTCTGGGTTACCTGAAAAAGACAGAACCAATCCACATGCTCTGGAGAGATTTCTCTCTCAGAAGCTCAAAAACAGAGAGCAGGTAGAGGTTGTGATTTCCACTGATGCTCATCTTTCCAGAATCAGATATGGTTCATGCTCACCCTTTCTAAAAATCTGGATCCAAGACAACCACCCACTTTGAAGATCCTAAGCTTTTTCAATATTACTCTTACAGACCGGAGGCGGGATCTAGGATCCTATTATGGTCTTTCATGACTTGGGCTAAAATAGCAGAAATGTTCTAAAATAACTAGCTTCACCAAAGGAGGGGCAGTAGGAAAGGCTGGGTACAGTGTCTTAAGGTAATAATTCTCTAACTTTGATGTGTAAGCGAATTACCTGGGGATCTGAGTAAAATGCGGATCCCCGTTCAGTATGTCTGGGGGGAGGCCTGGGACCCTGCCTTAACATACCTGACAGTCCCTAACAATGGAAGGGGATAAAGCCTTCTCTAGTATTCCTGTTAGTGAGACAATTCACTCCATTTAGTTTTTTTTTTATTTAATTAAATTGATTGGGGAAACATTATATAAGTTTCAGGTGTTCAATTTTATAATACATCATCTATATATGGCATTGTGTGCTCACCACCCAAAATCTAATCTCCTTCTGTCACCTTATATTTGACCCACTGTACTCTCTTCACCTTCCCCCCACCCTCCTTTCCCTCTGCTAACCAGCAAACTGTTTTCTGTGTCTGTGAGTTTATTTGTTCTGTTTGTTCATTTGTGGCTTTCTGTTTTATATCCCACATATGAGTGAAATCCTATGGTCTTGTCCTTTTCTATCTGGCTTATTTTACTTAGCATGATACTCTCAAGTTCCATCCATGATGTCACAAGTGGCAATATTCCATCACTTTTGTGGCTGAGTAATCTACACTAATAAAAGAGAAACATGGTAAAGGGCGTACGACCGCTACCCTTCCCATTGGCTAATCAGCATATCCTTATGCAAATTAACTGTCAGCCAAGATGGCAGCCGGCAGCCATGCACTGAAGCGAACAGGGAGGCTTGCTTCCTCCAGGGACTGCAGACTCCAACATTCCCGCCTGCCGCTGCCGGCCTCTCAGCTGCAACTCTAAGAAACTATTACTATGTTGCAAATAAGAAGCTAAACAAAACCGGCTTTCAGTCAGCCCCGGACCGCAACATTGTACCCATGTTTTCAGCAGTGAGGCCTCAGAGCTAAAGCTGGCCCAGAATAAAAAAAAAAAAAGAAAACAAGGAGCGGTTGGGAGCTTTTAGTCAACTGCCAGCGGGAAAACAGCCCTCAGCCCCTCAGCCAGCCTGGCCAGGCACCCCAGTGGGGACCCCCACCCTGATCCAGGACACCCTTCAGGGCAAACCAGCCAGCCCCCACCCATGCACCAGGCCTCTATTCTATATAGTAAAAGGGTAATATGCCTCCCAGCACCGGGATCAGCGTGACAGGGGGCAGCGCCCAAACCCCCTGATCAGCCCTGCTCTGTGCCTGATAGGGGGGAGCTCCCCAATCCCCCAATTGCCCTGCGGTTCTGTGTTT
Source organism: Myotis yumanensis (assembly GCF_028538775.1). NCBI lineage: Eukaryota > Metazoa > Chordata > Mammalia > Chiroptera > Vespertilionidae > Myotis > Myotis yumanensis. The sequence goes on from NW_027223755.1 coordinate 91,236,210, forward strand.
GACAGGGTGCAGCGCACCAACCTCCCGATCGGCCCTGCTCTGTGTGTGACAGGGTGCGGCGCCCCAACCCCCCGCCTCCACGGGCCCTACTTTGTGAGTGACAGGGTAGAACCATAACCTCTCCATCGGCCCTGCCCTGAGTGTGACAGTGGCGGTGCCCCAACCCCCTGATCGGCCCTGCTCTGTGGGTGATAGAGGGTGGTGCCCCAACCCCGCTCCACGGGCCTTGCTCTGTGTGTGACAGGGTAGAGCCATAACCTCCCCATTGGCCCTGCCCTGAGTGTGACAGGGTGCAGCGCCCCAACCCCTTGATCTGCCCTGCTCTGTGTGTGACAGGGGGCGGTGCCCCAGCTCCCCTATTGGCCCTGCTCTGTGAGTGACAGGGGGGAGCTCCTCAACCCCCCTGATGGGCCCTGCTCTATGCGTGACAGGGGGCAGCGCCCCAACCCCCTGATAGGCCCTGCTCTGTGAGTGACAGGGGGCAGCGCCCCAACCCCCTGATGGGCCCTGCTCTGTGCGTGACAGGGGGTGGCGCCGCAACCTCCCCATCGACCCTGCCTTGAGTGTGACAGGGGGTGGTGCCCCAACCCCCCAATCAGTCTACCCTGAGTGTGACTGAGGGTGGCATTGCAACCTCCCAATCTGCCCTGCTCTGTGCATGACGGGGCGGTGCCCCAACTCCCCAATCGGCCCTGCTCTGAGCCTGACCAGGGGCTGCACTTAGGAATTGGGCCTGCCCTCTGCCACCCGGGAGCAGGCCTAAGCCAGCAGGTCGTTATCTCCCGAGGGGTCCCAGACTGTGAGAGGGCACAGGTCGGGCTGGGGGACCCCTTCTCCCCCCTCCCCCCCCCGAGTGCACAAATTTTTGTGCACCGGGCCTCTAGTATTCCATGTATATATGCACTGCATCTTCTTTATCTAGTCATCGGCTGAAGGACACTTAGGTTGTTTTCCTGTCTTGAATATTGTGAGTAATGCTGCAGTGAACATAGGGGTGCATATGTCTTTATGAATAAGTATTTTCAAGTGTTTTAAGTAGATACCCAGAAGAGGGAGTGATGGGTGATATGGTAGATCTATTCTTAATTTTTAGTATTCCATATTAACACACTGTATAACTTTGGTGCATGCTAACCCATATTGTTAGCATCTGCACATACAGCTCTTGTCAGCTACGCTAATGAAAAGTAGTATTTATTTTTAAAATACTCTTAACATGCTTGGAAACAAAATGAAGCATCAAAGAAAGTGCAGGGACTATACGCTGATTCTTTAATCTCACGGTCTGGGATTTGGGGATTATATAGTTGGGAAAACCAAAGAAAGCCTATGTGTGTATGGCAGGAAGTAGTGGGAGTAAGGCTCAAAGCAAAGGCTACAGTGAAGTTTGCCCACATGATTTAGTATTTCTAGCCAGGCTATCTGGTTAATTGGCTCTCAGATGGGCAAGCTTGGATCGGAGCCTGGAAAGAACTCAGACTTGAAGGCCCTATCTCCCACGGTGATTAGCTAGACAAGTAAGCAACGTGTCTTAACATATTAACTAATTCTTTGAACATTCAGCCAATATTTCCTGAGTGCCTGTTATGTCTTAAGGAGTCACCCACAGTGAATAAAGCAGATGATCTCCTTGAACTCATGGAGCTTGAAGTCTAGCAGGATAGACTGACACGGATCAATTAAAACAATAAATGAGCCAGACATTGCAGATACTGTTGGCATGCTGCTCAGAGCCTCACCATTGGGACATCCATCCCCCAGCTGTTGCCTGCCTAACAGCGCACACCTGTAACTTGTGTAAAGGTTTGCCATTGGGCAATTGAGGTTGTCTCAAAGTTTATGTCCCCCACCTGAGGGCAGCCCCCAGTCACTGACAGATGGATGAGGGGTATACGACCAGCATGCTTGCCTCAAGGTAGGACAAACTCAATGGTGCAGTTCATGCTCCAGAGCGCCTTCTTTGCTCAGTGTTTTTCATGTCCTGTCCTACCTCTGCACTCCCTTACGAGTTTCTTCCATGAACATTCCCTTAGTAAGTTAGTCAGTTGCTCAAGAATCCATCCCCAGGCTCTGCTTCTGGGGAACCTGACTTGAAACACCAGACAATTCCTGGCAGTGATTAGAGCTATGAAGAAACAGAACAGGAGAGGTGGGGCAGAGGTGGGGCAGGGGGTGACAAGGGAACAAGGTCTTGCTGCAGATCAAGATCAAGTGTCAATGAAGGCCTTTTGGAGGAGAGGGCATTTGCTGAAACTGAATAACAAGGGAGGGATGCTCAGGCGTCGATCTAGGGGAGAAGAATTTCAGGCAGAGGTGGCGGAGGTTATAGAGCCCTCAGGAGGACGTGGACTGGACATGTTTGAAGGCCTAAAAGACAGTCAGGGGAGCTAGGGGAGTAGATGTGGGGAGAGTGGAAGCAGATGCAGTTAGAGAAGCATCACGGTGCCTTTTTATCTGCTAGGGAGGAAGACTTGGACTGTGTTCCAAATGTGATGGGAAGTCGTCACAAGAGGGCGCGACCTGACTCAGGTTTTAAGCTCACTCCAGATGTTTCTGGGAAGTAGATTATATAACTCAGTGCCTGGAAATAATAGTTGCTAAATAAATAGCAGCTCAATCAGCAGTTCACTTACTGTCCAATCAGAGGTGTCTTAGAAGTTTCCCACATTAGGAGGGAAATTGACATGACCACCCTCCAAAAGCTATCTGAAAGAAATTATAATTTAGTGACCTCTTTTAGCACACCTGGGGCCACCTGACTCACCTGTTTTGTTATTACTGTGTTTCATTTATTGGAAAAACCGAAAAGACATAGTTTCAAGTACAGTTACTAGATTCTTTTATTGACTTGAACCTGCCTTTTAATGACTTTTAAATATAGAAAGATAAGACATAGTCTTTCAGAAACTGGGCAAACACATGTTTTAGAATAAGAGATGGGGAGCCTACCCAGCAGAGAGCATCGTTGACAGTAGCAAAGCCCTAGCAGTGAGGTGTAATAGGAAGGATGCTTGCACGTGGGAACCAGAGGCTTGAATTCTAATCTTCACTCTTGATTTTGGGGAAATGACTTGTCTTCTCTAGGCTGTCACCAAAGTTTTCTGATGCTCATTTCTCCCATGGACCCCTGTCACTACACCATTTTTACTTTAATTGGGATTTTTGCTCTATTTGGTTTATCTCACCTCCCTTCCTTGGTAACATGATTCTTCTGTGATTTTGCTTCAAGAGTAAAATTTCTGGGAGGGGTTAGAGGGGCTGGGTGAAAAAACAGTGAAGTGATTAAGAAAAAAATCCCAAACAAAGAAACAAACAAAAAACCCTCATATACACACAATAGTATGGTGATTACCAGCAAAATAAGGGCGGGGGCCGGGGGAGCTAGGAGAAAAGAGCGAATAAATGGTGATGGAATGAGACTTGATTTGAGGTGGTGAACACACAATATACACATGATGTATTATAGAACTGTATTCCTGAAACCTATATAATTTTATTAACCAATGTCACTCCAAAAATTCAATTTAAAAAAGAGTAAAATTTGCAAGTGCCGATATTCAACACAATCAGATTGCCTGGCATTCCTTCTCTTCTCTTTGAGCATTTAATCTCCAGGCAGCTTGCCTCTCATTGCTCTTTATTAAGTTATTATTTTAAACAACCTCTATTATGTTTTCTGATTACCAAAGGGATACACCCATAAAATAGAAAAAATTACAAATCCATGCAAGCTAAATAATCATAGCTGAGATTTATTGAGCACTGAATTAGGTATATACTTGCATTATACCACAATACTCTGAGGTAGGACTATCATTACCTACATTTTAGAGAAGAGTAAACAGGTTGAGTGGGGTCAAGTTGCTTGCTCTGCTGGCAGCTACTAGGTAGCAAAAATAAGTTGAACTCATGTTGCATGGCCCCAAAACTTGAACTTTGAACTACTCAGACATGGTTCCACCACTTGAATGAATCATAGTTATATTTGGTACATAGACTGCCATATTTTCATGTAAGCAATATGCATATGCAGAAATATGATTTGGTCTAATTTTATTATCAATCACATATATCTCATTTCCAACCAAAGGTAAACAAAGATATGTATGCATGTATGTAAATATGTTTACATATACATATAATCTTATACACACATGCAGAGTGAGATATAAGCACTATGAGGTACCTGTCTCGTTCACCCTCATATCTCTAGCATTTTGAACAGTGCTTGGACAATAGCAGGCACCCAGTGAATATTTGTTGCGTGAATGAGCTAAATAAATACTAGCTCAACCAGCAGCTTTTATCTATAAACTAGAGGCCCGGTGCATGAATTCGTGCACGAGTTGGGTCCCTTCGTCTGGCTGGTGATCAGGGCCGATGGCGGGGCAGGCCGGCCGGGGGGAGGGACTGTGGGATGTTGGCCAGTTGTGGGAGGTTGGCTGCGGGAGTGCATTGACCACCAGAGGGCAGCTCCTGCATTGAGCGTTTGCCCCCTGGTGGCCAGTGCACGTCATATCAACCAGTCGACCGGTCATTCGGTCATTCAGTTGTTCAGTCGTTTGGTCGTTTAGGCTTTTATATATATAGATACACAAATGTTTGTAATCTGATTCTTCCCTTGAAACAATATATCACGAACATCTATGACATCCACTATTTAAGCAACAGCTCATTTTTAATGGTGGCACATGATTATAAATGGACATTTTTCAGTCTTGTTTTTCATTACATCTTGGGACTACCTTGAAAAATTCTCTTTCCTTGGCTTCAGGAATTCTACTCTTTCCTGCTTTGTTTTTCTGAAATCTCTCTGGCTACTCCACTAGCCTCTGCTTTCTCATCTCCCACCTTCCTCTCCAAGGTATGCTGGCGTTTCTCAGGGATTGACCTTGGGCCTTGTCCCTTCTCTCTCTTTACACTTCCTGGGAAAGCCCACCCAATGTCACAAATGGGGACTCAAATCTCTGAAAACCTACAATGTACTGAAAGGGTGTATTCCAGCGAGTCCAAGCACATTCAATTAGGACCCTAGTATCTTAAGACGCATGCTAAGTGCTCCACATCCATTATCTTCTCTATTGACTCTTCACAGTGGTGCTTTGAGCTAGGCACCATTGACCTTGGAAGCATAGTGAGGCTGCATGACTTCATCAGTGTCATGGAAAACAAAAGGGCCAAGATTTTAAGTCGGATCTCTCTGATCAAAACACAGGAGCTCTCCCTCTAAACTCTCCAGAGCACTTAACACAGAACATCTTTTGCTTCTTAATAGCTGCTTGTTGAAGCAATACATCCTATTCTTAAACCCCAAGGACTACTTTTGTGAGCCATTTCTTCTGACTAAATGGGTACTCTTGCATTCTCCATTTCTCTTCTCTTTTTATTTTTTCCTCCCAATTCTTCTGCTTCCCTTTGGCTTTGCTTTTGAATCTTCAAACCTGACAATTGGAGATTCCCACCCAAATGTAATTTGAGTTTAATTGGAATTTCAGTCTACCTTGTAAGTGAGGAGCACTTAGCACCCTCTGATTGAGTCTTGGCTGCCTAGAAAGATCCTGAATTGAAGCCAGTCAAGTCATTGCACGCCACTGGATGAAATAATTAAAATGGGGATGGCCAGCTTCTAAGAAGCCACTAGCCACTGCTCACTCAGCCCCTGCTACATGTGGGGAATCAGTAAGGGTATTGAGAGGCTTCATGGCAACAGTACCAGAACACGACTCCTTTTCTTTCTTCCCATCCCCGGCCCCTCTACCCACATGTGGATGCATCATCCCACCCATGGAGGGGGGAGGGGGGTGGTCCATGGGGAGGAGGGTGGCTGTAGAGGCAGAGGCTGGGCTTTTGGGATTCCAGGAACCGCATAGAGGTTACACTGCATGACCATCTATAACTATCCAAAGCAACATGTGTATGGAAATGAGACTGGGAGGTCCTCATGAGATGGCATCAATACCCGCCTTTGGTTCAAATGGACCTTGCTGGGTGACTCTGAACATTGGGAGAAGCGATACATTCAAGTACATCTTTGGATCAGTGTTGGCAATATCTCAAATGGGGACTCAAATCTCTGAAAAGCTACAGTGTACTGAAAGGGTCTATTCCAGCTTGTCCAATAGATCTTTCTGTGAGGATGGAAACATTGCCTATGTACGCTGTCCAATTCAGTTGCCACTAGCCACGTATGGCTATTGAGCCCTTGAAATGTGAGGAGTACAAATGAAGAACTGAATTTTAAATTTCATTTCATTTAACTTAAGTAGCCATATGTGCGGTTGTTTGAAGAAAAACAAAGCCATGAAAAAGAATACTTGGAGAGTGAGTTTAAAAAAAAAAGAAGGTTTTTTAAAAAAGAATCGTGTTGGATGGTGGAGATCATAGCAAGGAGCAAGACAGGCAGGTCCTCAACCTCATGAAGCTCGTGGTGCGAGGGAAAGGCCATAAGGACAGGTGTAGGGACCCCCACAATGGGGTATTGCCGTGGAAGAGAGATTGGAATCAACACTGAATAGAAATGGGCAGGTAGGCATTTATAACCACAGGTCAGAAGACACCATTGCCTGGGTTGAATGATATAAGAGGAGCTCTCCACTCTGACTTATACATAAAGATTAGATAGTAAGAAGCAGCAAACATTCCCATTTGGGGTGGAAGAGTGGGGAGCGCATGATCTAACAGGCCGCTTTCCTCCTGGTCCTAAGTGTGTATAACTTAAAGACTCAATGTTTATTTTTGGGAAATGGTTTTTTTAAAAACAAAATTTTTATTTAAAAAATACAAAGAAAACATTTCCATATTTTGAAAACATATAAATGAAATCAAAGTTTCCTTCCTGCCTCACCCATTATTCTTCCCAGGGAAAACCAATTTTAATGGCTTCTTGTGTATTTGTTATAAATTTTCTGTGCATGTACAAGCATACATATGGAAGCATATCCTTTTTTTTTTTAACACAAAAGGGATAAAACTAAGCACATTTTTCTGCATCTTGCATTTTCCACTTACTATTTCCATACAACTAATTCAGATCTACCTTACTCCGCCCCCCCCCTCCCCAATAGATATATACTGTCGTCGATAAATGGGACAGTCCTGACCAGCTTCAAAAACGTATCAACTCTACTACTGATGAATATTTAGGCTGTTTTTTTATCTTTATCTTTTATGAACTTCCTTGTGCATGTGTCTGAATGTGTTTCTGCAAAGATAATTTCCGTGTAGGATAAATACCTGTTAGATTGAAGGATTTTGTTGCAGTTTGTATACCAGTAACCTAATTGCCTTCTCAGAGGCTGCCCTGATTAGCACACTCACCATTTGCTGAAACTCCCACTAACATTGTGTATCATAAATATCTTTCTAGTGTATTTTCCGACCGCTTAGGTGGAAATTAGTCTCTGATTGTTGTCTTAATTTGCATTTTTTTTAATGATGAGAAAGGTCAGGCATCTTTTCATATGTTAATAAGGCAGTCTATTTTTTTTCCTCCTCCTGTGAGCTGCTTGTTTGTGTCCTTTGTTGATTTTTCTAATGGGATACTGGCCATTTTTAATTTCTTTGAAACAGCACTTATTCAACAACAGCAACAAAAACAACCTGGTCCTTTTTCTGTCATTAGTGATGCAAAAGCCTTTTTCTCTCAGTTTATTATTTTTCTTTTGATGGTTTACTGGGCAGAAATGTTTTCTTAATCATTCTTCAAGGACAGCTGATCCTCTTAGTTCTTGGATTTGTTTATTCAACACATTTATTGAGCACTTACTATGTCTCAGGCATTGTCTTAGGTTCTGGAATTAGAGAAGTGAAAAAATAATCAGAAATCTTTATATTCTAGGAGCTAGTGAGAAACATGAAATAACCAAAGAAATCAAGAAAAGTAACATATATTAAATGTTAAGTGATGATAAATGCTAAGGAGAAAAAAAAGGAAATACAGAGTGTCATAGGTAGGGTGTGGGTGCATGGGAGGAGCACAGTGGTGGGTAGGAGGGAGAATGGTATGGGCATATACTGAGATTGAAAAAGGACACATTTGGATATTTGATCAAAAGTCCTGTTTTGGACAGGTTAAATTTCAAATGCCTGTCAGACATCAAGAGCATGTTGAGTAGGCAGTTGAATATGTATGTGGGCCTGACGTTCAGGAGAGAGTTCTGGGCTGGTAATAGCATTCGGGAATCATCAGCTTAGAGGTGATGGTTAAGGATGAGTGAACAAGGAAATGAAGATAGAGAGACAACAGAAGCCCAAAGTCAGACTCTCAACAGGTGTCAAGAAACCCAGTCATGTGATGCTGTCATTCATCCATAGTGTCCGATGCCTAAGGTGAGTGAGAGCCCGCTGTCTGCCGAGGCAAAGGTGGGAAATAGAGTGCGGGGCAGAGGGACCGGCGTGTGAAAGGCCTGGAAGTGAGGAAAAGCCTGGCCTAGGTTAGGAGAGTAAACCGAAGCCTGGCAGACCTCATTGGGCACATAATGTATTTTGTTTGGCTCCTACAGGTTCTTTGTTTGTTTCAGTGGAATTAGTTGCCAACGTTTGAAAATGGGGAGCTCTCACATTTTAAAAAATTCAGATATCTGCCGTCACATTTTTAAAAATTCAGATATCTGCCGTCACATTTTAAAAAATTCAGATATCTGCCATCCCTTGAATAATCAGTGTGCTTAGCAGCACTGGGCTCACATTCCCACAGGCAGCAAGTGCACGTTGCTAAAGGGTGCGGCCCACTCAGAAAGTACGTGTGGTTCCCTGCGAGGCCCCTGGCCTGCCTCATTCATTTGCAGTACCCATTGTCAAAGCTAGATCCTAAGGCTTGTAAATTGGGAACTTCTTTTAGCAGGTGCTTCTCTCCACCCCCGCCTGGCCATGGTGTGGGCGGACCCCCTCCAGGCTGGGCACAGGAGGCCTGGGTTCCGTCCTGGTTCTTATGACTCATTGCCAACCTGACTCGGTCCTGTAATCAAGGTGGCCCACGGCTCTGGTTGGCCCAGGATGACAGGGTGTCCCAGGACATGGGACTTTCTGTGCTAAAACCAGGCAGGACCCAGGCAAACCAAGACGAGTTGGTCAGCCAGCTTTTCACTTTAAAGCCACCCGGTCCTCGGGGTTAAATGGCAGGCATCAAAACGGCGTTTTCCCCTAAGATGTGCTCTTTAAAATTGGTTGAAGATGAATCTTGCGACAGAGAACAGGTGAATTTGAAATCAAATTTTTATAATAGTGAGAAATGATAGGCAGACCTTGATGATGAGGGTCATCATCATTATGATGATAGGTAGAATAATGATAGATAATGCTTACTTCGTGCCAGACCCTGAACCAAGCATTCTGCACGCATTAACTCGCCTCCTGCCGGGAGTAACTCCATGAGGTAAGGACTGTTTTCATCCCCAGTACAGATAAAGAAGCTGAGACTACTCGGGTCACAGGGCTAGGAAGTGACAGAGCCAGGATATAGATCCAGGGCTGTGTGACTCTGAAGTCTGCACTGGTCTGACCAGCGTCAAAAGTCCCAACTGAGGCTTCTCTCTGTGGCTGCCACTGCCTGGATCAGTTGCATGCTGAACAGACCTTTGCCCATCACCCTCCGGGTCAAAACTGCCTGGCATAAACCTCCCTGTGCCTGAGAAGCTGGGGCTCAGCGAACTTGCACGAAAAGTCACCACCTCCCAGTGCCTTCTAGTTCCCTTGGTTTATGACGAGTGGCTTAATATCCTGGCAACACAAGCAAGCCGTAGCATTTTATTTCCCTCCTGTCTTCTGAAAATTTCAATCAAATGAGAAGCAGTTTGGGCTCACTCTCTAAACCCCCTCATCTGCAAAGCAGAGATGGGACCAGAGTGAGCCCACGTGGCAGTGGTTCCCTTTCCAGGTGCAGATTTAATTAGGTTTCTGTGTAGCACAAGAATGCTCTTTTCCCATTGGGATTATGGCAAGTGCTTCTCTCCTCCCCTCCCAGGCTCCACAGTTGCCCCTTGAAGCTGAGCTCTGAGTTCCAGGGTTGAGCCTCTGAGCTGTTTCTTTTTGTGGGAGTCACTTGACCATTCACACAGAAGCTAAAGCCATGTGCAAGCCCAATCCCCATTCTCATTTTGGGGATTCTGGCATCCCTGGAAAGCCAGAAACTCTGTACCAGACCCTTCAGTGAAAAATATGCTGGCTATGTCTTCTCTCCATGATTCTACCGAACCTCCTCTTTTCACCCATGACCTTGGACCATTGCAGTAGGCCCACCCCAACCCCACATTTTCTTTCTTTCTTTCGCTTGACTAATTCCCACTTGTGCTTTAAGAAATGTCAGATTTTCAGGGGAGCCATTCCAAATCCTTTAATTAAATCCACTAGAGTAAATCCTTCAGTTCATGGCCCCTCAGCACATGGTAGTTCCCTTTCCTTAATATCCTTCCTCGTCATAATTGGTTTAATGTCTCTCTCCTACTAGTCTAGAAAGCTCTATGGAAGAATCTTTACAGAAATTAAAAACATGACATTCATGCAAATATAAATTAAATATGTCAAATTTTATTTCACTCTTTAATGAAGGATTCAGTAAAAGTAAAACTTGTTCCAAGAACACTGTGAAGAACTGGGTATTTATAGGCATTATGAGAAGAAGACATTAGAATAAGGTTGCTAGGTGAGATACCAAGATGAGGAATATTCCATAGGATGATGGAACCGTAGCTTATAGAGCTATCTTTTCTACTGCATGGAAATCTATAAGATGACATGCAACTTCATAATATCCTTGACCTCTCATTGAAGAATAAAGAGCAAAGCCAGTACAGATACATTCTGTAAGAGAATTCACTACATCTTGAGTGAGCAGAACACTTAAACAATGCCATGACATGATAGTTACAGGATATGCTATGCTATTTTTTGCCTTATTTCTAAATTTTGGATAATTTTTCTTAATAGTTTTGAAGTTGATTTAAGGAGGGTCTCTACTGTGGGGACTTTGTTAGAATTAGTGAGGATTGTGATATAATAGTGTAGGATTATAAACACAACAAGATGAGAAATTTGAGATGAGGAACGCAAAGAGTCTTGACTATAAACTTGTTTAATGCTGTCTATGGAAGAATTGAAGGGTCTTTTATAAAGATGTTTCTTTTTTTAAAATGTATTTTATTGATTTTTTACAGAGAGGAAGGGAGAGGGATAGAGAGTTAGAAACATCGATGAGAGAGAAACATCGATCAGCTGCCTCCTGCACAACCCCTACTGGGGATGTGCCCGCAACCAAGGTACATGCCCTTGACCAGAACCGAACCTGGGACCCTTGAGTCCGCAGGCTGACGCTCTATCCACTGAGCCAAACCGGTTAGGGCAAGATGTTTCTTGAATGAACAATAAAGTTATTTGCAACACTTATCTCGCTGGGAAAGAGTTTTCTGGAAAAGTAAAATTTTGTTGATGAAAACAGCAACGTAGTAAAATCTTGTAAATGTAGATAGTATCTGTGAGTATAGATGGTTTCAGTACTCAAAATCAACATAGTGGAAAGCAGAGATGTGAAATAAAAGATTTCTGTTGGCATCATTCGAATGTCTGGATCCAGACATACTAAAGCCAAAGTGGGAGAATGAATCATTCTCTCTCGACATTAGAATTACACATTCATGTCCTTTATCATGTAACCACAATACCTCCTAAAAAACAAGGTGGCTTATACTTCCCAACTCCACACATGACTGGCTACGGCCAACAGAATGTGAGCAAAGTGGTGGTTGCCAGTTCCAAGCAGAATCCTTAAAGCATTTGTATTTCCACTCACCCCTTTTAAGCTCTGTGATCAGCAATGAGATGATCCTGTCCATGTTGCCACTGCTCTTTGGCTGGGCTCCAGACTGTTGACCCATGGAACAGTCAAAACCAAACAGAAGTCCTGGGTCTACTCTGGCCCACCCAAGCCCAACCTGCAGCAGTCTCAATGTAACTGCCCCATGGACCTATGAGGAAGAGAATTAAACCTGTACTGTTGAAAAACACTGAGAGGGAAATGATTCATTTACACACTAAAAAATGACTAACATTCCAAGGTCGTTCCTGGACTTTTGGTATAGGATCCCATACGTTCTCCATCTTGCTTTAATCAATTTGAGTTGGGGCTTTGTTATTTATTAACCAACGAGTTTTCTCCATCAGCATCTCTTTATGGCATTGCATCACTTGGCTGGCACGAGCCTATAAGACATCCCAGATCTTTCTCATGGGAACCACAGCCAAGTCTGACGCTCTCCATTCTCTACCTGAGCAATTGATTTTTAAAAAGTAATATTTATCTCTATTAACGCTCATCTTTTGGCTTGCACCCAATCTTCCAGTCTAGTGAGATCCTTCTCAATTTGATTCTTTCATTCCGGGCATTAGCTGTCCCATTCAGCATTCTGTCAAACACAAATTGGATCAGCATGACCACACAAGCCTCCTCCAAGCCATCAATTTCAATGTAATGATCTTGTGCCGTTGCACTAAAGACTGACTTCTAAGTTGACCCAAAACCACACAAATAATCATTATTCAGGCCAGGTACTCTAGACTGATACCCACAAGACAGAAATATCTTTCATCTTTTTTTGTTCTAATTTTTTTTTGCCACCATAATGATCTCAGAGGAGTTGAAATCAGGAAATACTACATAGCAGTGGCCTGAAGCAAAATTTTAGTGAAAATGCTTTCCAGGTCTATCAGCAACGGAGTGACCAACTTTTCAAGCTAGTGGGTGGGAATCTGTATCTCTCCTTAAAAAAGTAAAATTGCCCAGCTCTTCAGTTCTAGTCCTGCCCGTGATGTCAACCAATTGACCTTGAGTGAGTCACTTATAGCTTTCTTCTGACTTTCTGTTACCATAAGTTGGACAGGATCTCTAAAGACCCCGTCAAGTCTAAAAGACCAAAGCAGTTATAAACTTACAGATTCATGCACATTGAAAGGAATTTAATTAGAACAAATATTTTAATATCACTATTCATTGTGCCAATAGTTGGTCTTCAGACATATTCTGTCGACGACGCCACTTTCTTTCAGCTTCAGAATGTCAACAAAAACAACCAAATTCACAATCGACAATGACAGATGGAAACACATGTGTGAGATTGGCACCAGCGAGAGCTTTATATGTATCACGCATGCACGAGTCAACCTTTATTTTTAAATTGCCAGTGTGTGTCATAGGTACCAGCCAGCCGGATGGTCTGACAGATGTGTGATCGGTCACTTAGCTTTTTATATATATAGATGTATGTATTCATTCTACCCCTGCCTCCTCAACTGGCTATGTACAGGGTATATTTAAAAAGTCTGGAGAGCATGCTTCACACCAGTTTCCATAACGTATTCCCCAATTGAGCAATTAGTTTGTGTATTTGTCTCGCTTATCTCCGGGTTTTTTGAAAGCAAGGATCAAGTTGATGTTGGTATCCAAAGGCATTGTTCCTGGTACATAGTAGGTACTCAGTAAACATTTGTTTGGTTTGATGAAAGAACTCATTCTGAAGCTCTGTGTGTATTTATGTTGAAACAGTTAGATAATGTTCAGGAGCCTGAAGCATTGGCTAATGTTAAAAATAAATTAAAATACACTCTTGGGTAACTACTTCTTCAATTTCATGGTTGATTTCTTTATGATTGACTTATTAACCTAAACCAGGAGTTGCAAACTAAAACCTCCAGGGGCCAGGAAGGAAACATAATACCATAAATGAGGATGATTAGGTACAACTGAAAATAACCTCTCCCTTTACACGGATGGATGTACAGTGTTGCTAGATAGCCAACTTTTTCAGAGTGGATTATTAAAAGGTTTTAAAATGTGTTTTTAATAAATGTAAAAATTTCTGATTTTTAGAAGTTGGAGTCTTTAAAACATAATTTCTAAAATATTATGGGAGCCAATTAAAATATATCTGCAGCCCAGATCCGACTCACAGGCTATCAATCTGAGAAAGGGTTAAATGTTTTACATCTGTAATGGTTTTTAGTTTGCAATAAATATTTAATTTACAATAAACAACCTTGGGTAATATCAAATACTGTGTTTATTGTTGAGCAGTACAAACCCTGTAACACTGAGAGGGATCCATTAAGGCCCAATTTTGAGGCCTGAGGTTAGGTTTTAGTGGACACACATCGAAAAGGGTTCCCCAGGCCCTAACTGGTTTGGCTCAGTGGATAGAGCGTCGGGCTGCAGACTGAAGGGTCCCAGGTTCGATTCCAGTCAAAGGCATGTACCTTGGTTGTGGGCACATCCCCAGTGGGGTGTGTGCAGGAGGCAGGTGATCGATGTTTCTCTCTCATTGATGTTTCTAACTCTCTATCCTTCTCCCCTCCTCTCTGTGGGAAAATCAATAAAATATTTTTAAAAAAGGGTTCCCCAGGTAACAATTTACAGGAAAAATTATGAAATTAAAGGTAAATTTTAGGAACTTGTATTTGTGTTTTACCAATCAAAATAGATGCGTTGAGTCAGCCTTTTTTCTAGTTCCTTGTAACTGATCTCCATTATGGCTGAAATGATGAAAGTAGTATATGACCGTTGGTAAGTTCCCTATCACACCCCCTGAACTTGCCCCACCATAGTTTCAATGGCTAACCATTAATATTCATAGAGGGAGAAGGGTCTCTTACTTGCTTATAGCTTTTAGCCCATCAATCATTATTCTTGGTTCATCCCACTCAGTTTAGTAACTGCTAGTCAACCATGTGGAAATTCTCTGATATATTTGCCAAAATAAAAACTGGAATCTCTCCTAAAAAAAAATGGCCACATGAATCAAGCCCTACAACTTTTAACCAGCAAAAATCCATTTGAGAGTTACATTTTATCAACCATTCATGTAAAACATATTAATATTTATGCCTAATTGACCCTAGATACCAAATTGGTAAAACATCATATAGCAGTAACAGAAATGCACAACAAGATATTCTGGTAACTCTGCAAGTTATGTCTTAAGGACCACTGTGTCTGGGATTTTGCCTCTTCATGGGAATCTGAAAAGGTGGAATTTTAGATTCCTGAGAATAAGAACTCCAGGGAGGAGAGAGATGGTGGGACAATAAAGACAGGGAGGAACCCAGGGGAGCATAAAGGTGGCATGCTTGCCCACAACAGGTCTGCTCTCTTATGTCAGTGCCCATCAATTTGTAAGACGGATGGGGATGCTCTGCTGAGAATGATTTTAAGACCACACGCTAATTCAGAGGGGAAGAGTCCTGTGATGTATGCTATAGGCAGAGGAAGAAGAAATAACACTATGCATGCCATGTATGTGCTACCTGTGACCTAAGAATAAATAAAACTGAAAACTTACATATGATTACGGTAAGTTCCAATTTCCCTAGGAAAGTCTATGACTGTACTAGCTTAACTAATTATGCATGATATCTCCTTTATTTTTAAGAGTGTCCCAGTTTGGATAATAAAGTATATCCACCCAGGAAGAATTCTTGCATAATGACCACTAGTCCATTTTTTAATTCAAGAAATAGTCCTTAATCCCTACTGTTGGCCCTGATCATTCATTATTAGCCACAATCTTCTTTTCCCTGGGCCCAGGTTTTCTCAATATTCTGCTCAGAACATCCCAACACAACACAGCCTTTGTTTCTCTGGACATGTGCATGATTCACACGTCCCACCTAAGGTACTCTCTGATATATTCTGTAATACAGCCACGAAATCACACTACTCAGCCACTTCGAATGCTATGATAAGTCTCCCCTTCTTCATTCCTGGAAAGAACAACAACACAACAACAACAAAAAGCTTCCACCTGCCTTCTGAATGGGGCTCTTTTGTATTTTCTGCCATTCCCCAGGTATCCTGTCTAGATCAAGTCAATGTTGATCTTCAAAAGCCCAGATCAGCAAAAGACTGAAGAACATATGTCTCAGACTTTTTTCCACAGCACATTCGTAGGACTTCAAGATCTTTTATTTTGTTTGGATGTTCCAGTTGGTTCAAGGGTAAACCTGGAGGATCTCTAACACAAGCACTCACCATGACCGAGGTTCCCAGCTGTATTCTCTCAAATAGACACGCCAGTCGAGTTGCTTGCTGTAACCAGGCTTTGGGACAAGCCAGAGTTTCTCCCCCTCAGCAATGTTAACTTTTTGCACTAGATCATCTCTGTTGTGTGGGACTGTGTGCATTTTCACATATTTAGCAGCATCGTTGGCCTCTACCCATTAGATGCCAATAGTATCCCCCCTCTCCCAATTGTGACGACAAAAATATCTCCTGAAATTGCCAAATATCCCCTGGAGGTGAGGTGAAGTAAAATGGCTGCCAGTTGAAAAACAATGGAATAGGCACTCTGAGTATCAAGACAAATAAACCACCCTTTCTGTCCTCGCTCAAGTCATAAGAGAAGACACATCAGTAAGCAAGTATGGTACAAACCTCTAAGTGCCCCGATAAAGGTTTGGCAAAAGTTCTGTGGGAGCCAAAGAAGGAGAGATGAACTTCCTTTTGGATAGTCAGATAAGGCCGTGTAGAGGATAAGCCTTTGGAGCTTTGGATAACACCTCAGTATTCCCCAGGAGGGAAAGAAAGGAAAGACATTCCAGCTAGAGCCGTGGTTCTCAACCTTCTGGCCCTTTAAATACAGTTCCTCATGTTGTGACCCAACCATAAAATTATTTTCGTTGCTACTTCATAACTGTAATGTTGCTACTGTTATGAATCGTAATGTAAATATCTGATATGCAGGATGGTCTTAGGTGGCCCCTGTGAAAGGGTCGTTCGACCGCCAAAGGGGGTCGCGACCCACAGGTTGAGAACCGCTGAGCTAGAGGAACAGCATATGCAAATGTGTTGAGATATGAAGGAGAGTAATGTGTATGAAATGGAGTAAGAAGTTTGGAAGAAATGGGGTGATGGGTACATTGGAGACAGTGTCAGAAAATCAGGGGGAAAATGAGGACCTAAGCTCAATTTGGAAACCTGCTAGGATATGGAGCTAGACTTCACTAATTGGGCAGCAGAGAATCATAGAAAACTAATCGAGAGATCAGATCAGATCTGAGCTTTAGAGAGACCATAAGGGCATTGGCTGGAGGCAGGAAAGCCAGGCAAACAGCACTGTCTTTGGCATCAGGCTATCCTGGGCTGGGGTTTCACTCCACCTTGGATACCCCATTTTCTTTCCCTAAATTCCTTTTTCTCTTCTGCAAAATGAAGATGATAACCTTATCTAGCACCTTGGTGTTGTTGTGAGGACTAACCCGTTAATCCATGTCATGGGCTTAGAGTATCTGAATGTACTAGTAGTTGAAGCTCATTAAATATTCTTTTTAGAATCCAGGTGGGTTTGAGGTAGAGACCAGGTTCGAGGAGGTATGAAAACTGATGGGAGCATAAACTAGCAGTGTTTGGGTGATGGAAAGAAGCAGGTGAATTAGTTCCCACCTGAATTGAGTCGACTCAAGAAGTTTACATTCTCCAGGCTCCCAACAGCAAGATATTCTGTTCTCCAAACATATACACAGTCCCTGAGCTTCCTACCATGTTCAGCTCTGGACAGTCTCACACAGGGAGTTCCACCACCTACAACCTCTCTGGCAGTGTGAGACGGCCGTCTGAGCACTCTTTGTTCTGAAAGAGTTAATTAAATGAGGACCCACAGTTCCAGACACACATCTTCGTCTCCTTCTGCCTCGCCTATGTTTCCCCATTCTTCCCTGCAGGCTGCCTTCTATTCCTACCAAGAGGGCCTAGGAATGACCTGCTGCAGGACCAAATAACAATTTAATGGAGTGGAGATTCATTAAGACAGTGCTGATGGCGACCATAGTCTCGGGAACAGAGAAACAGCCCAGAGGATTTTGATTCTCTCCCATCTTTCTGACCTCAATTTACAAGGCAGAATTAAGTTCTGGAAACCCTGAGAACAGAACAAAATAATGGAACTACAGGCTTTTAATCACTGGTAGAATCATGAAGAGTTAGTAGACCTTCAACCTATTGTTTCCTTCTCCCGTTCAAAGGGAACTTTCTCTGCCAGTGACACAGCCTGATGAGATTGCTATTTCCATTCATTTTCAAAATTAATTCATTCAAAGACATATTTTCAAAACCGACTACATCCTGTGACAGTGCCAGGTATGGAGACAGTGGTAAACAAGACCGACACAGTTGCTCCTCTTGTGGATACTTGCAGAGAGAAACAGACAACAAAGAAAGAACTGGGAAAACTGTGGCAGTGACTAAAGGCAAAACGAGCCAGCTTCTCTTTTGTGCCGCTAAAGGAAATGGATCCCAATTTTAAACACAATTCTCCTATTTCTTTTTCCAGGTCATAAATCTATGAAGCAGACAGACAATTTCATACCCACCTCTGGCGATTTGGGGAATTGATTTAAATGAAGAGTCATGGGTTAATGACTCAGAGTTATTATCATTTTCTTACATATCTGGGAAGTCAGGCTTCAGGGGATGAAAAGAAAAGCCTTCTTCGTTTTAGTTTTCCCATAGCTAGGTGGAGTTCGGGTTCTCAGGGCATTTTGGAAGAACGGGAGTAAGAGTGTGAACGCAGAGTTTAGGAGTGTGGGCCCCGAAGTCAGACGCTTGGGCCCAGATCTGTGCTCTGCCACCTCACCTGCTGTGTGGCTTTTGGCACACAGCTTCTAGCTCCTAGCAGCATGAACTTGGGGAAATTCAGTTCTGCTCTCTCAACCCCAGCTTCCTCCTCTGCAAAACAGGGATACTAATGACCACCTTCTGAAGCTGTGGTTCGGCTGTGACGAAGCATGTGTTGAATACCGAGCACGGTGACCAGTACATATCTATCATGATCCACATACAGAGCAAAGTTCATCATCTTCATCATCCCTGGGGTCAATTGTCATTTTTGCTGCTTAGCATGCTTTTTCCATTCTCCTCTGCCTTAGGTTGTGTTGCCTAAAAGCAGAGTTTGCAATAGGATTTCTTGTGCAAATGGTTTGTTCAGGGAATGCTCTTAGGACCAAGTTGGAATGGAGTAAGGGAAGCAGGAGAGAGTGAGAGAGGAAAACGTAGAGTCTGAGAATGGAGAAAGACCAGTGGACGGTAGAGGTCAAGTGGAGAGAAATAAGGGAGTGCCGATTAAATCCCTGCATCAAGATATGGTGGAAATTTACTGTGTGCTTGCCCTTTCAGGCTATGTAAGCCCTTTTTTATGTGTTTTTCCCACCCCTTTCTTTTGCTCAGCTCTCTGAGCTGGGAGTTCTGGGTGCCTGCAACAGAGTCCTGACTGATAGAATCACTGTAAGGGACCCAGAAGCACTATGCAAATTAGAAGCAGTCAGTCAATTTATAGGATTATTGTTGTTATGTAAATAAAGTTCTCTTTTGCCTGAGTGAGCAGAGCCTTCCAAAGCCAGGGCCCCTTTCCAAATGAGGTTTTCATTGTCTCAGGTGGAGAAGAGGCACATTAGGCGGCCCAGAGGGCACTGATGCTACCCTGCCTCTGAGAGAGATTCTCCTGCCAGCTTCCCCGACAACAGAGGGCCAGGTGCTGGCAATGTGACCTTCAAACAAAGTGGCCATTGCCAGGCTGACCACCCACACCAAGCCAGAGGAAGCGCCAATATCACTTCAGAAAGAAAGGCAGGTAGGCGGGGGGGGGGGGGGCGGGGGGGGGGGGGACGAAGAAAGGGGGCACGACAGTGGGCAATGTCTTTACCTTGTTAAAAGATAGTGAGGCATATTACAAGTTTTAAGAGATTATTTGAGCAAAAATCTATTTGAATCGGTAGCACCAAACTGGAAGTGGTTAGGAGTGCTCCACCAACAGGAGCTAGAGGGTAAGACCTTTACAGAGAAGGGGGATAAGGGAATTCTTTGATTGGCTATAGCTTAAGCCAGGGGTCCTCAAACTACGGCCCGCGGGCCACATGCAAATACAAATATTGTATTTGTTCCTGTTTTGTTTTTTTTACTTCAAAATAAGATATGTGCAGTGTGCATAGGAATTTGTTCATAGTTTTTTTTTTAAACTATAGTCTGGCCCTCCAACGGTCTGAGGGACAGTGAATTGGCCCCCTGTTTAAAAAGTTTGAGGACCTCTGGCTTAAGCAGTTGCCTTCTCTGGGGAAGCTAATGGCTATCTGTGATTGGTTTCAATTTCTTAACCTTGAGGAATGACCTTAGGTTGGGGTTTGCTTATGGAGGCTACTGAAGCATTAAAGCCACCTCAGTTTCATGACTGCCTGGCTTAAATTAATTCAAAAATATGGACAGAAGTGATTCACTAACAACAAGAACAACAACAAACCCTTTTAATCCGCACAAAAATACCCACTGATAAGGCAAAATGCATTAACCTTACAGGTGGCTATTGGCATTTTTGAAAAGTTTCTTGTATTTTTATTTCCATTTCTTACTCTTAAAAAACAAAAACCTTTTTCTCTACCAATACAATGTACACTTGTATTTCCCACTAGCCTCAAATCACAAAGATCTCAAAAATAGAGTCAGTCAGAAAAAGAGACACAAACATTGGGGGGGGGGCGGGGGTTTAAGAGCCATCAGCACCTTCCCATTACACTGAGCTTAATTTCTAGTCTTTCTAAGCAAAAAGTGCATCCTATTTTGGAAGCTTTATAATGCCTTTTCTCTTCGTTGGAAGATTGTTCCAGCTTAAGGGTGAAGAGGGCTCTGGCAATTTGGGAGGTGTTTCGGGGAATGAGAAGTCTAAAAACACAGGGGGAAGACTTGTGAAGAGGGCAAGCCAGAACCAGTGGAGTGACGATGGGACAGGAGAGGGAAATGAACTTGTGGAGGAGCCAGTGTAGAGAGAAGGAGAGGAAAGAAGATTGTGGGTACAGGGTTCAGTTATGTGAGTCCTGACTGCCTGGCTGGCTGGGGCAAACTGACCGCCTAGCATAGGGGACCCAGGCTGGGCTGGTGTAGCTAAGAGATGCATTTTTCTCCAACCGCAATTTACGAAGTGCAATCCAGGGACCACCTACATCAGCATGTCCTGGGAGGCCTGTTAAAAAAGCTGGTTCTTGGACTTTACCTATTGCTACTTAATCAGCATGTGTGGACATGGCACTGGGGGTTGCATTATTTTTTTTTTACAGCTTTATTGAAGTATAGTTGACCTACTATAACCACATATCAAAGTATACAATTTGATGAGTTGGGACATTATTATGCCTCTGTGAAAAAATCACCACAATCAAGATCATGAACATGTCCATCCCCCTCCCCCATAGTTTGCTCAGGCCCCTTTGTGATGCCTTTCTCATCTCTAGACCTCCCCACTTCTCCCATCCCCAGATAACTGTGGATCTGCTGATTCTATAGATTAGTTTGTAATTTTCTAGAATTTTCTGTAACTGGATTCATAGAATACAGACTCTTTTTGTCTGGTATCTTTCACTTGTTTATCTATCTACACGATGATAGACTTTTCAGGTGTTTCTATGCCTCAGTTTCTCCTTGGTTCATACCTAGGAGTAGGATGGTTGGATCACACATTAGTTGGATGTTTCAATTATTAAGAAACTGCCTGGTTATGTTCCATAACTTTTTTCTGGTTCCTCCACATCATCACAAAAACTTGATATGGTCTATCTTTCAAATTTCAGGCTTTCTGGTATGAGTGTAGTGGTATCTCAGTGTGATTTATTTTACATTTTCTCAACAACTAATAGTATTAAGAAATTTCCATATGCTTATTTACCTTCTCTATATCTTCTTTGGTGAGTTGTTTGTTCAAATATTTATATTGGGTTGTTTGCCTTGTTATAATTGAGTGGTAGAGGTTCTTTTTGTATTCTTGACAGAAGTTCTTTGTAGTATGGATGTTTTGCAAGTATTTTCTGCCAGTCTGTGGCTTCCTTTTCATTTTTTTGTTGAGTTGCTTTGGTTTCTTTGTCAAAATCATTGAGCATGGGAAAAAGTGGAGATGTTGGTCAAAAAGTACAAACTTCCAGCTGTAAGATGAGTAAGTCCTGTGGATCTAATGTACTGCATAGTGGTTACTATTATTAATACTCCATTACATACTTGCCAAGAGAGTAGATCTCAAATTTTCTCACCACCCACACACAAAATAACAATTATGCTATGTGATGCAGGTGTTAACTAACGCTATGGAGATCATCATTTTTGCAATATATAAGTATATTAAGCTAACACATTATAAACCTTAAATGTACACAATGTCAATTATATTTCAGTAAATCTGGGAAAAAGTCAGTTCACCATGTATGTGTGGGTCTATTTATGGACTCTAGTCTATTCCATTGATTTTTGTGTCTATCCTTTGGCCAATACCATACTTTCTTGATTACAGTTGGTTATAACATGCATTGAAATCTTGTGTACAAGTTCTCCAACTTTGTTTTTCTTTCCCCAAGTTATTTTAGCCATTTAGTCCTTTGCATTTCCATATGAAATTCAGAAGTGGCTATTCAATTTTAGATAAATAAAGCTGACTGGCATGCTGAATGAGTTTGTGTTGACTCTATACATCATTGTGAGAAATGACATTTTACCAATATTGTCTTTCAATCATAAACATAGCTGCTCTTTAATTTCACTCAGGAACGTTTTATAATTTATCATGTACATGTCTTGCACAACTTTGGTCAAATATATCCCTAATTATATTTATGGTTCCGTTGTAAATAGTATTGTATTATAAATTTTAACTTTCACTTATTCACTACCACTACCTAGAAACAAAACTAATTTTAAGAATATATTGACCTAATATCCAGAAACCCTGTTAAATTTACCTATTAGTTCTAGTAGTTTTTTTGTAGATTCTATAAAGTTTTCCCTATAAATAATCATATCTGTACATAAAGACAGTGACCATTTTCCTTTCCAATATGGATGCTTTTACTTTTGTGCTCTTGCCTTGTTGCACTGCTAGAATCTCTGGTATAAGGTTGAATAGAAGTAGTGAGAGCAGACATACCTACCAGGTACCTGATTTTAGGAGGAAAGCATCTTTTACCATTAAGCATAGAATCTTTTACCATTAAGCTTAGAATCTTTTACCATTAAGCATGCCGCTCACTGTAGGTTATTAATGGATGTTTTTTATCAGGTTGATAATGGTCCATTCTATCCTAGTTTTCATAATGAATGGATGTTTGTTCTTCTGCATCTATTATTAAAGTGATCATACTTTGTTTTGTCTTTTCTCGTAGGCAGCTCTTTCAGGGAATTTCAGGGATCAGTTTTCAAATGTTAAACAAAGTTTGTATTCCAATGATTAACCTCCCTGTATTCCAAACTCCTCTCCCCTTAATTAGATCATCAGTGTTTAGTTTTGTTATTATATATCTCTTTTTTCCCATTTTTCACAGCACTCAGATGTATGTGAAATTATATACATTTATATTATTTTTTCCTTCCTTTTAAATGTTCTCCTTTCTTGTTTTCTTCCTCCATTTATTGCTTCCTTACTTTTTTACTTAATCTATCAATGACGTTCCTCTAATCTGGTGGGTCTCAACTCTAAGTGCATATGAGAGTCACCTTGGGAGTTTTTAAACACTTTCAAAGACTGGGATCATTTAATCACTTTAGACCAAGCATGTCAAAGTCGCAGCCTGAGGGCCACATACCTCATTTATTTGGCCCATGTTAGCCTTTAAGTTTGACATGTTTGCTTTAGACGTTGGTCTTTTAAAAAATCTCTCTAGATGATTCTGATGTTCAGTCAGGATTGATGGCCCCTGATCTAGTCCAGTACATATAGATGTAACCCATCCATTTTAATAGCTATGTAGCATCCTATATACTAAAAGGCTAATATGTATTCTATATAATAAAAGGCTAATATACAAATTGACTGAACGGTGGAACAACGGGTTGCTATGATGCTCATTGACCAGCAGGGGCAGATGCTCAATGTAGGAGCTGCCCCATGGTGGTCATTGCGCTCTCACAGGGGAGCGCTGCTCAGCCAGAAGCTGGGTTAATGGCTGGCGAGCACAGAGGTGGTGGTGGCACTAAGGATGTCCAACTGCCAGCTTAGGCTCACATGGGGAGTGGGCCTAAGCCATCAGTCAGACATCCCCTGAGGGCTCCCTGACTGTGAGAGGGTGCAGGCTGGGCTGAGGGACCCCTCCCCCCGCCCAGTGCACAAATTTCATGCATCGGGCCTCTAGTTTCATTATAAGGGTGCATCAGAATCTATTCATCTGCTTCTCTGTTCATGTTCATTCAAGTTGCTCCTGATTTCTTTACCATATGCTCTGTTGTTTGGTGCAGACAGTTTTATTACTATACCATTTTCTTCATAGGCTATACCTTTTATCATTTTATACTCTGTCATTTTGGCAAATTTATGCTTCAGGTCTTGAATTGTATTCTATTAGATGATACTACCACCCACTCATGCTTTCAGTTGTTGCTTTGCATTTGCCTCATGTATCTTTACCTGCTGATTTGTTCACAAAGTTTTGCTATTACTTCTTTAAGGCATAAGCGGAATATAGCTGGACTTAAACAACAAAACATTCCTTATCTGAAAGTCTCTTCCTTTTTATAGGGATATTAACATTTTAAACAAGAATTCAAAAAGACCATAAAGTCTTCAAGCCTCTAATTACTGGACATTATTGTGGAGTTTCAGGCACCATGCCAGCCTGAATGACCACCTGCTCCTCACCCTCCCGACACTCTCAGTTCTTGCATATGCGGATGTCACACAAGGCACTTCTTATTGCAAATGCAAATTGCAAATGTGAACTGTTTCTTTCTTAATTTTATCACTTTTTCGCTTTTAATTTTCAAGAAGCTTAAATTATTAGCACTTGTCTCAACAATGCGCTTTGCCTGGTATCTCTGAGGACGTGTTGCTGATAATTTCCAAATGATGTCACCCTTGAAAGCACTATTTCAAAGCACCCATTCCATCATGGGCATTGTTCAGAAAGCTCCTGAATAATTCAGGGTGACCCACAGCCCCAACACATTTATACAAGTGCAAATTGAAAAGTAAATCAGAAACTTCATTTCCATGTCTGGGGCTCTCAGAGCTGCATCTATTCCCCATGTGCTGGCACAT
Source organism: Myotis yumanensis (assembly GCF_028538775.1). NCBI lineage: Eukaryota > Metazoa > Chordata > Mammalia > Chiroptera > Vespertilionidae > Myotis > Myotis yumanensis. Next base: position 91,261,238 of record NW_027223755.1, read on the forward strand.
CTCATCAGTGGGGGCGGGAGAGGCAGAGGTGGTCTCCTAAGGGAGCTCGAGGATCCCATTCCCTCCAGGATCCCTTTTTTCATATCCCTGCAGCACATTAAGCATTCCAGGGAACTCTGACTCCCTGCCTCACCTTTCAGGCGCTCTTCTCAATAGCATTTATTCAACACGTACTCCGTTCTAGGCACTGTGGCAAACATCTAGGTAGATTTTATTTAATCACTAGAGGCCCAGTGCACGAAGTTCATGTACTGGTAGGCTCCCTAGCAGCTGCCGGCTGCTGGCTGGGGCCTCCCTTCTCACCCACCTTGGCCTGGCACCCCCTGCTCACCTGTTCCACCATCCTGCCACAGTCCCGCTCTCATAGAGGCCCATCAGGGCTGGCAGCACCTCCACTGTCGCCGGTTGCCAGCGCTGCATTGCCAACGAAGGCCATGTTCCACACTGCCCCCTGGTGGTTAGCACATGTCTAAGTCCTGGTCGGTCAAACTCCTGTCCATGGGGACAATTTGCATATTAGCCTTTTATTATATAAGATTGCCACAACTCTTTCACAGCCTGTGCTCCAGCCACACCTAATGTCCCCCTAAATGTGCTTTGTTGTCTTACCCTTTGCTTATACTCTTAACACTGCCTGAAAGTGACCACTGTATTCCATGCAAAATGCTATCACAGCTGTTGTACATTTACAACATCCTGTGCATTCACATCTCCTTACTCCACCCCCTCTAGAGTGTGAGCTGTCTGAGGACAGGGACTGTGTCTCTCTCCCCTTTGTACCCTGAAAACCTAGCACAGTGCCTGGCATACAGTAAATGCTCAATAGTAAGTTGGATGTTCTCGTACAACTTTTTCTTTCTCCCCATCATGGATACAGATCAGGCCCTCTTTAAAAAAAAAATTAAAGCTGGGGGTAGTGAAACAAAGGAAGATCTTAGGATAGAAGAAGCAACAGGAGAGAGCCCAGGCTGTGCTGTGCGTTGGCCCCTAGAAACATTGTAGGAAAGAGGTGAGCCAAGGTGAGACTGCAGTCAGCTCACTGGAAAGTAAAAGAAAAGGAGGCCTTGGAGACAGGTTCAGGGGGCAAACCTGGGATGAGCTGCCACTGCACACTGCTCCCCTGGTTGCAAGTCCTATGGGGATCCTCAGAATTTAGAAGATGCAAGCCTGAGAGGGAAGAGAGGCGTGGGTGTGCTCCCAGGAGGGATAGCGCACCAGAACAAGCCCCTTTGATCTGCAGTTGCATTCCTCATCAGGAAAGTAGGAGGCAGGTTTATTTCTCTATTGGCTTTCTTCTATATTTTTGACCTTAAACACTGGATTGCCTATAGCACTTGCAAAGCTTTGGGCACGCTAAGATTTCCTCTCCAGAAATTAAAGAGACCAGTGGGGCTTATAATTCCTGAAGCTGATTCTATCTGACTGCTCTGCTTCCATGAGGTTTAACCATATGCAAATGCCAAGGTGAATGGGTCTAGAGCTCTAATGTATGATGCATGATGACTACAGATAATATAACACAGTATTAAATACTGGAAAATTACTATGAGAGTAGATTTACCACACACAAAACATGGTAACTATATGAGGACATATGTTAACTGTCTTGACTGTAGTAATCATTTCATTATACATATGTCTATCAAAACATCATCTACACCTTAAATGCATGTAATTTTTAATTTAAAAAGATGATTGGGTTGCTTTCATTAGCACCATCATCTCACTTCCCATGTGGTAGAAGAGCTATCCAGTGTTGATTCTGTGCTGGATAGTAGGCAAAGGGCATATGGCAATGATAAAGGCAAATAGAAGGATCCCCTTGCGAAGTTTGAAGTGGGGCTTCCAAACTCAAGCCCACAGGGGCCAAGAAGGCAATGTGAGTGGGAAGTGGTACAGCTGGAGACTGGGGCAAACCAGATGATGCAGCTGTGTTTCAAGGGGCAGCCTCCTCTCACCTGGCTGATTGTTCCTTGTAGGAGGATCTAGTATATTGCTGCCAGAAATTTCAACTTCTCAAGACTACTTGGAAATCTGGATGTTTTATAAAATCTGAATTTTAATGATGGCTAACACTTATAAATTTTTAAAAAAAATCTTCACGGTTCAAACAAAACACATCTTTTGGCATGACTCTCGCTTAGATTTTTACAGGGGGCTCAGCAGTCAAACTGGTCTGGGTTGGAATTCCCCTGCTATCACGTCTCCTGGGTGACCTTGGGCAGGTGGTTGAACATCTCAGCATGCTGGTTTCTTCTGCTGTAAAATGGACCCCCCCGCCCCCCAGCCTCCTGAATTCAGCCCATTTAGTTGGCTGAGCTGTCGGGAGCCCCTAGAACAGTGGTTGGCCCGTAGTGGTTGGCATGATGATACTATGAAAAAGAATGAATGGTGTGTTCTGTCTTCACTTCAGGATGCGACGAGTAGAACCTCAGGTGGTGTCACAGCAGCATTTGAACAAAACGGTCCGTTATCCATTAGGACCCATTTGCTTGCAAGGGACAGAAACCTAGCTCCCCTGGTTTAAACAAAGTAGGAAATTCATTGGTTCATGTTTCCATAAGGCTCAAGGCTTCAGCTATGACCAGACCCAGGGGCACAGAATTGTCTCTTTCTACTTTTGGCTCCACTTCCCTCTGGGTTGGTTTTAGTCTCAGGCAGGGCCTCCCTGTGTGTGGTAAGATGACTGCTGGCAGCCTGGTGTTAGATCCTCCCAGGCTTAAACACTGCCCTTTTCTGCAACAGTGTAAATGCCATTGACTCTGATTGGGTCACGTGTGCATTTCTGACCATTTCCCTGTGGCTGGGAGAATGAGATGCTCTGATTGGCTGGGCTTGTGTCACACACCCATGCTTGGTCTACTCAATCCCCCTTGGATTCATGCAAATTAAAAACTGGTGAGAGAGTGGTTCCCTAGAGGAGAAGAGAAAAGAAATGCTGCTGACAAAAGGGGGACCTGCTCCGGATGATTTGGGTGTATAAACAGCCCCAGCTAATCTTGCCTGTAGAGAGCTCCCACCTCCCTCCATTCCTAAAGATGGAGATGGAGACAGAATGGTAGGCACCCGCTGCCTACCACCCACCAAGCAAGCACAGGGCTGCTTTGGCTCAAGGCTAATGAGGCATGAGACATTTGCAAAGCCCTCTCCAGAGAGGTTGCAAAACACAGAAGAAATTTAATAGTATCATCAAGTTATCGCATCGCACACTGGAATCTTTAATATGCCCTCCTTCTTCCCTTTTATCTTGCTCTAATGGATAAAGCTCCTGCTACCTGCTCCACCTAAATCCCTCACAAGATTGCTGGAGAGGGAAACTGCACTGGAGGAGCATAGGGGCCTGGCCTGGAATATCAAGTGTAAGGGGCCAATTATTCCTGCTCCTTGAGACCCTGTGTACCCGGCTTGCATATTCATGGGCTCTCAAATGCAGATGAGATGGCAGCTGCTGATTAAAATCCGCTCACTTTGTTGAGGGGGAATTTGGGGACTCTGGGGAGACCTCTTGAAGCTGATTGGTGGTGAAATGTCCTCTCAGGGGTTGTTCTGTCTCTGCTCAGTGTGGTCCTCTGGAATAATAAAAATTCTGGATCTTTCAGCTCGGAGGAGCAGATGCTTGACCTCCGGCTGGGTGCATGTGGGGCTGAGAGTCTGGATATAGATGGGAAGGACAGAGCCTCAGTTTACCTGAACTGTCCTAAACTAGATTCTCCCCTTTTTGAGGGATGGGAATGGGTGGGATAGATGTGGAAATTTGACTTGGAAGAATGCCAGAGACTCGGTGTTTCCTGTCTGGGATGGCCTAGGCAGTGCTTCTCAAACTTAATAAGACACATGCCGCCTCTGAGTATTTTGTTAACATACAGATTCTGTTTCGGTAGGTCTGTGGTGGGGACTGAGCTTCTGCATTTTCTGCAAACTCCCAGGTGCTGCCAATGCTGCTGGCGCACGGGCCTCTCTTTAAGTACAAGGGTGAGCAATGATTCCCAAACTTGGTTGCTTATTGAAATCGCTTGGAGAGATTTTTAAAATCAGGATCCAGACTACACCTCAGACCAGTTAGATCAGAATCTCAGCCTGGCACCAGGGATCTGTATTTTTGTAAAGCCTCTCCGGTAATTCCTTTGTGCAGCCAAGTTTGAGAACCTGTGGTTCTCACCCCTGCCTACTGCACATTATAGTTATCTGAGGAGTCTGAAAACTACTAATGCCCAGCCCTACCCCAGACTGAATCTCCTGAGAGGTGTGCATTGTGGGAATGGACCCGAGCATTCCTATGTTTCAAAAGCCTCAGAACTGATGACTTGAGACCAAGGTTGTTAATCAGAGATAACAGAGGGAATCAACCTCTGAGATTCTCTCCAACTCTGAGATCATTTGCGTTACTTCTGCTATTATTGTCATTAGGGATGTAGCACCACTTCTGGACTCAGCTCTGTCTCCCAAGGCTTATCTGCAGAACCTTCACATCTATACTTCTCCAACTCCTTGCCTCTCTCTCCTAATTCCATGATTACAAAAGTAACATATGTTAATCATTGGAAATTTGGAAATACAGAAAAGTGCACCAGGTAAAATACACTCTAACGATAACCTGCAACATAACTACTGTTCCAATAGTACTTCCTGATTCTAACCATTGCTTCCACTTTGGCTTATCTTTTTATTTATTTATTTATTTATTTATTTATTTATTTATTTATTTAATTGTGGTAAGAACACAACGTGAGATCTACTGCCTTACCACATTTTTAATGTACAATACTACAGTAATGTGGACTGTAGGCACAGTGTTGTACAGCAGCTCTCTAAAGCTTATTCATCTTGCTCAACTGAAACTTTATGCCCATTGATTAGATAATCCCCACATTCCCTAGCTCCTGGCAACCATCATTCCACCTTTGATTTTATGAATTTGACTATTTCAGATAACTCAAATAAGTGAAATTATGCAGTATTTGTCTATCTGTGACTGGCTTATTTCACTTAGCACAATGTCCTCAAGGTTTATCCAGGTTATTGCATGCTACAGAATTTCCTTCCTTTTAAAGACTGAATAGCAATCCATTGTGTATATATACCACCTTTTCTTTATCCATTCATCTGTCAATGTACATTTAGGCTGTTTCCACGTCTTGGCTGCTGTGAGCAGTGCTGCAACAAACATAGGAGTGCTACCATCTTCTAGGGATCCTGATTTCAATGTGTTTGGATAAATACCCAGTAGCTGAATAGTATGGTAGTTCTAATGTTGGGTTTATGTTCTTCTATTTTTTCTTATTTTGTAAATTTGGAGTTGTCTCATAACCACATTTCCCTCTTTAATATATACTTCCCCATATCACATCTTCTTCTACGGGATATTTCTTAATGACTATGGATTATCATCACTCATTAAACCATTCTTCACCTCCTGATAAACATTTAGATTACTCCTAACTCAAACATAATTTCTAAAGAAAACTTCTTAGATATGGGATTGTGGACTCAATGGCAGGAACATTTCTTGAGGAGAATGAATTCACATTGTCAAATTAGGGCTTCATTCCCTAATTCACCTTTGAATACCCAGTGCTTTGCATATAGTAATCATCTAATTGTTGAATGAATGAGTGAATGAATGAATAGAGTCATTCTATCTCCAGCATTTAACAAGACACCTGGCCCATAGGAGTCATTCAATAAGTGTTCTTAAAGTGAATGAATGAGTCAACTCTGAACAAAACATTAAAAGCATAAAATAAATAGTTGTTCATGGCTGGGATATGCCAGGAAGCTGACTCTAGAATATAATTTATTTTTCCCCCTTGCAAGCAGTCAATCTCAATTACATACAGATACCTCCCAAAGCAAGGGCTAACATCATACTTTGCTCTAGGTAAGGTTTCGGGAAATTAATTAATCCATTTCTCAAAGACCTTCACTATGCAATAATTTTTAAAAGGCACCTCTACCATGCAATTATCTATAATTACTAATGAAAACAGGTGTCTTAAATGCCTTTTCAAATTGAGACATGAATGGTTCATTATCATGGAGTGCGACCACTAATATCCAATTTCAATGGGTTTTGAGATCAAACATCATACGAATGATCATGTAGCCACACAAAGGGAATAGGTACTTCCTGGTTGCTGCTCATTAGAAGAAATTTAGTGGAGGAGCAGAAGTTGACAAGCATTAACATAAGAAGTAGAGTTTCTTGGGGATGTGGAGCACTCGTGGCTGAGAGAAGTATAAAATAACAACAGTGTGGGGGATAAAAACCTTTTTCCAAAATCCTTTCCATGGAGTGAAATTAGTTCAATCAAGCAATTGTTCCTAAGCTCAGTTTCTGCATATGTTGAGTGGTCATGCAAAAACCTAAACTTATTTAGCCACAGAACTCCTTGTATATGTAAGATATAGTGTTGTTGTAAGGAAGCATCTAAGAGAATGAATAAAAAGGAATGAGCACAGCAACTGGCATGTGCCTGAAGGTCAAGATGTGATCCATTCTCCTATTTCTCCTTTAAATTCTCTTTAAGTCCCAGTTTCTGAGAACTTGTGATCATAAAGATGTACCAGGTATAACAGGGTATCTAAGCACTGCAGAAATTAGAACTCTGCATTCCTGTCCCTACACTTCCTGTTGCATTGTATGCTGTGAGTTATATGAGAAATACTATAAAGCAAAGAGTTGACAGGAGACAAATTGAGAGGTGTTAGAACTTCTCTTGGCTGGCTCAGGGCACAGTCTCCCTGCTTTGGAGGGATGGGCACAGTTATTTGGGGGCATTTGCAGCCTTTGCATCCTAGGAAATAGTTAAGTAGGCCCAATATTTCCTCTCATTTTGTCCTGTGGGGATTCTCTCTCAGATCTAGATGTTGAAGCTTGTGGTATCCATTCCATTGACAAGCAGAACGCCTTCCCCCCAGACTTTGTGATTGCCACCAAGTGCATGCCCCAGGTGCTCCAAAAGGTGTCCAGGGCCTACTGCATCCGAGGAAAACCACATCCTCCAGGAAATTCACACTGGAAATGGACATTACCACAAGAGTCCTGCAGCAGAGAAACCCAGATTTTCTGGGTTTACCTAATCTTTCTTAATACTGTTTGGCCACAGAACTCCTTTTATATGGAAGAACTATTAACATCCCAATGAACTAGTATTCTGTGAAGCATGTTAGAAACATGGGTTTATAGTCTTTTTTCTTTGGCTTCTCTATCAAGTTTTGAAGTCCTGTGTATCTCTGTGAATATGTTAATGAGAACTGAGCTGCAGAGGCAATTTTGTTTTTGTCCATCACACAGTCTGCGGGTTTATCCCTCCTCCTCTCCAGCAGGTGACTCCGGGGAGTTTCCAGTCACAGAATCCTCATCCTGCCTCCACTGTAGGATGGGTAAAATATGACACCCGTTGAGTTTGAATTTCAGGTAAACAGTGAGTAATTCTTTGCTTCATACATATACATTCATTTTGATTTGCTCAATTGATCAATCCTAGCATTAGGAGAGATGTGCACGCCAAGGTCACGGAACTCCTTTTCTCTAGTTCATAATGCCTTTTCCAAGGGTGGTATTCCTACTCCATCCAGGTTAGTCAGAGAACTGCCGCTGCAATTCCTGATTTGATGCTGGAGGAAAAGGACTTTGTCTTCCACGTCACAAAGACGGAAGAACGGTAGTCAGTGGCTGGGACAGCCATCTTCCCCTCCACATACAGAAAGGCTGTCTGTGGAAGGCGAGGGTGAGGCCACTGCCTGCAGAGAAGCACGCCAAGAGATGGAGAGAGACAGAGCTCTTACAGCCTCAATGATGTCCCTTGATCTGCTCTGGCTTGAAACTAGTCCCATCTTCACCTTGCCAGGTACAAAAGCCAATACAGCAGGGCTGGAATAATGTCCTTTCTTTTCATTCAGTGTTGTTTTATTATAATGATGATGAGATGCTGTAGGAACTCAACTCTTGCTCATATCAATTAGCTTGTAGTGACAGTGGTTTCATTATGCATCATTTTGCTTAAAGTCACAGAACCGGTCAATGCCATTAAGTGAGGACTTATTGTACATCTATCTTTTGCTTTCTTGTTTTCTTTTTAAAAAAATATATTTTATTGATTTTTTTACAGAGAGGAAGGGAGAGAGATAGAGAATTAGAAACATCGATGAGAGAGAAACATCAATCAGCTGCCTCCTGCACACCTCCTACTGGGGATGTGCCCGCAACCAAGGTAAATGCCCTTGACTGGAATCGAACCTGGGACCTTTCAGTCCGCAGGCTGAAGCTCTGAGACAAACCGGTTAGGGCTTGTTTTCTTTTCTTAAGCAAAGAAATTGAATTGCAACCAATGCAGAAGCATACCTGCATTTCTTTTCTGCTCAAGGCCCTATATATTATATAACATTTATTTAGCAGCTACTATATTCCGGAGCTTATACTAGGTGGTTCCCTTAGCCCATGCCTGGCATTTGGAGCTACTTAAGTCACTGCCTTAACCTTTGTGGTACAATCAGACTCATGGAGCCAGCACTTTCTAGAGACCCTCCTCCTAACTTCAGCTTCCCACATCTGACCACTGCTGGATAGCTAGAGTCAGATTTGAACAGAGTCCTGAAGGATCAGCAGACTTCAGATGCAGTTTTGCTGCAAACCTCCCTCCTGATTGCTGTCAATGGAACACGGAGAGGTTCCTGGCCACAGTTCGCTTTCTCACTTAGACTGCTTGACAGTGGAGCAAGTGACTGACATCAGTGTGAGAGTGGAGTTATGGGAATCTCTCTGATATATTGTAAAGGGATATGAGGCCAAATCCTCCTGTTCAAGCTCGTGTGAGTTATGTAAGTAACGCAGTGACTGGTGGAAGGAGGCTGCCGAGTCTCTCAAAGATGTTCGTTCAGATGAGCCAAGCTTTTCTAATATTCTGGGACTAATAGCTGACAAAGGGTTCACTTCACATTGCAAATTTCTGTCCCTAGAATATATATGCTGTTCAAAAAGAGAAATAAATAACATGGAAACCATTTTTTTTTGTTGTTCAGGGATTGAGATGGCCCTGTCATTTCTCTAGATTCCTCTCCCCTTCATTGCATATAGCTTATGATCCAGCTGTCGTGAATTATCATTAATTCTTTGCACAGTGCATGTTCTCTCAACCCTGGGTGTTTGCATACACCATTTCCTTTTATTGGAATCATTTTTCTATCCTGATTCTTCCTGTGAAATCCATATGGGCAACTCCTAGCCCTCTTTAGACATCTGGCTCAGTCATTATCTTCTCCTTTGATCTATCTCACGTTAGCTTTCAGGGGTACCTTGCCTTCTTGATTCCACAGTATCCTGAATTTACTAGTACTTCTGACAGTGAACTTATCACACTGTATTTCTTTGTTTCATCTCTAGACTATGAGCTTCTTTGGGGGTAGAGATTGGGAGTGTTTCATCTTTGTATTCCCAGAGCCCAGCATGGGACCTGGAACAATAATATTTGTGGATCAATAAATAAAATAAAAAACAATTTCTGAAATCTCCATTCTTACTGTTGGAAGTACTTTGAGGGTGTTTGGCCTCATATGTGTGTCACAGTGCAGTGGAAAATGTTGCTTTCCTTGTATCCTCTCCACCCCCCGCCCCCACACTTCTCTTTCTACCAGCCTTGAATTTTGCTATATTTTTCAGGTACTAGCAAAACTGACATCAACCTTTGCCTCTATAGTTAGAACATGTGGCCCAGCCAATCAGCACTGGTCATTCCCCAGCTATGGTGATTTGTCCAGGTGTGGCCATGGACCTAAAGTGATCCAATCAGAGTAAATCTCAGGTCTTTAGTTGGAACTCGGGACACAGGAGCTTTCCTTCGGGATGCTGTGTTGGATAGGTGCTAAGTCTCAAACTCCTATAGACATTTTGCTACTGTGAGGAATCCATTCTGAGGCAACAGCTAAGGGAATTGCAGAGAACCTAGGATGCAGACCTGCAAACCCAATGCTATGTTCAGTCTCTGGAGCAACCCACATTAGAAAGCCAGCCAACTCTGGACTCTTCTGATGCACAAGCCAATCAATCTCTGTCTTGCTCATTTTAAAGCCAATTTAAGTTTAGTTTTCCATTACTTACAACACAGAGTCTTGATTGATACTCAGAACCTCTCTCCCCGTGAACTTTTTCTGGCGAGAGCTACTGCCTAAAATCAAGTCTGTCGTTCCAGTTGGTGTGATTGACTTCAGCTGAAGGCACAGGCTGTATTTTGATCTTCTGGGAATACTGTCCACCTTTTTGTAATCCACCTTGTCAGTACTTATTGAATACCTGCTCTGTTCTAAGCATTGGGCCCGATGCTCTGTGACATTCCCAGAATAGCAACAATCTCATGTGCAAGGTGCTGGCAGTATAGTGAAATGGAAGGAGCGTTGAAAGATGATTTAAGAAATACAGGGGTGGTCTGACCGGCGTAGCTCAGTGGTTGAGCATCATCTATGAATCAGAAGGTCACAGTTCGATTCCTGGTCAGGGCACATGCCTGGGTTGCACGCTCGATCCCCAGTAGGGGGGTGTGCAGGAGGCAGCCGATCAATGATTCTCGTCGTTGATGTTTCTATCTCTATCTCCCTTGCTCTCCCTTCCTCCCTGAAATCAATAAAAATATATTTAAAAAACAGTGGTGGGTGAAAATAGATTAATAATAAGTACAATAATTAATTAATAAATAGTAATACAAGAACAAACTCTGTGTTTTATGTACTCACAACTATAATCCTACTTTTGCCCACCATGTACATGCTTGCTTTTCATCCAATTTGCTTTGTGACCTTAAGCTGATCACCACCCCTCCCTGGAACTCAGTTTCTCATTGATGATGCATTATTTGTTGACAGTTCTCTAAGATCTGTTCCAATAGTCACATGCCACTTGCTGTATACAAATAAAATGAATATACTTGATATTGTGTCTGGTCAAAATAAACAGAGCTTCAGGCTTATTTACCCAACCAGTGTTTGTGAAGGGTCTACTGTGTGCTGGAGACACATCAGTGGACAAAACAGACAAAAGCAGCTGCTCTCTTGGAAGTGACATTCCGGTGGGGGAGGCAGATCATAAATGTCTAAGGAAGATATATAGTTGATCCTCAATATTCATGGATTTCATATTTGCAAATTTGCCTACTTACTAAAATTTATCTGTAACCCCCAAATCGATACCCCGGGCACTTTCTCGGCCACTGGCTGGAAGACTGGCTCAGTCATGCCCAGAATGATGAGAATTTGAGTCGCCTTGTGCACGCATTCCCAGCTGAGGTCAAACAAAGCAATGCTCTGCCCTCTTGTTTCAACTTTCACACTGTAAGCAAATGTTTTAGCAGTTTATTTAGAGCCACATTTTTCACATTTTTTGTGCTTTGTGTTAGTGATTTCACTGTTTAAAATAGCCCCCACGTGGAGTTCTGCAGTGCTGGCTAGTGTTCCTGAGGGCAAGAAGGCTGTGATGTACCTTGCAGAGAAAACACGTGTGTTAGATAAGCTTTGTTCAGGCATGAGTTACAGTGCGGTTGGTCGTGAGTTCAACATTAATGAATCAATGTATAGTAAATAAGGTGCCTTTAAATTAAAACACAGAAAACAAGGTGATGTGTTGATTGGTTGACAAATACGTTGTGACCAGAGGCTTGCAGGAACGGAATCCCGTATGTCCCCTAAGAGCAAGGGGTTCAGACATTTGCTAATTTGGAGTTTGCCCTAATTTAACACAAACAGCAAGACACAACTCAATACTACGTGGGACTGTGGTAAGAGCTATGGAGAAGAGCAAAGTGGGGAAGCAGGAAAGGGAGTCCATATTTCCAAAGGGTGTCAGAAAAGTGTGTTGCAGGCCGAGATTGCATGTTGGAGTTGCAGCCTGGGGGGCGGTATGGCTGGAGATGAGTGAGAGATGAGGCTGAGGAAGCAGCAGAGGTGACGTCATGCAGGGCTTTGTGAGCTACTGCAAGACTTTGCTTCACTCTGAGCCACGTGGGAGACCACTGGAGAGTTTCGGCAAAGAAGGGATATGATCTGAGTTAGTTTTAACGGGTCCCTCTGGCTGCATCTTTGAGAACAGACTGAAGCAGGACAAGGAAGAGCGGAGGAGACCAGTTAGGAGGCTGTTGCAGTAACTGGGATGAGAGCTGAAGGTGACTCTTGAATGACAGGCCTACACTGTCACCATTAGCCTCCTAACGGAGCAGAGGTTGCTGGGAGTTTGAGAGGCTCTCTTGTTGCAAAAGTCCTTGAACTTGAGCAGTAAATTATCCTCAAAGTTCCATTAGCGCACCTTGGCCTGGTTCTCTCCCTGGCCGCCCTGTGCTTGCTCCTCCAGAGAAGGGGCTATAAATAACCTGAGATTCTGCTCTCTTCAGGGAAACAGGACCTGGAGTCATCTTCCAGACACATTAGTAACCACCCTCTCCGCGCCCCCAAATTAATCTTGTTATGAGGCAGCTTTGCCACGGGTATCTTCTAATCAACATTTCATCCCAGCACTCAACAGTTCTGTTAGTCACCAGCCTGTGCTTCTGCTTCGTGACCTCCGAGGAGCACTGTGGTTGAATTTCCAGCCAAATACCTTTTCTAGAAAAATCCATTGCACTGCAATATGGAGATTGTATTTTTGATCTAATTTAGAATTCGTCTTGATGACTATTCCATGATTCCATGTAACTTGGACTAATTTTGTGTAAAACCTAGGATTCAAGGAGAAGGCAAAAGATTTGAATTTGATTTTCATTAACTCTTCAGGGATCGCAGGGGAAGGAAGAAAGAGGAAACTGAGATTTGTTGAGCATGTATTCTGCTCATTCATTCATTCATTCATTCAATATTTTTGAACACCTACTCTGTGCTGGGCATTGTTCTAGGTATTGAGGATAGAGCCGAGAGCCAAGATATACAGCAATCAATTAAATGAGAAACAGAATGGTCCACTGGTTAAGAGCATGGGCTGTGAAGCCAGACTGCTCACCCACAAACTCCAGTGGTGTGACCTTGGAGAAGACAAGCCACTCAACCTCCCAGAACCTCAGTTTCATCATCTGTAAAACAGGAAGGAGATTAAAAAAAGATACCAGGGTCACAGGTCATTAAATGAAATGAGTTCATGTTTAATATGTTTGCTAACTGTCTGGTTGGTAGTGCTAATAACTGAAGCAAATACACATGTCCTGAAGGAACAATTTAGAGGGGCACTGGCTTTGACTAGTTAGGCACTGTGTTCAGTGCATCTAAACCTCTTTGCAATCTTCATAAGTCCACCATGGTTCCTCTTGCATAAATGAGAAAATTGAGAGCCGCATCACTGGCTGCTGAGCACGCAGAGTGAGCTCTAGGTGACAGAGTGAGGAATTGAGCCTAGACAGGTTTGATTCCAAAATCCTGCTTCCTCAGGCTGAAATTCACTGTGGGGTTGAAAGGTGGAAAGTTATTTTACCCCTAAATATAAAATATCCCATCCCTTCCCTCCACCAAAGTAACACCAGGGACAAGATTCTCTAGGAAGAGAACAATGGGATATCAGCATAATAGGCAGCTTCAGAGCTCAGCTTAGCCAACATTCCCTTTGTACTACGTCACTACAAATGGCCACAGTGGCTTTCTTAGACTTCTCGGCGGGCAGGCACTCCCTCCCTCCCCGGGCAGTCCATCTTGTTTGTAGACCTCTTGGTTCGTCTGAGATGCCCGTTGCACACGTTCATAAAGTCTCTCTCTTGCTCATTTTTAAAGCAATCTGACTTCTTTCTTGTTCATTCATAAATGGTTGGTTCTCATCCAGCCCATGTGTGTCCTCTGTTTTCCCTCCATTGAAAGCAGCTACCAGACCTTCCTGGATTTAGGTGAAAGAATGTTTCTTCCTCTTTGCAGTTTGTAAGAAGGGCTCTCTGGGTGGTTATACCATCTTTAGTCAAGAAAGGCCTCTCTATGGGGAGCAGGACTAATGTTTCTAAGCCCAGACTAGGTGTAGGGCCCATGCTACAAGTTTGGTACAGGTAGAATGTTTTGGAGATAATAACAGCTAACACTAAGTGCTCATTATGATCAAGCACTGTGCTAACACTGCACTTCGACTGCTCCCTTAGTCCTCACAGCACCCTATGACATCGTTATTAGCCCTGCTTCATAAGTGGAAACCCGAGACTCAGAAAACTCAAGTCACTTACCTCATACATGGAATAAGTAGTGGACTCATGTTTTAAACTCATGCCATCTGACTCCAGAACCCACTTTCTTAATCCTTGCCTCCCTGGTTCACGGGAGTTCGAATGATGTAATGTAAAATCCTGTGTGTACTCTAAATTACCATATGGCTACAAGACTAACAGTTTGTCTTTGTGCCTAGTGGCATACTTAGCTTATAATAAGTACTCAGTAAACGCAACATGAATGAATAAATGACTTGATGATATGATTGGTATAGCCTCTGAGTGACTTTTTTTCCAAGATAGAAAATTTTTATTAAAATCTACTCTTTGGGGCAGGAGGGGAAGTGCAACCTATCGATTATGTATTAATTTAGAATTTCATATCCATAATGTGCATGCAACATCAAAGTTCTGAGATAAAATAATTATTTACTAACATTGAAGTAAGATTTTTAAAAATATTTTTATTGATTTCAGAGAGGAAGAGAGAGATAGAAACATCAATGATGAGAGAGAATCATTGATTAGCTGCCTCCTGCGCGCCCCCAACTGGGGATCGAACCCACAACCCGGGCATGTGCCCTTGACCGGAATTGAACCCAGAATCCTTCAGTCCACAGGCTGATGCTCTATGCACTGAGCCAAACCAGCCAGGGCTGAAGTAAGATTTTTAAACATTTATCTTTATTGTTGAAAGTATTACAGATGTCTCCCCCTTTTTCTCCTTTGTCGCCCACCACCCCACCCCCACCTTGACAGGCCTGAGTGGCTTTTAAAACTTGCTTAAAAAATCAATTAACTTTCACTGAACATCAAAATTAACACTGAATATGAAAAGCCTAATTTCTTGGCACTGGAAATTTGGAAGCATCCTGATAACAGTTACCTTGGGTTTGGGAGCATTCTTTGGATCCAGAAACCTACAGTGACCCTCCTTCCCTGCTGATGTCAGCTTAACCTTGATAACTCCCAGGCCTCTTCATAGGTTCAACCTGGGCATTAAGAAAACACATTTGAGAGCCCCAGTGTCAAAGAGATTCTATTGCTATTTATTTTTTCATGGATTGGTTATAAATAGGGTACTTGATGGAACCAATGAGCTATAGATCATTTGCATACTCATGTAGCCATTCATTTATGCACTGGCCCAGATACGGAATGCAGTGAAGGGGGTGACATTAATTGTGCTATAAGTAAGTGGAGAGTACATGCCACTTCATGCTCCAGACTATGTAATGTGTCTGTAGAAGCTGGTACTTCAGAGGTGGCAAGTCAGGGGGAAGATGCAGTTGGAATTTGGAACCACAATCAGTTCAGGGGCACAAGCTCCTGAAATGGCTGTATTCACAAATCGCTAATTACATTGAAAGAGTTGGTTTATAATAGTTGTACTGTGACCTGGAGAAGACCCCACAACACAGTTTCCATAAGCAGGGGGCCATGTTGTTTTGAAGTCAAGGAATCTTTGGATCCCAATTCCTTTATTTCTTTGTTGTTTCAATTCCCTATCAGTGAAGGTGTCAGTCTGTGTGGAATCTGGGTGAGGCAAGGTGGTATAATGAAAATGAGCTTTTTTAGAATTGACTGAACTGGAGTTCAAGCCCTGATTTCACAACTAATCAAGCAAGCCTCTTGGCTTTCCCAAGTCTCAGTTTCCTCATCTATAAAACAGCAGTGAACATATTTAGTCATTCAGGATTGTTTGAGGATAAATACAGTAATGCATGTAAAGTTTCTGGCATTGTCATGACCTTCAAGGTCAGATCTTATTCTCTTCCCAAGTCCCTCCTGTAGGCTTCCCATACAGAAAGATAAGTCCTGTTCTTAGCTCAATCCTGTTCTTGAAGTTAACAGAAAATCCAACTCAAGTTGCCTTGAACGGCAAAAGGGACTTACTGACCTGGGTAAAATGAGCATCCCAGAAGGAGACTGGCTTCAGGAAGGGTTTGATGTAGCCCACGTGAATATTTTCCATCTCTCCTCTCCGAATTCCTCTTGTCTGCCTCATCCTAAGACTGACTTTCTTCATGATTCAAAGTGGCTGCCAGGAGCTTGCAGGACCCCTAGGCTTCCTTGTCCTGAGGCAATTGT
Source organism: Myotis yumanensis (assembly GCF_028538775.1). Classification (NCBI taxonomy): domain Eukaryota; kingdom Metazoa; phylum Chordata; class Mammalia; order Chiroptera; family Vespertilionidae; genus Myotis; species Myotis yumanensis. The sequence goes on from NW_027223755.1 coordinate 91,277,476, forward strand.
ACCCAAGAATGCCTTTCCCTATAGCTATCTCAGGTAGGTGGGGAAGATTACTTTTCCTCTAGTGCAGCGGTTCTCAACCTGTGGGTCACGACTCCTTTGGGGGTCGAACGACCCTTTCACAGGGGTCACCTAAGACCATCGGAAAACACATGTACAGTGGTTCTCAACCTTCCTAATGCCGCGACCCTTTAATACAGTTCCTCATGTTGTGGTGACCCCCAACCATAAAATTATTTTTGTTGCTGCTTCATAACTGTAATTTTGCTACTGTTATGAATCGTAATGTAAATATCTGATATGCAGGATGTATTTTCATTGTTACAAATTGAACATAATTAAAGCATAGTGATTAATCACAAAAACAATATGTAATTATATATGTGTTTTCTGATGGTCTTAGGCGACCCCTGTGAAAGGGTCGAGACCCACAGTTTGAGAACCACTGCTCTGGTGCATATTTCATTGGTTCAAAATGCATCAGCTACACTGAGCCAGAGTGGCTTCCAGAGGATGTGGATTGTTTTAAGCGAATCAGAGCCTATCCGTGGAGGTAAGGAGGGGGCTGGTGTATAGGAGCTGGATGATAGACACCCAGCCCAAAACTCCAGTTTCATTACTAACAGGACAGGGGAGTGGATGCCAGTTGCTTGTTACCTTTTTCCTTGCTCCCTGGATAAAATAAGAGCGTTTCTCTAGAACACTCTAAGTTGTGTGTGGTCTTGCACCAGTTTAGATCTCACAAGATGTTAGATTTTAACATTTTAATGGCATGTTATCTTTCATCTTCCACAGCCCTGACTCATTTATTTTGTGTCGCAAAGAGATGAGGATCATCATTTGGGTCAGACTCTCAGATCTCTGGGTCCTCCCAGATGGAAGATTCCACACAGCTTCTGTAATAGTGGGAAATATGCTCAGTTGTAAGGGAGTTAATTGGTACTAACCCATGGTACAACAATTTGGTGATTCAGAGGGAAACGGTGGCAAAGGCTTCATGATGCCGCAATAAATTTCCTTTAGAATTTGCTTCCACATTTTTTTTTTTAACTAATGGCTCAGACACTCAAAATCACTACTCCAGCTCACAAGTTAGGAAATACTGAAAGGAAAGCCTGTGTTCTGGTCTCAAGGTTTCAATCTAATCTTTTTCTTTGCTATGGCAGTCATATCCTAGACCTGGTGAGTGTTGATACTGCAAGTCACGTAGAGCAAGTTCGAATCCCTGCTATACCTTTTACTAGGTGGACCTCTGTTTTCTTACCTATAAAATGGATATGTTAGTGGTATTCACTGCAAAGAGCTGTGGTGAACTTGCAATAGATCATGTACAGCACACTCCCTGGCACAGAGTGATGTGCAATGGGAGTTGCTGATTGGAAGTAGCAACAGAAGACCTGAAGCAGTGGTTCTCAACCTTCAAATGCCGCGACCCTTTAATACAGTTCCTCATGTTGTGGTGACCCCCAACCATAAAATTATTTTCGTTGCTACTTCATAACTGTATTTTTGCTACTGTCATGAGTCGTAATGTAAATATCTGATATGCAGGATGTATTTTCATTGTTTGCGACCCACAGGTTGAGAACCGCTGCAGGAATAGCGGTAACCTTAGTCAATTACGATCTACCCTCTTTGTGCTTCAGTTTTCCCACCTATAGAATGGGGGTATTGTTAGTACCTACCTTATAGAGTTCTTGGGAAGAGCAAGTGAATTAAAATGCCTCATTCAGTGCCTAGCATGGAGCAGGTGCTCAGGAAGGAAATGGTCCAGTGGTTCCCAACCAGCGATGATTGTGTCCCCTGGGGGCCACCTGGCAATGCCTAGAGACATTTCCAGTTATTACCACTACATGGAGGGGACCAACTGTCATCTAGTGTGTGGAGGCCAGGGATGTAGCTAAATATCCCACAATGCACAGACCTTAAGCAATGGTTCTCAACCTTCCTAATGCCGCGACCCTTTAATACAGTTTCTCATGTTGTGGTGACCCCTAACCATAAAATTATTTTCGTTGCTACTTCATAACTGTGATTTTTCTACTGTTATGAATTGTAATGTAAATTACGATTTTGTAAACCTTAATGTAAATTACATATCAGCCCTTCCACATCCCAAAGGAATATTTGGCTCAAAATATCAAGAGTGCCCACGGCTGAGAACCTCTGCTATGATCAAAAGCCTAAATGTGCTCATTCTTTGCTCCTTCTGTGGCTCTTGTGACTGCCGCTCTTTGAAAAATCTCCTTATTCCAAAGCACCCCAGGCTCTACCACCTCCTGTGCCTGTTTTCTATCTCTGACCTGGGTTCAAATACCAGCCTCATTAGTTGTGACCTTAAGCAAGTTATTACCTCTCTTGTCCTCACTTTACTCAACTGCAAAATGACGGTAATAAAGCACTTACCGCTAGGCTTGTGGCAGGTATTCCGTGAGTTAGGGTAGCAAAGGCACTTACCACAATGCCGGGCACCATGGAATACGTACCAAAGCAATTGTGTCCTGGTGGTTGTTAACTCTGACGTGGCATCATGACACCTATCCTCCCTCACTCCCCTTCTTCTGTTGAGGCTTAAGAATAAAAGGAAAACGCAGATATGAAAGCATTTTTATTTCCCCCCAAAGTCAAAAGAAATCAGAAATGTAAGACTGCTGTTAATATTAATTTACAGACATCCTGGGAGACTCCCTCTGGTGAGGACTTTATGAATTTCAACAGTGCAGACCCAGCTCCCGTGGAGCCTAACCGCCTCATCCTCCCTGTTCCCTGGGAGCCCGAATCCTATTTTCTGACTGCTTCACTCATTTCACTACAATTGATTTTCCATTTCATAGCAGAAAACAACACAAAGCAGCATCAAAAATGCATCCTCAATCCTTTCCCAGCTGCATTTCTTTTGACCTGATCATTCAGGAAAACAGTATAAAGCCCTGAGAGTGTGTTTTATATAGCAATTGTGTGTTTGCATGCCAGGAGTCGGGGGAATGATCGCATGTGTGTCATGTGAGTGTTTCTAAGTATTTATGTACATGAGTGCACATCCATGCATGTGCCCACAGTTGCATGTATGTCAGTGTGTGTGGCCCTATATGCCTATGTCTTTTTATGTATTTGTGAATATCTCAGAACTCATAGGTAAGTCTATATATGTGTACCTACATGTGTGTGTGCAGGTATGAGCTCACTGGTGCAAGCATGCATCAGTTTTGTTTGTGCTTGTACATACATAAGTGGATGAATGTGCTTACATGACTTATTAGAAGTGTATTGGAGGGTGTGTGACTATACAAACCTGTAGGCACACATGCTTTGAATATTTGTGCAACCTCTGAAGCTGTGACTATAAATCTGAGTTTGTGCTTGTGTGTGTTTTAGGGAATGCTATCATTGGCTGTGCATCTGATGCATTTGTGTGTGCTTGTAGGGGTGTATGTATGAACACACACATGCATGTGTGTTTCTGTGTGTGTATGAGAGAGAGAGAGAGAGAGAGAGAGAGAGAGAGAGAGAGAAGGAAAGATCTTCAGCTGATTTTTATCTTTGCCATCTCTACTTGAACTAATTGCGTTCTCCCCATTTAGCGAACCCGGGAAAGAGACAGAGACCATGTAAACTCAGAGGAAAATATCATTAGTCAATTAGTTCCTCTTTCCTTTTTCACAGTGACTACTGACTGATATTTTAAAAAATGAGAGTGTATTAAAAATGTAGGGAAGGAGCTATTTTTAAAAAGTTTCCTGGTGTATCTGACATTCCCAGAAAGGCCTGGATTCGGAAGGGCCAGACTCATCCATAAATCTCACTTTGTTTGCGTTCTGATGAACTACACATCCAAGAGAATGTGCTAGGAACCTCCAGCTTAGCTGTTTGCTTGATGATCCGTGATTAAGAGTTGCCACTTCAATGGTTTTAAAAATGATGAGGAGGACATTTTGCTGGTGCTGAAAGGGGAAGCCAGTGGATTTTAACTTTATGATCTGAGGAAGTTCAAATTATATATAGAAAGTTTGAGCTGGAGAGGTGCTGACACATTGTCTGGTTTAACTTTCTTGGTGAATGGATGAGGACACTGAAGCCCAGGGTGGGAGGGTTTCTCGGGGCTAGAGAGACAGCAGTGAGCAAGACAGTCAAGGTCTCCATGGAGCTTGAAACCTAACAAGGGAGAGGTGAGTGCTTTACCCCTGCTCACTCTGCTCTGGCCACACTGCTTCCTTTTTGTTCCTCCCAGCTCTCCTGCCCCAGGGACTTTGCACTTGTTGTTTCCTCTTCCTGGAATATTCTAGACTTCACATGGTTCACTCCTTCTTGTCATTAGATCTCAGCTCCAATATTAACAGTGTACTCTATCTGAAATACTCCTGATCTCTGTAATCATTTTCTGACAGATCACCATTTTTGTGTCAAGGTGTTTATTTTCCCCCTCCAACTAGAATGTGAGCTATAGGAAGACAAGAATCATTTCTGTCTTGTCCATTGGCATATACCAATAGTAGGCACTCAATAGGCGTTTGTTGAATGAATGATTAAAGTACAGGAATAGGTGTAGAATTCCCTAAAATAATAAGATTTATGAGGAATATTAACCAGTATAATGGTCTTTCTGAGGCACTTGAGTTAGGAGCTTTGTGAGGAGGAGTCAGCTGTGTGAAGACAGAAGGGACTTTTGCCCAGGGCAAGGAAGAGAATTATGGCAGCCAGTTTGACTATGGCAGAGCAGGATGGTGGTGAGCAAGGGTGAGCCAGATGGGCAGGGGTTGGTAAACATTTCTGGGAAAGGGCCATGTAGTAAATAGTTCATACCCTCACTGTTGCAACCGCTCAGCTCTGCAGAGAAAGCAGCCATAGATAATAAGAATATGAATGAGTGTGACTATGTTCTAATAAAACAATTTTTGCAGAAATAAACTTTGGCCTAGCCGCCATTTTTGAAGCTCTGATGTAGGGCACTTGAGCTGTGGGAAAGGATTTGTCTTCATTCTCAGGGCATCAGGAAATTTTATGACTTAATTTGTGTTTTTACAAACCATCACACTGTAGGCTGAGGAGAATGGAATGGAGGTGGTTGGAAGGACAAGAATCTTGTTGCTGTTGTCCAGGATTAAGGTCATAGCACAGAGGAAGTCAGTGGAGAGCCAGACAGAGCTGGAAATGTCTAACTCCCCTCTCTGGTTACCTCATTTCCTTTCTTATAGGCCAGAGACAGCTCTAACAACTGTTCAGATGTATCTGAACTCGACTATCTTATTTGTCTTCCACAGTCCCCTCAACTTATAACAGTCCCATCTGTAAAATGGGCTGTTTGGGTTTTCCTCAGGTTGGAAGACCAAAGGGGGCCCTGAATGGACTATGTTGGGGCAGCAGAGGCAGGCCCCACGCACCCAGATAACCACAGCCCATGACTTTGTCCTCCCAGCTCGAGAGGCTGGGGAGAGAGTGTGTGAGCTCACATCCTCAAGAGGAAATGGAAGACACACACCACACACCATGCACACCCAACACAAAAATCCACATGCATTTACCGCATGTCACACAACACCATGCACACATGCATACAAGCAGGTGCAAAACTTAGACTCAGACAAACCTAAGTTCAAATCCTATGTAGACTTGGACAGGCAACTCTTTCTCTGAGTCTTTCCTTCTTCAAAAGGGATTCATAGAACTTTGATGGGAGTGTCTTATGCTTCAATTCCTACATTCCCATCACAGTTGACACCCTGTTTTTATTAATATCTGATGATCATATTACCTATTAATTTGTGGTGATACAGTATAATGATAATAAATATTATTACTAAATTATTTAATATATGTGGAGGGCTTAAAATAGTGCCTGATGTGTAGGAAGCACTCAGTAATCAATTATTATCAAATGTTTATTATGTGCTTTACTGTATTATTAACAAATTTAACCATCACAACAATCCTAGGAGATAGGTACTCTTATTTATTATTATTAAAGCAAGAAAGTACAAGTAAGATCTTTTAAGTATATTTCTTCTGGTTTGATCATGTTGACAAACACTAGTATGGAGCCCCAGGATGTGTGTGTGTGTGTGTGTGTGTGTGTGTGTACATGTATACATGTATACATGTGCCTCACAGACCATAATAGACCCTGTAAATGGAAGGGTTTATTGTTCTATGAAATCAGTGATTTAGAAAGAAACCTATTTGGGAACAATTTCTAAACAAGCCTTGTATGTAATCTTAACTATGAGACAATATGTCCAGGGTGAGAGGACTTGACCAGGAGGCTGGGAGTGGCCTGTGGTTCACAGGGACCATTTTCTCCAGAGTTCAGTGGGGGATGACTTGTAGGCTGGGTCAACATGGGTCACTCTGAGAGTATAGCTGCATTGGGAGGTGCTGTGGTAAAGGACTAGGGGTCTAAGCTTACATTCAATTCCGGTTTCCCCACTTGCTAGTTGTGTCATCTTCAGCAACCTACCCAACCTTATTCAGCTTCAGTTTCCATGTCTATAAACTGGACACAATAATAGTTCTTAATACAAGGCAGTCAGGAAGATTAAATTAATTAATCTTTGTGAAATGTTTAGCTGGGTATAGCATAAAGAAAGTGCTCAATGGAAGTTTTCAGTCAAGATGGCAGATATGTAAATATACTACATGGATCCTCCCATAACCACATCAAAATTGAAACTAAACTACAGAACAACCATCATTGAAAATTGCCTGAAATCTAACTGAACAGAAGTGCTACAACTAAGGATATAAGAAGAAGCCAGATCAAGACTGGTAGGAAGGCAGAGACCCGGAATGGTCTGGTCCCACATCCATATGTGGTGGTTAAAAATTGGGAAGGATATCTTGGCTGCAGAGGTCCAACACCCTGAGGAGTGAGGGGTCCAATACCCACACCAGGCCCCTTAGCTGAGCGTTACAGTGCTGGGAAGAGAAGTCCCAATAACTTCTGGCTGTAAAAACCAGTGAGGATTGTGGCTGAGTGAAGACTCCCGGGGTCCCAGGCATTCCTTTTAAAGGGCCCATGTACGGACATACTCAGACTCACTCCCTCTGAGCTCCAGCCTTGGGGCAGCAGCTTGAAAGGCCCATCAGGCACGTCCGGGGAGGAATTGAATTTTCTGGCATCAGGAGAGGGCTGGATGATAGAGAGCTCTATCTCAGACAGAAGTGCTGGCAGAGGCCAGTGTTCCTTTGCTGAGCCTTCCACAGAGCCAGCAATGGGCACCATATCTGAGCCCCCATCAACCTGGTTCAGACTGTTAGCCCTGTCCTGGTGATTCCCTGAGACACTGTCCCCTGCACCCCAGCTTTTGGGCCCATTCAACCCATTTCCAGTGGCTTTATCATACAAATGGCCTGTCTTGGCTCATGCTTTGAACTTTCCTAAAATCTACCAAACAGGCAGCATTGGGCATTGGCATGCCCCATACCTCTTGCTAAGTGGCCCAAGGCCTGGCACTCTGGAAGCTGGCCTTGGTCCCAGAGTGGCCTCTCTCAGGTACCTCTAAGCCAAGCACAAACAGCAGCCATCTGCATATCTCTTTGTAGCTTATGCAGAATGACCCCAGGCAGGGCACAGGTGGCAACTTACCATGTCCTGCATCTCCCAGAAGGCCTCAGACCCAGTGCACCTGTTGGACAGCTTCAGAACATGCTATAGCCACCTTCATGAGCAACACATTCAAAGGGCAGACTCAGTAGGCACCAGAGCCCCAGTGAAGGGAGTTCTGCTCCATGGGATTGGCCACAGCACAGCAGATCCTGTATGGTGGTCAATCATCCATGGAGTAAGTGTGTACTATTGATGTGCCAATAGCAATCAATGCTAACCTACAGCAGTAGGCTATGCCATTAGGCCCTATTGGACCCCTACAACATAAGGCCACTCTACCAAGACTGAGAGACATAGCAGCTCCACCTAATACATAGAATTAAACACAGGGAGGAAGAGAGGATGAGGAGACAAAGAAATAGGTGCCAAATGAAATAATAGAAAAAGAACTAAACCTAATGGAGAAAATTTACAAAATGCAGAGTTTAAAACACTGGTTATAAAGATGCTCAATGAACTTAGAAAAAGAGTAGACAACCTTAGTGAGAACCTCAACAAAGAGATAGGAAACATGAAATGGAGATAGAAAACATAAAAAAAGAATCATTCAGAAATAAAGAATATATTAACTGAAATGAGGAATGGATTATAGGGAATCAACAGTAGAGTAGATGAAGCAGAGGATCAAATCAGCAATTTGGAATGTAAGGAAGCAGAAAACACCCAATTAGAACAACAAGAAGGAGAATAAGTAAAAAAAATGAGGATAGTGTAAAGAGACTCTCAAGTGTACCAACATTCATATCATGAGGTGCCAGAAGGAGAAAAGAGAGAGCAAGGGATTGAAAACTTATTTTAAAAATTAATGACAAAAAACCTCCATAACCTGATGAAGGAAATAGGCGTACAAGTCTAGGAAGTTCAGAGAGTCCCAAAAAAGATGAACCCAAAGAGGCCCACACCAAGACACATAATAATTAAAATGCCAAAGATTAAAGACAAAGAGAGAATCTTAAAAGTAACAAGGGAAAAGCAGTCAGCTACCTACCAGGGAGTACCCATAAGATTGTCAGCTGATTTCTCAACAGAAACTTTGCAAAGTAGAAAGGATTGGCATGAATTATTCAAAGACTGAAAAGCAAGGGCCTATCTATGACCAAAATTTCTGTATCCATAATAGAACTTAGAATCAAATGACAGGTAAAGAGTTTTCTAGACACAAAAAGCTAAAGCCCATCAAACCAGTATTACAAGAAATGGTAAGGGGTCTTCTTTAAGAAGAAGAAGAAAGTAAAAAACATGACCAATAAAATGGCAATAAATACATATCTATCAATAATTATTTTAAATGTAAATTGATTAAATGCTCCAATCAAAAGCATACGGTGACTGAATGGACAACAAAACAAGACCCTTACATGTGCTGTCTATGCTGTCTAGAAAAGACTCACTTCAGATTAAAAGAGACACACACACTGAAAGTGAAGAAATGGAAAACGACATTTCATGGGGAAAAAAAAGTTGGGGCAGTGATATTTATACCAGATAAACAGACTTTAAAACAAAGGGTATAACAAGTACCCAGTAATTCCACTTCTGGGTATTTATCTGAAGACACCAAAACAATAAATCTAAAAGAACTATGCATCCATATGTTTATTGCAGCATTATTTACAATGACAAGATATGGAAGCAACCTAAGTGTCCATCAATAGATGAATGGATAAAGAAGTGGTGCATACCTACAATGGAATATGACTCAGCCTTTTTAAAAAGTGAAATCTTGCCATCTGCAAAAATATGGGTGGACCTATAGGGTATTGTGCTGAGTGAAATATGTCAGACAGAGGAAGACAAATATATAAATTTCAGTTATATCTAGAATCTAAATAATTGGAATAAATAAACAGACCAGAAACAGACTCATAGATGCAGAGAACATTTTGACAGTTGCCAGATGGGACAGGGGTTGAGGGGGATGTGTGAAAGAGGTGAAGGGATTAAGAAGTACAAGTTGGTAGTTACAGAGTAGTCATGGGGATATAAAGTACAGCATAGGAAAAATATTGTAAAAATGAAGATGTCAGAGGGGTATTAGATTGATTGGGGTGATCAGTTCACAAGTTATATGATGTTTAATCACTGAGTTGTACACCTGAAAATAATATAACATTCTATGTCAATTTCAATTTGAAAACACAAGAAAACATTTTTAGAAAGAATAATAAATCTATACATATTAATTTATAAAATGATCACATTTCCCAAAAGGGCAGAAATTGTGCTGTGTTAGGATTTCCATTGTTTAGAGTTTGCCAGCTTCTTTAACATTTCACCAATAAAGGACTGAAGATTTTAAAAAAGAAAAAAAGGGAAGTGCTCAATGAATTTTAGATTTTCTTAATGCCCATTTTATATTAGAAGATGCTATAATTTAATATCAGCAGAACCTTTACCTGCTGATAAAGGAGGAAAATGAGACCTTATATCTAACCCTGTTCTAAAAGCTTCAATTCTCAACCCCTGTTATTCTGACTTTATTCCTCATCTTCTGGGCATGTAATAGCCTTGAAAGTAAGGGCCAATTCCTTTTATATCTTGACCCTTCCTGGACAGGGCACAGTGCCCAGCTGGCTCCTGTATTATGGGTGTTGTCACTCACTCCAATTCTCAATTATTACCCTTTCTTGAATCACAGCCTTTATTACTAAAACCAACCCAAGTCTAACTTTCTGAAATTTCCGGCAACGATGTTTTTCTCAAAATTGCTACTCTAACTTCCTGCCCATCATTATGCTGTTGCACTGTGAGGTTGGAAATGGCCCCAAAAGCCATCAGTCATGTTCATTGCTAGTCACTGATTAAACACATGGGGTCAGTCTGACACCCACACACTCTGTCCCATGAAGAAAATCATCAGTAACCCTGGTGTGTAGTGATTCACCCAGAACCTGTCACCCTTTCCCAGTTTCCTCTTTCCTAGACTCATGGTTCTAGTTCCATTATTTTCTACTCTTGAGATTGTGTCCTACCACTTCTGGATGCTGCTCAGATTGTCCTCACGGGTTCCTTAGTTCATACTCCATGGGTTCATCTTCCTTCCCTATTCATTAGCTCTGGCTTGTGGAAGATTAGACTCCTAGAACACAGTCCTTTTGTTTAAGCATCCACCATTTTGAAAACAAATACTTTTCTTTCCTGTTATAGTTTATACTAGGGGCCCAGTGCATGAATTTGTGCACCTTGAAAGCAACTGTGGGCCACGAGGCTGCAGTGGGCAAAGGGGCGGGTCTTGGCCCATGCTCTGCACCCCTGCCTGGAGCCTCCTGCCACCACCACTCTCAAGTGCTTATGGCACCAGCCCCACTCGCACCCACTGATGGCGCAGAGCAATTGGGGCCGGAGCCAACAGTGGGTGCGAGCGGCAGCTGCTGCCCCCGATAGCCCCTCAGGAGCGGGGAAAGGTAGAGAAGCCCTCAGGAGCAACCGGGGCCAGCAGCTGCTGTTCGCACCCACTGACAAAACCAAGCGATCAGGACCGGTGCTGGGTGCCAGCAGCGGGTGCAAGCGGGGCCGGCGCCAGCAACAGGTGCAAGTGCCGGACAGGACCGCGGTGCACGGGAGCAAAGAATTTTCAGTAACCACCAGAGGCTCTCCCAGTGACAGCGACCAGCACCCTGCTTGGTCTGGCGCTCCTGCTCACCTGCTCCACCATCCTGCCACGTTCCATGCTCTGCTGCCTGCTGTCCACGCCTACCATGTTCCATGCATGCCCCCTGGTGGTCAGCACATATCATAATGACCAGTTGTTCGGTTGTTCTGCCGTCGGTCTATTTGCATATTAGCCTTTTATTATGTAGGATCATAATGCGGTTTCATTTTTTTTCTAGCACTTATCACCACTGAACAATACATCATAATGTATTGTTTATAATGATTTTCTTTTATCTAAATCCATCACCCCACACACCCCTAAGAATAATGCCCTCACTAAGGGCAGAGATCTCACCCATCTTGTTCACTGCTGTGTCCCCAGCACCGTGCAAAGCACCTGGTGCAGAGTAGGTGCTCAATAAATATTTGTGAAATAACTGAATGGGTAAAATGTTGAAGTCAGAATGATGCAGTGAAATGGAAAGGCTTTGGAATTAGACTGACCTAGGTTAAGATTGCTGTTGGAATTGCTAAATTGTTGGGTGCAAAGCCCCCTGCTGATGGTGGCCATCACTGAGCGGAAGCTGCCTGACACGGTCCAGCACAGGGAAGCATATGGGATGACGAGACAGGGACTGTCCTGATGATGTCACTTGAGTCCAGACTCATCATGCCTGAAGTTGGACTACCCCCTGAATTTTTATTATGTCAGCCAACAAGTCCCCCTTTTGAGTTCAGTTGCTTATTTTGATTTACTTAAGTTAACTTAGACTACTTGCAGCCTGAAGAGGCTGGACTGATGCACTTGTGCATTTTCTGTCCTTGTTTGGGGGGAAGGGGGCAGAGCAGAAAGGACAGATTATTCTGAGTGAGGCAGGTGCTGGCATACTTATTTTTCACGAGTCCCACAACCATACTTTATTTCAGGTTGGCCTCAGAGGCAGGGGAAAGATTGCCTGAGTCCAAATCCTGCTTTGCCAGCTAGGAACTTTGTGAACTTTGCGAGTGGTTAGTTACCAGCTCTGAGACTTAGTTTCCTCACCTGTACAATGGGGATAATGCTATCCACCTTTGTGGGTACTTTGTGATTATTAAGTGGCAGGATGGTTGTGGAAGTTTATCTCCTATTCTTGGGCAATCATTCCATAATACTTTCCTAGGGCTGCTGTAAGAAATTCCCACAACCTTGGTGACTTAAAACAATAGATGTCTATTATCTTACAGTCCTGGAGGCCAAAAGTCTGAAATAAAGGTGTTGGCAGGTCCAGGCTCCTCTGAAGTCTCTAGGGGAGATTTCTTTCTTGACTTATCCAGGTTCTGGGGTACCCAGGCATTTCGTGTCTTATGGCAACATCACTCCAATCTCTGCCTCGGCCTTCATATGATCTTTTTCTCTGTGTCTGTCTGAGTCCTTTTTAAGTCTCTTATAAGGATCCATCCTAATCCAGTATGATCCCATCTCAATCTTTATCTCAATTAATCTGCAGAAACTCTATTTCCAAATAAGGCCACATTCTGAGATTATGGGTGGACATGAATTTTTGGGGAAATGTTATTCAATCCACTATATCCCCTAATCTGAAAATTGTACAGTTGTGTTGGATGCCCTCTTGTACTTCATTCTGTGAGTTGACCATTTTTTTTCTGAGTGATTGATCCACTCGTTGATATGAGTTCCCAAGAATCATCCCCACTCTCTTGAGCAGTCTCTTCTTTCAATCAATGGAAGTTGAATTAGATGGTGGTTGAATCAGAGGGTGGTGTAGATCTTAACAACCTTATGAAAGAGATGCTGCCCCTCGACACTCAAATTGAAAACTACCCAAATGTCCATCAACTAATATATTCATACAATGAAATACTCCTCAGCAATAAAAAATAAAACCATTGTTATATGCAACAAATGGATAAATCTCAAAAGCATTTTGCTAAGAGAAAGGAGATAGATATAAAAGAGGCCATACTGTATAATTTCATTCATATGAAAATTTAGAAAAAGCAAAGCTAAACTCTAGTGAAAGAAGACAGAAAGTAATTGTTTGGGGGATTAGGTGGGAGAGGTATTGATTGGAAATAGTAATGAAGGAACATTCTGGGATGATGGACATATTCCATAAGCTGAATATGATGGTTACTCCGGTGCACGTATCCAAAGTCATCCAACTTCACTTAAATGGATGATTATTACTGTATATAAATTATGTCTTCAGCCCTAGCCAATTTGGCTCAGTGGATAGAGCATCAACCTGTGGACCAAAGGGTCCAGGGATTCGATTCCGGTCAAGGGCATGTACCTCAGTTGCAGGCTCCTCCCAGGCCCGGGCCTTGGTTGGGACGTGTGCAAGAGGCAACAAATTGATGTGTTTCTCTCTCTAAAAATCAATGGAAAAATATCCTTAGCTGAGGATTAAAAAAATGTTACATTTTCAATAAATTTTATTTTAAAATAACAACAACAATAACAAAACAGAGTGAAGGAACATAAAAGGATACCAAAAGCGTCTTCTATTAGGGGTTTAATGTGTGTGCAGACATGTATGTTTGTGTATGTGTAGTTAGATACTAAGTTGAGGAAAGGATAAGCATTGGGTTGAAAGTTAGACTAAAAGCCCTTAAAGGTCCATCCACCCCTAACGTTACATGACACTCCAACATCAACAAGATACATTGGTTGCTTGACCTTAACCTCCATGGGCCATCTCTCCTTACTCCCAAGATAATGTCAAAGGACCTCAGAAAGCCAACTTCCAACTGTCAAAGTTCTGGTTTTGCAATTAATTCATTGAAGCCATTTTTATTCTCAATAAGTCTTTTCTTATCATCCCTGTACACATTTTACATCCAATGGTGTTTTTTAATAATAATAAAAAAGTTGTGTTATTAAAGTTTTGGGTGAAGCTGGGATTGACATCCTTGGAACTAAAGATGCAATCAGGGGAGAGAATTGATGCCTTATGATTCAATGAATGGATGTGCTTCTATGGTAATTTCTTCAGTAATTACTTGTGTAAACTGTGTTTCAGTAATTGAAAACTCGACAGTGTGGGGTAATTTATCAAAATCTATAATTTATTATAGCTTTTCCATCTTGTTTCTTGGTTTCTCTGTTTGTCCTCATTAGGATGTTTCCCCCTCACTATCACTTCAGTCCATCATAACCATTTAGACAAAGAAGCAAAAACATACATTGCATTGAGGGGAATGTTTCTGATGGACTTAGATGGAAGTTTAAAATCCATTTTGAAAAGTAGACAATTGTTATTGCTGTTTGCAATATATATTTTCTGACAGGCTATAGCATATGATTTATGAAATGGTTTTGAAGAGATTGTCTACTTCAGGTGTCTAGATAATAACACCATTTTTCTCTTGTGGTAACTATTCTGAGTGTCTCGCAGTTGTTCACAAATCGTGGGGAGGGAGTCAGGGACTGGGGTGTGTGTTAGCTAGCTTAGAACATTCAATCACAGAGCCATTTGAGAGAAAAGCTATGTCTCCTGATCCAAGGAATTGTATTTGGGTGATGGGAAGGGGCAGCTGTTTGAGTCCCATTCCAAATCCCTCTGAAAGCCACCTTGCAAAAACCGAGGAGCTGTCCTAGGTACTTACCACTGTTTCCTCTCTGGTAGATCACAGATGTCAAGCAAAGTGCCAGAATGAAGCACAGAAAAGAAGAATAAAAGGTAGAAAACATTTGCTCTTCCACCACAAAAAAGATAATATATAGTTAGTATTTTGACACAGTTTCCTCTAGTATTTTTTTCTCTGCATAATTTCTATGTTACTTAACATTATTTCATATGACTTATATAATTTCTCAATGGCATTCAAAATCATTAAAATATAGTTTCAAAATTTCCCTCAGGATGTTTGAGGTATATTTTACATACAATAATATTTACCCATTTTAGTGCACAGTCCTTTGAATTTTGGCAAATGTATATAACCACTCTAATCAAGATATAAAACAGCTCCAATGCCACTAAAAAGTTCCCTCATAAACCTTTTAAATCAGCCCCTCTCTTCATCCCCAGTCCTTGGTAAACACTGATTGTTTTTTATGTCCTTCTAGAAATACATTACTTTAATAATTTTATTACACTACAATGAATAGATATAATATATTTTTAAACAATTTTGTTTCTGTAAAATATTTTGTTTATTCTAATTTTTTCTATTGTAAATAATACAGTGATAAACATTTTTGTGCATAGATAGCTCTTCTAGCATTTTTAGGTAATTACCTTATTTTGGAATTCCAGAAATGGGACTTATTCATGAAAGGTTATAGAAATTTTTAAGATTGACTTTAGAAACAGACACCAAATTAATATCCTTGACACTAAAAACCTTATATGAACTATTCTTAATAGAGGGGACAGAATGTGAAATTTGGAGTAGGACAGCATGAGTGCTGGACACCAGCACTTCTGGTCATGCCATTGTTCTAGTTAGTCTTCACTAACTTTGCAATGACCTCAGAAAAATATAAATATCTTAGCTTGATATTCAAGGTCTTTTATCATCTTTACTATGCCTATTCCCATACCCAAGTCATGATCTGTATGTATATCTATCATATATTCTCTATGTGCCTATTACTTGTGCTGCCTTCTCTCATGGTTCCCATCTTTGCACATGTTTGCCCCCTTTCTGGAAAACCTTCTTTCCCTACCAGTGTCGCCTTATTTGCTGGCCTTTTAACCACATCTCAATGCTAGGATGGGCTAAGTGCCCGTGCTTTCTTCTCCCACAATCTTATCTGCTTCTGTCTATATTAGGACTCATTTGTTCATTTATTCCTCACTTATGTATTGAGGGTCTACAATGTGTTGGGTGCTATGGACATGGCAGTGAATTAGACAAAATCCCTGTCAAATGGGAAGTGACATCTTTCAGGGGAGGAGATGATATTGGAGCAGAGACCTGAATGATGAAAAGAAGCAGCCACAGGACTATGTGGATAAAAGGTGCTTTAGGCAGATGGCAAAACAAGTGCAAAGACCCTGAAGGGTGAAAGAGCTGGTCCTATCTGAGGAACAGTAAGAAGGCTATGTGGCTGGAGTCCACGAGGAAGAAGAAAAGTTGTAGGAAATAAAGTTAGAGAGGAAAGGATGTCCATATCATGTAAGGCCTTATAGGCTTATGACACAGAGTGTAGTTTTTATTGCAAAAATGATAGAGAAATTAAAGCTTTTTAATTAGAAGAGTGACAAGATCTGGTTTATGTTTTAAGAGCATTATTCTGACTTCTGGGTGAGGAAGAGGAAACATAATTGAAGAAAGATGACCAAATGGGAGGCCATGGTAGTTGCATAGGCATGAGACAGTGGTGGCTTAGGTTAGTGGTCAGCAACCTTTTTCTGTAATCAGCCAGATGGTAAAAATTTTTTATTTTGTGAGGCAATGGTTTCTGTCACAACCACTCAGTTCTGCTATTGTAGCGTGAAAGCAGCCATAGACAATATACAAACAAATGAGGGTGACTATTTTCCAATAAAACTTGATTTACAAAAACAGATGGTGGGCCAGATTTGACCAAGGGCCATAGTTTGTTGCTCCCTGTCTTCCTCAGAGTTATGATGAAGGTAGTGGTAAATGATTAAACTAATATTACTTTTTTTTGGATACTAAGTAGTTTTTCTCAGGGAAATTAAAGGTTCTGTTTTTTTTTTTTGTTTTTTGTTTTTGTTTTTGTTTTTTTGGCGGTTAAACAAAACTTTTATTGAGGGAGAAGAGTACCAAGGTTCTCTTCCAGAGGTTCTTAAACCTCAGACCTCAGGACATGTCCCTAGGTCTGTGATCTGTTAGGAAAGGACTAGAATGAGGTTCCCTGGGCAGGCCACTGTCTTCCTCACATGCCATGCTGAGCTGCAGATCTTGATTCCATGTTTCTAGGTTGAGGCCCGACCTGTGGACTCACAGGCAAGGTCTGCAGTCCCCACAGTCTGGTCTTCAGAGGTGGCCCCGTGGGGCAGGTCTGTATACTTGCGAGAAGAGCCGCGGGACAGATGTGCTGGGTAGCGTCTCCGGTTGGTGTCCATCTTGGAGAGCACTGCTTGGGGAAGATCCACATGGCAGCGGGCTGCTAATGCTACCAGGTAGATGAGGACATCACTAAGCCCCTCTTGAAGGGCCGCCCGTTCCTTAGGGGGCCAGGCTTGGGGACCAGCCTTCCCGTCGGGCTTCCACTGAAAGAGCTCTGCCAGCTCCCCCACTTCCCCCACCAAGGCCAGGAGGAGGTTCTGAGGTTGGTGAAACTGGCCCCAGACTCTTTCAGCAGCAAACTCAGCATGGAGGCGGCGGATGTCCTCGAGTGTGGACTCCGGGCTGAAGCTGAAGGGGCGGGCAGTTTTGGTGCCCTCGCCCCCCACGTCCCCAGGCTTCTCCCCACCCACAGTGGACATGTCGCCCACCGAGCTGCTGCCCAGATTGCCCAGGAAAACCCCACGCTCAGCTCCAAGGTTCTGTTTTTGATCTAAGGAATTTAAGATGCCCATTGATGTCTACATAATGGAGAGTTGAGTAAACATAGAGTACTGTGGAAAGATTGGCTAGCAATATTCATTCTGGTCTTATCAACATACATGTGATATTTAAAATAGTAAGAATGGATGTGGCCATCTAGGGAAAGAGTTTTTAGATGGTGAAGAGAAGAACAGAGAGGAGGAGAGGAAAGGTGAGGTTAAGGACTGAGCCTTGGAGCATTTCAGCAGTTAAAAGTTGGCATATGAGGAAGATCCAGCAAAAGAGAATAAAGAGGAATTTCCAGTGAAGAAGAGCATGGCATCTCCAAATCAGGTGAAGGTGATATTTTGGGAAGGAAGAGTGGCCCAAAGTGTCAGGAATAGCTGAAAATTCTTGTAAGGGGGGTGGGGTGACTGAGAATTACTGTTAATTTTGACAACATGGAGGTTATTGGCAAACTTGGTAAATGGAATGGCATAGATAAGAGTAATATGGATATGGTTAGAATAAATCTGGAATGTGGGGTAGTGGCTGTAAAAAGGAAAGAGAAATGGGATGATGGATGGAAGAATATGTATTACCAAGGGAAGTGTTCTTAAAAAATGAGAATTACCATAGCTTCTTTACATGCTTATGGGAATGGGCCATAATGAGGGGAGAATTGGTGCAGGAGAAAGGGAAGTTGAAGCTGTTAAGTCTTTGGGGAGGAAAGAGTCATAGTGTAGGGGGTGGTTTCCCATAGATAGTTCACCCATCATGACAAGGAATTCAGAATTAGTCTTTTTTAAAAATATATATTTTTATTGATTTCAGAGAGGAAGGGAGATGGGGAGAGAGATAGAAACATCAATGATGGGAGAGAATCATTGATCGATTGCCTCCTGCACACCCCTTCCTGGGGGGATCGAGCCTGAAACCCAGGCATGTGCCCTTGACCGGAATTGAACCCAAGACCCTTCAGTCCTTGAACCAACGCTCTATCCACTGAGTCGAACTGGTTAGGGTAGAATTATTCTTACAGATGCTTGTAAATTTGGTGATAGGGTGAGATGGAAAAGTTCTTTAAGTGCTTCTAAATTGTCAGTGGAATAAGACAAAGATGATCACTTTTCCAAGGATGGGAGAGGAGGCACTGGGGTTTTTGGAGATGTTAGTCATTCTGGAAAAATAAAATGGCAAACTTTCCAGGGAAGCACAGTAAGGTTTTTCTGGTAGGACTATGGCCATCAGGGTAAATACAGTGAGTTTCATCAGCTGGGTGTGTGATTCTCCAACCATGTTGAGCTACTGGGCTGCAGGCATAGATGAGGCAAAGTATTGGGTTTAACCTGGGCTTGCCTAGGGAGACAAAAGTAGAGCAAATAGGAAGTAAAGAGTTAAGGTTGCCCCAAACTGATATGCTTGAATGCTTGACCATAAATGTAAACTGTGTGAAAAATGTTACAGTGGACAAGAGTTGATCAATAGTGAGATAGTGATGGGGACCTTAGGTTAGAGACCTAAATGGTGAGGAAGAATTATTGGATTAAAGAGTTCCACAAGGGGTGAGGTGGAAGGATAAGGGGGTGTACTCAGAGAATTGATTTCTTAATTTAACTTTGAGATCTTAGATCCACTGCACTCAAAGTTCTAGGGTATAACCAGTAAATGGGTAGCTGAGGCAGAACAGATTTGTGGAGATCCTGGAAGTCCACAGATGAATAATTTGGATAGGCAATTACTTAATATTGATGTCATAAGGGAGGATGGCAGGAATCATGGTGGACAGGAAGATGGTGATCCAAGGGTGTGACTCTTCAATGAATGAGTGACCGAGGTTAGCAGAAGACTATGAACAGAAAGGGCTGTGGAGGATAATGGCTTGGAATGAACTTTGAAGGAGCTGAACTTTTGGAAGCAAGAAGGAAAAGAAATGCTGGGAAGCAGCCATGTGAAGCAGTAACACTTTTCAACCTTTTGGCACATGAGGAAAAAAAAATCACTCTTCAGAGGCCAGCCATATATCGGTTAGCCTATATATATAGTGTTACTCCATTATATTGGCAAGAAAACTGAGGCAACCTGCCTAGGGCCACAGGGCACCTTGAATTTGAGCCAACATCTGCCTGGTTCCAGAACCTGTGCTCTGGTTTGGTATGATTCACGAATCTGAACATCATTCTTTATTCATTTCTGCCATATGTTACCTCTTCTGCCCTGGCCATGTAGCTTCTTCCTTCAAAGGTCATCCCCTGAGGTTACTCAGAAGGTTCTTGGCATCTGCAGCCTCATCCAAGGCTGGGATTGGCTGAGAATCCTTGGATGTGGTCCTCGGAGTTAATGACCTGTACAGAGCAGGGACGAGTTGGTTGTGACAGCTGGTTTTCATTCTCCTGGTACTGACAGAGCGATGGTGAGTCAAATTGGCTTTGGTTGTGAAATGAAACCCTGGACAGGAATGATCATCAGACTCCTTGGTGGGCAGAGCAGAGAAAGGGATTTAAATTACAGTGGTAACTGACGATTGTTTGGCATTCAAATAGTCTCCTTAAGCCTTCTTCCTCTTCATGTCACCACTAAGTGAGACAAAGCAGGTAAATGGGGAAAAGGTAGGAAAATTTTCAAATACTGTGATAGTTCATATTTTATAGCTCCCATTTAGGTTCTGAGCTGCACAAAATATGAAGCATTCTACCTAGTCCACCCAGCAACCCTACAAGGTGAGTATTTCCCCTACCCTACCGGTTGGCGATTGAGTCATATTGTGATCTTCCTGGAGGTCCCAAATATATCTCCGACTTCAAAATCAGCCCCCTCTCTACCTCATGGTGATCCCTCCCAAGGGAACTTATTTATCATCCTTGACTTTGCTTAGAAGCCAGAGAGAAGAAGAGAGGCCATATCAGGAGGTCACATCAGATTTCCTCGTGGCCTTCCTCTGCATTATGGATCCTGGTGCTTGGCTGCCTGAGGTTAAATATTGCCACCATCACCCACCAGCTGTGTGACCTTAGGGAAACTATTTAGTCTCTCTGAACCTCATTTTCTCCATCTGTTAAACTGGGATAATTATGACATCTACCCATGGGGTTGTCATGAGGATTAAATAATTAAAGGATGTTAAGCACTTAAAACTGTGTCTGGCACATGGATAGCGTTAGCTATTATTTTTCTAGTTGCTGCTGTTGTTTTTATTATTGTTAACAAGTAATGATGATAATGATTCCGATGGCATTAATGGTAAGATCTAATTGTCGTTGTGCCCTTACTGGGGTGCCAGACCTGACTGTGACAAATGATTTACATGTGGTATCTTAATTCACTCTCATCATTTAGGATACTTTTGGGTGTAGGTAAAAGAAATTGCACTTCCTGCTGGCTTAAATGGTAGGTTACTTGTTATTGCTTGTAACTAGAAACTCAGAGGTAAAGCAGGTCTCACTGTAGGTTGATTTAGAGGATCAACAGGGATCCAAGGATCCAGGCTCATGTACTAGGCATTTTGAAGACACTTTACAAGAATCTTATTAATTCCTTTTTATCTTTCTGCTCTTCTTTCTTCATGTTGGCTTCACTCAGAGGCTGGTCACAAGATGATTGAAGTAGTGATAGGCATCACATCTAGACCAGACAACAGCTAGGAATGAAAGAGGTTCTTGAAAGAAGGGAACTTTTCCCAGAATTCCCCAGTAATCTTCTGCTCTTTTTTTCTTAAAATTTAAAAATTGATTTCAGAGAGGAAAGGAGAGGGAGAGAGAGATAGAAACATCAATGATGAGAGATAATAATTGGTCAGCTGGCTGCCTCCTGCATGGCCCCTACTGGGGATCGAGCCTGCAACCCTGGCATGTGCCCTGACCAGGAATCTAACTGTGACCTCCTGGTTCATGGGTTAACACTCAACCATTGAGCCACACTAGCCAAGCTGATCTTCTGCTCTTGTCTTATTAACCAAAATTTGTCATATGCCCATTCTGAACCAATCAGAGAATAGGATTTCCTCCAGACTCATCAGGTCACCCTTGGAGCTGAGGGTGATATCAGTCCTCTGGAAGCATGGAAAAGTCTGGTACCTGAAGAAAGTCATGATCTGTGAGGAGAAAAGAAAGGAAAACAGATCTGTGTGAGCAAAATTAGGGTCCTTTTAATAGAGAAAAGAACCCTTTTAATAGAGAAAGAACTCGAGGGTCTGAAAGGTTAAGCAATTTCACATAGCCATCAGATCAA
The DNA here is from genome assembly GCF_028538775.1 of Myotis yumanensis. Taxonomy (NCBI): domain Eukaryota; kingdom Metazoa; phylum Chordata; class Mammalia; order Chiroptera; family Vespertilionidae; genus Myotis; species Myotis yumanensis. The sequence continues at coordinate 91,299,341 of NW_027223755.1, forward strand.
AAGTGGAACTTGAACCCAACTGTGTCAGACCCTAAAATACACATTTTTTAGGTCCACACTAAAGCTTTATGGGGTATGGAGAGGAGAGGTGACAATATTTATTGAGCACATACCATGTACTGGGCATTTTGAAGACACTTTATAAGAATCTTATTAATTCCTTTAATCAACCCAATGAATTAGGCATTTTAGTCCCTAACTGTCTAAACTGAGGCTGCAAACCACTAATCTAATAAGTGACAAAGCCAAAATTTGAACCCAGCTCTGTCTGGCTCCAAAGTCCAAACATTCCTCTGTTATTTGGGATTCATTGGAGAAAAAAAAAATCAAACTTTTAATGAGAATCCTTATGAATTTTAATTCAATCACCCAATTGTTTCTAATTTTTATTTTAGAATAAGAATTTCAAAGCACCTACTGCAGTGAATTTTTTCTTTTTTTCCACTCCAACCCCTTTCCACCTGAATACTTCTAGGAGGAAACAGCTTAATTGGCTACTCTGATGCCCTGTGGGCTGCATGGGGTCAGGAGTGTGGGAATGGCTTCCTTGGGCTGTGTGATGGCACCCCTCCTCTTCTCCCTTAGGAGAGAACAAGGAGAGAGGTGAGGAGATTATAATCACATGAAACCAAGGTCATATTCAGACCTTGGATGGAAAGCCCTTAGCAGTTTCTCCTCTTTGTTCTCTAAGATCCCTTCTCGTTCTAAGATGTGGAAAGGAATTCTGGTTACTGAGACACCAGTGAAGTGCCAGGCAGTATTCCAGAGTTTAATATTCATAACATGCATGTGAAATATTGGTATCCTTGGTAGAGATAAAGAAACTGTGGGTCACAGACGTCAAATAACCACCCTGCATAACACTGCTGGCGAGTGAGGGTTGGAGCTCACTTGTGCCTGACTCCAAAGCTTTCATTTTTCTATTGTGTTTTCTGGATTATAAATTCCCACAGGGGATATGCCCAAGTCATATCTTTCTTTGCACTCCTCCTCTCTATCCTATGCACGGTCATGTTGATTTATTTTTATCACAACTAACAGAAACCCCTCAGACTAGCTTAAGCAAAATGAGGAATTAATTTTAATAATACTGATGCCTCACACCGCCCAAGAGCAGATCCGGGTCTCAGGAGCAAATGGGAATTATCATGGTCTTGATGGCCATGTAAACTCTCCATTATATGAGCTTCCCTGTGTGTTTGCTACAGTCCTTTTGTTCATTGCATACAGCTTAGTTTACTTTGCACAAAATGAAAAAAAAAAAAAGGAATGACTGCTGGTACTTCTAGTTTACATGTAGCTAGATTATTCATGCAGAACCTTTCTTTGTTCTCCCTTTCTCTCCCTCCATCTCAACCATCTTCAAGTTCTATGTTCTCCGGGAAGGGATTACTTGGCCTAACTTGGATTTTGTGTCCAACCCTAGCCCAACCTTCTGTGTCTGGAGGCTGGGAGTAATGTTGGACCAAAATGACGGCTCCCCATGGAACTTTGTGGATGGGGGCAAGTAAATGCTCAATAAATGCAGCAGGTTGTAGTATTGGCCACTCAACAGTATTTACTCATTCCCTTCTTTGAGTCTTGAGGTGGAAAACAGGTTGAGCTGCCATTTGGAGAGGAGAAAAAGCCAGTGTATGAGCTCAAGGGGACATGGTAAAAGTTCATGGAGTTTTGCTTAGAATTGAAATTGGTGTGTACTTATCTCTAAGGTTAGAGGTCCTTTGGTTACAAGAAGCCTCAAGGTATTTCTTGATGTTGTTTCTCCTTCGCTTAAAACTGTGTTCTTAGTTATGGGTGCACATATGGATTTTTTAAAAAATATATTTTATTGATTTTTTACAGAGAGGAAGGGAGAGAGATAGTTAGAAACATCGATGAGAGAGAAACATCGATCAGCTGCCTCCTGCACACCTCCTACTGGGGATGTGCCCGCAACCAAGGTACATGCCCTTGACTGGAATCGAACCTGGGACCCTTGAGTCCACAGGCCGACGCTCTATCCACTGAGCCAAACTGGTTATGGCCACATATGGATTTTTAATGTGGAAGTTATCTCATCTATTTCTGCTTAGGCTCCACCCCCAGGGATTCTTACTCCAATTAGTCTGGGGTAGGAACATGCCCCAAAGCTTTTGCACAGAATTTCCAAGGTGAGTCTAATGCACACGGAAGGGACAGCCACTGATTTAACATGAAAAGCAGTTGCCTGAGGGCCTGAGCCTATTCCAAGGAGACAGTAAGACCAAAAAGTCACATGATCACAGGCAGTCAGGGAAGGAAGGTATCATTTCCCACAGGCGGACAGGCTCCGAAGCTCTGTCCTCTCTGGAGGTGCTGTGCTGAAGCCATCAGTTGGTCCTTCGGGGGTAAGACCTGTTTTTGACAATTACAAGAATAATAACTGAAACTCAGGTGGATCTTGTTAGTGTCAAGTACACTCCTACTGGCTCCAATTTTCTCTGCCCTTGTAATTCATCATCTCCCGTTTGAAACGGTATTACAGCATTTTAGGAAGAGCTCTTGAGACCTAAAGTGATGGGATAACAGGTGAAGCGGCCATTCCTGACCGACAGCCAAACTTCAAGGACAGGATGGAAACGCTTGCTGCATTAGCTTCCCCCGGAAGGCCACCTTGGTCTCATTATTTCTCTCACTTTCTAGAGAGTTACAGCACCTTCCCTACCTAGACAAGCTGATAACAGCACCTTGAATCTGTACAACATCTTGCTACCTATAAAGCTCCCTTACAAATAGCTCAGTGCTCCCCAAAGTGTGATAACATGAACCATATGAGAGGATGTTAAGTGGTACACAGAGATTTGTAATACATTATCTTAATGTATATTAGGGAAAACATAATTATCAAGTGAAAACCATGGTTTCGCAGTATTATAATTATGATAAAGTAGATGATTAAGCCCTCAAATCTCACCCCCCCATATTTTAATCAGTTGATTTAAAGAGAAGTATTTATTTCAGCTGGTGGCAATAAATTATGATGTGTTTTGAGGATGATCAAAGTTTGGGGAACACTGTGTGATTTCCCTGAGTTACCACACCATCCAGGGTAAGTAGGTTGTCATTTGTTCTCAGCTTTATTTTATAGGTTAGGAAATTGGGCCTTTGAGAACTTAAATAACTCATCCCGTCTTGGGTTTTTTACAGACTTGAATTCCTGTCTACTGAATCTAACTTTAGGTTTCTTTTCACTACCTGCCTCTTCTACAGAAAGTCAGTGTCTAAGTCAGTGTGTTGTTTTTCTAGCAGGTGAGGAAGGGCTTCCCAGGGCCCATCTACTGCACCTTTTCAGTATCAGAGATGCATGTGGCTCTGGATATGTAACAGAACACACTGATTCAGTGGATCTAAAAGTGGTTCATGGGCCAATAGTTTAAGCATCATCTAGAACTTATTAGAAATACAATTTCTTTGACCCACTCTAGAACTACCGAGTCAGAAACTTGAGGGATGAGGCCCAGAAATCTCGTTTATCAAGCCCCTGATGCACACTAAACTTTGGGAACTATTCTATGTCTTTCAACTGGGGTTGATTCTGCCTGCTAGGAGTCATTTAGCAATGTCTAGGAACAGCTTTGGTTGTTCCAACTGGGTCAACAGGTGCTGACATCTCATCGGAGGCCAGGGGTGTCACTAAACATCCTATGATGATAGGACAGTCCCCACAATGAAGAATTAGCCACCCCAAAATGTCAATAGTGCTAACATCGAGAAACCCGACACGGCTATTTGATCTTGGCTTGATTAGCATTGCAGTTAGGTCAATGAGGCTTTGTTTGAGAGACCAAACAGGGTCTTAAAACTGTGGCTTATGTTGGCCTCCAGTTGACTGAGTAGTATGACTTCCACTTGTCAGTGTTCAGAAATGAATGGCCAGTGGGCAAAACTGTGTGTGGCCATATCATGATACCTGAAATGGGTATCGCATTATGGTCAGAGATGGAGGTAAAGTGCAGCTCAAGAGATCAGATTAGACTGAGGCAAATGTGTGGGGCCTTTGTTTGGTGCACCCTATCTCATCTCTCTCAGCACCTACTCTTCAAACGATCCCCTGGATGCTAAGACCCCTCCCCCCCCTGAAAATAATGCATATTAAGATCCCCATTAATGAGGCAGAATAGAGTTTATAGTCAAGTGTACCATTTGGAGTCCATTTCCAAGCTTCACCATTTCTTGGCTGTATGATTATAGGCAAATTTCTTACTTTCCTAAGCCTCAGTTGCCTTGTCTGTAAAATAAGGGTGAAAATAAATAGTCATACTTTCCTTAAATTGGACAATGCATGTAAAACTCTCAGATAAGTGCCAGATCCATAGAAAATGCTTGCTACATGCTAACTATACTTATCAATTCTCTGTACTGTCTCTTTAAGTCTACATCTTTAAAGTTACTAGTCTATTCCTTTTGTGCTCAATAAGAATGCTTGATGCCCACCTCTTTGAGCTCATTCTGGATCTGGTATTCTCACTCCACATCAGATCTGACATTGGATGCTGCCCAACCAGAACCACCTTTCTCTCCCTTCTTATCTCTCCTCTCTTTCCTCACCTCTGATACGACAGGTGGTGAATTGCATTATACACCCCCTGTTCATGGACTTTACCCCTGGCCCTGAAGGTTGTTGTTATCACCAATGGGGATACTACACTCGCTGACACCACACTAGCTGTCCTAAATATCAAAGAATGCATTTTTTTAAAAATTATTGATTTTAGAGAGACAGGGGAAGGGAAAGAGAGAGGGAAAGAGAAACATTGATTTGTTATTCCACTTATTTATGCATTCATTGCTTGCTTCTTGTATGTGCCCTGACTGGAGATAAAACCCACAACCTTGGAGTATTGAGATGATGCTCTAATCAACTTAGCTATCCTGTCAAGGCTCAAAGAATGCATTTTGAATGACGGGTTATTAGCATCAGGGAAGATGATTTCAGGCAAAGGATGGCTTCACCCCATCTAGGCAGGCTTTCATAAGGTCAGCCTCGCCCAGGTTAATACAGTTTTTAAACTAATAAAGGGGAACAATAAAAATCTGTCTGTTTTCATTAAGTCCAATCCTTGCCTGTATATTAGAATATGTTTAAATCAGCACAGTGTAGACGGATGGCTGGCCTCCATGTCAAGCTAGGTACAAGGAAGGGGGCGGGGCTTCTCATTAGTGGCCCAGGAAATAAACAGGATCAACAACATCATAAATAGAGCATTCCTAATTTGTCTTTAGATGATTAAACCACTGAGGGAGGAGCTGATGGGGGAAGCTCTGAACATCTCATTAGAGTGAGAACTGTTCTAGGTTCTTTTCCTTCTACAAAATCTCAGAAACAGGCCAAAGGTCTCTCAGGAGGCTCCCAGCTCACACCATCATCTACCTCATGCAAAAGCTTCTCTGGCTTTGCATCTGAGCATCACAATGAAAAATCTCCAAGTCCAAACAGAGAAAAAGAGTGGGGAAATCTCACACAGATACCTATGCTGTCCTGATAACAGAGCCCTCATCTGAAATGGAATTGTTAGAGAGCAGTTTGAACAGTCTTTGGAAACCAAGACTGGGTGAGGTGAGAGGCTGGTGAATCAAACATTAGGGGAGCTCCTGACAGATTTGTTGTTGTTGCTGTTTCAGAGTTATGTTTATGGGCCACAGAGCATCTCCCAGGGTATATGTGGGCCTCATGCAAAAATAATAAAATCAACAGCTAGCCTCCCTCCTTCAGAGGGGATATTTCTTGAATGTTTGAAGTGTAGCTTGTGGAGGAGCAGGGAGAGACATACCACAGACATACCATAGGAGGAGAGCGCTGATAGATGGAGACTTCTCTTTCTAAGGTTTGTTCAGTGTTCCAGGAAGAAGCAATATTTTGGTGACTCATACTAACAGCAGTTGTAGGGAGAATCTACCAAGGTTAAGAACATTAACAGTGAGGAACACAAAAAGGTTAAATGGCTGACAGTAGAATATACTGAGCCCTATGCCGAGCACCAGGGCAGTGGTTCTCAGTCTTGGCTGCGCATTAGAATTGTCCTTGGCATTCAAACAATCCAATAAATAAGTGCAATTCAATGCCAAACCCAGACTAATGAGACCAGAACTTCTGGGGACTCTCCTAGGCATCCATAGTTTTTAAAGATTCTCAGATGGTTTCAGTGTGAAGTCAGTGTGAAGAATCACTGACCTAAATAGATGGAGTTGAAGAGGACGTAATTTGCTCCCTTTAGAAAGTTGACAGAGGCCATCATGTAAATAAGTACATGTGATACAGAATATTAGATGTGCTAATGGGAATGCATACAAGGTTTAGGGGTTTTGCAGAGAGAGAATGACTAATTTTCCTTGGGAGAATCAGGGAATACTTCATGGAAGAGAAGATGTCAGACAAATACTGAAAAAGATGGGGGTTGGGGGACAATGAGGGGATAAGGAAACATATGTAATACCTTAATCAATAAAAAAAATTATAAAAAAAAAGATGGAGAATTTTGCCAACTTGGCAAGTGGGGAGGAAGTCTGAAGGAAAGAAGCACACATGCTACGCATGCAAGTAGAGCAAAGTCAAGAAGATGCCAGAGATTTCTGACCCATTACTATCTGAAATGGAACACTTTGTGCAGAGTGGTCACACCCAACCTGGAGGCTTCTCTTGACTGATGAGGAATCAGTGGCTAAAAAAACCCTCCTTTTCTCTTTAGTGGAGCTCTGAGTTGCAGCCTCGAGGGCAGTGCAAGTGCAGAGATGCCCTTCCCAGGTTAAGAGGTGATGAGAGGACATTGAATGATACCCAGTCTGTTGTGCCGTTAATGTTTTTTGAAACACCTGTTAACATTTAATGAACTCCATGTGGCTTCCAATCAGGACACCAGGTTCCTCCACCTGCTCTGAATCTTCTCATTGACTCTTCATGACAGGTGGTTTTAGGAGCTTCCTCTTCCTCAGAACATCTTAACAGCCTGATTGCACCACATCAGTAATGGGGCATCTCCAGTTATGTTTCTGGTAGCATGTACCTGTATCTGCTCACTGACCAAGGTCCATAGTTTATTGAGGTTGACATTGGACAGAAGTTTTCATTCCCCTTGAAGTGGTAATGCCTCATACTAACCTCGCCAAGTTACCTGGGTGGCATTTGTCTAAGTTGATCCCGTGGTGACGCCTGCCACTAGCATAACCCTAGTTTCCAGGTGCCTCTGGGGCTTGCTTATGTGGCCATCTCCATGGCTCATGTGGCCCTGCCATTTCTGGTCTCCCTCACCTTGATGGCATGTCAGTGACTGATATAAATGTGATATTGCTGGTTTTAAAGTTGCAGCATTGCCATGGGTGGGTGCTACAGCTAATAGAAACAAAGACGGCTGTGGCCACAGACATACAATTTGTGAACACTTGGTACGTGGTGCAGATTTGGAAGGTGGACTGTGAATTTCGGCAATGGCATTCATATTTGGAAATACTGCTTGAGGTCCACACCAGTCAAGCCGTATCCCCGTTGCCAGCTGAGCTGTGAACAGACTTATCCATCTTCTGACATCTCGTCGATTACCACAGTCAACAGTGGAATCACCCATCACAATGCCACAATTGATGCTGCAACTACAATACTTTTTTTAAAAAAAACTGAGTGTTCACTATGCCCTGAAAGTGTTCACTATTTTAAGAAACTTTTTACTATTTTCTGCCACTTCTACTCCATTTATTCTATTCTTAATACTCACCACTTACATCTTGATTTACTCATGTAATGAGGGTAATATTTTGAAAAGGTTAAAGAGATGTTTTTTCTCCTTTTTGTGAAAAATCATATTCTTCTGCTCAAGTCCTAGAGTACGAGGGAAGAAAGATGCCACCGTGGGAAGGAGAAGGGTGCTGAGTAGGAAGAGGTCTCTGAGGGCCAGTCCTGCTGTCGCAGGCGCAGTGGGAAGAACAAGTTAGCAGCTCAATGACGAAGGTGGCGAAACCCATGTATCTTTATCAGCCTCTCTGGTCCAAAGTGCAGAAAGAGGAAAGCTTTTAGGTAGATTTAGAAGGAAAATGAAAACAGAAGAGGGTTTTTCTTTTCCTGCTTCCTATTGAGGATCTAAGAGGGGTGGCTACTTCTGAGCCAAGTCAGAGGCTTGCTGTGGTTAGGGGAAGAGCTGGTCTGAGATAACATCATAAATAAAAATAAATGTAAATGGGCTCTTGTGGGGTCTGGAAAAAGCTAGATTTAAAAAAATATTCTTGAGGGACCTGGATGTTAGCTGGGAATGGCCAGGGAGCTTACCTCAGGGGCTGCTCTTCCGGAGGCAAAGTGATCCATGGTGGGGTGCTGCAGGGTGGGCCACCTGGCCTGAGGCTGAAAGGGAATGACCTCCCCCCCCGCCCCCCCGAGGGAAGTGTAGCTTGTGGAGAAGCAGGGAGAGACATACCACAGGCCCTGTCTGGAGTGAGAGAACACTGATGTCAAGTTCACCAGTCACTGCCCTTCAGGTTGTCTGCCAAGCAAGGTTCCAGGAACCAGGCAGCAAGGGACCAGAGAATCCAGGATTCGGTGGAAGGGCCTCGACAGGGGCTCTGAGGAGAGAGGGAAGACATTGGAAACACTGGACAGAAAAAGGCTGACTCACCTTAAGGCATTGAAATATCACCTCAGCCGGATTTAACGTGATGAAACTAAATTTGGGTTTTACCTGCCATCCCTTGGGATGAGGGTTTGTGAGGATTATCAAGTTAATCCAGGAAATAGAAATGGTGCATTTTCTTTGAAATCTGAGTATGATGTGCAAATTTGTGACTCAACCGTGTTCTTTTCCAAGACTGCCTCAACAAATCTCCACACACTGGATGGCTTAAAATAACAGGAGTTTATACTCTCGAGGCTCAGGAGGCCAGAAGTCGGGCATCAAGGTGCCAGAGGCCTGGGTCCTCTGGAGCCTCCAGTGAGCTCCCGGTGGTTGTGGCAATCCTAGGTGTTCCTGGATGTGTACACTTTCTCCAACAAGACGGCTTCCGTCATATGAGCCAGTTCCCCAAACGTGTTCTGCTCTGCTTCGCAGTAGAGGGTGGATCCTGAACCTTCATTCTGCCTCTGCTAGTATTTGTTGAGAAAGAGAGGGTTCCTGTCTGCGCGCAAACACCAAAGACACTGACTCCTAGCCTTGCTTGGCTGGGAGAAGTCAAGCAATGTCCGGCCTTCCTGAGCCTGGATTAGCTATGCTGTTTATCAGAATGGGGATTAGCCTGGGCAAGGCACACCTTTTGCAGGAGAGGATGTCTCTGTGCAGAATTTTGGAAGGCTTTTGATCAGCCCACTATGTAATTAGGAGGTAAAATAGGACCTAGGCAACTGATGGGGAAAAGGTTATTCAGTTAGTTTGTGGTACTGTGCCTCATCTATCGCATAACAATGGTTACTTCTTTTTTTTTTTTAAATATATTTTATTGATTTTTTACAGAGAGAAAGGGAGAGAGATAGAGAGTCAGAAACATCGATGAGAGAGAAACATCGACCAGCTGCCTCCTGGACATCTCCCACTGGGGATGTGCCCGCAACTCAGGTACATGCCCTTGACCGGAATCGAACCTGGGACCCTTCAGTCCGCAGGCTGACGCTCTATCCACTGAGCCAAACCGGTCTCGGCTCAATGGTTACTTCTTATATTTTGCTGTATGCTTGCAATAAAAGAGTTACCTAGGCAGCCTTGTTCAAATAGTGAGGACCTGCAGACTAAATTTACTATAATGACCAGGTGCCACAACTGCTCTCAAAGCCCTGGAAACCTGCATTTTCCCTGGACCAACTGCATTCCAAACCCAGATCTAAATGTGGTCAAAATCAGACCCCGCTTCCATCTTCAACTCTGCCAATCTACTCTAACCCATCTCTTTCTGTAGCACTTCTCTTACCTTTGCTTACACACAATGAGACTCAAGGCCATGGCCATGAAGTTGAACAGACCCAATCCTGGACCAGTCTTCTCAGCCCTAGCTGAACGCTGAAATGATCAGGGGATCCTAAAAACCCTGATATCCAAACCCCACCCCAGACCAATTAAGTCATAATATTTGGGGTTGGGGCCCAGGCATCAATCAATATTTATTAAAACTCCCCAGGCAATATGATGTACATCTACATTTCAGAACCAGTGACCTTGGATAAGTCATTTGTCTTTTCTAAGTCTCAGTTTGCTCTTCTACAAATGGAAGTAACATTCAGTCTCAGAGTTTTTATGAGGATTCAATGACAATGTGTGAACCATGCTTAGCACAGTACCTGGAATTTAATAATCTCTCAGTATATGACAGTTATTTTTTTTATTAGTTTTGGTCTTGTGTTTTTCTCAAATTGTTTCTTAAGTTTTGTTTTCAAAAGGAGATGGTAAGTTTTTCTCTAGACACTAATACATTTTCTCCATAATTAGCTAATTAAGCAAGTATTCATTAGTGTATGTCTCTGTATTAAGTACTATAGGGAAATGGTTTAAAAACAGAGAAGACAAGGGTCATTATCTCCAAGAGTTCAACATATAATAGGGAAAGATAATGTTATGCCCATGGCTCCAATATAAAGTATGCTGTACGATAATGATCTCTCTATATAAAAGACTAATATGCAAATGTCCCTTGGGAGATCGACCAACTGGGAGTTCAATCGCTCGCTATGATGTGCGCTAACCGTCAGGGGGCAGCACAGAAGGAAGGGAGGCCCCGGCCAGCAGCTGGCAGCCTCTAGGGACCCTACCGTGCATGGATTTTGTGCACTGGGCCTCTAGTGTTAATATAAGTAGCCATGGCATGTAATGGAGGAGAGCACAGTTAATTGTATTGGGGTACTTGGAAGACTTCTTAGAGAAAATAGAGCCTGAACTAACTGGATCTTGTAGAATGAGTAAATCTGAGATGAATATCTCAGTGGCAGACAAAGAGCATGCAGGGAGAAAGACAACTTTTGTAAAGACAAAACCGTTTTATTACAAAAGGGATGAAGAAAGTTGACTTCCCCCAGTACTCAAAAAAAAACCAAGTAATTCATGTCTTGAGAGTTTATGCCACACTCTGTTGTGCACTCAAAACTAATATAAACTTTATTGTATGTCAATTGTAATTGAAAAAATTATTAAATTAAAAATAAAAAGAAATATAAATGGCACTTCCAACCCTCACCCCATTCTGGGTGGAACCACATAATATTAAAAAATGTAGGGAAGGTAGAGGTAATTTATGGATGGCCTGGAAATCCAAGGTAAAGAACTTGGACAGTTTTATTTCTTTTACTAGTTGGGTGCACAGGTTGTTAGTTGTTATGATCTTCTTGCTTTTGAGTTGAGTTGTACAAATAAAGCATAGTCCTGCTGGGAGTATCCCATGAGACCTATTAGCCTCAAGCCTAGTACAAGGAATGTACATTTCTCAAAATTTGCGTATGATACACACTGGTCAAAATATAGTTCATTGAGCAGCAATATTTGCATTGCCTGGGGGTTTGTTAGAAATGCACAATCTTAGATGCCACCTCAGATCTATTCGATATAAATCTGAATGTTATTTAACAAGATCCCCAATGATTAATATGCATATTAGCATTTGGAAAACATTGGCCTGACCTCTTCTCTTTGTAGCATCTTTCCCAGTCTCCATCTGTCTGAACACTTCTCTCATCAACATAACAACTTGTATCCCATAATAAGCAATAAAAATGTTGGCAGAAAGGACAAAAGGAGCAAGTTGGCAACTATAACCTTTGCCTCCTAATGTAGAAATGTTTTGTTTTCAGAAGTCTCTTGTGATGAAACCAATTTCTTCTTTTGGGCCCTCCTCATGTTTTGACACAATATTTACTTATTAACGCTGGAAAAGTCACCAGTAGATCTAGGCATTCTTGTCACCAGTGACCTCAATCAAACATGCATTTTCCAAAGTTTAGCAAAAAATACTAAAAGTACCTAAGTCTTGATTGCCAACAGCGTATTTAATTTATGCTCTATTACTAGGAGTTTCACAAATAAGTTCCCTAGGGTAAAATTAGTATGGCAAATACCATACTAATAAAATACCACTTTGTTCACCACAGAACACACTTAAGGACGCATTAATTTCCCATAGAGAATAGTTAGAGAAATTCTGCTCTAGGAAAGGAAGGGATGAAAAATGTCAGACATCAAAGGAGCCACCAGGAATGTATTATACGTAGAGAAATAAAGGGAGAGAGGAAATTGTGCCAGGATATACTGGAAATTATCCGTTGGCCTCAGATTTCTATCCTATAAGAAGGTACTCAGTTAGTTCAGATCAATTCTAGTTGACTGAATACCTTTTTAAGCCTAGGGCTCTAAATTTTTGCATATATTGTTGGTCCATTGAAGAAATATTAACCAATTTCACAGTTAGAAACATATAAAACTTTATGAGAGGGCCAGGGCTTTGGTGTCAATCTTAGTTTTCTCTCTAAAATGGGCATAATGATTTCCTCATAACACATCTTTATGAGTATTATTTTTGCTTTAGGCAGTCAATTATGTCTTAAAGAAATATAAAATATAAGACAAAATCATTATATACCTTGTAGTGACCATTTTCTTTCATGTAGCCCTGGATTTCCATTTAAAATTATTATTCTTCTGCCTGAAGAAATTCTTTTAACATGTCTTCCAGTGGCTAATCTGCCTCTACTGAATTGTTTGGATTCTGTGTCTGAAAAGTCCTTTATTTTTGAAAGGTATTACCAATGGGTATAGAATTCCTGATTGACAGTTGTTTTTTCCAATATTTTAAAAATATTGCTCCACTGTCTTTTTTGCTTACATTGTTTCTTACAAGATTACTGTCATTTTTATCTTTGTACCTTTGATGTAATGTATGTTTTTTTCTAGCCACTTTTATGATTTTCTTTTCATTACTAATTTTAAGCAATTCAATTTTAATGTGATTTGGTGCAGTTTTATTCATGTTTCTGGTGCTTGGGTTTGTTGAGCTTTTTGCATCATGGAGTTCATAATTTTTATGACATTTGTAAAATTTTTGGTCATTATTTTATCAAGTTTTTTTTTTCTGTTGCCCACTCTTTGGGGTCTCTAATTACACATATATTAGACCCATGGTTGGCAAACTGTGGCTTGCAAGCCACATGTGGCTCTTTGGCCCCTTGAGTGTGGCTCTTCCACAAAATACCACATGGGGGCACGCACATACAGTGCCATTGAAACTTCGTGGCCCATGCACAGAAGTTCCTATTTTGTGGAAGAGTCACACTCAAGGGGCCAAAAAGCTGCATGTGGCTCGTGAGCCATGGTTTGCCGAGTTTCAGCTTGCTGACCACTGTATTAGACCAATGGAAGTTAGTCATAGCTCACTGATGCTCTGTTTATTTTATTTATATTCTCTCTCTTACTTTTTTTGCATGTCATTTTGGAAAGTTTCTATTGCTGTGCCTTCAAATTCATAAATCTTTTTTTGCAATGTATAATTTTCTGTTGATCTCCTCTAGTGTAATTTTCATCTCTGAGAGTTCAATTTAGATATTTTACATGTCTCTACTTAACATGTTCAATCTTTATTCTACATCTTGAACATATGTGTATATATATGTGTGTGTATGTAATAACATTCCATATCCTTGTCTATCATGTGTCATTTTTGCATCTGTTTTGATTAATTTGTTATTCTTCTTATTGTGATTAATCATATTTTCCTGCTTCTTTGAATGCCTGGTAATATTTGTTTGCATACCAGTCTGGTAAGTCTGTCTGGCAGTTACAATTTTGTTTGAATGATAAGATTATGGGAATGAGTGAATTATTACCATAATAGTATAGTCTGTCAGAATGATGTTGTAAAATGGTCTTGGGGATCAGACAGACATGGATTAAAATCTCAGCACAGCCACTAATTAGTTTTATGATCTTAGGAATATTAACATATCTGAATGAGTCTCAATTTATTTACCATTAGTAAAATAACTAATTAGTAAATAATAGTTAAGATCAGCATAGCCCTGGCTGGTGTGACTCAATTGGTTGGAGCATTGTTCGGTACACTGAAATGTTGCAGGTTCAATTCCCCATCAGGGTATATACCTAGGCTGCAGTTTCAGTCCCAGGTAGGGGTGCATATGACAGCCAATTGATCAATGTTTCTCTCTCTTTCTCTCTCTCTCTCCCTCCCTCCCTCCCTCTCCCTCCCCCATCCCCATCTCTCTAAAATCAATAAGCATGTTCTCAGGTGAGGATTAAAAGGTTAATAGTAATAAGATCACCATTATTTGAGCTCTTGCTATGTGCCAGCCATCATATTAAAGATGGTATTATTATTATGCAAATATTTCTATCGCCCTTTCCATTGTGTAATTACCCTCCTGCTACGGTCTGAGTTCAAATGCCCATTCACGAAAGCCAATTTGGAACCAAGGAGAGTTGAACACACAACATCCCGGAAATCATATGAGAAATCCCGTTTCCTCCCAGGTCGATGGTGATTAAATCCTTGATAATGAATTGCTCATCAGTTCTGCAGGTGATGGAAGTGATTGCCTCTGCAGGTAGCAATCATTTTGTGCAATTGCCACAATTATCAATCCCCTTCAGGATGATTGGAATTGAGCAATGGGGACCAGAAGAGTGAAAGGGGTTTCAAGATATGAACTAATATTAGAAACTTGCCAATGAAAAATTATGCTTTTCCCCTGATGAAGGTCTCTTAGAAAGTGAACAGTGGTTAAAAATGATCAGCATCTGAGCCTCTTCCCATATAGAATTAATGCAGTGTATTCACTCAAACGACTTGCTGGTTTTTAAAATCTGTAATGGATTTTGTCTTTCCTCCTCATTACTCCCACTGTTTATTATGCCGACACACATTCATTTCCGGCCTAAGTGTTAAATTCCAGGTAATTTTTAGGCTGATGATGGTCTTGGGAGTATACACTCCTCCCCCCAAACAGAAAAATAATTTGGCAGCATGCATAAAAAGCCTTAAAATGTTTATACTCTTTGTTCTTGTCATTCCTCTTCTGGAAGTCTATCCTAAGGACACCAGAGAGGTGGGGAAAGATTTAATTAGAAAAATGTAGAAAACACTTCAAAGCTCAGTAATAGGAGAATAGTTAAATAAATTATAGTTCATTAAATCATGGTGTATTATGCAGCCATTAAAAGTCGTGTTTTTGAAGAGCAGTTAATGGCACATGGAAAATGTTCATTATAGAATGTCAAGTGGAAAAAATAAACATAATCAAAGTTGAATAATAGGTGTAATGTAATTTATTAAGCATCCATTATATAAACTTGAAAGGTAGGTATTTTTATCCTCATATTAAAGAAAAGGAAACAATGGCAGAGAGAGAGAGAGAGAGAGAGAGAGAGGGAGACTATTAAAAAATGTGATATGGAAAGACACATAATTTATTGGTGGTTTTTCTGGATGACTGGGACTTGAAAGCAGTTGTTGTTTCTTTATTCATGGTGGTAATTTCCACAAGTACAGGTTATATTTGCAACCAGGAAAGAATAAATGTAACAGCTTTGGAAAATACCTTTCTCTTGAGCCAGGCGATGTGAGGCAGAAAGCGCACTTCAGTTTGAGTCTTCAAACACCCAAACCTAAGCACACTCTTGCTGAGCTGCTCTGGCCCCGGTGACGGGTGTTTTAGAAACGAGGAATATGCCTGCCGACCTGGTACAGTGCTGGCAGGCTCCCTGCAGCTCTCCTGTCATCATGTGTGAGTCCCTGCCTCAGCATAAAACATCTGGTAAACTTCCCACTCTCAGATATTTGGCACTGATAATAGTGTTTCTCAAAAGCATGGTCCTGGAACCCCTGATAGAGCAATGCCCTGGGCTCCTTGTTAAAAACACAGATTTGTGGGTCTTTCAGATCTTCTGATGCAGTGGGTGCAGCCCAGGGCTATCTTGTGCTTTGTTTAGACAAGCTCGTGCTGTCATATCATCTCACCAGGTAATCTAACAACAGTTCCCAAATTGTTAAAACCAGTTCTGACTCTGCCTTCTCGAGGTTTCTCTCAAGATGCTCAGACAATAGGCCTCCTGGTTCAGCAATCGCAATGTGTGTAGTGGGGAAATTCTATAGACTGGAAAAAACACCATGTCTTCTGGGTGGGGGGTGTTATTGTCATTATTGTCATTTTTATTATTTGTTTGCCCTCAGCCATACACACGAAGACTCTTGGTACGTGTTCCTGCTTCCTTGCCCTAAAAGCCTTCCAATTTGCCCCAAATTGGACTGTGATGTAATGAGCCCAGGACAGCCACTCATTGTTATCCTGATAAAAGCAAGTTTTCTCCAGGCTGGCTTAGCTCCCTCTGCTACCCCAGGCTTCCATGGAGATGATCAATAGGATGTATGAAGCACCCCGAAAGGCACCGTTCTAGGAAAGGGGACCAGGGGACGGCATCACAAAAAGCTCTTCTAGGAAAGGGGACCTGAGGACGGCATCACAAAAAGCTCTCAGTCCTGCTTGGATGTCCTTATGACAAGGACTTTAATGATTGTTTTCTATCTTTTTCTGTGAATCAGAACAGGATGCTCATCTCTTGTGCTTGGATCTTTTTCAGACAACTATATGGGAGCTCGTTACCCATCCCTTGCAGTGGCACAAACCAAAAAGCAGGGAGAGAAAAAGTGGGCAGCTTCTGGAACATTCAAACTACATCTAGCAGCCAATCTCTAATTCCTAGCACACAGGGCACAGATCTGAAAGCCTGGGGAGTCAGATTGAATTTAACTGATGATATAAAACATCATCCGAAATGACAGGGCAGTGGGATGGTCCTTGGGTCTCAGCTGAGGAAGACCCGGATTCTAATCTTGGTTCTGCTACTTTCCATCAACATGAACTTGAGTAATTTATCAAGACTTTCTGTGACTTGGTTTCTTCATCTGTAAGATAAGAACAGTAATACTTCTTGTTGAGTTGATGTGAGATCTAGAGGTGATTACTCGAAGATCTTGGCACATAGTAGGTACAGAATCATTGTAGTTAAGCGCACAAATGCCCATTTCGAATCCCCCGAGTGCTGGTAGCCCATATGCTGTGAACGGTGGGTTTCATCATACCTTCCTTAGGCAAAGATCTTTCCCCCTTAGGCACAGATCTCCTGTGATGGCAATGATTTCCATACGCTTGTCACCTTAATTGCTGCTGTCACTGTAAGTATTGAAATTAATTTTTGATTTCTTTTTGTTTCTGCTTAGTGCTTCGAAAGTGACTAATGGGATATTTTTAGCTTTGGCTTGGAGTAGTGTTCCCGGCAGCTTCTAGCGAGATGCTGGTCTGAGTGTTCCATGTGGGGCCACTTCCTGCACAGGGACTGCCCGGGGTCTGGGAGATCTCAGGGAAGGGGATCAGTGGGTCGTGGTCATTTCTGAGGTCACCAAATGGCATGTCAGTGGTGTGTACTTTCTGATTGTCATCTTCCTTAGGTGTTGGTCTTGCCACAAATGTGGGTACTGTAGGAAGGAGAATAAGAAAATGTATTGAATGCCTGGGCATTGCGTTGCTTTATTTGAATTATCTGACTCTTCATAAAAACTCCAGGATCAAGGGATGGCCACCTGACTCATGCTAGATGCTCAAATGCTCCTTCCCTGGAATTTAGTCTTGAATGAAACACTGGATTCACCATGATCAACCCTGTGGCAGTTTCCATAAGACACCAGTCTAGCATTCTAAATCTTTCTGAGCCTCATTTTTATACTTTCTTGGTGATTCTTGGGGCCATCTTACATTCTTCTAGCAAGTTCCCCTTTTCCCTTGGTTAGTTAGAGTCAGTTTCTGGGATCTATGACCAAAAAACCCTAACTGGCACAGTTTTCCATCCTCCTGTGCACTTTACAATTTTCAGAATACCAATAGCTACATTTTCTCTCATTCTCTTTCCCTCCCTTTCTCCCTCCCTCCCTCCTTCCCTCCCTCTTTCTTTCTCTCCCTCCCTCCCTCCCTCCTTCCCTCCTTCCCTCTTCCCCTCCCTCCTTCCCTCCCTCCCTCACATCTCCCTCTCTCTACTCCTGTGCCTGTAATATCCTGCCCACCTGGTCCATCACCTGGCTCTTCATCCTTTAAGACTCAGATCACATACTATTTATGTTCTTTCTTTCCCTGAATATCCCAGGGAGATTGGACAGATTGGATGCTGGCTCCTCCGTTTTCCCCACAGCGCTGTGTGTCTGCCTCGAGCAGGGCATCTATTACCCACAGTGCTTGCTGTATTTGTTTGCCTGTCTGCCTCCCTGCCATGTATCATTCCTTTGGGTGAGACAAACCTCTTAAGGCTACACATGTGACGCTGAGCACAGTGCCAGGCACAGGGTCCCTGCTCAGCCATCGTACTTCGTACCCGTCAGTGGGTGGATGGAAGCACTGACCTTGTGCGGGGACAAAAGGTCTGAGTGTCATCAGATGCCCTGACAGAGAGCATTTGCCCTGAATTGTCTCAGAATAAACCTTCGCTGGGTTGGTACTCATATGTTCGAAGTGCCCTGGGCCAAAATCAGAGTTTATTCTTCCTGATGTGCAGAGGCCAAAGAGTGCAAGGTCATGATGACCTCCAAGACTATGCCTTTTTCAAAAATAACATGGGCTTTCCCCCCCTGATTATCAAGGCAGTACAAACATATTATAGAGATTTTATATAATACAAAAAGGCAGGAAGGAGAAAATAAGAATCACCCATGGCCCCAGCACTCAGAGATACATGCTGACATTTTGAAGTACTTTTTTTCTGGTCTTTTACCTTCCCATGTATTGCAATGTGCCGATGCATTTATTTATACACTCTTTTTGTGATGTGCTTTGTCCAATTTTATCTTAAGTACATGCCCATTCTCCTTTTAGGTACCACTTTTAGAGTCTGTACGATATTCCACCCTATAGGGAAACTAACGTTGAGTAAATCAGTTCCCTTGCTGGCCCTAACTACGTTGCCCTGTTTCTGGCACACAGTTATCAACAACACTGAACTGAGGCTTTAGGGTGGGTGTGCAATAAGTAGCATCCTTCTTGTTCCCACCCAACTTCAGAGCCAATTGAGAGTTAGCCACTCAGGGACTTAGGACAGGTGGGGGTCAAACTGTCATCCTGATTACTGATTGATTACTAATTCAGAGGGTGTGGCTTGAGTGGGTGTCAAAATTTATAACAGGGACCTTAACTGAGACAGGAATCGGGAGGGCCAGTGGGAGGAGCTCACCCATATTAGGTCGGTGTTCAAAGCTCTACAGGAAGAACTCTATGGTCCCAACAGAGCTCTGTGGTTGTAACAGACCCTCTCCTTAGCTTCCTCTCTCCCTCCAAAAACAACTGCTCTTATATTTTTCTATTTGTTTTAAAAGTCAGAACTTTACTGGACTTCTTTACACTTATTTCACAAGTTAGTGTGCATATATAAATTATAACTGGCCTTATATCTTATGCTGGGGAACTTGAACATGGTTGCCATAGCTGTGCAGATGGATTGCAGTCTTCTTCCCAAATAAATCCTTTGTGCTGAAGGAATACCTCGTCAACTTTTGGTTTACCATTGACATGGGGCAACCAGGAACTCCCTGACACCACACCCCATCATATCTTTCCCAGCCTTACTGAGATATAATAGGCATGTAACGTTGTGTAAGTTTAAGGTGTACAATGTGATTTGGTGTAAGTACATATGGCGAAATGGTTACCACAGTGTGTTTAGTTAACACATCCATCATATTTACACAGTTACAATGGTTTTTGCAGGAGAGAATTTTCAGGATCTACTCTTAGCAACTTTTAAGTACCGATTACAGTATTTCCAACTCATTTACCACCAAGTTTGTTTCAATTTACCTGTGTTTCAATTTGCCATCAGCAGTGTATGCGGTTGACCATGATATTGAATCTACATCAGCATTGGAGTAGTGTCACTTTAAGACTTTCTGCTCTTTGTTTGTTAGGTAAAGAGGCAGCTTATTTTTTCATTTTTGTTTATCTGAGTAATAACAAAACTGGTCATTTTTTCATTAGTCTTTCATTTGAGCTTCCTTTGCTCTGAATTGCTTGTTCATGTCCTTTGGCATTTTTCTACTGAATTTTAATAATTTTATGGATTTATATGCAAAGTATACAACATTTATCTGATATATTTAAAATTTGTTTTCACTTTTATTTGTAGATTAAATAAGCTATGTATTGTGGAATTTCTAGAGTGTTTACTTTGTCATTCTTCCATTGCTTACAAATTTCTTCCTTTTCAGATGCAAAATAAATATTTAGCTACACATGTTCATGATTTTAATATTTTAATCTGGTTAGGATTTATTTTGGAGCATATTGTCAGGTCAAAGTTTCTTTTACTCTGTAACAGATAGATAATTAATTGCCCTGGAACCATTTATCTTTTACAGTTATTTTATGCACTATCATACTAGAGTTTTAATATTTACAGCACAAGATGCCCCTCATTTTACCCCTATCCCATTTTCTCCTAAATCTCTTTGTCAGTCTCATCCATTTATATTTTCAAGTGAATTTTAGAATAATTTCATGAAGTTCTAAAACAATGCCTTTTAGAATTCTGATTTTCATTTAATTAGATGCATTAATTGATTTTAAAATAAGTGATATTTTAATAATATTACATTTTCCTATTCAGAAAAATGTCATATTGAACTCTTCAAATCCTTATGTATGCTCCCAAGATTACTTGTGTGTGTGTGTGTGTGTGTGTGTGTGTGTGTTGCCCATTTGTTTCTGAATATTTTCTTTCTGTCTTTTTTTATATTTTTGCAACTCATTCTTTTCAGAACTTACTTATCTATATATATAAAAGCCTAAGTGACCTTCACAACAGAAACAACCAAACGGACAACTGAATAGGCTACGTGGTGCGATTAGGCCGGCAGGGGGGTTAGTGAGGGATAACCCCTGAGCAGCAGGCTGCATGGGGTGACCAGGCCGGTGGGGGTGGGGGGGCAGTTGGAGGTGACCAGGCCGGCAGTGGGGAGAGTTAGGGGTGACCAGGCCAGCAGGGGGGGCAGTTAGAGGTGATCAGGCAGGCAGGCAGGTGAGAAGTTAGGAGCCAGTGGTCCCAGATTGTGAGAGGGATGTCTGACTGCCGGTTTAGGCCCAATCCCCAGGATGAGGGAACACCCCGCCCCCCATGCACGAATTTCATACACTGGGGCCTCTAGTTATTTCTATATTTTTCCAGCTCATTTTTTTCTAAATGGGCTATCATATCTTATGGAGCACATTTCCTGACTCCTTTATTTCTCATGAACTGCTGGATAGACCTGAATATCTGGCACATTAATAAGTAATACTGGACTTCCTTGTCAATGGTAATATCTCCTATATGATGTGGACCATTGACTTAAGACAATTAATGAAAAAACTTGTGTTGAGGCACTTTCATTTTATTCTAGTTGCACTAAGCTTTTGTTAGTAATATAACAAAAATTGACTTTATCAAATGCCTATTGTTTCTTACTAGAATGATTTGTCATTGCCTCATACACTTGGATATTTGGTGAAAATTATTGGATAATAATCTTTCCTCCTCAAATTTTGATGTTATGGAAGAAAAGTTTGAAATCAGTTCGATGTTTTAATCTGTCTAGGGAACCCATTTTTAAAAGTTGTTTGCCTGGTTTTCTGACTGGTTACCTGTAGAATTTTTATTTATTTTATTTTTAAATTTATTTATTTTATTTAAGTACTAGTGCCCAGGTGTACAGATTTGTGCACATTGAAAGGAAATTAATTAGAAGGTGGCCGGTGGGGTGGGACTGGGCAAGACTGGCCAGACACACCCTGGAGCGAACCTCCCATGGTCCCTCCCTAACGGGACGCACCTGGCTTGGCGCCATGGCTCAAAGGGCATCTGCAGGGTGAGCAGGGTCCCTCTGGCAGGTGCAGTCCCTCGGCCTGGCCTGTGGGGATCGGGCTGAAACCGGCTTTCCGACATCCCCCAAGGGGTCCTGGATTGCAAGAGGGCGGTTCTTGGGTGACACACTGTGGAATCAGGCTCCCTCCTCTCTAGTTCCAGGGTGTATCACCCGAGAACCTCTGCTGCCAAGTCACCACAGCTTGGTAGCTCCTGCGTCGAGTGTCTGACCCCTGGTGGTCAGTGTGCGCCATTCCTACCAGCCAGTCAAACAGTCAGACAGTTGCTTAGCCTTATATATGTATATAGACTAGTGACCAAATTCGTGTGCATTGAAAGGAAATTAATTAGAGGAAATATTTTAATATCGCTATTCTCCCTTTCTCTATAATAGAGGTGTCAACCAAATTCACGATTGACAATGACAGATGGGAACACATCCATGAGATTGGTGCCAGTGAGAGCTTTATATGTATCGTGCATGAGTGAGTCAACTTAGCCTTTTATAGATATAGAACAAACTTGCTTAATTAGACCTGCTTTCTGATTTAGCTGAACTTTTTCTAGCCCAGTAAAGCACCCCAACTTCTCTTTCAGGTAATTGTCAGCAACACAGCAGTAAATATCAACATGAAGCAGATTATTATTATAGATCACACAGGGAGAACATGGGAATATGCCCTGAACTGGAATCAAACCTGCAACCTTTTGATGTATGGGGCGATGCTCCAACCAACTGAGCCACCCAGCCAGGGCTTAAGTTTCACTTTTTAAAATATATTCTGTAGTAAGCATTTCTCCATGCCATTCTTCAGTCTTTGAAAACATTTTTAATGCTGTATCATATTCTTCCATATGGATATAACTTAATTTATTTAACCATTTCACTTTAAGTTCATGTTTCCTTGACTTTTATTGAGAGTATACCAGATGCTTTAAAATTCTTTTCTTTCTCGGTAAATCTTTTAAAAATGTATGCACTTTCTATGCGTTTTGAGTGCAATGTTTCATGTGTTTTATGACAGGAAGTTGTTTCATAGACCACAAGTTGTTGGATTTTTATTTTTCTTACATTTTCTAAAAAAAAATACAAAGAGGTTCTAACCAGGTTGGCGTTTTCTGATAGATGGGGTGGGTAGATTTTCTCTTGTGTCTCTAATGGTCCGCCTGGGTCCTGTTAGACCTCCCTCCCTCAGACCTTTTGATGGACGGCTGCTGACCCTCGCCTGCTGTCAGCCTATTTCTCAAGTTTGGTGCCTGGACTTTGAGTGTGGGCAGAAGAGTGATCTCTGCTCCACTGATGTTGCAGTGGGATGTATTTATGGATTACACACATTTAACATGGTGTGTAGTCCTTCCCTTGTCAGAAGCAGCATATTAAACACCACCCAGGATACACTGTTCTGACTGCGGGTTTTCTCTTCTCAACTCCTCTCCCTTAAGTTCTTACATCTTGCGTCCCAGGTGGCAATAAGCAACCATGCTCACTCTTTCTCTTTACACCCCCCACCATGTCAGGATGACTGGCCATCACCTTCTTCAACTGAATGTAATAAAAAGGCAGTATTGATGGCATGGGGGTCAATGAAAGAGTCATGACCTCATCAGAATGTACCTCCTACATCTCAGAGCCTCGGGTGTCTCAGATATCAGGGGTCAGGGAAAATCTATTACCTTTCCTGATTTTGCTATTCTGCCTCAGGTGGTCAAGAGTGTGGGTGGAAATTATTTTATCAGAAAAGAGGTGCTGGAAAAATCAAGTGCCTCTAGAGGTCCACCTTCATTCCCCAGAAGTCTGTAAAAGCTTTGTGATCTAAGGGAATACTATTAGGAGGAGTGTCTTATTCTCCTCCATATGCTAATGACTGTCAGTTCCGAAACACTTCTTTGTTTGAAGAGCAGTTGATATGCGTTATCTCAGCTCTTTCATCCAGGTTCTGAACACCTGTTATATGCCAAGCATCGAGGACACCAAGTGAATAACACATTTTTTTCAAAACCTTTCAATGGCTTCACATAACACTTAGAAGAAAATTTCAATTCCATGCCCTCACTTCAGGAGCTGGCCCTTTCTGTCTCTCCAACCACATCTCCTCTCACTCTATCCATTCTCCATTTTGCTCCAGCTACAGAAGCCTCTGGCTGTTTCTTGAATATATGTTCCTTTCCACCTCCAAAATGTGTTCTTTCTTTTGCCCCAGATTCTCTTTCTTCATAGCAATATTACTTGATGCCTCTTGTCATTCAAACCTCAGCTAAAATGTCACCTCCTAGAGAGGTCAAAGCCTCGTGCTTTGAATTCGCTAATACTAAACCATTCAATCATTCAATCAATCAATAATTAGTAGGCGCCCACCGTATGTCAGGCACTGTGTTAGGCACTATGTACATCATGATGAATAGCTTAACATGGCCCCCAGCTTTTTGGAGGATCCATTTTTTCAGGATTTGATTGTCTTCGAACAGATCAGACCTTGGCAGAGGATGGGCAACAGTGGTGAGACAAGATGATGTCAGCCTCAGGAGAAAGCTGTGATGCTCTGAAATCCCTTGCCAGGAACTCTCATTCATTTCTCTTCTTTGATTTCTAATCTGCCCATTTATGAGCTCAGATTCTGAAGAAAAAATGGTTAATTTTCCAAGTGACCCAAAGGCTCTCCAAGGGCACCATTAACCTTACCTATTTAGGAACCTGGCCTGCCTCCCAGCCCCAATTCCAGGAGTGATTCACCCTCTTTGAGTGAGGACAGAGGCCCACGCACACTGGTCCTGGTGTTTGCCCATGGAACCTTCCCGGGAAGCTCCATTGGACGTTTGCTTTTCCCTTCTTTATGGGGAAATTGGCTAGGGCTTGTTGTCTTGGGGACGCAGGATGCTGAGAACCTTGCTCTGAGTGAGAGAGGGGAGCTTTTCTTTGTTCTCCCTTCCTGGTGGAGGAGGAGTAAAATGGATAGGGCCAAGAATTAGGCCTAGAATCTAGAACAGGCAGAAACCTCTGCGCCAGTGGCCCCTTGCTCTGGTTTACAATTCCAACCCTGCCACAAATAAGCTGTCGGATCCCAGCAGGTTGCTTAACCCTTGTTAGCCTTAGTTTCCTCAAATTGGGGGTAATAAAAAGCTTTGTTTTAGACAGTCTCTAAAAAATAAATGGTTATTTCTTTAAGTGCTTAGGACAGTACCTGGCATAGCAAGGCAGTCCATGTTTGACCTTATTACTTTTTTTTTACTACAACCATCACCATTGCCTTAATCACCAATAGGTTCCCAACAGCATCTTTGTAGAGGAAAGAGCCATGGCAATGAACACAGAGAACCAAGTTCAAATCCCAGCTCCATCATTTATGAGCTCATCTGTCCATGTACCTGTCTTAGCTTCCTTATCTTAAAATGGAGGCAATAAAATCTATTTCTTTTTCAGGGTTATTTTAAAGTTTCAATGAACTTAAGTAAAAGTATCTGGCACATAAGTGTGTAATACAAATTAGTTGAAGCTGAATTTGAATAGAGATATTTTAGCACATAGCCTTTGGGTTTGGGATGTCTTTCACTGATAACACTTGAAAGGGACTTGATAATTAGAGAAAAAATAAAAACAGCATTCCTCTCGCCTGGGCAGTGAAAGCCAGAGAACGCCTGACAGTTAACGCTGTGCTAGCCTCTCGGACAGTCTGATATTATCATCACCACGATGTAGTGCTGGGCAGTCCATGGGCCGACCCACAGGCCTTTGTTGAGCACCTTCCAGGTGTCCAGTGCTGTGATTGGTTCTCTGCAGAAGGAAAGAAGACACAGGAGGGCCCACAGAGCTGGAGTAGATCAGCACATACATTGCACCAGGAGGAAGTTGGGCAAGGGGTCAGAAGATCCTGTAGTTCCCAGATGAGAGGTTCAGACTCAGTTTGCCCCAAAGATCCCCAGGCCTCTATATGTCTTCCTACCCTGAGGTGCCAGCATTCTTCACAAACACCCGAAGCCCTGGCTAGTACGATTGTGTTATGCTCCTTCATGCCCCAGTATCTGTGCTCCTGCTGTGGCTCCTGCCTGGATCACCCTGCCCCAAACTTTCTTTACCTCTTCATTTTTGCAAACTCAGTGAAGCCTTCCCAAGGATGCCCGCTTTAATGTACCATCCTCTGTGTCTACTACATTTCTATCTATTTTCTGTTCAGTTGAACCATCTGAAATTGCTATTTTGTAGGTTAAAAATGGTTAAATAGTGTCAATTTCTTTTGATTCTACTAAATCTCCTAGCATTCTATGTATGACTCTGTGCACAGGTTCTAACCACTGCTCTGCCTCTGTGCCTCAGTTTCCCCAATTGTGAAGTGGATGTAAAATAACCTATCCCATAACATCAATGTGGGGGGGGGGGATTAAATGAGAGTATATATAATTGCTATACCTGAACCATGTAATAATGATAAGTACTGCCATGTTATAATCATTATTTTATTGGATTCCTCTTTTAGACTATTAAGCTCATGGAGGGCATGTACTGAATATTATTTGGCTTTATTACTCTGTTGCCAAGAAAACATCATTGATAAGTGACTGAATAATGTCAGGTTTGTGTTCCATATACAGGGTGCGGCAAAGGTAGTTTACGGTTGTGAGTTCATGAAACACAGAGTTCATTCCTGTCGTATTATTTATTAATTTATGTATTATTTTCCATATGAACAACTGTAAACCTACTTTTGCCCCAGACTGTAATGGCTGTGTGGTCTTGGACAAGCCACTCAGCTTCTTTGACCCGCTTGTATTTTCATCTGCAAAAGGAGAATGATTATGTTAAAATGCCCTTTTTATCTCCTTACATTTCTGTAGCTACTGAGTGGCATTCATTAATTCTACAAATATTTGTTAGTGCCTGCTATGTATGTACCTGGGAGTATGCATCCTACCCAAACATTGTGCAGGTGAAGATGCCTTGTTAGCTGTAAAACTCTAATCATATTTAAGCGGTTACTTACAGAAAGAATAAGCCATTGAACATGAGAAAAAAAGGTGTCTCGATATGAAAGCTTCCCAGATGATAGAGGAAAATGAAGAATTTATACTGATTCTGAGACCTGAGGTCTGACAGTAGGTCAATAACAGTCTATAATTAGATTTTTTTAAAAATGGTCCTTAAATACACACTTTACACTCTTTGATATAAAATTAGAAGTTAATTCCTTTTTCTACAGTTTGAGGAAGTTTGATGTCCTTGGGTCAAATATATTTAATGCAGAGGGAAGAAGAGCAGGGTAATAAAGCCATCGGGAGTTTAGATGGAAAGAGAGGGGAGGGATGGTGATTGGGGTCAAGTTCACTGGCTAACAAGCTTCCTGGTGGCCCATCATTTTCTGAAACATCAGATAGAATTCTTGGAATGGATACTATGGTTTGTTACTTTGAATGTGATCCAAGTTCAAGTACTAGCCTTGTTAGAAGCTCTCTTTACCTTATTGAGATAGTTGCTTTAAAAGGGATTCTTCTCCCTCATTATAGACTATCCCAAACATCCCACACTCACAAGGGAATCTTCATTGTCCCAACATAAATTGTCCCAGTCCAAGTGCGTATATAAGCAATGGGGAAGGAGGTAGGAGCCATTTATTCAGAAAAGGGATCAGGAAGACAGGCAGGCCCCCTACTTGGAATTGAGCACACAACCCAGGCATGTGCCCTGACCAGGAATCAAACCATGACCTCCTGATTCATAGGCCCACCCTCAACCACTGAGCAATACTGGCTGGGGCTCAAGACTTACATTTTTATAGTCCTGAAGATAGGGTTTCTTCCTCACTGCTAGAGCCCCAGTTCTCAGGGAAGGAATCTGACTGGATTAGGTCCCTATCCACGGACCACCGGGAATCAACTCTGCCCAGGAGTGGGGTAACATTTCTCAAACATGGCAGCTTCTAAGATAACCCTCTGGAGTGTAGAGGGCTGACAAATGATGTCTAGGCAGATACTCAGCATGGAGGTGAAGAGGATAAATGGTATAAGAACAAAGAGTTAAGTGTCGTTACTGCAGCATAACTTGACTGATACACCTGCCATTCAGAAGCTTACCCTACAATCAAAGAGGCAACAGTTGCAAATCTCTGAGACTGGGATGTAGGTCTGATGGGTCCTCAGATTTGGCTGTGCATTAGAATAATATGAAAGGGCGGAAGGAGTTCAACAGTTATGTGTGTATTATTTGTGTCTTGTTCTGATGCTTTATATAAATACATTTCATTCAGTTTCTTACCTCCATTTTGCTGATGTGGAAACTGAGGCTCAGAGAGGTGAGATAACTTGCCCAAAGTCACAATTGTGATAAGTGGTAAAAATAAATTCTAAGATCTGAGCAATTTCTCAAACCTTTAGCACTTAGAAATCAAACTCATCTGTGACCAGTTTTCTATCATCCTTGGTATCATTTTAAACTTAGGAAACATTCTCAGAATAAAGTTAGGCAGCAAATATCTGGTTTCCTTCCAATTTCTCCAAAGCCTTTGGTTTCACTCTGGCCTCAGGGGTGCTTGCCAACATCTCTGAGTCAGTCAAACCATCCTTTAAAAAAAGAAATGCAACCAACCCAGCCCTAAATGATTCATGGGGCCCAACATACATATTTATAGGTTATAACCAAGAGTCCAATCCACTTGAGGCCTCTTGTTCACAACCCACCCATCTGGAGGCCTGTATTAGGCAGTGAGACGAACCAAAGACCCTGCCACTTATTCACCCACACGTGTCTGTGATGGGGGCTTGAACTCTCAATGAACCACCACCACCCGTGGAGCCAAACTCTAAGTGCCCATCTGTGGAAGCAGGGTTCCAAAATGAGAAATCAGCTCTTGCCCCCGCTACACATTCTTCTAGTCCGTTTTTCTGTGAGTTACATCTCAAGCTTGAGATACCAGCCACTCTCTTCCCTTGGAGCAAGGAGGGAGGGGCCATTGGAGTTAGACAGATCTGGGTTTGAGGATCTGCTCCTACTTGACTCTGACCTTGGACATGTCTCCTAATCTCTTTGAGACTTAACGTCCTCTCTTTAAAATGGAGCTATTAGCCCTGGCTGGTGTGGCTCAGTGATTGAGCGTCGACTCATGCACCAAGAAGTCACGGTTCGATTCCCGGTCAGGGCACACGCCCGGATTGTGGGCTCGATCCCCGGTAGGGGACGTGCAGGAGGCAGCTGATCCATGTTTCTCTCTCATTGACGTTTCTATCTCCCTCCCTCTCTAATATATTTAAAGTGGAGCTATTAATAACCTGCACCGAGGGACTATTGTCCTGAGGAAAGTGTCAACAGGGTTTCAAGAAACACACAGGCGCCAAAACCGGTTTGGCTCAGTGGATGGAGCGTCGGCCTGTGGACTGAAGAGTCCCGGGTTCGATTCCGGTCAAGGGCATGTACCTGGGTTGCAGGCACACCCCCAGTGGGAGGTGTGCGGGAGGCAGCTGATCGATGTTTCTCTCTCATCGATGTTTCTAACTCTCTATCTCTCTCCCTTCCTCTCTGTAAAAAATCAATAAAATATATTTAAAAAAAAAAAGAAACACACAGGCATAGTGAATGCCCCTGAGGCAGTAACAGAAGGCAACTGGTAGAGTTCTGAAACCTGAAAGGATAAGAAGAGGAGGTGGTGACCTGGCAGGAAGGAAGCAGGGGACTAAACACCTTGACCACACTCTACTCCTTCTCCTTGACTTACGCTGCTGCCTTCCATTGGCTGAATCCATCTAGATTCTAGAAGCTGGAGAGCGAGAGGACCCAGGCAGTCTAGACAGTGACATCCCAGGCACCTCCACAGCGCAACTGGGGCTCCAGGCTGATGCGGTCACTGCTACACCATTGAAAATGAACACTCAAGGATTAGCCATGAGCAGAAGCTTTTCGGGAAGAAAGATCAGCCTGTAAATACAAAGGCTTGAGGCTTAGCCAAAGCAGTCGTCAGCCCCAACCTTGGTGTCTTTCCAACTCTTTGGTGTGTTTCCAACTTTGTGACGGGCGTGTGTTGAAATGAATAAGATTAGGGTAGTTTCTAATTGCTTATAGAAAAAAGGCTCTTGTTTATGTGCTGAGCACATTCTTTTTCAACTAATTAGCTTGACAAAGCTGAACAAAGAGTCATTTCTGACCCTCCCTCGGCAATTAAGCATAAGTGTTTTATACCGTCTACAACCTTTCCACCGCCTCTGGGTTTCTGCTGCCAAGGAGTGATGTGGAACATAGAGCTCCTTTTCTAGCAAAGGAATCACGGTGGCTTCAGGAGCCGTAGTTGTAACGGCTGCCTTGCCCCATGCTCAGCCTCTTATCGTTGCCTGTCTACAGTAGAAAGCACTTGGAATGAGAGTCTGACTTGGTTTATTCCAGAAGATACCCAGCGTATTGTGGTAGGAAAAGTGCAGCTCACAAATGGCAAGACCCTAGAATGCCCTCGCTGCTGTCTTCTGGGAGTAGCAGAGGATAAATGGAAGCAGACAAATAGATGGACTAACACTTCCCAGAAAATGAGTGATGAGCATGGTGCAGAGAGCAGGGGATGCTGACAGAATAGGGAGTGCGCTGGGTGTCTCCCTGTTCCCCCAAGCCTGAGAAGGAGCAGCCAAATGTTTCCATGCTCAGGAGAGCCTGAGGGCCTGAAGCTTGGAATGGCCATGACTTTTGACAATTCTCAGGGAGTGCTAGCACAGACTAGTAATGACAGAAAAAACAAACAAACAAAAAAAACCAAACACCTCTCCTCTCTTCTCCTTTCCTCTCCTTGAACCTGGGACCCTTTAGTTCTCAGGCCAACGCTCTATTCACTGAGCCGAACCAGTCAGGGCCCTTCTCTCTTCTTTTTCCCTAGAAGAAGGAAAGGAGAAAGGCAGAGGGTTTTGAATCCGTACTAAAAGGAGGGAAAAAGAACTCTACAGGGACACAGAGCAGTCCAAGTAAGACCCCAGAGGCTTGAAATAGTGTACAAGTTGGGGAATTATGATGTGTTCCAACCATAAAGTGAAAGAAAGGATGGAAGGAGATGAGGTTGGAGAAAGGGGTCCCAGGCTGTCCTCACATGGAAGTCATTACAAAGCCTCTCTTTCCCACACTCCCTCCCCACTCTCTTTCTCCCTTTCACCAGGTTCATCTGTTTGCTTTAAAATAACCCCTCAATTGAAATTTGAAAACAATTCAGGAAGGAAGACTTGCAACATAAATGGCATCTGTGAATGCTCTGGAAATTAATCCGTTATATACATCATTCTTTTTGAGGTTGTTTTATCTTCCTTCTAAAGAACTCAGAAACTCAATGGCAAC
This sequence comes from Myotis yumanensis, assembly GCF_028538775.1. Lineage (NCBI taxonomy): Eukaryota > Metazoa > Chordata > Mammalia > Chiroptera > Vespertilionidae > Myotis > Myotis yumanensis. Next base: position 91,330,472 of record NW_027223755.1, read on the forward strand.
TTGAAACAGAACCCAATTTAGTCCTGTCATTAGACCAAGAGGGTTTTATTCTCCCTGGTCCTCTGTCAGATTTTAAATGGATGTGGTTTTATTCCCCTTCTCATCTAATACTGGAACATATCCATCTACAGCAAGATCTCACTTTTAAATGATGTTCTTGTATTTCAAGAGACCTTTTAAAGGGGAAAAATAATAGCTCCACTCTAGACAAAGCTCATGGCTGGAAAGTGAGTGTATTTATCTCCGAAGATTCAACAAATTCTTATGAAGTGTTGGGCCCAAATTCTTGGTGGCTAGAGGAGGAGGTGGGGCTCAGAAGGGGGACATGACTTGCTCAGAGTCACATAGCTAAGTTAGTGTGTCACCTGTGTACTTTCTTCTCATAGCTATTGGGTACTTTCCCTCGAAGTGAGACCCAGACTCTGGTTGGAACAAGAATTCCTGTCTTATACTCTTCTGAGATATAGCACCCTAGAGAATTCAAATGTTCAGCTGTTGCCATTGTCTGGTGTAAATCTCTCTCTATTCACCTGTTTCCATTGGGAGAGAGTGACTCACTGGACCATGGCTGAAAACCCCACATAGTCCAAACCTTGGTGATCTGTTTGGTTTATTCTCTCAATGGACCTCTTCTCTGTAGCCACACACGCCCTCTGTCCATTCCTTGTACTGTTTATAGTACCTCCCATCACAGGGTCTGTGCATTTATGTATTTCCCACATTCAATCATCCTAGCCCACCCTACCAGCCACTGTTCACCCACCTAATCCTCTCTCATTCTCTAGGTCTTATTTTAAGTGTCCCCAAGGCAACCACCACCAACCACTGACTTCTCAGACTATCAGAAATATAGCTACCTGTACTATTTATTCATCACACTGATCACATTTGTGATTATTTAATTGAGAGTCTCTCCCACTTCTCCATAAACTTCATGAAAATGGGAACGGAGCTAGTCATTCTCTTCATCGCCATAGAAGTAGTCATGTGTTGATGAACTAGCCAATGTGGCCTTCAGGCTCTGGGGTGGAGGAGAAAAAGCAGGTGCTTTCATTATAAAGGACAATGGGACTGGCAGGAATTTGTTTGTCCACTCTCCTTTATGATGGGCCTTTCAAAAGGCTTGTTTAATCCCACAGGGTCCCACAGGACCCCATTAAGCTCCTGGATTTTGTAGCTGGCATCAAAGAAAGCACGTCTCTAATACCCTCACTTCATTTACAAGCTAATCTTCAAAATCTTTCTCCTTAGGCCTCCTTATGTTCCAGAACAGCTTCTCAACTCCTTCTCTGATTTCATTTCTCCTGTATATAACACTGCCTCCAAATAGTTTTGCCTTTCTCCATCCCCACACCATGGTGGGAGCTCCATCCTTCTTAGCTGAAGATGTGCCTTGTCCATGTTCTGGTTCCCCCCAAATGCAGCTCTATGGATACTCCAGCCTGATTCATAGCCTTTCAGTTTCTCAAGTCCTTTACTCCCTCAACCCCCAGAGTTCTGCATATGCTTTTCCACTGCCAGGAGTATTCTTCTTCCTACTCTGCTCATTTGGTTAACTCAGATTCATACTTAAGACAACAAGGCAAATAAGAACCCTTCCCTGACTCTTAGCTTCTGTTAACACCATAAACAGGGCATTTATAAAAAAATATTTGGAGCAGTTTGTAAGGTTGTATTTGTGAGATTATTAATGTCTATCTGTTCTAGACTTCAAACTCCAAAAAAGGCTGTCCTTTTGTTGTTGTTTTTGTTCATTAGTACAACCTCCATGCCTGGCATGGAGTGTGTGCTTAAAATATTGGTTGAATGAATAAGGGTAGAAATTCTTCAAATCAGATACATCCACCTTGAGCCTCTGCCCTTTTCTACTCTAAGAAAATGTGTTGAAGAGCATGGACAGTCTCTTATATAACCTTCTCTAAATGTCTCCTACAGTAGGGAGGGCATATACAAATGCCCTCAATTACTAACAGTGAGAGATGAACAAGTACTAACTTGCTCTGCTCCTCAGTCTCTACCTTTCCAAATGATCCCTAGAATAACTGCCTCAAAGGGTATGTTTATTTATTCATCCAACCATCCATTCATTCATTTATTCAGTAAATGGCATTTCTCAAGGTGAGGTCCTAGGACCAACTGCATGGAAACCACCTGGCTACTTATTAATGATGTAGCTTCCTAGCTCCTATGAGAAGATTATAAAACTAAAATCTCTTTACCTGCAATTTTCATTTTAACAAGTATTAGTAGTGATTCTTATGCACCTTTAAGTTGAGAGCCAATGGGTGTCGTGGGTTGTGATGATTGAACAAGATGCTCTATATAAAGCATTTGGGAGCCATTTTATAGCACAGAGCCTGGCACATGGTTGGTGCCACACACCAGTCCATCTTTCCATCCACTTAACCATCTGTCTCCCTAACCATCTATCTTCCTCCATCTTTTCTAATATAGTACTTTCATTTCTCCATCTGATTCCATCCTATTCTTCTCTTCTATTTGCTTTTCCCCATCTTATCTTAAACTAGAGGCTCGATGCACTAAATTCGTGCAAGGGGCTCAGCCCTCGCAGCCACGGCTCTCGAAGCTGTGGCGGCTTGCCTCGGCCCTCACAGCCCTGGCTTCATCCGAAGGTCATCCAGAAGGACATCTAGAAGGTCGTTTGGCTGTCTGGTCTAATTAGCATATTACCCTTTTATTATTATAGATATCTTACTCTGCCCAAAACTAACAGGAGGTCCATCACTGAACTAAGTGATGAGAGAAATGTAGAAGACAAAGACCTGCTTCTCAGGGAGCTCCTAGCAAAGAGAGGAGCTATGGAACTCCACAGCTGTATACAGATGTGTGGGCACATCCTGGCCCATGAGCCTTGACCTGCACAAAGTGCCCCTCCTCTGCTCTTTTCTCCTATTCCAGGAAGCCTAGTTCCAAGCTCCCCCAAATAACTCTAGCTCTGGTTCTCAAACTTCTCCATCCTGTGCTTCTTTGTCACTTGGAGATAGACACAGTCACTCATTCACCACATCCCACCTGGGCATTCAGAACTTCCTCCTCAGGGTAATCACAAGATAAGATTAATTATGCTAATCAGCCTCTGCAGGCTGACACAATTAACCAGAGCATGAGATAGCTCCAGAAATCTGTATAGGAGCTGCCTACCTGCTGGGTTTAATTTCACCATCCAGCACAGTAATTAGAGGGGAGAGGTGGGTGGTGCGGTGAGAGGAGTTTGCTCTTTTCAACTAAGGAGCACATTGTTCCATCTTCCAATGGAAGTTGCAGGAAGTTTCCCATGGACTGTCTAAGCCATTTAATTTCCCCTCTTCAGACCTGCCACTGGACATCTTCTTGGGGTTAAGTACCAGCACTGTGGCCATTTTTTTCTTAATGGTGGTACAAAATGAGGTACTTGTATTTTGATAGATTTTAAAATCCTTTTCACTCCCCTATCTACTCTTAAGCACCTTTAATAATCTAAATATATATTTTTCTTATTCAAATATAAGAGAAGTTGACCCTGGCTGGTGTGGCTCATTTGGTTGGGAATCATCCCATGCACCTAAAGGTTGATGGTTCAATTCCCTGTCAGGGCACATGCCCCTGTTGCGGGTTCAATCCCTGGTTGGGGGTGTGCAAGAGGCAGTTGATCGATGTTTCACTCCTCTCTCTCTCTCTCTCTCTCTCTCTCTCTCCCTTTCGTGCTAAAAATCAATAAAATATTGTGGGTTTTTTTTTTTAAAATAAGAGAAGTTGCAAAAACTTTAGATCAAGCATCCCTAACATGAGAGCATCCCTAACATGAGTTTCAGGGAGTGCTAGTTCTGCAAGTTGCCTTGGGATAAAAGTTTACAGTTCAAGTTTGGGAAGCCCGAATTTCTTTATCCCCTCTTGAAGAGCCATGATCAACATTAGCATATTAAAACTCTTAAATTCCTGTAACAAAGAAAACATGTTTAACTACAGTTAAATGAAGATTTTCCAAATTTATTTTATCATATATCTTAGTTTTTCTCTCAAAGATGACCTAAGATAAGGACCTGAGTACAGTTAGTTTGTTGAGAGACAATTTCAGAAAACAAAGGTGAGGGGATGGGAAAAGTGAGGCAAGTTAGGAAAGAAAGACAATCAAGAGGTATTAATGAACTCACTACTGCTATAAACAATTGGGATTTAGTTTTGCTAAGAACTCTCTAAAGATTCATGTAGAATGCACCACAGAGTTGTCGTGCTTGAGGATAGAAAAGATTCGGCATTCATCCACTGACTCACATCCCTTATTGTTTGGGAGTTGCTCTAAGGGACTTTATCCTTTGTGTACTACTGAGTTCATCAGTTGATCAGCCTTCTCCAGCTTTGGAAAAACAGACTGGAGAGATTCTGTGACTCACTATGGGATACTGGCAGTGGAATATGGAGCTATCTACCACCACGGTGCTGAAATCACGAGGATGAAAGAGGTGTGGCATGGTGGTCACAAGCACCTGCTATATTACATACGCTTTTAAAAATTAGAATTCTAAGTTATTGACATCTAAGATACCTGTATTCCATGTACATCATTTAGGAAATGCTGCTCTGTTTGAAACTATAGTGTCATCTATATCTAGTTCTCCCTCCCACCATTCACCCCAGCCCCACCTGGAACATAAAAGTCAACATTTCCAGCCCCCGGCAGTGACCAGTGCTGGTCAATAGACTAAGAGTAAAGTTACATATGTCACTTCCAAGCTGAGGCAGTAACAGTCTCTGCGAAACTCTTCATCCCTCTCTACCCCTGCAGTGGCAACTCTAAATGTACCTGTTGAAATGGCCCCAAGAAGGAAGCAGACAGGATCCCTGATTGACACTGGAAGAAATGACCCCAGTGAGCTGATTGACCTGCAATGGATTTTGGGTGAACAATAAGTCAGTTTTTATGTGTTGATCCTTTAGAATTTAAGGTGTTTTTTTTTTTTTTATTACAGCAAAGCCCAGCCTATTCTCAACAACAGAACAGCCTTAGAGAAGCAAAAGTCATTGTAAATCTAGGGTATCCCTTACGCGGATATCTGATATGGGCAGCTGGTATTATAGCAGAAAACCAGGAGAGGATACAGAAAGGCTGAATTGTTGTCTGTGTTTTGTACTATAACTAACAGAGAATCATAAAGACAAGTGAAGAAAGGATCAAACCAGTGGCCCAAGCACTACATGGAAATGTCCGATTTCTGCAGAATGGGAGGTGTACCATGTGGTGAGGGCAGATATAAACAAGCTCTCCCTGAAAAGTCAGCGTCATCTGGGTGCTGTGCTTCTCTGCCTTGCTCTTGACTCAATGTGGACTCATTGATCTATAAAATATATACTTGTTGGAAGATAGATGTGAATGATTGAAGTAAGTCTCCTACCCATAATTATTCTAATTTGTTTCCAGTACATTTTCCTATGAAAACTAGCTCTGAAATCTTGGCTCTGTAAACCTTGTTCAAATATTTTTCTGCTCCCTCTTTGGGGAATCTAATTGCACATATACCTGACTGAATTCATCCCACAGCTCATTAATGCTCTGTTAATATTTTAAAATTTTCATACTTTAACTTTGAATGGTTTCTGTTGCTATGTCTTAAAGTCCTCTAATCACTTCTTCTGCCACATCTAACCTCCTGTTAATCCCATCTAGTGTTTTTTAAAATGTCTACCTAAATTGTGAATATTTTGAATATAGTTATAACTATTTTAATCTCTTTGTATAATAACTGCAATATCTGTGTCCATTCTGGGTCAATTCTGATTAATCAATTATTCTCTTCATTATCAGTCATATTGTCCTGCCTATTAATTTTCAATTGGATGCTAGACATTGTGAATTATGGCTTGTTGGGTGTTGAATGTCTCTGTATTTCTATAAATATTCTTGAGCTTTGCTATGAGACACAGTTCAATTCCTTGGGAAGGTTTTAGCTTTTCAGATCTTGCTTTTATTATTTGTTAGGCAGAACAAGGCAATTCTCAGTCTTAGGTTAATTACTCCCAATTACAAGGCAAGATCCTCCTGTGTACTCATCCCAATGCCTCATAAATCAGAGGTTCTCTTGTTTGGCTGGTGTGAACAGGCACTATTCCCAGCCCCATGTGAGCAAGAAGCACTGATACCTCTAATCCTTTGGGTGATTCCTTCCCTCACACCAGCTAGTTTCCTCACATGTGGGGGCTAATCAGTACTCAGCCAAATGTTCAATAGGTTCCCTCTTTAGGTCTTGCTATGTGAGCAATAAATACCCCTTACCTGCTTATGTCACTGCTTTTCCTTGTTTTTTGTGACTGTAGCTGAGCATAATCTTGACTCATATCCTTCTGTTCCCTTCCTTCATAGGTAACAACTTTGGTCAGTAGCATCCCCCAAACATAAAAAGCAGAAACAAGTCAGTTCTGCTTGGAGGACCCCCGCATCCCAGTCCCATTAGGTTTGATAGAAACTCAGAAGTGGGAATTCTTATTTAAAGCAAGGTAATGAATGATTAGGGAAACTACATTATGGCATGTTATTTATGTGTCAGACACTGGGCTAAGTGCTTTACATAAATTATCTCATTGAATTGTCAAAACTTCACTATGATGTAGGTACTTTTCTATTTATTTACGACAGGTTGCTGGATCATTAGAACTGATTTAGATACTGTGGACATCACCATGAATTACACAAGCTACTTTTTAATCCATGAAATTATATTCTGGCAAGAGAGACAGACAACAGGGAATAAATAAATAAAATAAAAGTACAAGGCTATGAACGGATCTCTGAAGATCACTAAAACGTGTGATAAAGATAGAACGTGTTGCTTTAGATCAGGTTACTGTGGAGGGTGTCTCTGACGTGCCATTCAGGGCGAAATCTGAATGACAAGAGACAACCATGTGAAAATCAGGACATTCCAGTCAGAGGTCACAGCTAGGACAAAGGTCTTAAGCTGAGTATAAGCATGGTGGGTTCAAAGAATAGGAAAAAAGCCAGTGTGGCTAGGGAGTGGAGAATGAGAGGAGACAAGGCTGAAGGTATTAGCAGGAGCTGAGTCATGACCTAGTAAACCAAGGTCAGGAATTTTTATTCCATTCCAAGTTCAATGCTAGATCAGTAGAGGGTTGTAAGCAAGGTGGTGCTATAATTTGATTTATATTTTACAGAATCAATCTTGCTGCTCTTCAGTGAATAGGTATAAGAAGCAAGAATGGAAGTAAGTGTTGCTCAGTGGTTGAATGTTGACCTATGAACCAGGAGGTCATGGTTCAATTCCAGTCAAGGGCACATGCCCGGGTTGTGGGCTCCATCCCCAGTAGGGGGTGTACAGGAGGCAGCCAATCAATGATTCTCTCTCATCATTAATGTTTCTATCTCTCTCTCCCTCTCCCTTCCTCTCTGAAACCAATAAAACTATATTTAAAAAATTAAGTTCTGAGTTATAGAACTTAAAGTTATAAAGTTAATGGCTAATAGTAAAATTCTCTACGATAAATGGTGACTTTTTAGAACAGGGCCTCCATTACTCTTTACAACAAAATCTTCCATTTCCCTAGATCCCTAAGTATGAACATTAGAAGAGCACTCTCCACCCGTTGGAGGGTTTATGGAAGTCTTTACCTAGATGTAGGACTTAATGAATTTCTTGGATCTTTATTTTTCTTAGCTGTAAAATGGAGAAAGGAATAGGACCTACTTTAGAACTTTTATGAGGACTAAAGGACATTATACACTATATAAACCCCTTAGCAGAGTGCCCAGGACATAGTCAGCACTCAATCTGAGTCACATTGTTTTATTATTATTACTTTTATTAATCATCATCATTATTATTTACTGTGAAAAACTTCCAGCTGTTCTATTCAGGAAATGGATCAGTGGTTTTGGGAATGAAAGCGGCGATTTCAGTTTGAGCCTAACAAGGAGTCTTTAGCTTAAGAAAAGAGAGTCTAGTTCAGACTTCAGTTATAAATCTGGACTTTATATCTACAGCATCAGGACAATTAGGTTGAGATGGAAAGATCAGAGTGGGGAAAATACAGCCTTCATTGGGGTTGCAAAGTGGTGAATTTTGGACTAATCTTGGACTAACCTTAGCAGCCATCCGTGAGAAACTCATGGTGAGATAGACCAATGCAGAAATGATGACATCTACCTAGTGCAATTCTAGAACTTTGAGTTCCTGTAATAGATCATGGTGTATGTGCATGTGTGTGTGTGTGTGTGGGGGGGAGCTTTAGTAACATCTTTCTAAAAATGAATATAATAATAATAATAATAATAATATAGCTAATGATTGCTAAATCCTCACTAAGTGCCAGGCAGTACACTCGGCTAGAAAGTTTCCCCTATTCCTCACAATTATTCTATAAAGGGATTAATAGAGTTCATAGACTCATGCCCACTTTACAGCTAAGGAAACTAAGGCACATAACATTTGAGTGATGAATCTGCTGTGCAATTCTCACAACACACATGGAGTGTGGGGTGAGGAGAAAGAATGTAACCTTGAATCTGGGAAAGCCTGGTCTTTTCTATTAATTAGCATTCCCTTAGGGCATAAGGTAACTAGGAAAATTAAAAATATAAAAAGAACAACTCTGCCAACTAAATACTGAAGTAATTAGATGGAAGTCAATATTAACCAGCTTCTGTGATTGCAGGGACCCAAAGGCAAGGATTCAGAAAACTCTGCCACTTAGCAATTTTGTAGACTTGTGGCCTAGAGGCAAGGATGTGACATAGGAATTAATTCTTTGCCAGCTGACTAATTGCTCGATATTTCTCCAACAGCTAAAAGTCCCATCCCAGCCAAAACCACGTGGATGTTGCAGACAATCACTAGTTAAATGCTCAGTCTGCCGATGAAGCTCATTCTTTCAGGAAACAGAGCCCCTTGCCCTGCACACATACACAATCGGTAAAGGGTGTTTTTCCTACTTTTGACCTTGGCTACCCAAAGCACCAAGCCAAGAACTGATCACCACTCTCAATGTAGCTGACATTAAATTCTCTCATTTCTGTAACTGGATAGAGAAATGGAGCTCAAGGGCAGTTCTTCAGGGAGTAGGTGGAGCCCTCCAGCCAGAACAGGCCCATGAATCTTCCTTAGACTCTTCTTCCTGTTCCACAACCCTAAGCAGTCCCTCACCCAGTAGTGTTGGCTCTACCTCTGTGCCCCATCCCTTGCCCACCTACCAGTATTCGTTTCCATCTTCAACTTCCTAAGCTACTACAACAGCTTCTTAACTACTTACCCAGCTACATGCTCCCTCTTCCCAATTTGTGCATCCATTACAGGGAAGCCGCAGTGAACTCTCCGAGGTGCAGTTTTGACTGTGTCATCATCCTGATTAGAGGGGGCCAATACAATGGGGTGAAACATGACATAATATCCTCTGAAATCTAGACCTTACCTATCTCTCCAGCTCATCTCTCACCCCTACTTCCTCCAGTCCCCCTTTGTATTGAGTGATTTTCAGTTCTCCAAACTTCTTTACCTTTAGGCATGTTATTTCTTTCTTCCTTCTCCAAGCTTATTAGGATTAAACAAGTGGTGGTTCAAACCTACATGCACAAATTCTTCGACACATCTTCCCTTCAAAATGTGGAGACTAAATTCCTACCCTTTGAATGCAGACCAAATTTAGTGAATTGCTTCTAATAAATACCATGTGGCAGAATTGATGGTGTGTGACTTCTGAAGCTAGATCATAAAAGACATTACTGTACCCATCCCATGCTCCTTCTTAGATCATCCATTCTGGAGGAGGCCAGCCGCCATGTTGTGAGGACACTCAAGTCGCCTGTGTAGAGGCCCAGCTGGGACTCCAGCCAGCAACAGCAACATGTGAGTGGGCCACCTTAGAAGTGGGTCTTCCAATGCCAGCCACACCTCCAGATGATTGCAGCCCCAGCCAACATCTTGACTATATCTTCATCGGCGACCCCGAGGTAAGCCACTCCTGAATTCCTGACTCATAGAAATTGCAAGCTTAATACATTGTGCTTTTACGTCACTAACTTTCGGGGTCATTTGTCATGCAGCAACAGATAACTGACAACACATCTAGGGCCAGGCTGTGTCATTGTAAATGCAGTCAGCCTAGAGCAGATCATACCAAACATAAGAAGACAGTGTATGCCAGTTAAGGAGGGTTGCTGGACCTCACTACCTCAGGCCTCATCAGTATTAGACCTATTAGGTCTCATGGGCTTCCCTTGTCCTTAGGCACCTTCCTGATAAGCTCTGCCACATTCTTTAATGTATCCAACGTGTCTGTTGGAACTTATACCATGTGAAAACACTGTGCTTGTCCCCAGAATACTAGCTACTGGAAAAAACATGGGCGTTGGAGGAATCAGACATTCTTGAGTGCCAGCACTGATCCTGGAATTCACCAGTTGCCTGACATGGGGCAATGCACATGACTTCTGAACTTGAGCTTTTTCATACATAAAACGGATCTAATATGATGAGTCTCGGGGGCTTGTTGAGAAGATTTGAGAAGTGAGCATAAAGTTTACAGCACACAGAAAACAATCAATGAAAGCTAAGTCTTCATATAGGAATGGGCAAAAGTAGGCTAATAATCCTATATAATCTTGTATAATAAAAGCCTAATATGCTGTGTCTGGTCATCCAGTCAGCCATTCAACCAATCAAAGTGCAATATGCTAATGATATGCTAAGGCTGCTCAACTGCTCCCTAGTGCACTGACCACCAAGGGGCAGATAATTGACTGGTCGACCAGTCGTTATGACATACATGGACCACCAGGGGGCAGACGCTCAGACTGGTATGTTAGCTTGCTGCTGGGGTCCAGCCAATTGGGACTGAGTGAAATGGACCCAACACTCCCTGGAGCCCTCCTGCGGTCTCTCTTTGGCTGGCCAACCTTCAGCGCTTCTCCCCGGCCCTGATCATGCACCAGGGGGGTCCCTCAGCTTGGCCTGCACCCTCTCGCAATCTTGGCTGAGGGGACCCCCATCTCCCCCCTGAGTGTACGAATTTTGTGCACTGGGCCTCTAGTAACAAATAATGTAATAATTAAAAAATAAGTAATATAGGAATAAACTGTGTTTCACATTTAACTGTAAACCTACTTTTATTATGATGATGTGTTATTATCATTATGACACTAATGATACATTTTTTTCCCTGGGGCACTCGGAGCTGACTCCTTTTGAGGGATTTTTTTTTTAATGTGCTCTGTTTATGTATCAATGGGCACCATCTCCAAGAGGACAGGGTCCATATCTCTCCTTTGGTGTTTTCCATGAATCCAGTGTCACTAGGTATGCAGTAGACACTCAATTGATGCCTGTTGAATATGTGTAGGGATCCTATAAATAATCCTATGAAGCTTGATGCTGACCTAAGGACATCTAAGGATTCACGCAAGCATGTTACTTCTCAATATCCGTTATGTTAAGGCAGGCAGAGCAGCTTCTAATGCCTTTCTTTGACCACTTTGCTTCTAAGTTGATTGTGTTAGGACACCTCCATGAATGCCTCCAGGCATGGTACGTGGGGTCATACGCAGCCTAATGTTAGCAAATGCCCAGCTGGAAAAGGTAAAGAGGAATGCACATTTCTTCCCCTCTGAAATATAAACTCTCCTTACCTGATACATAAACTCCAGTGATTTCAGAGTTTGATGTATGACCTGGGGCACCAAGTAATCCGGTTATGGCTTGTTTGGAAAAACAAAGAAGATAAGGCACCATGAGGGAAAAAAAGAGAATAAAAAATCAATAGGCTAGAACATCTCCAGGCAAAGGGTGAAGGTTATACACTAATTTATCTTGTTTCTCATAATAATGCTTCCTTTGTATCCTGCTCCTCTTGTCATATGCGTGGTGACTAGAGGGAAGGAGGGTGAAATTGAGGGAGGGAAAGTGGAGGTTTGCTTTATAAAGTGTTTATGAAATTCTTTCTCCCTGAGGTATGCCTCGACCAGGACTGTGTTTGACTCATAAGGCATGGGCACATCTTAAGAATACCTAAGATCCTTCTTGTCAAAGAATTCCGTAACTTTTATGATATCCTGTGACCCAAAAAGCCACAGTTGTTGGAAGGAGAGGTGAGCTATAACGAACTAAATGTCCCCAAGAGGCTATTCTTATTACCCACTGGGTTCCCTCTAGAGACTTCCTGGTTCAACATTGAAGCTGGAACATGTCTTTATTTATCCACCACTGTATCTCCAGCGCCTAGAATTGTGTATGAAATGTGGTAGGTGCCCAGTAGGTTAGTTCATCCATTCATTGAACAAGTGCTGAAAATATTTGTTGAGCTTCTAATGACATGTCAGATATTGTCCTTGACATAAATGAAGGAAAAGGAAGGAAGGAAGGAAGGAAGGAAGGAAGGAAGGAAGGAAGGAAAGAAGGAAGGAAGGAAAGAAGGGAGGGAGGAAGGGAGGGAGGGAAGGAAAGAAGGTGACAAGTGAGGAATTCTCCCTAAGGATTTGCATAGAGAGGCCCTAGTCGTGTTTTTTTATTTCTCATATGGAATCATTACTCTATTCCATTTTCTTCTTGTTGCTCAGGTAAATTACCTGGACCTTAGATTCATATTTGGGGTCTGTCTTAAGTATAAAGTGTGACAATCGGAAGTTCCGGAGACTGTTTATTCATGACTTTGTAGCTAATACAAAGAAACTCAGTTTAAAAGAAATTCATAGTTATAGGTGGTAAATGGTTCTAGGTGCCCCCCCCCCCCCCAAAAAAAAGGACAAAGGAGAACAAACAAAAGCTGGAAGCAGAAAGGCCATACAGAGCTGGTATCTGTGCAGAGAAGCAACCAGAGGGAGGCATTCAGAAGGTAGGCTGTGAGCTGCAAGCATGTGCGGGGGTTTTTCTTTTTACGTGATGATAAGGGGCAGGCATGTGGCTGCAAGGGTTAGCCAGCTGTATAGTTAGAGGGGAAAAGTCCCCAAACGATGCCTTCAATTCTGACACCAACTGGAAGTTAAAAGGGTCCCCCAAACCACCCTTAGTTTTGATAATTTGCTGGCAGGTTTCATGGAGCTTGGGACAGCTGTTAAACTCACGGCTGCAGTTTATTACAGGGGACGCACACAAATAAAATCAGTCCAGGGAAGAAGTGCATGGGCAGAATGGAAACATTTCAGAATTGGAGCTTCAATTGTCCTCTCCCCTTGGAGTAATGGGCAGCGTGACTTCCCCAGCGTGGATGTACCACCAAAGCACAGAGTGTTGTCAACCAGGGATGTTCACTTGAGCTTCTATGTTTTTTACTGGGGCTTGATCACATAACACTCATGGAACAGCTCTTCTGGAGCTAGAACCGATTACATGGGCTGACCATTAGTCTTTACTTCCTTCATAGGTGGGGCTGATACTCTATGGCCCCAAACCACATTATAAATCCTATTTTTAGACCATCTGGTGGCCAGATCCCCAGGTAAACAAAGATACTCCTATGGGGCCTGATAGTTCAAGGGCCTAGGGATTACATCCCAGACACCAAGGCTAAAGGCTAGACCTCTCTTTAGGTAAGGTTCATTTTTTGCTGCATGGGGCCCTTAAGGAATAGACATTGGTGTCCAAGAATTGCCCCAGCGAATCATTCATTCATTCATTCATTCATGTCTTTGTGCAAAAGGCTGTGCTAGACTTTGTAGGAGAAATGGTGGTGGAAAAAGATGGGATTCTTGAGCTGATTCAGATGTGAGCAATAATGGGTGACATGGAGCAGGTGGAGGCTGGAAAGCAACCTAGCTAGCTTGAGAGAAGAGCACTAGAAAGGGAAACATTAAAGTTCAAGTGCACAGTTCTTATTCCAGAAAGGTGAGATCAGGGAAGTCCAATTATGTGGCCAGGGCATGGGGACAAGTCATTCAAATTTATAAGAAACAGGCAAAGAGAGTCACCAGCAAGATCTTTATCCTATTTTATTTTCTTCTTAGCACCTACTCCATCCGAAATTATCTTGTTGTTTGTTTGTTTTGGTTTGGTGTTTGTGTCTGCCAGTAGAATAAAGGGAGGGTATTTGCCTTCTCACCATTATATCCTAGGTCCTTGCCTGGCACAAGGTAGACACTCATTGAGCCATTAAATGAATCTTGTTCCAACTCCATGCCACAAGAAGGATCTCTGAGCATTCCACCTACAGGGCTTAAGCTTCTCCAGCTAAATCAAAGAGAAACTCACAGCCACCAACAGAGTGTCTAGCTCCAATTCAACTCCTGCTCATTTTTTTTCCAGCAGGAGGGTCATGCATTGTATCAGGGGGAACAGGAGGCTTGCTGGTATTGTGATTCATTTGTCCATTTAGATCCGTCTGAAAGCAGAGGGGGAAATTGTATATGCAAACCTGCTGTCTTCAACTGTAAAAACCCCACATCAAGTTAATAAATAATCAGGTACTTAGCTTCACAATTTCACATCTTAACACAGGAAGGCATTTTTGCAAAAGTTTGAATGAACATAATTATCAATTTCCACATGCATATTATGATTGAGCTGGGGTCAGGCAAATGCTTCCTAAACACAGGTTGTTAACAATGGCACTCACTCCTCTCATCTACCATGTGAAAATTTGTGTCACTATCTTTTGACTCCATTTTTTGATTTCCACATAAATCCTTGATGAATGCAAAACATGAAGATGCTCTTGAAATCAATTCAGTTGGGGCCTGGGGACTTTGCTTTCCATAGAGGAAATTATAGGTACATCTTAATGGGGAGGGGGGTGTAAATTGGCAGATAATGACTTGGGGCAAGACAATGGTGAACTTTTTTTATTTACTGGGAGTCAAGAAATTCAGACAAAGGTTGGGGCAGGAGATGACGCAAACTACTGAATAGAGGGGGAATCTTGTTTTGGAAAGAGAAGATGTATTAAATTATGACGATAAAATGAATTTGGATAAATGGTTTATAAAGGTATAATGATGTAGTTCTATATATTTGGCAATATTCTGTTGTAGAAATTGAAATGACTACAATAGTAGAGTTAGAACATGACTTGGGAAGTAAGACTAAAATACAAGAGGTGCCTGATTACGCTTTGTGACAAGCAATAGTGAGGTGAGCCAAGAACACAGGTGGAATTCAACCAAGTGGAGGGGAGTGTCTTACTATGGGTGAAAAATAAGCAAAACTCCATTGCTGCCTTAGTAATGAGTGAGCCACATGCCTCAAAATATACAGCTATCACAGGTAGAGCAACATAGATCTAGCAGCTCCAATTTAAAAGAAGGACTGAGGTGGGGTAATAGAAGAGGTAATTCTCCTTCTTTCTGTCTATTCTTATTGACGTCCATCCAATGTCTAATGCCAGGTGATGGGCTACAAGGCACAGTGTGGCTCCTTTCCTCACAGGCATCAGAGCAAGTCTGCCTGGATTTTAATCCTAATTCCCTCCCTTGCTACCCGTGTGACTTTGGGAAGTTACTTTCTGACTCTTTTCTCCTCATCTGCAAAATGAGGATGACAATCCACATCTAGAATTATTGTGAGCATTACATGAGTTTGTACAACACCTGGCATGTTAAGCATTTTTCTACTGTGAATGTTAATACTTTAAAGAACCATATGTGTGAGTCTGGCTGTCATAAAGGCACGATCCCTTCCTGAAGTGCCTCTCATACTCCGCCAGTATCTCCTTAGTCATTTCTCCTTCTGCCTGAACCTTTCCCCTTCATTACTCCCTTAGTGGTCTACATTGACATAGTTTCTCCTTCACTTCCAAAAACACACTGATAGGGAAAGGGGGTGTACATTGGTTTTGGGTCTTCAACTTTCATAACTGGGCATGGTTAGTCCAATATGTCCTGTAGGGGGAGCCATTCCCTTTCCCTCTTCCTACAACCAGCTCATAAGAGAACGTTCTATCTTCTCAAAAGGATCAAGTAGCTATGGTTGCCACCTCCTTATCTCCCACTGGTACCCCTTGAAGGGGAAAGAGTTCTTTATTTAATTTATGAGATGAGGAGTTTATATCCTAAATTGGACCCGTCTTCTCTGTTGGAAAAAAAGTAATGTGCAATAGACTATGGATCCCTATTTTTCTCACTTCTCTGTTCTTGATGAGAGTGAAGTATGGTCTTTTATGCAGCTGGTTGGACAAGGGCCAACCAGACATAAACCTTCCCTATAGGGGCCTCTATGTCATGTAGCAATTGGCATAAGACAAAGTACCTTAAAACTTGGTGGCTTAAAACAACAACTTTTCTTTTTTTTTACAAGTCTATAACAGTCTGGGTGGTTTTACCAATTTGAGTGGGCTCACTTATGCATCCTCAGTAAGCTTGAGGGTTGGCTAGAAGCTGGCTGGCCTATGATGGCCTTGGTTGGTAACGGGTCTCTCACCTTCCAACAGGCTAGCCTAGGCTTGTTGCTGTGGTGGTGGTGAGAGTCCAGAGTCCATCTAGGTGTATGAGAGGATAATAAGAGACCTACACAGGCTTTCAAGCCTCAGATTGCCGGGCGCATGCTATAATCTTATCTCACACAAGGAATCATACATCTCAGCCGGGGAACTACAGAATGACAAGCACAGGGTGTGGATACTGGCAGGCATTAATGAGGACCATTCCTGCAATCAGTCCCAAAGTCTGCAAGGGATACATTGGTCCAAAAGGTGAGAACAGTCTTACCTGGATAGGCTAGGACAGCTTTATAAGGGAGGAGAGTCTTGAGCCAACCTTCAGGCGATGAGCATGTATTCTTAAAGAGGAAGGGCCACAGGAAGAGAGCATAGCTCACAGGAAAGCTCAGAGCCCTGACAGGGCTTGGTGCATTGGAGGAACTGGCAGTAACTCAGCAGAATAAGTACAAAGGTAGGTCCTGAAAGCTGAGGTTGACAGGATTGAGCTAAACAGCTTAGGTTTTCTCTTAGAGCTACTAAAAACCACCAAAGGTTTTTATCCTGTTGAATGATGTGATCTGCCTTCTTTGGACAGATCATCCTGTCTTAGGTCAGGAAGAGGAGAAAGAGCCTTACCCTCCCCTCCTATCTGTAGGTCAGAATTTTGTTGCCAAATAATGCTCCTTCCTCCACCCACCCCGCTTTGTCTAGCTCGAGTGTTTCTTGCAGGAACACAGCTAAGTGGTTCTAATTCACAAACCTGGGAGCCAGCTCTTTTCATAGCTGCCAGACAATAACATATCCGGACTCTGGCCACATGCACAAAAAGAACACCAGAAATCATGGCAGGAGTAAGAAGTAAGGCCCCGATTTAAAGCTCTTTCTGGCCTTTTCATCCTGAAGTATCTGTAATTAGACTGGGGAGAAATGATTTCTTTAATTCATGCTATTTCACGCAAAATCATTAGCACCATTCAGTCGTATCTTTATTACTCCTGTGCACACTGCCTCTACAACAGTTGAGAGCAACAATGGGGCTCTACTTATCTTCAGGAAGCCAGCCCATTCTTTTGGTGAAGGAAAAGTGGTCCCAGCCCCAGGTTGCCATAGACACTGGAGAAGGCTGTCACCGGGCTGCAGCACACCTATTTCCTGGTGACATGCAGAATTAGAGGTATTGAGGAATCAAAGGGAGAACTAGCCCAATGAAACAAAGGGCCCTTTCAGCTTCTCCTGACACACTTCTTTGCAAAAGCAGCCTCCCCATGCCCCTTCTCCCTCTGCCTTCCTCCCCGAGGCCAGGATTTGAATCCCAAGGATGGAGGCAGTAACCTCCGTGAATGGCTCAAATTCATTTAAGGAGCAAAGACCTCCCTTAAACCACAGCAGTGGCTTCCTGTGGTCCAGCCCTGCCTGTTTGTCACCTGCCTGGTGACATTCCTCAGCCACTTGCTACTGCTCTACTGTCCTCCTTTGAGTTCATAAATATGCAATGCATTTTCCCACTTCAGAGACCTTTGTCCTTGCTGATCCTCCTTCCCACATGCTCTCCTTCTTGCCCTTTGTATAGCTGGCTCCTCCTTGTTCCCCAGGTCTCAGTGTGAAGGTTTTCTCCGGAGACCATGCCTGACCTCTGTGTCTAAAATAGCTCCTCTACCCAGTTATTCTCTATCTTGCCATCTTGGCTCCTTCCGGGTAATTTTCACAAGCTATAATCATCTTTTATTTACTGTTTGCTTATTTATGCCTGATTTCCCCCACTAGGGTATAAGCTGCATAAAGGCAGGTGTCCAATAGATGTGTGTGCTTATCATTGCTTGGTTTCCAGCCAAAGCAGATGCTGAGGATTCAAGTGCAAGTGGTTTAGTTGGGAACTGAAGAAAGTAGGGATGAGTGAGGGATAGGAGTGAGACAAGGAAGGAAAGGCAGCCACTAATGAGGGCTGTGGAAAGCAGTTGTCAATAGACTGGGTGGCTTATAAACAACAGAAATTTATTTCTCACAGTTCTAGAGGCTGGAAGTCTGAGATCACGGTGTCTCTATGGTCGTGTCTTGGTGAAAGCCCTCTTTCAGTCGTAAACATGCAGTTCTACTTACGTCCTTTCATGCTGGGAGGGTAAGGGAGCTCTCTGGGATCTCTTATAAGGGCAATAATCCCAGTCATGAGAGCTTCACCCTCATGACCTAATCACTTCCCAAAGTCCCCAAATACCATTACACTGAAGATTATGCTTTTTTTTTAAAAAAAGAACTAACATTCTTTTTAAAAAATATATTTTTATTGATTTTAGAGAGAGAGGAAGGGAGAGGGAAAGAGAAATAGAAACATTGATAAAGGCTGCCTCCTACACGCCCCCTACTGGGGTCGAGCCCAAAACCTGGGCATGTGCCCTGACTGGGAATTGAACTGGTGACCTTCTGGTTCATGGGTCAACACTCAAACCACTGAGCCATAACTGCCAGGCTGAAGATTATATTTTAACATACATACAAGCATTCAGCCTATAGCAGGTGTGTTATCAAGCAAGTTACCATTGGGCAACTGGAGTTGAAGCCACTCAGGGAACTCTAGAAGCCAATGTAGAACACACATTCAGAGTTGCCCCACCTGAGGAGTGATAGAGCTGGGGTGGTTGCACACCAGCTTCCACCACTCACTGGAGGATGTTCCCAGGGAGTGGGAAGTCGCCCGCACTGTCAGCCTGCCACGTCCATGGGTGGGGTGGGCTCTGGGGGCCAGAGAAAATCCTGAGGTGGAAAGTTGTGGATGTGAGCACTGAGAGTTGGGTTGTGCGTACTGTATTTGTAAAGAAACGGAGGGGATGCTGATGGCATCTGTGACAGTGATCCATAGACATTTGTTTAATACATGAATGAATGGTCATTATGATTTTTGCTGCAACTAATATCTGGCCCTTAAGAAATGTTCAACCTAATAGGGCAGACAACTAGAACACTTTAAAGGAGAAAAAGCACAGAGTTGGGGCTCAGGCAGAACCTGGTTCAAATCCAGCTGTGTGACCCAAAACGAAGTATGTGACCTCTCGGAGTCTCAGTTTCCTCACCTGTAAAATGGGGATAATAACTCCCACCTGACAGGGTTATTGTAAAATGACTCGAGATAGTATAAACCAAGTTCATAAATGTGTCTGGCATGTAGTAGGTGACCAATAAATCTTATTTCTCTTTGCCATGAAAAGCTATACATGGCAGTGAGTGGTTAGGAGCTAAATTGGACAACAAAAACTAGGAGAGGTCCTGGCCAGGTAGCTCAGTTGGTTAGATCATCATCTTGATAGGCAAAGGTTGTGGGTTCAATACCTAGTCAGAGCACATTGAAGAAGCAACTATAGGTAGGTGGAACAGTAAATCAATGTTTATCTCTCTCATTCTTTACTTTCCTCTCTCTAAAATTGATTTAAATTTTTTAAAAAAAACATACGTGCACAAAAACTAGGAGACACATGAAAACTGGAGTGGTCATGAATGGCTTCTAGAGAGGTAGATATATTTGAAGAATGGGTGCTGTTAACATGGATGAGTGTGAGATGGAAGGCTAGTCTGGCTAAGAATAATATTCACCTCTACTTATCAGATGCTTACCATGTCTCAGACCCTGTGGGAGGCACTTTACTGGTATATATGTAATTTCTAATCTGCAAAAGGTAATCCTTATGGTAATTATTATTAACTCTCTGCCCTCAACCCCAAAATTAGGTAGCAGAACATGGACTAAAAGTAAGAATTGTCTTTAAAGAGCTTTGTAAGAAAGAGACAATTCAGTTGCTCCCAGGAGGTGCCTACAACATCACAGTGGGGGTAGGGCATGTGGGTGAGGGTGACTTAACTGTAGTGATGGGAGCCATGTGGAAATAAAGGACTGGCCAAAAATACCATGGAAGAAAGTCACGTGGGGGCTTTACATAATTAAAGGGATGAAAGGGTCGACATGCTGCATTTTGAGGTGAAATTCACATACAATGGAGTACACACGTATTGATGGTACAGCCCAATGAGTTTGTCCTTCTGCGACCACCCACATAACTACCACCCAGATCAAGGTATAGCATGTTGCCATCTCTCCAGAAATTCCCCATGCCCTTTCCAATCAATAGCTCTATCCTCCCCCCAGGAAATCACTCATCTGACTTTTATCACCAAAGATTAGACTTTCAAAGTAATATCCTTTAATGTATAAAAGGAATCCATGCTTGTTGTAGAAAATTCAGACAATGATCAAAAGATTGAGGAGAATCATCCTATAGCTTGGAAGTAACCTTGAACATTTTGGTCTATTTTGTGCTTTCTTTAGTGTAGACTTTTTATTTTAATGTGAGTCCACATTT
Source organism: Myotis yumanensis (assembly GCF_028538775.1). Classification (NCBI taxonomy): domain Eukaryota; kingdom Metazoa; phylum Chordata; class Mammalia; order Chiroptera; family Vespertilionidae; genus Myotis; species Myotis yumanensis. The sequence continues at coordinate 91,351,159 of NW_027223755.1, forward strand.
TATACTCAATTTTACATTCTGGTTTTTTTTTTAAGTGATCATTAGGACATAAGCATTTCCCCAGGTTAATTCCAAATTCTTTGTAAACTTGATTCTACATGGCTTTAAATATTCCATTGAGGAATTCAGCAAAAAGTACTTACCAATCCCTAAATGTTAGCTTTTTCATTCATTTCCAGTGTTTCTTAGTATGAATGCCGTTTTTCATCACACTCTGTCTGCATTTCAGACTCTTTTGTTAAAATGGGGGTGAAAATACTGGGTTAAAATAATACATATTTTTTAAATCCTTACTACATTTTGCCAAAGAGCTTTCCAGAAGAGGTCAATTTACGTCCCTATCATCTGGGAACACAAACTGCCCCCCGTGCTTCCCATTCATCAGCATTGAGCACCGTTGGCTTTTTTGAAACTTGAAGGACTATCTGGGAAAACTCAGAAAAGCTCTCAAACAAATTGCTCTGTTTAGTGTCCACTCTGAAGAACAAACTGGTTCATTTTCCCTCTCATATTCTGTAACGCTGAGATATTCTGACTAGGTGACCTCAGAAATCACTTTGGTTCAACATCTGGAGACATCAATGGGCACTGAGCAGGGCAGGCAGACAAGGGACATTAGTGGGTTGCCTTGGAGCAGGGTCACAGATGGCCTCCTGTTACATAACCTCCTTCAGAAGAGAACCTTCTACTTGCCTCATTTCATCATGGCACGGAGGAGGAGGGAGTTGACAGACCCCATTTGCGACTTGGGCAGCTTCAGAGGGTGCCTTTGTGAGGATGGGAGCAGCGTGAGAGCTGATAGTTACAGTGCAGGGCACAGCTGGAGGCAGAATCATCAGGGCCAACCTAACATTTAGGTCAGGCTCAAAAATGGCCTTTGAAGGCCTGTTCTGCTATTTTAAATTGTCCTCCCATCTCCAAGAAACCTGGCCTTTGCACTGGAATGAAAGGCCAGGGTAGATGTGCCTGCTCTCTTTGGGACTCTTCCAAACTTGCTTTCAGGAAAACCACCCCAGGAGAAATTCTGCACCACGAGCAGGAAAACTCACTGCGAACAGACTTTCAAAAAGCCCAAATGGATAACTCCAGTGATGGCCATGTCTGGGATAAAGAGGTTCATGGGAAGGGTCATCTCCATCACTGTGGAGGTCCTGCTTCCTTGCCTGAAGTTAGATACCCTGGACCTGTGCTTATTGAACACGGTTTCCCTCTCTAGGCTCCTCCTCTAAGTGACTTTGGACCACAAGATGCTCACCATCACCCAATTACATTGTGCTTCTATCCTTAAATGCGTCTTACATTAAACTGATGGGCACCATGGTTTTTGTTGTGAATATGTGTATGTTCTGCCCCGATACATTATTAGATGCTGTAATGCTTACACACAATAGTAGCTAATGACATTTTTATGATTAACTTCCACTACCTAGGAAAAAGAAGCCAGTTTTCATGTGTAAACAGTGTGCAGCTGGTGAGTTTATGCTCTTCGGGTCTCCTGAACCCTGACATTCTTGGTTCCTTTGTGTTAATTATGTGTTTATAATGCATGTCCATCCCCCACACCCAAAGAAAACAATTCTCATTTCTGCTGATGCCTGGGTGCAGGAACTCCAGGTAGCCCAGTCTACCCATAGTGCAGCATCTGGTGGAGTTGGCAGGTATTTTTTGCCCCCACCTGCACCACAGTGCTGGGTTAGCTGCCCCATCCTGCAGCCATGCTGTAAGGCCAGAGACTGGGTGACAAGTGGCCAACCTTCTCGGTCATTCCTCCCAGAACTCTTGCCACCTCCCTGAGGCATGGTGAATTGTGAGGTACAAGCCACCAATGCAGTTGGAACACCAAGCCACCACTTCTAGACTTAGGGACTCTCCTGTTGCTCCTGCAGCTTCAATTACAGATACTCAAAAACATCCCCCCTCCCCTGATTCACTTACTCTCTAAATGGAGTTTGGAGAACTGAGAGGGGGGTGTAGTGACTGAACATACTCAAGACACAAGGTTCACAAATGCCAGGCTGCCTTCTTTAAAAGAGGGTGGGGAGAGAACACAAAACACAAAACAAAATACACATGGATTCTGTCCTTTCTGATTCCCCTGCAGCCACACACACACACACTCACATGTAATCTCAACAAATTGTCCTGCCATCCATATGTGTTCTCTTGCTTAACTCCTATTTATCCTTTAAACCCCCTTCATCCCCCAGCTCAGAATCTCATTCTCTGGGTCATCTTATTTGTCCCACTCCACCAATTCAAAACAAATCACCTCTCCCTTCTGCTGACCTTGTTTGATTGGCTCACTGAACTCATAACACCAAATTAGATTGTGGGTTTATATAGACTATGTGTGACTTGCAGGTAAGGACCAACTTGTTCCTCCATATTTGCTTCCCTAAGGTTTAACCCAGTTTCAAGCACATAACAGCCTGGCCAGTGTTGCTCAGTAGTGGAGTGTTGACCTATGAGCCAGGAGGTCACAATTCAATTTCCAGTCAGGACATTTGGACAGGGTAAATGCCTGGGTTGTGGGTTCTATCCCCAGTAGGGAGCTTGCAGGAGGCAGCAGATCAGTGATTCTCTCTCATCATTGATGTTTCCATCTCCCTCTCCCTCTCCCCTCCTCTCTGAAATCAATTAAAACAACAAAAACATCAAGCACATGGCAGATGATCAGTAAATGTTTTCAATTATATTAAATATTACAGTAAACATGCCTCCTAATTTACATAAATAACAATAATACTTACAGTGAGTATTCACTATGTGCTAGGCACTATTCCAAGTGTCTCAGTTGTCCTCACTGAATACTTACTAGCCTGGGAGGTAATATTATATCCCCCATTTTACAAATGAATAAATAGAGGTCCAGAGAGGTTCAGCAACTTGCCCAAAGTCACACAGATGGTAGGTAGCAGAGTCAGGATTTGAGTCCAAGTGATGTGGCCTCAAGTGGAATCTATGAGTCTATTCTACCACTATTTTATATTTTCACCTGAATAATTCCATAGCACTGTGAATTAAGACCAGAGGGTTCACTCACAGGAAAAGGGCAGTGCAAAATGATTTCAAATAGACCTAAAAATAACACTCTCTTTCCACCATCACTAGTATGTAAGCCACTATATGTTCATTCATTTGTTCCTTCCTTTGCTCCTTCTACAAATATTGATTGACTGACTACCATGTTCCAGGGACTGTTTTAGGAATTAGCTTTCACTAATAAACAGAAAAGGATGCAGCCTTTATCTCCACAAAGCTTAGAATCTAAATTCATTTCCATTTATCTCTCTCTCAAAAACATCTCCTGAGGACCACCTTTGTGCCAAGGTTAGGTGAGGTTCTGGAGATATGAAAATGAATCAAGAACAGTCTGAGCCTAACCAGTGTGGCTCAATGGTAGAGCATCTATCCATATACCAAGAGGGCAGCTGTTTGATTCCCCATCAGGGCACATGCCCAGGTTGCGGGCTTGATTCCCAGTAGGGGTCATGCTGGAGGCAGCTGATCAATGTTGATGTTTCTATCTCTTTTTACATCTCCCTTCTTCCCTCTCTAAAATAAATGAATAAGTAAATAAATAGCATTAAGGAAGAGCCTGAGTTCCTTGAAGAACTCATAAGTGGTAGGGGACACAGACACAATAGCAATAATTAAAATGGAAAAGGGTGAAAAAGCAGACATTTTTTTAAATATATTTTATTGATTTGTTACAGAGAAGAAGGGAGAGGGATAGAGAGCCAGAAACATCGATGAGAGAGATCAATCAGCTGCCTCCTGCACGCCCCCCAGTGGGGATGTGCCCACAACCAAGGTACATGCACTTGACCGGAATCAAACCTGGGACCCCTGAGTCCGCAGGCCGAGGCTCTATCCACTGAGCCAAACCGGTTCGGCGAAAAAGCAGAAATTTGCATGAAGGAGACTGAGCCCAACTCCAGGACTCTCTGGAAGGCTTCCTGGAGCAGATGTGGCTGCGCCTGAATCTTGAGGGACCTGCAGATGTCAACCAGGTGAAGACAGTTGGGAGAGCTCCAGCAAAGGTGTAGAGATGAGGGATAATTCTCTGTGTGTCTATCTACAAGCACTTTGCTGGGGCGAAGTGAGAAGCAATGACAAGATAAACTTGGAGCATACAAGAGCGTGGGCAATCTGAATCCACTGGAGAAGTAAATAAAATATTTCCATAAGATCTATGAGAACTTCCATTTTCCACATTGTATTGAAAAGAAATGAAAAGAAAAAAAATTGGGTTTAATGAGGGGGTTGGGGGAGCTTCCTTCTAGGATGGTTGTATAAAACATAGATCTTGGCAGATAACTATTAGGGACAATTATTGCTTCTCCAGGCCACGGAGTACTTTTGAAATAAGTCACTAGACTTATAAGTCTAGGTTGGACTCATATTTTGTACAAGAAGGAAACTGCTCTTAAACAAGATTGATATTCAGGTTATTCCTTCAGTGACCAAAAATAATGTCAAGGGGGAGAAAAATGATTAAAGAGAGGTGTGAGAAGAAGAATAAAGGGGCATTAGAGGGGTGGTTTATGATGCAAGGCATTTTGTTAATGTTAAGCTTTCCCAGGTGCTTCATATAAGTCACAGAACAAGGCAGTGGATGAAAGTTTTATTTTCTTCTTGGAAATAATGAGCCCCTATGAACTAAATAAAAAATATCGGGAACATGGGGAATTGATTATGAGGGCATAAAAGTGATTGCAGGGATATGTCCCACCATGAAACAACAACAACAACCATCACCATTTTATGTTTGTTTGCTGCTTTAAAGATTATCAAGTACTTTCATGATATATCATTTCTTGGGATCTCATTTCAGACTTGGGAAGTCGACATTATATCATCCTCAGGTGAGAGATAATGGAGAACGGGATGGATGAGTGTTGTTCAAGGTCTTTCCGCCAGTAAGGAGCCAAACTAAAATTCAAAGTCAAGTTCACTGACTCTTCAATAAGCTCATTTTGTCTGTATAACACCTTCCCCCAAACACCCCTTTCTGGCAGACATCCTCTAATGAAGGTTAGTTAGAACTTCTCCACAGTTCTAGTCACTAGTCCCAAAGTTCCATTTAATCACGAACCTTGATAAAATCCCTTCACTACAGATGAAGTTCATATATTTGGAATAGTTAGAATTTCAGTAACGTTGTTTACCACCTTCCTCCAGCGAGCTTCGCCAGAAGAAATGGCTCGAAAATGAAAGGTCCCCTCCTAGGCAGACTGAGCCGGTACTGCCTGCTCTTGCCCTGTGGTGAGTTATGACTGTGGAGTCGCAAAGCAGCCCCTCAAAGCGGGAGATGAGCAGGGTAAATTGAGTGCCCAATCTAGTTTTATTTGATTTGCAATGTTTTGTTTGGGTCCATTTCCTTCTTCCATTTTTAACTTTTTATTTAGAAATAGTTATAAATTCCCTGCAAGTTGTAAAAATAGTAGAGCGCTCACATACCCTTCACCCAATGGTAGCATCTAACCTATTTATAGTACAATTAGAGGCCCAGTGCATGAATTCATGCACAGGTGGGGTCCCTTGGCCTGGCCAGTGATTGGGGCCGATGGGGATGGCGGGAGGTTGGCGGGGGGAAGGGGCCACAGGAGGTTAGCCGGCCAGGGAGAGGAGCCATGGGAGGTTGGCTGTGGGAGCACACTGACCACAAGGGGGCAACTCCTGCATTTAGCGTCTGCCCCCTGGTGGTCAGTGTGCTTTATAGCGACTGGCCAACCAGTTGTTTGGTCGTTCGGTCACTTAGGCTTTTGTATATATAGATATCGTTTTAGAGGGTTTTAAATTTTTTTATTTTCTCTGAATTAGTTACCAAAACTATAGCAAATGAACATCAGCATCAAAGCTAGGTGTCACATGAAAGATTTCTGATCTTGGAGACTTGGAAAACCTGGCACGTACTTCTGCCGGGCACTAGCTGGTGGCTGTCCCGTGTCAGCAGGCAAGCGCCCTCCACCTCTGAAGCTTCCTTCACTCATGCTACCTGCCTGGCCTCTGCAGCGGCTGAGTTTTAATTGCATTTTTCAGAAGGGGAAGTTTTGAATGAACTGGGGTACCTCTCCAGCACTTCCCTTATGGCACGGCTCCAGACCCACACATAACAGCTCCAGGCCAGGACACCTCTGATACTGGGCTTCTTGAGCTGGGCCCACAGATTCTTATTGTTGGGCTTTGGTGATTCCAGGAACCCCTGGGACACATCTTGTGTCCCTATGACCCTAGATGGCTTACCCATTTTTAGTTTAGTAGGGTTCTTTGTTTCTGCTTACACTTCCTCCTATGCTCCAGCTCACTCCTCTCCTGTGGACAGGCAGAGTTCCAAGCACACTTCACATAGTTTTCTTCAACTGCTGGTATCTTTCCTTAGATCCCTGTGAAATAGAAGTTATTCCCTCTCTGCCATCCACTCATCCTGTCCACTCCCTTCCCAGTCCCCACCACTTGACCTAATGATTGTTGTGAGTTAGATTAATCCCAGGAGTACAGACAAGCGCATACCCCTTCTTTAAAGAAAACATTTTCAGGCTTTAGGCTAATAAAAGACACACACACACACACACACACACACACACACACAGAAAGGAAATTTGAAGCAGAAAAAGGGAGACTGTGAGCAGACTAACTAGGAACTAGGAGACATGCTAAGGGATCATCTTACATGTTTAAATCTGGTATTTGCTCTGTTTTAAAATCAGACCATGGAAAACCCCTCCTCCCATGAAGAGGTTTAAATTCAATCTCTGATCTCTAACCACCAGGAAACTGGATAGATGCAATTGAATAACTGATAACACTCCCCTAAAGCCAAAGAGAGAAAGAGAGAGACACTTGTGGGGAAAATGAAGGCATTAAAGAGATGAGAATGCCATGAGTTAGGAATGGGAAATAGAGGAGATATAAAGAGGACAGAGTTCCTCCTGAGGAAAGGGAGCCCCAGGATCTAAAATAACCGCCCCCCCCAAAGAAAAACAAAACCTAAAATAATAAAATAAAATAGAATGACCCCTCCCCCCCACACACACCCACATAACTAAGAATCCATCTGTAAAATCATAGTCTCTGTGGGGGCATTTGATGGGACAATAGTAAGACATTATTTACCAGGTCTCCCATTCTCCATTAAGAAGATAAACTTACCAATAAGTGTAAGAAGACTATGACCCTCCCAGAATACACATCCTCTTCCGTGTGGCTGCCAAAGTATTAACTCGGTCCTTTAATAGCATTTCATCTAATCATAGTCACAGCTGCCCATGCTGGCAAATCGCTGAGCTCACTGCCCTTCTAATGGAAAGTTTGGAAGGTCAAAAGAAGCAGAGCTGGCTCCCAACTGGGCTTTTGAGAGCTGACCTTTTATTTCCTCCATGGCTCTGCGGCAGAAGAAAGTCCTCATTTCGCAAGGAGGTCCCTGTAATTGGGTTTAACACAATGGCCGCCACCTAGATCCTTGGCGAGGTGGAGACTGACTCAAATTCAAGGAAATTAAGAATTTGAGAGCACAAGGGGTCATCAGAAGCCATTTGATTCCGTCTCTTGCCTTTGGTTTTGACCATTCCTTCTGGCACATCGCACTCAAAAGACAGGCTTTCCTGCACAGACAACATTAGAATCACTTCGGGTAACCTTTCCGTGTTTACTTTGTCAAATAAAAATGTCCCAAGGACGGTGGCTACTTTCCTTCGCTTTCTTTTTAAGGTCAGCTCTTCCAGTTTTCTCATTAGCGGAGATGGAAGCGATAGAGGGCACCTCATTTTGTGAAGGGATGAAGACAGTAATTAAGTCTTCTCCGTTCTGGGCTAACTAGTCCCAATTATTTTTAACCTTTTCACATGCCCTCCCCCCCACCTTTTTTTCTGACCTTTTAATGAATTTTCACTGCTTACCCCGGTCCTTACGTATTCTTCACAGTTTGCCAATGCTTTTCAATAGTAATGATGAAATGATTACTATGTCCCCCTAGTTATAGCCGCAGACTCTCATTGTTGAGAAATATCTAATAACAATTAGATGCCTAATTTTCAGCTGCATCTCTGCAGTGACATTTCTACCAAATGCATCAGCTGTGCTCTCTTCCTTTGCAGAGTGCTAGGTCCTGTAAGAGAAAGAAAGCAGGTAGGTATTAAGTCCTTGTAATATGAACACCACAATGATGAGCGTGGGAAACTGGTACCCTTTAAGCGCCTACTGTGTACTGGATACATGATTAATCTCTTAATCCTCCTTGGATTCCTGCAAAGGGGATGAGATGCTATCATGCTACTTTCCAGAGGAGCAAACTAATGCTCAGAGTCTTTGAATGCTTTGCACAAATTCTTACGGTGAATTCAGTAGCAGAAAAGTGCTAGAAACACAGGCCTGTTCTGCCCTAAAGCCAATATGTGGAGTTTTCCAGGCTTTGGTCGTTTTTGCTATGTTCACAGTTATGACCCTTGGATTATTTGGCTACAAATCAAGGGTCACCTTGAAAAGACAAAGGTGATATTAGTATCGGTGATATAGGACAAATGCTTTTATTCCCAGGAAGTCAAGAGGGCGTTTAGAGGAGAGAGAATTAACACCTATAGGATCTTCCCAATGGGATCACCATGACCCTGTTCTTTAGAGATAGGGTGAGGTGCAGAATAGATGCACCCTGGGACCAGGCTGGCTTTCATCCCAGCTTCTCTACTGTGCAGCCTTGGGCAAAATGCTTCATCTCTCTCTCTGCTTCCAATCTCTCATCTGTAAAATGGAATTATTGTCGGCAACTACCTCCTTGTACTCTTAGGTGTATCAACAGGTTAACAGTGAATAGGACTTAGCCTGGATTAGTCAATGCTGAGTCATTAGTATTCATCACTGTTACAGAAATCTCTTCTGACCTAGGGTGAAACAACCTTTAATGGGCTTTTTTTTGTTGTTTGTTTGAGTCATTTCATCGTTATGGTAACCATGGCAAACAGGTATTTCCATGAAATTTTAATTCTTAAGCAAAAACTTGAAAATCTCATTTGCTAGCCAAAGTTATTTAATTTTTCCAGGCCAAAGGGGATCTAGGTTTCTATCGGAGCCATGAAAGGCTTTAAGCAAGGGATTTTGGGGATTGGCCTGGATGTCCTCAAGCAATTAACTATACAAGTGGATGAGACAAAAATCAAGTCTATCTGAAATACAAGGTCATTATGTTTTAAGACAACTGTGGAAATTTCAGAGGGATGGGAAATGGGAGAGAATTTTAAAGTTTATCCCCTTCTGTTGTCCTAAATGTAAAATTTAGATTGATGTATAACATGTGGGATAGGACTTTTACCACATAAACACATCGGCATAACCAGCACCAGATCAGAAGACAGACCAATAACAACAACAACAAAATAACACAACAAAAAGAAAAAAAAGAGAGAGAGAAAAGACAGAACATTGTCAGAACCTATTTCACTGTTTCCTTTGTACACACAGCCCTAATGAGGAATGATAGTATCCACATGTTGAAAAGTAAACCATTTTGCTTGATCTGTCAGAAGCTCTAGGATGAACTAACTTTTTTTTCTTTCTCAGATTTTGGCCAAGATCGAGTCCACCATTTTTAAAGGTTCTGGATAGTTTGTATATTAGCTATTCATTGAAAACTACCTTTTCCCAGTTCTACTCCAATGAATACAAAATTGTAAAAAAATAAAAAATAAAATAAAAAGAAAAGGAAAGAAAGAAAGAAAAGAAAAGAAAATCCCATTAAAATAGATGTAATTTTCTTTTTGTTAATCCTCACCCAAAGGTATTTTTTTCCATCGATTTTTAGAGAGAGTGGAAGGGAGGGGGGAGAGACAGAAACATTGATGTGAGACACATCCATTGGTTGCCTCCTGCTTGTACCCCAGCAGTGCTGGGGATCAAGCCTGCAACTGAGATATGACCAGAATCGAACCAAGGACCATTCAGTCCTCAGGTCGACACTCTAACCTCTGAGCCAAACCAGCTAGGGCAGAATGGGTGTCATTTTCCACCAAGATGGGCTCAATCATGCAGGGGGGTCTAGTCTTTCTTGTGATGTAGTTTACAGTCATTTGCCTGATGTTTTGCTATTTAACTTCAGTGTGGATGGCTGTCTTCTCTTTTCAACCACATTTCGGATTCCTTCTGGGGAGACTTCTTGTTGCACTTCTTTGAAGGCTTTGCAGCTCTGAGTACTCAGGACGTATGGTTATCTCACTGTGTTTACTAAAGAAATGATCCAAGGAATGGGTGCATCCATCCTCTCAGGCAATTCATATCGTTAAAATAACACAAAACAAAAACAAAGCCTTGGTACATCCCTGAAAGCTATGTTTTCATTCATTAGCATAATGAATCAGGAAATTATGTTTGAGAAAAGAGCACATTACCTACAGGATTGGAATCTTGTCATGCGATGCATTGGCAGTGTCAGTGCATTTTTCATTGTAAAGAGGGATTATGCATTAAGCTCAAGGACCTTCTCTGTTGACAGTATATCCCGAAAAACACCAATCTCTTTCCAAACAAAAGAGAATCCAATTACTTTATAATAAGAAGACTGGATAGTAGGATGGTTGGATGTAACCGAGGTACTTAGCTAAAGTAAAGCTAAAACCCTAGAAATCCAATTCCCCTTAACTAATTCATTCATTTCTCATTGCAATGAGAGTATTGAGTACCTATTGTGTAGCAGGTATAGCTTTTCTTGGTGACAGAAATGTCACCAAGCTGACAAAAATCAGGGGCTATATGGGCAAAACAGTTTGACAAATTCTTCAAGTTCTGCTCAAAAGCTACCTCCTCCATAAATCCATCCATTTCCCTCTGCATTCCCAAAGTTTTTACTGAATAACCTTCATTTTCACTTATTTCCACTTGTATTGTTACCTTGGATGCAGTGAACTATGGGGTTAAGAACATGAATTTTAGAGCCAGATTGAGCTTTGTATCCTAGCTTTAACCCTTACTTGCTTTGTGTCCTCCAACATAGGAATTAACTCGTCTGGACCTCAGTTTATTTATCTGTGAAATAGGGATAATAACAGGTTGCCACAAGATATAATAAATGCAATGTGCTTCATACACTTAGAGATGATAGCAATTAGTGCTAACACATATAGCACTAACTGAATTTTCCAAGTACTTTGGGTATATTAGTTCATTTGATTCTCACAATAACACCACAAAGTAACCACTTTGGTTATTTCAGATTAGAAACTGAGATGCAGAGAGGTTAAGGAACTCTCTCAATGTCACAAAGTGAGTTATGTAGTGGGCCTGCGTTTTGAATTGTGGTGTGTTACCTCCCGCCTTCATGATCTTGCCACTCTGCTATCCAAACTTTTCTAGAAGAATAAATAGAAATTAATAAATGGTAGCTGCTATTATCCCTATAATAAACACAATTTTAGTTGTCTTTTCCCACCACTCTGTTAATAACATCTTGAAACAAAACCCATGTCATCTGTTTTCCCTCTTCTGTGCTTTGCACATAGTAGGTCCACAGTACAGGTGGTGGCAAAAGTAGGTTTACAGTTGTGAGCATATGAAACACCAAGTTTATTCATGTATTATTTATTAATTATTGTATTATTTTCTAGACAAACAACTGTAAACCTACTTTTGCCTCACCCTGTATTTGTTAAATTACATTGCAATGCTTTTCCTTAAAACAGAACAAAGCAAAAGAAAGCAAACAAAAATATAAAGAAAACAAATAAAAAGCTGAGTAATGTATTCTGTTAAATTAGAATTCTGTCAATTTTTTTGATAAATGGTTTTTCCATGATCCTAGAGACCTAAAAATGCAAATTTTTAACACTTTACAATGTCACCCTCCATTTCAATCATTTCACAACTCATCAGCTTCCAAAATGCCTTTTTTTTTTCACTCAACCTCTCACCATAAGCCATTCTTAGAATATAATTCTCACCTTCCATTCCAGATTTGCAGCTTCTCTTTATTTGCAACCTTGCAAAGAGTCACCTGTGCACTGGCCCAGGGGAACAGGCATCTATGCTAGGAGGTTTAAGTAGAATACACATGTTCAACAGTTTCTGAACTTGGAAGTATAGAAAGGGGGAATGGGGGCAGACTGACCGGCCTTATCAATTGGCTGCGTAGTTTTTCCATATTTTAGAGATACAGCATAGACGTTCTTAACATGAGACTATAAGCCTGGGTACAACCTGATGACAACTTCTTTTTATTTTGTTCTTTAAATTAAGTACATATTCCTTACAAGTCTTAATTCCCCAATAGGTCTTTGACCTTAAACTAACTCTCTGATAGAAGGCAGGAAGCTGAGTCAGTCCAGAATTGGTCCTTTAAGCCAAGTGACTTGCAGATTGGCAAAATCATGCCTACCGCAAAATGGACCATTGGGCATAGCCTTGGAAAACAAAACAAAAAAACAGTGAACCAAATTTTTTATCCCCTCTTTCTTCCTTCAAGCTGTTGTTGTTTTGTTCCTGGATATTCAGCTCTATCAGGCATTGGTAAAAATAAGTTAGATGTTCAAAAATATAACCAAGAAATCATCACATATTTGAGTTGGATGGAAATTTATAGGTCATCAACTTCAACCCCCTCCCTAAATCAGAAAACTCTTCTGGCCTTTTATTTTTTTTTCCATTTGATATACTCTGAGAGACTGCTTAGTTTCAGGCATCATGATGGGCACTGTAGCTAAAGAAGTGAACAACTGAGTTCTTGTCCCAAAGGAGCTCAGCATGTAGATGTGGAGAGAGGCAGGTAAACAGCTATTTATGTAAAATATTAGGGGATCAAGTTCAAGATGCTGAATTCAGGCTAGACCATTGCCGGGAGCCGGTCCATCCTTGCTGCTTGACACAGTCACTGCAGAGAAGAAACACCTGCACAGCATATGTTTCAAGGGACCTGGCGTATATGGCATACTGTTCTTAATATGTTTGCTCCCTTTAGCGCTATGTGTTTTAACCAAGGTCACCTCTCCGAGAAAGGTTGTTTTCCCCAGGTGGGGATCTTTCCCTGAAGTTAAGGAGGGGATAAAACCTCTTAACTAAGTGCCAGGCGGGTAGTTAATCACTTTAACTACAAACAATCACCCTTAAGCTACATAATCTTTACTCCCTGGAATGGAGATAAGAAACGCCCTAACCTTTGCAATAGAAATTGACAGGATTAAAATCAACTGGTATAAATACAGATGTATCAAGACAACAAGAGAGAGAACCTAGAGAGAACCAAGAGACAGGACTTGGCTGGAGATCCTACACAGAACCTAGAGACAGGACTTGGCTGGAGATCCTACACAGAACCTTGAGACAGAACCTATCGAGAGAACATGGCAAAAGATCCTGGACAGAACCTGGCTACAGATCTTGGCTGGAGAACCTAGACAGAACATGGTGACCGAACCTGATGGGGGAACCTGGATAGAACCTGGCTGGAGAACCTGGCTAGAGTACCCTACACAGAACCTGGCTGAAGATCCTAGACAGAACCTGGCTAGAGAACCTGTCTACAGAACCTGGTTATGATGATCAACTGAAGGCTGCCTCCATGTCATTCCTTCTTTGCTGACTCCGTCCACACCTTTGGGGACCCCTGGACCCACTGGGGTTGGACCCCAGCAGACCATGAAGGTGATCTGGGCAAGCTTCCTTCGGTAGGGATATCTGAAGTGGGTCTTGAAGGATGTATAGGAGTTTTTGCTTATCCAGCTGAAGAGGTTTCCCAAACAGCCACTACCCAATCATTTCTTGTGGGGAGAGCTTGTCTACTTTTCTAGTAGTTAGATGTGTTGTTACAGTTGTCGAAAACCATCTTGCGATGAAATACACCTTCCTGTAACACCTTTCTTGCCTCTAGTTCTATGTTTTGGAAAAACTCTTCATTTTTTACAGGGTCCCATCAGATGCTTGAAGATAGCTCTCATGGCCCCTATACTAGTAACTCCCTCTTATCAAAATAAACATATTTTAATCACTCTTCATGCAACTTTATACCCAGTTCCTTCATCTTTCTCATCACCCTTTGCTGGTAAAAAATAAAATTAAATATTTATCGAGTCCTTTTCAGGGGCTATAATAAGCTCTTTTCATTTATTATCTCCATCCTCACAACAAATCCTTTGAGAGTCTATTTTTACCCCATTTTATGAATGAGAAAATGAAAACTCAGAAAAGTAACCTGCCCAAAGTAACACACCAGAGCCTTAGCTTTTAGCAGTTAATAATAGTGCCTCCTGGATTCCCACTGATTCCATTAAGATGATCAGACAAAGACTGGAGATACCCTTTGTCACCTTTTCGCTGAGAAAAGCATTAATCAGAGAAGCAGAACGCACTAGAACCAATTAGGAAACAGAAGTGAAGTCCCTATCTATAATTGTATTTGGCTTGGCTAGCCATGTTCTGAGTAGGGAGGACAACGTGTTTGTTAGAAGAAATGTGATGTAACTGTAACAAGTACATGGAATCCACTGTCTAAATTGAGAAGCACAAGTCACAGTTGTATTTGTGCCTGATAAATACATCACACTGTGTGCCAAAGCCCCCATCGAATCCATGCAAACTCAGACTCAGAAGCCGAGGGACTCTGTGGGTCCATGCCTACCTCCCTGTCTTCCTATCTTTATATGTTTTGATGTTTCTTCACCTCCTAGCCTTTGTTCTGGAAAATTAAAATGACTTCTTATATATTCTATGAGAAGTCATACCATGGACCATGGTTGATGTTGCCCAGCAGGGGACATTTGGCAGTATCTGGAGACACTTTTGGTTGTCACACCTTGGGTTGTGGGGGTGGATGCTATTGGCATCTAGTGAGTGCCGGCCAGAGATGCTGCTAAACATCCTACAATGCATGGGTCAGCCCCAGAGAACAGGGTCCTATCCAGCTACAAAGGTCAGTCGTGCTGAGGCTGAGAAACCTTCCAGTATCTACAGTAGCTCATTTGTCTATCCTTCCCCACCCCCTTCCCCTCTTCCCTTATTTCTTTTTTCCTTCTTCTCTTTTGTTTTTCTTTTCCCATTATCTCTTCCCTCTCTCTTCCATTCAACTTCTTTTCCTTTTCAATGACAGTGAAATAAAACACAGTTCTTCCTCACTGAGCAGACTTTACATCTAAAAATCCAAGGGGTAATAATGGTCACCAGAGGCCAACAACATGGTAGCATTTGGGATGCCAGGACTTGTTGAAATGGGGAGCCCTAGACATATTTCTTCCTCTGAGCTTCAGGCCTGCTGGAGTTTGCAAGCCATCAGGCTACTAAAAGGCAACACTAATCTTATGCCTTGACAGATAAGAATCCAGTTACCTCAAAAGACTCAATGTTTTCCATCTCCAAGTGCTATCTCCTGCACTGGTCAGGCGCAGTATCTTAAATAATTATCATTAGATGATTAAGGACTCTATCAATCTTCTTAGGCAGCCATCACAAAGCACCTCGAACTGGTTGGCTTAAACAACAGAAATTTATTTCCTCAGAGTTCTGGATGCTGAGAGCAAAGTGTCTACAGGGTTATTTGTTCTGAGATGGCTTACAGATGTCTTCTCCCTGTGTCCTTACATCATCTTTCTTCTATGCTTGTCTGTGCCCTAACTTCTTTTTTATTCAAGAAAATATTTTTTTCCAGCTTCATGGAGACATACTTGACAAATAAAAATGGTATATATTTAAAGCATACAACATGCTGGGGTTTTTTGTGTGGCCTTTGTTGTTGTTGTTTTTTAAAATATATTCTTATTGATTTCAGAGAGGAAGGGAGAGGGAGAGGGAGATAGAAACTTCAATGATGAAAGAGAATCATTTACCGGCAGCCTACTGCACACCCTCTACTGGGGATTGAGCCTGCAACCCAGGCATGTGCCCTTGACCAGAATTGAAATTGGGACCCTTCAGTCCGACGCTCTATCCACTGAGCCAAACCCACTAGAGCACATGTTTTTTTGATATATGTATCCACTGTGAAATGGTTACCACAATCAAGCTAATTTACATATCCATCACCTCGTATAAGGATGCCATTCATATTGGATTGGGGCCCATTCTATTGGCTTCATTTAACCATAATTACCTCTTTAAATGCCCTGTCTCCAAATATAGTCCCATTCTGAGCTACTGGGCAATAGGAGTCCTAAGGATAGATTTAACAATTCCTGGTGGGTAGCTTTGGTCAGTGCACTTGATAATTCAGTCCTTGTCACCTCCTTGAGGGTCTGTCCAGGAAGATGTCTCCTGATGGAATCCAGAGAGCTCAGCCATAAAAGTGTTTCTCTCTCTCTCTCTCTCTCTCTCTCTCTCTCTCTCTCTCTCTCTTTCTCTCTCTCTCTCTCTTGCTGGAGATTCTAAGTATAAATAATTGGCTTCATTATGCTGGGTTAAGAGGATGCTCTTCCACAGAAAATTACTCACAGCAAATAAAAACAATTCCATATGGCAGCTCCATTTGCTGCAAAACTAGTTAAACCTTGACCACTCAGCTTGCACTAGCATTTCATCTTTCTTACTGTCTTGGCTGTTTGTCAGCATGTTCATGTTCGCTGTCCTCAGTGACAAATTCAATCCAAAAAATTCCTTTCAGGGTTCCCTTTATCTCCAGGTTTCTAGAGTTCTTTCTTTTCTATCCTCAGGGCAGACTCTAAACCTCAAATATACTTCTCCTGGTAATCATTCAAGGTTCAACAAATATTTATTAAATACCTGCAATGTGATGTGCCGAGCGCTCTATAGAACTCCAGAAATGCTATCCCTCTGTAAGGGCGAGGCTTTGGACTCATTATTGAGTGGGTGTGTGCCTTTGATGCTTCATTTCGTTGTGAGTTTGAGTTGTGATAGAAGAGTAGTACCCTGTTCGAATCTCCTTACAGGTAGGAGAATAAAACCTGTAGTCTCTCTCCAATCTGCTTTTTACCCCATCTTTTCTGCATCTCTACTTATCTTCTCTCCAGGTCCCCCTCACACTGGAGCCACACTGCATTATGTGTCCAGCCTTCTCCTGTGCTCTCCCTTCTCTGTGCATTTGTTTGCCCTCTACCGTGTACCTGGGATGCAACTTCCCATCTCTCAAGATTCAACTCAAGTCACCTCTTCTCCACAAGGCTTTGTCTCTTCTTTTTCAGTTCTTCTACCTCCCGTTAGAATTATTCATCCCCCACAATTATTTTGAGTTTCTTTTTTTGTTGTTGTTTAAACTATGATTACATCTCAATTCATTTTGTATTATAGTAACCTGTTTATACATCTATCTCTACCTGAGAGGGTGAGAGTGAAGCAGAAGGTCAAATCTTGGCTCAACTATTTATCAAGCTATATAACCGCGACAGGCTCCTTAGCTTCTCTTCCCTCTATTGTAAAAGGTGGGAGAATAATAGCACTTGCCTCCGAGCAAATATTTAAAGTCTTTCCCTTTGTTATGTGACTCTGGCCAAGGAGTTTATAGGAAAGGGACATGTGGCATTTCTAGGCTTGAACATTAAATTGTGAAGTGAGACGCTGCAGAGCCTTTCCCTCTGCAATGTTAGCCAGTGAAGATCCAGATACCAACCAGAACTGTTCCCGATGAATCCTGCTCCTGTACCTGGTCTCAGAGTAGCAGCCTCCAGCCCACTGTAATAAACACAGGGCATAAGTAAGCAATAAACCTTTGTTTGTGAGCCTCTGAGATTTAGAGGTTGCCTGTTACTTAGCATAGCCTTAGACCATCCTGACTGAGGCAGAGAGTTACTATGAGAAGTAAGTATGATATGTAAGTAGAATGCTTTGATACTTGGCAGACAGGAAGTGCTCGATCGTTAAGGCACACGGTGAAGTATTGATGAGGTCAAATCCAAGTGATCTATGTGCAGCTAGACATTCATTTTCAGAGTTATATTTTGATGTGGTCTGTAAGATCCCACAAGTAAAGAAGCTTTATTAAGTTAGCTCTGAGGCACTTGCTTCCTCCTAAAATATTGTTCTGTCTTGAATTTAGCCCTCTAGCCTGTCTTGAACTTATTCACTAGAACATCAATAGAAGTACTTTATTAAGTGGTCTTGGTCTTAAGAGAACGTCAAGGCTCTCTATGGTGCCCTTTATGAGAGGGGCCGTTTCCTTCCATCACTTTAGGGGCAGAAGGGATGTACACAGCCAGTGTATCCCAGGGGGACAGCCACCTAGATGCAGAGGCTCCTTGTGAGTAGTGGCGAGAGGAAATGGTTTGGGAGTCAGACAGACCTGTGTTCAAAATTTGACTCCACCTCTATCTGGCTCTGTAACCTTAGGGGAGTTGATTACCTCTTGATATTAGTTTACCTTGCATAGAACGGAAGAAGGAATAGTGCCTCTCTTGCAGAACTGTTGTGAGAATTAAATGAGATAACACATATAAAGCTCTTGGCAAAGTTCCTGGCATGTATAAGCTCCCAATAAATGGTAGCTATTATTATTACAGCAAGTTGCAGCTCAAACCACATTTTCTGCCAAATACTCTACAGAACCCATTGAACTGTGAAGTTCTTATTATAACAGGAAGGAAAAAAAAAAAGAAAGAAAATAGGGACCTTTGATGTTCTCTAGGAAAGGGGAGATAACTCTTCTGTCGTCTGTTTTCTGCCCATTAGCGTCCCCTTCCAGAATAGCTGTAGCAAGGGAAACACCATTCACTTGACCTTGAACAGGACCTAAGAACTCCATTTACATCTATAGGATCAGCCAAACAACAACTCTAATTTCATAATTTTTTCCTGGTCTTTGTGTTGCTTAAGAATTCTTCCCAGGGAAGAAACAAACAAATATGCATAAACAACAAGGACTCTCAGATTGGTTCGTCCAAAATAATGTTAATCCAGAATGAAAATCAGGACAATGGAAAGTAAAAATTATTTTTCATGTTAGTGTGAACATGTGGTTCTTTTCGTAAAAAGAGCTTATATGGATGTTATGAAATTTTTACCTTCCTCTGGTGGCCTGAGACAAGAGTTTCCTTCACCTTGGAGGGATGAAGAGCTAAATCTGTGGTCCCCTACCCTGCCGTTTCCCAAAGGTCAGTGGATGGAGTTGAAACTTCAACCCTCTAATCACTTGATCTTTCTGGTGACCAGCCCAATCCTGAGGCTCTCTGGGGTCCCACCCTAGTCACCTCATTACTAAAAACTCTTTTAAGTTGTGCTTAAAAGAGGTTCCAATGAATGACAATAGACATTCCTACCACTCAGGAAATTCCAGTGGTTTTAGTCCTCTCCGCCAGGTACCAGGAACAAAGAACAAATATATTTCTTGTTATACCACAGTCTTGGCCTAAAGCAAGAGATTACCAGTGAGGGACTTCTTTTGATGGAGTATGACTCAGACCTCAGACGAAAGGAGTAGTAATGCCTGTTACCCAGTTTCATTTTATTTCATTACTAGAGGCCCGATGCACGATATTCGTGCAAGAGTAGGCCTTCCTTCCCCCGACTGCTGGCACTGGCTTCCCTCTGGCACCTGGGACCCAGGCTGGCTTCCCTCTGGCCGCCGGCAGGCACCAGCGACCTGGGCTTGCTTCCCTTCGGCCACCAGCCGGAACCTGAAACCCAGGCTTCCCTTGCAGCCCCAGCTTCTTCCAGAAGGACATCTGGTCTAATTAGCACATTATACTTTTATTATTATAGATTTTTTGTTTAGGTATTAACCTCACTGACTTTTGCTACTGCTACCTTGGAGGGCTGAAGACTGTAGGCTTGATATAGAAGCAACAGGCAAAAAGGCATAAAACTCAGTGATGGGCCCAGCGGTATGGCTCCGTGGTTCAGTGTTATCCCATGTACCAGGAAGTCGCTGGATCAATTCCAGGTTAGGGCATATGCCCAGGTTGAGCTTGATCCCCAGTGGGAGGCATGTATTAGGCACTCCGTGCATGTTTCTCTCTCATCAATGTTTCTATTTCTCTCTTCCTCTCCCTTCCTGTCTCTGAAATCAATGAATAACATTTTCTTAAATCAGTGATGATATGGCCAGAAGTAACCAAAAAGAGAGCAACACCTGAATAGCCAATGAGAGTATGCTGGCTGCAACAAGGTAATTAAATTCAGGGAAACTTTGATTCACTTAAACATGTTTATTGAATGCCAGCTATGGGCTGAGCAATGTGACAGATTACTTTCTAGTGAATTATTCAAGAGATGTCAATGGACTTCCCGTAGCTAGACAAAATGGAATTCTTGCCCTCCCCATACAAGCTCACAGAATCCTCCCCCCTTGAGAGTGATGGGAGGAATGAACAGGACTGGATATAACTCCCTTGATTAGGTTACTAATCAGTTGGTTTCAAGTTAACCAAAAGGGAGATTCTCTCGATGGGACTGATCAAATCAGAGGAGTCCAGGAAAGGGACAGGGTTCTTCCCTGTAAAGAGAGTCAAAGCATGAAAAGGGTCCATGTGCTCTTTCTGGTTTAAAGATGGGGACACAGATGTGCTGAGGAATGCAGGTGGCCTCCTGGAGCTGAGAGCAGCTGTTCATTGAAAGTCAACAAGGAAACAGGGACCTCAGTCCTACAGCTGCAAACAACTGGATTGAGCCAACAATCTGAGTGGGCTTGGTACTGAATTCATTCCCAGCGCCTCCAGCATGAAACATGCCCAGTGAACACCTTGATTTTACTTTTTTTCTTTTAAATGCTTACCTGAGGAGATGCTTATTTATTTATTTGTTTGTTTGTTTCATGAATGTGCTTATTGATTTTAGAGGGAGGATAATAGAGAGAGAAAGAGAGAGAGAGAAAATGAGAGAGAGAGAGAGAGAGAGAGAGAGAGAGAGAGAGAGGAATACCGATGTGAAAGAGAAATATCGATTGGTTGCTGGATCAAACTGAAACCTAGGTATGTACCCTGACTGGGAGTCAAACCAACAACTTTTTCATGTACAAGACAACACTCCAACCAACTGAGCCACACCGATCTGGGCAACATGTTGATTTTAGACCATGAGCAGAGGACTCAGCTCTACAGGGCTTGGACTTTGTTATCGCCCTTAAATTTGTGGTAATTTGTTATGCAGAACGAAAGTGAGTTATTTTATTTGGATAGTAACTGAAAGACTGGCCCCAGAAGGCTGAAGAACTTAGAAATGATTTGGGTAAATGATGACTCTTACTTGGATATTAAAAACAGGTCCAGAGGGTATAAAACAAAATATAATTCTGGGCATCTTTGGGCAAAAGGGTAGTTTACCACTTAGAGGTAGTTATTTCTCTTTGCTTTTCTCTTCCTTTGAACACATCTCACTTTTGTAATAAGACAAAAACAAGGGAAACAATTTCCAGGTAAACATGGGGCAGACACAGATACCCAGAGGTGTGTGGTCTTTCTGCAAAATGAGCAAACAGCCATTTCTGTGCTACTTGGCAGGTGACAGCCTTCACTCTTCTCAGGCAAACATTTAGATGTCCGGCCCTCGTGAGCTCAGGGATGCTGCTCAGAGAAGGGACACAGAGCCAGCCCTTTGCATCACTGACTCATAAAACTTGGAGCTGATCAAACCCACCAGAGGGATCAAATTATTTACCAAGACCACGCAATGGATGTGTGGTAAAGCCAGGAGAGAAATTCTCTAACTTCAAGGCCATGTCCTTCCTTCTCTCCTTCAGAGCTGCCACAGAAATGCTGGATTTTAGAGCTGAGGAGCCTTCCCTCTCATCCACGGAGAGCCTCTTATTAGATGGATGAGGACATAGATACAGAATTGGTGAAGCGCTAGTGCTGAGATCACTCACCAGGAGTGGAAATGACAGGGTTAGACTTCAGATTTCACCATGTGACCCAAGTGCTTTCTAATAGCCACTTCAAATGTAGTTTTCTCCAGTCTATTCAAATGCTGGTGGCATTAAAGAGCAACATTTTTTTTAATGTGAAGCTTATAGCAGGGAGAAGATCATATCTGCCACTTGCTTTATGCTTTAGCCTAGGGCAGTGGTCGGCAAACTGCAGCTCGCGAGCCACATGCGGCTCTTTGGCCCCTTGAGTGTGGCTCTTCCACAAAAATACCAACTTCTGCGCATGGGTCACGAAGTTTCAATCACACTGTGCGCCCGCACGTGGTATTTTGTGGAAGAGCCACACTCAAGGGGCCAAAGAGCCGCATGTGGCTCGAAAGCCGCAGTTTGCCGACCACTGGCCTAGGGAATAAGTTAGACCCCTCCCACTCCTGTCTTTGGTGCCACCATGCACCTCTGGGCTGACTCTAAGGAGCATTTGAGTCTGATATTAAGAACCGCATTTCTCTCGCACGGGGATCTGGGTCCTTGAGAGTGACCTATCCTGTGGTTTTTCTTTTCCTGTGGCTGCACGGGGAATGGAAACTCAGCAACCCCGCCTGCAGCTGGCTTTGCAGGCTCAGTTCTATAGTAGACAGGGAGTGTAAAGCCCCATGTAGGGTTTAGAGCCCCAAGTATGCATTCCCCATGCTTGTCAGCAGGCAGTTAGCTTTTCCTCTGCATCCTGCCCTGACGATGTTTTTTTTTGTGTGTGACTGGAAAGGATTTGCTCCTGGTAGCGGCAGTGGAAAAATGGCACCAGGTGTTAACTTTGGTTCTGCAATCTCAGTCCTGAGTTCTGGCTAAGAAAGAATTCACAGCTAAGACTCAAATTATAAGAGAAAGTTTATAAAGTCACAGAGGTAGAAGACGTGAGCTATGGAAGAAATGGGCTCAGGAAACAAGTTACAGCCAAAGAAGAGCTCTTAGAGTTTAGGAGGGAGAGAGAGAGAGATAGAGAGGGCGGGGGGGGGGGGGGGGGGGGGGGGACGGGGGGGGGGGAGGGGAGAGTGCAAGCGAGCCCAGGGGAAAGAAAAAAGAAGGGGATTCGGAAAGATGCTGGCACACTGCATAGAGCAGTGGTTCTCAATCTTGGCTGCACATTAGAATCACCTGGGAATCTTTTTAAAATCCTGATTTCTGGACCTCATCCTCCGGAAATTCTGTTTCTTTGTTATGGGGTGGGGCCACAACATTAGTAACAAAGAAACAGAATTTCCGGAGGATGAGGCCCAGAAATCAGGATTTTAAAAAGATTCCCAGGTGATTCTAATGTGCAGCCAAGGTTGAGAACCACTGGCGTAGAGAGAGCCTTGCTGCTTTCAGGGAAGGATCTCAATAGGCTGCTCATCAGCTTTCCAGGTGTACCGCCTCTGGGTAGTGGTCGCCACTGATTGGTTGGCGCTAGGTGGGAGTGTCATTAGTCATTGCAGCTGGTCCTGATGTCAGCCATGGCATCGCTCCACCTAGTTTTGCTGCTTTTCTGGGCCTGGAGCTGAAACACAGCTGAGGCCTAGAAGGCCTAGATGTCATCTCCAGGGGTTAATGCTTAAGGGAGTGTTGGTGCAAAGGCTTGTAGTTTTATCCGTTGCTAGGCACCAGGAGCTCGCCACTCCGGGTGACCATCTGCACCTGGCGCATTGTTCCTGCTCTGCTCATTCTGTCTAACTACCTACTACACTCCAACCTGGGATTTGTTTATGAAGATGCCCCGGAGGCATCTGATGAAGTGGAAAATGTGGTTCATGAGAGGTTTTATGAGATTTCAGGCAAGACTTGTGCAGTAAAATGGCCTGGAAGAAAGGAAAGAGAACGGATATTTGCTGATACCCACTGTGTGTCAAGCATTGTGCTGGGTCCTTTTGCACACAACACAATAATATCAATTAAAATTTACTGAGTGTTTACTGTGTTCCATTGGATGGAGTTTACGTCTCGGTTAATTAGAGCCCAAGGATGGTGTATTGGAATTACATGGAATGCAGACAGTACTTGTTGTCAGAATGACACAGAAGGTAGGGCACTGCCTCTAGGAAGTCCGAATGCAGTAGACATCCTCTTACCTGGCATGGACAAGGGACCAAGGGTTCGAGCCACTCACACGTGCTGTTGAGGGGAAAGCCTCACTTCCACGTGCTCTCTGGGTCTGCATTAATTGGTGCCAATTTAATCAGTGTTGAAGATGACGTGGAAATCGGCTCGCTCATCGCCTGGCGTGTAGAAACTGTAGAAGTTGGGTGACGCTTTCCCCTGAAGCACATTTTAGCTGATTGGCTTGGAGTGACCATAACACCGCTTCCCCAGGAGTGGAATAAATGCCTGGGTGAGAGGGTTTCCAAGTGTTTGTCATCTGCAGAACCTCAGCTGTTTCCAAACAAGGCTGATGATAAAACCATCTGATGCTGGAGAGGACATGGGCGTGCGCTGGGATTGGGGACATTTCCCCGCTGTGTATTTCTTGGGGGTAATTCCAATTTCTTGAGCCCCTCTGATTTCACCATTCCCTCTTTCCGTTGCAGCCATACTGAACTTTTATTAGTTTCTCTAATGAAATGCACGTTCTCTCCCCTCTGTGGGTTTGAAGGAGCTGTTGCTTCTGCCTGGAGCACTTCTACATCCTTAACATCCCTCCTTCCACAGACCACCTAAGATATGCTAAGAACCAGACTCTTCCAGTCCCAGGTTAAATGTCACTTCCTCAGAGAAGTCATCCAGCTCCTCTGTCCCCTAAGATCAGGTTAGACCAGGGGTGGGCAACCTTTTTGACTCGAGGGCCACAATGGGTTCTTAAACTGGACCGGAGGGCCGGAACAAAAGCATGGGTGGAGTGTTTGTGTGAACTAATATAAATTCAAAGTAAACATCATTACATAAAAGGGTATGGTCTTTTTTTTTTTAGTTTTATTCATTTCAAACGGGCTGTAGTTTGCCCGCGGCTGGGTTAGATCCTGCTACATCTTCTCTCCCCACCTCCAGGCTTCCCTCCCAAATGGAAAGCTCTGAGGGGAAAGTCATAGCTGCCTGAACAGCTTGACAGCCCACTTCGATCAGCACGGTGCTACACACATCATGGACCTAGATTAAGTACCCGCAGAGTGAACAACTTTTGTATCATGTTCTTATGCACAATGGTAAGCTTAGTGTAGATTTTGATGAACATTCATAAAATGAAATGGGATGTCTGGAGCCAGGGTTAGCAAGCTCTGGCTCCTGATCCAAACCTGGCCAGCCACTGGCTTTTATTGGATCTGGTTTTATTGGAACAGGGTCCTGTCCACTTGATTAAGGATCATCTATGGCTGATTTTGTGCTATAACAGCAGAGTTTAGTAATTATAATAAACACTGTATGGCCCACAAAGCCAAAAATATTTGCTATCTGGCCGACTCCCAGTCTAGACTCTTTCCTTTCAAGTCCAGGAAGAGATATAAGCAACTAACCACTCCAAAATACCTCCTTTTATTTTGATATTTCAATCCCCTTTTAAAACCACAGTTAGTCTTCCCATTAATCTTCAAATCCAGGAGTTCCAGGCATTATATACTAAAATAGCTAAGGTTTAAAAATTAAAAATGTTTAGAAGAAAATAATTGTGTCTTGGGCCAAAAGTCATTCAAAACCATTTTAAGTTTTGAGATTTCTTTCATTCTCTACTTCTTCTCGGCCTAATTAAATTTTACCCACTTCCAAAGCACAGATCAAATTTCCCTTTTCCAGGAGGCCCTGCTGTTCGTTCCAGCTCTCAGACTGTCTTCTTTCTCTGAGGTATTCCTATAAAACTTAATGTGTGAGCCATTTATTTGGGTTTCCCTGGTGACAGCTCTTATGTCGTCTTATGCCATTACTTAATATATATTAATTTTATTTTCCCAATTAGATGCTAACTCCCTGAGGGTGAGGTCATTAAGCACAAAGCTTGAACTAAAAATGCTATCCAATGTAATTTGTGTCTTCACAATCCAGTTTGTACAACGGGCTTATGTAAGATGGAATATCCACATTCACTAGTTCTACTTCAACTACTTAGGAAGCATCTCCAGTTCCCTGCACAGTGTCCCTAGTTTATGTCTTGGAATCTCCCAAGAATTGTCTAATTTGTGCTTATTACCCAGACTGTTTAGCTTGGCCACTGTGTGGTGTGCAACATATTCTTCCTCTTTTGCCCTGTCCTTTGCTGTTTATTCTGCCTCTTGGGCTGGCTGAAGTTGTCTCAATGTGACCGTGATAAACATACTGTCTGCTGGGTCCTGAAGGTTAGTTTGTGACTTGTGGGCCTTGAGATGTTAGAGTCAAATTGTGTGGCTGTAAAGTCATGCAGAAGGTGAATAGGATCACCTGTGTGCTGCTTGCCTTCTGGACCACAGAACACCTTTTCTGGGTCCAACATGACCAAAACTCCTACAGCTTCTGTCCTCTTCGTGGGCCCAGATAGGAGTCTCTGGGTCTGGTTGGGGAATCCAAACAGACTCCTTGTTATGCACTTTATTTCCACTGTGATGACGAGTCTTCAAAGATGTGCCCCCCCCCCCCCCCACCCCAAGAACCTCACTTTCTGGCATCCTTGCTCTTAAATTGTCCCATCCCACAGTGAATCTGGGCTGGTGCTGTATAAGTAGTAGAATGCACCAGAAGTGATGTTGTGTGACTTCCAAAACTAGTTTCTAAGAGGCCTTGCAACTTTCACATTGGCCTCTGAACATTTGACCTGGGGGAAGTAGGCTATCGCATAACTAGGTTGAGTATCCAGAGACCACCATATTGTAAGGAAGCCCAAGCTAATCATTTGGAGAGAAAGTAGTGGAAGCAACTTCCAAATGTTCTAACCATCTTATCCCAGAGACCAGGCATGTCAATGAAGTAGTCATCTTGAACATTCCAGTTCCAGCAGATAACAGTGGTGAAGAGTAGAGGCCCCAGACATACAGTTCCAGCTGAGTTATTTTAGCCATCTCTGGCCATTAACATTATCCCAGACATTGTAGACCATGGACATGCATGGAAATGCCAGCTATCCTTCCGTGTGGTTTCAAATTTCCCCATAGAATCATAAGCTTTTGAAAATGTTTGTTCTTTTATGCCACTAAGTTTGGTGCTGTATTGTTATGCAGCAATAAATGATTAGAACACCTCTTCTTGAGAGATCATGCTAATAAATATGTGTAGGTCAACCTCTCTAATGGCAAATCAGACATGCCTACAAAAGCGTATTCTCAGCGATGAATATAACCTAGTTTTAGGCTGGGTCCTCCACTCCAAAACATGTCAGGTATCTGTTGAATGAAGGAGTAAAAGAAGAAAAAAAAAAGAAAGGATTGAAAGAAGGACACGAGGGACAAAGAAAATGAGAGACTCCTGGATTCTGCAAGAAAAATGCAAGATGAGTTTTATTGAAGATATCTTTTGGCATTAACCTTCCAAAGTGATTTTCAAGGCTCTTCCAGCTTCACCACACCAATGCCTCAAGCACCCTTTGTTTTACTCCAAAGTTTGGTAGATAAGTCATAATGACCATGTCCATAGGGCAATTTACTCCACTCTTCTTGCTCTGCTCCTGGAAATTAATCTGCCCATTATCTCCACTCAGGGAGCTACAATGGGCTGTTCCTGGAGCAGGGGTGGCCACACATCTTCCCACCATCCATGTACGGGCTTTCTTTGCAGATGGTATCTACCAAGATAGCCTGTGATGGTGAGGTCTGACCCGTGTGTGTGAAGCCCACAATTATCCCTTTTAGGCAAGCTGCTCTGGTTTAGGAATAAGGGACCCAGTGCTAGTTAGTAGGTAGAAAAAGGCTAACAAGAAGACTTGAAGAAAGCAGTAAAGACACTATGAAAGAGCAAGTTGAGCAAGTAGCTGGTTGCCCAGCCTTCTGCTGTTTCTGACGGCTTCCAGGTTCCAATCGAATTCTTGGGATTCTTTAGAGGACAGTCAGTCTCTGATTTTTTATTTCAACTTAAAACCTCCCAAATAACACAAGTGACAAGAAGAGAAAGTTGGCTTCCATTTTCACTTTATAAGTGCCTCTGCCTCTGAATTCCCCCCAAGTGACAAAACATATCATCAAACATGAAACATACATTATTCTCTCCTTCAGGTGCCAACCATCCTTCAACACATCATCACGCATCCTGCGCTGATGTTAATAGTTCTCTGACTTCCTGAAAATGACTGCATCCATCCACATCTTTTCCAGTTGCCATGGAGGGATATAAACAGTGTTTTATTTGAAAGGAGCCTTCGGCAAGCAGAAAGTTATACCTTGCTACCCTAAATATTTTATAAACAGCCATTCTCCATCTCAGTTATCATTGGATTTTGATTCAAACATTTTCTTTTCTTCCAGAGGTAACTTAAGGGAATTTCCCCCAATTTCTTAGGTTTCTCTGTGGTTTGCACAGGGAAAAACTTTTGAATCAAAGTGCTCTGAGGTGTCCCGGGTCCTTCAGTGTGTGAGAGGTGATGTCAGCATGATGGTTAAGATGTGGACACTGGAGGTAGGCTACTGTGGTTTGAATACCTCTTCTACAGCCTGCCTGTTGTATGGTCTGTGGTAAGGTAATTAAGCTTTCCCGTCTTGTTTTACCTGCTGAGAATTGGGAAACAATTGTATTCGCTTTGTGATGTTGACAGAATTCAATACACTAATGCAAAAAAAAAACAAAACTCAAGACTCTAAGTAAGCCTATGATAGAGTGCCAGCTGCTATGATCATTTATAAATGTTGCTTATATATAGCCTTTGTCTAGCTTGTTTCTTAACTTTGCGTGACTTTGCTTTTATTTTTTTTTACTTTTTGAGATTTTATTCATGTATAGTATATGCACAAAGGACACACATGTCTTAAGAGTACAGCTCAATGAATTTGGAAAAATGATCACGGTAATGTAACCAACCCCAGATCAAGAAGCAGACATCACCAGGACCCAACAAGCTTTCCCCTCACCCCTTTCTGGTCACTCCTTCCCAATGAGACATACTATTCTAATCTCTAATACCGTAAATACAATTTTGCCCATTTTAATTTCATTTTTTAAAATTTTATTGATTGATTTTAGAGAGAAAGGAAGGGAGAAAGAAACATTAATTTGTTGTTCCACTTGTTTATGCATTCATTTTTAAAATACGCTTTTGCTGATTTTTTTTTCAGACAGAGGAAGGGAAGGGGAGAGAGAGAGAGATCGAGAGATCTATTTGTTGCCTCCTGCATGCACCCAGACAAGGATCGAACAAGCAACCTAAGTATGTGCCCTGTGCCCTGACCAGGAATCAAACCCACCACCTTTTGGTGTATGGGATGATGCTCCAACCAACTGAGCCACCCAGCCAGGGCTTATTGGTTGATTCTTGTATGTGCTCTGACCTGGATCAAACCCGCAATCTTGGCATATCAGGCTGATCTAACCAATTGAGCTATCCAGCCCCAGCTTATTTTTAAATTTTATATAATCTTCCAGTATGTTCTTTTTTGTGTCTGGCTTATTTTGCCCAATATAATATTTGTGAATTCACCCATGTTGTTGCATCTATAACCCATTATATAATATCCCACCATGTGAATATACTATATTTATTCTCCTGTTGGTGGGAATTTGTGTACCTTCCAGTTCAGGGGTGTTATGAACAGTGCTACAAACATTCTTGAACATTTTAGGATATATATATATATATATATATATATATATATATATATATGTTGGTTTTAGTCAATGCCAAACAATTTTTCAAAGCCATTGTGCCCTTTTACACTGCCACCAGTTGTATATGAGAGCTCCAGTTGCTCCTCATCCATGCCACTGGTATTTTCTGTCTTTTCACTTTAGCCATTTTAGGGTCTGTGTGCCTAGAGTAATTTTGCATATTTCTCTTATACCATTTCATTCATTCATTATTTATTTATTCATGTATATATGTATATATATGTGTGGATATGTATGACTTCAATCCCCAAGCATGTCACATATTAGAATTTGTTATCTAATAACACCATTTTGGTAGGTGTATTGATTTTGCTTTTGAAAACACTGCTGGCAGAGAACAATGAAAAGAACACTACAGCAAAAGCAAGCAAAACAAAACAAAAAACCTTGAGTCCTGAACTCTAATTTACATATCCACTTCCTTGTACTTCTCTGAGACCATTTTCTTGCGTTTAAAATGAGGCTAATGATGTCCCCGTGGAATCCAAAGCCCTTGTTTCAAGGAATACTGTGTGGGCATTTGAACATCTACTCCATCCTGTTTTCAAGTCCGTTTTCTCCCTGTAAGCTAGAACTTAGTTATTTTCTGGAGCTGTTACGCCAATAAAAAATTGTAATCATTAGATCGAGGTAGTAATTTCTGTGACTGGAAAGTCGGGGATTAATGGGTCATGCTGCTCTCTCAACAGGACTTTTGAATACAAGGTTACAACACAGAGAGGTGGTACGGGGTTTATTTTCCTTCTATTTACTAAATTAAGAAGTGAAAACAGAACCTGGTGATCATTTAAGACTGTACACATATTTTAAGACACCTAAATCTCTCTCATTTGTTGGCCAAGTGGATAGCTTAGCCATGAGAAAGCAAAATCTAACTCATGGGGGAAAAGCCACAAAAAGGACTTACCAAGATGATCCTTAAATGGTGGGAATCAGAGAAAACAGAATAATACTGTCACAGAAATCCCCTATTGGCTCTGCAATTGCCTTCAATTCCAGCAATTGCTACAATTCCGGGTGACTTCAGACAATACTATAAAATGGCTCAGGTTCCATTTAAAGAAGACTTGTTGCCTCTTCTCCTTAAGATCCCACTAAGTATATATTAATAAACACTCAGAATATCAACTAGCTGATTCAGACATCTGGTAAACCAATTTCCCCCATACATATACTCACAGACTCCTTAAAGCAAAATAATGCACATTTAACAACAATCTCAGCATTGAAGGCTCTTCCATTCACTACAAGCCAAGGTTCTTCAATATTTTCAAGGGATAAATTCCTTTTTTTAAGATCTGTAAGGAGCCTCAGAAATACTTCCATCTACTTATTTTACAGATGGTAAAAACTGATGACAAGAGAAGATAAATGACTTCCACAGGGTTAAATTTACTGACAGGCTGTGTTTGTCCAAATCTCCTGATTTTTGATCATGGGATTCTCTTAAAATTTCTTGAGGAAATTTGGAGGTTGGCATGCAACTGACAGTTAGAGACCCTAATTATGACTACATGGGGTCTCCTTGTGCTGCAAAATGTTATAACCTGCTCCTCATCCTTCAGTCAGTCTAAATGCCTCCTTTGTGAAAGTCTTCTTTAGCTTTTACTTGACCCAAATGAAAATAATCCCCTTTTCTATGTGCCTAGAGTAATTTTGCATATTTCTCTTATATCATTTCATTCATTCATTATTTATTTATTCATGTATGTATGTATATATGTATGACTTCAATCCCCAAGCATGTCACATATTAGAATTTGTTATCTAATTGTCCATATTCTTCTTGAATCTCAGTTGTGCCTGGTCAGGGACCACAAGAGATTCATCTTTGCATCTTCCATAATGACTAACAATGAGAGAAATACATAGAGAGACAAAGAGAGAAAGAGATCCAGAGAGAGAAAGAGAAGAGAGGAGGGAGAAAGATAATGTAAGGAAGGGGAAGGAAGAGAGAGGAAAGAAAAAAGAAAGGAGAGAATTTAGGAGTTGTTATGGCATCTGTTGTTTCCGCCTACTGAGCATCATATCTTTTCTTATTCTTTAGCATCTGTATTTTTAACTGGGAAACCAGTCCTCTCTACTCCCACCCAGCCCATGTATATTATGTGGAGCTAATTTCACAGTCTCCCACTCCAGGGATTAGCACATAAGTCAGCCTATCCAATCAGCACCTTCCACTCTTTTGACTGTAAAGGTGGGCATGTGTGACCAAGTCAGACTGGTGTAACTCAATTCTGGGTAGTTTTAGAACTACTGAAAAGAGAAACTCTCTTCCCACTGGTTTCAAGGGAGTGGGTTTGGGTCTGCCAGCAGTAATTTTGTCACCATGAGGGGAAGAATCTGCCAGTAAATGAAACTTACTCAGATGGAAGTAGAGATGGAAATAGATTCCTGATGCTATGATTTGAGCTCCTTAACCAGCTGTGCCTGAAACTTACCTCTGCATCTAGTTACATGAGACAATATATGCATTTCTTTTTTCCTGCTGAAACCAGTTTTTAAACTTAATTTCCTTTTTTAAAAATTAAATTTATTAGGGTGACTTTGGCTAAGAAGATTACATAGGTTTCAAGTGTACAATTTTATGATACACCCATCATCTGTATATTGCATTGTGTGTCCACCATCCAAAGTTAAATCATCCTCCGTCACCATATATTTGGTCCCCTTTACCCTTTACTACCTCCCACCCCCTTCCCTCTGGTAACCACCACATTGTTGAAGCCAGTTTGAGTTAGGTTTCTTTTATATGTAACCAACAGAGCTCCAATTAATACAAGAATCATAAAAGGGAGAAGAAAGAAAAAATAAGAGAGACTTTGGGCATCTACTGGTAAGTCCCCTCCACTAATTGGGGATTCCTAGTCTAACACATCAACAGAGCTATGAATGGAATTTCTGGTTAAGCAGAAGAGAAGGCCATGTTGGACAGACCCATGATGGAGGTATGCTTAGAAAATGGCCTCCTTCTTAGTCCTCTGCAAATTATGCTACACTTAAGGCAAGACATAAACATGGGAAATCTATTTCCCTTTCTTATATACACCAACTTTTACCACAAATTGAGGGTTTCACTTATATTTTCAAGGCTCTTTCTATCTCTGACACTCCAGGTATCAAATAGTTCTCCTGAAGCTTCAACTCAGTCTCACCCCCAAAGGACTCTCTGAGATGGGTGAACAACTATCCCAGTGTTCCCAGGACTGAGGGGGATCCTGGGACCCAGGACTTTCAATGCTAAAACGTGGAGAATCCCAGGAAACTGGGACAAGTTTGTCACCTCAAATGGACATCTTCCTCTTAGCTATGACAGCCCAATGGTAAGACTTCCTCTGATAGATCCTATATTAAAGAGCTTAATACGACTGTGGTCCATCTCAAAGCACTCCAGAACTTTGCAACAGGGAGTGCCTTGTCAAATCATTGTTTTAAGGCTCATAATGATAAAAGTTAAAGAAGTTCTTTGTGAAAAAGTAGATAGACATAGATAGATAGTTAGATAGATAGATAGATGATAGATAGATAGATAGATAGATAGATAGATAGATAGATAGATAGCAGGGATCAAATATTTCAGCATGGACAGACAGTCCAATAAGGTTTTCTAATATTGATATCACTTCTAACTGCCTAGAGAATGAGGGTCTTTATAGTTGATAACCCAAAAGAATATTTAATGTAGTCCATTTGTAGGCTCTTAGAAAATTTCCCCTTTCTGCATTTAGAGCAGAGAAGAGGCCTTGTGTGTACAAAGGGTGAAACTAGTCATAAAGGTGAAGAGCATTGTGCACCAGACCAGACTTAGGAGAGAGGATTAACTGGGATCTTCCTGTCAAATGTTTTTTTCACACTTTATGACCCTAAATAGTAATAGATAATAACCGCTACAGTATTGGCCACTCATCTATGCTTAGAAGTTTGGATACTGTGGCAGACTCAGCTTGGTATCTCCCTGTGTGAGCGCTTTTTCTTCTTCCTGGCAAAGAACACCCTGCATTTTAGATGGGCTTGTACCCTCCCAGAATAAAGTCCACATGACCTAGTGTCTCCTGAAACTATGGACAGCCACATTCCTAAGTTGCAGCAGTATCATGTGCAATTTATGGGTTGTATCCTTAAAGAAAAGGTGTATGCCTGAATTCCCCTTACCTTCATTTGTCTTGCTGCTTGAAATTCAAATGTGCTGTCTAACCATCTTTGTTGATGCAAATAAGAATAGCCTGGGGGTGGCAGAGCAACAAGAAAGGAGGATCTGGATCCCTGGATGACATCATGGAGCAGAGAGACCACACTAGCCTGGAATGCTTGCCATGGGTCTCATCTTCTTTATGTTTAAGTCATTGTTATTCTGGGCTGCTAATACACTCTGGTGAACTGACTAATTCCACACATTATTTCATCTGACCATTGATGTATCTGTTTCTGAAGAAGAGCAGTTAAGTTGCCTGCCCTTGATTACCACCTGATTAGTGGCTGAGCTTCTAGCAAAGTCTAGTAATCGTGGCTCCTCATTTTCATCCTCTCCTAGCATTACCACTTTCCTTTTATGTAGTACCTCTGGCTTGCAAAGTGTTCTAAAATTATTCCTGAGTTCCTAAGGAGTTGAGAATTATTATTGACCTTATTATTCAGATCAGTTAGGTAATGTCACTATAATCATCCAGTGAATTAGTGATTGATTTGGGATGAAAATACCAGTTTCCAGACTTTGAAACTTTGTCCTTTCTATAAAACTCCACCTTTTCACTTGACTCTCTCCTAGAAGAACACCAGCACATGTGTCAGGTAAATCCACCAGCATCTCTCTCTCTCTCTCTCTCTCTCTCTATATATATATATATATATATATATGCACTCTAAGCAACTCATTCAGGTTTTAATTCAAGAACAGTAATGATCATTGCTTTCTGTAAATTAAGGTGTATTTGACAGAAAAAAAAATTGTTAGTCAAACAGAAATGAAGTTATGGTCACTTTCAGTCTTTTTCCCACAGATAATATCCTTTTCACCAGGTTTATTCATAATTTTTTATCAGTGAAAAGGAATTTAAACACCAGCTCTTTGAGAGAACAAGTGATCTAATTCAGCATGACCTGACAGGATTTGTTTATTGAGATTTAACAGTACATTCTTATCATCAATTTAGCATCCTTGAAACAGCCAGCTTATCTCCTCATTGCTAACAAACACTCTATTTTTCTTGCATATTTTCTGAACTGTAGGTTCTAATTCTGTGTTCCAGTTAATTAGCACCGTCTGTAATTTTAGACAGCTCATATCTGTTAAGGCACCCAAAATTTCATCTTTGTTTCCAAAGGTGGCTGTTTGTTGTGCCAGAAGGTGTTTAGCTGCTGAAATAAAGAGATGATGTATCATTTACAAAAAGCGCTGTTGCCTCATTGGGCAGATGTCTCTTGGTGATGGTGACTAAGTATAGCATGCCAATTTTAGGGCAAAGATGTCATTTTTTAAACTACTGATTATAAAGATATCACTTTGATATCTGGTCACTGGAATTATGGAGACATTCACATATATATATATAATTGATTTCAGAGAGGAAGGGAGAGAGGAGAAAGATAGAAACATCAATGATGAGAGAGAATAATTGATTGGCTGCCTCTTGCATGTCCCCTACTGAGAATCAAGCCTACAACTCTGGCATGTGCCCTTGACTGGAATTGAACCTGGGACCCTTCAGTCCGCAGGCCAACACTCCATCCACTGAGCCAAACCAGCTAGGGCGAGATGTTCACTCTTTTCAGATATGTTAAAGCCCTGAAAACTACAGCTCTATTGTGGACAACTTTCTTATTGGAAAACAACCTTTAAATGATGTCCACCCAGATGTGGAAAAGTGTAAGTCAAAGGCTTGTTTCAGTCCTTTGATGACAACAATGAAAACACATTCAGGAGGAAAAACAAAAAGCCCTGTGGGCGGTACCATCTTAAAAGAGCACTAATCCTGCTAAGAACATCTCAGTGGCGACCATGTTCCAAAGCTCACCATGTGCCAGAGATCGTGCTCAGCATTTTATTGATATTACGGGTTCGTATTCACATGGTGCGCCTGTGATCAGAGGAGGAGGTATTTCATGTGAAGCACACAAAGCTGAAGCTTCAGGGCCCCCTCACTCGCATGGACTTTTTCTAAGGACCTGGCAATGTGCTGACATGGTGACATATATTTTGACAATTTGCAAAAGTAAAGCATGTTAAATTGCAATGGTGCGAGTCTCCTAACTCTGTCACACCTTCCCTAATGTTGGTTGGTGTTAGAGAGCCTGGGGGCATTTGGGGGTTGGGGGCTGGGGACTCAGCTACAATAATATATTAGGACGGGGTTTGATGTAGTTTTCACTCGTTTCTATGTGCAGTTAAGTCACTCCAAGATGCCCAGAGTAGGGGTGGCTTCCAGGAATATTCCTGCCACCACTGAGCAGATTCACCTGGTATCTTGATATAAAACATCAGGACCAGCCCTAGCTGGTTTGGCACAGTGGATAGAGCATCAGCCTGTGGGCCAAAGGATCCTGGGTTCGATTCCGGTCAGGGCACATACCTGGGTTGCAGGCACCGCCCCGGTCAGGATATGTGCAGGGAGGCAACCAATTTTTTTTTTTTTTTAATCTTTATTGTTCAGATTATTACATTTGTTCCTCTTTTTTCCCCCCATAACTCCCCTCCTTCCAGCTCCCACCCCACCCTCCACCCTCACTCCCCACCCACTGAGTTCATCCATGGGTGCATGATTTTTGTCCAGTCTCTTCCCGAATCTCCCACACCCCTTTCCCCCCCAAGAATAGTCAGTCCATTCCCTTTCTCTGTCCCTGATTCATTATAGTCACCAGTTCATTCTGTACATCAGGTTATTTATTCACTTGATTCTTAGATTCATTTGTTGATAGATGCATATTTGTTGTTCATAATTTGTATCTTTACCTTTTTCTTCTTCTTCCCCTTCTTAAAGGATACCTTTCAGCATTTCATATAATACTGGTTTGGCGGTGATGAACTCCTTTAGTTTTTCCTTATCTGTGAAGCTCTTTATCTGACCTTCAATTCTGAATGATAGCTTTGCTGGATAAAGTAATCTTGGTTGTAGGTTCTTGGTATTCAGCACTTTGAATATTTCTTGCCATTCCCTTCTGGCCTGCAAAGTTTCTGTTGAGAAATCAGCTGACAGTCGTATGGGTATTCCCTTGTAGGTAATTGAAGGAGGCAACCAATTGATGTGTTTCTCTCACATCAATATTTCTCTGTCTTTCCCTCTCTCTTCCACTCTACCTAAAAAAAATCAATAGAAAAATATCCTTGGGTGAGGATTAAAAAAACAAACAAAAACACCACAAAACATCAGGACCAGAGGTGGTATTGCAATGGGAACAGAGGAAATGTAGGCAACAGAGGAGACATTAGGTGTGAAATATATGGAGCCAGAAGCTAGTCTGTAGGAAATTCTTCTAAAGCATACAACTCATGTATGAAATGAACTCATCAGAACTTCCCAAATTTGATAAGAATCCTAAAAATTTACATGACATTGCTAGTACTAATGAGTGTGCAGCTGAAAGGAAATTTTCTAAATAATAACATTAATATTTTATCAACCATGATAGAAAAAGTCAGAATTATTTATTCTCTCTCTTAGACAATTTTAAATAAAATTATTGTCATATGCAGCCTGAACATAAGGATAAAAATATTATAGAGGTTCATTATTATTAATAAAAATTATTATTTTAAAATACTTTTTGATGTTTTGGCATCTATTAGCTTTTAAAATTTGGA
The DNA here is from genome assembly GCF_028538775.1 of Myotis yumanensis. Classification (NCBI taxonomy): domain Eukaryota; kingdom Metazoa; phylum Chordata; class Mammalia; order Chiroptera; family Vespertilionidae; genus Myotis; species Myotis yumanensis. The sequence continues at coordinate 91,388,403 of NW_027223755.1, forward strand.
ATCTGCTCTGACTTCCTTTTTAATTCTAAATAAATATTCATTTTCACACCTAATTTTTGTATTCTAAATTATGTATTATTTTAGTTAAAGAGAATACAACATAGTGTAACACTCGGATCCCACAAAAGTATAAAAATGACTCCATAGAGACTTTTATTTCTCTAAAACATCTAAAGATAAATGGTTTCAGGTAGAGCATATTCAGCATGTAAACACTGTCAGGACTGTGTATGGTTTTCCTGTTACTTTCTCAGCTTTCCCCTCATGATTGCAATATGGCTGCCATCATCACAAAGACACACAATAATGCCTAAAATTGAGGAAAGAAGATGGACTCCCTCGCTTCTCAAGTCTCTCTCTTATTGTCAAGGAGGGAAATCTATTTCCAGCATTCTCCAGCAGATTTCCCTTTGTATCCCATAGTCCAAAAATGGTCATGTGGCCTAACCCAATGCAAGCATTGACAAATGGGAATAGGATTATTATGATCAATCAAGAGATCAACATTCATCCCTGGGACGGGTCTCTGAATATCTGTTGGTAACTCTGCTACCAACAAAGATGAAATGACGGCTGTTTAGGCAACCAACAGTATTCACAATAGCATCATTATCTCCTTTTTGTATAAAAATAATTAAGGCTTAGTAATAAAAAAAAAACGGTGTGTGAAAAGTCACAACTGAGAAAGTGATGAAGTTAGAAAACATATATGTGTTTGGCTCTGAAACCCAACTGGTGTTTTTTACTAAGTCATATAGCCTTCCCAACACACCCAGTCCTGTCCCTGGTATATTCCAAGGTATTGTAGAACTTTGGGGGGCATGGTTAAGTGCTGAGAAAAAACTATAGGGCAGCAGAATACTGGCCAGAAAGTGTTCCAGGAACAGGGAGGAAAGGGGTGCTCTGGTTCTGAGTCTGGAGAGCAAATTTCTATAGTGGCCGTTACAGGAATGCAAGATATATGGACAGTTATTGCTAAGTGAAGAAGGGAATGCCAGGTGGTGGGGGAATGACATAAATAAAATAATAGCGGAAAGTGCATGGGTTGAGGGTAAGGAAAGACTGGCTTTGAATCATAAAGCTACCATTTACAAGGTGTGCTTCTCTGTTGAGTAATTTGCTCTTATTTGCAATAGATTGTCGTTTTAGAGAAGGGATATCTAGCTCTGGCTTGATGGGGTCAAAGAAAAGTCAAAGGAACCACCAGCTTTATGGCTCTTCCTTTACAGGGGAGGAAACTGAGGCCCATAGAAGTAAAGTGACTTACCCAAGAATGCCCAGCCAGTTGGTACCGGAATCCTCATCTACAAAATTGCGTTTCTTACTTCTCAATCCATCTTTTCAAGAGCGTCACTTAGACCCTGAAATAGGAAGGCACCATTCCGTGCTCAGTTCCTTATACAACCTACTCAGAAGATGATTTAGTGCTAATAACATTCTTCTTTCCCTGTGGAAGGTGTGTATGATGACTCTACCTGCACCATTTAATACTATGATTAAGTGCTGCTTTTTAATTACTATCTCCTCTTCTAATACAGTGTTTGCAAAGTGTCAATGCAATAGTGATCAAGGATAATATTCCACAAGAGATCAGCATGCTTGCTACTAATAGAGCATTTCACAGGGGACAAACCCTCACTTTGGGTCTTGCAGTCACTCATTCATCCAATCATCCATTCATTCACTTCACAGAGATGCACTACCTGCCAGTGCTGAACTCAAGTTATGATTGTAATCAGAAAAAAAAAAAAGTACATTATTTTTAAATATTAGGTCCTGAAAGGCAGTTGGATTTTATTTTAGTTTATTTCTGGTCACATAGCAGGGGTGTGAGACAATGGACATGGGACAAGCTTTGATAGGGGAACTCAAGGAAACCTTGGGAAGCACAATGGGTCAGAGTCTGTTTTGGTCTGCTGGAGCAGATATAACAAAATCTACAGACTTAAACACCAGAAATTTATTTTCTCACATTCTGGAGGCTGGGAAGTCCAAAGTCCAGGTGCTGGCCAATTTGGTTTCTGGTAAGAGTTCTTCTCGCTATATCCTCACATGGTTGAGAGAGGAATGTCTGGTGTCTCTTCCTCTTCTTATAAGGGCACCAAGCCTATGGGATTAAGACCCAACCCTTATGACCTCATTTAACCTTCATCACCTCCTCACAGGCCCCTATCTCCAAATTCAGTCACACTGGGGATAAGGGATTCAATATATGAATTCAAGGGGTTGAGGGAATTGGATACTAACATTCAGTCCCCAACAGGATCTTTATAGAGAATAGAGATAACATGTGTGGCGCCTGCTCAGTCTTTCAGCTCCAGTGTGGTGGGCAGGGTATGGCTCTGAAACCAGATTGGCAGTTTGAATCCTGGTTCCCTTTGTGTCTAGCTGTGTGACCTTGAGAAAGTTCCTTAAACTATCTGTGCCTTAGTTTTCTCATCTGTAAAATGAAGCTGATAACTGTATCTAACTCGTAAGGCTATTATAAGGATTAAAGAAGTTAATGTGCATAAATAGCTCAGAAGAGTAACTGGTACAGGCACTCAATAAATGCTCTTTAATCCTTAGGAGAGTCAGTGGGAAACAGGCAAGCGGATGTGTTTAGACATGGAGTGAGGCTCCTTGGAATGAATTTTTCACTTGTCAGCATTGGGGGGATCCTGGCAGCAACTGCTCCCTTATTTGAGATGATGCCATTGGGATGGTGAGGAGAACTGTGGCTGAAGCCTCCAGACAGACTGGGTGGGTGGTGTCTGGATGTTGCCTCCATGATCAAACTTAGCCCTTCTGAAAAAAAATTGTGATTTTATGTTATGATGATTTGGCCCTGTCAAAAATCCAGAAATAGCAAAATTAAAATGACCAAATCAATAAACAGTATTTAAAATATATATTTTATTGATTTTTTTTACAGAGAGGAAGGGAGAGGGATAGAGAGTTAGAAACATTGATGAGAGAGAAGCATCGATCAGCTGCCTCTGGCACACCCCCAACCAGGGAGGTGCCTGCAACCAAGGTACATGCCCTTGACTGGAATCGAACCTGGGACCCTTCAGTCCGCAGGCCGACGCTCTATCCATTGAGCCAAACCGGTCAGGAATAAACAGTATTTAGTAAGAGTTTATTGTGCATGTAAAAACAGTTCTGGGCTGGCCAGAGTGGCTCATTTGGGTGAGCATCAACCTATGCACTGAAGGGTTGAGGTTTCGATCCCCAGTCAGGGCACGTAGGGAAAGCAGCCAATTGATGATTGATGCTTCTCTCACATATCAATGTGTTTCTATATTCTCTCTCTCTCTCTCTCTCTCTCCTCTCTAAGTATGTTCTCCGGTGAGGATGATAAAACAGTTCTTGGGACTCTAAACTTTAAAACCGATAGGAAGCTCAGGCAAACATGAGGAAGTGGTTTAACCTTTACAATGATTGGGTATTGCAGTGGAGGTTCCAGGCGGCAGGGGATTGGTTAAAGTGATTATCTTATTCCCTCACCATAGGAGAGATGTTGCTTAAGAGGACAAACTTGCAGCTGGTAGCTAAGGAAGTCCCCTGGGGATCTAATGCACAGCAGAGTGATTATAGACAACAATATTGTAATGTAGACTTCAAACTGGCTAAGAGACTAGATCTTAATTATTCCCACCACAAAAATTGAGATGATAATTATATGATGTGAAAGAGGTGTTGGCTAATGCTACAATGGTAATCATATTGCAATATTGAAACATATCAAATCAACATGTTGTACTCAATGTCATATGTAAAATATAGTTCAATAAAAAATAAACAAAGAAGCGATTCTTATACCATTTTTAGGGAGATGAATGAAGTTTCTTTTACAATTATCAGAGGCATTTATGAGACATAACCTAAGTTATGTTTCACTTATGCTCATAAAATAAGCTACATTTGGTTTTGCTTATATGGCTACATGGTTTTGTCTACTTAGGGAATTTTCTAGTTCAGTCTCCATTTGGTATTTAACAGCCCCAGGAGGCAATGAGCCTTTAGTCTTGATTTAGATTCCTCCAAAGCTGACCCAGAGGCAAGGATTTGAGTGAAAAGAGTTTACATGGGAGGTGGTTGCTGGCAACACCAGGTTGGGGAGGGAGAGCAGAGAGGAGATAGTGAGGAGAAGAAAGCCAATTAATGAGACATCATCAAGCAAGTCACTAATGTGGGCTCTCATTCCTTTGTTCTCTAGGGAATCCTGGGAGCCCAATTTATATATATAAAAGCCTAAATGCACTGATCACCAGTGGGCAGATGCTTAACGCAGGAGCAGAAACCACAGGCATGGAAACATGGAACAGACTGATGAATCTGAGAGGGAAGGGGGAGGGGGGAGGGTGGGAAGAGATTAACCAAAGATCTTATATGCATACTAGAGGCCTGGTGCACGGATTTGTGCACTGGTGGGGTCCCTCGGCCTGGCCTGTGGGGATCGGGCTGAAACCAGCTCTCTGACATCCCCCGAGGGGTCCTGGATTACAAAAGGGCACAGACCAGGCCGAGGGACCCCATCAGTGCACGAATCCATGCACTGGGCCTCTAGTAAAATATATGCCTGAGAGTGATTCCACTAGGGAGCAAAGGAGATGGAACACGGATTTCCTAGTTTCCTGTTTATCACTGGTTGATACTTATTCTAGGGCACATTTACCTTTCAGCCCCTTTGGGCTGCCTCACAGGAGGGCCAATCTTGCTGGATGTTTGGAGTGTGTAGAGGTGAGTTCTGACACAGGTGGGCAGGTTACAGACAGTGTGGTAATTTGTTAGCACTGTCAAACTCACAGCCCCTATGACAGGTGCCTTATAGGCATGAAAATCATAACAGCCAAAATGGATTGAGCATTTACTGTGCCCACTACAAACATCCACTACATCCTCACTACTCAAAGTGCGGTCCATGGACTAGCAGGGTCACCATCACCCCAGGCCTAATGAATCAGAACCTGAATTTGTTGTTGTTGTTGTTGTTTTTAAATATATTTTTATTGATTTCAAGAGGAAGGGAGAGGGAGAGAGAGATAGAAACATCAATGATGAGAGAGAATCATTGATTGGCTGCCTCCTGCACACCCCACACTGAGGATCGAGCCCACAACCCGGGCATGTGCCCTGATGGAGAATCAAACCATGACCTCCTGGTTCATAGGTCATTGTCAACCACAGAGCCATGCCAGCCCGGCCATTTGTGTGTTTTAAGTGACCCGACCCCCCCCCCCAACCCCCCTCTCCCCCGCATTTGTGGTAATTTGTTTTGCAGCAGTAGAAAATGAAAACACAGTTCCCTTCATCTTTCTTTTGATCACCTGGTTTCTGGTGAGTGCCCTGTTGTGCCAGCCTTCACCATTCCTGCTGGCTGGGGGCCCAGAGGCTGGGGTCCAGCTCCTCCTAGGTGCACTGGACCTCCAGGGTCTTGTGCTGAGCACAGGCCCCCATTCATGGGACCCCTGTCCATCCTCTCTCACAGATTCTGGTTTTGTTTGAATCTGTTTTTACTGCCTCTTATGAAAATCCAAAGCCATTCTGGTGCCAGCCAGAAGGAGAATGGTGCGAGGAGAGGTGGCCCTGGGATGGATCTGTGAGAGAAAGCTTTCCACAGTCAATCTCGGCTTCTCTCCCCTCCCCGCCAACCCCAAAAAGTCTATAGAGCCCTTTGTTTCGGGGTTGGCGGGGAGGGGAGAGAAGCCGAGAGTGACTGTGGAAAGCAAAGGGTTGCTATTCATTGCCATTTGTCATTTCTTCTGGTTCTTCCACGGCCGTGAAAATGAAATACAAATAATCATCTCAATATATTTCCCGGCCATACCACTGATGACAATGCACCGTGACAAACGCTTGGATAGCAGAGGCACACGGTGCAACAGGAGCACGGAAGGGGCCATTAGCATTTCCTAGTGAGCCTTAAGGAAGATTTACTGGCACAGATGACATTTAGATAGAGAGCTATGGAATGAGAAGAAGGTAGCTGGTGAAAGAGGAGTGGGGGCCGGGGTGGTGGTGGAAGGAGAGAATGTGTAATTGGTTCAAAGCCAAGCAAGACCATGGCACCTTGGAAGGATAAAAGAACTGAGCATGTCGTGGCCAGAGAAGGGGATGGCGGGAAGGGGAGGGAAGCTGAGCAAAGGAGGAGCAGCCAAGCCAGGAAAGGCCATGGCAGCCCAGTTAAAGAAATGACATCCTGTTGTATCAGTTGGCTTTGCTGTAGTGATTCTGCATAACAAAGACATCCCAGGCTCCCTGGGCTACAAAAACTAGCATTTAAGTTTTGCTTCTGAATCCCTGGGGAGGCTGTGAGGTTTCTGGGCATAGTCGGATCAGCTAGGTGGGAATCTAGGCTGGGCATTGAGTCAGCTGCACCTGCCTCATTCTCTTCGGACCAGCAACGACATGGGGCCTGTTTTCCTCACGGCAGATGGCAGATAGGCAAGAAGAGGAGAGGAAACACATAATGTTTCTTAACGCCTCAGCTGGGAACTGGCACTCTGACAGTTCCATTAGCCAATGAAAGTCACCTGGCCAACCCAGCACCAATGGGGCGGGGAAGGTCACTTTGCCTAAAGAGGGTTGCACTGCAAAGGCCCATGGCAAAGGGCATGAATGTATGACTTCTAATTCAGGGAGGGAGGAAAGTCGTGGGAACAGTAACCCCCCTTGTCACAGCATCCTAAGAGCAACAGGAATCCATGCCAGGGTTTCAGGGAGAGCTGTGAATACAATGATCAGGCAGCAGAACATTGTGCTAATAGGAAGGCCACAGAGACAGCATCCGGAGGGGCTCAACACTCCCTCCACGCTTCTGGGCCACCCTTGGTCACCTGACCCCCAAAGCCCAACTGCCATTTCTCAGAGTTAAATGGTCTTTCATAATCTGCTGCTCCTCCCTTCAGCCATGGTCTCTAAATAAGACTAATAGTTTCATAAGTGGAAGAGTCCTATTCAAATAGGGATATTCTACTTGGATGGCCAACACAGTCCTCTTCTGCCATCCCTTCCTGCCCCAAGTTCCTCCAAATGACCCAAACACTATTATTAAAAGGAGTTCATAGAATCATTGGGAATTCAAAAGGGGGTGATGTTAATGGACTGTAAATTCTTATGAGGAGGTAGATGAGATTTGACTGAAGGAGGAAAAGTTGGTGGGAGGCTTGAGGGCAGGGCTGGCTACACAATTTGCAGGGAGCAGTGCAAGCATTGGGCCCTTGTTCAAACATTATTAAGAATTTCAAGACGGTGGCACCAGAGACAAGCAGGGACCTCTTCTAAGTGTGGGGTCCTGTCATATATACGTCCATGAAGCAAGCCCAGCTTATGGCATTTCAGTCCCCCTGACAAGGATCCAGTGAGCCAGAGTGGGTGGAGAGCCATCACTATCCTGATTGGTTTAGAGCTGGGACAGCTGGTTGGTTCAGGGCCACCTTCTCCCAGCCCCGATACCCTCCACATGCTGCAGTCAGTGGGCAGAATTGCTCTCCCAGGCTGGGCTACTGTATGGTGCTAGGGCTGCTGTAACACTGAACCACACACTGGACAACAGAATGTACAGTCTCAGAGTTCTGGAGGTCAGAAATGTGAGATCAAGGTGTCAGCAGAGTTGGTTCCTTCTGAGGGCTGTCAGGGAAGGCTCTGTCCCACGCCTCCCCTCTAGCTTCTGGCAGTTTGTGGGCAATCTCTGGCTTCCCTTGGCTTGTAGGTTCATCACCCGATCTTGGCCTTCAGCTTTGCATATTGTTCTCTCTGTGTGCATGTCTCTGTATCCAAATTTCCCTTTTTATAAGACATCAGTCATACTGAATCAGGGTCTCATCCTCCTCCAATATGACCTTATCTTAACTAATTACTGCAATGACTTCATTTCCAACTAAGGTCAAGTTCTAAAGCACTGGGGGGTTAGGACCCCAACATACAACCCAACCCACATCAGGTGCATTGTGGGTGCTTGACCCCTCTTCCCTAGGAGCTGGCAGGTAGGGAAGCTGTCCTGCCGCACACCTCGCTGGCAGCACATGGCTCCTCTCCACCACAAGCACAGGCAGCAGATGGCCATCAACAGACACCAGCAAACCAGGGACGTCAAACCCTTGGGGCAAACCAAATGTCAGGGAATGAGGTAGCTGCTCTTGAAGAACATTATCCGATGAAACTGCATCACTTACCCAAAACGATGGGCTTGAAATGGTCCTCTGACAGTTCCTGAGTTGGTACCTTAATTACCCAACAGGTGCAGTCATTTCTTGGGCCATCTTACCTGCAGTCATGTGACCCAGCTCCAAATGCTGTGACTCAGCTCACTTAGTTATGAAAGGTCAGAGGTTGTCAACCTTGGCTAGAGTCACCCAGGGAGCTTTCAAAATCCCAATGCCCAGGTCCCTCCATTTGATCGGCCTGGGGGACCACCTGGGCACCGAGATTCTTCTTCTTAAAGCTCTCTCAGGTGATTACCGCACACAGCTAAGCTCAACAACCACTGGCTTGGAACCCTCCCAGCAGGCAGCCATCTGGGTAACTACACTGATGCAGGAGGACCGCAGATGGCGTGGCCTGGGTTTGTTTTGTTTGTTGCTTCCAAATTAAATGCTTCAATATCTGGATGCTTTAACTCTGTCACACCATGTGCTCTATTTGCCTTTCTTTAGCCTAACAGCTTTCAGTTGCTAAGGAGGCAAATCTCTGCTGTATGGAGTTTCACTGTTGCCTACAAAGGCAACTCCTCAGCTGGAAACTGAGGCCTGCGGCAGTACAATGAATTTATACTAAAACTGCTCACAGACAGAAGGCTCGCATTAGGTGCCCTTTGTAAACAGCAATAATGTGGGCCAGGTCATCCTTTTCTCCAAAAATGAAAGTTGATCTTTCTTATTCTATTCAGCAGAAAACACTGGGACACGTCTTCAGTAAATCTCGTACAATCTCTCTCTCTTCCTCTTCTCTTCCTTTTGTCGTCTCTCTCACTGACTTCCTTTCTACCCTCTCCTTTATTCTCACCCACTTTCCCCTTTTGTGTTCTACCTGACATTGTCTTAGGCGATATTTTGTACTGCTTCTTGCAAAAGAGGCAAGGAAACACCATACAGGCAAGAGCACTAACCTGGGTCTTGGTCTCTGTTTTCCTCAGCCCATGAAGTCCCCGCCCCACACACATCCCCCCCCACCCCCACGACACACACACACAAAGTGTTCTTTTCTAATCTACTGTGTAATTCTTTCCTGGTCCCAGAAACTGCCTGGGAAGCTGGCTACACAAATGTGGGAAATAACAGTGAATGATTATAACAAGCCAGTTACATGCCAGACACCCTTCTATACATGTCTGACAGGGGGAGACTGACGCGCAGAGATGGGAGGTGATCTCTGGAGCTGTCTGCTGCAGAATCTGGGCTCGGGCACGTGACTTTGTATTGCAAGACTTCAGGAGGAGGCAGTGGGAGAGGAGAAAGATCACAGACAGAAGGATAGAGAGAAAGAAAGAGAAAAACAAAGACAGAGACACAGAGAGATGTAGAGACCCAACCACCAAGATGCAGAGAAGCAGATAGGAGATGGAGCCATAAAACCTGCCACAATGCGTGACCAGTATGGCTCAGTAGTTGAGCATCAACCCATGAGCCAGGAGATCGTGGTTCAATTCCTGATCAGGACACGTGTCCCGTTTTGGGTTTAATCCCCAGTAGAGGGTGTGTAGGAGACAGCCAGCTGATCAATTATTCTCTCATCATTGATGTTTCTATTCCTCTCTCCCTCTCCCTTCTTCTCTCTGAAATCAATAAAACATCTTAAAACAACAACACAATGACGTAGCCGAGAGAGAGAAAGACCCAGTGGCCATACTTCCTGTTGCCTTTCTGAATCGAGTAGAACAGTTCCATGTCTGAGGCCTAATTTAGACGAGAGCCTCCCTCTGTATGAAATGCAGGTTTGGTTCAGGTGCAGGTTGGAGAGTATTCTGATGTCATGATTGGCTGGCTGTAGAGAATGCATGTTTGCTTCTGCTTTACCTGGTGTCTTTTGAGAAGGCAGAGAAAAAAAATCCCCTTTCATCCGAGGCTCAGTCCAGAAAAAAACAAATACCCCCCACCCCCAAATAGTATTTAAGTTCTGTTTAATTCAGACTTTAGCAAAGCAAGGCAATGCATTCTGATTTTCCCAAGTCTTATCCTTTGCACTTGCCAGTTAGGGTCTTTAAAGACCCGGTTAAATCAGGTGCTTACCCACTATTGTCCTTAGAAATAAGTGGGGGTAAGGAGGCCTAATGGAGGTGCAGTTCCCAGATTTGATCTTCCTAAAACACGCATCCAAGGAAAGAGGGTCAGCCTTTGGGGGCGGATGGAACTCATCAGCAATTATAACAGAGATATTCCCAGCATCCCCAGCAAATCAGTTTTGTTTCTTTAGTATCTTAATACAATGGGTGTTGTGAAGTCAGAGAACTATGTGGTACATTGGTGGGACCTTGGGTCATTGGGAGGACCTACTTCACTTCCAAATAATTTTGGAATGCTGCCATCAGCTCATTCTCTGCTGTAGTCATTCAGCTGCAAGATGGAGACATTTAATTCAATGAAAGGTCTATGTCCTTCAGCTGGTGAATGTATAAATAAACTGGTACATCCAGACCATGGCATATTATTCAGCATTAAAAAGAAATGAACTATCACTAGGGTGAAGACCAACAATATATCTTCTTTGGGGGACACAAGGCAGTCCACACAAAAGTACATTATGGTGCTGCCCATAAACCTGTGCAAATTGATGGAAATAGATGAATTTTATAATAGGAAAGTTATACCTCCATCAAGTACTTTTTTAAAAAGTGGCAAGGAGAATTTTCAAACCATTGCTGGAGGTCTTGAAATTAATATAAACAGCACTAAACTTAACAAATTATCTGAAAATTTCAAAGACAAATTCAATGCACCAACTATTCCATTTCTTATCACAGCTCAGAGACGCAGTCACATGAATTTAGATAGCAAAATATTAGAAACAACCTAAGTCTCCATCAATAGGGAAAAGATCAATTTAAATATAGCCAACCACAGAACATTATGTGACAATGACAAAGAATACAATCATTTGATATTTAGTGACATGGAAAGGAATCTAAGATGTTGTGGGGAGAAAAACCAGGTAAAAGAGAGATACAGGGAGCATGATGCCATGTATAGAAAACAAACAGCAATTAACATAAAAAAAATTTGCTGTATGCTTTCTGAGGATATATATGTAATAAAAATAGCATCTAGCATGCAGCACGTGCCAAGCACTGTTCTAACAGACTGGCACGTATTAACTTGTTAAACTTTCCTATTGATATATTCCATTTAATGAAGAGAAAGCTAAGGCACAGAGAGGTTAAAGTACTCTTCTAAAAATACTGAGTGGTGGAATAGAAATTTGAATCCAGGCTTGTTTGAAATCAAAGGGCTATTGCTTCTGCTGTTATATGTATTCTAGAAGAATACACATAAACTTCATGAGTTACCTCTGGGGTGAAGTAGAGGGGAGTCCATGACTCTGGACAGTAGCCAATGGGATTTTAGTCTTTAATTATTTGACAATTATAGAAAATAATACAGAGATTCTGTGTCCCACTTACTCAGTTTACTCTACTGATATTGTCTTGCAAAACTAGTACAATATTTCAGTCAGAATACTGAAACCTATATAATCATGGTCTTGTTCATATTTACTCACTTTTATTTGTCCTCATTTGCGTGTGTGTAGTCTATGCACTTTTTAAAAGCTTTTTTTTAAAAAAACAGGACTTATCATTGCCATCTTATTAATTATTTTCTGATTGTTTTGTGGTATCTTTCCCAACTCTTCCAATAAAGTCAGATCTCAAATTTAATTAAACCTTCATTGTTTATATTATAACTACTTATTCATTGATAGGTCACGACCTCATTAGTACCTATAAATTACCTACTGAGTCAAACAGTATACTTTGATTATCTTTTCTCAGTTATATAAATTTCTGTTTTCCTGGAGTTAATGACTTTATTTTTTATTTGCTTAGTTTTCTAAGTATAAATTGCTTCACACTCTACACAGAACTCTAGAAATCCTTTCACAACTATTTTCCTCACAAATGAATCAGTTATTCCATTGGTTCCACAGTTTTCCCGGAGATTCTTTATTCTGGTCTCTCAAATCCCTCTGTTTCCCTACTCCAGTCTTTCTTAGTTGCTCGGTAGGCCTACTTTTCAGCTGTCATCTAGGCACTTTCCTTCAAAACCATTCCATCTATCATCTATCTATCTATCTATCTATCTATCCATCCATCTATTTTTCTACAACACATCATCTGTACTATATTGTGTGTTCACTACCCCAAGTAAAGTCTCTGTCCATCAAAACCATTCTTGAGATTACCTAGGCCTCTATTCTTTGCTGAACCGCTTCCTTAGGAAACATTTTCTGTCTTTTGGTTTGATTCTTTTAGGTGGAACACACTGTCCCTCAGTTTCCTGAGAAATTTCAAATGTGAAAAAAAAAATAGGTTCTTCCATATATTTGATCTATAGTTTGAATGGTTATAAAATTATTACCTGGAAATCATTATTAATCAGAATTTGGAAATTCTTGATCTATTTTCTCCCAGTTTCCAAGGCCATTGTTAAGAAATCTAATACTATATTGATTTCCAATCCTTTGTACATATCTGCTTTATACTCCTTTGAAGCATTTAATTTTTTTCTATACTTCCCTTATTTTAAAAATTATATGTCTTAGTTGGCATTTTTTAAAACTTTTTTTGTTCTGGGAACTGGGTTAGAACAAAATTGAGACATATTTTTGTACTTTTTTTCTTTGATAATTTACTTAGCTCTGTGATCCCTGTTCCATTTTTTGAGAACTCTTTTTAGTGAAATATTGGACCTCTTGGATTGACACTCAAATTAAAAATATGTATATAAGCCAGTCAGAGAAAGACAAGTATCACATGATCTCACTCATATGTGGAATCTAATGAACAAAATAAACTGATGAACAATATAGATCCAGAGACATAAAGCATGGAAAAGCCTGAGGAATCTTGGGAAGGAAGGAATAAGGTAGCAGGAAGAGATTAACCAAAGAACGTATATGTGTATTTGTATGGCCCATGGACACAGACAAAGGGAAGGGAAAGGCTGTGAGGGGCAGGAGCAGGGTGGAGGGGGTCAATGGGGAAAAAGACACATCAGCAATACTTTCAAGAATAAAGATACATTTTTTTAACAATGTGGTTGTTTTTACCTTTTCGTCCTACTTTCTGAGATGCCCTTGGTTTTATCTTTCAATTCTTATGCTTATTAAATTATTTTAAAGATAAACTATGATTTTTTTAAAAAAATATTTTCATTGATTTCAGAGAGGAAGGGAGAGGGAGAGAGAGACAGAAACATCAATGATGAGAGAGAATCATTGCCCAGCTGCCTCCCACACGCCCCACACTGCGGATCGAGCCTGCAGCCAGGGCATGTGGCCTGATGGGGAATTGAGCTGTGACCTCCTGGTTCATAGGTCAACGCTCATCTACTGAATTATGCCAGCCGGCCGATGTTTTATTTTTAAAAAGCTCTTTCATACACTCTGATAGTTCCTTTATTTTTGGTATCCTGTTTCAGGATGTGTTTCATGAATTATAATATTATCGATAGCAATTGCTGATATTAATTAAGCCAGGGAATATTTTAAAAAGGACTTTACAAAATTAGCTCCTTTAATCCCCAGTTGAGGTACGGGAGAGGTTCTCCAAAATAAAAGGAAGGTATTGATGACAGAAGAAAAGAAAATGGAGGTGGAATGCCCAAAATAACAGATGTCCACAACAGAATGATTTTACATCTATGCAGACCCAGGCACTATTGCTGGCACAGGGGCTGGGAAACTCACGGAGGTAACATGGCACCACGCCCACTGTGTTCACATCCTTTCACATAGTTGGAAGCTAATGTCACTTGCCACTTGCCAGTCCCTGATGAATTCCTCCCCCAGTGCCTCGAAGCAGCCAGAATTCTGCAGGAGAGGCAGGCTGGAGCAGGAGGAGGGAAAGGAGGGGACCTGGGAGTTGCTCCTTCTTCGTGAAAAACTCTGATGGGAAAATTGCCCGCTGCACTCCCACTCTCTCTGAAAGCCAGTGTGATGCTTCATCCATCTTAATCACCGTCAGAGAGAGCAGGCATTTTATAAGCAGCATTATTCACGGAAACTTTGTTCTCCGTTCCTAATCCCTTCCAAAGTAAGAAAGACATGAACTTGGGATGAACTCCTCATTTGTCTCCTCACTCTTCTTCGTTTTCAAACTCACTACCTTCTCCCCAGGGCCCCCATCCTCTGAACATCTTCTGGGTAATAGGTGAGAAGCAGCTGTCTATCTGCAGGGTAGGGTGTGGCTGGAGGTGGGGGGGGGGGAGGGGGGTGGTCCCTAGAGGGTGGGGCTCACTGGACCTACCCCTGGGACTTACGAGATGGAGGAGATAAGATCCCTGCTGTGATGGAACTTAGAGCTCATTCTCTCAACCCTCAACTGATTGCTTAATTAACAGGTACTAATAGTCGCTTAACGTGTACTTTGCTGAGAATACAAACAGTGAGTCAGATATGATTTCCCATCTCATAGGAACCATCGATTCATTCAGCAAATATTTTTGAACTATGGGATAGACCCAAGACTAGATCATTAGAATGCACTTGGCCTCTGTAACTCATTGCATTGTAGGAACAATCATTGATCTTGTATGTGTTTCAGTCTTTGTACTAGATTCACAGAGCCCAAACCCTTGTGCTACTCAGCGTCTAGAAGAAGAGAAAGTTAGGTCTCTTACTCTTTGGAACAGCATGGATGGACATGGAAAATATTATACTACGTGAAATAAGCCAATATGAGAAAGACAAATATCACATGATCTTACTTATTTTTGGAATCTAATGAACAAAATGAATTGACCGACAAAATAAGACCCGAAGCCTGGAGGCACGGAACAGACTGACATATCTTGATGTGGGGTGGGGGTGGGAGGCAAGTAGAGATAAACCAAAGAACTTCTATGCATAGCCCATGGACACAGGCAATAGGGTAATGAAGACCTGGGGGGTGGGTAGGAGCTGGAAGGAGAGGGTAAAGGAGGAGGGGAATGGGAGATATCTATGCTACTATCAACAACAAAAATATATTTAAAAAGAAAAAAAAGAAATGACATTGATAAATACGTTATTTATTGTGGTAAATGCCATGGATAACAGACCCATTTCCCACATCTCCATGTTGTTCAGAGGAGCTGACCCACTCTACTCTCAGGGATGGTGTGTGAGCAAGGGCTGGCCAAATAGAGGCTTGCATCTTTCTGGACACCCCGGTTGTGTCAGAGATGGGTGTGGGACTCAGGCAGGATTGATAACACAATCCAGAAACTGCCTGAACTGTTGAGTAGTAGTACTCTGTTGAAGCTAGGGTTTCCCAGTGTGCACAGTCATCCTGTTACCACATGCAGAGAGCCTGCCTGAGAAGAAAACCAACGCAGAATAAAATGGAACAAGGAGATGGGAAGAGACCAAGTCCTTATGACATCATTTGAGTGTCTGCAACCAGTCATACCAAGTAGCCACGTCAGAATAACCCCTGACCTGTTCCCATATGTGGGTCATTAAATCCCTACCTTAACTTAAACCAGTTTGAGTTCTGTCCCTAATTAATGTAAGACACAAGATATCATCTATCTCAACTCTGCAGGCTTTTCAGCAACAGGGAGGGCCACAGGTAGGGTCTCTCCAATTTCCACGATGGTTTTCATGCAGAAAAAAATTTTAAAAACTGAGGCTCAGAGTAGTTAATTAATTTCCCCAAGGTCACACAGCAAGCATGCTCCAGAGTTTGATTACAAAGAAAATGCTCTTAATCATTATAGTTGAGTCCCCTTATAACTCCACTCAGAAAAAGTACTCTTAACAGGAAGTCTCCAGAAGTTTTGTGCAGAAATTGTGTGTGTGCATACATGTTTGTGTTATGTAATGCTCACAAAATTTATGTGAACTGAGTAATTTTATGTTCACTATGCAAATGAGGACATGAGTTAGGAGAGGTAACCTGGGCAACATCACATACCACATTAAGAGGAAAGTCTTGGATTACAATCTAAACCCTCTAGCTCCGAAAGCCCATTCATGTTCTTTCCCACAAATCAGTTTCCCAAACTCATTGGATAGTGACTACAGGAGACCTATTTTTGTCCCAAAGAATGTGTACTTTATGGTTCACAGCTGCAGCCCACCCTGCCTTTGTCCCATAACTTTTCACCCTGTGCACCTTCCATATCCCAGGGGGAAGCAGGTGATGAGTTCTTTGGTCAAAATGGTGCTTTAAAAAAATGCTCTTTTTACCTCCAGCTTCAACAATCATAGAAATGTCATTGTGTAGTTTACTTATAATCTGATTTTAAAATGGCACACATGGTAAAAGTCAAACAATATAAAAATATTTACAGTGAAACCTGGGTCTGTCTCTCATCTAGGACCCCAGTCCCACCCTCCAGAGGCAGCCACCACCAGTGATTCATATGGTTACTTCAGAAATGACCTGCGCACACACACAGCCATAGCTCCTAAGTTTCATGTATCGAGATTCTAAACATTATATAGAAATATCATACAGTTCTCAAGCAGGGATGTTTGTGTACCCCTGTTCACCCAGGGACATGTGGCAATGTCTGGAGACATTTTCAAAGGATTTTTTAAATTAATATTTAGGCCCTAACCGGTTTGGCTCAGTGGATGGAGCGTCGGCCTGCGGACTGAAAGGTCCCAGGTTCGATTCCGGTCAAGGGCATGTACCTTGGTTGCGGGCACATCCCCAGTAGGAGGTGTGCAGGAGGCAGCTGATCAATGTTTCTCTTTTATTGATGTTTCCAACTCTCTATCCCTCCCCCTTCCTCTCTGTGAAAAATCAATAAAAATATATTAAAAATGATAAAAATTAATATTTAGGAAGAGAGAAAGGGAGAGGGAGAGAGAGAAACATCAATGTGAGGGAAACATTGATAGGCTGCCTCCTGCACACCCCTGACCAGGGACTGAGTCTGCAATCTGGGCATGTGCCCCGACAGGAAATGGAACCGGAAGCCTCTTGGTGCACCGGACAACTTCCAAACAACTGAGCCACTGAGATATGTTTTTATTGTCACAACTTGAGAGTGGCAGGGGTTGCAGCTGGCATCTACTGGGTAGAGGTTGTGGATGTTGCTAAACACCCTGTAATGCACATGACAGCTGCCACATCAAAGAATCATTTGGCCCAAAATGTCAATAGCGCTGACGTTGAGAATCCCTCATCCGAAGGAATCATTTTCTAACTTGCTTTTATCACTTAGCAACACATGTTGGAGATCTGCTTATATCGGCTTACACTGATTTGTTCTTTCTCTCAGTGTTTCGAACAGCTTCCTGGTATTCTATTATGTGGATATGCCTAATTCATTTAATTAGTCTGCCATCGGTAAACATTTAGGATATTTACCATAGGGGGCAGCTGCAATGCAGCCAGGGGAAAGCTGGTCTGAATACATCTCCGCACACAGATTGCATCTGTGAGATAGGTTCCCAGAGGGTGGATCGCTGAGCCAAAAGGGAAACACCTTTTCCTCACGTTGACAGGTATTTCCCCACTGCTGTCCTGGTTCACACACCCACATCAGGGAATGCGCATCCCCGTTTTCTCACACTCTCACCCATACTGGGTTTTATCTAACATTTAGTTGTTGTCAATTAGGTAGATAAATAACTGGATCCCATAGTTCTTTAAGATAGCATTGTGAGCTGGCTGAACATCTTGCCTGTGCCTACGGTACCTGACGTTCCTAGAAATGGAGAGCAGGAGACGGGCCTTTCAGGAGGAGGCGTTATTCTAACACCTCTGTCCCCGCTCCCGGAGCCTGGCTGATACTCTGGCAGAAACTCAGAAAGTGTGAATCTGATGCCAACAACTCATGACTGCATGCTTCTCAGAAGCCTACACACTAGAGCCAGGCGGGGAATCCCAGGTCAGCCCGCCCACTCCCTGACGGGTCCTTACCTCTATGACCAGACGTGATTTTCCTGGACAGCCCAAGAGGTGAAAGTTGCAGACAATCGGAAGCTGGACTATGGCTGTAAAGAGGCTGATTAATTCACCTTAGGTTGATTTAAAAACCACATTTCTGTTTTCTAGGAGTGGAGCTAAAGGAATATTCCTTATTCTGTAACTGATAAGGTTTCTATATCAGAAAGGCAGATACCCAAAGGGAAAGTCACTTCAGAAGAAAGCTTTCATTCCACCTCCACCCTCCCAGACGGCAGGAAAGAGGACAGGGTTACAGCAGCTCACCACCCAGAGAGGGCACCATGTGAACCAGTGGTGAAGAGCAGGTGACAGTCCCCAACAGCTGACTGTGCCTTGGATGGTCAGGGAATGAAAAGCCCTTCTTCTGGAACAGACGGCACTAGAAGCCTACAGGCAGCATTCATGTGTTGTTGCTCAGGCTGCCCAGAGACAGAAAGCTCTAGGCTGGCTCTTTTATGTGGCAAGCTGTGTATTTTTTTTAATCCTCATCCGAGGAGATATTTTCATTGGAAGAGAAAGGGAAAGAGAGAGAAATGTCGATGTGAGAGAAACACATCAATTGGTTGCCTCCTGCAAGTGCCCTGACCAGGGCCTGGGCCAGGGAGGAGCCAGCAACCAAGGTAAGTGCCCTTGACCAGAATTGAACCTGGGGACCCTTCGAGCCGCGGTCTGCAGGCTGATGCTCTATGCACTGAAACAAACTGGCGAGGGTGAGGCAAGCTGAATATTGAAAGGAACCAGGTACTCAAAGGGATGGGCTGCCCAGGTTTTCACCCATCAGTTCATTTGCATTATGTTGTCAAATGCCAATCATTCATTTATATTTTAAACACCACATTTGTCCTTAAATGTAATGCCTCACAAACTTGCCGGGAGGAGAGGGCAAAGAGGATTGTCCCCATACACCTATCCTTTTGTTGACTAGATCCCAAATCACTATGCCATTAGTCTATCTGCAATATCACCTGTGACTTATTCTATATCCATATTCCATATTCTATATTCACTGTCCCTTCTAGGGTTACATATTTTCGCCCATTGATAGCAGGTCTGGTCATCTGACTTATTTTGACAAATGGAATGTGAACCAAAGAGATGTGAGCCAATTGTGAGCAGAAGTTTGAGTCCTCCAGCTTTGCTCTTTTTCAAGATTGTTTTGGCTGTTTGGGACCCCCTGCATTTCTATATGATATGTAGGATCAGCTTGAGAAGTGTTATGGACATGAAAGAAGGATTTTAATAGACATTGTGTTGAGTCTTTAGGTCAGTTGAGGGAGTTTTGCCCCCTTAACATTGTCTTCTGATCCATAAATGCAGGCTATCTTTCCATTGATTTTTTTTCTTAATTTTTTTTTTTTTTTTAGGTTTTCTTTAGTTGCTTGCAATGATGCTTTTTAGTTTTCAGTGGACAAGTCTTACACTTCTTTCATTAAATTTCTTAAATTTTTAAATTAAATTTGATGCCATTGTTAATAGAATTGTTTTCTTAATTTCTTTTTTAAATTGTTCATTGCTAATGTATTGAAATACAACTATTTTTTGTATATTGACACCATAGCCTGTTACTTTGCTGAAATAATTTGTTAGCTTTAGCAGGGTTGCCCTCCCCGCTTTGGATTCTCTGTATACAGATCAGGTAATCTGCAAATAGATTCCATGATGCCAGTTTTACTTCTTTCCAATTTGGATGACATTCCTCTCACCCCCTAATTGTCCTTGCTCAAAACTCTAGTACAATGTTGAACAAAAGGGGCAAAAGTGGATGTCTTTGTCTTCATGTCATTAGCTGTGGATTTTTTTTATAGACACTTTTTATCAAGCTGGTTGAGGAAGCTTCTAGTCTTGGTTTATTGAGTATTTATTTCTATTAGGAAAGCATGTTGGATTTTCTCAAACGCTTTGTCTGTGTCTATTAAAATAATCATGTGATATTTTTAATCCTTAATTCTATTAATGCAACATATAACATTGATTGATTTTCATTTATTCAACCAGTCTTAGATTCCTGGAATAAATCCCATTTGGTCATGGTGTAGAATCCTTTTTGTATTTGTCTGGATATGTCATTTTGTTGAATATTTTTATGACTATGCTATATTTACAAGAAATATTGGCTATAGTTTTCTTTTCTTGTGATAGATATCTTTGGCTGGTTTTGGTGTCAAGGAAATGTTGGCCTAATAGAATGAGTCAGAAAGTATATTCTCCCCTCCTTTCTTTGAAAGAAGATTTTGTGAAAGTTGTTATATCTTCTTTAGACATTTGTAGAATTTGCCAGTGAAGCCACCTGGGTGTGGGAGTTGTTTTGTGTGAAGTTTTTCCTTAATTTGATATCCAGATCTCTTTGAGACAGTGTTGGTAATATGTCTTTCTAGGAACTTGTCAATTTTATCTAGATTTTATAATTTGTTCGCATACACTTATTCATAATATTCTTAGAGTTCTTTTTATTTCTGTAAGATTGGTAAAAATTATCCCACTTCCATTCCTAATTTCACTAATTTGAATCTTTCCTTATTCTTGGTCCAGTCTATCAATTTTGTTTATATTTTTGAAGAACCAAAGTTTGGTTACACTGATTCTCTCTATTGTTTTTCTGTTCTCTATTTCATCATTTTCTTCTCGGATTTTTATCATTTCCTTCCTTCCATTTGCTTTGGGCTTAGTCTGTTCTTCTTGTTCTAGTTTGTTAATATACAACAAGGCTAAATTGCTGACTGGAGATCTTTCTGATTGTCCCACCTCCACCAGTTCATTGTTGTTTGTTGATGTTGCTGCTGCTGCTGTTTGCTTAGTGGTTTTTTAAAACCAATTATTTAAAATCTGTATTTCTTGTTATGTGTAGACATCAGAGATTCTGCTTCCTTAACTGAGTGGTCATGATGATTGAACAGAGATTCCCTTAAATTCTTGGAATCAGTAAGTCACTCATCTTTGCCCAGGGTCTCTTTTGTATGTCGGGGCAGCCCTTCAATGCTCTGCAGGCAGTTTACAACTCTTCCTTAGCCTTCACTTTCTACTTTGCAAAGCTTCTGGGTCACAGGGTCAGCCAGACATGAGAACTTAGGGTCTTATCAGTGCTGTCCTGAGCATGTGCACAGCCCCAGGCATGCAGTTTTATGCATGTCTGTAATCTTCTAGATTCTCAGAAATATGTCATTTTCAAAATCCTCAATGGACATCTTATTTTTCACCATTTCCTTTTAAATGTCTTCATCAGCTCTTTGTTTGTTCAAATGTATACTATGAACAATTGTCCCTGATTGTTTTATTAAATTAAATTTATTGGGGTGACATTGGTTAATATGTTATATAGATTTCAAGTATGCATTTCTAAGATATGTGATCTGTATATGGCATTATGTGCCCACCTCCCAGTCAAATCATCTGATGTCACCACATACTTGTACCCTTTACTACTTCCTGCAGCCCCTTCCCTGTGATTACCACCATACTGTTGTCCGTTCCTATGAGTTTCAGTTTTACATCCCACATATGAGTGAAATCATGTGGTTCTTAGCTTTTTCTGACTGACTTATTTCGTGTATCATAATATTCTCAGGGTCCATCCATGTTGCCGCAAATGGTAGTATGTCATCCTTTCTTATGGCTGAGTAGTATCCCACAGTATATATGTACCACATCTTCTTTAGCCAATCCTCTATTGAAGGACACTTCGGTTGTCTCCATATCTTAGCCACTGTGAATAATGCTGCAATGAATATGGGGGTGCATATATCTTTGCAAATAAATGTTTTTGAGGTTTTTGGGATAGATACCCAGAAGAGGAGTTTCTGGGTCACATGGTAACTCTATCCTTAATTTTTTTGGAGGATCTGTCATACTGTTTTCCTTAGTGGCTGTACCAGTTTACATTCCCACCAGCAATGAATTGAGGGTTCCCTTTTTTCCCTATCCTCTCCAACACTTGTTATTACTTGTCTTGTTGATGATAGCCATTCTAACAGGTGTGAAGTGGTATCTCATGTCTCCAGGGAAAAGGTTGTTCACACAGAGAAGGCTCTGCGTCAGGTCATAAATACAAGCTTTGTTGGTGGGTGTTCCCAGGGGCCCTCAGAGGTCGGTAATGACATTCATCTGAGAATGGTACTTCTGGAGAGCTCCAATCCCATTCTTTCCTTGCCAATGGCTTAGGCTGCTGGTTTTCCCTGTGGTTGCAGCCTATTGGTTTTCAAAGCTACTCTGGGGCTAAGGAGGGGGGTTTGAATGGGGCAAGTTAAAATGCCACAGAGCTTTCTGGTCTCAAGATATGTCACTGTTTTTCTCAAATAAAAGTCTTTGATTAATTTCCAGAGTTCTGAAAAAGTTGGTTTTTGACACTTATTTTTTACTAGTGTTGTTTATATAAGAACAGATTTGGGGAGGTTTCTACAATTCCATTTCACTGATGTCCCTCTGATGGGTGTTAAATCTTATTCGAAATGCTTTACTTTTATAATCATTTTTAATGTTGTCTGATTAAACTGAAGGTTCCATACGGGCAGTAATTCAATTTCTTGTTTACCATTATAGTACTCTGATGACTGCAATGCAATGTAGCAAGCACGCACTACATATTTGATGAATCAAAGAATGAATTAATGACTGAATGAATGAGTGTTCCCCATAACCAACCAAGAGTTAAACCCAATGAAAATGTAAAACTAAGCAGTTACCTTAATCAGGTTAGGTCTTCTTGCCGAAAGTGCTCTATTCTAAAATGCTGTAAGTTATAAGATGCACCATCAGCTCAGACATTAAGGGCCCGGGGGGGGGGGGGGGGGGGGAGATTAATATTTTAAATGTCTAAATCAATTGTATGTCACATCTCAATTTGAGAGCTGTTTTAAAAATGTGAAAAAATGTGGACCTTAAATTTAGTAATGTGGCAGTGTTTCTTATCATGTAGAAATGGAAATTGAGGTTCAGAGATCTGTGGCAATCTTCCCAAGATCACATAACCATCATGCAGCAGAGTCAGATGTTAACTACGGTCTGATTGCAAAAATGGTACCCTTAGCCATGAACCTATGGAGGAAATGGTATTAGATAGGAGCCAGACACCCAAACTCTGGAGTCAGATAAACTTAATCATCTTAGGTGTTGCTTTATGAATGCTAAGAACTGGGGTCAATGACTAACCAGAACCTGCTTCAAGAGGCCACCGGTCCTCAGTTTTAATTGTCCCAAATCTCAGCAGTGTGACCCTCATTCTTACCATTGAGGTGGTGCTACTTGTTCCTGGATGAGTAGGAGTTACATTGGAACATGCCACAGCCCCGTTGCCTCAGGATGGGCTGCAGTTGGGCCTAAGATACTGTGCCTGCACCAAATTTGCTAGAAGGAAGCTATCACCCAACCTAATCTAAGATAAAGTGAACACAAGCCCCATGGGGATGAGCCTCTTGTCTGTCTTGAGCACCCTTATTTGCCCAGCACTCAGCAGATAATTGTTGAATGGGTATTAAGAACTCTGCGGCTTCTAAAAATTTTTTTAATACAAAATAAATAAATGAAAAATATTTTTTAAAATGTAAAACAAATAATAAATAAATAAGGTAAAAAGTAAAAAATAAATAATTTTATTTAAAAAAAATGAACTTTAAGGTTTCTGTCAGCCATCTCCACCTTAGAATGTCCTACTGACCTGGAGACTTTCAAAGCTGACTGATACAAAATTCCAGGAGTCCACAGAAGGAAGGTAGGAACATGACATACACCCCAACCTAACTCTCCTCCCTAAGGACAAACTTTTCAGCAGAGGCAATATATTAAACCACAGTCAGGTATTTATATAGTCTTTGATTCTACATATTGCCTCATCAAGCTCACAGTGGGTTCTCTCTCTCTCTCTCTCTCTCTCCTCCCCCACCCCTCGCCCCATATCTCCTGGGTTCAAATTCCAACTCTACTATATACTGGCTTTGTCACTTTGGGCAAGTTACCTAACACCCTGCCTCCATTGGCTCATCCTATCTAATAATAGACAAACATGGTAATTAACCATACCTCCGCTACGCTCCCCATTGTCTAATCAGGGCGATATGCAAATTAACTGCCAACCAAGATGGCAGCCGGCAGCCAAGCAGCTGAAGCGAACATGAGGCTTGCTTGCTCCAGTGCTGGAGGAAGCCAAGGTTCCCCGCCTGCCCAGCCGGGCTCTGAGCTGCACTCTAAGCAACAATGTTGCAATTATAGGAGCTAAACAAACCCCTACTTTCAGCCAGCTGGCCTCAGAGCTGGAGCTGCAATAAAGTTTCAATTACAGAAGGTAAATAAATCCCAGAATAAAAAAAAAAGAAAAAAAGGAGAGACTAGGAGCTTCAGTTGCAGGCTTGGCCCACCTGAAAACAGCCCTCAGCCCCTCATTCAGGCTGGCCAGGCACCCCAGTGGGGACCCCCACCCTGAAGGGGGTGTGGGCAGCCTGAAAACAGCCCTCAGCCCCTCATCCAGGCTGGCCAGGCACCCCAGTGGAGACCCCCACCCTAAAGGGGGTGCAGGCAGCCTGGAAACAGCCATCAGCCCCTCACCCAGGCTGGCCAGGCACCCAAGCGGGACCCCCACCCTGATCCGGGACACCATTCAGGGCAAACCAGCTGGCCCCCACCCGTGCACCAGGCCTCTATCCTATATAGTAAAAGGGTAATATGCAAAATGACCCTAACAGCAGAAAGACTGGGAATGACTGGTCACTATGACACACACTGACCACTAGGGGGCAGACGCTCAATGCAGGAGCTGTCCCCTGGTGGTCAGTGCACTCTCACATGGGAGGAGCTCTGCTCAGCCACAAGCCAGGCTGATGGCTGCCAGTACAGCGGTGGTGGTGGGAGCCTCTCCTGCCTCTTCAGCAGCCCTAAGGATGTCCGACTGCAGATTAGGTCTGCTCCCCGCTGGCAAGTGGACATCCCCTGAGGGCTGCCGGGCTGCCAGAAGATGTCTGATTGCCATCTTAGGCCCAATCCCCCGGGGAGCAGGCCTCAGCCAGCAGGTGGTCATCCCCCAAGGGGTCCCAGACTGAGAGAGGGCACAGGCCAGGCTGAGGGATCCGCCCCCCCCCCCCCCCCCAGTGCACAAATTTTTGTGCACTGGGCCTCTAGTCTATAATAATAAAAGCATAATTTGCAAATTAACCAAAAAGCTGAACAAGGAACAACTTTCCAGACGACCTTCTGGATGAAGCCAGGGCAGCTTCGAGGGCCTATCCTTGCATGAATTTCGTGCATCGGTCCTCTAGTGGGAATTATAATAGAAGCTACCTCACAGGGTTGTATAAAGATTAAATGGAGTTAGTTCACTCAGTTGAGCTGCCAGAATCAACAAGGAAAAATAACATAACTTACTTATACTAAAAGATTATTTTTTGTTTATCTGAAATCCAACTTTATCTGGCTGTCCTATATTTTTATTTGCTACATCTGGCAACCTTATCACTAAGAAAAGTGACCAGCAAGTGCTAATAAGTGTTTGCTATTATTATTCCTTAACATTTTTATTATAGAGCCCATTCTATTGCAAGCCTTTCCCTCAGAGTAAAGAGCCCTTCAGTACCTCATTAATTTGGTTTCTAATAATGTTAATGCATGACTATTTAGAGGGTAGATTAGAGCTTTTCATTACTAAGCAAACACTCCCAGAAAAAAAAGAACATAAATTTATGTTAAAAACAAGATCATAGTGGGAGCACTTAAAATAGTTAACTAAACAAGATGGTTTTTATGAACCTTGACATAATTGAGAAACTCCCATTTCCATACAAGTAGGATAACTAGAAATCATTTTGTGCTAGAAAGAAGGTCCACTCAGCAACACCTCAAGCCAGTTCAGGTGAACAATGTTGCCTCGGGAAAAGAAACCCTTATGAATAGAATTTCCTTTCATTTTATTTTCAAGATGGTATCCGGAAATCACCATTTGAATCCTAGATCTACTACTGATTAATTATGTGTCTTAGGGTCAAGGCATTTTGCATTTTAGGACCTTCATTTTCTTGTTTTGAAAATGGGGCCATCATACCATATGGTCTCAGAGATTCCTTAAGGGTCATTGACTCTACTCCCCACTTCCCACTGAGGTCTGTGAGCAGAAAAGGCCACCAGCAGGGCCGGCGAGGCAATGTGTATTTGCAAATACAAGTTACCTTGATTGTTATTAGTCCAAGAGTAAAAGCAGACAGAACCTGTGTTCATGGGGCCTTAGGCGGCACTTGGAATCAGCTGGGGAAGTTTAAATGCTCCTGCTAGGTCTCCACTCCCAGAAAGGCTGACCCAGTTGGTCCGGGAGGGGGTCAGACATACGTAAGCTGCCTCAGTGTTGCTGGGGCTGAAAGCCACTGGCCTAGCTGGCCCCCATAAGCTCAGTTTTTGTCAGTTTTCTCACATTTTTCTCAAATTTACCCCAAATCTTCCAAGATGGGGTTCACAGGATCACATGTCACATTGCCCCAGATCACTGGTCTGTGGCTCTGCTCATTGTGATGGAATAGGCTAGAGGAGAGGGCCCACACAGGATCCGCCCAGAGTGGCAGCAGCAGTTTAGTCTTGGCTACACTCTCTGCTTCTCTAGGTTGAGCTCATCTCACTCTCAGATCACAAGAAAGTAAAGTCTCTGTAGCCTCCCCACACTGTGACATGTAACTCTCACTGTCCAGGGTACATTCTCCTCAACCCAGCAATTTAGCACACTGCATTTCTTTGATCACTTAGGAATATTTTGAACAAATGGAAAAGTATAGACTCATTTAATAAACTGGAAAGCAGCCTCTCCCATCTCCCAGAGTGAACAACCGTCAATACTGGGTTCAGACTCCCTCTGTGGTCTTCTCCAATCTTGTGCCCTTAATTTTCTCCCAGGTGTTACCATACGCTGAAGTAGTGAGCGCTCCTCTCATCCTTGATGTCATAGCCTTTTTATATGTGCAAATGTTAGTAAACAACATAGGGTGCTGTTTTGTGTGTTTTTAAAACTATGCACAAATAGAATCACACTCAACGCATTATTCTGCAGCTTTGCTTTTTTACATTCGGCATTTTGTTTGAGATTGATCTAAATTCAGTTTATTCATTTTAACAGCTGTCTGATATTCAATTATGTAAATATCTAACCCTTTATTTTCCTGTTTTAGTACATATTATTTCTACCAATATAACATTTAGAATATTTCCAAACGCAGATATGCACATATAAACAAGCGTACTGGCCATAGATGTTTGATTACACACCCAAATGTGTGCATATTCATTTATACACAGAGCAGTTATCCATTGTCAATCATGGGTTAGATATCTATAAAGCTTTATTTATTTCTTAATTTCAAGTAAAAGTAAACATTATTAGAAGTTCTAATATCTTCTCATATTCCAGTGGGATTTCTTGCACACATTCTGCTTAGGAGGCCATTGTTCTAAGCAAATGCATTTTATGTATTTAAACATTAACCTAATGTTTCTCCAAGAATGTTTCTAACTAGAGAATTCTCTGGTCAATGCAACCCACCACTTTCCCACCAGCTTCAAGTGTCTTTTAAAAGGCTTCTGTCAATATTATAAGCCAACACTGTGTTCCCGACATTCTTGTCTCCTCATCTATACTGTCTTCCCCGCTTCTCATCAGCTTTAAAAACTATATAATCCAGTTTTTAATAATCCCATTGGTTTTTCTCCCAATAGTTATATCATGTTCCCTCCAATTAGCATGTTTCTGTATATTATGGTGATCCGAATACCGTGTGAGGTTGGTTGTTGTAATTCCTTGGATAACAGTTACAAGTAAGAGCCTGCCTGTGCTACCAAGATTCCTTGAAATTCCCCTTCCCCCACCTCACTGCATCAGAAACCACCTCTGGCTTCCCCAAATTAGGAAAGTGATTGCAAAGTCATCCCCACAATTCCACATACTAGTGCGCACTGCTCCGAGATGGCTGATTAGAAATGCCTTTGCATTTCCGTGATCTCAGCTCAGTTTTAAGGACTTGTTGATTGATTTGGTTGATTAATCATCTGAAGCACAGGAGGGAATTGATAGTCCGTGGGGTTTTTGGAGAAGGCATTTCTGAATGATAGATGATTGCAGCCATTGGCAATACAGATTGGGATTGTAGTTGAGCTCTCATGGCTTGGAAGATGGTGGGACACCCAGGGACAAGTAAGGGCTCATTAGCAGCTTCGTGTTCTCAGTTCCAATTTTAGGGAAGGAGAGCAAGCCCAGCTCAGTTGGGTGTGTGGACTGTGTATGCGCCTGCCTATTTTGGGAGGGAACTTCATTTTCTCAGCCCATTCTGCTCGCTGTTCATCTTGTGTTAGAATTGGAAGCCACATTTCCATTCCAAGTGATGCAAACTTTAAAAGAAGCTGGATAATGAGTCAACAGACTCAGGGTTCAAATTCTCGGTTTCCCACTTAACGATACAAAATTGAGCCAATGACTTTATTTCTCCTCATCGTGGCTTCTTCTTCTGAAAAATGATACTATTTTTCTCTTATCATAGTGAGGATTAAATAGGGGGAATGTCTGTAAAGTGCCTGGCACAGCATAAGAGCTTAATAAGTGGTACCCACAAGTGGCATCTTCCCTTCCTCTGTTTTATGTACTCAGTTTGTCTGAGTTCAGACCTCAGCATGACTGGGTCACACAGAGCAAACTCTGCATGGTGTCTGCCACTCAATAAGCACTCAACACATGATAGTTGCAAAAAGCATGATCTCTGAGTGGTTGTGGCAATTATTGCCGGACATTTATGTTCACCCTGGTAGTCAGTTTCATTCTTCAAGTTTATTATTATTTTTTTTTTATATATTTTATTGATTTTTTACAGAGAGGAAGGGAGAGAGATAGAGAGTTAGAAACATCGATGAGAGAGAAACATAGATCAGCTGCCTCCTGCACATCTCCTACTGGGGATGTGCCCGCAACCCAAGTACATGCCCTTGGCCGGAATCGAACCTGGGACCCTTCAGTCTGCAGGCCGACGCTCTATCCACTGAGCCAAACCAGTTTCGGCTCATTCTTCAAGTTTAAATGTGGTTGATTGGAACTCCTTGTTGTACTAGTGACGAATGACTTCTGAGGTTGTTAAGATCCTTTAGAGAAGAGAGGAATTGTTGATAACTATTAACTCCGATTTTTACAACCTAGATCTTTGCTACTCAAAGTGTGGTCTGGGGACGAAACATTGGCATCACCTGGAAGCTGGTTATACATTCAGAATCTCCAGGACCCCCAGACCTACTACTGAATCAGAATCTGTATTGTAACAAGTTCCTCTGGTAACTTGTATGTGCAATCAAGTTTGAAATGTATTTACGTAAATACTTATACTATATACGAAAACACACTTCCACTCTCTTTAGATAGATGTGTCCTCTATTTGTGCATAATGTCTCTGTCTATAGCAAGTACTATACGAAAGTGAGTGGACCAAAGATTTGATGTTACATTAAGCCACTGCTCATTGAGTAATCTGCAAGATCTTTTCAAATGATCTGAGTCACTTGAGCAAGATACTTTTGATAGTGGGTGAGTAAGCGATGGCAGTTTTGTATACACATGTTTTTATGTGGGCCATAAATGATCCAGAATTTGCTGGACCTACTGTGAGACTAAATTACCAGCATCACACCATGTGATGATAACATTATTGCAATTCAAGGCAATGTAGAAGATCATGGCAGAACTTTTATTTTTTATGAGATAAAACTTTCCTTGGGGGAAATTTCCTGAGCTCTGGAGTCATCCCACTGTTTTCCTTGATTTTTTCAAAGGTTTTCAGGGATCCTCAAACTACGGTCTGCGGGCCACATGCAAATACAAATATTGTATTTGTTCCCGTTTTATCTTTTTACTTCAAAATAAGATATGTGCAATGTGCATAGGAATTTGTTCATAGTTTTTTTTAAACTATAGTCCGGCCCTCCAACGGTCTGAGGGACAGTGAACTGGCCCCCTGTTTAAAAAGTTTGAGGACCCCTGGTTTAAATACATATGTTGTTCATGAGGACCAACAAACAGCTACAAACCTGGGAGTTATTTCTGACAGCATCTTCCTCATCATCCTTTTTGGAACATTGTTATGATATCCCAAGGTCCCCACCCACTTCTGCGCCCTTCAGTGTTTTTTACCACATATTGTTCACTTCCTCTACTACCCACACAAGGACTGAACCCCTAACCCTGACATTACCAACATCTGCTCAAATGAGCCTGATACTCCAATCAAAGAAATCAACCAGATACAGATGCTTTTGTTACTATTGTCACTTGCATCAATCAAAACGTGATTCATTTCCAGGGAAGGAACCCGTTTGGAGAGCACAGTTCTTTAAATATTAAAGACTTTCCTAGAGGTGTTCAAAGAATAAATGAAATATGAAATAATCTTTCAGGGGCCTCTTATCATTAAATTACCTATTTAATAAAAATATTCCTTGGTGTTCATTATAATTGCATATTGTCTGTTCAATATTGTCTGTTGAATAAAAATACTGAATTGTGTTAATTATATTTGGGTGAAAAGAATCATCTTGCATATTCATTGAAAGACATAAACCACCCAAATTCTGCAAATTGAACGAATGCTGAATGGAAAAACATCTCTTGTTGGTGGTTCTAGATGTGCTTTTTGTTTTTTTAGGGCGTCTCTTGTCTTTGTGTGATTCAATGTCTTCGGCAAAGAAACAATTGCTTTTCCCTCCTCCTAGAAGCATGTGAACATCAGATTAGCCTCACCTCCCTCAGCAGACGCTGGTCTAGTTCACATTTATGTACACAGGTGTTTTGGAGGAAGCCCAAGCTAGCTCTAAAAGGCAGAGCACATCTGTCCTTGTGGTGCTGAGCCAATGGCAATAAAGACATGGGCCATGTCTAGAGTGGAGGTTCTCAAACTGGGCAGGTAAAATACGTTTTTATCTGTGTGTGTATGTGTGTGTGTGTGTGTGTGTGAATATAGAATTTTAGCCCCATGCCCCCACACGTTAGATCAGCATGCATCAGAAATCACATGGAATGTTTATAAGAATATCAATCATGGAGTCCTACCCCCTGAGTTTCTGATCCAGAAGGTCTGGGAGGGCCTGAGAATGGGCATTTCTAACAATTATGCTGGTGTTGTTGATCTGTGGACAGCCCCTGAGTACTTCTGCCCTAGAAGTCCTGAATACTCTGAGATTTGAGAATGCACAGGTCTCTCATGTATGCTATGGAGCTGAGGTTGCAGCAAGTTTAAGACCACAATGCAATGCGTGCTTGTTCTGAAGCCAGCGCTGTGCTAGATTCAGCACAGAGGGTGCTGTAAAGGCTGGGCCCTGGTTATACAGAGATTAAATGAACATTCTCCCACTTCGCAGTTTCATCTTTCAGAGCTCAGTTCAAATACCATATTCCTCAGTATCACACTCCCCTGAGGAAACTTAGTTCTTCTTCAGGAAAAATCTTTCTCTCAAGGAAATTTCAATCTGGTAGGAGAGTCATGAAATGAGCAACTGTAAATTATGATACTACTTCTGTGTTTTGCTGGGCCTTATGCATAATTCAATGTTGGGCTGATTACCTAATATGAAAATGGTTGTTTTCTGTGCCTGACTTTCCTCTTAGACTGTGGCCCCTGTGGAGGGCCAACTCTGCATCATTTCATCTCTGTGTACCCAGTGCCCATAGAGAGGGGGGTCACATGATTCAACTCTATATCATTTCATGTTTGTGTGTCCAGGGCCCACAGAGAGGTGGTCACATGGTTGAGTATTTTCTAAATGTTTTCTGAGTTCACTACACCATAGCTCTTCTTCCCAAAGAGATAATAATCTTATGCTAACACGAGTGCAGCAGATGTAGAAACATTAATTATATCATTAGCTGACATTGGGATTCTTTTTCATTTGTGGGGAGAAATCCCTTGAGTAGCCACTTGGGACTTGAAGAAAAGCTCGGAGTGCCTGGACTTTGGGGAAAAAAATAAAGCAATAAAAGAAAAGGCTATGTGGTTCTGTGTGGGGAGATGAAAGAGAGGCGGCTTTGCTCCTGGGCTGGAGAGAGAAGGCATATAGAAGAAAGGGAACTAGAATGGGGAAAGTGAAGAGCAAAGGGGACTGAGAAAAAGAAGAAACCACATTTCGGGGACAGTCGGCATTTTTGTTTTATTCTGATTGGTCTGCCCTGGCATACCAACTCACAATAAAACTCACCAACTCACAAATGCCTTCTACAGTGCTTTTGCTAGTGTTTGCTTTGGGGAAATAAAGAAAGAGGTTGAGTTTTGAGTCTGCGTCAGTACAGTGAGGACTGGAGCCAGGATTCATGGAACAAGATGATCTGTGAGACAAAGTGATTCAGTTTAATTAGGAGGCTGCTCGGTCAAGAAATAGTCATTGAGCATGATTAGGTGCTGGACAATCTTCTAGAACTGGGAATACTGCAGTGAAAAAGGGAAAAATCCTTGATCCCATGGGGTTATGTGAAAGCATCCTATATAATAAAAGGCTAATATGCAAATTCAACCAGGAGTTCTACTGGGAGTTTGACCAGGAGTCAGGGCTGTCCCCTCAAACTGCCTGTGGCCCCTTCCCCCACCCAGACCCCACCATGCACAAATTCATGCACCGAGCCTCTAATTGAATATAATTGGCAAGAAAAATATAGTGGGGCAAGATGATGGTGTGATGATGGTACATGATGGTCAAGGAAAGCCTCTTTGAGGAAAAGATGTTGAAGTAGAGACCACAACTAAATAAGAAAGAGTAGCAGGCTATCTGGGGTAAGAGAACACCAAGCGTAAGGAACAAGAGAAAAAGCCCATAAAATGAGAATGCTTGGCCTGATTGGGAACAGCAAGAATGCCAGCATATCTAGACAGAGTGAGTGTAGGGAGCTGTGGGAGGAGAGGAGTCAGCCATACAGGAGGGGCCAATCACATAGGGTGTTAAATGGCCAAGAATCTGGATTCTATCCTGAGTGGGGTGGGATGTGGGATAGAAAACCAATGAAGGGTCTGGAGCAGAGAAGTGATAGGATCTGACCTGAGTTTTTAAAGGCCTTTTCTGACTGCTGTATGAAGCATAGACTGCAAGTGGCAAGGGTGGAGGGGAGAAAACCAAGTAACCTTAAAAATTAATGAAAATCTTGAGGAAGGCTCTGAACTTCCCCTGGCCATGGAATTGAAATTGAATGTAATCGAGGACCCTCTTGACATCTGGACTTAGTACTACTGATACTTCTACCATTATTAACTACCACTACTATTACTACTGCTACTATTACTACTGCCTTTGCTGCTGCTAGTACCACAGAATAATAAACATTTATGACATGGCAGAAACACTGAAAATCAATTTGCATATATACCAGGTAAATGATCTCATTTACTTCTCTCAACAAACCTACAGGGAGGAGCTATTTTTAATCCATATTTTATATCTGAGGAAGTCAAGGTCACATAACTATTAAGTTATGGCAATGGAGCTTGACCACAAGCCTTTCTGACTCCAAAGCCCCAAACTCTTTCGCACTATTTGGTAATGACAAACAATAGTGAACAATTAAGTGTTAATGCCCGTATGGGAAGAATAACCAGTTAAATAAAGGCTGTTCATTCTATAAATCATTTGTGTGAGACTACTGCATAAAATAAGATACATCAGCCCTAACAGGTTTGGCTCAGTGGATAGAGCGTCGGCCTGCAGACTCAAGGGTCCCAGGTTCGATTCTGGTCAAGGGCATGTACCTTGGTTGTGGGCACATACCCGGTAGGGAGTGTGCAGGAGGCAGCTGATCGATGTTTCTCTCTCATTGATGTTTCTAACTCTCTATCCCTCTCCCTTCTTCTCTGTAAAAATCAATAAAATATAAAAAAAAGTAAAATAAAATAGGATACATCAGCATGAGTGAAGGCAGAAGGTAAGAAACCCTGGGAGAGGAACAGAGTGGAGATGATGGAGTGGGAAGAAACAGGTGGGGTTGTGATGCCCTGGGAGGTGGACAGGTGGACAAACAGAGTGATTAAGAACATGAGCTTGGCCGGGGCTCCAGTGGCGCAATCGGTTAGCGCGCGGGTACTTATAAGAACATGAGCTCTGCAATTAAGAACTGGATCAAGGATACTGGCGTGGCTCAGTGGTTGAGCATCAACCCATGAACCAGAAAGTCATGGTTGGATTCCCCATCAGGGCACATACCTGGGTTTCGGGCTCAATCTCCATTAGGGGGTGTTTAGGAGGCAGCCAATCAATGATTCTCTCTTATTGTTGAAGTTTCTATCTTTCTCTCCTTCTCCCTTCCTCTCTGAAATCAATAACAATATATTTAATTAAAAAAAATAACTGGATCAGCATTCCAGGCCATTACTTCCACACTCAAACAACCTTGAGCAAATTCCTTGACCTCCTATATCTTGATTTTGCCATCTGTAAGTGGGGATAAAAATAGTATTATGGCCGAAACCGGTTTGGCTCAGTGGATAGAGCGTCAGCCTGCGGACTGAAAGGTCCCAGGTTCGATTCCGGTCAAGGGCATGTACCTGGGTTGCGGGCACATCCCCAGTGGGAGATGTGCAGGAGGCAGCTGATCGATGTTTCTCTCTCATCGATGTTTCTAACTCTATCTCTCTCCCTTCCTCTCTGTAAAAAATCAATAAAATATATTTTTTTAAAAAATAGTATTATGCCTACAGGGATAAAATGAGATAAAGCATGTAAAGTTCAGAAGATGCTTAGCATTAGCAAATACTCAACAAGCTTAGCCATTATTAATTTAGAGAGATGGATAAAAATGGAGAAGCATATATGATTTGCTGATCGATCAGAGGACGAGGAAAGAATGACCCCCTGGTTTCAGGGTTAAGCAGAGGAGATGTTGGTACCATTAATGAAAAAAAAATGGCCTTGGTGGAGAACCGTGCTTTTTCATTACAACATAAAAGAATTAGCTCTAGAGAGAGAGAGTGGTCCTATTTCTCTAAGAGTGAAAGAAAGAAATAGATGGGGGAATAGATATAGGAGAAAAGACGATGGTGGCTTTTTTCAGCCTTTGAGGGATAAATTGACTCATCCATGAGTGTGGGAAATGAAGCAGAAAGAGTGAGTTTTAGGGGAAAAAGAGAAGAAGAATGTTTAGCATACCTGGGATGTTAATTTGATTCTCCTCAAAAGAGAACCTGAGATAAGAAGTTGCTGCAGGTATTTTATTTGAGAGGTTAAGCTCTCAAAGTAGGGATGAAGGAATAGAGCAAGTGAGACATGAAAGAAAGGGAATCTGATAAAGGGGGTGTTATTGAGTTGATTACCACTATAGGGAGAAAGCATCCTGCTGGGACCCTCTGAGTAACTGTGTAGAAAGCACCTCAGAGTGCCCCCTCTGCTGGCCCGGAGGTCCTGGCATTTATCCACTGACTCCCATATCCCATTGGCTGAGGGTTGCTGTGCTGGCGTTAACTCCCCTGTGTTTCTAGGCAGAGCCTAGAAACTGTGAGTGAAAAATTGCATATCTTACAAAAATCCTGAAATGTGCAAGTATCTTTAGTGCCTTTTACTCTCTGAAGGTGCAAGGTTCAGAAGGTGAAAGTAAGTTGGAAAATTGGAATTTAAACCCATATCGGATGGAATCCAAAACTTAAATTCTTACCACCCACTACACTTCCAGGCTTCAGCAAAGAATCCTATTAAAGTGAAAATGGCAATGGCACGAATGGGCCAGTACTAATTACTGGTTTTGCGGAGTTATTGTTCTCCGCACCAGGACCTAAAGGTATCCATTTCTCGAGAGACTGGACAGACGGAATCTAAAAAGGAAAATGAGAGCCACAGAGAATCTGAAATTGCATATGCTTTTCTAGTTGAAATCTAATAAATGGAAATTGCATTTCTCAGCCCAATAAAAAAAATTCGTTACCTTCAGGAATACATAGCTATTAAGATTCCAGGCTTCTAGCCTGGAAGGAAGAATCCAAAAATTTCCGTCCATATTCTGTTTAGCTCAGCATTGTACCCAGTGAATTGAGGTATCTTTCTGTGTTCCTCATTCTGACAGGTCTTTCTAACACTATTTGGTCGTAAAACACCTTGTCTTGCAGGCCTGTCAATCATACCATGTTCATCTTCATAGGGTTGCACAGAAAACAGCAAAGAGAACAATGTGTTACAGATGCCATTGACATCTGAACTCATAGCCCTCAACTGTCTGCTGTAGGCCAGGCAGGTGAGGGAGAGGGTCCCAATCCATCTCTAACCTGGGACCTTCCACTGGCTGGTTGAAGCATTTAGAAATGTGCTGGGTTTTTGAGCATCCTGATAATAGAATAAAGTTCTCTCATGACCTTTGTATTCTGAAGGATGAAAAAGAAAGGGGAGAGAAGAAAATAGGGAAATTTAATGAGCATTTACTTATGCCAGCAACATCCTTATAAATGATTTCATTTAATTCCCACACGTTGGGAACAAATCCAGGAAAATTAGGGTGACTTTTTAAGGTTCAAAAACTCGTGCTCAAAGCCAAGATTTGACTTTAGGTGGCTGACTTCAAGCCCAGATGGCAAATATAGCATCTCCTGCCCCCAGGTGGGCATCACTAATCAATCAGGCTTTCTGTTCCACTGATTTCGTGATCCTTCTCCCCTCAGTGTTCCAGATAGTCACTACCAATAGAGTAGAGAATAGTAAGAGCCAATTGATATCCGCCCCACTTACCAACGATTTGCTGACAGGAGGAAGAGTCTCCCTCTTCAAGGCTGGCCATGCCCATCACAGAGGCCTACTATTCCTGTCCAGGCCCATCTGAAAGGTCATCTCAAGACAAAACAGTGGCGCCTGCATTCCCACCAGGATCCCCCATTTATAGTAACAAGGAGTGTGGCATGTAACTATCCTCCCATCACCACTAACAGCAAACACTGATGGTAACATGTTAGCGCATTTATGGTCCGTCTCTTCTCACTCCAGACATTTTGCTGTTGACTTGAACTTAATTGCGATCAGACTGCAGCTGCATTTCAACTTCTGCCTTTTTCATGTGACTTCACGACTAAAGCATTAAACAACCTCCCCTATCATATTAAGTCCCTTGTTTGCTAATTTTGATTTCTGCCCCAGATATATGAAACCAAAGAAATCAGGCACGCCCTCCCTTCTTCCATTCTTCGGCACGCTGTGGCTTGGAATGCTTTTCTAAAGGATGTGTAAGGAGTGGGCATGGCTACTCAGCTCATACAAGGAGTGGGGGAAACATGTTTTGATGTTAGAATCTGGAGGAAATCTTCTTCAGCCCTCACTTCCCCCCTCCACCCTCACGATTGATATTGATTTCTCCAGCCTCCATCGATATCAGTAAAGCCATTGTATTTGGACAGTGGCTGTGGCTGATTTATCTCGCCCCCTCAGCACCCCCATACCTGACCCTTCCTCCAGCAGTGAGTTTGGGGAAACTTCACAGGATTGCAGTGGTTGCTCTGGTACTGCAGTTCCCATGTTTGATCTCATTTTCCTTGCCTGGAGCTTGTGTTTCAGACTAGAGTAAATTATTTACCGGTGTTAGCAACCAAGTCTTGTGTTATTCAAAATTTAAACCTGAAATATCAGAGCAATCAGGACTCACCAGCTGACACTATTTATGCTTTGCAGATATAGAGGCAGATCAAAGGATGAGTCATAATTATTCCAACACATTAATTTTTCCAAGTGAGAGAGGGGGAAACACAGTTTCTTCTGGTGACTATTAACTTCAGGGAACATACAGCAACTTCGGTAAGTGTCCGAGTCTCCCCAGACCATCACAGCCTGGAGGGAGAAGGGCGAGGATAGGTGGGCGGTTAGGATCCGGGGCTGACTTTAAAATGGTCCTGGGTTCCTCCTTTTGCACTCTCAGCCAACCTCCTGTGCACATCCGTGCTGCTTGGTTCCTACTCCTGCTCATCACACTGCTGTACTTGCTTTCTGTCTCCTTTCTCTGCCACCCTCAAGTCCTGAGGGGCAGGAAATACAGAAGAGTGTGTTTACAATGAAGCAGCTACCATTTGCTTTCCTGGTAGCTCTAACATTGTCTGACTAGAAGCCTGTTCTGTCTACCTCCTGAGCATTGGGATGGAGAAAAATAAGCGACGAGGAGCCAGCAGTGTGGGTAGGTGGCTAAGAGACTCGGCTTTGAAGTGACGTACATAGATCTGGATTTGAGTCCTGGCTATGACCTTTTTTGGTGTTTGACCTTGAAAAAGTTACTTAATCTCTCTGATTCCCAATGACCTCATCTGTATAGTGGGATTACTATAAAAATCGATTGGGACCATTTGTATAAAAAATTTTATTCCTCTAAAGGATTTAGCATAGTGGCCTGCACAGCAGGGCTCAATAAATGCTAGTTATTATTACTGTTGGGAGCACCTACAAGGCTTTTATAGGCCCATAAAGTACTGTTGGTGGAAGAGACTGTGGATATTGTGTTCCCTGGAACAGCTGTTCTGTGTAAGATTAAGTCTTCCTCACTCTGACCTCAGCAAAGCCTCTTTTAGAGAATAAAGAGGGATTCTATGTAACAAGGAACAACATCTTAAAACCAGTCACTCAGTAACCCATTCTGGGGTAATATTCCTGTAGCTGCCCTTTCCCCCATTCTCATTCTCTCTCTCTCTCTCTCTCTCTCTCTCTCTCTCTCTCTCTCTCAGCATAGCAGCTTAGGCAAGTAGTCTTAGAGTGAATTGTGTCTCTGGGGCCTGAAGGCACAGGTATAAGTGCATCTCTGCCTTTAAGAATCAGAGTCATAGACCTGAAGCTCTCAGAAGACCAAACCCTGAGGCTAGCTGGGTTCCAGGCTCAGCTCAAGGGACATTGGTGCTCATTTATCAGTCTGCAGTGGTCGGCAAACTGCGGCTTGGCACATGCGGCTCTTTGGCCCCTTGAGTGTGGCTCTTCCACAAAATACCGACTTCCGCGCATGGGCCACTAAGTTTCGATCGCACTGTATGTGCACGCCCCCACGTGGTATTTTGTGGAAGAGCCACACTCAAGGGGCCAAAGAGCCACATGTGGCTCGCGAGCCTCGGTTTACCAACCACGGGTCTAAGGGGTCTGTCTCCACTCTCCTACGATGTCCTGCCTGAGAGCTTGACCATTGTGTGCGGTAAAGAGCTGTAGGAGTCTTCATTACATGAAGATCTGGCGGCATCACAGCTGCTGGCTTAAGCTGTCCCCTCATTGACTGTGCCTTAAGTATATCCAGACAAGTAGCGGGGTGAGCCACTAAATGAGCCACAGCTGAGAGTCCCCTCAGAAGCCATGAAATTACTCTAAGTTGGCCGCCTTCCACTCCCTCATATATTGTATATACATCAGAAATAAGGCAGCCCTTTTGGTTCCCTATCTGTAGAATGAACAGAGTGTCTTCACTCCTTTCTGCTTAGGGGAGCCAGGAGGATAGCTATCTCCTTTGAGGTCCTTCCTGTGGCATAATGACCAACAGTACAGGGGTTGGGTCAGGTCTCATGGTCTGGAACTCAGGCTCTGTCATTTGTTGGTTGTGTAATTTGGGGCACATAAGGTCACCTTTCTGCGCCTTCAATAAAATGAGAATTAGAACAGGGGCTGTATCATGGGTGCTTAGTGTCATGCCTGGCAAATGGTAAAAACTGAACAAAGTAACTTGCCATTGTGTTATTATCGTATGCAACTATTTCTATGTTATTATATGCAACTGTCATTATTATTGTGAACATCGTTACTACATTACCCAGTTCGGAGGCAGATGGATCTGATATGTAGAAAATAATATTGAAATTTGCAACAAATCCAGAAAGTTCTCAGAAGTAAGAAAGGGCATGGAAAGAGAGAAAGAGAGGAAGGAAAATAACAATAAAAGAATAACGGGGAAAGACAAATTTTCAGCACTTGAAACCATTTCTAGCTAGTACATAGTAATTTCTCCTCCCTCCATTTATTTATTATTTCTATATTCATATATATATATATATATATATATATATATCTACACTAATAAAAGAGAAACATGGTAATTGGCGTACGACCGCTACCCTTCCCATTGGCTAATCAGCGTATCCTTATGCAAATTAACTGTCAGCCAAGATGGCGGCCGGCAGCCAGGCAGCTGGAAGCTAACAGGAGGCTTGTTTGCTCCATTGACCGCAGACTCCAACGTTCCCCGCCTCACTAGCCGGCCTCTGAGCTTCAGTTGGAAACATAGTAACATTTATAGAAAATAAACAAAACTCCAGAAACCTCCTGTCAGTCAGCCGGGATCTCAGAGCTGGAGTCGCAACATTGTTTCGAATACAGAAAACAAAGGCCAGAAACCTGCTTTCAGCCGAGCCTCAGAGAGAAAGCCGGCTCTCAGCTCCAGTGACAGCCATAGAAGATAAATAAATGCCAGAATAAAAAAAAAATAAAAAAAAGAGAGGTTTGGAGCTCCAGTCGCCCGCCAGCCTGAAAACGGCCCTCAGCCCCTCACCCAGACTGGCCAGGCACCCCAGTGGGGACCCCCACCCTGAAGCAACAAGATGGCGGCTAATTTGCATACTGAAGGCAGGCGGCAGCAGGCAAGGCTGTCTGCGGTCTGGGACCCGGATCTGTGACCCTGCCGGGCAGGATCAGCGGAGCCTCGAGGTCTCCCTGCACTGGGATCAGCGTGACAGGGGGCAGCGCCCAAACCCCCTGATTGCCCTGCGGCTCTGTTTGTGAC
This sequence comes from Myotis yumanensis, assembly GCF_028538775.1. NCBI lineage: Eukaryota > Metazoa > Chordata > Mammalia > Chiroptera > Vespertilionidae > Myotis > Myotis yumanensis. Next base: position 91,429,145 of record NW_027223755.1, read on the forward strand.
AGGGAGCGGGGCCACAACCCCCTGATCGGCCCTGCTCTGTGGGTTATAGAGGGCGGCGCCCCAATCCCCCCCACGGGCCCTGCTCTGTGTGAGACGGGGTAGAGCCATACCTCCCCATCGGCCCTGCCCTGAGTGTGACAGGGTGTGGCGCCTCAACTACCCACCCCCCCACAGGCCCTGCTCTGTATGTGACAGGGGGTGGTGCCCCAGCTCCCCTATTGGCCCTACTCTGTGCGTGACAGGGGGAGCTCCTCAACCCCCTGATTGGCCCTGCTCTGTGTGTGACAGGGGGCAGCCCCCCAACCCCTTGATCGGCCCTGCTCTGTGCATGGCAGGGGGTGGCGCCGCAACTTCCCTATCGACCCTGCCTTGAGTGTGACAGAGGGCGGTGCCCCAACCCCCCAATCGGCCCTACCCTGAGCTTGACTAGGGGTGGCTTCGCAACCTCCCCATGCGCCCTGCTCTGTGCATGACAGGGGGCGGCACCCCAACTCCCCAATCAGCCCTGCTCTGAGCCCGACCAGGGGCTGCACCTAGGGATTGGGCCTGCCCTCTGCCACCCAGGAGCAGGCCTAAGCCAGCAGGTTGTTATCTCCTGAGGGGTCCCAGACTGCGAGAGGGCACAGGCAGGGCTGAGGGACCCCCTCTACCCCCGAGTGCACAAATTTTTGAATTCTTAAATGGTGACCCAATTCAGACCTATTGGCTAAGTCTCCAATTCCATCACTCCCCTCCTTGGTTATCCATCCACAAATGCAGTAACTTCTCTGTGATTCACATGGAGTGAGTGTCTTAGGTGATATCATTAAAAGTATAATAACTCAGGATTTTCCTATGAATGGAAAAGTGCATATTGGTAATGGAATTGTCATTCGTCTCTGCCAATAGTAATGTTTTGAAAGCCATGACTATGAGTGACCCTAAGGCTGTGCCAGAGCAGGGCATGGTCCCCAATGCCCTGGACTCATTTTATAAGCTGAGTTTGCCTTTGTTTTATGACACCAATGATTCATTTCGCCCAAATTATCCTTTCTCTCATTGTTGATTTACTGTGTTTTGCTGAACACTTTCCTATGGATTAATATTGATGGTGAGAATCCTTGAGAGCCCAGCCAATATAGCAAAAGCTTCCCAAGGTGTATACTGATGCTCTTCCCCTGTTGATCTAATTAAAGATCATAATGCCTAATCTAATTAGTTCTGTTGGTTCTGTCAGGATAATTATTGCACTTTTAGACATGTAATCACCGCAGCTAAACTGCTCTGTGGTAACAAATTGTGATTCTGAAGGGACTGACTTTCAGGGTACAAATATGTGAATCAACTAGGGCTTTATAGAATTTTTCCTTTTTAAAGCAATTGGTGCTTGCTTTCTTCTAAGACTTTCTCTATCAAGCACTGATTTGTGGAACATGCTTTAAATTCTTGATGTAATTGTTCAGAATATGGGGTATAGAGGCTGGTGACAATACTTTAGTTAGGATGATGATGAGCACTTTCTTTTATTGGACGAGAGAGAAAAAGGAAAAACGGGAAAATGTAAAGGTATATGAGAAAGCAAAAGTATATAAGATCTAGATCCCATGTCAAAAGATTAACGTTGGGAAGAGAGGAATGAGATCAGTAGAACTGTTGGGAGGTTTGGAGATTCAGTGAGAGCAAGATTCTCATTGGAAGTTCTAGTTTCTCAATGAAGCCTGAAGTCAAGTCATTATGTGAGAGGAGGGAGGATTAAGGGCAATGGTAACAATAACAACAACAAGAATAATATTGGCAACAACAGTAGCCAACATTCATTGAGCGCTTCCCATATACCAAGTAATATTTTAATCATTTCGCATTTATTAACTCTTAATCTTCCCAACAACCTTACAAAGTTGGATTGGATCTTGCAGAGCAGAAAAGCCAACTCTGTAGAGAAACATCATAGAATGTAAAATCAGCATCCTGGTTTTATTTTCTATCTAATGTTTTTAGCAACTTGAAGAAGGCAGATGGCTTATTGCATGTTTGGTTGGATTTTGCTAGACAAATATGGTGGGAAGAGAAAAGAAATTAAAGATATTGAGTGTGTTGGCATTTGGAAGCAGGTAATTGCAAGTGAAGAACCATGAAATAAAAATAAGAATGGGAGTGAAAGGATATAAAAAGAACTAATACAACTGAACACCAGGAAGACAAACAAACCAATTTTAAAAACGGGCAAAATACCTGGCTAGACACTTCTCCAAAGATGACATACAGATGGCCAATAGATTTAAGAAAATGCCCCACATCACTAATCATCAGAGAGATGCAAATTAAAACCACAATGAGGTATGCCTCACACCTCTCAGAATGGTTATCATTAATAAATCGATCCAGAGATCGGCTACTAACCCGGACACAACGGCTCTCAAGCAGCACGACTACATGAACTCAGAGGAGACCTGCTTCCCTCCACGGAGAGCAGATTCAAGCAACAGCGGCCTCCTGATCACCACACGCTTTGTCTGGGGAACAGTTACTGTGTGTGAAGCCTCCCTCCACCAGCCAGAAGAGCCACCACAGCTGTGAACAGCACCCACCAGAGGCCCTGCTATCAACGGAGGAGCCGCTGCTACCACAACCGCCCAAGGAGCAACCACAGCCCGAGGAGCCACTGCCACCCAGGGAGCAGCCACTGAATGACTCAACAACTAGATATATCAGTGGGATCAAACATGGGTAGACAAAGAAACCCCCAAAGGAAAGAAAAGGAGGACTCGCCAGAAAAGCAGCTAAGTGAGACAGAGGCATGCAACATGACAGAAAAAGAATTCAGAATAAGGGTCCTAGAGTACATGCACCGGACGGAGGAAAAAATCAATACCATATGCAAGAAGCTAGAGGAAACAGATGAAAAAAATCAACAACTTAAGTAAGTCCCAAGAAGAAATGAAGAGCGACATAGCTGCAATAAAAAACACCATTGAAAGTATCAACAGTAGACTAGGAGAAGCGGAGGACCGAATTAGTGAATTAGAAGACAAAGAAGCAAAACACACTCAAATTGTACTGCAATTGGAGAAAAAAATTAAAAGACAGGAGGAGAGCCTAAGGGAGCTTTGGGACAACATGAAATGAAACAACATACGAATAATAGGGGTGCCAGAACAACAGAAAGATGAACATGGATTAGAAAACCTATTCAAAGAAATAATATCAGAAAACTTCCCTGAGGTGGGGAAGAAAAAAGTCACACAAGCCCAGAGAGTCCCAAACAAGGTGAACCCGAAAAGACCCACACCAAGACACATCATAATTACCATGGCAAATGTTCAGGATAAAGAGAGAATCTTACAGGCTGCAAGAGAGAGACGGAAAGTAACATACAAGGGAGCTCCCATTAGATTATCAAATGATTTCTCAACAGAAACACATCAGGCCAGAAAAGAATGGACGGAAATCTACAAAGTAATGCAAAGCAAAGGACTGAATCCAAGAATACTCTACCCAGCAAGGCTATCATTCAAAATTGAAGGGGAAATAAGAAGCTTCACAGACAAAAAAAGGCTAAGGGAGTTTATCACCACCAAGCCAGCCAGGCAAGAAATGCTAAAGGGACTGGTGTAAAAAGAAGAAATATCAAGCTCAGAAAGAAAAAAGCCACACACAAAAAAAGAAATGGCTACAAACAAGTACCTTTCAATAATAACTTTAAATGTAAATGGACTAAATGCTCCAACCAAAAGACATCGAGTGGCTGAATGGATAAAAAAACATGACCCATACTTCTGCTGTCTACAAGAGACCCACCTCATTAGAAGGGACTCACACAGACTGAAAGTGAAGGGATGGAAAAATATCTTTCACGCAAATGGAAAGGAAAAGAAGGCTGGGGTAGCAATACTTATATCGGACAAAATACATCTCAAAGTGAAGGCCATAACAAAAGATAAGGAAGGCCACTTCATAATAGTAAAGGGATCAATACAACAAGAAGATATAACCCTGATAAACATATATGCACCCAATGCAGGAGCACCCAAATTCATAAAAAAACTCTTGGAAGATATCAAAGGAGAGATCGACAACAATACAATCATAGTAGGGGACTTTAATACACCACTGACATCACTGGATAAATCCGCTAGACAAACAATCAGCAAAGAAACAGCAATCCTAAATGACTCACTAGATCAGATGGACTTAATTGACATCTTCAGAACACTTCACCTCAAAGCCACGGAATATACATTCCTCTCAGGTGCTCATGGGACATATTCAAAAATAGACCACATATTGGGTCACAATCAAAGTCTCCACAAATTCAAGAAGATTGAAATCATAAAAAGCTTCTTCTCAGACCACGATGGCATAATGTTAGAAATAAACTACAATAAAAACAACCCAAAATACTCAAACACTTGGAAGCTGAATAGCATGTTATTAAATATTGATTGGGTTACCGATGACATCAAAGAAGAAATTAAAAACATCCTGGACACTAATGACAATGAAAACACAACAATCCAAAACCTATGGGACACAATGAAAGCAGTCCTGAGAGGGAAGTTTATAGCTCTACAGGCCTATCTCAAAAAAACAAGAAAAAATGGCAGTAAATCATCTAACTCTTCAACTCAAAGAATTAGAAAGAGAGCAACAAGAAAACCCCAGAGTGAGCAGAAGGAAGGAGATAATAAAGATTAGAGCAGAAATAAATGACATAGAGACCAAAAAAAAATACAGAAAATCAATGAAACCAAGAGCTGGTTCTTTGAAAGGATAAACAAGATTGACAAACCTCTAGCCAGGCTCACCAAGAAGCAAAGAGAGAGGTCCCAAATAAACCAAATCAGAAACGATAGAGGTGAAATAACAACAGACCCCACAGAAATACAAATGATTGTTAAACAATACTACGGGCAACTCTACTCCAACAAACTAGACAACCTGGAGGAAATGGACAAATTCCTAGAAAAATACAACATTCCAAAACTCAATCAGGAAGAATCAAAAAATCTCAATAGGCCAATAACTATGGAAGAAATTGAAGCAGTCATCAAAAAGCTCCCAGCAAACAAAAGCCCAGGACCAGATGGCTTCTCAGGGGAGTTTTACCAAACTTTCAAGGAAGAACTAAAACCTATCCTCCTCAGACTACTACAAAAAATTCAAGAGGAAGGAACACTTCCAAGCTCATTCTATGAAGCCAGCATCACCCTAATACCAAAACCAGGTAAAGACAACACAATGAAAGAGAATTACAGGCCAATATCCCTCATGAACATAGTTGCCAAAATCCTCAACAAAATCTTAGCAAATTGGATCCAACAGTACATCAGAAGGATCATACACCATGACCAAGTAGGATTTATCCCAGGGATGCAAGGATGGTACAACATCCGTAAATCAATAAACGTAATACATCACATAAACAAATTGGAAGAAAAAAAACCACATGGTCATATCAATTGATGCAGAGAAAGCATTCGACAAAATCCAACACCCATTTTTGATAAAAACTCTCAGCAAGGTGGGAATAGAAGGATCATACCTCAACATAATAAAAGCCATATATTACAGGCCCACAGCCAACATCATACTCAATGGACAAAAACTAACACCATTTCCCCTAAGAACAAGAACAAGACAGGGATGCCCACTCTCACCACTCCTGTTCAACATAGTCCCGGAAGTATTAGCCATTGCAATTAGACAAGAAGAAGAAATAAAAGGCATCCAAATTGGAAAAGAGAAAGTAAAACTGTCCTTTTTTGCAGATGACATGATATTATACATACAAAACCCTAGAGACTCCATCAAAAAACTACTAGACTTAATACATGAATTTGGCAATGTAGCAGGATACAAAATTAACCCCAAGAAATCTGAGGCATTTCTATACACCAATAGTGAACTTTCAGAAAGAGAGATTATAAAAACAATCCCATTTACCATCGCACCAAAAAAATTAATATACCTAGGAATAAACTTAACTAAAGAGGTAAAAGACCTCTACTCAGAAAACTACAGGATGTTGAAAAAAGAGATAGAGGAAGACATAAAGAGATGGAAGAACATACCATGTTCTTGGATTGGTAGAATCAACGTCATTAAAATGTCCATACTACCCAAAGCAATCTATAAATTCAACGCACTTCCCATTAAAATACCAATGGCCTACTTCAAAGATCTAGAACGAACTCTCCAAAAATTCATCTGGAATAAAAAAAAGACCCCGAATAGCTGCAGCGATCCTGAGAAAGAACAAAGCAGGTGGGATCTCAATGCCAGATATCAAGCTGTATTACAAAGCCACTGTTCTCAAAACTGTCTGGTACTGGCACAAGAACAGACATATAGATCAGTGGAATAGAATAGAGACCCCAGAAATTGGCCCGAACCAATATGCTCAATCAATATTTGACAAAGGAGGAAAGAACATACAATGGAGCCAAGATAGTCTCTTCAATAAATGGTGTTGGGAAAATTGGACAGATATATGCAAGAAAATGAAACTAGACCACCAACTTACACCATACACAAGAATAAACTCAAAATGGATAAAGAACTTAAATGTACGACAGGAAACCATAAAAATTCTAGAAGAATACAAAGGCAACAAAATCTCAGACATATGCAGAAGCAATTTCTTCACTGATACAGCTCCTAGGGCAGTTGAAACTAAAGAGAAAATGAACAAATGGGACTACATCAAAATAAAAAGCTTCTGCACAGCAAAAGAAACCATCAACAAAACAACAAGAAAACCCACTGCGTGGGAAAACATATTTGCCAACGTCATATCTGATAAGGGCCTAATCTCCAAAATTTATAGGGAACTCATACAACTTAACAAAAAGAAGATAAACAATCCAATCAAAAAATGGGCAAAGGATCTAAATAGACACCTTTCAAAAGAGGACATCCAGAAAGCCAAGAGACATATGAAAACATGCTCAAAGTCACTAATCATACGAGAGATGCAAATCAAAACAACAATGAGGTACCATCTCACACCTGTCAGACTGGCTATCATCAACAAATCAACAAACGACAAGTGCTGGAGAGGATGTGGAGAAAAAGGAACACTTGTGCACTGCTGGTGGGAATGCAGACTGGTGCAACCACTATGGAAGACAGTATGGAGTTTCCTCAAAAAGCTGGAAATGGAACTCCCATTTGACCCTGTGATCCCACTTCTAGGAATATATCCCAAGAAACCAGAAACACCAATCAGAAAGGATATATGCACCCATATGTTCATAGCAGCACAATTCATCATAGCTAAGATCTGGAAACAGCCTAAGTGCCCATCAGTAGATGAATGGATTAGAAAACGGTGGTACATCTACACGATGGAATACTATGCTGCTGTAAAAAAGAAGGAACTCTTACCATTTGCAACAGCATGGATGGAACTGGAGAGCATTATGCTAAGTGAAATAAGCCAGTCAATGAAGGAAAAATACCACATGATCTCACTCATTCATGGATAATAAAGACCATTACAAACTTTTGAACAATAATAGATACAGAGGCAGAGCTGCCTCAAACTGATTGTCAAACTGCAGTGGGAAGGCCAGAGAGGGTTGGGGGGCAGAAGGGAGGGGAGTAAGAGATCAACCGAAGGACTTGTATGCATGCATATAAGCATAACTAATGGACATAAGACACTGGGGGGTAAGGGAGGGCAGGGGATTGTCAAGGGCGGGGGGGGGGGGGAGGACACATATGTAATACCGTTTGTAATACTTATTATAATATTTTTTTAAAAGAATAAAAAAAAAAGAAATAAAAGTAAGATTAATAATTTAAAAAATAAATAAATAAATAAATCAACAAGCAACAAGTACTGACCAGGATGTGGAGAAAAGGGAACCCTCATGCACTGCTGGTGGGAATGCAACCTGGTGCAGCCACTGTGGAAAACAGTATGGGGCTTCCTCTAACATTAAAAATGGAATTGCCTTTTGACTCAGCGATCCCACTTCTGAAAATACAAAACACCAATAAGAAATAATATATGCACCCCAATGTTCAGAGTAGCATTATTTACAATAGTCAAGATCTGGAAGCAGCTCAAGTGCCTATCAGTAGATGAATGGATAAGAAGTTGTGGTACTTTTACACAAGGAAATACTACGTGCCTGTAAAAAAGAAGGAACTCTTACCTTTTGCAACAGCATGGATGGACCTGGAGATGATGCTAAGTGAAACAAGCCAGTCAGAGAAAGACAAATACCATATGATCTCACTTATATGAGGGATCTAATGAACAAAATAAACTGCCAAACAAAATAGAACCAGAGGCATGGATACATGGAACAAACTGACAGCTGTCAAAGGGGAGGAGAGTGAGGGGGACTGGATGAAAGGTGAAAAGATTAGCCAAAGAACATATATGCATAACCCATAGACATAGACAACAGTGAAATGATGGTCAGAGGGAAGAGGGTAGGGTCTGAGTGGACATGGGCAAACGGGGAGGGGGGTGAGGGGGGATGGGACATCTGCAATAGTGTTGACAATGCAAAGTTGTTGTTGTTTTTTTAAAGAAGATAAGGCTAAAGAATATGGAGAAAGTGGTGGTGTTCATAGCTGGAAAAATAGGAGTTTTTAGCCACAAGCAGGAAGCTGGCATTCGTGATGTTTGTAGATGGGGCAGTGCTCAGCGATGAGTTCTAAGGTATGACCCTCAGGTGGTAGCTGAGGTGCAGAGAAGGTGAAATTATAGACATGATCATGTCTGTGTTTGAAAAGATGAGCAGCATGGAAGGGGGTAAGCCTGGAAGCAGGGAGACAATTGGAAAAGAGTTTGAGCCATCAAGGAGAGAGATCACACAGCTTGGCCAGGATGGTGGCAGTGAGGACACAGGTAAGGAAGCAGTGGAGTTGCGGAGACATTTAGCAGGTAGGATGGTGAATGAACTCAGCGGGTTTGACTGTGTGGGGGTCAGGGAAAGGGATGCAACAAAGTGATGGCCCGCTTCTAAGTCCAGGTCCTGGTCTAGGCAGCTGGGTGAATGTTCATTTGGTTCAATCACACACACACACAAAGGACTGGGAAGGACAGAAACAGTGAATTGAGAGTAGGAGAGCCTTTACAAGTCAGAGAAACAGAAGTATCACATGATCTCACTTATATGTGGAATCGAATAAAATAAACTGACAAACAAAATAGATCCAGAGACATGGAAGCATGGAGCAGACTGAGGAATCTCAGAGGGAAGCGGGGAGGATGGTGGTGGGAAGAGATTAACCAAAAAACATATATGGCCGAAAGCGGTTTGGCTCAGTGGATAGAGCGTCGGCCTGTGGACTGAAAGGTCCCAGGTTCGATTCCAGTCAAGGGCATGTACCTGGGTTGCGGGCACATCCCCAGTAGGAGATGTGCAGGAGGCAGCTGATCGATGTTTCTCTCTCATCGATGTTTCTAACTCTCTATCTCTCTCCCTTTCTCTCTGTAAAAAATGAATAAAATATATTTTTTTAAAAAACGTATATGTATATATGCATTTATATGGACACAGACAATAGTGCGTTGAGGCCTGGGGAGGGGCAGGAATGGGGTGAAGGAGGTCAATGGGGGGAATAAGGGAGATATCTGTAATACTTTCAATAATAAAGATAAAATTTTTTTAAAGGTTTAAGATAAACCAAGGTTTCTCTGTGATATACAGACAGGATCCTTAGACACTGCTTTCATTTTTTTATTTTTCAATTACAGTTGGCATTCAATATTATATTAGTTTCAGGTGTACACCATGGTGATTAGGCATTTATGTAACTTACAAAGTGATCTCCCGATAAGTCTAGTACCCACCTGACACCGCACATAGTTATTACAATATCATTAACTATAGTCCCTGTGCGGTACTAGGATGTTGCTTTCAGTGTTTGACCTCCTGGAAGGAGAGTTTTACATTTGACAAGGATGCTAATGGACTCAAATAAGGTCTGTGGGAGGGAAGAGTGTTGAAAGTGGAGAAATGAACACAAAAGTTAGGGAAGGTGTTATAAGGACTGAGATAAGACCTCACTAGGACTAGAAAAAAACTGAAGTGGTGCTCCCTGGCCAGGCTGGGTAGCATGCTGAGCCACATTATAAGTAACAGCAGGTAAGAAGTACATCCACCCTTAATGTTCCTCATAGTTTTTGTCATTGGCATTGTCTCTGTTGCATATCCTCAGTTTGAATCACCTTGGAATAAGAAAACCCTTGAAATGTTCTCCATCTCCTTACAGCAGCATGAAGGATCTCATTGGGTTGCCACTAAGAAAGCCCCACTCACAAGAGATTAAACAAAACATAGGAATTCCATGGATGGCTGGTGGTGAGAGGCTTGCATGGAATCTAAAGAAAAGGTTAAGAAAAGTAGATTTTAAGAAGGGTCAGGGTGGGGACCAGGACAGCTCTCCCCTCTCAGCAGCGGTGGTATGCATTTTTCACCTGTAGTTCTCTACCCATTTTTGGTACTTATTCATTCACTCAGCAAGTATTCGTTGAGCATCTATTATGGGCCAGGCTCCATGCCAAGTACTGGGGATACAAAAGTGAGCAAAAGTAAAAATGACCTCACCCGTCGGAGCCTGGAGTCTGCTGGGAGATGTGGCCATTGCCCAAACAGTCACACGTACTGATGTATAATTGCAACTGTGGCTAGTGTTAGGACAGAATGGCACAGCAGGCAATGACAACTTGCGGTGGACAAATTTGATCCCATCAGGGAGGTGAGGGAAGGTTTGCTTGAGAAAGTAACAATGGAAATTATATTAGAAAGATGAGGAGGAGAGTAGAGGCTTGGGTGTTTCAGGCAGAGGGAACAGCCTGTGCAAAGGCCCTCTAGCAAGAGGGTACATGGTGGGCTCAAGGGTCAATGAAGGCCGACATGGCTGTAGTACTAGACAGAAGGTGAGATGGCATGAGCATGAGGCCCTGTAGGTCCATGATGGGTAAGGCCAGACTAACCACGTCCTTATTCCAAAAGCCACAGTGAAGCACGGATGTGGTTGAAGCAGGAGCCAACCTTGGTTCAATCCTCTAACAGGTGGTGGGGTCACATGTCAGGAACAAATGAACTGGACAGATTCCCCCAGATTGCTTTTACTTCAATTCTCATGGTGCCATCACTTCCCATGGTATGAAAATCCAAAGACTACCACTGTCCCCTAAATGATCCCAACATCCTTTTAAAAAGGCAGCATCTGGGGAATGAGAAGGGCAAGGGATTTTGGGAAAGACACGTGGCCAGACCATTTGTGTGCCTGGGGGCACGTGGCTTCCACTGTACTTCCTCCTCTGTAAAATGAGCAGTCATGACAGCAGCCACTGTGTCCTAGGCTGGCACTCCACAGACGCATTTTAACGTCACTTTAACCCCACAGGCTAGAAATCTCCTCCGCTTTATAAATGTAAAAATGAAGGTTGAGTATACTTTAAGCCAGGAATAACTTCAACGTCTATATACCCTTCATCGTTTTCCTCCCCAAATGTCATAATCCTCTACATCAATTGAGTAATTATTATCATTATCATTCTGAACAGAAATAATAGCAGTGTTCAATTAGTAATACAATTACTACTGATAGCTAAGACGTATAGTAAAGCATGTGCCAGGATCTAAGCACTCCCATATAATCATTCATTTAACCCTCCTAACAACCTATGAGATAAAGTAGTATTACTTGACCAGGTTATGTAAGTAGTAGAGCCATTACTTAAACCCCAGTGGGCTGGTCTCAGAATCCAGGCAGTTAAATATCATGCTGTTCACATTCTCCCTCTCCTCTCCTCTCCTCTCCTCTCCTCTCCTCTCCTCTCCTCTCCTCCCCTCCCCTCCCCTCCCCTCTCCTCCCCTCCCCTCCCCTCCCCTCCCCTCTCCTCTCCTTTCCTCTCCTCTCCTCTCCTTACACACACACCAAAGGGGAGAGAAATCACTATGTCTATTATTGGTAAATTCTTATCTCAATATATTTTTTAAGTGAAACAACTGTATGGTGTTTTTGCTATTATTATTGTCTCCATTTTATTAAATAAGAAACTGAGTCTCAGAAAGATGGGTTCCTGATTCAAGATAATAGATTATAAATAAAGGAATCAAGATTCAAATCCAGGCCTGTTTGACCCCAAAGCTCTATGGATATTAGGACATGAAAATAATTTCCCATCATCCTCTTCCCACTGGTTCCATCTCAGCCTTTCTTGAATGAACGTTGGGACCCTTGTGGGGGGAAAAAGACAAAAACAAACAAATAATAATAACCATATGTTAAAAATTATCTATTGGCCCTTAAGTCATGCCAGCTCCCACTCCATGACACTCATACACCAGCTGTGTCCCCATTTTCAAAAAGAGGTCACAGCATGAAATTGATCTGCAGTATTCTCTGCATTAGTTATCATCCCTGGCGTGGAAATGAGTTATTTAGATTGTTAGTAGCTAACAGTCCCCATAAATTGCAAGAGGAGGTTCAGCAGGTGACAGGTGGCAGGTGACACTATTTTGCTCTCTGCCATACTGTATCTGTCTCTCTCTCTCTCTGTGTGGCTGCTGGAACCCTTCCCAGCAGCTCCCTGTACCAGGCAGCCATGAATTATACACGCGCTTTCTAAAGTTTGATGAAAGTTCTCCCACCTATTACATTTCCAGATTCCCAAATCTAACATAAATCTAATCCAAACACGCTTAGGAAAATATTGTGCCACTTGTTCTGCTATGATCGTGCCTTTGCCTTTATTGTACCATGTATTCAAAGTGCTGGGAGCTTCTGCTTGCTGGATATTCTCCTGGGGATTACAAACCAGTCAAATGAGTCTGCAACATGGCTTGGAGATGTTCAAAACCCAGAAAACACAGGCTCCATCATTTCACCCCATCACGTGGGAGGGAAGCTGCCACTGCCCCAGAATAACTAGCAGAAAAAGACGGGACCTACCACCAAGAAGCCAAACTTCCAAATAGAAATCCCACAGCAGAGAAAGTTTGAGTCATTCCTACATCCAAGAAAGCTGGGGCCACTTCCCAAACCTTTCACTGGTTTGCTATAGCCTGTGGGTAAAGAGACAAACTTTTGGGGAAAGCATCCCAGGCTCTTTATGATTCAGCTTTTTTCTATCTGTGCAGCTTGCTCTGGCACCAACACACTCTCTTCTCCAGCCATTTCAAACCACAGCAGATCCGTGGCATGTTCATATTGTTATCAACTATTTATGAATGACCCTGAGGTCCTTGTATTGATTAGGATTTTTTTTAGTTGTAAGTAAAAGAACCATAACTCAAACTGACTTAAGCAAGAGGATGAAATTGTTAGAAAGTGCAGGGATATTGGAAGGAGGCTTCGGGTGTGGCTGGATCCAGGGGTTCAAATGATATCACCAGGACTCTGCTTCAGTTATCTCTCATCTCTGTGCTCATCTGTGTTGTTGTCATTGTGTTATTTTTTAAATTTATCTTTATTATTGAAATTATTACAGATGTCCCCCTTTCCCCCCCCTTCCACTGACCTCCTCCACCTGGCTCCTAGACCGCCCCCGCCCCCCAGGCCTTCACTGCACTAGTGTCTGTACTCATTTTAGATAAGCTATCTTCCTAAGTTGACAAGAAGTCCCCCTGGGAGTGCTTGCCTCATACTCTATCACTTTAACCAAGACCATGCCTAATAAAAAAAAATAGTAGAAAAGCTTCAAATATTTACTAAAAGCTTGAGTCAAGAAAAAATCGGAATATGTCACATGAATAACCTAGTTGAGAGTATTTCTAGAAAAGTCCGATGATCTGGCAACAATGGTCCTTCATTGGCAAACGGTAACCATGGCCTGGCCCCTTAGAGGCGCTCTATTGAGACAGGGCATACACTCCCGAGTTTATGACCATCTCTCCCCGACCCTGTTGTCTCCCAAACTCTAGAACCAGGCATTAGTTGTCATTTCTTGCCATGCTTTCATCATTGTTTTTGTTTTAGAAGGGAAGTGTTTCTTTATATCCACATCTTTTAAAAAAGTGTGTTAATTAGTGAACATGGAGAGAGTCCTATGATTCTTCTTACACCTGCTCCACTGTAGTTATGTACATTGGCTTCTGAGGGCACAGAAGTGTGAGCCACCATGGGAGAGTAATCCAACTTTGATGATGTGGTGGGCGGGAGAGCTAGTGGTGCTTGCAGAACCAGGGTCAGGGGTGGACAAAGCAATGCAGATAGAATAAAGGCATGTATTCACCCACAAGTTGAATATCCTACCTCCCAAAACTGAATCCCCCACCCAACATTTGGTCCAAAGCTAAATTGGCAGCTCTTGGTGAGTGTCCAAGGGCACATATGTAGGAAATGCATTTCTCATCTCTCAAGTTGGCCATCCTCTTGGGATGGAGAGAAAGTGATCTCCAACTATTTTAAGAAAGCAATGCCTCATTTGCTGAGTGCTTTCAACAAGAGAGCTTCCTTTATGGGATCAGAATGACTCATTGGGTGCTTTTTGCCTGGGACCAGCAAAAATAATATATCTTTATATCTTTTGTATAAACTCTGGCAACCTAAACAAGGACTCAGGTTCACAATGGGAACCACAAAATGCAAATTTAGTACTATTGGTTGTTTCCTTGGATTCCTCCATTATCCAGGATCTTGACTGGCCCTTTATTTGGTATAGAGGCCACTGTTGTTAACCCTTTTGAACATTCAGAAGGAAGAGTATTATTCCTCCACTTCCGAGGTGAAGGAAGCTGATTCTGGAAAGGTTGGATGGCATGCCTGAATGTGCCTGGGCAGGTGTGAGCAGAGTAACTTCACCAGCTTTCTACTAAACTCCTGGAAAGGGGAAACCAAGGGACTTCTGCTCTGACAAAGCTCCATGCTGGAACCCCTCCCTTCAGTATTTAACTATAATTAGCGAGAACCATCCATATGGCGACAGTTCTCGGGCCAGATGGGTGGTTGTCAGGCGGCACATGATCTTTGCTTCACTTTGAAGGAGACATGAGTAATTCTGGGGATATTAATCCAACCAGGGCTATATTTATCTCCATTTCTTGGGTTGGAAGTACATCTCTATTTCTTCTCTAGGCACCAGTGGGTACAGGGCACAAGCACCAAGATAGTCCTGTCCAGTGTCCAAGGAGGTAGGATGCCTCCACTCTGTGGTTCCTACTTGATTCCACAGATTCACCCTCTAGTGACCTCGGCCACCCTCAGAGGAGCACCGGAACCTTGCGGGATGTCCAAGCCGTGGAGTTTGACAGATGAGAAGACTGGGGCTCAGTGAGGGTGTGTGGTTGGTCCAAAGCAAATTAAAGATGGTGCTGAAGTGACATTCACAGGGCTTCTTTTGGGTTTTATGTGAGAGTGACATCCCATTTTGCATCTGCTGAGAAAAACATAAAAAATTAAAGGATGACTCTATTCTTATTCTCAAAATATGAAAAATTATATGGTTACCCTATGAGTGGAAGTAGAAAAGCTGTCAGAATTCAAGGTAGTTCTAGAGACAACCTATGCCATCCATCTCTCTCTTAGTCCACAAACGTTCTCCCTGACAATGGCTCTGCCTCTCATTTCTCAACTCCATTACCCCTCCCTCTTATTTAAGTGGTCCTCTTCATATTTTATGGGCTATATCCCAGAGGAAGCCAGTCTGATTGGCTGTGCTAATAGCCATCAACTTAATTGGCCTTTGTGTCAAGTGACCTCAGAGATCATTGGCCAGCTAATGGGTGAGCTACCAGACCCCATATCCAATCAGAAGTGCCCCCATGGAGAGAGCACAATAGCTGAGTAGAGACTGAGGGTGGGACTGTTTTACCTAGAAGAGGGTATTGGGCATGACAAACTTTTGATTGTAAGAAGCAGGGTACTTCTTAGGACTTTATAAATAACTTTATTAATAATATTCTCTGTTAAAATAAGCACTTTTATTAAGCTCTTTCTGACACCAGTTAAGTGCTTTATGTCTCTTTCTTGTTTAATCTTTGCATAATCCTATGGGTATATATTGTTATCCCCATTTTGCAGATAAGAAAAAAGGGATCCAGATATTCCATCATTTGTTTACGGCTAATCTACTATAGCTTTTAAATTTCTTTCTTGACCCAATTTTGAAGCCCTGATTAGAAGCTAGTTAGCTGTCCTTCTTGAGCAGACAATGAAGTCCACATCCCAAACACCTCTGCTGTTGAGCCAATCTATCCACCCCAATCACCCCAGGGCCAGGTAACCCAGGACACAATCTATACCCCAGAGCTAATCCTAAAATCAGCCAATCCTAAAGCTGCATATTTACATCCCAGCCAAAATAATCTCTTAGGCGTCATCACTGTACTATGTAGCATGGATCTCCAATGCCATGAATCATTCTTCTTTGTCTTGAAGTCTTTCTTTCTCCAAGGTATCTGACTTAACTACCTAAGGTCTGATTTATAATCTACTTAAATATTCTCCCATTTCTGACCTCGACTAGCTTTTCATACCCAAAGCCTTATCCTTCCTCCTCACCATGGCCATCATATTTTGGGGGTGGGTGACTTGCCTCATCTGTCACACCAAAGAGACATGAATTAGTTGGAGTGTTCTCTCTTTTCCTGAGCTAGAGATAGCAAGTATCTTTTCATCTAAAGGCTGAACATGATTGTGTGGTAGTTCTTCATATTCTAAGGTTGTAAATAGTTGCAGTGGGAAGGAATTCCATGATTGATTAACAATGTCTGCCTGGGCACAAAGTGGAGAGTGATGACCCATATTCCATCTCTATGATTATTACACTGATTTGCTCCTAAAATTGTTGCCACATCATGCTGTTGGTCAGTGCACAGGTGAGATCAAGGGGGAGCACTCAATGTATAAGCCTCCACTGGCACTTGATGAACCACTCCAATGCTTTCCCTCCTGGTTCATCACAAGCTCCATCTTCATATGTAAAACTACATGTGGTGTGATTCACTCATCCTAGCTAATAAAAGGGTAATATGCAAATTAACCATCACTCCACCACAAAGATGGCAGCGCCCATAGCCAGAAGACGGCGGTGACCAGTCCTCTCAGCCCCACTGGAGTCCCCCAGTCCCAGAGTGGGAGGGGAGCAGCTGCTGAGAGCGGGCAGCGTGAGCGGCCAGTGGAATGCTTGCTTTGAGGCCCTGCCCAAGCCATGGTGGAGGCTTGAGCAGAGCTGGAGGACCCTGCCCAAATCTCAGTGGAGGCTTGAGCAGGCCCAGAGTGGAGCCAGGTGGGGGGGCCCTGCCTAAGCCACGCCAGAGGCTTGATCAGAGCTGGGGGGCCCTGCCCAAGCCACAGCAGAGCTGAGGGGGCTCTGCCCAAGCCATGGTGGAGGTTTGAGCAGAGCCAGGGGGCCCTGCCCAAGCTGTGGCAGAGGCTTGAGCAGGGTTGGAGCAGAGCCAGTGGGGCCCTGCCTAAGCCGCAGCCTGCCAGCTGCGGCTTGCCAGCAGTCGGGCCTCTGCACATGAGCTGCAGAGGAAACACCTTTTCTGACTGTCATTGGCTAAGCTCCCTGTATGCCACTGGTAGTGTTCTTGGTAACTTGGGTAATAAGAATCCAAGAAGGTGATCTAGGGTTTTTCCACCTCACTCCTGGAGGAAAAAAATGAAGGTCTGCTGCTGGAGGGCTAAGATATGTCATATCCTGCCCTAGATGGTTTGGCTCAATGGATAATGCCTTGGCCTACAGACCACAGGGTCCAGGTTCAATTCTGACTAAAGGCATGTACCTAGGTTGCAGGTTCCTCCCTTGCCGGGGCCCAGGTCAGGGCTCATGCAGGAGGCAACCAATCAAAGTGTCCCTCTCACGTTGATGTTTCTCTCTGTCTTTTCCTCTCTCTTCCATGCTCTATAAAAATCAATAGAAAAATATCCTCAGGTGAGGATAAAAAAAAAGAAAGAAAGAAATGTCATATCCTATAAAAGACACATCTTGAAAATGCCTAAAGAATGTTGTCATTTTTTCATGGTGAAGGAACTGGAGTCCATATTGTTGAAAACACCTTGGTAGCTGTGGCAGCTGGCTGTGGCAGCCATCAGTGGCAGCAGCAGCAGAGTGATGGGAATGGCACCTTCCCCTGATCAGCCCTGTTGCCTTCTGCAGAGGGAGGCCAGTAGGGCATCCCCTGAGGGCTCCCAGACTGTGAGAGGGGGCAGGCTGGGCTGAGGGATCCCCCACCCAGTACACGAATTTCTTGCACTGGGCCTCTAGTCCTATATAATAAAAGCCTAATATGCAAATTGTTCCCTTGACCAGGAGTTCAACTGGGAGTTTGACTGCTTGCTACGACATGCGCTGACCACCAAGGGATGGCGCAGAAAATGGCAGGCATCGATGCAGCGCTGGCAGTGGGCAGCAGTGGAGTCCCTGCCAGGCTTCGATTGCCAGCCAGGCCTAGGGCCTGCACTTGTGCACGGATTTTGTGCTCCTGGCCTCTAGTTATTATATAAGGAAATAGACCCAGTGAACTGTACTTCCTGGATAGTTGAGGAAATTAGACAACTGTGTCCTCTAACTTTTTCAAATGTTTTTAAAGAGCCATGTGATTAGAAAAGAAAACTCTTGGAGAAACGTATGACTATTTTATTCTCTAGGACACAACAGCAACTGCATTATTAATGATTACTTTTTAAGGGGCACCCACTGCTGTCTAGCACTCGGATAGATACAATGCCAATGGCTTCTCATTCAAGTTTCTAACAACCCGATGAGGTCAATATTATGAGTATTTTCATCTCACAGGTGAAGAACCTGTCCACAATTACACCGCAATTGGGTAGCAGAGCTAGATTTCACCCAGGATGCTGCTGCTACCCAAAATCTGAGTTCTTTACAAAATACCATGTTGTTTCTGGGCAAGGGTCTGGAAGATATTATCTACAGGTCAGCCCTCCTGACCTAAATATGCCCTTTTCTTATGTTCTGTTCATTTGGCATTTGAGATGGAGACTTGGGATGTGTGAGTGTGTGTGTGTTTCTGCAAGCAGCTTGGCTTCCTGAAATAGATTGAACTTAGAAGATTTGGGCTCAAAGGGCCAGGCTGTGAAGCATGCATCAGCTGAGTCATAGAACAGAGGCCATGAGAGAAGTCTGATTGAGCCTCACTCGCAAGCCAGAAAGCACTGGATGATCCCATCTCCACCTCCTGTTGCATTCTTTGCCTGGGGCTGCTGTACAAAACATCAGGAATTTATTATCTCACAGCTCTGGAGGCCAGAAGTCCAAATTCAAGTGTCAGCAGGACTGTGCTTCCTCTGAAAACTCAGAGGCAGACCTGTCCCCGCCTATCTTGTAGCTTCTGGAAGCCCCAGGCCTTCCTTTACTTACAGATGCATCATTCTGATCACATGGACATCTTTTCTCTCTGTGTCTCCACAGTACCTTCCCTCTGTTGGTATCTGTTTCTGTGTCCGAGTTCCCCTCCCCGCTTTTTTTGTTAATCCTAAGCTGAGGATATTTTTTCCATAGATTTTTAGAGAGCATGGAAGGGAGAGGGAGAGACAGAGAGAAACATCAATGTGAGAGAGACACACTGATTGGTTGCCTCCTGCACACACCCTAACCAGGGTCAGGGAACCTGCAACCCAGGTTTGTGCCCTTGACAGAAATCAAACCTGGGACCTTTCAGTCTGTGGGCCCATGCTCTATCCACTGAGCCAAACCCACTAGGCCCAAATTTCCCCTTTTTTTATAAGGACACCTGATTAGGGACCACTACTGACCTCATATTAATTTGATTACCTCTGTAATGAACCTGTCTGCAAATGTTACATTCTGAGGTACTTGGGAGTTAAGACTTCAACATATATTTTTTGGTGGGACACAATTTGACCCATAAATCCTGGGTTCTCTGAATGGAATCAGAATTCAGGTATTAGCTTTGTACATGAGAAGAATAAAAAGATAAGTATAAGGAAGCATGAAAAGTTACCAGAACCAAAGGTGGGATTCATATAGTCTTAGAATACTTAGGTTCCCAGCACATAAAACTGTAGTGGAATATCCTGCTCTAGGAAAGGTGAGCATGTAACATTTGCTGAATACCTACGATGTTCCTGGCTCCCTTTTAATCACTTTATGATCATTACCCAACTTAGAACAACTAGTCATGGGCAAACAAATACTCATATCAGTTCATTGATCCTTCACAACAAACTCAGGAGGTAGAGACTCCTATTGTCTTCATTTTGCAGAGGATAAAAGTGAAGTTAAGAGAAGGAAAGATGTGTCAGCCAGCAGGACTAGAATTCAAAATCGGGAGCAGTGAGCTGCTGCTTCCCATCGTTGGTCCTGTGTGTCCATGAGGACTGTCTGGTGACCAACACTGGCTCAGACTGCAGACAGTTTGCCCAGTGGCCACCATGAGGCAGATTCTTCCTTTTAGGGGTGGATGGTAGATGCACAGAGTTTGTTCACTAGTGACAATTGTCTATTCCCAATGAGCAGAGAAAAGGGTTTGGATTTCTATTATTAATGTTTAACTTTGACATTAAACTTTGAAACATGGCCTTGTTAAGTAACAAAAATTCAACTGAGTAAGTTTAAAGATCAAATTGGCTTCACTCAGGATTCACAAATTGTGCAGCATCCATAGCAATAGGAAGGAGCTCCAACAAGCTATAGGAAAGGAAACATTTTTAAAGGTGCAAAGGGGGTAGAAAAAAAAGAAATTATTAGCAAAGAATGCATTGTTTGGGGCAATATTGCCCTCCCAAGGGGAACAGAAGGGGCCTGTTGGGTGGATTATCTCTCTAGTGATGAACAGGCAATTCCATGTTGAAGGTTACATTCCTGGGAAGCTGAAACTACTATTAGGTTGAGTCTTTTATTAAAATATACTTTTTTTTTTTTATTTCAGAAAGGAAGGAGATGGGGAGAGAGAGAGAAACATCAATGGTGAGAATCATTGATTGGCTGCCTCCTGCACATCCCACACTGGGGATTAAGCCTGCAACCCAGGCATGTGCCCTGACCTGGAATCGAACCATGACCTCCTGGTTCATAGGTTGACACTTAACCACTGAGCCATGCCGGAGGGGCTATGTTGAGTCTTGAATCTCAATTTGCTGACGTTAGTCTAGCACAAGTAACTTCCTTTGGGGCCTGTTATCTCTTTTTTAACAGCTGCAAAGTCCAAAGATCACCAAAACTCAGTTTCTTTGTCTGAAAACTGGAGCTGTGAACATGACTCGGAAATACAATGGAAAAGGTTTGAAAACAGAAAGCCATGATGCAAACGTTGGTCTTTTTAGTTTTTGTGGTTGTAGTTAGAGCAGAGACTGTTTGGAGCTGGGTGATAGAAACCTTTCTTAGAGACAAGGCCTTTGTTATCCTGGTAACAAGGTTGTAAAAGTTTCAACAAGAAAGCATAAAGCTGTGGTTATGTCAGCAAGCCGGGGCATGGCAAAACTCCCCAACCCTCACATCTTTTTGCTGCCTAAGGACTGGGTGGCTACTTTAAGGCAAAGCAGTGTATATACCAGCTAGTCACACAGTGATTTCCCTTCTGTTCCTTAACTGTTTTAGGACATCCCTGCTGATCTCCCTCATCCTTCTCTCCGAAACTTTTTAGTGGTTGAATGGAAACCTGGGTTATTAGCCCTCAAAGTTCCAAAACTTGTCCCTCCAAATGCATGATGTGGCTCTTGGCTCCAGAAAGTCTGAGGTTATTGGGAGATGTCCAGAAGTTCCATTCACCCTGAATGCCATAAAATATGCAGGACACCAACACAGGCAGACTTGAAACCCTCCCTCCCTCCATGATGCCGGGAGGGCAGAGTTTGTGATCTCTGTGCATCTCTGTCAGATGTATGTCTGGGGATGACCTTGAGGCGTATCCATGATTTCATCAGGGTGAATATCATGTCCCACAGTACCCAAACCAGCTCCCTCCTTTCCAGATTGCCACGTGATTGTCGCAATGCAAGTCATATTATTATTTCCATTTTCCAGCTAGGGAGCCAAGGATTAGAGAAATTAGGTGTCTCATGGGAAGTCACGCTGTGACCAACGGTGGAGCTGGAGAAATAGTGGGGTCCAGGTCTTGTCTGAAGGAGAGAGGAAGTCATCCTGGAAAGGGAGTCTGAGATGACGGTCATAAAATTTCCCAAGATGTTGAAGCCAAAAGGGAAACAATTTACTGTCATGGAGGAGAGCAGATGAAGCAGCAATGCGGGGAAACTGAAATACACACATTCCTCTTTTTAAAAAACTTTAACACTCTTCGTGGAACTTAAGTCACTTTGTAGATGCATTATGTATAAAGTGCTTTGCTCATAAAATTATCCTGTTGGGTGTATTTAAAGATGTGAGAATATAGGAAGGAGGAAAGTTTGGAGAAATAGTTTTTCTCTTTTTTTGAGAAAAGTTAAAACATTTTGGAAAAAATATATATTAAAAAGTTTTCTAGTTTTCACCAGATGTTTAAAATTATTTTTGCAGCCATTTTTCTTGTTAACCTTTAGAAACCCCCAAATTGATCCCCTGGGGTCCCCCCTCCTGCCGAGGGGCCACTGCTTAGCATCCCCCCTTCCCCTGAATTCCCTCCTTCTCTCTAGTTGTGGGGTACATGATGGCTCTGGCACCCTGGATTTTTTCTGGTCCTTTATCAGATCCCAGCCTTCCATCCAGCTCCCTGTTCAGTAGCTCGGACTTGGCTCTGCCCCTTCATAATTAATTACTCCTTAGGAGTGACTAATGTCTGTGGTAGTTCCTGATGGCTAATGGTCATCTTGTTTAGGTGATTTTTGGGATATGCTGGGTGCTAGGTTAGGATCACTGATGGGATTATTGGGGAGCTGTCTGTGAAGATATTGAATAATTTCAGAGTTCAAAAGTCCCTTAAGGATTTTCTAGTCCAATCCTTTGATGAAAACTTGAGGAAACAGACATGACCAAGGCCACACAAGGATAAAGTGGTAGAACAAGGTGTATAAGCAAATATACATGTTCAATTCTTCTGTGTAACAAACATCCCCAGTATCTCAACAGCATGCAACAATCAGCATTTATTTAGCTCCAAGTGTTATGGGTTGGCCAGGGATGAGCCAGGAGTTGGCTGGGGTGGCTCTGCTCTGCTCTGCTCCATGTGTCCTTGCTTTAGTGGGCCCTCCTGGGCATGTTCATCTCCTGGCATGACAGAGATGCAAGAAAGCAAAGGGAGCACCCGGGGCCTCAGAAGGCATTGTCTCGGAAATGCCACAAGGTCGCTTCTGCCCCATCCTACTGGCTAAAGAAAGTCACATGGCTGAACCTGAGTTGAAGGAATGAGACATTATTTTCCATGTCTTTAGGAGAAGAAAATAAAAGTCAAGAGACAAAGGACATGGGTAGAGGGAGGGGTGAAGAATTGGGGTCAACAATACAGTTTCCCACATGGAATTTAACTCTTGTAGTTCAGTCATGAGCCCAGAGCAGTAAGCTGCCTCTTAGAAAAGAAAGTTGCTTGTAATCACACTGAGATTGTCAAGGCATAGAACAGACACTTATTTGAAAGCTGGTGTTTAAAAGTTGATTCTTTTCTTCCCTTTCAAACCTACTCTAAACGGCCTAATATTCTGCAGAGGTGGGCAAGGGCTGGGAGGGGAGGCGATGCCATGGGGCACCTGCTTTAGGCCCTGTTTCAAATTGAGAAGAGGAAGAAGGGGACAGACGTGTATTTAGAATAGCAGAAGAGGCAGTTTCTCTCCCACTTGCACACCTTTCAAATATGTAAACTTTGCCCTCACCAGGTGGTTCAGTTGATTGGAGCATTGTCCTGTACACCAAAAGGTTAGGGTTCCATTCCCTGTCAGGGAAAATATCTAGGTTTCAAGTTCAATCCCTGGTGGGGGCGTGTGTGGGGCAACCTATCAATGTTACTCTCTCACATTGATGTTTCCCTCTCCCTCTCTCTCTCTCCCTTCCTCTATCTCTAAAATTCAATGAAAGCATATACTCGGGTGAGGATTTAAAAAGTAGAAATTTTTGTTTTATTTGATCAAGGCTAATATGTGAACATCATGTTCTGAGAATGATGAGAGGTTTTTATATGCAACATTGAAGCCCAAAGAAAGGCAAGAACTTGTGCCTTTTGATGACCTCAATGATCTATCCACCAACCAAAAGCTACAGGCTCAGGCCCTCCCCCAAAGACCCCACACCCATCAGGCCTTTCTCCCAGGCTCCCTTTCTCCCTGGTTAGGGCCTGGCTGTGGGGAGAAGGGCTGGTCGGATGCTGGCTTGGTGTATTAGGAAGAGTAACCTAGGATATTACTTTGGCAGAGTAATAAGGCCTAGTGTTTCCTGGAGGAAAGACTTCTAAAAATTGGTAAACACTATGGCAAGAACTGAATAACTGTTATCACACTGTTTAACACCTAAATTGTATCTATTGTTGCTGGAAAAAAAGCAAATTTGGCTGGTAGGTGTTGAGGAGGTTGTTTTCAGGATAACCCAATTGCAAAGATTTTCTGAGATGATTCACTGAGTTACTGATAATAAGGCACAGAGAGGAGAGAGAGAAAAATAGTAACAACAGCGACCCATATATGAAACATGTCTTATGTGCTGGGTATTACTACCAGATCATTTTTCTCATTACCCAAATACAGTAGCGACATGCATGTGATCTAATATCAACCAATCAAATTCTGACTCTTAAGGGAAGTGATGCAAGGTCCATGGCAACCACTAAGATTTAACCAATGTTGGCACCTGGGTCAGGCCACTGTGATGGTTAATTTTATGTGTCAATTTGGGTGCTCAGATGCTTGGTCAAACATTATTCTGGGTGTGTTTTTGAGGGTGTTTCTGGATAAGATTCACATTTTTTTTTTCTTTTTTTCTTTTTTTATTTTTTTTATTTTAATAATTTTTATTTCTTAAAGTATTACAAAGAGTATTACATATGTCTCCTTTTTTCCCCCCCTTGACATTCCCCCCGACCCTACCCCCCCACCCCCCCGCCCCGTATCTTGTGTCCATTGAAGATTCACATTTGAATGGGCTGACTGAGTAAGGCAGATGGCCCTCCCCAGTGTGGGCAGGTTTCACCCAATCTATTGGAGGCTGTGTAGAATAAAAGGTGAGGGTAAGGGAGAATTTGCTTTCTTTGCCTGGCTGTTTTCAAGCTGGGACATTGGACTGGAACTTACATTATCAGCCCCCATTGTTCTCGGACCTTCGGACTCAGACTGAAACTATACTAGCAGATTTCCTGGTCTCCAGTTTCACAACAGCAGAATGTAGGACTTCTCATCCTCCATAATTGTATGAGTCAAGTCCTTATAATAAATCCTAGATAGATAGATAGATAGATAGATAATAGATAGATAGATAGATAGATAGACAGATAGATAGATAGATAGATAGATAGACCCTATTGGTTCTATGGTTCTATGTCTCTAAAGATATAGAGCCATAGAACCAACTTGATTTCAGAATGCACACTTTTAAGCAAACATAGCAGGATAATCATGGGACTCTCAGATGCCTCTTCTACCAGGAAACATCTCCCACGTACACCCACATCTCACAGGTGTGACCCAGCTCTTGGGACAACATGAATCAAGACACGGATTGGCTGGCAACTTCTTTGATTTTATTGACCATGTGGTATTGCATTGCTCATGACCTGAGAGTGAACAACTTTTCAGGACAGATTTGATTCAAAGGGAGAAGATTTGCAACCATTCACATCCATAGGATGGGATGGGAATGAGGAAGTAGGTAGGGGAAGCTCACCTGGAGGCTAAGCTATTGTTATTTTCCTTTGCCCTAAGCTGCTTTAGCTCAGCCTTTGACATTCAAAGCAGGCCTTGACTAGCCTCCTTGGCACCCCTGCTAAACTTCTTAAGCCATACAGTCTAGGTTTGTATGCAAAAAAGAATGTAACTGCCCAATTAACCACCTACAGGTATTGGGGGAAGGTGTAGATATGAAGTTCAGTCTGTGCTTATTTCCAATTATCTTTCCATATTAGACCACTACGTGACCATTACTATTATTCAGCACTGGCTAATTTGCTGTTCTAGTTGACTGAACACACTAAAGACACTCAGCTTCTTTAAGGCCATTACCCACCAGTAAAATGAAGATAATATACTATTCAGCTGGCAAAATGGTTATGAGAATTAAAGGAGGAAATATTTATAATGCACTTAATATAATTACTAAGACCTATACAATAAGTAAACTTATACAATATACAATCACAATTCTATTATGTTACTTAACAAGCATTTGTTGAGCACCTAATATCTTTCAGGTGTTATATTAGGTAATTTTAAATTTATTTTATTTATTTATTAAAAATCCATAAGATATAATTTTTATTATTATCCCCATTCCACAGCTAGAAAATTCCAAAAGGTTAAATACTTGCTTAAGATCACCTTAGCTACTAATTGGTGGAGATCATTACTGTGTGGCCATTATTATTATTACTGTGGAGCCCAACTGTAACAATTCATAAATTGAACACATCTGTACACAAACACAATCAGAGGTTCGCAGACAGACACACCTGAATATACAAGGAAACACATGCATTATACAATACACAGGCTCCTTAAATTATAGACTTTCCCTTCCCCTCTACTATCAAAAAGTCCATCTCCTTTGTACTCCTCCCTTCAGTGCCCCACTAATCTGATAGATCAATGTAGGTAAGATGCTAATAATGTCTTTATTGCAAAACCTTCCCCAGGGTAGCTGCATTTTAACTGATGAATTGTGGGCACTACAGTGCAAAAGCTGCCAGAATTATTTGCTCTTAGGGGAATTTCAGGCCTATGTTAGAAAAAGAAAAGAGAAACCCAGGGAAAGATCAGTCATTTACTCATTCATTGAATGCAATGTTATTGATCACCAGCTCTGTGCCACACACACACACTATGCAAGGCTCTAGAGAGAAAGCCATAATGAAAGAGGCCTAATTCTTGACCTCACGGGTATTAGACTCTGCTGGCGTTACAACTGCTCATATCCAAGCCCTCCTGATGCCACCTCTAGGTTAACAGAGATAGTCACATCTGGGGATGGTAGTTCCACTTAGAATCCGCATGTGGATTCCCAGAATTCTGGAGCTGTGCTACCCAATATGGCAGCCACTAGTCACATGGGCTATTTACATTTTAGTTTAAATGTATTAAAATTAAATTCGATTAAAAATTCAGTTCCTGGCTGTGCTAGCCACACTTCAAGTGCTCATTACCTCCATCTGGAAAATGGTTACAACATTGGGCAGTACAGCTATGGACCGCTTCCATCATAGGAGAGTTTCATTGGACAGAGCCAAACTAGGGTATCCAAGTTTAGAGACATTCAAATCCTGCCCTTCTCATTGTACAAATGGTGAAACTGAGACCCAGAGAGCGGTAGCCCATAGTTAGACTAGCTGTAACAGAAATCTTTCAGTGCCTTGGCTAAATAGCACCCCTACGCCTGTCCACCCAGCTTGTCAGCTCCCACCCATAAATCAAGGCTAAGAAGTCACCGGCTTCAGATTAGACATTTCTGTACCTGTTCCAGGGGTAGGTCTTGGCCTTCAGAGGAAGCCCTTCTCCAGAGGTGACCCTGCTGTCTCCCCTCTGGCTGTGCATCAGTAACTACGAAACAACCACAACAAAGGAAGCTTCCCTCTGTGTGGGTGAACTTGCCATGAACTATCTCTTTCAAGCCTCTTCAGTAACCAAAAGAGTTTGGTATCATTACTACAGAGAAGGAAACCAAGGCTCAGAAAGGTGAGTACCTGGCCCGAGGTCACCCAGCTGCAGAGAGAGGAACCTGGATTGGAACCTTCTCCCTTGACCTCAGAGCCCATTGCTGTTTTGCCTCCATTCTAACCTACCATTTCATTTAAAACTTCACATTTACAGGACAAGAAGCAATTACAATTGCAGATTTTCCTATTTCTTGGCCTTCCTTCAAACTCAAATATCAAGTGAAAATCCAAAGTTTAAACAAGAATCATCTCCACTGGAAAAGCCAACCATGCTCTGTTCCTTGACCCGTTTTTCATCACCTCTGAACGCATCTCTGCAGCGGCCCCAGGAAACCTCTAGAGGGGCCTGGAAGGCCTGAGACCACTGCTGAGACCCCAGCCTGTGCTGTAAACTCAGGGCTGCACCTCCTGGATGGCATGAAGGGTTAAATTCACATCTCAGGTTGGAGAGCCAGCCTCCCTCCCCAATACACACACACACACACACACACACACACACACACTCACACACACACATACACTCACACACATACAAACACTCACACACATGCACACACTCACACACACACTCACACATACACGCACACAAACACACACATGCACACACACTCACACATACACACACACACATACACTCGCACACACATACACTCCCATGCCCATCCTGGAAGCTGGGGGAGGAGGGAGAGAAACAATGACAGGAAGGCTCACTAGATGCTGGGCCCTTGCCCTTTCCAACCACAGCCCGTGCCATTTCACATCGGTGTCAGGAAAGAGGAGAGTCAGCTTTACCCTCGTGTGATAGAGCGTTGTCATCTCTTATTCATGTGGGGCTTACGTCTTAGTGTCACTTTGACGACTAAACAATTTGTTTGAGAGTTCTCCCGCTAGGTCTCTTAGGGCAACAGAAATGCAGCTGCCTGGAGAGTTTTCTCACCAAACTGGTGAGTCTATTTCTCAGCATAAACATAGTGAAATGTGTCCATGGGGACTGCCCAACTTGCAATGAGAACACGAGACCGAGATGTAGAATGGACCCATAGCTTGCAGGCCCGTGGATGTCAGCTAAGGAATTGGGACTTGATTTAAAAAGAGGGAAGGGGGACTGGATGAAATAAGGTGAAGGGATGAGCTAAAGAACATATATGCATAACCCACAGACACAGACAACAGTGTGGTGATGGCCAGAGGGAAGGGGGGCATAGGCTCAATGGGGGTAGGCAAAGGAGGTGAATGGGGATATCTGTAATAGTGACAACAATAAGAATAAAGTTTTAAAAAAGAGATAGGAGATGCTGGATTTTTTTTTCTTGTTTGTTTTATTTCTAGCAGAAGATTGCCATGATCTGGGTTTATTTTATTATTTTGCAAATATTAAGTACCTACTGTGTGCCAGAGACTATTCTAGGCCTTGGGAATTTGGGGGTGAATCAGACAGACACAGACAGGTCCTCATGGGGTTTATATGTAGGGGAGGGCAAAAGGAGGTTTACAATTGTGAGTACACAAAACGCAGAACTTATTTTTATATTATTATATATTAACCATTGTATAATTTTCCATACAAACAACTGTAAACCTACTTTTACTCCACCCTGTATTTATCTCAGATAATAGTTCTCTACCAGGGGCTATATTGCCTCCCAAGGGGACATTTGGAAATGTCTGAAGGGGAGGGGTATTTGCTACTGGCATCTAGGAGTGGAGGCCAGGGGTGGTGGTAAATATCCTACAAGGCACAGGACAGCCGCACAACAGAGCTGACTAAATACCAATGGTACAGAGGTTGGAATTCCCGGACTTAGTAAGTCAGAAACTCATGAATGATACAGCTCTTTTCTCCTTGCTTATAAACCATAGGCATTACCACAGGGCTGGGCATAGGGATTTTATAGTAGATCAGATAACATAAGGCTTACATAGAAATGACCCATTTATATATCGATGTCAGATACTAGGCATTTCAGGCAGAAAATCTGGGCACCTGAGATTTTTGTTGCCAAGTGGGAACTGCAAAATATCCAATGTGGGGCATCTCCAATTTCAGGGACTCCAGGTACTTCTGGAAAAACCTGATTCATGAAACTGAAGGAATCAGGAAGATTCTGTGCAACAGCCATTGCCTTTGATGTTTGCCTTGTGAGGGGCGGAGCAGTAGCTACCATTTATCCAGCTCTTAATATGTGCAGGGTATGTTATCTCACACATCCCCCAACAATCCCATGCGGTAAGGCTGTTGTGACCTCCATTTTATAGATAATGGAACAGAGGGGTTAAGTAACTTGCCCAAGGTCACCCAGCTAGCAGGCAGGGCCAGCCTGGGCGAGAAGGCAATTGGACCCCAGAGCCTGTACTCTTCACCCAAATTTCCTTTGGGGGAACTCCCGCTGTGCGTGGTATGGGAGGACAACCAATAAGCATCCCCGGACATAACCCACACCAGGCCAACTGGATTCTCTGTCCTGGAATGTTGACCCTTGAACTGTGTGACACACATTTAGAAAAAATAAACAAATGGTTGCTACAGATCCCTTCAAGCAGATGTTTCAAGGCTCCCCAGCATCTGGACTCCTGGCGTTGCCCCGGGTCACACTTTCCTGACCATTCTGCAAGCTGCCTCTTTTCTCCACAACTCCCCTTTCTGCTTATGTTGGTCATTGTTAGTTTCTGACGTTTGCAACCAGGGAATTGCGTGCAGGAAAGATCTAGGAAGGGGAGTGTGGCCCTCCTGGCTGGGCCATGCTGGCCTCTGCAGGCAGCTAGGGGGTCAGTCTGTGGAGCAGGGAAGACTGCAAGGTGTGAAGGCAGGCCTTGGCTCAGCTGAGAGATGGGGGAAGGAGGGAAAGGAGCGGCAGGCCTCTGCCTGAAGTGCCTGGAGGACAGACGACTTGCCGGTTCCCAGAAGTGCACTGGCTCTCTTACTAGCAGATACTTAATGTCTCTGAACCAGTTTCTTCCCCTTGACCCGGGTGTATATTAATACCTGCTTTCTCGAGTTGATGAAAGGACAGAAGATTTAACAGTGCATTTCATCACTTCTATGGTACACATTGCCCACATTTTATCATCTCTGAAAATCAGAGTGTGGCTTACAGTGGATGGTATATCATAGATTGTCAGATGCAGTGCTTTTTGTCCTAGTGGTGGATAAGATAAAAGCGTAAGTTATTGATGCTGTCTTAGATTCAGTGATACAGTATGCCTGGACAGCTATATGGCTTAACATATTAGGAATTGTTCTTATTTAGGTCAGCAGCTCGTAGCACATCAGAAGCTCTCAGGCATTGTGGGCTCAGAGAAGATTCCTCCTGACCCGAAGGTGGATGTGAACACCTGATCCCAGTAAAGATCAAGGAGAGGTCACCCGCCAGCCTCCCTTCCAGAGGAGAGGGCTCAACACAAACCTGCAAATGGGAGCCCCTAGACAGGAAGAAATGACGGAACTGGTGGCAATAAATCATTTGGACAGGTTCTCTGTGACTCCAGAGGACTTTGCAATCATGTTTCTTCTTTGTTCCATAGTTTGCAAGAGAACACCGCTGACCCCTCCACCTCTGCTTCCGGGCCCACCAACAAGCCATCCAGACTGAGGGTGGCGACCAGAGACTCAACCGTGAATAGCGATGGCTTCATGTGAGACTCTGCTGACCAGCGATGGCCCTTTCCGCATACCTCACTCTTCTTCAGCTCGGCCATAAAACTGGGCATTTGCGACTTCATGATGTTGCTCTTGTTGTCATTGTTCAGATCGCAATGCTTTTGGTAAGATTTTACTTACCCTGATTTACAAATACAATCATGAGTGGGCATGCAGTTCACCTGGGCATTTTTATCACTATTCACTCATGTTAAATCATTGACCAGGGAGAGGGAAAATATAGCATGATGATTAAGAATGCAAGTGCTAGCATACAACTGCCTGGGCTCATGCCTTCACTCCTAGCTACATGACTTTCATCCATAGGAAAGCTGTTCCACTGCTTTAGGCACGACTCCATGCAGTTAATGTAAAATAACTTAGCTAATCCTCACAAGCATCTAGGAGCTGGGCGTCCTATTAGCATCCCTATTTTACAGATGAGGAAGGGATGCTTCAAGAGGTTACATAACTTGCCCAATTACACAGCTAGGCAGCAGCAGACTGTCTCCAGAGCCCATATTCTTAACCACAACTCTATGTTGCATCCCCAACCTGGTAGCTGTGCTTCCCTGATAGCAAGGGTGTGGTAAGAGTAGATGAGATAACAAGTGGGAAGCATATAGCTCAGTGCTAGGCTTTGTAAACACAACAGTAAAGGTTGCCTACTGTGTGACAGCCTGGTTTATCAATATGCCACACTCTCTGCTATGGCCCTGAACAAGCCACCCCTCTCATCCTCACAATAAGCCTAAGAAATAGGACAAGGAGCTGGGTGCAGAAAGTCTTTTTTCTTTACAAATCATTATGTACCAGGCACCACTGCAGGTGCTGTGCTTGAGTAGACAGGTCTCCCTGGCCCCAGACCATTCTCTTTCCATTAAAATTATGGCTCCAACACTAGGTTCTATCTGACAAGGGTGCATAGATCATTTTAAGGGGACGAAGCAAGGCTAGGGTACTATGTGGACTGTGGTGAGCAAAGAATACGTTGTTCCCAGATCATAGTGAATTGCCTTAGAATTGATCCTAAGATGCAAGAAGGGACCTAGGCAGTCATTTAGTTCCAGCTTTCTCTTTGCAGGAGGAGGGAAGCCTGGAGACCTGCCCAAGGGTGCAGCTCATTAGCAGAGCCAGAGCAAAACCCCACGGCTTCTGACTCGCGGCCAAAAGATCCCTTTGGTTTTTACAAGCCACTCAACACAAATAGAGGATAGCAAACCTCACTGAAGAGCTTCCATTCAAGTTTTTTTGATATATGGTTTATTTGGGCATTATAAAAGCTGTGCATGTGTGCTATAAAAAATGGGGAAGTTACGGAAATGAAGTAAGTTGCAACAAAAATAAACGGATCCTGTTTCCCCGCTGCCCAGAGAACTGGAGATAACTTGGCATGTTTCCCTCTAGGCCTTTCCCTAGGCATAGCTTTTTGTTTTGCTTTGTTTTGAGTTTTTATATACTTGTGAATGCACTGTGTATACAACTTGTTACCAGTCTTCCCACTGAAATTATAAATACTTTCCATGTTATTACAGACTCTTCATAAACAATTTTTTTTCAATAATGAAATGCAACAGTCCCCTCCCTTTCTCCTTCCTGCCCCTACACACGCGCGCACACACACACACACACACACACACACACACCCCGATTGAGATCCCCTTCGGAACCACTTGAACCACTTACATTTAAAGGTTTTCTATCTGCTACCTCTGTATGGCTAAGTATTATGCGACTTCTAGATTTTTCTACTTCAGGAATTACCTGTTGATTCTCTATGATAGGTGAGAAATGAGCTTGTCTATAGACACACCTATAGACACATCCTTTCCTCTGTCTCTTCCAATTAGTTATGCCTTCACTTGGTTACCACTATACTTATCTAAACCTCACTTTCCCTTTCTATAAATCACTTTGTTTTTTTAATTCAACATTTTGTAAAATGAGGATCTTATTCTCTTCCCTCACACTTCTCAACTTCTGCTAACTATAGTTTTAATTGGTCAGTTTTCATAATGTTTATAGTCTCTCCTGAGTCCATAATGATTCCTCTATAGGTTGACTCTGGAACTTGAAAACTAATGCACAACATTTTCATTATTATGAAGAATGGGAATCTGCTAATGGCTGCATAATAATCCATATTACGGTTGTACCACAATTTCCTTAACCATTATAAATATAGAGGTTGGATTTAAAGAGCTTTTTTTTCTAATTATTTGCTATT
The DNA here is from genome assembly GCF_028538775.1 of Myotis yumanensis. Classification (NCBI taxonomy): domain Eukaryota; kingdom Metazoa; phylum Chordata; class Mammalia; order Chiroptera; family Vespertilionidae; genus Myotis; species Myotis yumanensis. The sequence goes on from NW_027223755.1 coordinate 91,462,665, forward strand.
ATAACTTACACTATGGTGAAAATGGTTGATTTTTCACGTCTGCAACTGCTTTTCTGATGATTTCCTTAGGAGAGATACCCAATGGTGGCCAGTAACATGTCCAATACATATTGGATTCTTAACCAATATTTGTGTAAGGAATGGATGAAGTATGGCAGGTCTGAATAGTTTTAAGGCTCTTGACATATTACAAAACGGATTTCCATTAAGTATGCTAAATATTCACCATTGGATGTGAATCCATTTAAGATCGCTGGATAAAATATAGGATTCCCACTGAAATTTCCATTTCTGATAATGAACAATTTTTTAATATAAATATGTTCAAATATTGTATAGGATACACCTTAAAAATTCATCTTTTATCTGAAATGTAAATTTAACTGAGTGTCATACATACACATATAGAGTATACATACATAATACATAAATACTATATATAATATATAACATAATATGTAAAATATGCATATGTGAATATATAACTCTTTGCTAAATCTGACAGCCCTATGAATACCCTTGTTTTGGAGAAAATCTGCATGCAGTGTGGGAAAGATCAAGCAGACATACAGAGAGAAGCAGAGATGAGAGAGGAAGTATCTCCCAGACCCTGACTCAATGCCTTCCTGTATTTCCACCCTCGAGTTCCACACAGGCTCCCTCCACTTACAACCAAAACCAGGCACAGAAGATAACCTTTCAGCAGAAAATGTGAATGTGAAAGTGTCAAATCGATGCCATTAGTTATAATGCCCTGGAGCATTTAGGCCAAACGTCAAAATCCATCTCTCCTCGTTTGCTGGAATTCTTCAAGGCTGTCTAATGTAAATGGGCACACAGTTCCACAAAATGGCTTTTCTTTCATCCCCACTGCATTGAGTTAGAATGCTTCCATTAAGCAAACATGTCTCTAGGAACGCTCACGTAAAAATCAAGGAAGCCATTCTGTGGGTGAGAGGGCAGGATGCGACTGAGGAGGGACCCACAAAGGACTTCAATTGAATGTATGGTGTTTGATGTCTTAAACTATTCGGTAAATATCTGGAGTTCACTAAACTTTTCTTTATACATGTTTTATGTTCTAAGTATTTCATATTTTTAAAAATCCAACTTTTTTTTAAAAGCCTGACTTTAGTTCTAGAACTTAGTTATAACTGCATAAGCATGAGTTGAGTGGAGAAGCTTTGAAATTGCTTTGCTCTCTATTTGATATTTAAAGTATAAAACTTGTGTTTTTTTGAGATTTGACCTAGAGCCCACAGCACTGTGGTCCTGACCCATTTGCAATCTTGGCTTTCTCAGTACAAAGGTTTCAGCACCTAGAATAGTGCCTGGCAAATAGTACATGTTTAGTCTATGTATATTAAATAAATGGATAGCAAAACCACTAAATTCACAACTCTACACACCCGCCTTTATGTTAAGGTTTCCTGCACCTCTTACCACACACCTTGTCTCCCAAGGTATACTTATGCTAGGACTTACGCTGGGAGTGGGACAGGATTGGCAAGAAGGAATTGGCAAGAATTGTTGTCTTTGGAATATTTACGATACCTTTGAATCAAGAATGCCTGAGACCTATGATCAAGGGGACAGTATGTGGCCAATATTGTCTCCACCAATGTTCCTACCTAAACGGCCTGCCTTGAATAACATCACCTGGGGACCCGTGGTGCTATGGCTACAGGGGGTGTTGAAGGACCAGAGATCACTACAGTGGTTACCAGGCTCTTGTTCTGCTGTTCCACCTTAAAAGTCACTGACATCTGAGATGTACATGATGCTTTTTCTTCACAACCTCACTTACCAGCACCAGAACAAGATTCTCCCCCAAGAGGATGGGCCCAGGACAAAGACTACTCTGGTGAATATAATAGTGCAGTTCATACAATGTGCTGCTTTGGGGGTGAATGGGTCCCAGAACATTTTATTCCCTTTCTTCACTAGCCTGGTATTCATGTGGTGCCTCAAAATAATTACTTTCCGGGAAGACCTTAGCATCCCAGGTGCACTCTGAATGTCATGAAGGAGCAGAGGAAACATGAGCATTGGGTGAGGAGCGAGGCAAGAACAGAAAACAAATTACCCCTGGCCTGTGATACATGGTCCCCACAATTTACAGTGAAATTCAACTTTCATTGTTGGAAAGACCATTCATCATCCTCATCTAATCATGCAAATAAACCCATCGAAAATTTCCCTGAAAATCCCAATTCATTGAGCGGATGAAAGAGATGATCTTTTTTTTTTTTAAGGTAAAACATTTAGCAGTCACTTTCATAAAGTGGCAAAACCTGCTTTCTGTTCATTTCCTCTCTATTAAAGGTGTCTAAACAACTTATCGATTCTTGTAAAGAGAAAGAGCAGAAGCAAAGATCATGTACAAATTGAATAAAGACTTAGGGGTTTATTATATCAGAGCTATAATTCAAACAGGCTTTGGAAAGAACTTTTGTCTAATTAGTCATCGTGATCAGGTATCTATGGGGATAGGTGCTAATGCTTGGAACAGACAACCATTAATCACGTCTGCAGTCAGCATAATGGCTGGCATTGGGCTCCGTGCTTTTTAGACTCCTAAACGGCAAGTACATCCTGCGCTTTTACTGAACAGAAGGCACATCCCTTTCTGTACTGTGAGGTCCCTGTGCTCTCTCATCCCTCAATGTCTGCATCCTTAAAGCCTCGACCATGAGCAGCAGAAAATACAGAGAGAGCACATGAATGGCCTGTTCATGCAGGAATGCATAGTATTTACCATAAACGCCATTTAAAAAATAAGTACTACCTGCCAAGCCACGAATTAGATCCTACATTTATATTGGATTATTTAATTCTTATAACAACTCTGGTATATAGGCGCTATTATTCTCACTTTACAGACAGGAAAACTGAGCTTCAGATTAGCAACGCTGTTCAAGTTTGCTGAGATGGAGCTGGGATCCAAACCCAAGCCAGTCTGATTGCAAAGTCCATGATATATTTATTTCCTAATACTAGGGAACCATGTTTGTAATGTGTCAAAGGAAATAGAATAAAACTTCTGCATGCAGTGAGATCAGTTCGTTCAAAGCTATTTATTGAGTACCTAAGTGTGTATTAATTTTAAGCTGTGACTACCAACTCTTCGATGCTCCACACCTCTAATGAGCAGAAAGAGCCAAAAGGGCCGTGTCTGACTTTGGAGACGCAGTTATAAAAAGCCCTCTGGCTTCCTGATCACTCTCACCCTTGGACTGCTTTGTTCCGGAGGAAGTTAGCTACCACGGGGAGCTTCCCTGTGGAGAAGCTCACACGGAGAGGAATCGAGGCCACCAACCCGCAGCCATGTGGCTGAGCCATCTTGGCAGTGGGTCCGCCAGCCTCGTTCAAACCTTCAGATGACAACAAACATGGCCAACATCATGATGGCAAGTTCGTGAGAAACCCTGCGGAGCTAAGCCCCTCTCAGAACTCTGACCTTCAGACACTGAACGTGTTTGCAGTTTTAAATCACTAAGCTTCGGAGTGATTTATTGCACAGCAATAGACAACTAAGTCTGTGTTATAAAACGGTAATCAAAGAAAGCTAACGTGCATCATTATGAAATGTATCTGGGACCTGTTCCAAAGTCTCACTGCTTTTTAAAATCCTCCTCCTGTGATCTCCATTTTAGTTGATGGCACAATCACCCATGTATTCATTCAAACAACAACAAAAACAAAACAAAAAAATAAAAAGCAAGTCACCTTTGACTCCTCCCTGTGTTTATTCCTCACTTTCTGCAGATTAGTCACCAAATTATAATAATTCCATTTCCTGTATCCTAAATGGTCTTGCTTCCCATCGTTTACCACTCTTGCCTACTCATTTGTTCAAAAACCATAATTTTTGCAGCATCTTCTTAGTGAACTCCTATTCATCCATCAAAGCCCTGGAACTCTTTGTTAATGCAAGATCCTCTCCACCAGCTCTGTGCCTTGGACACACTTCTGGATTTCCGTTTTGAATTCTTATGTCTTCATCCTACTGGCCCATGAGCTCCTGGAGGATTCATCCCTCTGAATCTCCCCCATCTCTAGCAAGGATCTGGCAAAGGCAGTGCTTTGAAACTATTACTGTACAGATGACATATTACTGTGTAAGAAATTATTCTAAAACTTACCAGCTTAAAACAGCAAATGCTTATTATCTCCCAGCTTTAGAGGATCAGAAAGCTAGTGTGATCCTCTAAATTTAGTTGGGTCATTTGACTCCGGGTTCCTCATGAGGCTTCGGTCTTTATCTGAAGGATCAACAATCTACTTCCAGGATCACTTGTGTGGCTGTTAGCAGCCCACAGGTCCTCACTACCACATGGACTGCTCCCTACCCCAACCCATCCCCCTCCCCCGACAACCACCAATCTGCTTTCTGGCTCTATGGATTACCTCTCCTGCATATGTCACATTAATGAAGTCACATAATATGAGGTTTTTGTGTGTGTGCCTCGCTTCTTTCACTTATGTTTTCGAGCTTCATCCACACTGTAGCATGTGTTCCTACTGCTTTCCTTTTTAGGGCTGAATAATATTCTGTTGTGTGGATAGAGCACCATTTGTTTATCCACTCATCCTTGCATGGCTATTTGGGCTGTTCCCACCTCTGGGGTCTTGTGAATAATACTGCTATGAACATGTGTACAGGCTTTTGCATACCTGTTTTCAGTTCTTTGGGAGCGGAATGGGTTGGTCATGGGGTAATGCTTTCACTTTTTTTAAAAAAATATATTTTATTGATTTTGTACAGAGAGGAAGGGAGAGAGATAGAAAGTCAGAAACATCGATGAGAGAGAAACATCGATCAGCTGCCTCCTGCACATCTCCTACTGGGGATGTGCCCGCAACCCAGGTACATGCCCTTGACCGGAATCGAACCCGAGACCCTTCAGTCCACAGGCCGATGCTCTATCCACTGAGCCAAACCAGTTTCGGCAATGCTTTCACTTTTTGAGGAACTGCTTAATCTTCTCTTTTTGCAGATGGAGAAATGACCACGACTGCTTTAAGTTTAGAGTAATCAGGACTTCCAGACAGAAAAGTCCTTGCCACCTTCCCTGGGTCAGAGCCCCATGATGGAAGGCTTCCTGGAAGAAGCCAGACCATTTCAAGGGAAGCAAGTCGCTCCTGGGCATAGAGCAGAGCAGGTAGAGTTTAGGTGCCAGGTGATAGAATAGAGGCAGGCAGGTGAGTCTGGTCCCAATCCAGGGCCTCTGGGAAAGCACACAGGCCAGAGGGGGCCCCATTCCTTCCTGCTGCAGTGGTTCTCAACCTTGGCTGCACATTAGAATCACCTGGGAATCTTTTTAAAATCCTGATTTCTGGGCCTCACCCTCTGGAAATTCTGTTTCTTTGTTACTAATGTTGTGGCCCCACCCCATAACAAAGAAACAGAATTTCCGGAGGATGAGGCCCAGAAATCAGGATTTTAAAAAGATTCCCAGGTGATTCTAATATGCAGCCAAGGTTGAGAACCACTGTGCTAAGGTGTCTGGCTGCCAGTATCATTATTTACTTTTGGAGTTAGAGAAGCTGACCTCTGTCGGGTTTTGTTTTAGTGAAAAATTGCTTATTCCAGGACAGGCTTTGGAGCTCTGCCCAGTGGACTTACACATGTACACACACTATGGGCTTTTTCACTTTCTAAAAAAAATAGGTTAACTTTCTGCCTGCACACCTCAGTTCCACGGGGCAGAAAGGAGAGATTGCACAGATAGATCGCTGGCTCTCCTGTTTCTCCATAGAGAATCAGGACTTGACTGGACCAAGATACAAAAATCGAGGCCCTACAGCAGCGGTTCTCAACCTGTGGGTTGCGACCCCTTTGACGGTCGGACAACCCTTTCACAGGGGTCGCCTAAGACCATCCTACATATCAGATATTTACATTATGATTCATAACAGTAGCAACATTACAGTTATGAAGTAGCAACGAAAATAATTTTATGGTTGGGTCACAACATGAGGAACTGTATTTAAAGGGCCAGAAGGTTGAGAACCACTGCCCTACAGTGAGGAGCGAAAGGAAATGACCGGCCGAGATCATGCCACCCCACTCTGTGAAACCTTCCACAGCTGCCCATTACCCCTGAAAGCCAGTGCCTACTCCGCACCCCAGGCCCTCCGATCCCTGTGCAACAGCAAAATCGCCACGGTTATCACCATCCGCTCAGTTCCCACCTTGCGTCAGGCACGGTCCACAAGCTACCTTCACAATAACTCTGCCATAGACAAGATGATCCTCATTTACAATGAGAGAAGTGAGGTCCAATGGGAATACGTTTGGCAGGATCAGGGCTTGAGCCCAAGTCTTGGGCCTGGCTCTTCTGCTGCACCATCTCCCCAACTCCAGCACCAGCTGCACATCAGGTCTCTGTCCATCCTGAGTAACTGAAACGTTGCAACCTTTGACCAACATCATCCCTCCCTCCTTCCCCGGGCCCTGGCATCCACCATTCTGCTCTCTGCTTCTGAGTCTGGCCATTTCAACAGCATTTTTGAAGGAAGAAAAGGCGAGTTAGAGATTGAAAAAAGAAGAAAGGAGGAAGCACAGAGTGAATGCAGACAAAGAAAGAAAGCTGACCCCGGGGAGAGAGCGACATGAGGGCAGCGGATGAGCGGGGAGCAGGGGACAGCCTGGGGGACAGGCAGAGAAGGACAGAGAGAGAGATCTCATCACTGAGCTGAGAAGCGCCCCATTTTCCGCATTTGGCAGAACCCACCTTTCTCCTAAATGAAACCTGGTCCCTTTGAACAATGTCCCCCTGGCTGGGGACCCCAGGGGGGTAGAAACAGGAGCCAGGGACACAGGCACATTTATTGATTCCAAGTAGACTCCCCTAGGGGAGAACATCCAAATGATTTTCAGGATTCAATTGAATTGACTCATTCTTTAAATTAAATTCTTTCACTGCAGCTCAGCTCCTCAACAATAGCCTACCTCTGTCCTAAAGGGGCTCTAATTCCCAATTAATAAATGAGACCTTGAGTCATCTCACGCTGCCTTTTGTCGAAGATGTAGCCCAGAGGACAGGACGGGCCTAGGACATGCAGGAAGGACACCTCTCTCTGGATTTCTCTCCTGGAGGGCCCACCTGGACGAGCTAGTTTAGGGGAGAAGGAGGAGCAGGCTCACATTTGCAGGGAAGCTCCAAGACCTGGCTTTGCTTTGCAGCTCGTTCCATTATGAGATCCCACTGAGAAACAGATTTGGGTGTGCATTGGCTCTAGCAAGTCAGGGCTCTAGAAATGCAGGACCATCACAGGGAAAGGGCAAGCACCTGCGCCTCTGGGCTGTTCCCCCTCCCTCCGTAACTTTGAATTCTTTCTTTTGTTTGGGTCAAGGTGAAGTTTCACATCCTGGGGGAGGGAAACGGCTGGGCGGTGTTGAAATAGATGTGTTGAGTTGGAGGTGGAGGCAGAATATAAACTTTTGGGGAACCACACCCCTCCCTGGAGCTTCACATGCACTATCTCATTTAATTCACCTGCAATTCACAGATGAGGAAACTGAGGCACAAAGGGATTAAAGGATGTGCCCTTGGGCATGCAGTGGGGATGCGACACAGGCAGTATTTGACCATAAGTCTGTGCATCTCCAGGTCTGCAGAGCAATTAAGAGCATGGGTTCTAGAGCCAGCCAATCTGTATTTGAATCTGAACTCTTCCCCTACCAGCTGTGTGACCTTGAGCAAATTACATAATGTCTCTGGGCCTCCAGTCATCTGCAAAAGGGAGATGAGTCTACCCACTTCACAGGGTGGTAAAGAGAGAATAAGTATTGAAACCTAAATGACCTAAATGGTCAATCGTGTAGAGCAGTGACTGCTAGTAACTGCTAGCACGAGGTAAGTGCCAGGAGTTTGGAAAATTAATTTTGACAATTTTAGCCACAACGCAATATTGGGCTCGATAAAGGAGTGAGTGTTCATCTTTTGGAGGGTGTGGTTTCGATAAGGGGGAGAAGGATAGCTCAGCTGAACGTTACCGGGTGAGCAAGAAGTCATCAGGCTGCCATTGGACCACCCTATGGGTCTGCTTCAGGGCCCCCTTTGCCTTGACCTTGCAGCTCCAGGGGAGCCAAGGAGACTGCTGTTTCAGGCAAGTGGCCCTGGGGACAGGCCTCCTGGCACCCCACACAGGGAGCTTCCCACTTTGTCTGTGACCTGAACCCAGCGGTGCCGGAGGGAGCTGCTCATGTCCTTCTGACAAACTGAGCCTTTTCTGTTGCTCTGAAAACCATAATTAGGCCAGATCTCAGCATGGCGGCCAGAATGTGTTAGAGTAGAATTTCCAGCCCTCCTCCCCCGGGGCCTAGATAACTGAATAAACTTTTTCAAAGGGCCACCTATCAGCATTTCCCCAGGTAAAGCGGGGCTCTGACCGAGCTCCTTCTGTGAGGTAAACAGAAGGCAGAGTTCATCCAATAGAAGTAGGCTCAAATCCCAGCTCTACCACTTACCAGCTCTGTGATATTAGAAAAGTGACTTAGCCACTCTAATCCCCAATTTCCTCCTCCTCGGTAAAATGAGGATAATACTATCACTGACTTCTTGTGGTTGTTTTAATGATTAAAATGAGATTATCCACATAAAGCTGTTAAGGAAAGGCCTGGGAGATAATCTCTTAGAACTGGTGAGTTGCTATTTTCCATCTTGATAATAGGTTGATGTTAATAATTAGTCAACGTAATCAAGTCAATAGAAACTTGAAGTTTCACGAGACTTTTTCTAGTAAGAGCTTCACTGCCAGCTCCTTCCAGCTCAGGGGGGTCCATCAATGTCCACATCCTCTCTGAGCTTCTGAGCATGTGCAGAACGGGGCCTTGGCCGGGAAGCCCGTTGAGAGTTTCTATAAGGGAGGGTGAGTCCTGGATGTGAATGAAGACCTCCTTTTTTCAGCTGAGCAGCAGGTACTAAAGGTTCGGGTCACTCACCTGAGTGGACTTCCCTGCATCCCAGCCCGTTCACTGAAGGTAAGAAAGCACCAAGGGCTGTGCCTGTGGAGGGGACCACCTGAGCTCAAGTTCCCCCTGACCGTCAGGAAGCCAACAGACCACCCAGCTTCCTCTTCTTTACTGAGCCAGTCCTTTTCCCACCTGTCCTTGCAGGGAGCCCCTTCTCTTAGATATACATGTGACTCTTCCTCACCCATCCTAGTGTCTGCTGCTACCTTAGTCTGTTCAGGCTACCATAACAGAATAGCACAGGCCAGGTAGCTTATAAATGACAGACATGCATTTCTCACAGCTCTGGAGGCTGGGAGTCTGCTATCAGGGTGCCAGCGTGGTCGGGTTCTGTTGAGAGCTAGCCCTCTTCGGGGTTGCAGATTGCTGGCTTCTTGCTGTATCACATGCCAGAGAACATGGGGGGTGGGGTGGGGTGGGAGGGGAAGGGGAGCAAGCTTTCTCCTGACTCTCATAAAGGCGCTAATCCCATTCATGAGGGCTCAGGACTTTAATCCTAATGACCTCTCGAAGGCCTCACCTCCTAATACCATCACATTTCGGGCTAGGGTTTCAACATATGGATTTGGGGGAGACACAAACATTCAGTTCATAACAGTCACTGTAGAGGCACCATCTCGGACTCCTATTTCATATCTCAACTCGACCCAGGCAGCCTTCACTCCCTAACCTGCTTTATAATTTTTCCCTCGGCTAAAGGGAAGCCCCAAGAACAGGCTAGCATTGACCTGTTCTCAGAAGGCCCCACAGTGTAAATTTGTACCAGTTCTCTACACAATTACTGAGAGCCTTAAAAATACCCACTCTCTTTGACTCAACAATTTGACTCATAGAAATAGCCCAAGGTAATAATATGAAACACCAAAAAAAAAAAAAAAATATTGGTGAGCAAGAACACCCATCCAGGCCTCATTTATAGGAGTGAAAAGTTGGAAATCACCTACATATCTAGCCAGAAGGGAATGGATTCAGATGTTATTGAACATCAGTGTGTTACAAAATCATGCAGGCATTTTAAATCCTTACTCCCGTGGGGACGCCATTAGAGTACAAAATAAATCTGGATATTAATATTTTCTTAGAGTGTAGCTCTGAGTGGGTGCAGGGAGACCACACTTCAAACGAAGTTTATCACAGATGGAAAGAAATACGGACGATTCCCCTCCTTCTTTGGTGTTTTCTAAGACATGTTGACAACAAGCGTGCACGACATTTCTATTAAGGAAATAATATTGTCATCTACACGAGGGGGTTTGCTTACAAGTCCCATCATACGCTTCATTGCCGTGAAGGCCTTTCTGCATTTGTCCGTCCCGCCCACAGAAGAACGGCCCCTCCAGGAACGTTATCCACCGCAGCCCAGCGTTCCTGGACGCAGGGGGGGCAGGGAGCTGCTTTAAAAAAAAAACCACAAAAAACAAACTCTGCATGCTGTTCAGAAAACAGCAGGCACAGCAAATAACAACCCTCTAGATAATACAAATGGGTAAATATTGCCAGGATTTGTTATATAAACTGCAAAAAAAAATAACTTGAGGATGTAACCACTTATTGCCAACCATCAGAAATCTCAGCATCTGCTCCAGCCAAAAAGATGCGGGGGGGGGGGGGGGGGGGGGGGGATGGGGGGGGGGCGCGAGGAGGATGTTGCGGGCAGGGGGATGGGGAGTCATTAAGTCTTTTCTTTCAAATTGAGAGAGGAAGAGGTGGGGTTGATGATGGGCGAAATGCTGCGTTAAATAAAACAAGAGATTTGGCCATTATCACTCCTGAAAGCCAAAGTGAGCTGAATTTGGCAGCATGGGAGTGACAGGTGAGACCCATGGAAGAACTGAGGGTGTGGGGGGCAGGGGGGGGAAGGGACACTTTTCAGATTTGCAAGGAAGGCAGGGGAAGTCCTACCTCTTCTCTAACTAACAGACACAGAGTCTGACACAGGCTCCAGAGAGGCAGGCTTACCCCACCAGGCCTTGCCTTGTGATTTGAGGGAACTTAAGGAAAAGCTATAGGGAAAGGAGAAAACAGTGCTTTCTGCATCAATGTTCCTTCTGCATTTGCAAACTCTGTTTTGCCCACCACAGGCGTTGTTGTTCCTCTCCCTCTCTGCATAGTGTGATCAATTTTTCAGCCCTGGTTTTCACATCCTCTTGTCTCCCTTTGGGTTTTCCCTCCTCTAACCACCTCCCCTTAGCCACGGATTCCTGAAACAATGTTAAATCACACCTGCTTGGCACCGAAATCGAGATCTCTCTCACCTGCCAGGCCCCTGCAGGAAGGTGAACCACCCTAGGTGAAAGGCTCACAGCTGGCCCCAAGCCTGCTTTGCAAAGCCAGGCCAGTCTCTCCAGTTCTAATTTCCAATGTAAAGGACAGGCCAATGTCAAGGTAGAAGAATCAGCTAACTCCCACCTGATACCCTGGATCAACGCCAGGGTAGGAGAGTCAGCCAGAGTTTCATGAAGACACTTCTGGGATCTCGGGAATTGATTTTTGAAACTTTCATTGAGTTCAGTACTTTTCCGAAGGGCAGGAGGTCTGGAGCGGCTGGGCAGCTGCCCTGAATTCAGCTGATAAACTTCTGATCAGACCAACACTGTAGGTCAGATAATGGTCTTAAACTGGATGTCTATAGTCAAGTTCAGCCCATCAATATATTTTCATTGGCCTGTACAATGATTTTTATTTATTTAAATTATTTATCAGGATGTAAAACTTGAATGACTTTATGTGAAAGTCTGCATTTATGACCTTTTTTTTAAAAAAATAAAATGACTTTGTTGTAGAGTGTTATAGTTAAGGCCATGAACTCTGGAGCCAGATTTTCTGGTTTCCCAGCTCTGTGATTAGGGGCAAGTTACCAAACCTTTCTGTGCCCCAATTTTCTCACCTGTAAAATATAAATAATAATAATACCTACTTAAAATGCTTATTGTAAGAGTTGCATGGATTAATATAAGCACTGCTTCAGAACAGTGTCATTATCTGTAAGTGTTAGAACAGTTACTGCACTATGTCGCTGTTAACACCGGCCAGGCATTCACAACAGCCTTGCCCTTGCTCAAGATAGGGCACCACCTCCCCATTTAATTATGCTTCCTTCTCCATCAGTTCACTCAGTACATTAACAGACCCCTGGCCTCAAATGAAGATATACTATTTGCCAACATGGGACCTTTGTAAACCCAAGAGGGTAATACTGCCTTGGGCAAAAGCTGGAGATCCCACAGCTGCCATTTTCCTGGCACCAGGAGTTCTACCAGGTGTACCAGTTAATAATTTGGATGTTGTAATCAAAGAAAACACGATAATTTTAAGAGAAACATTGAAAGTGCTTTATTCAAAGTAATGGCCATTGCTAGCTACACATTTTCCCATCTTTCAGGTAATTTGTGGATACCGTCCCAATAGAACTTTTCTTATTTTGAGGCAAACCATTCAGAGACCCAATTTTCCACTTCCTCGTATGTTTTGAAGTGCTGCTCAGAAAGTGTGTGTGCCACCGATCCGAACAAGTGGTAATCTGAAGGAGCAAGGTCTGGTGAATACGGCGGGTGGGTTAATACTTCCCAGTCAAGATCTTTTAATGTGTCTTTAACTGGTTTTAAAGTGTGTAATGGTGCGTCATCATGAAGCAAAATTACTTTGCCGTGTCTTCTGGCCCATTCTGGTCATTTCACAATCTAAGCCTGGTTCAAATTGATTATTTGTTGTCAGTAGTGATCAGTATTAACGGTTTCACCTGGCTTTAGAAGCTCATAATACACCACACCTTCCTGATCCCACCAAACGCAGAGCATTGTCTTCTTTCTGAAGCGATTTGGCCTTGCAGTCGATGTTCATAGTTGACCTGGATCAACCCATGATTTTGTGTGTTTGGGATTCTCAAAATAAATCCACTTTTCATCGCCAGTCACAACTCGATGCAAAAAAAGATTTTCTTTGGTGCCATTGAAGCAACATTTTACTAATGACTTTTTGGTTTTCCATTTGTCTTTCATTAAGTTGACGTGACACCCACTTTCCTTCCTTTAAAATATTTCCCATTGCTTGTAAACGATCGGAAAATGTTTGCTGAGCAATGTCTAATCTTTCTTCAAATTGTTTTAGAGTTTGACACGCATCTTCATACAAGAATGCTTGTAATTGTTGGTCTTCAAACTTTTTCGGTTGACCTGGATATTCTTTGTGTTTCACATCAAAATCATCACTTTTAAAGCATTTAAACCAGCATTCACAAGTATCTTGAGATGGAACATGTTCACCATAAGTTTCCCTAAATATATGATAATTTTCAGCAGCACTTTTCTTCAAAATAAAGTAATGAATTAAAACTTCCCATAAATGCTCTTTTTTTGGCACGAAATTCAACATTTTTAAGCATAAAAATATCTATGATCTTAACACCTTCAGCAAATTTGACATATGAAATTTTGAACCTTGCTGTCAATACAACAAAATAGCATACATATCAAATCACATATATATCAACATATGTGTAACTCCATCAATTGAAAAAAATCCGCATTATTATAGAAATGGAACACTATTTCCTGGTGCTGATTTGGCCAGGTGACCGGGTTCTGAGCTGAAGCCTTACATTCCCTCTCTCATTTTCACCATTACTCTTGAGAAGGGAAAGTCAGGCAAATGCTGGTCCCAAGAAGAAGAGGAGCGATACGTGAAGCAGGGCTTCCCCGTTGAGGTGACCTACACAAGTCCACGTAGCATGGGGTCCCAGCTGACCTGCAGAAGTATTAGCAAAGCCATCAGAGATTTGCTGAAACCAGTCTAGATCAGCCAATCTGTAGTGAATCCACACTCATGTGAGATATATAATAACTGGTTGTTGTTTTAAGCCTCTTAGTTTTGGGGTGAAAGTAGCTGAAAAACTGTCCAATGGAACCCGTTAGCATCACTCAGTGACCCAAGGGGACATGGCAAATTTTTCCAAAATACAACGATGATGCTATCTGTGTTGGGTATGGTCAGAAACTCTCTGACAACCAGGCTGCTCGCTAACTCACATGAAGAGTCAAATATTCCAAGGTTTGCAGTGTTGGATAGCCAGCTGCAGTTTGGTGTCCAAACCCTTCACATCACCTGGGACAAAACTGCAGGACACAGCAGGATACAACCCAAAGGCCTTCATGGATTTTCTCAGTTCCCCCAGCTTATTTTCTCAGGGTTCTTGTCATCTCCACATTCTCATACACATACACAGTATCACCAAGTTTTGTTAGTTTGTTTGTCTTAACTGTATATTCTGGCTACACAAGGAAAGAATGGACTGGGGAAGGCAGAGTCAGGAAGAAAAGTTGAGAAGCTATTGGAGGTGTCCAGGTCGAACATAGTGTTGGCTTGAATGGAGACTGTATGAGTAAGAAAGGAAATAAGCGAGCAGATTCAATAATAAAAATAATGTCAGCCTGGCCAGTGTTGCTCAGTGGTTAAGCATTGACCCAGGAACCAAGAGGTCCCGGTTCGATTCCCAGGCAGGGCAAATGCCTGAGTTGCAGGCTCTATCCCCAGTAGGGGGTGTGCAGGAGGCAGCTGATCAATGATGTTTATCTCTCATTGATGTTTCTATCTCTCTAGTCCTCTCCCTTCCTCTCTCTCTAAAAATCAATAAAAACATATTTTAAAAAATTAATGTCGATAACAATACTTATCAGGTGCTTCTTATGTGTCAGCTTCTATTCTAAGAGCATTGCATATACTTCATCAACAATCCTATAAATTAGGTACTATTACTTCCTCCACTTTACATTTGATGATGTTGAGGCTGAAATGACCCAGCCTGAAAATGGTAGATTCAAAACTGGGAAATCCAGATCCTGAGTCTGGGCTCTTAACCACTGCAGGATCCTGCTCCTACTGCATTATTTAAGAGGTTTGCAGGTGGTAGAGTAAACAGGACTCAGAGGTTGATTAGCCGTATGGGGTAAGGAACAGAGAGCTCAATACAGTTCAAAAATAACATGATTTGGTTTTTCTAGGGTGTGTGTGTGTGTGTGTGTGTGTGTGGAGGGTGGTCAGATAAACAGATTGTTTTCAAACAATTGTATGAAATAACTTGTTCTGAATTGGTCTACCACAGCAGGGTACTCATTTCAATCTTGCAGAATAAGGGAAGGCTATTGGAAATCTGTTTGCCTCCTTGATTGTTTCCAGTTAATACAGTAGCCAAGACTCAACGGGATAAACAGCCATTTGGAGGGAGAAAAAAAACCCGGGCATTCTCGGCTTTGTCTTGTTCTTTAAGAAAGGAAAAGATCCTTGTTTGAGGAGGAGCTGCACTCCTCTGTCGAATAGAGACACATACTGGCTTTTCTGCTCAAGCCAGCAAATATATTTTCTTTATTTCTAAAAGGTAACTGCTAGGAGCAGGGAGGAGAGGGTTCCCACTCAACTGGGCGCCCTAGAAATGGTGCTCTTCGACAGCATTTTTCCAAGTGCTTTGGAAGAGGTTACTTTCTAGACAACCCCTCAGGGCACTCCATACAAGACAGCCTCCCAGTCCTTCACCTCCTCCCTGCTCCAGCCTTGGCTTGAGGTTCAGATTTCTTTCTGTAAGACTCCCCCTCATCTGAGTGACTGGTGCTGTCTGATAGGGACCAGGTGACCCAATTCTAGGATGAGGAATGGATTTCTGGCACTTGGACTTATCTATATGACGGAGGCTATCAGAAAGAGATAGACCAGTGCCAACTGGATATTTGAGATCAAATTCAATAGAGGAAAAATAACTCAGGAAATCTACCATTTTGTATGAGCACAGAGTGTTACATCGGAGAAATGTAAACACACGGATCTTCCAAGAGGCAAGGTGCAAAGGTAGGAACAAAAGGGAAACCCTAGTATTTCCTGGTGAGCTGGGCAGGGGTATGCAACTCCTTCATTGTAGCGTCCCAACGGCTTGATATGAAAAAGAGTGGGTTCCGAGTGGCCTGGTTTAAAGCAGCAGTCAGGACACACACACACACACACACACACACACATTTTGATTTGTAATTGACTGTTGTCAGTCAGACCCTACAGGCTGTTAGAAACCAGGTCCACCTGGGCTTTCTCCCAGTTCAACCCCATGGACCGAACACAGAGGCCATGATGAATCCACATTCGGTCTCTCTTTTTCTTTAAGATCGCATTTTAAAACAAAAATTAAAATTATTATAGGGAACCCCATTCAAGCTACAAAAAAGAAAAAGAGGGCACTTTTATGTGAGTAGGTCATGAAATCCAAGGGAGGGAATGCAATCTCGACAGAAGGCTCTGTGACGATGAGACGAACGATCACCACTGTGTCCCTCTCCCTCTGCAGTAGCACGTGTTGTGCTCTTCTTGGGTCTCCTAGGAGGCTCAGAGTCAGGTTTGACTGGTCTCTCACAACTGGTTAAGGACATAATAGTATGCATTTTTAAGGCATTTTTGGCTGCATTTGATTGCTCTTCTTTTCTGTTTTTTAATTACCTTGCATCCATTTTGAATTTGGTCTTTCTATTTGGTCTTTCTATTTGTGTCATATGGCATCTCTTTTTAAAACTAAATCAGTCAAACATCAAATTGAAACATACACTTGGACATAAAGTGACATGCAGCATATATGCAATCACATGATATACATACACAACATAATATTCTTTCCCATAGCACCACGCCCTTACACCACTACCAAAACACAATAATTGAGAACAATTCATAAGCAATATGATCCAGAGAGTAGATATAAAGTGCATTGGGAGATTGGAGTCAGTGGGGTTATTTTAGTATTTTCTGGGGGCCTAAAGTTTCTAGACTTTAGAAATAAATGATTCAATTTGAAAAGATTACTTTAAAAAATTTGATATACCCCATATGACTCTTGGCATTGTGACTTTGAAACTCATCCCATTGAGAGCTGGAGACCTTTTCCCCACACCTTGAGTTTGGGTTGGCCCAGCAACTTTCTTTGACCAATAGAAAGTGGTAGAATCAATATTGTGCAAGTTTTGGAGTCTAGGCTTCAAGAGGTGCTGCAGTGTCTGCCTTCACTCTCTTGAAACGCTTCTCTGAGACCATCACATAAGGAAGTAGATCTGACCTAATGAAGAATGAAAAGCCACATTGGAAACCACCAAGGTGCCTCGTCAGCAGCCAGCCTCTCTTTCCATAGGAGATTCAGTCCACAGAGTAAGCTGATTCCAGAGGCTGGACTAGAATCTGGATCTCCAGGCCTCTAATCCCATGTCCTCTGTAGGAGGGGCAGCTGCCGAGAGAGCGGGACTCTGTGATGCATAGGAAAGGGACAACACAGAGTGTCCAGAGACCAGCCCAGCCAGCAACTGGCTGGGTATCTAGAAGCAAGTAGCACGACTTGACTTCTCTGGCCCTCAACCCCTCATCTGTGGGATGAGCCAGTTGGAGAAGTGAATCCCCAAGGCCCTTTAAGTTCTCCTAGTCCCTGATCACATGCCTTCTCAGTTTTTAGTCACAGCAGGAGCTGGGGATTTTACCATGACAGTCTGGGAGCCAGTGAGGGGGTGGCAGGGGGTTGCATTTCATTCTGTCAGCTCCCCTTCTTCTAAAGGGCAACATTGTCACTCACAGCTTATCTCGCCGTGAACTTTCCTTAATGGTTTAGTTGGAATCAGGCTCAGATTAATCATCCTGGGCAACAGGCAGCACAACAAACTCATCACTAATTAATTGGCAGCAGCACAAGATACCACGTTCCCTGGTGCAGAAGGTCTGTTTCTATATCAGCCTCCCCCATCCCCTCCCCTTCCCAGGCCCTAACAACGGTGTGCCATTTCATTCCCTGTGTGCTCCTCTTGGCTAAACACAGAAGTGAATACTGACCACGGGGAAGAATAACGAGGAGAGGACTTCATTCAGCCAAGTGTGTTTCTGTTTGCATCTTCATTCCCAAAACCAATGTTATACTTTAAGAGAGAAGTTCTATCAAAATTCAATACAATTGCTCCATATGTAATACCGGAGAAATGAAGATTAGGTCATACCACAAATAGATTCTGAATGTTGATTTCCAACAGAATTTTTTATCAAAGAGATTTGTTCACACTCAGCTATGCATGTACTTATGTTCAATGCTGAATCTCCAGTGCATAGAACAGAACATGTTTGTTGAAGAAATCAATAAATCTCTCTTCCAAAACAACCACATTTTCTCTACTATTGCACAATTTATTACTTCTTCAAATCACAGTATTCTTGCTTTCATCTCCATACCAGCAATCCCAGTATTAGTCAGGACTCTTCAAAAATCATAGAAGCTTAAACACAAACTAGCTTAGACAAAAGAGGAAATTTTTGGATCGTGTGTCTGTAAAGAAAGTTGGATAGCTCAGAATGATCAAAGGAAAAGTTTTGAGGGTTTGGGGCTTGAAGATTCATTCTGAAACTCAGTGCTGCCAGAACTAATCAATAAATCAACAAACCAATCTCTCTCTCTCTCTCTCCTCCTCCTCCTCCTCCTCCTCCTCCTCCTCCTCCTCACCACCATGTAAGGTCACAGCAAGAAGGTGGTGTCTGCAAGCCAGGAGCAGGAGGGCTCTCACCAGAACCCAGACATTCTGGCACCCTGATCTTGGACGCCGGTCTTCAGAACTGTGAGAAAATACATTGCTGTCGTTTAGACTGCTCAGGCTGTAGGATTTTGTATGGCAGTCTGGGCTGACTAATACACCAACCTAATTTAGTTTTCCTCTTATTTCTCTGATATTTTATACTTTTATGCTCTTTTCTTGGTTGGTTTTACTTAGTCCCATGTTTTCAATGGTCATTATCACGTAGGCCTCCCAGATTTCATCTTCAGCTCAGATTTCCCACATGAGCTACATATGAGCATAGCTTGCTGCCTATAGTACCACTGGTGCTTTGCACTCAGATGTCCAAAAATTATCCCCTGAAGCCTCCTCCATCATTGTTATCATCCATACTCTGCATCTCTGTGAACGGACACACATTCACCCGTTGGAAAAAGGGTGTCAACATTGAGGCTTCTTCCCCCGGTCCCTTTCCCGCCAGGAGCAAACACTCATCGATTCTATTTATTATAATGACCAAGTAGTTTCAGAACCCCTCCATTTATCCACACTTTTGTTGACATCACCTTAGTGAAAGTGACCACCATTGCTCAACTGAATTTCTACATAACTCTCCCAAGTGTTCTCCATGACTCCAGTTCTGATCCCCGTAATCTATTTCACACTCTGCAGCCCAATTGATGATGCTATTCCTCAGCACAAAACTCAACACAAATCAATAACCCTGCATGTGCTGACTCCCACTTAACCTTTCCAGCGTTACTTCTTGCTCTTTCCTCCTCACAGTCTTTACTTCAGCCACGTGGATCTACTTACAATTCTTTTGGACCATATTATTCTCAACAATACCCTTGAATGTTTGAACATCTATTCTCTCTATCTAAAAAATCATTTCTATTATTCTTTACCTGATTAACTCCTATTAGTCCTTCTGGGTTCAGCTTAGTTAGTCTTCCTTTGGGACGCCTTCTCTTCCCCCCAAATTTAATTAGCCTGTCCTAGGCTCTCATAGACCATGTTATGAATCTTATTGCAGGACCACTTTATAGTATTATAAATGACTAGAGGCCCGATGCACAAAGATTCATGCAAGAATAGGCCTTCCTTCCCCTGGCTGCTGGCACTGCCTTCGCTCTGGCCAAGAGCCGCCTTTCTGCCTTCCCACACTGCCCAGAGGTCCAGAGTGGCTGGGGCATTGTGGAATGCATGTGTTGTCACCATGGCGACGACGCAAGCAGCCCACCCCGCCCCCGGCCAATCAGTGTCTGCACCTGTGAGCACTGCCCACAGGCCCTCCACCTTTGTTGGGTTAATTTGCATACTCACTCCTAATTGGCTGTGGGTGTCTCGAAGGGACAGTCAATTTACATATTTGTCTATTATTAGTATAGATGGGCTTACCCGTTCCCTCTTCTGTTAGACCATGAGTTCCTTAATTGTAGGAATAGTGTTTGGGTCCATGACGGATACTTAATTGATATTTGTTTAATGAGTAAGTCAATAAAGTAATGAGTGTAAAATATATACAAAAAATATACAATTTCATATCCACATTCCAGTTGCACAGTGACCATAATTCACTCAGCTCAGCACTTACTAAAACAATCAAACAACTCCCACAGCATTACCTTTCTAAGCAAACATTCGGTAAGGTCTTTACTAAGTACTTTTATGGTTTATATATTACAAGGTCAGAAGTTTTTTTGTCCTCTATGCTAATTCCATTATCTTTGTCTTGAAAATCTTTTCTATCCATCAATTTCTGATGTTGTGAGATTTCAGAATGAAGATTTGTTTTATCAACAATTGTGATAGGCACTCATTAAAGTTCTCAGGTGGACTTTACAAATTGCATGTTCCTTCTTGTTACTCATTTCCTTTTCTACTCACTGTTGAATAAACAAACACTGACTGTTATATTTTACCCAGACAATTGGCTCACATATATGTTTGCCTCTTTTATCTGGGCCATTGACTTTGATTTTACATGAGCGCAAATAAATTTTAGTGACAAAGAAAATGCGTGGGTACAGGTAAATAGGATATAAAATTGTAAGTGGAGATTTCTGGTTTAATGTGCATGACTAAAGTGACGGAAGAAAAGAATACAGGTATTCTAAAAATCCATAGCAGAACTGAAAGATGGGACGAGTACCACTGATACACTATAATGGAAGGAAAAGCAGCTGGAAAGAACAGACACTGGGAGTAGAAGGGATGAAAACAAATGGTCGTAGGCTGTCCTCATGGTGAGCAATTAAAAGGTAGAGCATTTAAGCCAGACTGTGAGTATCAGTGTGTCTTGACTGCCATTTGTCCCCAGGATAATGTTTTGCGTATAAATGTTTTGCCCAGATATTCTGACAAAGGCTCCCAGAGTGAGATCTGTGGGCATCGAAGTAGGCCTGTGTCTCGGACAACTTATAGCTGCCAGAAAAGACAGGGAGATCACATTCTCAAAATGAAAAATCCTCCACATATGCACCTTAAACTCTCCCATCCCCTCCTCCACTCCCTTCTCTTATAAAAACACCAACATTAAGGCCCTGTGATCTAAATCTGCATTCATTGCCAAGAGAACATGAAGTTTCACTTGGACTGAAGAATTACTCCCCAGCACCAACATCACTCAACTTAAATTTCATCAATCATTACAAGCAGCAACCAATAAATACCACAGATCTGAAGAAATCTAACAGCGTGAAAAAGAACTTCAAAATACAATGAACAGCAAATTAATGTGTGAGGGAACAGTTAACACAATAAACTGAAGGAAATTTATCGAGTTATTACATCAAAAAGAAAGAACAGGGTGCAAAGGAAAAGAAACAACCAGAACTCTCAAAAACAAAATTTAAAACCATTATTTCTGAATTAAAACTTAATAGATGGATGGTCTGCATAGAAAAATGGACACCAATGAAGACTAAAATCTGGACTGGGTTACTAAACTGGGGTATTATCTCATAACATGTGGAAAAAGTTACATATGAGGGGGATGTTAAGATATATCCAGAAGGTCAACAAACATCTGTTTAGTAAATGTTTCAGAAAGAATGAAAGAGAGAAAATTATCAAAATTAACTAAAAACAAAAAAATTTCTGAACTGAAGACAGGACTGACCAGGTAATCAGCCAGGATATATCATTTATTCAACAAATTTTTATTGACCACCTGTGTGTCAGGCACTATTTTAAATGCAGTGTTTGCCCTGACTGGATGCCTCAGTTGGTTAGAGCATCATCCCATACACCAAAAGGTTGCGGGTTCAATTCCTGGTCAGGGCACATACCTAAGTTCTGGGTTCCATCCCAGTGGGGGCTCATTCAGGAGGCAACCTATCAATGTCTCTCTCTCTCTCTCTCCCTTCCTCTCTCTAAAAATAAATTTAAAACATATCCTCAGGTGAGGATATTTTTTAAAATGCAGTGATCCCTAGCCAGTTTGGCTCAGTGGATAGAGCATTGGCCTGCAAACTGAAAGGTCCCGGGTTTGATTCCGGTCAAGGGCACATGCCCAGGTTGTGGGCTCGGTCCCCAGTGGGGGACTTGTGGGAGGCAGCCAATCCATCTCTCATCATGGATGTTTCTATCTCTCTCTCTCCCTCTTCCTTCCTCTCTGAAATCAATAAAAATATATTTATAAATAAATAAATAAATAAAGCGGTGATAAGGAAGATAAACATCTCATCTAAATATATCCTGGAGAAGTTATCTGAGTTCTAAATATTAAAACAAAGTGCTCAACTTTTCTGCTTCTGGCTATAATGGAATAACTGGTACTGGATGAGTCTCCCAATGTGAACAACTATAAAACTACACAAAATATGTAAGTCAACAGATTTTTAGACAGTGGAAAACAGTCAACACAAAACTGTAATACCTAAAAGAAGGGACACTCTTAGGTGAGCTCCATGATCACACAGCTCTCTGCCTGGGGAAAATTTCCCCAGCATGAGACAGAAAACCAGAATCTGAGAACAGTACTACTAAGTTGAGGAGGTGTATGTCAGGGTTTGTGACATCTGAAAGAAAGTAACTTGGAATCTGTTGAATGAATGAAGTTATGTTTAATGAAGGCATCAAGGAGATGGAGGCTGTACAAAGAGGAAACCCTAGAAGTCCAAGGAAGGGGTCCCTTGCAAATTTACTGATGAGAGCTAGGTTGTCCATTCTCAAAGTAAGACCTCCAAGGTTTACCAGACAGAAGCTGCTGTGGGTTGAAAGTGAAATGAGACACTAGAGGTCAAGGGCACTGGAGGAAGACGGATGCAAAGAGATGTTGGTGTCCTGTCACTAGAGGGGAAGGATCTTGTTAACATATATATTTACTGATATATATTTTTAATTTTATTTTTTTCCATCACCATTTATTCCCCAACATATTTTTAACAAACCTGAAATCCAGCTAAGATGCAAGCATACTGCTGTATTAGGATAAAGATATACCCTAGAGTGAGACCTACCTTGGCTTGCCTTAACAAAGCTAAAAACAAGCCCAATAAGATCTTAAGAGAGACAGAATTTAGAGGTTGAAGTCAGTTAAATTAGAGAGGTTTAATAAACACTTTTAAATATATTTTCACTAGAAAATAATAAAACCAAACCTTCACAAATTCATGGCCATCAGCCAGTAGTTGAACTGCCCACTAGAACAAGAATCACCACTCTTCAGAAAAACAGAATCCAAAGTCTCCATAATATATTATATACCATACCTAGTATTCGATTTTAAAAAATACACTAGTTATACAAAGAAACAAGGAAAGGTAATCCATAGAAAAGGAAAATAAAATTGTCATTATAAATGAGTCCCAAGCTGATCCAAATGTGGGACTAAGCAGACAAAGATTTTCAAGGAGTTATTATAAATAGTACAAATGATTAAAGAAAAGATTTAGTCCTACCCAATTTAGCTCAGTGAGTAGAGTGTCAGCCTGTGGATTGGAGGGTCCCAGGTTCGATTCTGGTCAAGGGCATATGTCTGGATTGCGGGCTCGATCCCCAGTCGGGGGCGGGGTCGGGGGTGCATGCAGGAGGCAGCCAATCAATGATTCTCTTTCATCATTGATGTTTCTATCTCTCCCTCTCCCTTTCTCTCTGAAATCAGTAACATATATTTTTTTTAAAAAAAGAAAAGATTAAAAGGAAAATATGGTCTTAATGAGTAAAGAGATAGAAAAATCACAATTAAATGGAAACTAAAAGAAGGAAGCACATGGAAAGTTAGAAATTAAAATGTAATACCTGGAATTTAAAACCTTACTAGATGGGCAAAAGAAAATGTCAATCAATTTTAAAACATACTTGGAATTTATCCAATCTAAAAATGAAAGAGAAAAAAGATTGAAGAAAAATTAATAGGGCCCCATGATCCTGTGAGATAATATCAGCTCTGATATACATAGAGCCCCCAAAATAAAGAAAAGTAATATTGGAGTAGGAAAGGTATGAAATTAATGGCTTAATATTGCCCCTTCAGAAAGTAGAAATATAAGAGCAAAGTAAGTAAAAGGAAGGAAATAATAAAGACCAGAGATCAATGACATGGATAAACGAGAAAATAAAGCCTAACATTGCTTCTTTAAAAATATCAACCAAATTGATAAAGCTCTAACTAGACTAATTTAGAAAAAAGGGTAAGAATGCAAATTAACAAAATCAGGAATGAAAGAGAGGTTTTTAGCTCCATAGATCCTAGGGGCAGAAGAAGAATAAGAGATATTAATAAAGAAATTGAATTTTATCAACAACTTTCCTGTGAAGAATATTTGCAATCAGAGTGGTTTCATTGGTGAATTTTATCAAACATTCATGGAAGAAGTCACACCAAACTTAAGCTCCTAACAGTTAGGGAAGGGGAGGAAGCACCTCTTAGCATGTTTTGTGCAGCCAGGGCAATGCTGATATTTAAACTGAATAAAGACATTCCAAAAATGAATAAAATTACAGATCCAAATTACTCCTGAACACAGATGCAGATATCCTTAAAATATTGCTAAATCAAATTCATGTACATGACTATACATTATGATCACACAAATTAAAAAGAAAATGCTAAAATAGTTAAGAGAAAAAGTTTATGTGACAAAAATCAGAATTATATTGATGCATTTTATGTGAGAACAATAGAGCAATGTCCTAAGTACTGACAGAATATGATTTTGAACTTTTATTTATATGTCAGACAACATTGTATATGCAGTGTCCTCTCAATTATGTAAAAATATGCATAGAAAATATCGGAAAAGAAGTGTGTTGAACACCTAACTAGTCACAGGATAAAGTTTTTATAAATATGACCACACTTGATGCTTACAGCAACCCTGTGGGTGAGGTAAGGATTATTTTCTTCTTTATTGACCCAGCTCACACGGCTGGTAGAGAATAGAGCTGAACTCAAATCCATGCCTTCTGAATAGGATGTCTGACTGCAGGCATTGTCATCAAATGTGCGGAATTTAAACTTGATACTGAGTAATAAATATCTATGTTACATCAGAGTACCATTGCACCAATTCAAAGTGGACTAAACAACCAGCACTCTGGTCATTTTTAAATTCCAGACTTCCAGTGGACCTTGGGGATTTCTGCTTGACTACAGGACAACTGACTGACTGAATTCTCAGCGATGGCTGATGTCTTTCTGCTGAGGGGAATTAGCAAGCTCTCCCTGCAACCTGTGTGATTCCACTGGGTTTCCTCCAAAGGGATGGGAATTATGGCCAAGTGGCTTTTCCAGCTTCAAGGCAACATGAATGATTTTTTTCAAGCACTCTGATTCCACAAGAGTTGGCATGTCATGGAATTTGGGCCACTTGACATAATCAGAGCTTTCTCCTCCCTCCTTCTTTCAGGGTCAGCCAGCAGTATTTTGGCTCCCTTCTGTCTACCCACATTATCTCTACCATCGGGATTTAACTACCACTCCACTGCACAGCTGCTAGAGACTGGAATGATTAATTAAAATTGAAAATAAAACCATTTTCAAGCCCTTGCATTTGAAACCATAGGAGTGAGTAACCTCTTCAAGGCATTTCAACTGATTACCAGGAGAAAGAAAGCTTTTTTCCAAGAGAATACTAGTAGCATAAAGTATATTTCTTAAGCATATATGTAAGTAATTGAACCATAAAAGCTAACATTAAAGAAGAACAATCTTGTGTGTATAACAATTGAAAATGTATCCAGAGCATCAAAATGGATTCATGTGGAGAGAGTGAGAGCTAAGGTGCTAAATTAAAAATATCAATGATTTAAAATGGCAATTCAAGATGATGGCCAGCCCATCTTCCCCTTGTATCAGGTGCCCGACAACTCTGGAATGATCCAATAACTGATGGGCAGAAACACATTTTTATGTTTTCATTTTATGAGGCTTTTATTTTAAGGGCCTTTCTCAAGGTCACACACCAGGTGATTCATTCCTAAAAACAACCCAGGTGGAAGAGCCCGGATTCACTTTCAACATTGGTATTTTCATTCTAACCCACTCAAAACTGTTGCTCTGATTAATGATCCGGGGGCGGCCAGAACTTCAAGCGTTTCCTGTTCTCCAAGAATAGATAGCCATAGACTTCAACAAGTCCTGACAATCCAACAGTTCCTTAATTTTCTGCAGCTTAGTGGGGAGACGAGAATTCACTGAGGCTCTACTCTGGGGCTGGACCTGTGGCCTCTTCGCATAAATAATGTTTTATAACTGCCTTATGCAGCAGTCATTCCCATTTAACAGATGAAGTCTAGAGAACTAAGCAATGTGCCCACAGTCACACAATGTACACCTGAAACTGCAAAATGCCTCCGTTAGGCCACATCACTGACACGTCTCCCCACGAGGCTGAGGTCTCTTTGGGTGCACTGGCGTGGGGAGGCCCACAGTTGGAAATGGGGTTCTTACTAATACTCCCGTAGACTGTTCACAGCTGATGAGGGGCTGAGTCAGTGTGACGCGGTGAAAACGACCGATTCTGACGCTTATCCACTGAGGGCTTCGCCAAGTCACCACCACTTCTGTGATTCCATGGCTTCCCCAGTTCAGAAAGTGGGAGCGAAAGCAATAGCCTTGGTTCTCCTGAGAGTTTAAAATCCCAAGTAAAAGTAGAGTAAGAGAGAGGAGAGACCATCTCAGTGAATCAATCAGGCAAGTCTTTAGTACTGAGAGCTGTGGAGAAAGTGAAAATCCCAGCAGATACACACCTAGTTTTAGTGGAAACAATGGGGTGGGTGTAGATCCTAAGACAGAAAGACAATAGGCTTTCTTGAGGCAGAGGAGAAGGGGACTAATATGTATTGTACATCTTCTACCTGTGTAGGTACTCTACCTATACATACATACTATATATATATAATGTTCAAAGGCTGTTAAATCACGTTGTTTACCCATATCTTCAAAAAAATCACTTCTACTGTCGTGGTAAACAACCTGCTTCCCTATTTATAATGGTCTGGCCCTCTAGCAACTTTAGCACGAAATTATAGCTAATTTGCCTACAAACGTCAGGTGGTCATAATAATCCGGCCACTCGGTGTATATCATCTCACTTAATCCTCGCATAACTGGTACCAGCTGCTCCATTAACATAGTGTGCAAATATGGTGGCACTTCTTTTAGTTTTCCAAGTAATCTTAGCCTCCTCACTTACTAGATTGGCAAAAACTCTGATAACCTTCTTATGGGTCTCCCCATCAACTTCACAAACACCAGAAAAAACTCGGGTTTTATGCAGCCTCCGTGTGGTGGAGGGTCAGGGACATGGAGTAGTTGTCCAACTTCCTCATTCAACAGGAAAACCCAAGGCTTTAAAATAATCCACTACCACCACTGCCTCCAGCTGCTTCACTGAATGGCTTTTAGCAACACTTTATTGAGGTATAGGTTACATATGAAATTCATCCATTTCAACTTCACTATATTTATTTATTTATTTATTTATTATTGAATGACACTGGTTAACAGAATTATACAGGTTTTGGGTACAAAATTCTACAACCCATCATCTGTACATTGTATTGTGTGTTCATCATCCCAAGTCAAATCTTCATCCAACACTATTTATCCCCCCATACCCTCCTCCACTTCCCCTCATCCCCCTTCCTCCTTGGCAATCACCACACTGATGTCCAAATCCATTTCAATTTTACACTTCAATGATTTTTAGTAACTTTACCAAGTGGTGCAACAACCATCATAAAGCAGTTTGAGAACATTTTCTCTCTCTCTCTCTCTCTCTCTTTCTCTCTCTCTCTCTCTCACACACACACACACACACACACACATACACACACAAGCATGTACACACACACACACGCGCGCGCGCCCACGCGAGTGCCCACTTACATATATCATTATTCCCACCCCCGGCTCCAGGCAACCACTTATCTACTTTCTTTTCTATCTTTTCTGGATATTTCATATAAATAGGATTACCAGGTATATAATTTGTGATCCCTGTGTCTGTTTGTTCCTTTGCATTTCACATGATGTATTTGAGGCTCATCCATGATGTAATATGTGTCCACAGTTCATTCCTTTTTATTGTTGAAAAGTATTCCATTGATGGATAGACCACATATTTTCAATTCATTTACCAGTGTCCACTCGGACTTGCACATGGATGTTCATGGCAGTATTATTTATACTAGCTCCAAACTGAAAATAACTTGGGTGCTTTTTAAAATTGGTCTATGCCTGTGGATCTCAAGCTTGGATACTCATAATGATTTTGATTTATGGGTATTGAGTAAAGCTCATAAACCATGTTAGTTTTCAGAGCTTTCCAGATGATTCTACAGGCTAAGAGAGTCACTGTACTATAGAATCTAACAGATAACCTTTGTTCTCTGTTTACCTTGATGCTACCTTTCCTGGATCATTATTGTGTTTTGTTCTGTTTTCAAATCTCATTTCTTCTGAATTAAGATTGGCCAAGGATACCCAAATGTGAGCTCAGTATTTCAGCATTTCATTTGAGTGTCAGACTTGGGACATACACCTGCTACCCACAGAACCTCAAAGCCCCATCCATTCCCTGTGTCAGGGTCTAGGTCATGGTCAGTCCACTTTTCTCTTAAACCCTTGGAAACCAAATGCCCTACATACTTCTCTTTTCCAGAAGAATGGGACCTAACTGTGGCTCCAGACCCTACTCCCCTCTCTAAGGAATGCTACGCTTAATGGCTCAAAAGTGATTTTCTCTCTAAGGGAAACTCCAAGTGATCTCAAAGTGCCAGCTACTATACTACTAATTAGAGCCTACTTTTATGACTCCAAGGTGTTCTGCCCCTCCCTGTTCCTACTTATTGCACATATTTCTTGATTAATAGCACAGAGAAAAAATATATTCAGTGACTGCTGGGTCACAACCAGCATAATCACCCCATTGTGTAAGTATATCATTATCCTTATTTTCAGACATTGATTCCCTGCTAGGTTAATTGACCAAGGTCATACAACTGATAATTGCAGATAAACCTTTCAACTCGGTCTTCTTGATTCTAAAATCTATGTCACTTTCTAACTTCCTACTACAATTTGCTGGGTTTTCTCCACCTCGCTTCTTTGCAGAGCAAGGATTTCCGCATTCCCTTTAAAATGTAATTTAATTGTAAATACATTCTTGCAAAGCTCATTCAATTGCCCTCATTTTCTCCTTTCCTACTTCACTATCCTAACAGAGAGTCATTAGGAAGGTACATACTGTTTCTAAGTCTGTTTTGCCTCTGAGTTGAGTCTGTAGAATCACATCCGCCCAATGCTATCAAGTCCTACTCTTTGACTCAGCCAGGCTGCAGCCTGCAGACCCTCACCATCAGGGCAATGCAAATTAAAGACAGACTGCATTTTTCATCCAATAAACAGCTGGATTCTGCTGGAGTCTGGTGAGCAAGGCAGGGCATAGCTCCATTTAAGCCCTTATCAGAGCCCAGCAAACACTTTCTCCCAGTCTGGCTGGTTTTAAATTTTCGGTGGCAGGTAAGGTGATGGTAATTGGGTCAGTCTCTCGGGGTCTCATTCCAATGCTCTTGCATTTAACTACAGCTAATTTTTGGCAAATGTCAGCCTTGCTATTGGGGGGAGGGTAGCTTTCTAGAGGTCAAGCCTTATCAGATCTATGGTGATTGCAAGAGGCATGATTTGGGTTCCCTGGACCTGGGATCCAATTTCAGATCCTCCATTTACAAGGCTGAGTCACAGGTTCCCACCCACCTCTACAGATTTATTTCAGCCACTCCCTCCTTATTCTTTCTCTTTATTATGCCTTGCGTATAGCACCCCCAGAACCTTTGCATGCACTATTCCTCTGCCTAGAGTACCCACAGAACATTATAGATGAAAGAGGCCATTTTGCCCACCTCCCTCATTTTGTACATGAGAAAAGTACAGAGAAGGGAAGTGACTTTTCTAAGATCATTCAGGGAATCAGTCAACAGAGGCTCATGTTAAGAGAGCAAACAGAGACAGGTAGGCAGGGAGCAGAGGGAACTTAAAAACATTCATCTTAAACCCTGACCGGTTTGGCTCAGCGGATAGAGCGTCGGCCTGTGGACTGAAGGGTCCTGGGTTCGACTCCGGTCAAGGGCATGTACCTTGGTTGTGGGCACATCCCCAGTAGGGGGTGTACAGGAGGCAGCTGATCGATGTTTCTCTCTCATCAATGTTTCTAACTCTCTGTCTCTCTCCCTTCCTCTCTGTAAAAAATCAATAAAATATATTTTTTAAAAAATGTTCATCTTAGGAGAGGTGCTTCCTATTTATGACCACCAGGAGCCTGAGCATTCCTGGGTAAGGGGAGAAAGATTCATTCCTGTATATGCCCCATGGACTAAATATTGCGTTGCCTATTTTACACATGGAAAATGAGACTTAAAGAGACTAAGTAGAGTTGTAATACAGAGCTAGCTGGTAACGGAGCTGGGATTTAATCCAGTGCTCTCTGCCTTCAAAGCTATTCCTGCGCAGCGTAGATGAGTGGAGGTGTGTTGAACACCCTGCATAGCTCAGCTTTCGAACATCTGGAAGCCTATTCCTCTCTCAAGGATCAGCTCAAACTCACCACCTCCTGAAAGCCTTCCTTGATTTCCTTTCCTGAACAGACTCTCTTCTCTTTCCTCTGCCACCAGGCACTTGGCAGTATAATTGTGGAGCTCTTCTAACTCCATGTTATAGTTCTTTCTTGACCTGGCCATTGGCACCACTTGATGGGTGCTTGTTGAGGAGCAAGCTCATGTATTAACTCTACCTGCCCACTGCAGCCATATAAGAGCTACAACTATACCTGGTAATAAGTATGCAGGTATAATTGGTATTATGTGTCCAGTGGGCATGTTATGGCTGTCTGACATGCATGGAAACCAATACTATGGTGCCTGCTTTTTTTTTAATTGATTTTTTTTGAGAGAGAGAGATAGAGAGAGACATCAATTTGTTGTTCCAACTATTTATGCATTCATTAGTTGATTCTTGTATGTGCCCCGATCAGGGATCAAACCCAACACTCTGACTAACTGAGCTATTGGGCCAGGACCTGGCCCTGGCTTTTGAAAAGAAAAGAAAAAATCTTTTATTACAAAGTCACTAGCAAGGAGCAGGAAACAAGGCTCAAATCTGTCTCCCCAGCTGAAGGTTTTGGGGTAACTTTAAAAGGAAGTGGAGAAAGTTATGCATATTCTATAGAGTTGCATTATTTCAGCATAACGAGGACCTAGTGCCCAGGCGCTAGAGGATCACAGCTTTCCAGGGGCCGCATGCTGAAAGTCAGGAGGGTTTATTATGTAGTTTGCCGGGGATTTGGACTGGGTGACACTGAAAGATTACTTCAGGGTGAATTCTTTCTCTGGCTTGCATGTCTGACTGTTCGACTGCATGGTCTGTGGCCTTATTCTGTTTTCTCTGAAAAACAGGACAAGGGCCCGTTTGGATGGGTTCTGGGGTTACAGCACATAGTAGGTGCTCCGTGAATACATGCTGAATATGTCACAGAGCTGGTGACGGTGGTTCTTCAAAGAACTGCTGTTTATTATGGTTGCACGTTGAGTCTTCTTTAATTAAAGGATCTCCTGGATTAATATGAAGGCATTTTAGCTCATTAGGAAGGAAATATCACCAGGAACGGTGCCCACCATGGGAAAAGGGAAACCGTGCTGGCATTGAGGATGAAAGCAAGACCGGGAGGGGAGTTTCTTCATGTTCTTCTCTATTTGGAGAACGTTACATTCTGATAAGCATCTTGCAGAGCAGGATTTCAAAGAGAAAAACTTTCACTGGACATAAGGAATGGCTGTTCATCTCAGCATCCCAGACGTCTCCCCAAACCTACCTACCCCACCTTCCATATCTAGCACAAAAACATCTACTCGGTCCCGATGGAATGGGGGAGTTTCAGGAGAGAGTGAGGGGTGGTATGTGGCATCTATGCATTTATGTAGTAGTTGTAGCCAGCTCATCTTCCCTGGCCCCCAAATCCTTTAGTCCTTTTTCCTCCCTGCTAATGCTTTCCTGGTGAAATCCTTTGACCACAGGAATCCTGCATCGTAGGAAGAACAGTGCCAGGTGTTTAATGAAAGACTGAGAAACAGAAAAAGCACCCCCTGGTCAATGTACCAAATGCGGAGCCAAATTCTCCCAACCACCCTGGCTAGGCTGCTGATCAACTAGATGCTGTCTCCGTGTCATTTCTTCTTCGCCGACTCCATCCACACCTTTGGGAAACCCTGGACCTGCTGGGGCTGGACCCCAACAGGAGGCCATTAGTTCAATTTTACGGATAAGGAAGTATGAGCAGAAGTGTCCCAGGGATGCCGAGATAAGCAAGGAACAGACCCAGGTTGGTCTGACTCAGTACTAATGGGTTGCGATCATCCCACAAATGGAGGCCATCGTTTACCTCACCATTTCCCATCTTGTTATACATGTAGATGGTACATTTTTTCCCCCATTGTAAACAACATTGTGATGAAGTTTTCTAATTCAAAAAGCTTTGGCTGCATTTAGGATTGCCGCCTTGGAGGTACAATTGTGGAGTTAAGAAGCATGGATATTTTTGAGGATCTTGATACACATTGCCAAATTGCCTTCCAAAGGACTGCGCAAATTTACATTGCTTCCAGCAGTGGGTGAGAGCATCAGTTTTACCACACTCCCTTCAGTTTGGGTATTCTTGGGTTTTTGGAAATGTTACACAATTGCTAGCTGAAAATAGTATCGCCATTTTAATTTACATTTCTTTGATTACTAGTAAGGCTGAACATTTCCCCTTATGTTTTTAAAGCCGCTTTGTTGCCTCTTTGTGATTTTTATTGTCCTGTCTAATTTAACTTTCAGCATCTTAATGATTTTCATAATGATTTTATAAGCTCTTTTATGTTAAGAATATCAAGCTTTGGCTTGTCATCTTTGCTTAGAATATTGCCCCACTTTGCTTCCTTTTAACATTTTTTAAACCATAGACTTTAAGTACATATATGGAGAGAGAGAGAGAGAGAGAGAGAGAGAGAGAGAGAATCTTTTATTTTCCCATAGTCCTGTCTATTTAAATCTATCTATATATTTATTTACCCATAGTCCTATATATAGAGAGAGAAATAGATATATTTCTATATTTATATATTTTACTTACCTATAGTCCTGTTTCAACAAGTCAACAAATGTTCAATTTTATTTGTTTCTCATGATTATTTTCATTAAAAATACTCTATCTGAAAGGTTTGTTGTTTTCCTCTTTTTTTTTTTTTAGTGTTAAATCTGATGTGAGGACATCCTGAGTTTTTGCCAAGTCACTAACTAGCATTTGTCCCAGCAGTATGCACTGAGTAATCCTTCAGCTTCCCCGTGGCTTGTTATCATATATTAAGGTCTTATTCCTGAGCGTGAGTGTTTTTCATTCTCTTCTCTGAACTGTGCAAGGGCCTGTGCGGATGTCCTTTCTCCTCTCTCTTCTACTGCCACCTACTCAGTTCCTCCTCCCATAGGTCCCCTGAGCTATCCTTGGATTTTCAGCCAAATAGTTTGCCATCCTTTACGGGGAGGGGGGGGGGGAGGGTTTGTTTTGTTTTGCTTTGCTTTTTTTCTTTTTGCATTTGCAATGCCGGCCTACATTCCAGGAGGCCCCAGGCCTCCCAGAGCAATTCCCACTGGGAAACAGCAGCAGCCAGTGCCTGTGGGAAGGCTGCTTGTGTGTTTGAACCTGACGACATCGCCCCCATCAAAGCTATCTCTCTGTAGCCTGGAAAAGCCTCAAGGTGGGAGCAGCCTGCACGGAATTCCAGAGAAGCGCTGCAAGCTCTCAGAACCACAGAACCCTCACTTTCGTCTAAGATAGGGGCCAGAACTCGCCCCCGGATAATAGAATAAAATCCTTATCTTCCCAAACAGGGAAATCAATCCCTAACGTCTGGGGGAAATTGATTAAGAAATAGCGATAGATGCATACTTAGTCCTGTAGCGCTAACTTTCTGGAGGAAAGAGCTAACCATTGAAAATCCTTGCCTTTGGAAAGGTATCCAAGAAGGAAGCTGAGACGTGGGGGAGGAGGACTCTGCTTTTCCTTTGACAGCTGATTGATATTGCTAACTCTGTGCATGCAATTGCTTTGATATAAAAATAACTGATCTTAAAAAGCATCCATTGAACATGACAATGCAAAAGATATATATATCTGATGTCTGGTGAGCAGAAGTGAATCTTTATTTTCTGATCCCTTATCTTGAAAACAAAAATTCTCACCATCCAAGCCTGCAGATGGAGACAAATTAGAGTTTAAAAGATTGCTTGCAATGTGGATTGATGGCCAAAACCCTCTGGATGTTGGCAATTATTCTTCTAGAAAAAATCCCCTAAAACTGCTTGCTTTTCTTTGATTACCTTTTGCCTCTTTCCCTAGAAAGGAGTAATTTCTGTCTCCATACTCACTCTCCACTCATACAGAGAAGGGAACATGTCTCATTGTTTTCCATATCCTCCATGTATATCATGTCACGTGATGCTCTGTGATGCTTGATGAGAATTATTTGTTAAATGAATGGGTAGGGTAGGATAGAATTCCCTTGGGTCTCAGGAAGTCAACGTGTCTACTCTCTTTCCTCCATTCGAGAACACATCAAAATCTCCATGATGGAGATATATCTTCCTCTGCTTTGGGTCTGTGAATCCAGCAGTCGGTGTTTTTAATTTACGGAACATTTATAAACGCATAGCGCAGGTTTGGCCCACACCCAGATCCCATACCTGGGTCATTTCTATTCCCATCTTTCTCTTTGATGATGATAATCTTTCAGATTTGTGTCTTACTTTGGAGTTTTCAAGGTGCTGTCACATGCCTGTTGTAAGCAATTGTCATGCTCTATCACGAGGGTAGCATTACCTTTCTCAGTTGGCAGATTGGAAACTGGGGCCTGGAAAGATTGTCCAAACTCCCATAGCTGATAACTGGTGTAACCAGAACTCAGTTCTTCTGTCTCCAGGCTCAGCTAATTTATGACTCTAACCCAGGTGCCATGTTGCCTTCTTCATGGACTATGTTTCTAATTGGAAGAGGAGACCTGGGGACTCTTGGTAGCTCTGATATTGGACACCATGGCTTGCTTACAAGTTGTCCTCAGCCTTTGGGACCCAAAGCCTGGAAAGGCCAGCACCAGAAACCAGAGCTTTCTATCAACTCAAAATTAAGGTTTTTGAAGGAGGATCATCTGAAATGCAACTCAAGGCTAGAAACAAGAGTGACATTCTGTTTATCCTAATAAAGTGTAAGAGAAATACTATCATGGGATTAATCTTTGCAGAACAAACACTTTTACTATATTTTATTTTGTTTTGCCTGGGGTTTATTTTTAGTGTGGAATTAAAAAAAATACACATGCGTAATACAAATCCAGCCAAAACAGTAGTGCAAAAATTTACAAGCAATAATGTCTTGGGCCAATGCAGAATAGGCTATACAGAAACAGCCACCATGAAAAGTGCAGGTCAGGTACGGTGAATACTAAGGAATCCAGGAGATGGTTAGTATTTCAACCCACATTTTGTGCTTTGGATGTTTCCCCAAATATTTTCATCCAAGGAAAGGTTAATCACGTTGAAGACAATTTAAGACAAGTAAATAGAGGCTTATTGGTACTTAGATTGAGATGAGGAGTAGAAGAAACACCCATGGCTATGCATGAGGGTGGGGGGGGGTGAAAGACAGGGATGTACCTAAGAACAGTGATTTAGAAGGAGCAGGGTAGAGAGATACTTAATGTCCCATTTGGTAACTGACAGCTGACTGAGCAAGGATTGGCTTTACATCTTTTAACTGGGTGATCATAGTGAATGTAGTGCACCCCAATCACCATGCTTCATACTGGGTGGCCTACTGCATGGGTGGACAACTGGACTCTCTTCTTTCTTTTCTCCCTTTCTTCATTCAACATAAAAAAAGCTTTGAGAACCTACTACCTGGACCAGAATAGAGACGGTCTATTGGTCCTTCTATGGGCTGAGTTGAAAAGATAAATAAGATAGCCCTAACCGGTTTGGCTCAGTGGATAGAGCATCAAACCGCAGATTGAAAGGTCCCAGGTTCGATTCTGGCCAAGGGCATATACCTTGGTTGCGGGCACATCCCCAGTAGGAGATGTACAAGAGGCAGCTGATCGATGTTTCTCTCTCATCTATGTTTCTAACTCTCTATCCCTCTCCCTCTCTGTACAAAATCAATAAAATATATATTTTTAAAAAGATAAATAAGATAGAGTTGTTACCTTTAAGGATCTTCCAGGCAAGTGGGCAAGACAGTAGGTCAATCTGCTAAGTCCTTGAATATAGACAGACTGTGGTGAGAGCTAAAAGTGGATAATGTGTTTGGGAAAGAAAAGAGCTGAGAAATGAGGCTGAAATTCACCAAACAACCATGGATTCCAGGATCAGGAATTTGGACTTTTAAGGCTATTGTACGAAACCAGTTCATTTGGGCTGTGATCAGCCATGTAAGTGCTCAAGCTGCCTCACATCAGTTTATAGCTGGTATCAACCCATTCTTTTCAGGCACCAAGCATATCAGGACGAGTTTTCCTCACTGGATGATAGACAGCCTGTTGTTGTGCCAGGGTGTCTGAGGGCATTCAAGGGCGGTGGGGATATTGGCGTTCTCTCGGTCTGCACCTCAGAGGCAACTGCTGGCTCTTATCTCTACTTTCTGCGTCTCAGGAGAGGGATCCCACTGAGCTGGCTGATTTAATTAATGTCTGTGTTGTCTATCTGCCACTTTTGAAGCTGTTGTCATGTTGTAGATATTAAAGCTGCACAATGACAGACCTGTGGGCTCCACCTGCCAGCAAACCCCCATCTACTGTCATCCTCAGCCACAGAACTTAGAGGCAAAGCAAGAGATGTTTTGATTCCTGAGGATGTTTATATCTGATCCAGAGCGAGTTGGCCACAGATGAGCTCGAAGCTCACTAACTCCCACCTCACAATATTCTCTGTCAAAATCCTCTATGGCTCATGGAAGCTGTTGGTAACAAGCCCCTATCCATTCCCTGTCACAGAGAGTGTTCATGATCACGTGGTCTCGGCACATGGTGTTTGGTAGGCAAGTGACACTGTTAACCCATCAGCTTCTTCTTATATGAAGTTAGAAAATATTGAAAATAGTGGGTTTGGATTATAAGAAAGAGTATAGTGGATGTCATCACAGTGCAAAGATATGGATGCCCCAACTTTCATTCCTTGTCTACTTGTGGGTAAATCCTTAAGCTCCATGAGCTTGGAGAGAGCTGGAGAGAGTCTTAGACTCTGGAGTTAGGAAGAGCCTTAGTTTGAATTGGACTCTGACACTTACCAGCTGTGTGGCCTTGGTCAAGTCACTTAATGTCAGGGCTCAGCACAAGATATGAGTGCTGTCATCATCATCATCACCATCATTTATACTCCATCTGTAATCTATAAATGGACTCAGACTGGGTTAGATTCCTCTCCCATGAACTCCCAAAGGACCCTAACCTTCCCCATCTTAGAGTATATCCCAGTTTAACTATATTATCTCAAGGGCATGGGCAACATAGCTTTCTTTTACATTATATCCCCAATTCCTAGGATGTGTTTGGCCCCCAGTAGCTATTCAATACATTGTTAAATAAATGAATGAAACAGTAGAAGGGAAGAGAGGCAACTCTCTGTGAACACCTATAATATGCCATATGCCTTTCTAATTTATTTCTAATCCACAAAGTAACCTTGAAACCTTGGCTGTAGTAATAAAGACTGGAAAGTTGTGACTTGAACAAAGACACGCAGTTAATAAGTGGCACTGATAATCCTCATAGGTCTACACAGTGATCTTTTCCTACTGGGATGATTCCCTAATGAACCAGAAATTGTATTTATTCAGAACCTTCCCTACTCTGACTATTCTATGTAATCAAAGTTTAACTGTCTTCAGATAGGGTTGTAGGGAAGGGCACTAAGGTTGGGGAA
This sequence comes from Myotis yumanensis, assembly GCF_028538775.1. Classification (NCBI taxonomy): domain Eukaryota; kingdom Metazoa; phylum Chordata; class Mammalia; order Chiroptera; family Vespertilionidae; genus Myotis; species Myotis yumanensis. The sequence goes on from NW_027223755.1 coordinate 91,500,646, forward strand.
GAGAATGGCAGATGGCCGAATGGTGTCGGGAACACTGAATTACATGGCCTCAGGGCCGCTGTGATTTTCTAGTAAAATTCCAGCCACTTGAAATCAAGAAAATGCACAATATTTTCTATTTGCAAAACTATTCATCCACACAGGGCATGCTGAGAAGTCTAATCAGGATGTTTTTAGTTGCAGAGGGCTGCTTTCAAAATCTCAGAGTTCTTTGCAAAGAAAATGGCAAACACAGGTTTTAGTTACCAATAAAATTAAGTGTTTAAACTGGGTGTTCCTTCAAAAAACACTTAGTGAGCAGATTTTAGGTTTCATCAGTTTCTAAGCAGCACCAAAGGGAGGCTAAAACATTAAAGGAAGAGAGAGCATTCCAATTCTAAAGGTCCAGGTTAGGACTTTTACATAAGTATTTGATCCCAGGTGGACACTCCTTAAAGAGTTGGTAACATCTGCAAAGCTATCGGCCTTGTTTCTCAGAACCACAATGTTTAAATTGGTGAAAATGATACCTGGAGGAAATGACTTCTGCCAGCATCCCTTCTGCTTATGAAAAGGACGGATCCAAATAAGATGATATTGAAAAGGCATCACATAGTCAGATTAAGAGACCTGCATCCTAGGGATGATGACAATGCTAATGATGATGATGGGGGTGGTGGTATGATTGTTGACAATACCAGGTACTGTCCTAGTCCACTCCCTTGAATGTTATCTATGCAGTACGTTATGGGTTTGCTATTATTAGCCCAATCTTAGTGATGAGGAGAAAGAATTCCAGAAGTTAAGTAACTTGCCATATAATTAATTAGAACTAAGCCAGATGCTACTTAGGCCAGCTTAATTATATCCAATTCCCTACCCAGCATCTCCAAAAATCAACCAAGTCACTTCTCCGGGTTATAACAAAGCTTTTCATGTCAGTAGCAACAAAGAAAGAAAATATTATCCAGGGAAGGGTTCCATGCTGATGGCCAAACTCTTCAGTCAAGAGGAAATGTGATCTCACAGGGAAAACAGACAGAGAAGGCAGAGAGTTCTAATCACATCTCTGCTCCCTCAAAACTTCCTCAACGGACAGAGATTCTCTGGCAGCTCATCGTATCCTTGCTTCATCTCCAGGGATGGAGTTCTTCATACTGGCTTCAAGGGGACCATGGGGCATGGGAAATGCATGAATTCCTCATGACTATATCAAATATATTGTTTGTGTATTTTTCTGGTGAAATTATCACATCAGATACTCAAAGGACTCTAAGACACCCCTACCTCCACCAAAGGAAGATCCCTACATCTTTCAAACCACAAATTGTCCCCTGTGCTCAGTAAGCCCCGGACTATCAATGCTCAGAAAGGAAACGAGTTGCAGACAAAATAGCATTCTTTCACTTACTCATTCATTCAGTTACTCATTCAAGTACTTATTACCTGCCTTACTTTACACCCAATCTAGGAAACGGCAGTTCAGAGACAAATAAATCATTAGGAGCTCCCAGTCTAGTCAGGAGAAAGACTCTGAAGCAGAATATTATAAAACAATGTTATCATTTTAATAATGAACATTTACAGGCCATGAAGAGGGAAGATGCTGGTCTGAGTGTTAAAGGAGTACAGTTGACCAGATGTAGAAGGAGAGTCATTCTGGGCAGAGGAAAGAACCAGGCCAGGTGGCAGGGAACAGCAGCTGTTGGTTTAAGGGGGAACTTTCAACAGCCTAATTTTCCTAGAACACAAAAAGGTAGAGAAAAGTAAAAGATGAGTCCAGGAGGCTACAGGACAGATTATGAAGGGTGCCATATAACACTTCTTTATTCCACAGGGAAGGGATTCTATTAAAATGTTTAAACAAAGCTTTGCGTGATCTAGCTGCATAAGGGAGAGGGGGTTGACAAAAATGTGTTATACTAACCCAGGCATGAAGTGAAGAAAACTTATACAAAGAAAGTGGTCATCTCTTTTTTTGTGTGTGGATTGGGATCATGTCTTATTCTGTCTTTTCTGTCACTTGTCCCAAACCTACTAGTATAGATGCTGACATATAGCAGGTGATTAGTAGTATATGTTGAATGGATACATAGGGAGGTATGTATCATGTTTGAGAAATAGAGTATGAACTTGTCAGGAACTGGAAACAGACTGGATGTGGAAGAGGGAAGTTGAGGCTTCTTCTAACAGCACAAGCTGTGGAGTCAGCCATATCTAGGTTTAACTTCTTTTGAACTTGAATGATGCTTGTTTAGGGCAACACAAGTAGAAATGGGAGAAGACGGTGATGCTTTAATGCAGACTGACCTCAAAATAGAATGAATCATTTTTATGTCTATGAAAAAGAGAGAGAAGGAAACGGAAAGTCAGAGAAGAGACATAGAGGCCCACAGGTGGGGACGAAGAGAGGAGAAACAGAGAGAGAGTCAGAAAGAGAGACTGTGACTGGGGGAAAGGCAGGCTTTAGAGTTTAGAGGCTGGCAAGTGCCTGAACAACAAAGGAAGAAAGAGATCCAGACAGAAAGAGAATGTGTGTGTGTGTGTGTGTGTGTGTGTGTGTGTGAGTGTGAGAGAGAGAGAGAGAGAGAGAGAGAGAGAGAGAGAGAGAGAGAACCAGAATAGAAGAGGGGAGGAGGAAGTGTGAGAAGGCAGTGGGAGGGTGAGGCTCTTGACCTGGTAAAGTCAGGCACACAAGAATGAGTAAAGGAGAGAGGAGGAAGATAGAGAAAGACGAGAAAGAGGCCCTCGCTGAGAAGAGAGCAGGAAGGGACCCAGCTTCCTCTTGTTGTGCAGATGATCCAGCTCCTACCTGATCCTCCATTACCTGGCATTAATCTGCTGATCTGTCAAGACCACGTTGCCTCTGGGCACACTGCTCAACAAGACAACTGGCACTTAACAAGGCCGAAGGGACTGTTTCTGCCTTTGCAACAGTCCAGTTCTCTCGCTTTGCCCCCAAGGTGTTGGCTGAGGATTCACTGGGCAGCCCCAGAGACAGCAGAAGTTTGATGTCACATCAGGAGGTCTGCCCTGAGACTGTTCGTTTCTGGGAGAGATGATTACCAGGCCAAGAGGCCCCTTTCTGAAAGGAATGCAGTGGTAATTGCTGACAGCCTTCAGTACGATGGATGGGGGAATTCAGACATAACGAGAATAATGAATAAGCAATCAGTCTCTTCCAGGGTCTGGTATTACTCCCCTTCTAATTGGGTGTCTCAGAGTCTCCTGGGATTCCCTACCCTCGGCAGGAGGTTGGATATCGTCCTGTTGATGTGAAAATGAGGACTATAGCATTGTTCCCAGAGAGACCCAGAAACCGAGGCTGGGGACATCATAACTTAGCAAATACTCTGCTTGAAATGGATGGAACACAGAAGCAGTGACAGGTTCTCCTGCTGTCTCCTCTTCTCTCTCCAAGATCCTCTGTGCAAGCTGGGCATGGAAAGTTCTCGACGAGAGAACAGACTTGAGGTTGAATCCCAGGCCTGCCAATTCCTAACTGCATAGCTTCAGGCCAATCACTCACCAGCCTGGGCTTCCCTTCCCGCATCCAAAATGAGGGTGAAACGTTCCTACCCCATCTGAATTTTGTGAAGGCGCGTGCCAATGTATGCAAATTGCCTGGCACATCGTAGGCTTTCAATAAACGATAGTGATGATGATGATTATTAGAGAGGGCATATTTGGCGAAGATGCAAAAGACTGGCAGCCTGACAAACAAGAAGCCAAAGCCACATTTTTTTTTGCAAACTTCCACCAAAGTGTGCAGTAACCCTAATTAGAGTTCTCATTAACTTCTGATATGAGAAATGTGTGAGAAGACACTTTTTAATCTCCCAAGAGAAAACAGGAAGTGGGAGGATTATAAAAAAGTATGTGTGTGTGCTTTTTTTTTGGGGGGGGGGGGGTGGGCAGGCGCTAACTTTCAATGGCATCTCATTTCTGTCTTCTTAATCCTAGTGAGTGTTAAGAGACATTAGATAAAACCTCTCTTCTGTACTCACCTTTTCACCTAATGGGGGTGTTTCATAACACTCTTGTCCAGGGCTAATTAGTGCCCAAGTGGATGTGTATCCCCTCCGGCTCCAGAACTGGTGGGTCCTCAAAATAACTGAGAGCGTTACAGGATGGAGAGTGGTGTGTGCGGGTGGGTTTGGAGAAAAGGTTCAAGGTTAAGGTTGTAATTGGCAGAATCATTCTAGAGAACCACTTTATATATAAGTGGTTCCCATGTGACACAGGTACAAAGTAGAGCTTCAAGACAGTTAGTTTGGGGAGAGATCCCCAGAAAAGGAGGAGGGACTGGGAAGAGTAAAAGAGGGAAGGAGGAAAAGCCAATCACAGAGGACTTTATGAACTTGATGACCGTTGTGGGCACGTGGGCTCCGGCCCACTGGGGCCTCTGAGGAGCTGATAGAATGCACTCAGAGCTCTTCTTCCAAGAGACGGAATGGGGAGTATGCGCCTCCAGTTCCCATCCCCTACTTGTCAAGGTTTGGCCCATGGGGTGCTAACCCCTCACGCTTTCACATTGCACATGCTTCCTACAAGATGGAGACAGGCAGGAAGGTGTTGAGGCAGAAGGTAAAATCTCAGCAGCGCACCTGACCAGGTGAGATGTGTGTATACCTGCTCAGCTGGCTGCCACAGCCATGGCTAAAGAAAAAACAATGTATCAAGAGGAAGTGAAGTGGGGCTCAAGAGATATGTGGTTCAGGAGGTGGGATGAGGAGCTCAAGTGTTCTGTCAAGTATTCTGCCTATTTCTGAGAAAAGAGGTGGGAGCTTGAGGTGGTGCAACTTCACACACAAAGGCCATCATCTTTGATTCTGTGGACTCTCTGAGAGTTTCCCATCTGCTTTTTCACCTGTTCCTGCCAGGAATTCTGCAGGAAAATGGGCCAGGGGTGAAGAGCCCTATTATGCAGACAACAAAAGATGCTGGGACCTTCCATGACTCAGGCAGAGTATTGGGGGCAAAGCCAAGCACATGCGTCTTGAAGTAATTTTCAGTGATCCACCGACTCCCTGGTATGGTTCTTAAAATGCTGGTTTCAGAGCCTGCTGGAGAGACTGCATGATGTTCTGGTCTGAGTACTGTCTTATATGAGTCGCCAGAGTTCCCTTCTCACTGCAGAAGCTGCCCTGGACTTAACAATGCTTCCAGGGCCCTGGGTTTAGATCTTTCTCAAACCCAAAGGGAATCACCCCCTAGACTCTTGGAATGAAAAAAAAAGAGTTGATTGTTACTATAGGATCACCGAGTGGGTGCCATTTCAAGACTGACACACCATGGGGGAGAGGAGGAGGAATCTAAAATATTTAAAGGAAGAGTTCTTGGCCAAGAGGATCCCAGCAGTCCTGAAAGATCACAGCCTCTGTATCAGTGGTTCTCAACCTTCCAAATGCCTCGACTCTTTAATACAGTTCCTCATGTTATGGTGACCCCCAATTTCATTGTTACAAATTGAACATAATTGAAGCATAGTGATGAATCACAAAAACACTATGTAATTATATATGTGTTTTCCGAAGGTCTTAGGCGACCCCTGTGAAAGGGTCGTTCGACCCCCAAAGGGGTCGCGACCCACAGGTTGAGAACCGCTGCTCTATATCATAGGCTGAGCAAAACAAAGTCCCAGATAACACATTACTCCCAAAGCTAGAATGGAAACCCGGAATTTCCTGACTCCGATCCCAGTGCATGTGGGCATCCACACATCTGCATAATAGCAGAGAGATCAGCGATGGCATCCAGATCCTCCAGACCCAGCACTGCCCCAGAGCAATTAGCCATACAGTGTATCTGCCCTTCCCCAGGATACAGTTGCCTCTGTGCTCCCCCCACTCCACCCTATCCTGGCCCTTAAGCTGGTTTGAGGCACCGGGTGGTTTTATGTTGTCTCTAAGTCACCTTTGGTCACACCTGAGGGACTGGGATGAATTGAATTTCTCAGGACTTCATAGACTCCACAGCCTTCAGAAGGACCCTCGGCAAACACCAGTGGGAGGCCGGAAAGGGACAGGGCAGAAGGTTGGATATTGTCCTATTGATGTGAAAATGAGGACCTGTGGTGAGGGTTAGAGGATGCAGGACAGAAATGTAGAGAGCGAGTGCAGGAGGAAAGAAGTGGAGCGGAAGGAAGGAGAGGAAAAACGACCAGTGTCAAAAACAAGACATCGATAGAAAGGCAGACAGAGAACGAGGGGATGTACAAGGAAGGACACGCAGTCTGCAATTTATACGTCTGCCTCCTCCACTTGATGCCAACGCCTTGGAAGGCAGGACTGGTGTCTGATTCATGTCAGTGTACCAATGCTTAGCCCCGAGCCTGACATATAGCAGCTGCTCAGTATATATTTGTCAAATCCGTGAACAGAAAGATCTCTTTGTAGAACAAGCCTACAAAAGAAGTGTATCGTTATTCCTGTTTTATAAATGAGAAAATTTAAGTCAGAGAGGCTAAAACAGTGACTCACAACGACACTGGCTATAAAAAGGGGGGCTGAGATTTTGTCTGAAACCAGACTGACCCCAAAGTGATGCCCCCATGCCTCCCATTAGCCACATTTGGACAGGTTAAGCTCTCCTAGCTTCCTGTGCTTATGAACCAAGGAAAACCTCATCTTACTGATTGGGCGAGTTGAGCCAAAACTAATGGCCCCCAGATGTCAGAAAAAGGCATTGGCATCTTACCCAGATACCCTCCTATATCTTTCTGTTTTTATGCACCTCTTCCAGATCCCATGTGTCCCTGATTCAAACTACCAGCACCTGACAGCTTTGCAGGTCTTCCCTAAGACCATTGACATTTCCCCCACATGCAGGGAGCCAGAGTTCTTGGGGGTTCCCATCTCTTTAGCTAATGATAGGTGGCTGTGTGAGAATGAAAGCCCCACTTCCTTGCTTGGGGCAGGTGCAGATTCTAAGGTCTAGTGCACCCCAGAGCTACCTTCTGTGGGACACTGTCTGAAATTGTACCCTTGTTTGGCTTCTTCGCCATCTAATTCCCACCATTCCCTTACCAGTTTCTCCTCGCACACGAATCCTTCTCGGGGTCCCAGCATAAACAGAGGCAAAAACCAAGCTAGCCCATTATCCTGCTTTCAATAAGTAGAAATCAATGAAAGAAAATGCTTCACATTAATAACTCCAATTTATTAAACATTCACAATGATTAAATGTCTTACACACCTTACCTTAAAAGCTCAAGCAGCCCTGACTGGTTTGGCTCAGTGGATAGAGCGTCGGCCTGGGGGCTCAAGGGTCCCAGGTTCGATTCCGGTCAAGGGCATGTACCTTGGTTGCGGGCACATCCCCAGTAGGGGGTGTGCAGGAGGCAGCTGATCGATGTTTCTCTCTCATCGATGTTTCTAACTCTCTATCCCTCTCCCTCCCTCTCTGTAAAAAAATCAATAAAATATATTTAAAAAAATAAAAATAAATAAAATAAAAGCTCAAGCAACATTGCAAGGTAGGTTTGATTGTGTCCATTCTAGAGATGAGAAAACCTAGGCTCTGAAAAAAAGCTCATTAATGTCCTCAAGGCCAGTTAGCTAGAAGTGCTAGGGAGGGGACTGGAATCCAAGACTATGTGACATCAAGGCTTTCCTCTACCCTGGATGACTCTCTTTATGGGACTGGTTTATCCACTTGTCCATCTTCCATCTGCCTTTGTTTTTGGTGGGGAAGGGAGGAATCTCTGTATCCTCAGGGCACAGGACAATGCCTGGCACATAGTAGGTGCTCTGTATTTGTTGAACAAATAACTAAATGAGATGTTTTGAGAAAAAACAAACACAGCAGTGTCTCTAAATTTTCTCCAAAAATTCTATTGGCTCAGTTTGAGGAAGTATGGAATACCCATGAGGTAGATTCCCATGCCAAATAATGAAACCCAGGATAGAGGCTTTAAGACCTACATGGTGTTAATTTTTGTTGCCCTAAATCTGGGGACTCAACTGACACCCAACTTGTAGAGTTCCTGTACTTTCAGCTCTACTGCCTTTGACAAGTGGGGAGCAAAACCGAAAAACAAAATTACAGCATCAAAAGTAGCTTCCAATTACCAAAAATAAGGCACCTGTGCATTATAAATTGTCTTTTTAGAATCTTCTCATTTTGTATCTTTAAGATGAAGACAATGAAGTGTTCTATTTGGTGCTGAGATTTTTTTAAAAAATGAGGTGTTCTTTTCCCTGACTGGTAAGGCTCAGTTGGTTGAGTGTCATCCCCTAAGGTCAAGGGTTCAATTCCAAGTCAGGGCATATGCCAGGGTTTCAGGCTCCATCCCTAGTAGGGGGCCTGGAGGAGGCAGCCGAACTGCATTTCTTCCTCTCCCTCTCCCTCCCCCCCCCCTCTCTCTCTCTCTTTCAAATCAATAAAAACATCATTTTAAAAAAATGAGGTGCCCTTTTATAATATTTTAAAATTAGGCATTATAAGATTTGAATTTAACTGAAATAAACCTCTGAACTTGCAAAGAGGAAATATTTAAGATGTGACAAAATTATTTCTAGCAACCATGACATTTCTCGATGTGAAGTGCTTTCTTTGAACTGTACAACACAGCACGAGTTGGGATTTGGGATCTGACAAGAAAATAAGTGAGATGCCAGGCTGACGGTATAGCCATTCTTCCCCTACAGAGGTTTTGCCTCCATAACTGGATCCAGATGGTACCAGCTACTTGGAGAGGGCTAAGTGGGATGCTGGCAATGGTGGAACCAGAGAGCCAAAGCCAGGTTTACCTTCCCACTGCAGCACTTTCTCTGTGACCTTAAGTAAGTCACTTGGTTCTTAGTTTTCTTATCGAGTAAATGGGGTTTCTAACCCTGTCAGAGCTGTTGGGAGGATTAAAGACCAGGTATGAAATTTTTTTTACACAAAGGAGACTTTTAAAGTTTAGTTAATGATGATGATGATGGCAACAGAAGACCTGACATTTATTGTTTTTTATGTGCCAGACACTATTCAAAATGTGTCATCTGTTGTATTTAAGGACATTTTAACTACTCTAACAGATAAACCCTAAAAACCTCAGGGATTAGTACAACATAACATCATTTCTGAGGCACAATAAGTCCAGTTAGTGTTGGGAGTGGTAGCAAGCAAAGTCATTGTTCCACAAAATCATGCAAAGGCTGAGCCGACCAAGGCTCTGCCGGCTTCAATGCGTGGTTTCCAAGGTTGCCCTGGGCATTGGCATCCCTCCAGCAGGTGGGATAGAGGCTTGGGAGGATTATGCTGGAGGTTTTCATGAACCAGGTCTGAAAGTGGCCTACATAAGTTTCCACTCATATTGTCCAAAACCCCGCACATGCCCCCCCCCCCCCCCCCCCCATCCAGATGCAAGAGGAAGGGGCTGGCAAGCAAGGCAGAGCTCACATTTCGTCTTTGTCGGGCAATCACTTGTGCTGCTCATCCATTCCATAGTACATGCCTCACACAATAAAACGGAGGGCTGGGTGCTATTATTAACTCTGCTGTTGAAGATGGAGAAACCGAGGCACGGAAATGGTGGGGCTAAGATTTGATCCCAGGTAAGTTAGCTATCTGTCTGAAAGTGATAGCGATGTCAGAGTTGTGCTTAGACTCACCGTCCACAAAAGACCTAACAGCTCCGATGTCTGTACTGCAAGGGCCTCAGCTACCATCTGTGGCAACAGCCTCTAACGTGATCCCACATGACCCCCACCTTCTGGTCTTCACAGCCATAAGTAATCCTTTCCCCTTGAGCATCTTGCTTCTAACCAATAGAGTATGGCCACGTTGAGAGACTGTCACTGCTGTCATTAGACGAGAAGAGACTGTGACTTCCTTCTTGCCAGCAGACACTCTCTTGCTGTCTTAAATGAAGCAAGCTGCCATATTGCAGAAACAGGACAGCCTCTGGCCAACAGTCCCTGAGGAAGGGAATCCTGCCAACAGCTACACGGGTGAGCTCACAAGCAGCTCTCTCGTGGCTTGAGGCTTCAGGGGAGACTCCAACCCTGCCTGACACCTTGATTGCAGGTTCCTGAGAGACCCCGGGAGCACAGGACCTCGCTAAGCCATGCTCAGATTCCCGACCCCCCACAAAAAATGTGTGTTGTAAGCTGCAAGGATTTGGAGTGCCTGCATGGTTAAGCAGCAATAGGTAACTGATAAACCATCTGAAGCCAGGAATTCACAAATTACAGGTATTTTATTACCATGGATCTTATTCATTATGATTTTATGCCCTATAGACCTCTAGATCTGAAAAATTCTCTCCCTCAAGCAAACCACACTGAGCAAGAATTTACTTTCTTTCCCATTTTTAACATTCACTGAAGCTATATCCAAAGGGATCTGCAGTAAAATCAGAGCTCTAACATGCTTGTAACATCACCAACAGCCGAAGCATTGGAAGAAATGGCATCACACCAAGTTCAGATACGTCTTACCCAAAGCAAAGAAACTTGGTGTTGCTTCTAATCCCTTGTGCAGAGCCTGGGGTAGATGATGATTTCCAAATGAGGTTCGGAAATCTTGAAAATAATATTGTCTGGGAGCTATTTGGGGAGCTTCATGTAGATTGCTTTATATCATTCTCATAACAACCCTTTGATAGGTGCTACTATGGTGCCCACTTAAATTCAGACATGGGTCCCCTGACTGCAAAGTTCCTGCTCTTACCCAAAAGATCACGCCGCCTCCTCTGGGGGGGAAGTGACTTTCCCAAGGTCATACAAAATTAAGGCACACTGTCTGCTTGCCCCAGAGGTCACTTCTGGTCATTGTTTCCCGTCTACATCACAAACACTCAAGCATTCTGAAATAAAGTCTGTTTTGTTGGAGAACAGACTTAAAAGACAGAAACATCAAGTGAGGCAGCATCCGGCCTGTTCAAAGCCTCCAAGTCAGTGACAGCCAGTAGATGTTGGATCACGGAACGTGGTATCATGCAACACTTCTCAGGTGTGGCCCAGGAGCCACTGCTTTGTGATGATAGGGTGTCTGTTACAAACACTGAATCCTGGGCCCCCATTCAGACCTACCTCATCTGAATCTCTGTGGGGGAAGCTTGAAAATCAGCATTTTTATCAAGTTCCCCCACTAACTCACATGCTCATCCAAGTGAGAACTACTGTGGTATAGTAGTTAATATGAGCTCTGCAGTTCAAATCCCAGTTCCACCACTTCCTCCTTAAGTCACAATTGCTCAACTTGTAGATAGGTTTCCCAGCTCCAAAGCTAATAGTGCTACTTTATACATCGGTGAGGGTCAAATGTGACAATGCATGTAAAATCTTCAACAGTGTTTGGCACATAGTGGGAGCTCTACAAATAGACCTGATATGATTGTTGTGTATGAGTTGTCGCCATGCAGTGGCTGAACTATTGGATTTTTAGTGTTTAAACCCAAATCCAACCCCAAGGCAAGATTCTACTGCATCCCGAGGGCTGTGATGTGTGCTGATCAGTGAATGACTCCACCCCTGGACAGTTTCCAAGTATAGGAGGAACATCCTCTGCCATCCGTGCTTCTCCGATAACTAGAATTATGCCCCAGAGAGAGACAGCCCATGGGATCTCCTCTGGGAGACACCAAGTGACCATCTGGCCAATGAAGGGTCTCCAAATCCCAGTGAAAGAACACTCCCTCTGACTACAGACTGCGGTCCACTATCCCCTTTGCTTGACATTGACAACTTCCCTAAGTATCTGGTGAGTGGAAGCTCCATTCCCAGAGACCTCAGAACTCTAGCTTTGAGCAGAACCCGTGAGCTCCTGACTCCATCCATTGGGTCTTTAGGACTTCATTACACAATGTCTGATTTCCAATTACTAGCAGATGCATGTCTGTGCCTAGGGCTTTCTCCAATGGAAATGCCTCTGACTTGGAAATGTCTGAATATCAACACTCCCTGAAAGCAGTGCCCAAATGATGTCCGATGGGAGTCAGTGTGTTGACACCCATTAGGGTGCAATGAGTTTGAGTGTGTGCTAATTCTATACCTTTTCCCAAAGTTCCCCTATTGCCTTAAACTGCAGTCAGTCACTGCGGTAGCTGGCACGGTAAAGTAACCATTTTTTACTGCTTTCCTTTCGTTGTCTCACTTCCCCACCCCCTACCAGCATCCCCTTCTGCTTCTCAAATAAACTAATTGCCCTCAAATCTGTGTCTCAGAATTCCTTTCCAGGGAACCATACCAAGGCAGATTTCTGAAAATTTCAAACTTAGTGCTAACAGAAGCCAGGCAAGAAATCAAATTTAATAAATAGGGAAAGATTCCCATCCTTTCAATATTTGTGTGTTTCACAACCCTGGTCGCTGGTACAAACAGAAGTGCAAATCTTAGCAAGATTCTTGACCATTAAGGACACGTTTAGTTATAAAGAGGAGACGTAGCAATGGGACATTTTTTAAGGCAGGAAGTGAACTAAGAGACACGACACAGGCTCATTAGAAAGGTTTCAGACAAAATAGCCTGCTGGAAAATGTGTCTGAATTGCTTTTAACTAAAATGTTGCCTTCCCTGTAAAGGTTTCCCATACACTCCAAATACTAAAAATTTAGTTCTCTATGCTAATAGTGGTGCCCCCTGACGAAAATTCAAGTAAGGATATTGGACCCTTGAAAGATACATGGCAAGCCCAACAGTATCACATATAATCAGTTTTATTGCCAGGTAAGAAATTCATATTAATATAGTGAATACATATGTTTACAAATAAACATTCTTAGAAAACAAACAAATGTTTTTTTGTCTTCATTGTAGGAAGTGTTATTGGTATCATAAACTCTGCAGTTGTTGACGAGTATTAACACAGGTTTACTTGCAGAACATACGGTTACTAAAATATTCGCACATAAAATATGTTCCATTTGCACAAAAACCTGGGGGGTTAGATGGGGAGGCCAGGTGGAGCCCAAGGCGGATGGAGGCTGAGATGCTCTGGGAAGGCCAAGGGACGTAAGACTCTGCTCCCATGGGGTTGGAAGTCGGAATGGCTAAAGGCAAGGAGAGGCTAGAGCCGGGGCAGGGGATGGGGAAGGAATAGTCTCTCTGCTTTCTTCTGGGTTCTCTTCTGTGTCTCCCTCCTCTAGCTACTGGATCCTTGTTGATCCAGGGCAGTCACAATTCCCAAGTCATCCCTCGGGACACTCTCAGCATCATGAGGTCTGTCCACCCTCCCCAGAGAAGACCAAAGAATACACTTTCCTGGCCACACTCCCCCCTTCGGTTTGGTTCCCAAAACCAATTGGAAGGTGACGAGACTGTGAAGCATGGTTCTTTTTGGGTCACCATCACAGCTACATCCTTTTGACCATGTCACAACCCTGCCACCCAAATTGTAGCTGCAAACCTCCAACTAACAGAAGTCACTGGATGATGTTGACTCAGAAGAGAAGGAACATGGGCAATAAATAAAATCCTGTAGATTCAGAGACCAAAAAAAAGTCCTTAACCAGGGATGGGGTAAAGGTGAGATGAAGTGAGTTGAGGGCAGAGAGCCAAGTTGAGCTAAGAGGGAGATTAGAATTGCAGAACTTTTGAGCTGGAGGGAATCTCCCAGATAAGCCGGCCCAGGGCTTTCTGAAGCATGGGCTGTGTACCACTAGCATATGCAAAATGATTTTAAGTAGTACATGGGCATGGCACTAATTAGCATTGAGCCACATAGGAAATGATTCCCTTTGCATTTTGCTCAGTCCATCTAGTTACTTCAAGGAGAAAGTCTTCATTAGAAGCTGGTATATCTTTGACAACTCTTTAACATGTGCTAATCTTGTTTTAATTTTAAAAAAAGGAGAAGGGGGAGAGAGAGGAGAGAGAGAGAGAGAGAGAGAGGAGAGAGGAGAGAGAGAGAGAGAGAGAGAGAGAGAGAGACGCAAATGCCAGCCTATAGGTTCAGACCCTTCCACAGCAATAATATTTAGCTAGAACTTGACAATTGCTGTTTTGTTGCCTTTGTACTGATTTTTATATTTACTTTCTATTTAGGGTGATTGATACTGGTTTTCTATTTGTGATGATGGCAGGAAGTTTTTCTTTTAAAAGTTAACTATATTAAAAGTGAATCAATTTAGATACAAATGCTGTGAAGGTGAGACAGATACCAAAAGTGTGTTGCAGGTCCACAGGTAACGAAGTCAAGGAAACCAAGCCCAGTGGTGTTCCCTCCACTCTGGGGAGCACTGCGGTCCCAGCAAAGAGGCTGAGACAGTGGGCACTGAATCTCTCATGCCTGCTTTGTCCAGCACAGAGCCTCGCTATGAGAGAGGAATCTTATACGGTGGCTTCTGTGCACAGTTCCCTTTTTAAAAAAAATGGCAGAGGTTTTGCTATTTCAAAAAGCTTGGTCAGGCCTCAGTTCCTCATGTTTCAGGCCAGAGACTAAAGCCCAGATAGATAAAATGCATTGTCAATGTCCGCAGGTCAGCTGGGAGTGAACAGAAGGACCACCTGGTCTGCCTGATCCCGCGACATCAGAGGGAGAGATGGGTGAGGCAGAGCGCTGGAGTTCAGCATCCCAGGAAGTGCTCTGAGACCTGTTGGGACCATGTACAGCTTCTGACACAGGAACAGCTGGGGGCTGTCAAAGATCCCTGTCAGTTAGCTAAGACCTAGACCTTTAGGGACTAGTTGAGAACGTCTCACCTTAAATACTAATCTCTTCTCTCTCAACAACCCTCTTTGGGCTTCCATAAAACAAATAGAACTTGCATGAAAACTGCCTCTGTTGGGACATTGGCTGTGAGAACCAACCTGAAAACCACCTCAGGGAATTCTGGATGGGAGACTAACGCACTTAAGTGTCTAGAGAGGCGGTGTGGGGGTCCCTGGGAATTATGGGACTGGAAATGCTTGCTAGGTTTGGGGAGCTAGAAAGTGGTAAAGCATGGATTTTGGACAGTGTGGGAGATAGGGAGGTGATGGTCTGTAGGTCCCCCTGACACTGCTCAGCGCCCCCAGAGCGGGTGATTGGGTGGGCTCGCCAACAAAGGGAGGATGGAAACATCTTCTATCACTGCAGAAACACAGGAGGGAGGGAGGGAGGCTAAAAGAACACAGGTTTGCACTTGGGAGATGAGACGGTCACTACACAGTAACACACTGAAGGCACCACCCACGCGTATGACATTTTCAGTCCAAAGCAGTTGGAATTTGGTGGTGGCGGCGGCAGCAATGGGCTGAAGGGAAGGGAGCCGCGGCCTGGCGGTGAGTGGAGGACTGGTTAGTGTGTCTGTCTGGTCTCAGAGGCCAGGGGGACATGCCAGAAACCGGACCCCTGGGTCCCCTTCTCACCTCTCGTGGACCTTTCAGCTGTGATATTTTCTTTTAATTGTTCTTGATGTTGCCGTTGCTTTCCTAAGTCTTGAAGATTTGGGATGAAAATGAGTTTGCTGTTCTTGTCTGTTTTGTAGTGGACTCACATTTCATTTTTTCTTTTTATAAAGAAAAGTTATTTAATATCCTCTGGACCCTCTCCCTGCCAGCAAAGCCCATCCCTCCCGTGTCCATAGTCATGGTCTTAATGGGAGTCCTAAAATGCTCTCTCTTCCCCATCACTGTGAGTGGGTTCAGGATCATTTATGTTTTGTGAGTTTGAAGGTTGTTTGTTTTTTGCTTCGGACGAGGATGATATGAAACGGACTAGAAATAGAATGGTTCGGGTCCAGCTACTGTCTCATGTTCATCAAAATGGCGTGTCCACACCACCACTTCTTAGGATTAGAAAATGCTTCTAAAGTGCAGATTCCTCCCAAACTACTCCTCTTTTCAAGTACACTCATCTCTGGTGTCCCCGCATTTTCTACCCGCCCTCCGCCCTGGCTCGTTCACCCGGAAATGGACAGCTCGTGGCAAATAGTGTATGTGCTCAAATGGACAATTTCTCTATATTGTGCTACTGTTATTTCTCATCATGGATTTTAGTTTCAAGTTAGGAGGAAAAGAACAATTAGCCCCCACGGTTTGGGCATGTGAGTCGGCAACCTTGGGCCTGAGGCCGAAAGAGTGTGCCTCAGTTTCCCCATTTGCAGTACTGCTGGGCGTCCATGCTTCATTTCTGCTCAGCTGTCCGCCAACACGTGTTAGGCATGACCCAGGACAAGTGTGATTCCGTGTCACCGGTGGGTTTCTGGTCGGTGGGTGTGGAGAGTGAGTGGTGGGTGGCTGTGTGGGGCGAGGCCAGGGAGAGTGTGGGCCGGAAGATTTTTTTGCCTCTCAGTTGAGTGTGGTCTCCAGGACGCTCCGTGTGGCGCCAGCTCAGACAGTCACTTCTGTTTTGCTGTTGGTGATGAAGTAGGGCTGTGGGGGTGGGTAGTGCTGGGGGCGAGTTCCCAGGGGGTCGCTGGAGCCAGACTCCGCAGTGCCCAGCTTGCCCTTGCTGCCGTAAGCCTGCCGCCGGAGAGAATGCTCGCTGGGGTCCCAGCCCTTGAAGTTGGTGTTGGAGTTGTAGGCCAGGGGGTGTGAGGATGTCTTGTTGGTGCGAGACTTTTGTCCATTCTGCTTGGCGGGGCCGTGCTCGGGACTGAAGGACCGCGGCTCGTCCTCCACTCTCACGGGGTGCAGAGGGAGGTTCCCCTTGGCCGCCAGCTCGGCCAGGTGCCGGCGCTTGGAGTAGAAGTCGTCATTGGCCTTGTCGGCTGGAGCGTGGGGCAGGAGGACGGAGAAGGGCAGGAGAGAGTAGAGAGAGGGAGAGAGGAGAGAGAGAGACAGTTAGGGACTGGCAAGTCCATCCGAGAAACGGCATCAAAGTAGGCTACAGTCCGAACGAC
Organism: Myotis yumanensis; assembly: GCF_028538775.1. Lineage (NCBI taxonomy): Eukaryota > Metazoa > Chordata > Mammalia > Chiroptera > Vespertilionidae > Myotis > Myotis yumanensis. The sequence goes on from NW_027223755.1 coordinate 91,517,381, forward strand.
ACACACACTAGAAACTCCACCTGGAACAGACAGAAGGAAGGACAGGACCGTGTCCTCACAGACAAGAGCAGGACCAAGGGGGCAGGGCACCCTGACAGCACCCCTCAAATAAGCAATTCCCACCACACTTAACCCTAACACTCTGTTATCCTTGGTTTTCTTATAAAATCCAAGAGTTGTTTCTCCATGATTAAAATCATGCATTCTCCATAGAGAAAATATTGAACATGTGGAGTAATATTCGTGTCTATCCCCACACTCACGAGAGCCCATATCAACACCTGAGTGTATTTTTTCCTGGTCTTCTCAATAAACAGAATTAATTGGGGATTTTTATTGGTGTGTTTGCTTGTAGCAGTCAAGCAGACCTGTGTTCAAATCCCAACTCTGTCTGCTACTAGCAGCGTAACTATGGCTAAATGACTTAACTTTTATTATCATCGGTTTCTGCATAAGGCACGTATCCACAATAAAAAGTATATTCAATAGGATTGTTTGGAGGGTTAAATGATATGATGTGTGTAAAATGCTTAGATATTAGCCACCACCATTATCATCATTATCATTATAAATAGCTGATTTTTCATGTAATATTCTATCAAGCATCCCCCCCCATTGTTATAAACTAGTAATAAACAGATTTTAATGCCAAAAGAATATTTTATTGAATGGAACTATTAAAAATTAATCAATGCCCCTGCTGATGAACATTCAATTGTGCCAATATTTTGCTAATAAAGATAAAGCTGAGATGAGAATCTTCTGGATTAAAGCTCTCTTTGCACTTAGAATTTTGAATTTAGCATGATGTTAAAAATATTTTCTTAATCTACATCAGAAGATGGCAAACTGCAGCCCGTGGACCAAATCCAGCCACCGCCTATTTTTGAAAATAAAGTTTTCCTGGAACACAGCCACACCTATTCATTTTCCAGTGCCTGTGGCGGTGTTTGCTCTGCAGTGGTAGATTCGAGTTCATGTGACCCAGACTGCCTGGCCCACAGCCTGGAATATTTACTATCCAGCCTTGAAATGAATTACCTCAAGTGAAATTACTTTTAAAGGGTGTGAACATTATTAAGGCCCTTGATATATATTGCCCACTGTGCTACAAAAGAGTTATATCAATTTCCACTCCATTTCACCACACTCTCCAGCATTGGTTTCTTTCCCTTTTCTCTCTTTTATTTTTTTACTGTTTCTTTCTTCTTTGTTTCTTTCTCTCTTTCTTTCTTCCTTCTCTTCCTTCCTTTCTTCGTCCTTTCTCTTACTTTCTTTATTCCTTCCTTCTCTCCTTCCTCCTTTCCTTCTCTCTCTCTCTCTCTCTCTCTCTCTCTCTGTCTTCCTTTCCTTATTTATGTATTTGATAACTTTGTGATACCTCTTTTTATTTTCTCTTACAATTATTTCCTTACTAGAGGCCCAATGCATGAAATTCGTGCAAGGGGCTCAGCCCTGGCAGCTGAGGCTTCATCCGGAAGGTGGTCCAGCTGTCTGGTCTAATTAGCATATTATGCTTTTATTATTATAGATAAGATCCTCTACACTTCTTCAATTAATGTCTATCAATACACCTTTAAATGTACATCTCTTGAAAGACAAGAAATATTTGCTATTTTTTCTTCCACACTCACAACATCCCATTCTATTACACACGTGAATTTATTTAAATTCATGGGGCCCACCACAGTTCCATGTTTCTTATCTCCTTTGATCATTTCAACAACCCTGATTTTAATCCCTGCTTGATGGATTATGAAACTGTCGATCTCAGGCATGTGAAATGATTTAATGAAGGTTACCCATAGCTAGTGGCTGAGCCAGGGCAGAACCTAAGTTCAGTAGACATCATTTGATGCTTCTGAAAGGAAAAGCTTTGGTTTCAGAGCTGAGTGGGCAAAAATCATTCCACTTGCCCCTCTGCATCCATGGTAGACATCATTCTTTCATCACAGGGCTCTTTCCTGGCAAGTGTGGCCTCCACTCAGACTCCTTCTCAACACGACGCCCCAGGAAGGCACGTGTTGGCTTTCCAGGCTTACTACAGTTTAAGTTGGGTTTCTGTTCCTGTCAATGTACACAACCCTGACAGACATAATCTTTCAAGAGAAAGTCCTCCTTTCCATAAATCCTAGAGCCATCAGAAGATACAGCATGTCAGAGCCAAAAGGAACCTGGGAGTCTGCTACTGAAGATGCTACAAGCACACACACATTCATGAAATGCCACGCATTGCTCAGAGCAGCATGAGTGAGATCAGATCTCCATCTTTCTGCCTTCCAGGGGAAAGTTATAGGTTTCCAAGGCCATGAATTTCCCATAGAAGAATGCTCTGATATCCACCCTGGACTTCAAAGTTCACGTATCCAGTAACATCCAGGACAGAGTCACTGGCATCTCCCAGTCCCAGTGGCCCAGCCTGAACCCATCAACATTACCTGGATCTGTTCTTCAGGCTCGTCCTTCTCTCTGGCATAGAAACAGCAACTCAAGCACAAACATGGCGCTGTTGCCGACTCAACCCTCCTCTTCTCCCCCAGCACAACTGCTGAACCACCAAGTCCTTCTAGCCTTGCCTAACAAATACTTCTCTAACCTATCCTATTCCCCTCACTTTGAATATTGCTCCACTCCCTGCCTCGAGTTTCACCTCCCCGGTTGCATTCTCCACACTGCAATAAAAGGCATATTTCTAAAATGCAAAACCAACTGTGTTGCTTATTACCAAAACCTCTTTGAGCAATTTGCTCAGTCATTTAGTCATGCATCAAGTAGGCATGGGTCATGCACTGGATACGGGAAATATAAGGCAGACTCAGAAACAGACGTGATCCCTGCCCTCCTAGGGAAGGACAGACAGTGACCAAATAGTCCCACAAATTGCATAGAAGTTAAATATGGTTTTATGATAAGTGCTATGAAGAATATCTGGTCTTAGAAGTACGATGAAGTCTTTGAGTTGATCTGAGAACCAGATGTTGGAGCTCAGCTGTCCCACCCCTTCATTTATGTAAGACTCTGTTATTTGTCTTCAAGACATAGCCAAGGTGTTGCCTCCTGATTCCCTGAGACTCCCTAAGGCACCACAGCTCTATCATAGCACTGTCCATGCTGCTTTATAGGTTTCCATTTTCACATCAGTGTCCTCCCACTAGACCATGAGTGCTTCGATAGCAGGAACCCTATCTTTCCAGCTGTACAAGTCAGTGGCTCTCACCCTTGGCAGTCCATGGGAATCCCATAAGGGAGCTTTTAAAGATTTCAGATTCCTGGGCCCATCCCCCAAACAATTTAATCAGAATCTCTGAAGGTCTGGCTCAGACATAGATTTTTTTTTTAAGTCCCACCCCCGGGTGATCCTAATGTGCAGGCAGAGTTGAGAATCTCAGGCTGAGCACAGTGCCGGCGCATAGATTTTTATAAAAAACTAAAAGGCAGTGGCCTCCCATCTCCCTCCTGTTATCCCCAACTGCCTCTCATGTCAGGTACCCCTCCCTTTTAGGAAGTCTGACCAGGTCAGATCCCACCTTTGGAGGCTCTGGTCCATGGCACCAATCATGCCAGCCACTTCACACTTCTTTATGCAGTTCATTTTATAGGGCTGTCAATTTTCAATGCAAACACTTTCTAAATGAACAAAAATGGGGTTGTAGTTTCCAAACCCCTTCAACTTGCTTTTCCCTTTAACGATATACCACAGGCATTTCCTGCTAGGGTTCCAAGAAGGTAAAGAAGGCCAGGTCTGACTTTTGCTTTATGGTTGCAGAGGCCATGTCCAGCCTCGTTCCCAGCATATGTTAGATACCCCATAAATAAATATTCACTGAATGACTGTATGAGCAAAATAACATAACAGAAGAGAGAATACCAGGGCAATAGTTGGAGTGGATACTCCTTTCCCCTCTCCTTCTAGTAGGCAGTCTCTTAATGAAAGTCACTTGTGGTCATTATGCCCCCAGGCATGGTCCACAATCATTCATTCCCACGTTTCCCTTTCCAGACAATGGATTAGTCTAAGGTCTGCTCAGAGCAAGGGATGCCTCCAAGGGTTCTTGTTTCTGACAAGCTGAGAAAATTGATTATGAAGTAAATGTCCCAACAGCTGAGATAGGTAATGTCTTCTCCAAAAGTTCAAAAGAAAATAGTCAGAGAGGCCTTCCACTCTTGCCACATCAGTGCAGGTTTGGGGAGCAGCGCCCCCTTACGAGGAATCCTGGAGCTCCACAGGGAAAATCTACACCCTTCTCCACCCCCAACCCTGAATTGGTCTCCTGGTGAACTGGGCATCAGGTACTCCCTGAGCATAGGAAGTGTTTAGTACGTGGGATAAGAGTGGAGTGGCCAGGAAAGTCTGTAGGTCTGGAATAAGACACATCTGAGTTTCTGAGACCTTGGGAATGTCATGTAACCTCTTAAAACTATTTCCTTAGTTGTGAAGTGAGGATAATATAAACGACTCTCCAGTTTATCATGAGAAATGAATTATATGAGATCTATAAGCTACATGGCACAATTCTGAAATATTGTAACTTATATTGCTTCCTGGCCTATGAAAGAACTGGGCTAGATCCAGCAGGCATTTATTGGGCACTCACTCTGTGCCAGGCCACCTGCTAAGCACAAAGAAGGCACGCATCCAAACCAACCATCCCTCTTTCATTTCTTCCTTCCCTCTACCCCCATGTGTGTTGAGAACCTAGTTTGCCCTATACAATGGCATGAAGAGGGGCACTGGTCTGTTTGGGATGGAGAGCTGATTAGGAAAGCATCTCGAAGATGTGCTCTGTAGCTGTGATCTGGAGCTGAACAGTCACAGAAGCAGCATTCCAGGAGAGGGAACATGTGGTTTATAGCAAAACTAGAGGCCCAGTGCACAAAATTCATGCATGGGGGGTAGGGGAGGGTCTCTCAGCCCGGCCTGCACCCTCTCACAATCCGGGACCCCTTGGGGGATGTCCAACTACTTGTTTAGGCCCGATCGGCAGTCGGACATCCCTCTTGCAATCCAGGATCACTGATTCCTAACTGCTCACCTGCCTGTCTGTCTGCTTAATCACCTCTAACCACTCTGCCTGCCTACCAGATCACCCCTAACCACTCTTGTCTGCCTGCCTGATGCCCCTAAATTCTCACCTGCCTGCCTGATCACCCCTAACTGCTCACCTGCCTGCCCCATTGCCCCTAACCACTTGCCTGCCTGCATGACCACCCCTAACCACTCACCTGCCTGCCTGATCACCCCTAACTGCTCACCTGCCTGCCTGATTGCCCCTAATCACTTGCCTGCCTGCCTGATGCCCCTAACTGCTTGCCTGCCTGCCTGATCACCGCTAACCACCTCTGTCTTGGCCCCAGCCCCAGCAGCTTCATCCAGAAGGACATCTGGAATGACATCCAGAAGGTCATTCAGCTGTCCAGTCTAATTAGCATATTATACTTTTATTATTATAGATGGCCATACTACTTTGCAGTCCCTTCCATCAAGAGGTGGAATCTATTTCTCCACCTTTTGCACCTGGCCTAGCCTTATAACTGGCTTTGATGTCACACATGTCCTGAATCTGGCATTTTATAAGTTCTACAGTTTCTGCTCCTAGGTTCTTGGAATCCTGCCTCCATGTAAAGAAGGAATCCCAGGTTGGCCTCCTGCAGGATGAGACACCTGCAGGTCAGTTGCCCATGATCACCATAGCCAACAGCCTACTCATTGCCTACTCATCAGATACTGAGCAAGGCCATCCTAGACCACCAGCCATCAGCTGACCTGCCAGCTGACTCCAGATACTGAGTAAGCCTGGCTGAGACCAATCAATACAGCCCAAACCAGAAGAACTGCCCAGCTGACACAGAATCAGAAGCTCGATAACTGCTTGCTATGTTCAGCCATTAAGCTTTGGGTAGTTTGTTACACGGAACTAGATAACTGCTATAGAACAGCATTTGCAAAAGCCTTGAGGTGGGAAGGAACATGGTGTTGTCAAAAAACTGAAGGGGTATCTGTGCGATAGAGTGAAGAAAGCAAGGGCCACCAGATCATCTAATACAGTGGTTCTCAACCTTGGCTGCATATTAGAATCACCTGGGAATCTTTTTAAAATCCTGATTTCTGGGCCTCATCCTCCGGAAATTCTGTTTCTTTGTTATGGGGTGGGGCCACAACATTAGTAACAAAGAAACAGAATTTCCAGAGGATGAGGCCTAGAAATCAGAATTTTAAAAAGATTCCCAGGTGATTCTAATGTGCAGCCAAGGTTGAGAACCACTGGCATAGATCATTTACCTGCTTATCTTATCATCCTCCCTCCACTAGTCTCCGAGATGTTTTAGAGAAGGGAAGAGTAGGCACAGATTTGTTGCCTGGGGCACAAAACTGTCCTTCAAAGAGTTATTTTCATGAGCATTTCACCAAGACTGTGGTTGGTGGTGGGTGAACTGTTTCCATAACCAGGAAATACAATTTTCCCGAAACCCTCTCTCCAGTGTTCTGGTTGCCTCTGCTCGGGCTCTGGAGGAGGGGGAAGAAATGCTGACGTGGCCACTCTCAGCTTTGTACAGGGGGGCCCTGTCTTAGTATATTAAAAAAGCTCCTTTTGGAAGAAATAACAGGTTCATTGAACAGCTCTGTAAGCCGTATTAATAAATGCATTAACCTAATCAGCCCTGCTACCTCATGGGCAGATGGCTGACAAGCCGACCAGGAAACAGATGTGTGAGCCTTTCAACAACACTGGTCCTCTCTGATTTGATTTTTCTTCATTTAAAAAGAGGAAGAAAGAATGGAAAAGGTGCTTTCCTTCCAATGAGCCTAATTGCCTTGAAGGAACAGAGGCTGTAAAATTAAACTGTACCTTCCTCCATCTGTCTCTCTCTTAATTAGCAGCAGACACTTACTTGTACAGGTGCGGGGTGGGAGGGGGCATTGCTTCCGTAGGAATGGAGAGAGTCAAGGTAATAACCAGTTTTCAAAACAAGTTGCACATCTGAGGGTCTCAGCAGGTGGCCTCCCACCTACCTTCTTTCCTTGGGCCAAAGATATCTTAAGGAGGGGCTCCTACAGCTCATTCTCACAGGGTGATATTCTTGGGCCTCCGGTGATGGATTTCACCTGGTAAGCAAACCGAAGCTGTCACCACTCCTGCTTTTTGGTCCAAGAATGTGTGGGAATGAAGTGATTAATCTTTCCATCACCCGCACGAATAAAACCCAGGTTATTTGCAGTGGTCCCCGAGGTCTGCATGACCCGGCCTCTGGCTATGTGTCCACTTTCATCTCTCCCACACTTATTATGAACCCATCACAGAGTGGATTCGTTTCCTGGGGTTGCCATAACCAATTATCAGGAACTGAGCAGCTTAAAATAATAGAAATGTATTCTTTCATAGTTCTGGAGGCCAGAAGTCTGAAATCAAGGTGGCAGCAAGGTCATGCGCCCTCTGCAGGCTCTAGGGGAGGCTCTCTCCTTGCTTCTTCTGCCTTCTGGTGGCTGCAGTGATCCTTGGCATTCTGTGCCTTGGAGCTGCATCACTGATGCCGGTCTCTGTCTCTGTCTTCACATGGCCCATGCCCATGTATATGTGTCCATGTATCCAAATGTCCCTCTTCTTGTATGGACACCAGTCATTGGATTAGAACCCACATGAACACAGTATGACCTCATTTTAACTTGATCACATTTACAAAGACCTTGTTGCCAAGTATGGTCACATTCTGACGTTTTGAGTAGAGACAGATTGGAGGGGACACTATTCAACACAGTTCACACAAGATCCCTGTCTGCTCCTGAGCCCACCAAGCTTTTCATCTCATAGCCATTGGACCTTGTCCCTGCTGTTCTCTCTGCTGAATGCTCTTCTTTCTGTTTGTATATCTGAATCCATCTTGTCATTTGGTTCTCTGATCAAAAGTCACTTCCTCAGAAAATTCCTCCTGCTGACCCAATCAAAACAGAGAACCCCACCTCCAGTTGCTCTTATCACCTCTCTCTATTTTAATATGTTCTTAACCTGTATCATTATATGAAATTATCTTTCTTAGTTACTTGTGTATTGTCTGTCTCCCTTGACTAGAATATAAGCTCCAATGAGGGTAGAGATCATATCTTCTCTGCTCACTACTGTATCCTCAACACCTAACCCAGTGCCTGGCACAGAGTAGGGGTACAATAATCTGCATCTGATGAAGGAAGGAAAGCACCAGATGTATTTCAGTTGCAATGCCATTCTCTAAAACATTAGAAATGGGCAGGATGCTTCATCTTCTGATCATCTAGCCCAGTGGTGGCGAACCTATGACAAGCGTGTCAGAGGTGACACAGGAACTCATTTTTTTGGTTGATTTTTCTTTGTTAAATGGCATTTAAATATATAAAATAAATATCAAAAATATAAATCTTTGTTTTACTATGATTGAAAATATCAAAACATTTCTATATGTGACACGGCACCAGAGCTAAGTTAGGGTTTTTCAAAATGCTGACACGCCGAGCTCAAAAGGTTTGCCATCACTGATCTAGCCTGTGACATCTAATTTTATGTGACCACTTGACTGGTCCATGTATTGTCCAGATTACACATTATTTCTCAGTGTGTCTGTGAAGGTATTTCTGGGTGAGATTAGTATTTGAATTGGTAGCCTCAGTAGAGTACTCTCCCCAATGTAGGTGGGCACCATCTAATCCTTTGACAGCCTGAGTGGGATAAAAAGCAGAGGAAGGAGGAAGCATGCCCCTCCCGCCTGCCTGTTTGAGCTGGGATGTTGGTCTTCTCCTGCCTGTTGAATTGGGATTTATACCAGCAGCTCCCCTGGTTCTTAGGTCTTCAGACTCAGACTAGAATTGCACCACCAGTTTTCCTGGGTTTCTAACTAGCAGACAATAGATGACTTTCTCAGCTTCCATAATTGCATGAACCAATTCCTTATAATAAACCTCCTTTTATGCATATATGTAAAATATAGATATATCCCATATGAATATTCATGTAGATGAGTAATAGGATATATATACATGCATAAAAGATATTTATTTTGAAATATTGGTTCAACCAAACCAATAGCACATATCTCCTATATTTATGACATATATGAATATAATATATATAAATAATAATAAATGTATACAGTCGACCCTGAACAACATGGATTTGAACTGCATGGGATTTATACATGATTTTCTTTCAATTTACTCATATAGATCAAAACCATGTTGTTTTTTGGAAGCTAAATTTGGCCAGGTGGCTAACCTCTCACCAATGGAATGTTAGCAAAACTGATGCATCCAATTTTCACCTCACCTTACTTGTTTAAAAGAAAACTGGCTGCCTTAGATGGTCTCTTTCCCCTTTCCACAGGCTATACCAACAACCAACTATAACAATGCAGAAGAGGATAATATGGTAGAGGGAGGTAGAGCCACAGTGTTGAAGGAACCTGGTTCCCTGAGTGATGACATGGAGCAGAACTGCCCCACCAACCTGGACCCTGGAGGTTACTACACGAGAGAGAAATAGACTCCTTTCGTTTAAGACACTGTATTTGTGGGGCCTTTTGGGACAGTTGGACAGTATTTACTTTTTACTTATATGGGAATATTTTCTGGGTCTCAATGTTTTTTTTTTCTCCTTCACAAGCTAAATTAAAAAGTAAAAGGGAGGACAGTTCATGTTGTTAAAAGAAATGCCCCGGTATTTCTCATTCCTTTTGAAATACATTCTATAAAGCCATGCGGTTCCTAAGGCTGTCTCAGCAGGCAGAAACAAGAAAGGCAGAAACGAAGCCTAGCTTCCCAGGCAAGAGAGGCCTGGGGAGGAGACACAAAGATTCATCTTTATGGCGAATTAGCCCCATTTTATCTGGTCCTGGGCCTTGCTGCAGAGACACACATGGGGAAAATGACATTTGAACCAGGTCCTAATGGAACTCAGGGCTTTGAGTTCTTTCCACTGGGCCCCATAACTTCCCTGCAGCCACGTCTAAGAGAGAAAACTGATGAGAGGAATCCAGGAGCCTCGCCCATTGTTGGTCATAACCCTGAGGGCTCCCAACAGGAGGTGTTGCTGCCTTTGCTGGAGAGGATTCTGAAACAGCGCCTGCTGGAGCCTTGTACCGAAGCTGTCCAGGCTGCCCCGTGAGCCCTTCTGTTGTGGCTGCAGGGAGCCCTCTGTCAATGCCTTGCTGCTGACAGGCATCTGAAACTTCAAGCCCTGTGTCTCTTCTCTTAGGCCGTCTGCTATGCCGTCACCACTTCCTGAGAGGCTGTTGAACAAGGTGGATGATCTCATGCTTTCGCCAAGGCTGACCACAGAGCCCTCCATACAGAAGGCTCCAGATGGACACCATGTGCTCATTCACTGCCTTTGCATGCATCCTGCATTGCTGTTCCATAGATTCACTGTATGGTTTGCCTTCTGATCATTTTCCCAGCTGGTAAAATTTTATCCAATTGGTGGGTTTTCAAATGAAGCAAATAAAGGTTAACTATGCGAAATCCTATGTACCTCCTTCCAATTTGCTGTAGCAAAAGACTGGCTCTAGGTAGATGATTTTAAGATTTAGAACCCTATGTTAGGTTAATGCATGGATAACTTCAAGTCTTCACCCTTCCCTGTATCCACACTCTTTTTATGTGACTTTGAAACTCACCCCCAAAAAAGAGGATCTTGTTTCCCCACCACTGGATTCTGAATTCATCCATGTGACTAATGAATGTAAGCAGACATGACATAAACTGATGTTTGAAAAGGTGCTTCCTGGTTTTGGGTTGCTCTATTGCACCTCTGCCAACATCATTAAACATGTTTAGGCTACATTCTCTGAGGATAAAAGCCTCCTGAACCAGAGTTAAGCCATCCCAGTCATTCCTGCTAAAACCAGTCTAGATCAGCCAACACCTAACCAACTCTCAGATACATGGGCAAACTCACCTGAGACCAAAAGAACCTCCCACATCAGCATAAATCCCTGGCACATAGACTCTTGATCTCAATAAATGCTGAACTAAATAATTTTTAAGGCATGAGATTTGAGGTCATTTGTTACACAACACTATTGTGGCATTAGATAACTGATACAAATATCAGTCATTCATTCACCCTACTTCCAGGAAAAGCCCCAGTTTTCAGGGAGGATCCACCTCTCCTCTATTCATAGTCCATGTGGTCTGGATGATATACCTCTCTACTCCCCTACCCCCTAAGTATTACCCAGTGACTATAAAAAAAATCATCTCATTGTTCTTACCATAACAATTTGTTCAGAGATAGGCACATGATAAGGCAAACCAATCAAAGCAAAGCTCAGTATTTTTACTCAGACATAAAGAGGGTTAATGAGATCAGTGATCCAAACTTTCCATTTTATAGTAGAGGCAACTGAAGTTCTGAGTTCAAGGACACCCAACTGGGTAGAAGCAGCCCTGAGTCTATAATACAGTTCTCCTGACTTCTATCTGGTTGATTTTTCTGCTATATCCCAGCACCTATTCATAAAAGACAACAGGATGCCCAGCTTCACTTAATAATTTACTAATAAAGTGTACACTGAGCATCTTCTGTGTGCTGTGGGCACCATGCAAGGTGCTGGGGAAGTTTGAAATGACATGATCTGGTTGGCTTAGCCTCAGAGAGACAGACTTTCAAACTACTCAAATGCTTGTTGCAATCTTGCTGCAATGGAATTTTCTGCAAAGCAGAGAATCTCCTCCACTGACTCATTTCATCCCCTATAGGTTCCCAAGGAAGCTCATCAAAACTCCAGTGCTTGCTGTGTGCTTTTCAGAAGAGGCCAAACTCAGGAGCTGGTGGGATTTGATTTTTATTTAATAAAAAAGAAAATCACTTTCCTATCCTCCACCCCCTCTGTACCCTACTGCTGACGAGAAAGCCAATAATCCAAATCAGAAAATTTCAAAAGCCTGAATTTCATGAAGTGATGTTTTACGGCAGCTTTCAGGTGAGTTCTTCCCCCAAGAGGTGTGCACTCCAGCAGAACTGAAGCCCAAATTACACATTCTCTCTGCCTTGCGCCTTCTCTGGCATCTCTTGGATGCACATTTATCACTAAGCGATACCAGTTTTCTTGGGAAAAAAGGAAATAACTAAGATTTATTGAGTACCTACTATGTTCTAGACATTGCTTTAGCCATTTCACCAACATTATCTCACTTAAACCCTCTTAAGATAGGTGGCAAGGCAGTATCATTTTTTCCCTGTGACAGATGAGAACGAAGGCCCAGAGATATAAAGTAACTTGGCTGCCAAATTATTCTGTCACAGCTGATAAGTAGCAGAGCAGGACAGCTAACCCAAGACTGTCCATCTCCAGCATCCTTACCTTCCAGCTCAAACTCCAACTAAGAAAACAGTTTTACTTCAGCGAAGAACATAAGTAATCATGTTTGGAGGAGGGCTGGCATGTGAAAAAAATGGTGTTTGAGGGAAAATTGTGTTTGCATCTATGATTGGGTCTTAGAAAAAGTAGGTCCAAACTTCAGTGTACATAGAATTATCTAGAAGGTGTACTTTAAAAAGTGAATGAAAAATGTGGAGGCCCCCTCATCCAAGTATAAGATTCGCACTTCTAACCAGCATCTCCAGTAATTTTGGATCAAGTCTTTAAGCCATTCTTTGAAGTCTGAGTCCTGGTCCTGGGTGTGATGAAATTTTCCTGTGTAACTTTGAGCAACATCATTTATCGCATTTATGTCAGTTCCTTCATCCGTAAAAGCAGAAAGGTTGAGTGAAATGTATTTTCGCCATTGTCTTCATCAAAGTGTATTACTTGCATTGTCTCATAAAATTACACTCCCAACCCCGATGGAGGGTGGATATTATCATCGCCTCTGCTTTGGAAATGGTAGAAATGGATGTTCTGGGTATGTGAATGGCTTGCACAAGAGCACACAGCCTGATTCTAATCAGAGCCAGAGCGATCAAATCACAGTACTGTGCTGGCAGTTTTCCCCAAGTTCAGTGTCAGGTTCGAGGATTCGTTTTGCAAAATAAACAGATTTCAAAAGACATTCCTGTCTATTGTGATTAGTAGAGTCCCCTGGGCTTGAGGTGGTGGTGTCTTCTGTCCTGGATTTTAAAAGAATATGCCAAGACTTCCCAGGGTTGGGCATGGGTGGATCAATAGCAGGACCACTAGGGGGCGACCTGCATGGGAGACCTTAAGTAGCGATAAGTGAATAGTGCACACTGGTATGCTGTTATCATTTCCTATGCTGGCAGATACGATTCCCCTCCAAAGTGACTTACAGTCAATATGGGATCTTGTCCTTTCTCCTTCACAGCTACCCCTTCCTTATCCAGCCTCCCCAGGTGACACTCACCCCTCTGCCTTCTTATTGGCTCATTCCCTATGTCCCCACAGTGGGTCGCTAGCAACATTCCTGCCATTGGATGGTAAAATACTAACTGATTTTCCTGAAGAGAAGAGGTCAGACGTCGAAATTGGTCAGAAAACGGTGGTTTATAAAATTTGGTGTGTTTATGACACAGGATTTTTCAGAACCTTTCATTAGTTCACCTAATAGTAACAGTAATGATACCAGTCATGGCCCTCATGCATATAGACTTCCCACATGCCAGACCCTGTGACATGTGTTGTACACAATGTCTCATCTCATTCTTACAAAAAACAGGGGCTCAGATTGGTTGAGTGACTTTCTGAAGGTAACAAGAATACCAAAGAAAGGGGCCACACTTGAAACCCAGGCATGGCTGAGGTTAAGCCCATCACTCCCCGCTTATGTCTTCCTTTCAAGAAGGTGGCAAGTGTGGGAGCCAACAAACTCCTCAATCTTGTTATTACGCCTCATGGTGACTTGAGATTCTGAGTCTACATGCTAGAGGAAGATCAGTGACCGCCGGGGAACTCGACCTGGCCCTCTCTGGGCCCCCTTCTCTCTTCCCTAGATAGGCCAGGATAAAAAAAAGATGCATTTAGCAGGACAGGTGAAATTAGCCCGGTTGGCATAGAAAAACAGCTTCCAAGCCTTGTTTTTGACCCAGCTTGAACTATTTTCTAAATGCATCAGACAACAGGCTGATAATACGGACAGGGATGCTGACTGCCTCCTGATGCTGTCACGGGACTCATAATGGCTTTGTTTTTCACAGGGGAGGAAAAAAGTTTATGCCTCAAATTAGTAGGTCTGTCATGTTCCAAATTGTTTGCATTTCTAAAAATGGATGTTGACATGTGACTAGTCATTATCTAACGCAAGACCCGAAAATCTGCCTCTTTCAAGGCAACAACTGAGTCGCCAAGGGATTCTCATTAGACACGAGGATCTAAAGCTCTGGCTCCTAATAAGGGCATGCAGTGCAGCCCCTCTCGCCCCCCTCCCCCAGAGCTCAGGTTGTTTCTGAGCCTCTGGGACCCTGGTCAAGCTCCTCTCTTCAGAACCCTCAGCCCACAGGATCCCTGGAAACCTAACCAAAGTGTCGTTTCCAATCGCAGTGATTTTCAAAGTGTGGTCCCCGGACCAGCAGCATCAACATCACCTTAGAATCTGTTAGCGATTCAACCCACCCAAGGCTGGTGAATAGGAATCTCTGGTGGGGCCCAGGAATCTGGATTTTAACAACCCTTCAGGGTATGCTGACGTGCATGCACTCAAATGGTTCAAATATGAGAACCACTGGTGGGCCCACGACTCCCTCCTTCCCACTCACATGCACTCATTCACTGTATTCCAGTTTCTTAATTACTCTTCTACCCCCTTTTTCTTCTCTCCTTCCTCTACCAGCCCCAGTTCAGGTTACCGCCCACCTGGGTGATGGCAGGCGCTTCCCAGTGGGTGTCACCAATGCCAGTCCACTCTCTCCTAATCCAGTCTCCTCTTGGAAACCAGATCTAGCTTTTGAGGATGCAAAACTGGTGGTGCTAGGATCCTGCCTAAAGTCCTGCTATGTCTTCAAATTTCCCCCTGTTCAAGGTCATGAAAGAGTTCTACCTCAACCTCTTTGGATCACCTACATTCTCCCCACCACCGATCCAACAAAGCACCGGAGTGAAGAAAGAAGAGAACCAAGTTTCCAGTCTGTTCTGAAAAGAGCTGCTCCCATCACACCATGGGAAATAACTTAGGCATTACAGTCAGAGAGACACGGGTGTAAATCACAGCTCTACCACTTAGCAGCCCTGCGACTGTAGGCAAGCCAATCTCCTCTAAAGGGGATTGACAACACCTGCCCCGCTGGGACACGGGAGGATTAAATGATAACAAAGCACGCTGCGTGGCACATAGGAAGGAGGTAACAAGCTCTATCCACCTCCTGCTCACCCAGCTAGTTTCACGTAGAGCAGTGGTTCCCAAACTTATTTGGCCTACCGCCCCCTTTCCAGAAAAAATATTACTCAGCCCCTGGAAATTAATTTTTTTTTAATTTTAATAGCAGTTACTCATCGCCCCCAAATGCACCTGTGGCCATCACCGCCCCCCTGGATCGCTGCAGCGCCCACTTTGGGAATCACTGAAGTAGACCAACTCCTTAACTTTTGATGCTACCTCAGGAAAGTTGAAAATAGCGTTCTGTTCCCTAAAAGCCTAATCATTCCCAAGGATCCTGGGAATGTTTTCTCTCTGTTTATCTATCTGTTTATCTCCCCCTCGGAAGTTGTGTTTTTTCCTGCATTAATTTACCTTGTGTTTTGCCATGTTGTCTGAGACAAAGCAGCATTTCCCAGAGGTCTTATCTGGGATGGTTTCTGGGAGTGACATTTTCCTTCAGATTGGAAAGCGAGAAGTAGTAATTCTTCAACAATGGGCCCGGGCTCGGCTCACACACACACACACACACACACACACACACACACACACAACATCTATACACTAGAACCTAGACGCTTAGATGGACTTGCAGGTCCACCCAACACAGACACACGTTTGCATTGAGTCATACATAGACACTAGGACTCTCTGTGCCTTCACTGATTAATGTCAAGTCTGACAACACCTGTACAAACAAGCTACAGAACACCATTCGGTACCTTTTGGTGACTTAAGTGTCGCCACTGCCCAGTCACCATCAGAACTTCCTAAAAAATAACAATGGAGAGATGCTGATCTGTTTCTTGCTTCGGTTTCGCTGTGTCTTCACATCCAGGTGCTGCTGGCGGCCCCAGCTGGAGCCTCCAAGAGGGACAGGCCTCAGGGGACACAGGGAATAGGGCGAAGGACCAAATGTGCAAATGAAGTTATGTGGGCATCTCTTTCTACAGGGCCTTGAAGCAGTTTCAAGACAAAGCCCACAGAGGATCAAAAGAAGCCCCCTGCAAAAAGCCTAGATATTTTCAGTAACGTAAAGGGAGAGAGAATTCTTAGACAGTGAGCAGCTCTAAATCTCAACCCTCTAAAATACAGAGAAAAATCTGTTTAGATGAGGTGACTTTGGTTAATGATGACAACACTGTGCTGACAAGGGATACATTTTGATCCTGGTTTACAGCAATCCCCCTCCTGAAAAAGGTATCGCATTATTAGCATCAGATTCCAGGTAGGGGCAGACCCTGCTGGCTGCAGCTGTGTTTGAAAAAATATTGTTGAATGAATGAATGAATGAATGAATTCAAGTTTCTCCAAGGAGTCACTTTTCCTAAGGTATGGAAATTCCCTTAAAAGCTAAGCTGGTGAGCTGAGAATTCCATAATGCCCAGAATTTTGATTATAAATCAATTTCTCCAAATTGAATTCCATTTCAGAGGTTCCGAATGAGCGCTGGGGGACTCTCACATTATTAGCAGAACTCCAGGGGGACCCCTTTCATAAAGTAAAAGATGGCTCTGGCTACACACCCTATGCCTGTCCTTGGTAGGCTTTCTCTGTAAGATTGGGTTTTACTCAAAGCGGGGCAAACCTGCCCACGTGTCTTTGCAGCAGCCTCTGCCCATTGGCTACAGGTCTGACCAATCAGTGTGCACCACCAGCTTCTCTTTCTTAGGAATCAACCAGGAAAGACCAAGTTCTCAACATTTCTCTAAAGTTTCCAGAGACACGTCAGACTGCCAGCTGAGAGGAGACGCAGGGAACAGTCTGTGATCTGAATGATTACAGAGCACAAATCTGTCCCCACTTAAACAGTTCCGGTTGGCCTCACAGGCGTTCCAAAGGACACTCAAATTGCCACATTCCCCCTGTGGATCTGAATTCTACACCCTCATCACTCACAACAGAGGGGAAATGGAGTGACAGGAGAAGAGTAACAAGTTAAAATTAAGTGGAACCCGCCCAGGATGACTTCCTGTTTCTTCTTCCTCTGAGCCGGGGTCTTTGACACTTGGAAACAGTTACTTGGCCCAGGCGTCCTCTGAGGGTGGACACAAGTCTGACCAAGTCACTGAGTCACTGGCCTCAAGGAAAGCCTGTCACCCCCAGTCAAAGCCATCACTGTTTGCATTGAAGACAGGAACCATGCTGTGGTCACCTCTGTTCCCGCTACCCAAGAAAGGGCTTCGCTCCGACAAATTTTGTTTCATAAAATCCATTGATAATAAGGACACTGACTCAGAGGGCACGTGGGCTATCAAAACATAGAGGTAAGCTTTCACTATGCACTTGGCACTAGTGGACCTTAGATAAGCATTTTGGGTGAAAAATTAAATTCTTATTAAAAAGGGGTGGACCTAAGGCATTGAGAAGAAGAGGACATGAGGGAGCTTTCTGGGAGATGAAAATATTTCTTATCTTTACTGGGATGTTGGTTACCCTAGTATGTGTATATTTTAATAATCACACTATTGTAAAATTATGATCTGTGTATTTAATTATGTGTAAATTGTACTTCAACTATAATATACATTAAATATATTTCAATTATACTCAGCATCACGGGGCAATTTTTGCCTTCAAACAATGAAAAACAATTAACACTTTACTCAGTCTCCCCCTACAAAAAGAGGAGAATGGACCTCCTCCACCTTTTTTTTTTTTTTGGCTGGTTATATCCTTCTGATGCCAGAAATTGCTCTCTGGATGACAGCGTCGTTTTGTGGAAAGAACATAGGATTCTGCATCAGGAAATCCTAAATATGACTCTTATCTCTGTCATCTACAAAAGTGTGACTTCGGGAAAATCACTTAACTATACAGAGCCACACTTTCCCCATCTGTAAAACACTGGAACAACACAGAGGTGTACTGTTTGGGCGTCCAAAGATACCACCTCCCTTTCTGCCCTAACTTTAAACAAAATAATAAACTAACAGAGGTCATTTCATGGGTGAGGCCTGTATGTATCATTTAGGGTTTTCACACCAAAAAAAAAAAAGTGAAAAAGCAATTTCCACATGTCTAAATGCATTGTTACTGTGGCTTTAAGAAGTGCTATTGGAAAATGTAACACGGTTCCAGCAAAAATAGTCCATCATCTTGTCAAACAGCAATGGAGAAAATATTTTCTTATTAAAATTTTGAATTAAAAACAAAGGCACCACGCACAGCATTCTATCAGTCACGCTGGTACATCCTGTCTCTCTCACTAGGCAACCAAAGTTGCACTGAAGCATCTAAAGGGCACGTGCTTGGGAACCTTTGGTGGCTGAGGATTTAAAGTCTCAGACACCGAGAGGAGACACTAGACTTGGGGCCTATGGGAGATAAATGCCAATGTGGGGGCAATCTTCTGTTGGCAAAATCCACCAGGAATTGCAGAAAAGGGTGGGCCTTTTCTAGTTCAGGAGGCAGGATTCACCCTTCTCTGAACTATCAGGTGATGCTTGGGGATATTTTGACAAACCCCTCCGTCTTATAAGGACTGACCTATGAGGAACCATAAAATGGGTCTTCACATTGTAACCACCCCTCACACTGGTGGCTCAGGTCAGAGAACTTGGGTGCTTACCTAGATTTTTAGGCAACATTTTGGCTCAGTGTATCATCAGACACACCTCTTGACTTCCATCTTGGGGGAAACATTTCTAAAATGCTTGGACCCACATTCCTGACTTAGTAAGAGGATTACTTGAGTGAAATAGAATCCTTCTCTGATAGACTGTCGCCCTTCACCTGAGCATGGGTCTTCACTGTCCAGGAGACAGAAGGGGCGGGCAAAGAGGTTTGGGCTGCCTCTTTACTGGTCCTCTGAAAAGTCATCTGCTGTTTGCTTACTTGCTTATTTGTTTTATGAAATTCCCGAAGTGAGTTAGCTTTCAGGCACGTCTTTCCCATCCAACTAAAGGAAAGGATATGGATCTATCTACTTCCTTCAAAGTGCAAGCTGGGCAATTGTGTGTTAATCAAGGCACCAGTGTACCTTGGAGATTCAGGGAAAAATATGAGCAACAAACAACTCTTAAATGCGTGGCAGAATATACTGAGGCCTGACTATAGACCAGGTCAAGCACTTTCCATGCACTGTATCCTTAAATCTTTCCACCTAACCATTAGCTGTACATTTTTAATCTCCACTTTACAGATGGGGAAACTGAGACCTGAGGAGGTTAAGTAATTTCTTCAATTACTTGTAAATGTCTGAACTAGATCTTAAACTCAGTCCTGACCACTTGCAGAGGCCATGCTGCAGATGCCATTCTGCCATCTTGCTGATCACCTCCTGCTCCTGACTTGATGTGGGATTACATGGTATTATTCACCAGTTCTACAAATATATTGCAGGATCACTTATCAAATTCCCCACATGGTGCCAGATGCCGGGGATACACTGATGCATGGGGCAGACTTGGTTCATGCCTCAATGAAACCTATAAAAAAGGGATGTCAGATTAAATGTTTGGGGAATGAATAAATGGATGATTGATGGAATGAATGAGTGAATGAATGAACATATGATAAGTCAATTCCATCCCTCATTCTTGTACAGAGTCTGATGAGGGTTAGCCTCTGACATTTCCCTAACATGTGGTAATCTTTACCGATAACTGGGCAGTGAATCCCTTGGGAACAGAGATGCTTCTGTAGTCACATGCTATATAAAAGCAAATGTTATAATTCCTGAATTACAGAGAGAAAAGAGCTCTCTTTAAACATGAGTGAGTGTGTTTCAACAAGCAAACCAAAAAAATTAAATTAAAAGGAACAACCAACAATTACTACCCTCTTCTCCCCAGAGTTGGAATTGAATGAATGGGACAATTTAATGGCCCATACTGTAATAACTAGATATTGTAATAACTAGAATGAGTGAGATTGTTTAACTTTCTAATTTTAAAATTAGAGCGGTGCTTGGAGACCATATAACTCAGCCTCCTCATTTTTCAAATACAGGAACTTGGGTCGAAGGGTTTCAGTGACCACCTAACCCACCTGATGTTCTGGATATTAAAGCCACCAGGAGAAATTTATTTTTCAGCGGTATTTTTAAACTTGGCAGTTCACCCTAAAATCTGTCCAAGTCTCCTGTTATTTACTGAATTGACATTTTTATAAAATAAGTCTGGTTATCAGAGGTTGCTGAGCTTTTAACAGCAAAACATTTTTTAAACGACTTCTCGCCTGGGTAGTAATGATTTCAATAATGAAATGTATCCCATCATTCACACCATGGTCACATTATGACTTAATAAAGAACCCTTGAAATAATGTTTATTATGGGATTTGCATGTCATTTGTGTAGGCAGATCCTGGACTCCTGGTAACCCATTGAGTCAGGCAGTCCCTCAGTCAGCTCCTCAGTGGACTTCCACTCACTAGAGATTCCCAAAACTATCTTTAAACCCCCACAATAGTCAGAGAAGAAGCAAGAGGGCCCATTAATCATATCCAGGACTAGGGAGCATTCCCCAAATGAGATCCTTCACAAGTTTTAGAGGATATAGAGGTGTGGCTCTCTTCCTACTAAGCTATTCTTTGATTCTCGTCAAATACAAGCTCATTCATTCATTCAACAAACATTTTAGGAGTTCTTCCTTTGAGGAAGAAAGGCTACTCAAAGAGTGTCAAATAAATTGTCATACTGCAGATTTAATTCCAAATGCACTGCAGACATTTTCTCTGCACGATGCATAAATCCTGAACTCCGAAATCAAGGAACTCTGTGGTAATATGTATCCATTATTTACCCAAGGAGCTACTGGGTTTTGAGGGGGGATGAGACGCTGAGCCTAAGTTGAACAAATGAGTTGTTTAGGGTAATGTGACCAGTTCCAAAAGATAAAGCATCTGGACTGATTTTTTGGTGTGCCAAGAAAGGAATCAAATATTAAGAGCAGACACTATTTATGACCTAAATGCAAGGCTCCGAACGGGAGGCAAGCCATCAAATAATGTACAAGGCTTCCACAGTTACATCGACACAGATGCCCTGACTCTTCCTCTCTTAGGCAACAGCCGTCATCCCTTCCTAGTGATATCTGAGTCTATTTGAACATGCTTAAGATGTAGGTGCTGTGCAAACACACAATATAGAATAGAGGAATCTGTGCTCATGAGATGTGGATGAGGGTTCAGTTGGGTGTAGAAATTAAACATGAAGCATAGGGGACTGGTATGTAAGGTCTTATGAAACTTCAGATTTAGAAAAGCCCGTGTCAGCCTGCACAGCCCGCGTCCTTGGTATTATAAATTTGGCTCAACCCATCTTTGCAGGGTTCCATCTGGAAATCCTAGGAGATCAGGGAACAAGAATTCCTAAAGATAGAGTTCTGGCTCAAACACTTACTAAGCTCCTAGTATGTGCCTGGCTGTCTGCTGGGCAACAATGTGGTCATTTTGTGAGTCCGATGTTTGTAGACCATGGCAACCATAAGCATGATAGACACGTGACAGTGTCTGTGCTTGGGTTTCTGGTGTGAGTTCTATAATGGAATTAGGATATTTCACACTGTAATTGATCAGCAAGCGTTCCCACTCCATCTCTAATGAGTGCCTTGGCAGTGGGAGAAGAAAAGAGGATGAGAAGCTGATAATAAAAGAAAGCACGTGGTCGGTGGGTCTTCTGTTTGCTCAAAGTCTGACTTAGCCGTGGCTGTTGCTGTCACCCAATAGGACTCTGTCATGAGTACATTCTTGAAGATCCTTGGTCACTGTCACACTCCCTCATGTTTGATTGGGGAACGGACTGAAGGGCTGTGAGAGGATAGTGGCAGGAGCATAGGCTCCAGAGTAATAAAAACACAGGTTCAAGTCTCAGCTCTGTCGCCCACAGCTGCTTGATGTGGGGCAAGTTCAATTAGCCTCCTTGAGTCTTAGTTTCCTAATCAGAAAATTGGAACCATAACTGGCCTTCCTCTTTGGATCACTGTGAGGAAATGAGACAGGGTCAAAAGGCCCAGTGCACTATCTCGCACTTGGTAAGAACTCAGTTAGTAGCAGCTCCAAGCTGCCTGTCCCAGGAAATGCTTACATCCTGAAGAGCAGAAGCTTCCTAGGATGGGAACGTGATGTTCACCCACTTCTCAGAGATAGAATGTGTGTAGATGAATACTGTCCACTAAAGGGCAAGGCATTCAGAGACTCCATGTCCTGGATTCTATGTTAGATTCCCTGAGGATTCACCAGGGCAGATGGTAGATGCAGAAGGGGCTGAGGTGTCAGTGGGACCTGATGAGCATACGGATCCTCCTCCCCAGGTAACAGCCCCAACATGTGCTGCCCACCCATCCTGCACCACACAGCCAGGACGGACTTGACCTGGGTCAGACAGAAAGCATCTGAGGGGTCTGATCCTTAGTAAACTATATCCCAGGTAGATAAATCCAGAATATATAGGTAGGTAAAATGATGATAGATAGATAGATAGATAGATAGATGATAGATAGATAGATAGTAGATGATAGAAAAAGAGAAGAAAGAGAAGAGAGAGATTTTGAGAGATAGATGGATGAAGAAAGGGAGAGATTAGAAGAATGGAAAAAGGAGTTGAAAAAAAGTTGGAGAGAGAGGGAAAGATCTGGATGGAACAGCAAAGTAGAGAAGAAAGAGGAGAGGAGAAACAAAACAGCACTTACCGACGGCCTTCAAGGAGGCATACTTGTTGAGCTCTTTGCCAGGAGGCTGCTGTTCATAGGGGTTGGAGATCTGGCCCAGGCTGGGGTACGAATGCGGATGGCCCATCTGCTGCAGCAAAGGGGAGGTGGGCACTGCGTTGTTCATCTGGGTAGAGTCTGGAAATGAAGAGACAGAAGGAGATGGTCACAGAGAGTGCAGGTCCTTCTGCCAACCCCACCATTACCCTTTGGGGACATGAGAGAACAGCAACGGATGTTCAGACACATCAGGAACCACGGAACAGTCTTCACTGGAGAGCAGATGAGGACAGATGATAAAGGCAAAGGATGTGCCCAGAAAGTCTCCACCTCCACCATAAATTAGCACAAGGTCCTATCATTGTAGGGGCTATTTTTTAATTTATTGATTTGAGAGAGAGAGGTCCGGGTTGAAGAGAGAGACAGGGAGACATCGATTTGTTGTTCCACTTACTTATGCATTGATTGGTTGCGTCTTGTATGTGCCCTCACTGGAGATCGAACCCACAACCTTGGCATATCAGTACGACGCTCTAACCAACTGAGCTACTAGGCTAGGACCTGTAGGGACTACTTTTATTATCAAAACAATATATGAATAAGAAGATGATCAACTTCATAATAGTCAAGGAAATGCAAGTCTGAACAATGATGAGAAGCCATTCCTTTGCCAAGAGATGGGCAAACATTGAAAGACACCAATACTGGCAAGGAAGCTGAAAACTGGGCAGTCTCATCAACTGATGGTGGATTTGGTGTGATTTGCTGCATTTGCAGAAAGGAATCTGGGAGTGGGTCCTGAATTTAGAGTGCATGTGCATGTAGATCAAATAATTCCACTTCTAGGGACTGAGCCTTTGGAAATATAAGCACCAGGATGTAAGGGTATTTGTTGAGAGATGTTCATTGCACTGCTGTTTGTAAAGTGAAAACACACATACTCATAGAGAAACCATCTGAACTCCTATCAATATGGAAATAATTTTTTTAATTTTAACATTCACTTCTTTTACTTTGTTATTTTGAACATGTTCATTCTCTCATTCCTATTCACTATTTAAATTTAATCATGTAGTAATTGATAAATAGCAAATATACATGCACATATATGGAAGTTATTCACCCACCAGCCAACTTAGGAACTAGAACATAATCCATGCTCACAAAGTTCTTAAATAAATTATTGTACATCCATGTTATGTACATAATATATACATACATATGATGGAATATCATTCATCCACCAGAAAACAATAAGTTAAAAATCAGTTAACCATGTTAAACTGAATAGTTTCTTATGGTTTTATATTGTTAAGAGGGAAAAGAAAAGAAAAGAATATAGCATTTTTTTGCCCAGCTGGTGTGGTTCAGTGGTTGAGCATCAACCTATGAACCAGGAGGTCACAGTCCAATTCCTAGTCAGGGCACATGCCTGGGTTGCAGGCTCAATCCCCAGTGTGGGGCATGCAGGAGGCAGCTGATCAGCGATTTTCTCTAATCATTGATGTTTCTATCTCTCTATCCCTCTCCCTTCCCCTCTGAAATCAATAAAAAAATATTTTTAAAAAAGAACATTGCATTTTTGTTGAATAAAAGAAAATCTATGCATATTTTTGTGGGCTATGGTTTGCAAAGAAAAAATACGTCAAGACACACAAACTGAGTACTGGTTACTTATGTGAAATCAGATTCATGGGGAGAGTCAAGAGGTTTCTCTGAGGAAATGTTCTCTGAGTTGAGATTTGGAGATCTAGATGTTAGTCAAGTGTGGGGAGGTAGAAGGTGCTGGGGAGAGCGTTCCAGGCAGAGGAAGCAGCACGGATGAAAGTCCTGAGTTGGAGGGAACAGTGCATTCATTCTCAGACACTGAAAGAATGCTCCGTGGCCACTAGCCAGGCATGGCTGCAGAGCAGGGTGTGAGCGACTTGGGACCAGGTGGGGCTGAGAGGCTGGCAGGACCCAGTAACCTTGTTAAGGGCTTCCTCCTCACCCTGAGAGCAGTGAGATGGATGAACAAGAGGCAAGAGTCAAATGGGAGACAGGAGTCTAGGTGACATAATTATGGCTCCATTTCAGGCAGGAAATACAGGTTCTCTCCAACTTCAAGAAGCACATGTGCAGATCCAGACAAACACGGCAGGGCTACTGGTGGTGCCCTGAAGATTCCCAGACACGCACCCATTTCCCAGCTGCTGTGTCAGCCGCTAACAGCTCACAGCTGCTCCAAGTATCCGGAAAATTGCTCTCTAGGCTGATAGGAGCCACCACCCAAGTTCTAGGGCGCTTAATGCACCTCACCCTCACCACCTGGGGTGGCCAGCGACCAATGTCCAGCTGACATTAAGATCCAAAGACCAGCCTTTGTCTCAGGTGGGGATGAATTATGGAGCAATAGATACCACAGAGCTCCCAGGGGTTGGGACAAGTTTAGAGTAGGGGTTGGCAACTTTTTCTGTAAAGAGCTGGATCGTAAATAAGTAGGCTTTGCCATCCAGTCTCTGTTGTAACTACTCAACTCTGCCCTTGTAGCGAGAAAGCAGAATAAACATTATGTAAATGATGGGTGTGGTTTTGTGCCAATAAAACTTTATTGAAAAACATAGGCGGTAGCTGGATTTGGTTCAAGGGCTGAAGTTTGACACCCCAGATTTAGACTTTATCTGAGATTCTTAAGTGTGGCTCCTTTATCTTTAACATTTTGTTTTTCTCACAACCTTAGAGGTGTGTGTGTGTGTGTGTGTGTGTTACCTGACAGGCACTCTCTCAAGTCTCATGCCCTGTACCCCTCTTAAGTGCTGCTTCTAGACAATTCAACCCATGGCAGGCATGGAAGAGCTGGGCTTTAGAAACCAATAAACCCAAATGGAAAGAGGCAGGGATTTCACAGCTGAGACACAGAGATAAGGAGAGCATTTTTATCACTGCCCATGCACAGGCCATCACACAAGCCCAACTGTCTAATGGAAATGTCATCAAACATAAGCCAAGTGCCCAGCCTCTGGCCAGCATCTGAGGAGGCAGCCCTATCCTTCTCCATGATAGCTTTTTGGCTAAGATTCAGCTGGGGCAGGAGAGGCTTAAGATTAATGAATTAATGGAGGAGAAGATATTGCATAAGATACAACTTTCATTGGACCCTGGACCCCAAGGTCTTTTGACATTTTTCTCTCCAGAGCAACCTGCTGGGGCGGTCTGTCTGCTTTCCTTGGGCATGGCCGTCCAGACATGTTTTTGTGCCCAAATGTTGGTCCAGTTGTAAGTGGCTTATGTAAGTTCTCATTCTGTGCTTTTCCTCATGACATATTTTTCTAGTGGACAGCTTTGTTTATGTGAGTTCAGAGCCACCACTTCCTCTGGCACTTCCTCATCCCCATTTGAGTCACTAGATGAGCTGCCAATCATGGTAACTGCCTTAGTTTGGGTTTCCCCAGAAGAAGTCACTGAGATAAGGACTCAAGTGCAAGAAGCATAAACAGGAGATGATCTCAGGAAATGCTGGTAAAGCGGAGGGGTGGGGAACAGGGAAGAGAAAGAAGCAGCTAGAGAGTGCAATGCTAAGCAAGAAGCAACTGTGGTGAACTGGAGTTTAATTCCACTCTGGCATTCTGGTATGTTGGTGCAGAGTGCATGTCTCAGAATCCTGTCACCCCAGGAGAAGGGAACACCTTAGTATTTATCCACTCACTCCCATTAGTCATTGGTTGAGGACCAGGAGACAGTTATTTCTCAGCCCTTGCAACCTGCCTTGTTCATGAGCAGAGTGAGCTCTAGTGGCCAGAGAAACTCTTACTCAGAGATGTAAGAGCTGGCAGTTGGAAATCAGGCCAGTACCTCACCCTTTTGGCCATAGAAGTGAGCCCATGACCCAAATCAGACCAATCACAACACCTTCCTCTCACAGTGATTAGGCCAGAAGTGAGTGTGTGATCTAGGCTGGGCCAATCAGAGTTCTTCCCTGAGTTATTCTATTTGGAACCTTTGGTGTCAAGGAGATAGAAGGCATGAAGTCAAGTGAGTATGAATCTACCACATAGACAAAAGCATTTTCCATTATGAAGAAATAAAGGACAATGGGCAAGAAGCAGAGGGGAGAGGGAAGTCCCTTTCTAAATAAGCTAGTATGGTTTGGGATTACTGTCACTTGCAAGGTAGACTTCTGACTAGTGTGATTGTTATCTGGAACTGACCAAAGGAGAGGCTGCCCATGGGGCTCTAAGGATTGTATCAGATACAAAAGGCAATACTCCTGGGTTTTCTACAGAGCTCCAGTAGATATTTCAAAGAGCAAATTGCCTTAGTAGTGCATACAGAATTCTCAAGGATATTCATAAGCTAATTAACTAATGTCTTAATGGAAGTCCCTCCCCTCTCATTTTCCCCCTGGAAATAGATTCCAAACACCAGTCTATCTAGTTACAGAGTTGACCTCCTCAGCCCAGCAGCCAGTGGGAGCCCTTCCTCCCATCTCTTTGCTCCCTCAGTCCCAGATCCCTCCCACTAGGCACAAATCCTATTTCCAGGCAGGTCAGGGGAAACGCTAAACACTTCATTAAAGAAAATAAAGATCTGTATAGATGTTCCTCACCACTTGGGACAGCCTTTTATATTATTAAACAGAATGTTTAATATTCCATTATAAAGTATTTGCTCTTGGATGACTCTCCCAAGCCCTGAGCTACCTCAAGGGCAGCGGTTAGCTACTTAATGTAAGTGGGTATGACGGAGAAGGCTCACCAAAGTGATCCCTCACAAAGGAAGAAAGGAGGCTGCCCCAAAGTTCCTGCTTTCACATTCAGAACCACAGGAAGCAAATTTCTGGCAGTTTTAGATCATCATTTTGTGCTAGCTTCCAGGCATTGAATATTCAGAAATATTGAAACCAGTCTCAGGCCAGCGATCAAGAATTATTAAACAGACATTTGTGACTGGGTTTTTAAAATGTTATTTCATTTTCCTGAACAGGACCTCACAACTCAGTTTCTCTGTGAATTTTCCACAAATATATCCAGCTATGGGGGAGAAACAAAAGTGTAGATGGAGAGAAAACCTGGTTGGCATCCAAGAAAATAGAACAATAAGGTGAGTGAAGAGTGGATAAGATCAGGGTTATAATCTGAAAATCCTACCGTAGCCAATTGAGAGAAGGAATCTAAAGATAGATAGATAGATAGATAGATAGATAGATTTGAATATGCAGGATATAGATATCAATATGTTTGAATAGATGCATATAGAGATGTATAAAATGTCTTTTGCACAGTCATTACCATAAAGGGAATTCAGTAAGACCAACATGTCTTGTTCTTAACAGGATTATTTCCCTTCTAGACACACCTCACCTGTGTAGAAAGGTACTTCCTACCCACAGCCACAAGAAGACTTTCCCTGCCTCCTTATAATCTTGCAGCTCATTCTGAAGTTTAGATATGATTAATAAGAACGTGCTGTCCTGTGATGCTGCATTCTGTCAAGACCCTCAGTCAGCAAACAAAAAGTTGATGTCATCCTTATGCTCTCCTTCCTAAGAGAAAAGAGGGGCCTCATGTATTTGACCAACAGTTTTTCAAATAAAGTTAAGATTCAGTTATTCTAATTGGAAGCATCTGGCAGATTTATATCAAGGTAACCTCTGTGTAAGTGTCATTATTACGTGGTATATCTTAGTCACCAAACAGAGAAATGAAATGAATGCCATTCAGATAGGATCATTAAGGTAAAAATGCTCAGTTACAAACTCTGGGATGGTGCTCCAGGTTTCTCAGTCCAGGAGACAATGACTATCAGAAACCAGACCAACGTGGCTCTTCTGGGAGGAAAGGTTATAATCTGCACAGCCTGCCCTTGCCAATTGAGAGGACGAATATAAATATGATAGATAGATAGATAGATAGATAGAACATCTTTCAAGGCATATCACAAGGAAGAATAGCACAGAAAGGTACAAGATGGTGAAATATTATTTTGTGAAGCATATATGATGTGCCAGTCACTTGATATAGAACTCCTTCATATCTATATCTTTGTTTCTGTTTTGTTTCTTCATTTATTTGTTCCTGTTTGGTTTTGGTTTTCAGATGCCACACATAAATGAAGCCATATGGTATTTGTCTTTCTCTGTCTGGCTTATTTCATTTAGCATGATCCCCCCTAGGTCCATCCATGTTGTTGCAAATGAAAAGATTTCATTCATTTTCATTGCTGAGTAATATCCCATTGCATATGTCAACGAATGGTCATTGGTGCCAATTCAACACCAACAGGAATCCCCAATTTGTGGTGCAGTGAAGATGGAAACTTTCTTCATTGCAAAAGAGCTCAATTGTAAAATAGCACCACTATGAGGCGGCCCCAGGGCCAGGCCTGTCTCTGGCTAGACAGCTCTGCTCTTCTCCTCAATGGCCTGCTCTGCTCCATGCAGGTCTGCTTTGTGCTGCGCTGGTCTGTTCTGCTTTGCTCTGGTGAGACATCTTTGGTGTTTCAGCTAAGCCGGGGAGACCTAGTCATCAGTCACCGGTGGAAAGGTAAAGTGAGCTCCCAGAGCCAGAGGGGAGCTGGCTTACATGAACAGAAGCCCCCACCCCTGGTTCCTCATTGGACCATCCTCATGCAAATGAGGACTCCAAATCCTCACAGTTTGATTGGTCCAAAAGGCTGATTGATCAGAACAGAGCCACTCTGATTGGTAGGAGCTGCACAACTCTGATTGCATGAGGAAAGCCTCAGTCCTATTGGTTGAAATAGGGCTCCAGGGACTCCTTTATAAGGGCAGGCTCAGATGGCAGGTAGGCAGTTCAGCACAGACTTCTCCTTGAAGTGCAGTTTGCATGAGAGGTCCTTGTGCAGAAATAGCTGCTAGATTCTGTTTTGTTTTGTTTTTGATTTGAGCCCAATTAGCCACCAGGAGCTCTTCTTAGTAGGTGTCTTTTTTCCCTCAGGGTTCACATATATATGTACCACATCTTTATCCACTTGTCTATCAATGTGCACTTGGGTTGCTTCCATATCTTGGTTGTTGTAAATAATGCTGTAATGAACATAGATGTGCATAAATCTTTTCAAATTAGTGTTTTTCATTTCTTCAGATAAATACTCAGAAGTGGAATTGCTGGGTTTTATGGTAGTTCTTTTTTGAAAAACCTGTTTAATGGTTGCTAGATTCGGGGGTGGGGTGGGGAAATGGGTGAAAAAGAAGAGATTAAGATGTACAAATTGCCAAATATAAATGGGAGGGAAGGTGGCCAGTCATGGGGATATAAAGTACAGCATAAAGACTATAGTCAATAATATTGTAATAACTCTGTATGGTGTCAGGGGGCACTAGACTTATTGGGGTGATCACTTTGTAAGTTTTGTAGATGTCGAATCACTGTGTTGTACACCTGAAATTATTATAATACTGTGGCCCAGTGTACGGATTCATGCACATTGAAAATAAATTAATTAGAAGTATTTTAATATTGCTATTCGCCCTTTCTCTATAATAGAAGTGTCAACCAAATTCATGATTGACAATGACAGATTGAAACACATGCATGCGATTGGCGCCAGCAAGAGCTTTATATGTATTGTGCATGCACGAGTCAACTTAGCCTTTTATAGATATAGAATAAACTTGCTTAATTAGACCTGCTTTCTGATGTAGCTGAACTTTTTCCAGCCCAGTGGAGCTTCTCTTTCAGGTAATTGTCAGCAACATAGCAGTAAATATCAACATGAAGCAGATTATTATTGTAGATCACGCAGGGAGAACAAAGGGTAAAATATTTAACTGCAGCAGTGTTTGACTATATTCTGCACAGTGAGAAAACCTGAAGTCATTTTCAAGGTCTACCATTTCTTACTTTTTTCCGTCAGGTTAAGTCTTTAAACTTTCTAAATCTCCATTTTCTGGCTAATGAAAAGAAAATAGGATTCCACCGAGTCTCCTACCTACTCCAGGACTTTTGTGAGGATCAAATGAGATGAGGCACAGGAAAACGCTTCATAGACATTTGGTTGAAGTGTGAAATGTTTCCACCTGGCTATAAAGCAAATCATGTTCCTGGGCTGAAGAATCTGCAAGGAGACTAGTCGTCACTAGGGAGAGGAAGCCAGGCAATGCTACGTGACGTCATTACCTGGCACCAATAGCAACCATTTCTGCACTGAGCTGAGCTGTGGGCTGAATTTTGCACTATGGGGTCTTGGCAGCCTTGGCTGCGATTTCGTGAGCTGTCGCTCCGGGTTGGTGGTGAGGCCTGTGTCCCACTTGGGAGAAGACGAGTGTTGCTTTGTGAACGCCGGGTCTGCGGTGCCAGTGCGCGTCACGGCAGCTCCTGCATTGAGTGTTTGTCCCCTGGTGGTCAGTCCGCATCATAGTGGCTGGTCAGACGGTCAGACACTTAGCATATTAGCCTTTTATATATATAGATTGTATGTCAACTCCAATTGAAAAATTTTTAATTTAAAAATAAATAATTTTTAAAAAGAACTTTTATGCACTATCTCCTTTAAGCTTTATATTAACTCTATGAGGTAGTGATAAGGAACAATATATTTTTTTTGGAAAAAATAAATGTTTAATTTAGATAAATTAAAATGGTTATAATACTGATGTGAAATAACCAAAGTTCAAATCAAGTCATGGAAACCTTGAATTCATTCCCCAAACAAAACCAAAACTGCTTATACATTATCAAAATAGCTCCACTAAAGCAAAGGAGATGAACATTTCTTAATATGAGAAAAAAACAAGGTAGGTTAGGTTGGCATAGCAAACAATGCATGCTCTATAAAGTCATAAATACCCTAATGTGTTCTGGTTTGGAAATGAAAGAAGGGACTGCATCTGGCTGGTGTTGGTAAGCAAGCTAATGAGAGGTGTAGCAAATGTCACTAAAAACAACTCAACAGCAGGCCATTACGAGCATGAGCCCATCACAGTCAGAATCTTCCACTGTGACCAGCGAGACCAGCAGGGGCACTGAGAGCAGTCCACCCCAATGGGCGTGGCCACCAGGTGAAGAGTGCCCAGTCTTCAGCTTTGATGTTTCAGGCACATTCCTAAGTGCCAGGCCCCTCTCTTCCCTTAAGACCACACCACTGCCATCCCTTAAGCTGGGTTCGCTCTTCTTTTGGTTCCTTTCTTCCTACCAAACCTTTTTGCCTGGTTTATAAGGAGGCCTCTTTAAGTAAACATTATACCAGATGGTACAGAATGAAAGAAAATAAAGTCCAAGAAGCAGTGTTTTGGGTAATTTAGGAAAGCAGCAGTAGTGGATGGCAGAGGGAAAAGTTCAAAGTATTCAAAACCAAAACCAAACTCAGCACTACCATCGACCTTCCTCTCAGACCTGAGATGTGGCAGGTGAGTCTTGATTACAGACAGCTACACACAAGTCCCAGGTTGGGTAAGTTAAGATAATTTACAAATAAAAATCCAGAATTAATACTGAAGAATAGGCTTCTGAGGCTCTTCTCAAGCCAATGAATCTGATCAACTCAGAACAAAGGAGTTCGAGATGCCCTCATTGTGCCTGGAGATAGGGCACTTTCCCAGGTTGCGTGACAAGGGTATTCACTAGTCGGAGAGTATGGTAGGAACACCTCTACCAAAATGAGTAGAGGGGAAAGGATGGAACTTTATACCTGCTCAGGGATGATGCTAGCAGGACCAGCTTGAGATGAGAACAGATGATAAACTAAAAAACAGAAGACTCTTCCATGGATAGCTATCCCATGCAAAAGAAACGCACATACAACGAAGAGTTAAGTGTTCTCAAACTATCTGCCTATGAATACAAATTTGAAACTAAAAAGGACAAGCTACATTACCTTCAAATATAGTTCATATAAATTAGTTCTCAAAAAAAATACCTTCCAGGTACAGATATACTGTCTACAGTACCGTATATACAAATATAGCAGTATAACTCAATTTATTGCTAGAATGCTATTTGGTTGTTACAAAATCCATCATGGTATATATATTTTAAAAAAGGGGGTAGGGGCATGGAAGGCAACCAGAAGAGTAATCTTCAAATTGCCTAAAGTACCAGGCTAATTTTACACTATATTTTAACCTTTCCAAGAAAGTAAAATAGCTTTTTGGGGGAGAAAACTTGTTTTGAAAGAGAGAGAAACATAAGCCATAATGAGATAAGAAGACACATTCATGGGAAAAGACTTCATCTCGCTTTTACTAAATTTTAATATTTCTAGAAAAAAAAATCAAAGTTAGCCAACACCAAGCTGAATATCATATAAAGAAAAAACAAACTTAAGGGTTTCTCAATACGCTACTCTTAGCTCCAGGAATGAATATCTTCCATCTTGTCAGCATCAAACTCTCTCAAACTGTCTGGTGCTGGCATAGCAGAACTCAAGGAGTTCTAAATTTCCTGGGAGGTCAGCTTCCCATCCATGTCCTGGCCAGTCTTATGGAATAAATCCCAAAGGTCTCAGACGCTGGAAACTCATAGTAGGGAGATAGGTTTAGCTGGGCAGTTTTCTCAACATGATCTCTCAGAGACTGGCAATGCTGGCAATGCTGATGGCTCTGAAACTCTGTACTTGCTCTTAATTGGAGACCTGCTGCTCTCAGTTTGTGGGTGAGAGTACTGATCAGCTGTAGTGTCTGGCTTAGCTTAGATACCCGAGAATCTGAGCTAGCTTCTCTATGCTTTGGGTTTTTACTGTGTCTGGTCACCTGATGCAAAGACTCTCTTTTCAGAGTGGCCGCTCTATCACCCCCCCTCCTGAAGGACAGTTGCTTGCTTTTCTACCTTGCCCATAGCAACCCCATCTCTTTCTACCAAGTTGACTCCGGGTAAGATTACTGACTGCCTCATTCAGCCCCTCAAGTTTAAGATCATTCTGTCTCTGGTCCCCACCCCTAGGGCACTGTTCTCCTCCTCTAAAGAGTTGTGAAGGTACAGGATACCCTGTTTCAAATTCTCACTGTGGGTTTTGTTGCCGAGTTCTGATGGAGCTGAAGGCAATGGAATAATATGGTTGTTTCCCCTAGTCTCTGCCAAGGAGTGCTGATTCATGTCACTGTGGTAACTCCATGGCTTCCTGTGTCCGTCCACAGTTTTCTGTTTTGCCTCCACAGCAGGAGGGACACTGTTTACGGCACTGCCAATGGAAGCTACGCTCATCTGAAGTCCCTCCACAGTGGCAAGCAGGCTAATTAAATCTGCCACTGACTTAACATGGACTCTGAGGTGGTTTGCTGCAGAATTCAACAGAGAAATCTGCTTATTCATGTCTATGATGTTTCTCCGGACTTTGTTCAAGTCCAGCTCTCCGATTCAATCTTCTCTAGTTGTTTTTTTTGTTTGCTGAATACTTCTTCATTAAGTTCGGAAATTTCTTGGAATGAGCTTTTCTGAGTAGATTCCACTGTTCTAAATTTTTCCTTGAGGGCATCCAGATCCTCCTTCAGAGCAGCGGACTTCCACAGCAAGCCAACGCAGGTGGCTAGGACGGCAAAAGCAGAGCAGAGAACATACTTTGAAGCATCGTAAACAGTCGCCCTTGACAAATGGAGAGCGATTTCCCACTACACCGAATTCCTCCTCCTCCTCGGAGCTGGATTCAGTGTCTGAGGCAGGAGGCTCAGCGAGAAGCAGGCAGTGGCCTGAGCCTTCCTTGGGATTCTTTCTCTGACTGTCCCCAGACAAGCCAATCAATGCATTGAGCTCACCGCTTTTTCATCTTCTTGTGTGGGGTGAGTGGAGCACCCACTCCTGAGCTGCCAGGTTGGTTTGTACCTGATGCCCAATTCTCTCGCTACCTTGGAGCTGCCTTCTAGGGTGAGGGATCCTGGGCCAAAGCCCCCTGGACACTCCCACCCAGGGGTGAAATTGACCAGATGTTCTGGGAGCAAGAGATTAGAGACCAGAGGACAATAGAACTCATGGATGGGGGAAGTCACATAGATGTGGCCAGGGAGCTGGTGATCCGAATGAACAAGGTGCTAGGCATGAGGTGTCAGTTAAAAGCCTGTTAAGGGGACAACTTTTGTCTCCCAAAGGGACTGAAAAGTCAAGTCAAGAATGAGCGATTCTTAGCCCTGATAAGTAGGTAATATTTCTAAGGGTGCTCCAGGAGCTGGAAAGGACACACAAATGGCTGTGTGTCCTTCTGAGACTGGATTTCCAATGGAGAGGGAAGAGAAACCTGTTATTGGATGGGAGGAGAGGGAAAGGTGCAGAAGGAGACAGTGGGAATGTGCCAGCCCCTCCCTAGCTGGACAGGTGGCAGCAGGAGGGAGCTCCCAGTTGCTATAACCCAGACACAGCCTAGGCCCCAAGAAAATGCCCAGGTCCAGGGTGCTCACTGCCCTCCAGCCTCTGTCCTGAGTTTGAAGGAAGCCCGAGACCAGGAAAACCCAGGGCCTGGCTCATCATGCAGGGCTTGGCCTGAGGAGTCAGTCCAGCATCCAGGGAGACCCAGCCCTGCTGTCAGGGCTTGGGGGGTGCGGTGTGGAGGGGCAAAGGCAGCTCAGCCCACCTGAAGGGCTCCTGCCCAGAGGTCTAGGTATTCTGGCACCAGAGGACTCTGGGCAACTCACATGTGCCTCCTCCACTCAGGCCACTCTGGGGGCAGCAGAGGTGGCCATGGGCTCCAGCCGCTGGCCAGCAAGGGACAATACCTTTTTTAAAATATATTTTTTATTGTAAAACAGTTTTAGATTTTCAGAAATACAGCAAAGATAATATAGAGAGCTCCCACATATCCCAGAGCCCCCTGTTACTAATATCATCTATTGGCATAATTAATGCAGAAATATTGCTCACTAAAGCCCCGGTCCATTCAATTTCACTTAGTTTTTACTACTGTCCTTTTTCTGTCCTAGAATCTCATCCTGGTGCCACATTCAACTTAGTCGTCATGTTTCCTTAGGTTCCTCCGGGTTGTGAATTCTCAGACTTTCCTTGTTTTGATGATTTGAGTGGTTTTGAGCAATACTGGTCAGGTATTTTTAAAATGGCCATCAACTGAAATTTGTCTGATGCTTTTCTCAACACTAGACCTGCATTATGGATTTGGGGGAGGAAAACCATAGAGATAAAGGCACATTCTTGTCATAACATATCAGGGATAGGTACTAGGATGATTTATCACTATTGACATGAACCCAAACCAGCTGGCCGAGATAGTGTTTACCACCCTCTTTTTCATATCATACTCCTTGGAAGGAAGTCACTATAAGCAGCCCACATGTAAGGATGGAGTATCTATATCAATTATTTAAATTCTTCTTTATCCCCATGTGCTTGTTTATTCAATCATTTATTTATATCAATTTGGACACACAAAGAATGCATTTCATACTTTGGGTTATAATCCAATGCTAATTATTTTGTTTTGTTGCTCAAATTGTTCCAGGTTTGGCAATTGTAAACTCTTCCAGTTGGCTCTCATGTCCACTGGACATACCTACATCACTTTTTTTTTTGAGAACTACTTTATTTTCATGTCCTGCAAGATGGTTTGGGCTCATCTTGTATATTTCCTGCCCAGGAAACCAAGACAATGTGATGGGGTGACCATGAGAAGAAGAGGGTGTTAGGTTTCCATAAGGCCCCCTCTGGACTCATATTCCTGGACACATTCCAGATTATTCCCTTGTCTCCAATTGGACAAATGAGAGCAAATACGCAGGAGATGTTCTTTCAGAGCCCATTTCACTGGTAAGAGAATAGACCTTCAGAAATCATAACAGAGCTTTGATTTTCAGTTCTATTTTCCTTTCTATCTGTTCCAAACCTTTATGGCCAGCATCCTTTTTAAGAGAAAACCTGAAAATTATAGCTTGATACACCATGTAGATTTTTTCTCTGGCCACAAGCAAGCAAAAAAATAAATAAAATCAATCTCAAAATTACCCTGAATTTGTCAGAGGAGAACATAACAGGCTAGGCTCTCATCAGAAAAGGTTTATGTAGAGAAAGAATTTAGCCCATCTTACTGAATCTTGGTGGCAGGGATTTGCAATGAAGAACAAAATGTGCATATATCATTGTAAAACCTTTGACAGATGAAGCATTTGTGCTACCCAAGGGCATGCAAAAAAAATTATTTTCACCACTTACGATGGGAAAATTTTAAAAACTGAGGTTGTTAAATAAATATTTACTTAATGTTCACTTTTGGCCAATTTTTATGCAGGCTCTGGGGGATGAAGATACATTTCAGATTTCAGGTTGTGCTCCAAGAAGATGACAGTGTAGGGTGGGAGGCAGACCAGAAATACGGCCGGTGAGATGGAGGATGTTAAAATCAGCATGGCAAGTGCTATGATACAGCAACGCACAGTGCTCTGTGAAAGCACACGGGAGAGGGTACCAAACCCAGTTTTAGAAAGCCTTCTTCATCCACATTTTGTAAAAGGGAGACGATCAAAGACAGTAACAAGAAGAGGAGACCTCGTTAATTTAGAGTAGCACTGCATGTATGTTCAAGAAACTACAATTTCTTGGTTTCGCTTCCTTTATTGGAAACAGGACATGTCTAAGGTGGCTAAAGTCCATTGGTGGCTCAGCACCACTTTTACAAATACAAAAGGTTGTCTATGCTCACAGTGGCCCATTTCATCAGACCACGTAACAGTGGATGGTTGCCCCTTCACTCAGTAGCCCCAGAGTGACGTGGTTGTTCAGTTTCTTCCCTTCCCTGTGTCCTCCTTCTCATGATTCCATCTATTTAATCATTGTTTCTTTTCTCCTCCATCATGCTGAGTCTGCTTTACCCGCTGCACGGTGAGCAGCGGCCAGTCCTCTCAGGTATCATTGTTTCAAGCCCTAATATGTTATGAGATTTCAAACAAGATACTCAATTTGTTAGAATAAACCCTAAAGTAACAATTAGCCTGTGGAAAAATACTATTTTTCTTCTGCAAATGCTCTCCTACATCTTTCCAAGGTAAGTCTGAATCATATTACCAGTTTCAGCCTACCATCATGCCCTCCAAGGGCCTTCCTAAACCCATCGTATCCTAAATACAGTTTCTGTATTAGTTTGCTAGGGCTGCCATAACTATCTCAGACTGGGGGGCTTAACAACAGAAGTTCGTTTTCTCACAGTCCTGAAGGCTGGAAGAACAAGATCAAGGTGTCGGTAGAGTTGGATCCTTATGAGAATGATGAGGGAGAAGCTGTGCCAGGCCTCTCGCCTAGCTTTTGGTAGTTTGCTGGCAGTCTTTGGAGTCCATTGGCTTATAGATGCACCACCCCAATCTCTGTCCCTTCATCTTCACGTTGTGTTCTTCCTGTGTGCACATCTGTGTCCAAATTCCCCTTTTTAATAAGGACACTAGTCATATTAGATTAGAGGGCCACCCTACTCCAGTATGACCTCATCTTACTTAATTACAGTAGTTCCCCCTTATTTGCAGGAATACATTCCAAGACCCCCAGTGGTTGCCTGAGATCGTGGATAGTCCCGAACCTTATATATATATTATGCTTTTTTCCTACACATGCATACCTATAATAAAGTTTAATTTACAAATTAAGTACAGTAAGAGATCAACAACAATAATAATAAAAGAGAACAATTACAACAATATACTGTAATAAAAGTTGACTGAATGTGGTCTGTCTCTCTATCACTCTCTTAAAGTATCTAATTGGACTGCACTCACCTTTGCACGTAAAGGAAGCACTTTCTGGCTTCTCTTTGGCATATCTGAATTGCCAGCATCACTAGTCTTACCCTTTGTGACCGTTATTAAGTAACATAAAGGTGACGTGAACACAAGCACTGCGTATCCTAACAGATGTGATAACCAAGATGGCTGTTCAGTGACTGAAGGTTGGGGAGCAGAGTATGTAGTGTGAATACACGGTTCACATCACCAACAAGACAGCAGGAGATTTCATCACTCTACACAGAACAGTTGCCATTTAAAACTTATGGAGTGTTTATCTCTGGAATTTCCCCCCCCCCCCCCCGCCCGGCACACACACACACATATTTTCACATCGCAGTTGGCCATGGGTAACTGAGACCCCAGGAAGGAAAAACACAGATCAGGGGGCCTACTGTATTCCTGCAACGACTTATTCCCAAACAAGGTCCACTCTGAGGTCCTGGGTGCTAGGACTTCAACATATCAATTTGGGGGGGACACAATTCAACATGTAACACTTCTTAACTCCCTCTTCATCCATAAGAGTACTGTTGTTTGTTTTCAATGACTGCTGTCCCAGACCTCTGAAGTCAGGGAATTTATCTTCCCCATCCCTCCATTCCGGGACCTAGCCTAGCTGCTTGCATGGAACTGAATTCAAATACAGGAAAAGATAAGGAAAAAGGAACATTTTTCAGGCACCCGCTATGTGACAGGCAGTCACATAGAAAAATGCATTGCATGTGCTGGCTTAGCAACAGCCATTTTAGTTGCTTTGAAATTTGTTTTTATCTTTTTCGACTGGATGTGCGATGGATAAGTGTTCTGTTTATGGACCATTTGATGCCTGGGACAGCAAATAATAACAACAAAAAAAGCAAAGCAATATAACAAATGAGAAAACTGGGCTCCTCCTGGCACTCGGGATGCTACACTGCTCATGTGTGTATCCTCCAAGTGAGAACATGGCACACGTGCCCATGGGTAGAAGATGAAATATGCCTCCATCAAATCTCAGGTAAAGATGATTCTATAGAGGAGTTGGAGGAGCCTACAGACAATCCCCCATCAGGGGCTATTGCAATGTGCACCAGAAAGGCCTTCAGCTCATGCTTCAGTTGAAGATTCACAATGCACGGAGGCATACTACTCTGATTTCTCTATCACCCTATCAGCCTAAAAAATTTTGCCTATTAAATTACTCATGTAATTGAGCTGCAAATCTCTCCCACTTAGCTT
This sequence comes from Myotis yumanensis, assembly GCF_028538775.1. Lineage (NCBI taxonomy): Eukaryota > Metazoa > Chordata > Mammalia > Chiroptera > Vespertilionidae > Myotis > Myotis yumanensis. The sequence goes on from NW_027223755.1 coordinate 91,557,162, forward strand.
GGAAATTCCATTTCCAAGGGCCTGTCACAAAGCGTATAAGTGAACGATTATGAGATTCACAGTCATGGACACCCCTCTTCCAGATCTCCTCAAGTTCTGCCAATAGCTTTCCCTGTCACTCAAAATGCCAATCCCTCTTCCTGAGAATGATTTGAGAGGAAAGCAAGGTTACTGAGATAGAATAGATCACTGAGAGACAGAAGACTTGGGTTCAAATCTATCAGCTATAAGGCTTTAGGCAAATTAATGGACCTTTGGCACCTCCCTTCATTGCATATAAAAGGGGAAAATGGGAAACTAAGTTTCACCAAATGCAGCACACAAGTGAACAAAAGAATCGAAAACAGGATTTCGAAGAGATATTCACATACTCCTGTATGTCCAAGATTTAGAAGTAACCCAAGTGTCTGTTGATGGGATGAATGATATACAAACTGTGGTATATTCATACATTGGAATGATATTCAGCTTCAAAAATAAAGTCCAATGGGTACCACAACCTGAACCCTGAGGTAATAAGCCAGTTACAAAAAACTCATACTGTGTGATTACATTTATATGAGGTACCTCGAGTCGTCAAATTCATAGAGACAGAGAGTAGAATGATAGTTGCCATGGGGCTGGGGAGAGAAAGAATAGGGAGTTAGTGTTTAATGGGTAGAGAGTTTCAGTTTTGCAAGATGAAAAAGTTCTAGAAATTGGTTTTGCAACAAAGTGAAAATACTTAATGCTACTGAACTGTACATTTAGATGGTGATTTTATGCTATGTATTCTTTACCACAATTTGAAAACCCCACACATATCAAGTGCTTTACCCACATGCCCTTCATTATACCCAAATCCACTTTATAAATCAGGCATTATTGTGCTCATTTTGCAGATGAATAAACTAAGGCAAAGGAAAGCTTTGAACTACTTATTCAAGATCACAAGTAGCAAAGACGAAGTCCAAAGCCAGTGCTTTTGTCTCCATACTATCTGATTATTTATGACAAGTTCAGGACAGGAAAGGATAAAACAAGACATGTCCTGAAAACACTGGCCTTATTGGTTGACACACGTAAGTGTCTATAATGTTAAATCTTCTTTCCCATAATATTACTGTTTTTTAAAATGTCTTATTTATTGATGAGAGAGAGAGAGAGAGAGAGAGAGAGAAGGGAAGGGAAGGGAAGAGGAGAGGAGAGGAGAGGAGAGGAGAGGAGAGGAGAGAAGAGAAGAGAAGAGAAGAGAAAAGGAGATTGATCTGTTGCTCCACTTATGCATTGATTGATTGATTGATTCTTGTATATGCCCTGACTGGGGATCAAACCCACAACCTTGGCATATTGTGATGATGCTCTAACCAACTGAGCTATCTGGCCAGGGCAACATTACCATTAAAAAAATATATATATCCTAGCCCAATAAAAACAACCTAATCATTTATTTCTCTAGGCACTCTCAGACTGTTGAATAAACAAAATCCCTTCTAATTACAGGTTGAGCACATTTATTCATTGAATAACCTACTTACCAAATAATCACCATGTCCAATCCTAGGCCAGGCATCTTTCTGGGGACCAGGGAAAGAGAAAAAAATAAAACCCACCCTTGCCTTTGAGAAGCTCACAGTCCAATGTGGATAGCAGACAGGGAGACAACTTCCCTATAACATATGTGATATTAAAAGTAGGTACAGCCCTAGCCGGTTTGGCTCGGTGGATAGAGCATCGGCCTACGAACTGAAGGGTCCCAGGTTCGATTCAGGTCAAGGGCACATGCCCGGGTTACGGGCTCGATCCCCAGTGAGGGGCGTGCAGGAGGCAGCCAATCAATGATTCTCTCTTATCATTGATGTTCTTATCTCTCTCTCCCTCTTCCTTCCTCTCTGAAATCAATAAAAATATATATATATTTTTAAAAAGTAGGTACAGAGATCAGAGACAACCTCTCTTTCAAGACAGGGCATACCTCAGAGTCATCCCTCCTATACCAAATTTTTAAAAAATATTTTTAAAAATGCAAAATGAAGCCACAAGGAAATATCATGGCATATGTATAAGAATAGCAAAAACAAAATCAAAAAACACTGACAATGTTAAGTCCTGGTGAGGATGCGGAGCAACTAAAACTCTCACACGCCGCAGGAGGGATGCAAATGGTACAACCCCTTTGGAAAAACTATTTAGCAGTTTCTTAAAAAGTTGAACACATATTTATAATAGGACCAAACAATCCCACTCCTAGGTATTTAACCAAGAGAAATGAAAACTTATACTCACACAAAACCCTGCGTGCTATGTAAAGTGGATTCATTCATAGTCACCAAAAAACGGAGAACAAACGGAATGTCCTTCAGTTGCTGACTGACAAACAATCTGCGAACATCCATACAAGGGAATACCTCTCAGGAATGAAAAGGAACGGCCTATCAATACCCTCATTATGCTGAATGAAAGGAGGCAGACGCACAGTGCTAGATCCTATGTGATTCCATTTATGAAACGTTCTGGAAAAGGCAGAACTGGAGAGACAGAAAACAGGTCTGTGGTTGCTAGGGGTTTGCAGGAGGGGTTAACTACAAAGGGGCAGTCTTTGTAGAGAATTTGGGGGTGGACAGGGGGGATGAAACCACATGTGTCATTTGTGGTGGTGATTACATGACTCCATGCACTTGTCCAAACTCATACAACCGTTCACCAAGAAGAATGAATTTTACTGAATATAAATGTAAAGTAAATGTTTAGAAGTTTTCAAAATATGTAAAGACATGGCCCTGCTAAGAAACAATGCGTACTGCTGGCAGACCAGAAACTGTGAGGAATCTCTGAAACATGGGGTCCAAATGGGATTAGATTTAAAATGGAAACTGAGCCAGAGAGGAGAGCTGCAGAAGACAGATTCAAACATCCCAGAGGTGGCGGGCCCCGGAAAACGGAAGGGGTGAGGGTATTGCCAGGTTGTCAGTTTTGTGAGGCAGTGGAAGTAGCTGCTACATAAGTAGATCCCAAACCATCCTTCCTCTCCCCAAACTCTCCGCTTCTTCAAACTTTTGTGGCTTGAGGGGGTGGAGTCATAAACAACCCAACATGAAAAATTTCTTTCAACAGAGCTGTGGGAAGTGAATTTATCTTAAAAGTTAGATAGGAAGAAGACACCGTGAATATATCTATACTTTTTAATTGTTACTAGTAATCCTCACCAGAGGATATTTTTCCATTGATTTTTAGAGAGAGTTGGAAGGGAAGGGGAAAGATAGAGAGAGAGAACATCAATGCAAGAGAGACACATCAGTTGGTTGTCTCCTGCACTAGCCCCAACCAGGGCGGGGGATTGAGCCTGTAGCTGAGGTACATGCCTTTGAATCAAACCCGGGACCCTTCAGTCCGTGGGCCAACGTTCTATCCACTGAGCCAAACTGGCTAGGGCTATACTTCTTTGTGGGAGCCAAGAGGTAAAAGTGTAAAAGTATTAAAAAGAGTCTTCATTCATTCAACAAACACTTCAGGGACACTGTACATGTCTAGACCTACTCGCCCTTGGAGCTCTAAGTCATAGGTTCCTGGAAAATCTAAGTTAAGGAACTATGTTAGCCAGAGTCCTTTGCCTAACAGGCTCTTAGGAAAGTTTTCTAACTGACCAGCAACTCCCTCATATAATAAAGGTCGATATCCTGGGCCAACATCAACTCAAAGAAAGAAATCTAAACAAATATTTCAAGTCTTGTCCCACCCATTCCATCCTGCTCCCAACACAGTACTTTAACACACATCCTTCCGTCAGAAAGAAGTAGCAGAGGGAGGTGTGGGCTGTGACTGGTCCTCTTTACAGCAAAAGGACTCTATTCCCACCCAATGGCCTTGTCTCGTTCTTTAATTTTCCAATTAGGCCGTGACTTGTTGAATCTCAAAACTATTCATTCGCAGGAAGGAGAGAACTTGCACTTTCTCCAGCCCCACCTTCCTTCCCATCACTGGGCTGAGGCCAGGAGGCATGCTTATTTAACAGAGCAGTTCCTTCAATCACTTGAGAAAAAAAGGAGAGGCATTGTGGGTTTGCTTGAATGTGAATACTGGCTCTGCCTTTGAGTGGCTGTATGACTGTGTAAATTTCTTAACGTCTCCAATTCTTTGTTTCCTCGGCTATAAAACAGTGATAATCATGGTATCTCTCGTGTAATGATGTGAGGACAAAATAAGATAAAGCATGTAAAGATGTTTATGCCTAGCACCTGGTCAACACTCAATAGATACTAGGGAATTGTGATTGTCATGGAAATAACTGGCCACCCAAAGCCTTAAATGTCAACAAGTGAGAGAGGAACAAAGTTTGCTTCAATTTTCAGGCCACCTTATATTCAGTATCAGGCCTTTCTAGAATGGCTGATATTGTTACTGAATAGGGCAACAAAAATAATCAGCTGGCCTCTGAGGAACTGGACCTGGAATTAGACTAAGCGGGCTAATGTTCTACTGGAGACCACCTCACCTTCTTCTGCTCTCTGGGCAAATTGCTAGGTTCAAACATGGCTTCTCTCTAAGACCTCATTGACCGATAGCTGGAGGCTGGCTCCTCTCTTCCATGTTCCCAGGTCTCTGGCACAGACAGAGGCATGGGGGTGGAAAGTTGTCTGTGTTGCTGGGGACAGGAGGGCTCCCCCAGAATCTCAGAGCTAATGACTCTGCCAAGTGGTTAAATGCTGAGGGCTGTAAATGAGGCTCATCTGTCAGCCGTGGGTGGCACCAGCCCCATCTGCTGTGTCAGGAGCCCAGAGAGTGACTATATTACAATGCGTGAGGCCCTAGATCCACGGCAGAAGCCTCCTCAGGAGACTGTAGAACTGTGTACCTTGAAGACTCTTCCAGTCCCTTCAAAAATTTTACAGATGGGAAACAATTAAAAACAGAAAACCACCAAGACCTAAAGAGGAAGTAAGCTTGTCCATGGTCACTCAGCAAATGTATGTCAGTGTCAGATCAGTTGAGAGGCAAGTCTCCAGAATTCTACGTTACTTCTCTCTGCACACATACACCTGACTCAACCTACATCTAACCATGGCTGGAGAAGATTCTCTGAGAACTTGAGAATAAAACTCCCAGTTCTCTTCTCTATGCGCACATTGTCCTTCCGGTGCAAGCACCTCGTCCTCTCTCTATATTCTTTGAATAGACCTGACTGTTCATTCATTTATTCAATCTTTCATTCATTCATTCAATAGGTATTTTTGAGGTGCCTCTATGTGCAAAGTGTCATCCCAGGCATTGTGAAAATATCAATGAAAATATGGACCAAGTTCCTGCCTCATAATTTAGTAGGCAGGATGGATATTAGGCAAAAAGAAAATCCCATGAGTGGATATATACTTATAAATTATGTCCATTTTTTATAGAAAAAGTATTGAGCACTAGTTGTGCCTAATTTGTGTGTTCAGGGTATCATGAAGAGCTGACTGCCATGCCCCCCCCATGCCTCTTTTTATGAAGTGACCCTTCCTCACTGGGCAGGTGGCCATAGGACAGCCAGAGTCCCATGAAGAGTGTGCAGAAGAGAAACAGACAAAAAAAGAATCAAATTCCAGGAGTTTGATTTTCAAAACACAGCATTGATATGGATGGATGAGCATTTGCTAAGCTAGTTTTTGGTTTGGGGCCCAGAAGACATGAGGAACTCTGCGCTATAGGAGAGGGCAAAGTTAGATAAGAGAGCAACTGATTAGCTGTGGGTATGTATTCTCTGAGACAGGGATCTGTATGCTGCCCATGGTAGGAATGAAACGTAGATCTCCACAGCTCAGATCCCCAAGCACATCAGAGAGTTTGGCCCTGGATCAGAAAGAGTCCTAGCTGGTGGGCAGGGAGAAGAAAATTCAAAGAGAACCAGGCTTTCCCCATCAGCAAATGTGAAGGCTCCCTACCCTGGGTCCTCAAAGATCAAAGCGTGGCAAATGGCCTATAATTGGAATTCGGTGTCCTCCCAGCCTTGGAGTAACCACACAGATGAATAACACCAACTCAACATCATGGCTTAGCTATTGTCTCAACCAGAGATTAAAAACAGAAAGAAGAGGAGATGTGGGTGATTTGAGAGCTGCAGCCCTATAAGGCCATTATCTGTCTTGAGTTTCAGCCCACCCTACCACCCACTCCTCCATCTAAGGTTATAATATAACAATAAGCCTGCAATTATATTTTACTTGTTAAAAAAATAGTGTTGAGTCAAAAGCCAGCTTACAGATGTAACTGGCACCACCAGTTATGTAAGTGTGAGGGGCCCAAGCCTTGGACTAAATTCAGAAACCCTAGTGCGAGTCCATGCTCTTGGGTCTGTCTGTCTGGCTGACCTGGTCCAGGCCTCCCAGCAGCCTGGGCCCTGGCTGGAATAGAACAACCAGACCCAAGAGAGATAGTGGTTGAGGTCTGGACTCTGAAAGGAGACTCTGGAACTTGGACAGACCCTGGGGTCAGGACAAAGGGGCACAGCAGCAGGAATGGCATGGACCCTATGCTGAGGGACTGAAAAAGAGAATGAGCACCTTTTCAGGTGCAAGGATGGATGCCTCCCGTCAGCCAAGAACTAGACCAGAAGATGTATCCATCAGGAGAAGCCACTGTGCACACATAATCAAGGCCAGATGTAAGCCTCCTCTGAGTCTAGATGCGATCTTGGGGACAAAGGGGAAGGTCAAATGGATTGAGAAAGGAAATCTTAATTGACTGATGTGTTTAACATTAGGAAGAATAAGAACCTAAAATAGAGATTAAGCTAAATTATAAATATATGTATATATGTGTAAATATATATGTATATATGCATCTACTTATATACATATGTATATATTAAAATAGGTATATATTTATTTATATTTACATCTTAGCTTAATCTTTGTTTAATATAATCTTTATTCATTATATTACATATAATAGATTAATATATAATTTATTTATAAAATAAATAAATATATTTTTATATTTACATATGATTTCTATATTTTACATATATATATATATTTACATTTCAGAGAAAGAGAGAGTATACCTTGGTTTGAATCCTAGTTTTGTCACCTGATAGCTTCAACTAGTTGCTCTCTGTTACTTGGTTCTCCTATATGTGACATTCTAAATCACAGTGACTCTCACCCCACCCAACCTTGGAAGCATATGGGTGGGTGGAAGAGGCCATTTTTTTTATTGCAAACATGATAAAGGAGAGAAGGAGAGGCTATGGGCACTGTGAATCGAGGTTACTGAATGTGTGAGGTCCCACAAAGGGATTCATCACACCCAGTATGTGGACAGTGGCCCTGCTGAGAAACACTGGAAGTAATCCCAGGCCCCTTTAAGACTAGCTGGAGAATGACTTTTAACCAGCCCTGCCTCCCTTATGGGTCACATCTAACCCTCACCTTCTGCCTGAGTATATGCCCACCTTAGCACCCAGCACTGGGCATGTCCACCCAAATCACAGAACTTTGCAACCTCCAAAGAACTCTTCTCATCCAGCCTCTCATTCACTGCTTACAACATCTCTGGGATATAGGATGGGTCATCTCCCCCTTTAAAAGGGGAGAAGTGAAGCCCCAGAGCAAACACTCCACAGACAGATCTGGGACTGGAGCTCATATTATTTTACTGCACGTTCAACTCTCCTTTGAATTTGGATTGGGATCCTAATTATTAAATTGGGATCCTGATGTTAAATCCATAGATTCCTCATGTCCTGGTCTTGGTCTGTTACACAGGGTCAGGAAGTAACAGTTTGGAGCACAATGTGACTTTTCCCCACATGAGGAATCCTCCTTGCCCATCTCAGAGCTGCCTCCATCTTCTTGGCCCCTGTGGGAGCATGACCAGGAGACAGAACCTACAGCATCATCTTCACCTGAAACCAGCTTCTCCCTTCTATGCCTCCCTTTTCTGAGAAGAGGGCAACCACTCACCCACTATCCAAATCCCAGCCTCGGGCTTTCTCCTGGCACCGTCTCACCCCAGCCCCAATGACAGGCCAAACCCTATTCGTCTTTTTCGTTAACACTCCTCAAATATCACATCCCCAGTTCCAGTTCACGTTTCCTGTCCCGATTCAGGCCATCGCCAGCTCTCCTGGGACCACCGCTCAGGGAAGAGGAAAGGCGCTCAGGGGCTCACAACTCTTCAACCCACAGGAGATGCCCAAGCCCGTCCCAAGGATGGAGGGAAGCTCCCCTGGGCAGACTGCAGGGTCAGACTTTCGGGGGCAGGAGGCGGAGAAATGTCTGTGTTCTCAGAACCCAGCATGAGGCTGGGCCCAGGGAAAAGTCATTTGTTACTGGGTAAACAAACAGGAGGCTGGCAGTTGTCATAAGAGAAAGCCCCACAATAAAAAAAACAAAAACAAGCAGAAATTGATTTTGTATTTTACAAATGGATGCAAACCAGAGGCATAGAATAATAAACACGAAATTAGAAAGGACTTTGGAAATCATCTAGTCCAATCTCTCATTTTGTGGTGGAGGGGAGAGGTGGGAAACTGAGACCCAGGGTGAGGATAGCACATGTTTAAGGCCATACCATGAGCCACAACTCTCACTTTGCAGTCAGTGTGATGTTTCCCAGAATATCTTTTTCTCCCATTTCTTTTTCTAGTTAATATCTTCTCGCCCTTTAAGACTGAATACAGACATCGCCTCCTCCAGGAAGCCTTCCCTGAACTCCCAAGCTGAGTTAGGTGCTCTACTCCCTTTGCTCCAATAGCCTCTGGGCCTCCTCTGGCCTAGAATTTACTTATCAGACTCTATTGTAATTGCTGATTTTTGTTTGTTTGTTTTGTTTATCTTTTCCACTAGAGCACAGTTTCTTAATTTTTGCGCAATTGGCATCTTGGGCCAAGTCATTCTTTGTTGTGGGGGCTGCCCTGAGCATTGTGAAATGTTTCGTAGCATCCTTGGTCTGTATCCACTAGATGCCAGTCGCACAGCCCTCCCCCATAAAGTTGTGGCAACAAAGATGTCTCCAGGCATTGCCAAATGTCCCTGGGGTGATAGGGAGGGTGGGAGAGCAAAACAGCCCCCAGTTGATAACTGCTAATCTAGACTGAGATCTCTGAGGCCAGAAAGAGTGTCTTCTTGTCCTATATACTATATTATGCAGCACAGGGCCTCTGACACGGTCAACAAACTGAGTCTACACTTATGAATAATGTGTGTGTTGGGGGGGGGGGGGTGAGTGTGTGTATGCACACACACACTGCCCATGCCATTCCCACATGGTTTTCAAAATAATTTGTCAAAGGATACAAGACTGTTTTTTGTTCTGGGATGCATTCCACATTTCTGTGTGTTTATGTTGCATTGTTAAAGCAAAGGGAACAGAAAATGTTGGCACTAGCTAGTCCGAATTAACAACCCTTTGTTTCTGGATTGGGGTGTGTGTGTGTGTGTGTGTGTGTGTGTGTGTGTGTGTTCATCTCTTTTGACTGATAACAGTTCCCTTTTAAACAATTTCACTTGGAGAAGAAAATAAATGTTCAGTGAAACAAGAAAACCCTTCCCATAACAGAGACATTATCAGGTCATTAAAGCATCGTTACATATTGAGCTCCTAATGCATTGATCTCTTCTTGGGAGCACATGACAATCACAAGGAGGAATTTTTATGCCAGATGAACAGATTGGAAAGTAAGATATTATGAAATGTGCTCTTAACTGGAAGATAAGTAATTAGGTGACAAGCAAAATACATTATTTGGTGTTTCAAAATATTTCCACTTCATCACTAGTTAATTAAAATTCTGTGTCTTCTCTCATAGCCCACCAGGAATTTATAGCAAGATGATTTACCCAAATAAAACAAAAGAAATCATCAAGATAAGTGAATTGTGATTAAGTCATATGATTGTTTTTAACACTTTTCTAAGAGCCTAGGAGACAGGCAAAAACAGGCACTGGAAGGCTGAATGATTGCTGTTGGTGGGGAATGATGTTTCATTATTATTTCCCACAAAAAGGAACTGAGGGGCCATGGATGATGCCACAAGAGGGAAGAACAGTCCACACCATGATCAAGGAGACTGTGCATCTTTGAAGTGGCCCTGCATGTTGATTTGATGCCGTGACTAATGACTGGACTCAAATTACTCTGGGGAAGAGCAATCAGGGAGTTACTTGGTTTCAGGCAACCTTGTATTCCTAAAGCCACTTGTTTGTTTACATAAGGGCTGCTTAAGTACTTGGTGCCATAAAGATGCGCAGGAGTTATAATTAGGGAGCTGTCCAATCTCCTGGCCATCTCTGCAGAACCAAGTTCATACTCACTGATTGATCAATTTGAAAAGCAAATGATTTAATAAGAGCAATAAGCAAGGCAGAGTCCCTGGTTTTGTGGTTTTGTTTTTTAAATTAGCCTTGAGTCCCAAAAGTTAAAAGAAGCAAAATACATTCTTCGGCTAGCTGTTTTGTTTTGTTTTTTTCCTCACCAGGAATATTAGGTTGATAAAGGCAGAAGAAATGAGGTAAGGAGGGAAAGAGGGAGGAAAGAAGAGAGGAAGAGGAAGAGAGAGAGAGAAAGAGAGAGAGAGAGAGAGAGAGAGAGAGAGAGAGAGAGAGAAGGGGAGAGAAAGGAAGAAGGAAAGGAAGAAAGGAAGGAAGGAAAGAGGGAGGGAAGGAAATTTTCTTACGTACATACAGCATACCAAACACTAAGAGTAGCAGTTGAACTTGGATTACACTATATAATAAAAGGCTAATATGCAATTGCCCCCTCGACCGGGAATTCGACTGGGAGTTCAACTGGGAGTTTGACCAGGGGGTGGGGCTGGCCAACCACCCGAGGCCCCTCCCCCCGGCTGGGCTGGCCTGATCGGCCTCAATCAGGGTGCGCCAGCCGGCCCCCATCCATGCATGAATTTGTGCACCTGGCCTCTAGTTTCATATAACTAAACTAAAATGAGATGTAAATCTTATTATTAGTATAATTTAATACATGTGAAAAGGATTAGATAGAGAAAGCAATTCACTCAGCATCACATAGTTAATGTTGCATGTTTATGGTATGTATGTGTGTCTATGTGGACACATATTTGTAAAATGACCATGTCACCTCTTAAAACGCTCCAATGGTTTTCCATTCTCTAAGGATAAGATGATAGTCCTTAACCTGCATACACAGCCCCTGCCCACTCCCCAGCCTCAGGCCACTCTCCCTCACTCACATCCTTTCAGTTTCCCAAATGTCCTGTGTCTTTCTCTCCTAGGGCAGGACCTTTGCAAACACTTTCCTTTGCCCAAAACACCCCCATTCATCCACTCAGCCCTACCTAGTTAACCTCTCCCTTCCCACAGGTCAGCTTGAAGGGGAGCCTGACCTGACCCTCCCTGACATCAGCTGCCTCAGCATGTCATACCTCCCACGTGCATTACATCTATCCCACTTGCAATGTCACACCAGTCTCTGTGACTTATTGATTAATGTGCAGCCCCTCCATTACACTAGATGCATCTAAGTTCAGGGACTATTCCAATCACCACTGTATCCTCTGCATCTAGCCCAGCATATAGCACCCAGGGTGGCTCAATAGATATTTACCATAGGGATGAATCCATGAACAAATTAACATGTATTTTAAATGTCTATATTTTTAAGTACATGTGTAAAAATTCAGAATTAAATCATGATGCCAGCAGGAGATGCAGTGCAACCCAGGAAAGCCCCAAGAAAAGAGAGTGACTCAGGGTTGGAACATGGAGCATCAGTTTCCACCCAGAGGGATCATCCGTCATCATTAGTCTTGGGGGAGGCTAGAGACTATGCTACAAAGACTGCATTATTCTCTGACTTCTGGCCCAGGCTTCTCGTAATTGTTTTAGAAAGCCAAAGCCAGGAATCTGACAAAATGTTTTGTTTTTGTCTCTCCGTTAAAAATGATAGATAGGGTGCTTGTTGTGTCTCATAAATTCTTCAGCCAGAGTTGCGTTTTTCCATCCACATTTCACATTAAGGATTCCTTGTGAACATAAGTATAAGAGAAATTTAATGAGATTGTGATACTTTTTAAGCTCTATCTCTCTAATTAATACCCCAGAGGGGTAATTTTTTCTAACATAATGGCCTTTCAGTGTTAAAAGGGCTTAATATTATGGTAAAATATGTTAACTTTCTCGGCACTCTGACCCAACTGATAAAATGAAGAGAGCACATTTGTCTTCCCAGAGCTCTGCCACTGCAAATGGTGTTGTTCTCGGTATTTTCATAATGAACTAATCAACTCCGTATTCACTAATTGCATCTACATAGAAAACTGATTACCCTGGGAGAGGGCTGGACTGCAATTGACCTTCCAACCAGACTTGGGAGGGTTGCGGATCATGTGGCAACTTAAGACAGAGGAAATCACCCAAACCAGGGCAGGGTGCTTCTCTTCTCCGAGGTGTGAGTTCTCCCATGGAGTCCCCATGTGCAAGGAGTTGGAAACCAAAAGCTAGAAGCCACTTCCTCGTTGCTGGGTAGGGGCCATGTCTCAGGGGATGTCACTATCCTTATGAAGAAGATAAAAACAACTATAATGATGACAATCGCTCATTGAACCAAGTGTTCGTGTCAGACAGAATGCATGTATAATCTCCAATTCTCACGTCAACTCTACCAGGCAGATATGGATGCCACTGTTGCTGAGAAAGAAACTGACAGGTGAAGTGACTCACCCAAAGCCACACAGCTGGTCAGTGGCAAAAGTGGATGTACATCATGCCCCTCTAATTTCACATCCTGGGCTCTTAGCCTCTCAGGGGATGATGAAAAAATAGGAATCCAGGTGCTGATGAGATGTAGAGCAAACCCAAGATCTCTAGCTACTCCTAAGCTCTCACTGCTTCCTGGGCAGCTTTCTCCATGGCAACCTCTTCAAAGGCCCCCTCCTCCCTTTTCTGATATGGTACAGAGAAACAATGCTGTGCAGTTCACCACAGCTGGGAACGTAGGAAAACTACATTTCCCAGTCTCCTTTGCTGTAGACTGAGACATGTGATCAAATGTTGGCCACTGGAAGTTGCCAGAAGTGACTTAAGCCATTTCCAGGCCACTACTTTGGCCATATTGGAGGTCCTATGCTTGGATGGCATTGCTACAAGATGAAGGTGGGCTAGCCAATATGCAGCAGAGTTTGTGTAAATAAGAAATAGAGGTTTATTGTATTAAGCTACGGAGTTTCAAGGTCTATTTATCTCTGGTCCACAGCCTAGCCTCACCTAACTAGAAGATCCTCTCACAGAATAATCATTTGTCTTTATTCTGCATTCAATCGACAGACATTATTAAGCATCTCCTGTGTGCAAGGTACCAGAGATACAATGGTAATCAAGGCAGACATGGTCCTGGGTCTCTGTGATGCTTAATTTTATGTGTCAACTTGATGGGGCACGAGATGCCCAGATATTTGGTCAAACATTATCGGTGTGTCTGTGAGGGTGTTTCTGGGTGATATTAACATTTGAATTCATTGACTAAGTAAAGCAGATCGCCCTCCCCAATGTGGGTGGACCTCATCCAATCAACTGAAAACCTGAATAGAACAAAAGGCTGAGTAAGAGGGAACTTCGCCTACCAGATTACTTGAGCTGGGACATTGGAATTTTCCTATCTTTGGACTCAAGCTGAAAAATCAGCTCTTCTTGGGCTTCGAGAGTGCTGGCTTTTGAACAGGAACTTCTACCAGATGTAGATAGAGATAGGCATAGATATCGATGTAGATGTTGCTGTACATGTAGAAGTAGATGCATCTCCTATTGGTTCTGGTTCTCTGACTGATACAAAGAGTCTGGTAGAGGTAAAGAGGTAAGTAGACAAATGAACACACAAATTAAATAATTACAACTTATGGTACTCTCCATGAAGGAAACCAACCCTTTGCCTGGATTGAGTCTTATAGGAAGTCAAGAAAAGGCTCTCTGGGGAGATGACATTGTTTTGAAACGTAGGTTTTATTATTTTTCAGGTATGGCAAAGCCAACAGATCAGGAGATCAGGAAACAAACAATTACCATTGAAAAAATAACTTGTATTCTCCTCACAGATCCTGAGAGGAGGGCCATGCCACACCATGGGGGGCATAGGGGGATGTGCCAGGGTCAGTCAGGAGGCAGAGGGAGAAGCAAGGGGCAAACATGTGCAGGGCCTTTACTGTGGGTTCTGCAGGAAGGAATGGGAGAGGCGGGGTAGGCAGGCTGAGGTTACTCTGGATAATTTTGATGAGATCTGTGGCACAGGAGCTATTCCAGTTGTCTCTAGTACCTGGACCTGGGTGACTAAGGGAGAAGAGTAGTCCCTAGGGTGGTGGTATGGCTCTGGATTTGTTGGCTTGCATGTGAAAGGTATGCTTGAGGCAAGTCCTTTACCATCTCCAGGAAGAGGCTTACCCTGGGATGGGCAGTCCCACCAGGGTCCAGCAAGGCCTCAAGATGTCAAAGCAATCAAATACATAAACTAGAAAACATGGTTATTACACAGAAATGTGAGGTGGCCTGACTAAGAAGCCATCATCCACTGGAAGAGCAAGAATATATACTTAAAGCAAATAAAACAACATAGAAAATCTAGGGGATGAGACCGAGAAGAGGCCAGAAATGAAGGGAGTGGGCAATTGTGTCAACTGCTGCTAAGAAGCGCAGCAAAAGGAGAATGCAAAAGTATTGCCCTAATGAAAAAGAAATCTTAATAGACTATTCTACCCATTGCGTCCTCCAAGTCCCTACTTCCTTCCTCAGGGTCTGGCTTTTTTGCTCAGAAACACCTCAAGAAGATCACCATTGGCTTCCCACTCATCACACCCAATGACCTTTCCTTTGCCCTCATTTTTGATAGCTTCTCTGCAACAGTTGGGGGAGTACTAGGAACACAGCAGTAGACAAAAGATACAAAAATACCTGCCTGCATGGTGGTGACATTCTAGTGGGGGAGAAAGGCAACACAACATGCACAGGTATCATGTCAGATAATAATGAAGCTATGGAGAAAAGTAAAGCGGGAACAGAGAAAGAGAGTATGGAGGGAGAAGGGAGAGAGATTTCACTGGGAAAGGCCTCTCTCACCTTGCCTTGCTAGTCGTGCTAAGAAGTGTCCACTTGATTTTAAGACAAAGGGGATGTTCTAAGATGGGTAGGCATGGGAGTGCCATGACCAGATGGCTGAGAAGTGAGGAGGGCTGGAATGTGAAGGACAAATTGGCCAGTATTGCATAAAGAGGGAGCAGGAGGGAGCCCCAGACAGAAGGAACAATGAGCGCAGAAGCCTAGAAGCATGAAAGAACTGCAAATGGTCTGACACAGTTGCAGCTGGGAGACAGGGACTTGCCACAATCATGGGCAAGTCCCTTCCCTTCCCAGGATCATCACATTTATTAAATGGGAGATAATAAAACTGACATTTTCAGGATCAAAGAGAGCATATATAAAAGCCCAAGCACGGTTTCCCCCGGTTTCCCCCGTGCAAACCCTAGGCATTAACAAATGACAGCTATTATTATGAGAATGGCTTCCCATTGAGAATTCCCTGGCTGGAGAACCACTCCAGACTGAGGCTGATAATACCTGCCATTTCCTTTAAAGGTTGTAGGAGTCCACCTTGTGGAGCCAGTGCTGCTCCTTGGGCCCCACTGAAAAGCTCCCTCCTGTTTTTATAAAGATCTGTTGACATGATTTATGGGGCACGGTGTCCATTAACATTTTTAAGTGCTCCATAAATCCGCCAACCACCTTAGTAAATTAATCTTAATAAATTCACAGTAGAAAGAATTTCACTTACCGATCAGCATGTGAGAGCGAGTCCACTCTTCTGCCTGCTGTGGGAAGGGCAGGTGTGAGGAATTGTAAACCTTGAGACGAGAGGAAAGACACTGGAAAGTGCCTTTTCCACTCACGGGAGGAGGAATCTGAACCCATCTCAACCTCAGTTTCGAGATCCATCCAGTGGGATTAGCAGGGGTAGGGAATGTCTGGCTCGAAGGCCATATAAGGCCCCCAAAATCATTTGATCTGGCCCTGCCAAGGCATTAGAGGTGAGTTAACTAAATGTTTTACCAATTATAGCAGGCTAATTTTTAAAAAAATACATTTTTACTGATTTCAGAGAGAGGAAGGGAGAGGGAAAGAGAGCTAGAAACATCAATGATGAGAGAGAATCATTGACCTGCTGCCTTCTGCACACCCCCCACTGGGGATAGAGCCCACAAGCTGGGCATGTACCCTGAGCAGGAATCGAACCGTGACCTCCTGGTTCATAGGTCGATGCTCAACCACTGAGTCACACCAGCTGAGCTAGCAGGCCGATTTTTAAGTTGATAATTTGACCCACGAATCATATTATAAATGGACCTTGGCAGAAAAAAAATGTTCCCCACCCCTGGGGTAGAAAATGCAAAATAAGTTTTCCTAAGCTTGTGACATATTCATGGTTTTTGCCAAATTTGCCCACTTCCTGTTTATTAAATAACAAATTAATTAAATATTGTTTGTTAAAATAACTCTTCTTGAATGCAAGTCTAACATCACTACCTTTGCTTAATTCCAAGCAGTAACACCTATAAAATTGCAGATTTGATGTGCCAGTTATACTTTTCTAGTAGATTGTAATCAAAATTATAATAAATGCATTGGTGGACTCCCTAAAGTTTTCTTATGCGCAACCAAGTACGTAGATCCTACAGTGAGCTGATGCCTGAGAAAGGGGAGCACTCCAGGTTGTGAAGTCTGACTGCCTGAATTCTCCTCCTGCTTCTGCTCCTTTCGGGGTGATTTGAAGCAAGTCACTTTACCTCTCTCAATAATATATGAAATTAATACATTCTGGCCAAGTGGCGATAACTCCATAAGTCCAAAGTTAGTTCACCATTTTAAAATTATTTCATGTAATTTATAATGTCGACCATCTAAAATGAAAATCCATATGATCATTTCAATGGATCGAAAAAAATCAGTTAATAAAATTCAACATCTTTCAGCAAACTAGAAATAGAAAGGAATTCTTTAAACTGACAATGGGCATCTATGGGAAAATGTACAGCTAACGTCATACTCAATGGTGAGATACCCAATACTTTCCCCTAAAGTCAGGAACAATGCAAGAATATATTCACTTTCACCATTTCTATTTAACATTATACTGGCGGTTCTTGTAAGCACATTAAAGCAGAAAAAGAAAAGGAATCCATGTTGAAAAATATTAAACCTATCTTTATAATCACCTGTGTAGAAAATTCGTTGGGATATACAAAAAAACAAACCCTTCCTATTACAACTAATAAGGTTTTAGCACGGTTGCAGAATACAAGGTCAATATATAAAACCCAATTGTATTTTGATATAATAGTAATAAATTATTAGAATTGAAAGGTAAAAACAATGCAACAGCCAAATAATATTAAATACTTAGAAATAAATCTGACAAAAGACATGCAAGGCACATACACTGAAAAGTACAAAGCCAGCCTTACTGAGAGAAAATCAAGAAGACCTAACTAAATGGAATGATACACTGTGCTCATGGTTTAGAAGACTTCGTGTGGTTAAGATATCAGTTCTCTTTAAATTAACATATAGATTCAATGTAATCCCAATCAAAAACCAAGCAGATTTTTTTTTATAGAAATAGCAAGCCGATTCTAACATTCATGTGGAAATTCAAAAGATCTGTAATAGCCAAAGCAACTTGGAAAAGTTGAGTAAAGTTGGTTTAGAGCTGTTAAATAATTTCCCCAAAGTCAAATGAAAATCATGCCTCCCTCCTCCCATAAATGGCATTTGGGACTAGTGGCACTCATCTCATCCCTTTCCTCAGGACTTATTCTAGGCAGTTACTTCCAAACACATTTTCTACTTTCATCCTGACTATGACACTAGAAGTTTAACATGATTACCTTCCATACAGACAAGGAAAGTGAAACTCAGGTAAGTTAAGGGATTTGCAAGGTCACTTAGGTTCTGTTCATATTCTTTAAGAAGATGGTCTTCTAGAAAAAGCTATCTAGCGATCTACCTATCTCTCATCTATTTATCTATCTCTTCTTCCTGACAAATAGAAACATTATAAATAACATATTCACCTTAAGAATTAGGATTGAGAAGACCATCTTTTTTTTTTTTAAATTCTCACCCAAGGATGTTTTCATTGATTTTTAGAGGGAGAGAAAGAGAAACATTGATGTGAGAGGAACATCAATTAGATGCCTCCCATATGTGCCCGACCTAGTATTGAACTTGCAGCCTAGATACGTGCGCTGACCAGGAATCAAACCTGCAACCTTTTGGTGTACAGGAGGGTCCTCCAACCAACAGGGCAAGAACTATCTTTTGACAGAGAACACCTATTCCAAGGTGATAAAACAGGATGTATTCAAAACCACTTCTTCTTCTTGCATCAGGATTTTATCATGTAAATGACTAATTTCATTTGCATTCCTTTCCAAAGCACTTGCAATTTAAATCTTTTTTAAGTGTTCTGACATCTTTGCTGAGATTCTTTCTCATTTTCTCTTATGACAGTGATCATATAACTACATGATAACAGTCACCTACTATGTCAAATAGCATTACAACAAAATTCTATGTATAACACACCATCAAGGCCCACTAGTGGCCTACTTATTTCTGAGTCCATTTGCTATACCCCCATTCTATCACAGAAAAGAATTTGGACAAGCCTTGAGTTTGTTTTAATGGAATCTGGTTTATCATTCTAGCAATCAGTTCCATGTATTAAAGATATGCTCTACGCCTAGCACAGTGATTGATGCTAATACAATATAGAAAAGAACGTCCTCAACTCTGTGTTTTTCCTTAACCGCCTTTTAAGAATCACCTGAAAATTCTTATTTAATTTGTATCTGATGACTACTATATCCAATCAAGGGCCTACCTTCTCTATTTTCAAAAAAAAAAAAAAAATTTACACGATTCTACACTCACTCATAAATCTTAAAAATTCATACTTATGCTCAGTTCTTCTACACCCACTAGGCCTTCACAGAACCCAAGACTAATATGCATATTTCCTATCCCCAAGAAAAAGCTCTCCTCCACTTCCTTCCAAATCCACTCTTCTGGCTACTTGTACTAAAATACTGTTACCTAGCTAGAATATTGGGGCCATGTGCATTAATTCATCTCCTCTTAACAACCACATCTGAGGCCTACCTCTGTCCTCATATTTTCCCTTCCCCAGTACAAAGTCTCCAGGAAAACAAATCTTTAGAAACTCCCCATTTCTAGCATTGGTAGGGGAACAGAACCAGAAATGGCTTTTTCTTATGGGGCAGAGTACGAACTCTGCAACGCCAGCCCATGCGTAATTTTATCTTGCATGTGGTGGGCACCCAAAGGACCCACTACCTATAAAAGACTCGGGGTGAAAGACACCGAATGCAGAGACAAGGAAGATAGATTGGTCATTACTGCCTTGGTTCTGACCATGGGTCTTGGCCAATATGGGACACTCAGGACGGCTGGGGCAGAAAAATGCCGTTGAGTTCATGTGGACATGGCATATTAGCAGTAGGGGTCAGCTGAGGTTGAGCTGGGAACACCAAAATGACAGAGATTGATTAACTGGGTCCGAATCTGGTCATAAAAGTGCTAGAGGTTAAGAGAAGTGTTCAGAAGGCATGCTGAGAGGCTGTTAGGGTCCAGGTCTGATGTGGAACTTTCTACATCGGCAGCTGAGTCTGATACCATAAAGGCCTAGGCATCTGGGGAAGATACCCTCAGTGATATCACAGAAAGTGGCCTACCAGCGTAGCAGAGGCCCCTCCTCCCCCAACTTCTGACCATCCTGGGAGGTTGGTCATAGACTTCAGGAAAGCCCTGGCCAGCCTGGAGCTCCCCACAGCCTATAGTTCTCCCTGCTCACAATCCCCTGGAGCAGCGGTTCTCAACCTGTGGGTCCCGACCCCTTTGGGGGTCGAATGACCCTTTCACAGGGGTCGCCTAAGACCATCGGAAAACACATATTGAATATATAATTACGTATTGTTTTTGTGATTAATCACTATGCTTTAATTATGTTCAATTTGTAACAATGAAAATACATCCTGCATATCAGATATTTACATTACGATTCATAACAGTAGCAAAATTACAGTTATGAAGTAGCAACGAAAATAATTTTATGGTTGGGGGTCACCACAACATGAGGAACGGTATTAAAGGATCGCAGCATTAGGAAGGTTGAGAACCACTGCCCTGGAGGCAGAGCAGAAAAGCCTGAGAATTTCTATGGCTGCTTTGAAATATATATGTCTCTGCCTCTCACTGGGTTTGCCTTTTCCAGCGAATTATTTGTATTATAAAGCTTTGGTTCAAATGCCAACCTTTCTACTTCGTTTGCCATGGGAAATGGAATAAGGGAGAAAAAGCCGGGTCACTTTAACACCAATATCTACCCCACGGCTAAGCATCTACTTCTTTCCTTGATGCCATCCAGTAGGTGAAAAGGAGTAGATTTCTCGCCTGCCCTGTTTCAGCCAGAGGCAGTGGAATTAGGAGGCTTCTGGGAGTCATGATGGTCTCCCTCCTGTTGCAGTGACCCTAGCAGAAGTGTTCTGATGGGTCTGCATACTTATGTGACAAGAAGGTTGTTAGCTGCTGGGTTCAGAGAGCCGTATCTTTAAACTGAGCCCAAGGACATATAAAAACTGTCCCCAAAGAGCACCTACTAGAATGTTCTCCATCAGAATTTGGTTCTCATATTTGATGCTTGGGTTTGGGCCTCCTGATTTGACTGCATTGGCAAAACATGACCCAACTTTTATTAGTTGCATACTTGCCCCTCCACACCCCCTTAGAACCTCTTACATGACCTTCTGCTTTTGACTTCACTATTTTGTAGAACATAACAATTTAAAGGAATCAGGGCCACCTATGCAGCACAATATACAACTGGGGGAGGAACTAATGTAATGAACAAGTGTTTAAACTATAAGTACCTCTAGTCACAATTAACAGGCAGAAACTAAGCGGTAAGAGACAGGTTTAATTGCAGAAAACACCATTAAATAAGCCAAGATAAGAAGTCATTATCTAAATAACTGATTTATTAAAGTTATCTATATAAGGTTTAACTTGTTTTAAATGTTTACTAACTAATCCATGCATACTACTCTGTCCTTTCCTTGCTATTCTCTAGCCAGGCCAACTCTCTCGCTATTCCTGGAACACACCAGCTCAAACCTACCTCAGGGCCTGAGCATTGTGGTCCTTCTACCTGGAGCTCTCTCCCCAGGGTCTTCACATGGCTCAGTCTTCCTTAGAAGGGACCTCTCTGACATCCACACAGAAAGTTTCCCAGCCTTCCCTGAGTCTTGCTAACACCCTCCACAACATGACATTATTTTACTAGTATTTCTCCACTTGTTTACTTTTTCTCTCCTACTAAAATGAACATTCTCTGAGAGCAGATTGCTTTTTTGTGTTACTATCCACTTTATCTCTAGGGCCTGGCACATAGTAAGCCTTCAGAATATGATCGAGGGAAAGGGGTAAGCAATATTAGCTACTGGAGCATTCATAGAAGGGAGACATTTCTGGAGACTGAATGGTCACAGAGAGCTTCACCCAGGAGATAGACTTGAGTCTGGGCCTTGGAGGATGAGAAATGATTCGGACCATCTCCGTGAGCCTAAGCTCTCCTCCAAGAGAGGCCACTAATAAGTATCTAATGCAAGAAAGGCTTTGGTGGCATAGAATTGTAGCAAATGGTTATCAAGAGAGAAGAATATGCTTTGATTAGGGAACCAAGAGCCATTCATATCCATTTTTGTCAGTCTCCCGAATGAAATGTCACTCGTTCTAGGCAAGGGAACAAGACCATTGTCCATCTTGAGCATCTTCTCACTGGACAGTACGAGGCTCGTTTCCCTCCTATCTCAAGCATAGATAGTCATTATCAGGAATTCCCATGAGCCACTGGGGGTCTGGAAACATAGACCAAGGCAGTCTCTACCACTTCCACAGCTGGTCAGTCTGAAGGCAGCTTTCTGGGAACCACCCCTGAAACTCAGGTCCTGAAGTCGCTTCTAAGAAACTGGGTCAGGAAATAAACTTTTGTTGAGTGCACATAATGTGCTATGTGCTATGCTTAAGCATGTCATGAGGCTCACTCATGGACCCTTCACAATAATTCTTAGAGATGGGTCTTTTCCCCATTTTACAGAGGAGGAATCAATGTTGTAGTTGACAATGGAGTTAAGTCACACTTGTTTTGTTGTTGTCGCAATCAGCTTAAGCATCTCTTTCTGTGTCAGGGGAGCTCCACATCTTATGAGTCTTGGAAAGAGATGGGATCTACTCCAGAAATTGAAAAAAAATCAAACTTGCTTTCCCAGCCTCCCCTGCTGCTCAGGCAAGATCATGTGACCTAGGCTTGGCCAATCAGATGTGTCAGCCATAAACTTTGAATTGGGAACTGATGGCCCAAGAAACAGGGAAGGTGAAGAAGTCATGTTAGGGGAAGAAATACTGTAGCAGCATCCAGTGTCCCGTGGGAGGCATTAGCAGGGTCCTTGTAGGACGGCATGGTTTTGGTGGTGATTCTGGCTACTTTGTCTCTTTGTCTCTGCTTGTTTTCCAGACCCCCTGGAAATTCTATGAGCTCCCTAATATCTCTCTCTTCAGTAAATTCATTTTCTGCTGGAATCATTCAGAGTTGGGCTTTCTGCTTGCAACTAAGAAGTCCAACTGATTCAGCCTTCGATAAGACAAGCAAGTCCCAATGAGGTGGCACAGAGCTGGGACTGGATGCTGGTCAGTCTGAAGGAAAAACCCATATTTTCACCACTATTTCTACACCGCCATAAAGGGGAACTTTGGAAAAATCTCTGATCCCATTTTACAGATAGGCACACAGGGGACAGGTAACCACCCAGCCTGGAAGTGACTGGAACCCAGGTTTGAGCTCCAAGCCCCTGGTTCTTCTAATGTACCACAATTCACCTTCTAGCCCACCACCTCCCAACATAAAACTCTTGTTTCAAACTAACTGAGGAGCTCATGTTAGAGGGAATGAGACCCTGGAGATGAGCAGAAGCAGGAGTGTGCTGAGAGCAGACAGAGAGGTGGGGGCTCACTGTACCGTAAGCAGCTGTTTCTGATGCTCTCTTCTCAGAACAAGATTCAAATCTGCATTCATCACCAGTTCCTGGGAAACTCGGAGAGGGAATGATTATCTTGGGGGTGGGGGATGGTCTCCCTCCTGGGAGCAAGCAGGGAGGACAGCTGAGAGGCAGTGACAGTCATCCAGGGGCAACATTGAGCTGCTCTAGTCCTGTTTTCATACGTGCAAAACCGGGATAACACCACTAACTGTACAGGTCTTTCTGAGAGAATGGACAATAGTAACTTTAGAGCAACCTGTAGCACTCAGTATGTGCCACCCACTGTTTTAAGGGGTTCTTGTATATGAATTCTTTCAATCCTCACCAACACTTGGAGTACTTCTGTGATCTCTGTTTTATGATTAGAAAGTGGGGCACAGAAAGGTGAAATTGTCCAGCTATAGCAAGTAATTGGTACAGCTAAGATATGAACCCAGGTATTCTAGCTCCAAAGTCAAAGATCTTCAGTGCTGTGCTAACCAAGTATGACAAAGGATGCACTAGAGCTTTGCAACTGTAAACTGCTTCACACATATTAGTAAACAATTTACTTGATGCCAAGATAGATTAGCAGTTCTAAGAAGGAAGACACATATCTGCCTTGTAGCTCAGCACCAAGCACCATATTTAGCCTGCAACAGGCATAGAAAACACATTAGGGGAATGAATAAATGAATGAATGAATGAACAAACGTAGGAACAAATAAGATAAGGATTCAAATGGTAGCAAAGAGATGGTGAGGAAAGAGCAATTTGGAACCAAGAAAGAGTAAAAAATAGAAATAAGGCTCTAAATGGAGATCCTCTGATGCATGCTTGAAAAGCCTTCAGCCAAGTTTCCAAAGGATATTTTTGCAAATCGCTTCTGCAAACCTGTTGTATTACAAAAAGCACTCCGTAAGTGTTCAGCTCCTTCACATTTTGATGGTACACAGTGTGGAGTCGTGTGCACAGATAAGAGTACATCTGGCTGTGTATACACATCGTTAGAGATGTGCATAGGGGTCTGTGTATACACAGAATCCCACAGGTGCGCTCAGCTTTGGGGTATAGTGGTGCAGGATTTAATTTTATATTGGACGTATCAGTGAACATTTGCAGGATCAGGTGCATACGCACGTGTGCATGCAGCTAATAATGGGCTAACAAACATTTGAGCTTTCTACGTGCCAAGCTCTGTCCTGCGCACATTGCAAATATCACCGCATTTAATCCCCCAGCGGTTATGGATGTACCTGGTTATGCACATGTGCACAGCACTGTCTGAGCTGCACACACAGATTGCTGTTAGGTAACCACAGGCTCAGACTGGCTATCAATTTTCTGCTGTTTAACCTAAGCGACATGAATAACACCAGGAAGGCACACTTTCTGGGGCTGGAAGGAGAAATAATGAATTAAAAGATAGATCATAAAGGCCTTTCAAAATACCATCTACTGAAGAAACAGCAGACACCCAGTCTGCGTTTTCTTGCTGTGTAAACACATTCCCACCACCCCACTCACTTAAATATGGCTCACTCTACTCTGGCAACCCCACAAACACCTTTTTTATAATTCCTTTTTCAAAAACAAGATTGCTCCCTCGGCAACTGTTTCCAAGCACATTCCCTCTTTGTGGGAGAGGGAAGGAAAGGCAGAGAAAGGCTCTGTCACTATAGAGCAGGGGTGGGGAACTTTTTTTCTGCCAAGGGCCATTATGATATTTATAACATCTGTCGTGGGCCAGGCAAGATTACCAATTTAAAAATTAGGCTGCTCTATTTGGTCAAACATTTAATTAACTCACCCCTGATGCCTTGGCAGGCCGGACCGAATGATTGCGCGTTCCCCACCCCTTCTCTAGAGGAATCACAGAACAGGGACGGGGGAGAGAAGTGGGGAAGGGGCAGAGAAGCTGATGGGATAGGAAGATGCACTTCTCCCAAATGGAACTGGCCAAATGCCCCCTGACCCAGCAATATGTCTGCCATGCCCGGGAATTGCTAGTTGGTTCAAAGTTTGTGGTCTGGGTACCCCACCTGGGGTCATCCTCCATCCCACTGCACGCACATGCATGTGCCTAGTATGAAAGGCCAGAGGCCATCCCTGAAAGAGTCTGCTGGAGCTAATGAGGAGAAGAAAATCATTTGCCTCAGAGAGGAGCATCTTTTAACAAAGGCATTTTCTCAACAATATGTTGACTATATACCCCCTGCAGTAGGTGGGGATAGGAGACTAGAGGAAAAGAACTCCGTCCAACCCAATCTATTCCTTCAATCCAATAAATAATTCTGTTTTACCCAATTCTTTCCATTCCATCCTATCTGAATATTGCACTTCACATCATTCCACCCATTCTACTCCAAACTAGTCCATCCTCAGGCTCAGCCATCCCACCTCTTCAAATTCCAACTCATCCCATTCCATTCCAGTTCAACCCATTCTGTCCTAACCGACTTCCATTTCATCTCATTCCATGGCAGCTCAAGCTCCCCCATTTCAAGCCACTGTGTCCCAGTTAATGCCATTCTATCCCAATCCATCCCTTTCATTATTTCATTGTCTTCTTAACGATTTCAATATGTTCTTATCACTCCTGCCAGAAGTCTTTCTTCGGCATCTGTGATGTGAGCAGCCCCGTGGCCATGAGGAATATGAGAGGGAGCAGACCCCATCTTTGAACAGTGTAAGAGCCATGTAACCCTGTCTGCCTTCACAGACCCAGGTGAATCAAGAATCGTGGGCAAAATCCCTGATGTTCTTACTCTGTGCAGATCATGAATAAGAAGCTGTGACTGCTTTGGTGCCATGAGGGGTCAAAGCCAGACTACTAAGCGGTCCAATTCCAGACCTTTGCCTGAGCAGATGCATTAGGCAGGGTTCTATACCAAATTGCCTTGACAAACTCAGCGGCTTAAAATAAAGTTTTATTTGTCATTAATGATTCATGTCCCTCACACCTTGGCTGGGGCCCTGCTGCATGGTTTCCTCACTGCCAAGACCCAGCTGACAGAGCAGCCTCCATCTGGAACACCTCCCGTCACCATGGTGGAGGGAGAGAGCACGTGGCGATGGGCTCTTACATCTTCCCCCCAGAAGAGATCCGCTTCATTTCTGCTCACATTTCATTGCTTGTATCCACATTCGAAGGTCAGGGAAGAGAAATCATACTTTGGAGAAGACAAAGACTGGAGAAATTCTCATGTGCATGCGAGGGGAACTAGAAAGATTTGATGGGCAACACTAATGACCAGCACATCAACTGGGTATCTACGCAGGGGTCCTCAAACTTTTTAAACAGGGGGCCAGTTCACTGTCCCTCAGACCGTTGGAGGGCCGGACTATAGTTTAAAAAAAAACTAGTCGGCTGCTAAGCAACAGGCAGCAGTGGCAAAAACACCCGGCGGGCCGGATAAATGTTTTCGGCGGGCCGTAGTTTGAGGACCCCTGAATTCTACAGGCTCCTAACTTAGCTTCCTTGAATTGCAGTTTCCTCACTCGCAAAACAGGGATAATTGAAGCCTACTTCTTAGCTCCATTGGAAATGTTCAATGAGATTGGCATGGAAAGAATGTAACACATAGTAGGTGTTTAATTAATATGAATTCCCTTCCCTAAGCCCCTGTAGTTATGTCCCTACCATCCTCCTTCCAAAACCACCAGAGACACAAATTAGATGGCTCTTCTCTGGGAACAGAGAGAAGCTTTCAACCCCCACCCCCATCCCAGCCCTGAGATCTGTTGCCTCTATTTGCAACAGGAGCTTCAGCCACGTGCTCGTTGATGATCCATCTGCTTCACAAGTGTAATTATATCACAACACTGATTTCTGATGGGCAGAGACCAATGCCCAGAGATGCTTCGTTCCCAAACATTGCAGAAAAAAAGTACCACACGCCCCGGAGCAGAAGTGTAATCAAAATGAACGATCTTTAAGTACAATATTTTCTCATGCTCCAGAGAAGACTGGCAGACATCCTGGAACATGAGGTTTGGCCCCTCCGGAGGGCCAGCTCTCCCTGCTTGCTGGAGCTTGTGATAGGTGGAATTTATGCTCTGGGGCACGCTTCTGCCTTATCTAAAGATCTTGTGGGAAGCAGGGCCTGAGGTCCCCCTCCCCTCCCCTTGTGGTGAGTCACACATTGGAGTTCTACCAGAAGGTTCTAGAATGATGGGCACCAAATACCTCTACAATCCACTCAATACCACACTGGGGAGAACCAAGAGAAACAAAGTTCCACTGGCTATCAATGTAGGAAGCCAACATTCATCAGGCACCTCCTCTTAAAACAAAACTCTGATTCTCCCCCGCTGAGTGGACTGCAGCCGCCACACTTTCCGTTCAAAGCAAACAAACATTTAGAGCAGTGGTTCTCAACCTTCTGGCCCTTTAAATACAGTTCCTTATGTTGTGACCCAACCATAAAATTATTTTCGTTGCTACTTCATAACTGTCATGTTGCTACTGTTATGAATCGTAATGTAAATGTCTGAGATGCAGGATGGTCTTAGGCGACCCCTGTGAAAGGGTCGTTCGACCGCCAATGGGGTCGTGACCCACAGGTTGAGAACCACTGATTTAGAGGCTGACCCTGTTTTTGACGTGTGTTGTTTCCCCTGATTGATATCCATCCTCATTTCCTACCACAGATATGGTGGTTTGAAACAACACAAATTTATTATCTTGAGGTCAACATCCAAAATGGGTTCCATGGGGCTAAAATCAAGGTGTCAGCAAAGTTTCATTCCTTTCTGGAGACTATAGGGGAGAATCATTTTCTTACTTTTTTCAGCCTCTATTTCCCTCATTTTTGGCTCATGGTTTTCCATCTTTAAAGTCAGCATTGGCTAGCTGAGTTTTTCTCATAATGCACCACTCTGACACCTGTCTGCCTACCTTGTCCACATTTAAAGAACCCCTGTGATTAACCCATGATAATCTCCGTATCTTAAAGTCCACTGATTAGCAACCTTAAATACCCGTTGCCATGTTCCCTATCATATTCACAGTTTCTGGAGTTAGAATGTGGACATCTTTGGGGGACCATTATTCTGCCAACCATGTTATCTGTTCTACTTCTGATGCAGTATGGACCAATCCATCAAACTGGTGTTCTATCCTTGCCTGGCCAAAGACTGAACATGTGACCCAAGGTATGCTAATAAGATACTGGAATTTGAACCTTGGGTTGAGTGACCCAATGGTGGTAAATGGTTGAAGTTCAATCATCTCAATGACAGAGTGTACTGAAAAGACACCTTTATTTCCAGTTCTCTGAAACTTCCCTAAAGTGAGCTTCTCCAGCATTTCCTCCAATGCTGTGAGTTACCCACTTTTTTCTTGATAGATCATTTATTTAAGTCATTTATAAGTGGTTTCTGTTGCATGCAACCCACAAGTCCTGAGAGATTCAGACTCAAAGACAGACAGAAGATAAGTAGAGAAACCCACAGAGCCTAACGATAAAGCAGACACACAGACAACCTCTCCTGACTCATATGGAGGACACCATACTTATTCTAGAGAAACGGGGAAAAAAGAGTTAATCTGAAATAAAAAGCTCGACCAGATGAATTTATTTCCAGAGAGTGGTAGACTTATTATATAAATCTCTGAGTATTTTCACAGTTCCACTGTTGGAACTAGCCCCTTTTGTTTACACTAAATGAAAAAGCAGTATAATAATATGCATGGAATAAGGTTTCTGCTTTGTTTCTTTCCCTGATCTTTTTCTCACATAATTTCATTTAGAGAGCCATGCTGATCCCTATAGGCAAAGGCTAAGGAACTGATTGCTGCTTCTGTCCATTCACTTGTTTAAGAGAGATTATAATACCTAGTTTGTGCCAGGAACCTTGGTAATATGGAGATGAAGAAGTCAGACTCCCTGGATTCACGGGTCCTATTTATTCATTCATCTAAGAAAATTTTCCTGAGCATACTTATGAGGTGCCAGCTACTCCCTGGTGCTGTTTTCATGGAGATTAGAGTTTAGAGATAAAGGCTATAAAGGAGGCATGCGCTAATATACAAAATGATCATCAGGGAAATCTATTTTTTTTCTGAATGAGAGATGTGTATTTGGCTAATTAATAAGCATACAAACATATTTAATTCAAGAGTTTGCAAAGATTTAATTATGTTGTCATGTAAATTTGGACTATTCTTTATAAAACAACAACAGAGGCAGATACTAATTGAGGAGATTCGAGGGAACATGTCTTGGTGGATAAGATATAGAAAGAGGAGACAGCTACAAAGTCTTTATATTCTTATGACCATAAGAAGAAACTGAAGTCTATTGTTCAGCTAAATAGAGAGACGATTCAGTCCATTGAAACTCAAAGAAGGCGGGTGCCATTCTTGGTTACCCCATTTGTGGAGCTTTCTCCTCACATTAATGATAATATAAAAAGGAAATCCATATGCAAGGAAAGTTATTAATAATTAGGAGCAGGGTAAACCATAGTGTGCTGGTTCTACCTTGGAAATATTGGGATAGAGTTTGGGAGAGGAGATAGGAGACTTGACTTGGAGTAGTGAACACACAATACAACTTACAAATGATGTATTATAGAATTGTACACCTGAAACCTCTATAATTTTATTAACCAATGTCATCCCAATAAATTTAAAAAATTTTAAAAGATGAGGACAATAATAAAGATAATATGGAGAAATATTTAGGGATTCAATAAAAGGGATAGACCAGGGTTGTATACTTGATTGCATCTTGCATACATATGATATCTTCTTGTGGTTTCTTCCATGGTCATGGTTGAAATCAGACTAAATAAACTAAGTGTTCATGGATGCCCATGACTTCACCTGCCCTGATCTTCATCTTCACTGCATAGGGGAGCCCTAGTCAGTGCTTCTCAAATGTCATTATGCAAATGAATCACCCCATTATTAAAATTTATATTCTGATTCAGTAGGTCTGGGGTAGGATTGAAATTCTGCATCTCTAACAAGCTCTGTGGTGATGAGGATGACTCCCCGGAACATACATTGAGTAGTAAGGCTTTGAGTAGATTGATCTAATTATCTTGAACATTGTGATGAACCTTCCTTCTTAGCTACTCTGCCTGTCCCTTGCTGCTGCCAAAGAGGACCAAGACTGTCACAAGGGGAAGATTGGGGGTGGGGGCAAAAGGTACAGTGAGAGAGCAGGAAAAAAAATAAGTCTGTGGTAGATATCTGGGAAGGCCAGACAGGACAAATAACATCTGAGCCCACTTTTGAAGGGTGAGTAAAAGTTTGCCAAGCCAACAAGTGAGAGGATGGCAGCATATGGCGATGAGACAACATGGGAAGAGAAACAGAGCTGTGAGCAAATGTAGTATATTTGGGGAACTACTGAAAGGTCAAAATGGATGAAGAGTAAGGTGTTGACTTCAAAGGAAAAATAAAAGAGCAGAGACTCCTGAGAATTCAGTCCTGGCCAAAGTTGACACACACACAAAATAGGCTTAGATTCTTAAGTAGTGACGATGGTGATGACTATTGTTTCCTGTGTTGGGCACTGTACTCAGTTCTTTTCATCATTCTCCCTTTTGAATATCACAACAATCCCCATTTTAGAGTTGGGAAAAGTGGGGCTCAGGGAAATAAAATAACTTGTCCATGGTCAAGGATCTAAGAGATAAAGGAGCTGGAATTTGACTCGAGGTAACCTGGCTCCAGGCATCATGGGTTTAACCATTATGCTACACTAACCCAACCTGGTGCTACAGTGCACTCCATCTCTGCCAGGAGGTGGATTCTGGAAACACTCTGTGAGCATGAGCAAGGCAATAAACCACGGTCTCTCTTCCCTGCTGCCCTTCAACATTCAGGCCCAGAACTTGAGCCTGGTCAGCTGGAGTCTCCTCTCTTTTCCCCAGACGTCTGTCTCACACTAAGAGAGCTTGGGGGAAAGAGGGGTATATGTCAAGTACAGACCATTCTTCCTTTGTTGGTCTGGGCCTCTGTCATTACTGAGCAGGGTTTACTGTGATCAAGGAAGCTCATCAAACTGGCTGAGGGCATTACTTTCCCCCCCAAACATTCTATCCTTTAACCAGAGCATTAATATCCTCTGCCTGGAACACCTGCTGCTGCCACCAGTGGATGAAAGGGCCTTGCACTCCCGGCACCCAGGGTAGAGCAGGCGCTGACGTCAGAAGTCAGAGCTGTTGGAGTTACATAATCCCAGAAGCTGCTTGAGCATGGAATAAGGCCATATTTAACCTCAGGGGAGCTAAAAATAGGCAAATAGAATTTTATTTCCCTATAAAATTT
Source organism: Myotis yumanensis (assembly GCF_028538775.1). Classification (NCBI taxonomy): domain Eukaryota; kingdom Metazoa; phylum Chordata; class Mammalia; order Chiroptera; family Vespertilionidae; genus Myotis; species Myotis yumanensis. The sequence continues at coordinate 91,588,517 of NW_027223755.1, forward strand.
TCAGGCTTTAAATAATAAAGTGATCCTAGGTGAGGATGGTGTTTGGCCCCAGGCAATTTTTTCACTGTTGAATTATGATCCCTAGGAAATAAATGTGGCATATATATGTGGAGTCATTGTGGCATGTTTGTGTGTGTATATATGTCTGTGATGAGAGTGTGTATGTGTGTGTCTGGGATGCGTGTGTGTGGATAAATATAGAGAGAGGTGGAGAAATATATGGTTATATATAGCTATATAAATATAGACTATGGGCTGTGGTGAGGTATAGAAGAATGAGTGTCAATGTGAGTTGGGTGGGTAGAGGAGCATGAGGAGTGTGTATTTTGTGGGTGGGAAGGTTTTGACACAGTGCATGGTATTTTTCTGAGGCTGAGAGTGTGAGTTGTATGGTGTGTTGTTGAAACTGTGCATGGCAGGTGCAATGCTGATGTGTTTACAGGTATGTGTAAGGGTGTGTGAACTTAAGGCATTGTATCTGCTTTTGCTTATGTGAGTGTGTGGAGGATGTATTTCACTGAGTGTGGGTAATGTGTGTTTGTGTGTATTCAGATTGTGTGGGGCTATGTGGGAAGTATAATTCAACAGTGTGCATGTGGGGGTAGGACCAGAAGTATGAGTTCAGCCTCAGGTGTATGTTGGAAGGGGTTTGTGCCTACTTGTGTATGTGTACTTGTGTGTGTGTGCCCGCGCGCGCACGCGCATGTGCGGGCTGTGCACACCATGGCTGATGACACCAGAAAAGATAGTCACAGAGTCCTAAGTACCCTCCCCAATATTTAAAATATTCTAAATCCTCCTTCCACATATTCCCAGAGACAAATAGGCAGGTGTTCTCCAGAATACTGGTCCACTGCCTTCCTTTGCCCCTCTGGGATCCCAGCCCCTAATGACCCTTTTGACCAGGCACGGGTGTTGGAGCAGTTAGTAGTTACTGGTACATATGTGAGTCTCTCAAACTCTGGTCTACAGGCAGATTTTCCCTCCTGATGGTGACGATCCAAACCAAAACCAAAAAGCCTGACCTGAGCAGAAATAGCCTAGAGTTAAAGCTCTTCATAATTTCCCATAAGAATTAAAACACAGTGTGGCTTAGAAGAAAACTTCCAGCTTCAGGGATTCTGGTTTCTGCTCTGTCACTATACTGTGGTCTAACCTGAGGCAAAGCTTTTCTATCACTGGTTCTAGAATCTTTGTTTTATCGCTTAACCACTCCAGCCACATATTTACACATTTAACGACTTTTCATTGGCTCCCTATGCCCTCGGATAGAATTCAGTCACTTTAGCATGCCATCCAAGATCCTGCATGGCCTGACTCTACTAGTTATTCATGTCCTGCCGTTCTTCTATGTCATCAGACCTTCTAAGTTCACCAATCTGCTGGCTGTTCATCAAAGGCAATGTTATCGCACAAAGAAACATGTGTCGTTATCCTTGTGCTGAGTACATATAACTCGTCTGTCTTCTCTTCTACAGAAAGGCCAACAAAGGCCAGAAAGGATACATCCTACCAAACCCATTCATTGAATGAGTCACTCATTTGTTCAAAATATTTTGGGGGAAATTAAGAAGTTTCAAAAACTCAATTAGCTTCTAGAATGCAGTCGCCAGCCAAAAAGGCATGTTCCCTGCCCTTGTAAAGCTTATACATGAAAATGAACTGAAATCAGACTTTTGTCCAGAAACCTACTCCCAGAACCTGTCTGGAGAGAAGGAGAGTTTGAAGAAAAGATCCCATCCATCAAGTCAGTGTCTCAGGGCATGAGCTCAGGAATAGGTCCAGCTGGGTTTGCAACCTGACTCTGCCAACATTCAGATGTGTGGTCTCAGGCAAGTTTCCTAAAGTCTCTGTGTCGCAATTGCTTTGTGCAGCAAGTCTACCTCAAAAGGTTAATGGGATGTTGCCTTATTGTAAGGGCTCAATAAATGTCGGCTTTAAGAAGTTGCACCCTTGCCTGGCCGGTGTGGCTCAATGGTTGAGCATTGACCCAGGAACCAAGAGGTCACTGGTTCAATTCCCTGTCAGGGCACATGCCCAGGTTGCAGGTTCAATCCCCAGTGGGAGGCATGCAGAAGGCAGGCAATTGATGTTTCTATCTCTCTATACCTCTCCCTTCCTCTCTCTAAAATCAATAAAGACCTATTTTTTAAAATCTACTCTTAAAAAAAAAGTTGCACCCAACTTCCTCCCAATGGGTTTAGATCTGGCCCCTTTTGTTTTCTGAATACAGGAATGTGGCTCCAGTTAAGAGCCTTGTCCATTAGCTCAGGCATCCAGCATCTTCTTTAGTTAAATAAACATTTTCACTGTGAATTTGTAATGATGTACTAGGATATAAGCTCCATGAGGTCATGGATATCTTTTGTCTGTTTTGTTCACCAATATAACTTCCGTATCTAGAATGATTTCTGACACACAGAAGGTGCTCAGGAAGTATTTGTTAGGATAATGAATACTGTTCCTGTCAGCAGTTGCAGAAATTAATCTGTCCAATCATTGCTATTATTAACAACTGCCACTTACCACATGAACAGTGAAATTCGGTCTATACCACATCTCTAATTCTCTCAACAAAATCATGAGGCAGGTCTGATTATTCCAGTTTACAGATGAGCAAGCCTCATATTCTAAGACCCAGTGAAGTTAACAAATTGCCCAAGGCCACATAACTGCTAAGTGACACAACTGGGATCTAAATCTGAGGTTGGTTCTAACCCTGAGCTGGGCTGCAATCCAGGCACTCCTGAGCCTTCCTGGGGGAGGCAGAGCATCTTCCTTCCCTCTGATGGAGCCCCAAAGGAGACGGCGAGGAGCACAAAGGAAAGGCTGGCAGTAAAAAACAATAGGGCTGAAGGAACTTCATTGTCAATAACTGCCGAAAATTCATGACACTAATTAAGAAAAATGCTGCTTGTTCTGCCACAAGCTCTATCTTCTTGCAGAGATCAATAAATCAGAAATAATTATTTACCTTGCCTTGGCTGCTTCCCTCTTCTACTGCCTTACTTCCCCCTCCTTTCTTTATATAATGCGCAAGTTGATGAAGGAGCCTCATTTTCACTAATGAAAGAAACTTAATTTTGTTGGCACCATAGCCCTCATTAAGAAGAGCAGAATCCACTTAGTGGTGACTTCTGCTGCTTTCCATTTGTCCAATCCAGGGCCCACGATCAGCAGAAGGCCAGTTTGGGCATGAAATTTAAGTTTCCTTTCAATCCGTTGCTATTGTTTTAGGAAAGACATTGCATGATAGATGGGAACGGTCACTAAAAATGGCACGGCCCTCTCCTCACTGTTGTTTTTTCTTTCATCCCGCCACTCCCTCCCCAATAACGTACACAATGCCAACAGTGAGGTGGCTCCAAAAAATTTGGAACCTAGAAACCAGGTTATCCACAGAATGTAAGATGGATAGCCAAGTAAAGATAAGTAACATCAGCTTAAAAGAACTGAAAATGAGCCCTGACCGGTTTGGCTCAATGGATAGAGTGTCGGCCTGCGGACTCAAGGGTCCCAGGTTCGATTCCGGTCAAGGGCATGTACCTTGGCTGCGGGCACATCCCCAGTAGGGAGTGTGCAGGAGGCAGCTGATCAATAAAATATATTTTTAAAAAAGAACTGAAAATGAAAATCGAAAATCACCCAGGCTAGGATTAACAGTTGATCCATACATCAGAAGGGTTCTTACCCAGCCACACACACAAAACAAGGACAATAAAAGAAGATGACATTGGCCATGCTGCCCTTCCAAGACTGTCCATGACATGTATACACTGTCCTACCAACTTGGCAGATGTCATAGGACAAGTGGTAGCTGGTAAATGTTTAACAACCAGATTTCTGGGGGAGAAAAAAGCTCTGGTTTGTAACCTTTGCCAATTGTCATGCTGTAGATATTCCCATCATGGCCTATTGCAAGCAACCAGCATGAATATTAGATTTGGGAAGAGAGGTGTGTAGTTCTGTGTACAGATGTGTACAACCCATTGGATGTGGATTTGGGGAGAGAGGAGTGCAATTGGTTCTTTTAAGTCTAACAAGTGGGCTCTGCCATCCCTAGTGGTCATGCCTCAGGAATTCTTTGATTGTAATTTAGCTTCCCATGTGGTTGGCCCATGAGGGAGAACTCCCTTATCTGCCTCAGTATTGTCTGCTTGATGGTTGACTCTGTTCTTCGGTGGCAAGAGATACATTTTCATGATGGTTTATACTTCAGCCTGGGCATGCTAGACACCCTGTTTCTAGTACTATATAACAACTTCACCCAGTCCACACCCAGACAAGAAAGACCTAGAGTCAAACCCAGCAGCGCTGTGGGTTGAACCCAACTGGCTATGAGTTCAAGGATGCGCTTCAGAGATGTTCCTAGAATGGGGACACAGTGACTTTATCTCAGGTAGACTAGCAGGCTGTGTTCATTTTAGCTTGTGAGGTGAAGAATCTCACTACCGTCTGAGATAATTTCCTGCTGCCGTGTGGAAGAGCCACCAATCTGTCCCTTTGGGATTGTTGATGGGAACTCTCAATGCCCAGCATTACAGCTGGACGGGATAGGAGAGGCCTGGGGAGGCAGCACCCAGCCATTATGTTTTTAGACAAAGCCCATGTCTTGCCTAGTTTCTTATTTGACTAACAAGTGATGGCAACACACCTCAATTAACTAAAAGACGATTAAGTGGGAAACTAGGGTGAGGGGTACACAGAGCTCTCTAGACCAGTGATTCCCAAAGTGGGCGCTACCGCCCCCTGGTGGGCACTGCAGCGATGGGGGGGGAGGGGTGATGGCCACAGGTGCATTTGTTTTAACTTTTTTTGTATTACCTTTCTATTCTGAGTTCAATAAATAGTTTCATAATTTCAAACTTCAATGTTTCTAATTTACACCTTTCTTTACTATATTTTACGAAAAAGGTAGAAACATTAATACATATATCTTTCTGTTTAATTGCTATTAAGATTTTAAAAAAATTAATTTCCAGGGGGGCGCTGAGTAATATTTTTTCTGGAAAGGGGGCGGTAGGCCAAATAAGTTTGGGAACCACTGCTCTAGACTATATTTGCAACTTTTCTATAAATCTAAACTATTCTAAAAACATATAAAAACAAAAGACTATTAAGCATTTCTAGTTCTTTGCTATTCTGTGTAGGGTTCAAGCTATCACTCAACCCATAGTGATTGCTCTAATAGGCAAATTTGAATGTGACTCTTGTTTAAAACTCTCCATCGGTATTACCTCACAATGCAAAACTGCACAGAAAAAGCATCGGAAGAAAATAACCAAGAATGACAATAACTGTTACCTTTGGAGGGTGAGTGGAGGTAAGGTGGAGGTTTTGTCCTACTTGAATTTTTGGTTGCCTTCTAAATTTTCCACCATCACTTTGAAGGGAAAAGAGATTTGCAAAAAGGTTTCATTGTTGCCCTGCCATCTACAACATAAAGCTGCTTGGCTTACTATACCAGGACCTTCATACTGAGCTTGCTTCTCTAATTTCATCCTTCACCACTCCCCATCCTCCTTTAAACGGCAGTATTTCTGAATAATTCTAAAAGCCAACAGTTGTCCTAGAATGCTCCATGGTTTCACAACTCTGAGTCTTTGTTATTCTAGTCCAGGGGTCCTCAGACTACGGCCCGAGAGCCACATGCGGCCCGCGGAAAACATTTATCCGGCCCGCCGGGTGTTTTTGCCGCCGCTGCCTGTTGCTGAATTTGTTCATAGTTTTTTTTTAAACTATAGTCCGGCCCTCCAACGGTCTGAGGGACAGTGAACTGGCCCCCTGTTTAAAAAGTGTGAGGACCCCTGTTAGTCCTACAGCATCCAATGCCTTGCCTCCTCCCTAGTCTAATATTTGGATGTTTCCTTTAACACCTAGCTGAAATGTCACCTTTCTTGGGAAACCTTCTTTGACACCTTCCCCCCCGGCCCCAAGCCTCCCTATATAAATCACACCCTCCTTTCACTGCCATATGCAGCTGTCTATCATTGTATTTATCACAGTGATTGGTACTGATGTGTTCACATGTTAGCCCAACTACAAAATCATTGAGGACAGCATAGTGTCTAATATATCCCTGGGCCCCCAGGGACTAGTACAGTGCCTGGCATGTGGAACTCAGCATAATAAATCTTTGTTGAGTGGATTTAGTGAGTGGACACATGAGCAGATGTTTGGTACCCCCAGAAGGGACCACTATCTACTTATAAAAGAATAATTCTTGACCAAGAGCCAAAGCAGAGAGCCAGAGCCAAGCTGGGAAGCCAGGTGAGGTGGGTAGGACCACGACAAAGGCACAGGGATATAGATGACCAGGAACCTCATCTGAGTCAGAAACAATGTGAGTGACTCTGAGAAGCAAGGGCTGCCCCTTCTGAGGTTCCAGGGTGACAGTTTTAAAGTTGCCTTGCTGTGAGATGCCAAAAAGAGATTCTAACCCGACTTGTCTGTTACTCATATGTATCTCATATTGTTAGGAACAAAATACCCATCAGAGACCATCAAATCCAGTGGTGTGTAAACTGCATTTCACAGAAATCTGGGATTCTGTAGAGCTGTTTCACCAACAGGAATGTGGGGAAGCTCCATTTGTAACTGGCATATGTGCTAGCATTCCACAGGAAATTCTTGAAGAAATGGTTCTGCTGAAAAAAACAAAGGTAGGGATGGAGGGAAGGAGGAATAAATAAATAAATAAATAAATAAATAAATAGGGGGAGGGAGGGGTGAAGGAGGGAGAAGAAGGGATGAGAAGGAAGGGAAAGAGAGGAGAGAGATGGAAGGAAGTAGGAAACAAAACAAAGGAAAGCGAGAGGAAAGAGAAAAAGAAGAAACTAGAAAGAAAAGAAATAAGGGAAGGAAGGAAGGCAGGAAGGAAGGAAGGAAGGAAGGAAGGAAGGAAGGAAGGTAGGAAGAAAGGGAGGGAGGGAGGGAGGGAGGGAGGGAGAATAGGAAGAATGGAGGGAAAGGAGGAAAGGGGTGATGAAAGGAAGAAGGTTAAAGAAAAGAAACAAAAAAAAAGGAAGGAGAAAAACTACTAATAAAATCCAAATCTGTCCTGAGAAAACAGACTCAGGAGAGCTGTGAGATTTCTGAGTTTACAAAGGAAGAAGGTGCCACTGTCATGATGACAACCCTCATCCTCTCGTTCCCAATCAGTCCACCACATTTAAAGACAGAAGTTCCATTAGCTACATCTTCCTCCCCTCCATCCCACAATGCAATAGGGTGCCCTAACAAATGTGCCAAGCCCAGCACACCCAATGAAGCCAAAAGCAAAGGTGGTATCATGGAAATTAAAAACTTCAAATAGGAGATCAGTTGCTCTGGCCATCTCATGAGCCATGAATCCTGAAAAAAGATGTTGCCAAATAGAGAATCTTCATGACTTGCTCACATGAATAGAGGAAAATGATTCATAATTAGGGCAGCAACTGTTTGCATGTAAATAAGAGCTGGTGTGTCTGGAAATCCCTTGTCCTCCTAAATGGTTCAAATATTCCCCTTGTAAGGCACCCATAACCCTGAATCACTGAGAGAAATCTCTCCTCCAAGACTGTACAAAAGAGCACTTGAATAAGACTTGGGTTGGGGTGGTCAGTGGATTCTAAGGTCTGGGGAGTTGCCATCTTTGTTCATTCAACATTCATTTTCTGAGAGCCTCCTATATTCCAGGTACTGTCCTAGGAGATGATACATAACCATGAAAATGTGGCTACTGTTTTCAAAAGCTCAAAATCTAATAGGTAGATCATCCTGATTATAATAATGAGTGATAAAGGGCTATCAGAATGTAGGAGAGGGATGGTGGGAAGAAAGTGCTAACACCTCTCCCAGCAAAGGAGAGTCAGAGAAGAGCTTCCAGTGTTCTCAAGCTTGAATCTCAAATGAGTTCCCTGGGATCTTGTAGAGGCAGATTCTGATTCAGGAGCCCTGGGGTGGGCCTCAGATTTCGCTAGTCCAACAGGCTCCCCGATGATGCTGCAGCTGCTGGTTCACAGCCTAGACATGGAGAAGCAAAGTCCGAGAACAGAGCCACTCAACACATGGTCCGCCGGCAGCATCACTTTGAGTATGCATAAATGCAAATTGTCAGGCTTTACTCCACACCCACTAAATCAGAATCTCTGAGGGTGGAGCCTAGAAATCAGAGTTTTACTTAATTCTCCAGGTGACTCACACATGCTGACATTTGAGAAGCAGCATGGTTGGGGATCTATTTGAACTGAGTCCCAAAGAAAGAGGTAACATTGAACCTCATACAACAGCCTCTATCAGAGACTCCATTGTCTGCCTCCTGTTTCAGCACCAACAAATATTTTTTATTCACTTGACCAGACACAGAAAGTCAACATTTCCAAGGCAAAACTGGACCTAATTTCCCAGGAGCTGAGACAGGCCTGAAACTCCTAGAGGGGAAAAGTAGGGTACATCAATTTGTTGTATATAGCATGGAGAGTATAATAAAATACATAAATGGGAGGATATGTGTATGGCATGTGTGCCAGCATTACCTCATTCTGTTCCTGTGACAGACATCAGTAATCAATTCCTGTTCTCTTAGCTGCTTAGCCCAGACACTATCACAGAAACAATCTCAAACCATCCCTGGCCAACTGAGAACATTAGTCAAAATAACTGTTTTACCAGGCACAGGAGAAAAAGGATCAATATCATCCCCCATCCCAACCCCACCCCCCCCCACCCCCATAGTATGCATTTCTCAATAAGAAGAATCATTATTCCAGGGTCATCAGGTGGGGTGACTAACATTCTATTCAGAAAGTGATGTTTGCATATTTCACCCAAAGAGAGGAAGTACACATTTACTAAGCCCCTACTATGTGCCATGCACATTCCTAAGGACTTTACATATGGAATAGTTCATCTAGTCCTCATCGTACAGTAGCCGTATGGGGTAAATGTTGTTATCCACACTCTATAGTGGAGCTTTAGAGCCCTAAAGTGACTTGCCTGCTCTCAAACAGCTGGTGCAGAGCTTGAATTCAAGCCCAGGTCTCTCTGGCTTGAAATATGGGTCCTTTTACAGTAGATTCTAATAAACAGAGGCATCACAGATAGGATATTGATGAAAAAACAAGACCACAGACTAGCAAGGGCTTCAGGGTGGTTTTTCCTAGAGAGCTCAGCAGTTAAAAGAGCCAGTGGGTTCTCTTAAAGGGCCCCCGTTGGCCCAGAATCTCTAAGTTTCAGATGGTGTGCGTCCCAAATTTCAGCTTCTGGTTGATCCCAAAAGGACCCGGTAGTGACCCTGGAATGTTTAGCCCAGGAGCACAGAATCCTTAAGGACCAAAATGTTGGTTTTATCAGACAAAACTCAAAGGAATGATCTGCTGTTTTAATTACTAATTCTGCAATCTGGTTTAGTTCCCTTTATGGGGAGTATAATTAAATAAATACATTAATCCTATTGTTTATATTATTGTGTATTACAATGATTCCATTATTATCAGTATTACTATTATAACAATGTCACAGGTTGGGTTCTCCAGAAGCAGATCTCAGATGGAATTTAGGGTGCAGGATGATTATTGGGGATCAACACCTGTGAATGGGAGGAAACAAAACTGTGCAGAGGGAGAAGTTGAACTGCGATCATGCTGGAAAAGCCTTGGACACCCAGCAAGAAGCTCTGGAACAATGTTATCCATCAGGGTTTCCCCTTTGGCCAACACGGTCCAGCCTTTACATACCTGCCTCATCCAGTCACCGGAAGGATGTGATGATGTAGCTCTCCACAGCTGCGATGGACCAGAAAGGGCTGACAGCTCTAGGCTCCCTGCTGACCATACTCCCTGTGGCTGTACAGCAAGTGCTTCTTTGAAAGAGAACCCACATGGTACATCTCTGTTTACCAAAATGAATGTTAACTACTGATATTTGAATGGAGCTTTACAATGTATGACATTTTCATATCTGTTAGCACATTTGTTCCTTGCAATACAGATCTGATCATGGTGTGCTGTAGTAGATTTTATTGTTGTTCAAAATATGTGCTGTTCTTCCCTATGGAAGAATTACTTGCTCCCCTGACAGCAGGGTCAGTCATGTGGCTTGCACTGACCAATGAGCGATGAGTGAAAGTGATACGTACCACTCCTGATTAGAAGCCTTAAGAGTCGTTACATGTGTGTCATCTTCTCTCTCTTCTTTTTCCCTTTGCTAAGAGTCCAGGATGTCTCACACAGGGGCTGCTCCCTCAGAATGGGTTCCCGAGTAAAGGCATACAGAGCAAAAGCTGTGCCTCTACAACGATGAACATGTATATGAGTCAGGTAGAGACCTGTGTTGTTTCAAGCAGCTAAAATGTTTGGGGCTGTTTGTCACCACAGCATAAGTTAGCCTCATCTGACTGAAACACCCCCCATCACCTACAAGACATAAAGCCTCAGGTCTACACCAAGGCTTAATATAATCCAGCCTCTGCCCATCTCTCCAGTCTCTCATCATGCCTCACCTCCTTGCTTTGCTTCAACCACATCAAACCCATTTCTCTTCTTGAAAAATCTTTTTTCCCTTTAAGATTGAGCTCAAATGTTCTCTACTCTATGCAATTTTCCCTCACCCCTTCTCCCTGGGCAGAAACAACTCTAATCTTTCCCATTGGCCTGGGTAGAACCTATTTTGTTAATCCCTGCCCAGTGCCTAGCACATGATCAGGCACTCAGCAGGTGCCCAATAAGTATTTGTTGGAATAAATCATAGTTAGCATATACTGTGGTATTAGTGTGTGCCAGGCACTGCATTAAGTGCTCAATATAGATTATCTAATTTAATTTATGTTCAATTAAATTAAAGTAGGTATTACTCCTGTTTCCCAGTTTACAAATGGGAAAACTGAGGCTCAGAGAGATTAAGAAACTTAGTTGGCACTTGGCAATGACAAAACCAGGTACCCTGGTTCTACCACCTACTTCTAATCCACTGTGCTACCCTGTAGCAATTCGCCTGTGTCCAGATCCTAACTCAGTTTCTTACACATAGTGGACACTTGCTGAGTGGTAGCAATGATGTATCAGGTCAACGTATTTGGAGGGATCTGTCCCTGCTGCAGCGATAGAGGGAGTACAGTGACCATGAAAATGTATAAATCGACCAACGAAAACTTGGTCTGCTTGGTATTCTCACCATGCACTAGCAATTCTAAACAATGTCAGTGATGAAATAATTTTCCCTGCCAAGGCCCATCCTTCGATCCTTTCCATCTCCCACCCCCCTTGATGCAACACCAAATGGCTGCTAAATAAATGAATGAACTAGTTAATAGAATCCATGATAATGAGAATCGTGAAGATGCAGCAGTTGACAGAGAACAAGCCAATTACTTCCATGACTTTCAATTAAAGCAAAGCCCATAGCCTTGTTTGACACATTGCCTCCCTTGGGAAATGTGGGCAAAATTGAGGGGAAACCATCCAACCCAGCTGGATGGGCCTGGCATTTGGAAGAGAATAAAAACCACCCATTTTGCAAATCCAAAGGGCTTGCCATCACCCAGCCACATCAGGTGAGGGGACAGAGAAATATCTCCCCTTGGTGACCCTGCCTACGCCTATGACCAGAGCTGCAAAGATGCAAGAAGGATTCAGGAAGGAATCTGGAATCTGAAGTCGTACAGACACTATTGGGCAATGACTCAAGTTTCCACAGCCCACTGCTCACCAAACTATTACTCCTTCAGGAAAAGAGAAATAAAATTCACGAATACTCCTTATGATTAACTTCTGTTTCTTGGCCCTTGGGTGATAATTTTATGGATATTTTATCATAACAGAGGATGGGTATTTCAACATTCCCACACTTTCACATCAATGCAGAATCCCCTTATGTTTGATGAAACCAAGATCCAGAAAAATAAAGGACTTGCCTAAGAGCCTACTTAGCTCTATAGTCTCAGTCTAAGACTGCTCACCGGTTTGTCTACTTGCCTTTTTTACTAGACTGTCTGTTTCTGGAATGTGAAATGCTATCTCATTCCTCATTGCTTCCGGTGCTGTGAAAGTAGCGCTTAGTCTGTTGAGTGAGTAAAGGGTGATTTGCCTCTTTCTGTCATGGTCTAGCCTGGTGACTCTCTCCTCGTACATCTTCCCCAAGTGATGGACCTGGTCACACACAATATCCTCCCCATGAGGACCTAGAGATGTGGGTCAGGGGAGAGATCCCAAAATGTTTGCTTTCAATCAGAAATGCTTCTCACAAGCTGCCCACTTTCTCCCCAAACTTTGCTCCAATGACTTTCAATTGATCATATCAGTGAGAGGGTCTCCATTAGGGGTTAATTGCTTTCAAGACTTTTTCTGAACACCTACTGTTTCCTCTCTTCATGAGGAAGGCACATGTAGGGACTTGCCAAATCGTTATGAGGAAGAGGCAGTGACATTAGAGCAGTGGTTCTCAACTTCAGGAAGAGTTTGCCCTCAGCACCCAGGGGACCTCTGGCAATGTGTGCACATATTTTTGGTTGTCACAACTGGAGGAAGAGGATGCCACTCAACCTAGAAGGTAGAGCTAGGGATGCTATTAAACCTCCTAAGGTGCACACAACAGCCTCTACAGTAAAGAATTATCCAGCCCTAAATGTCCAGAGGATAAGAAGCTCTGCATTGGTAGCATTGGAGGTTGGAAGCATTAGGTACGGGAAGTCACACCTTCCATGTTAGGAAGAATAATGATGATGAGAATGATAACTGGCAACAGCAGTAAATACCTACTAGGTGGCAGACACTCTCCTAAGTGCTTTACACTTTAAGTGTCAGTCCTTGTCCAACGGCCCTTTGAGGCCGGGAAGATTATTGTCCCCATTTTACTAATGAGGAAACCTGTGGGGAGCCAGCACGGCCATGGCATACTCAGCCCCAGGGCGCCTTATGTGCCATGCCAGCTCAGCCTGGTTCAGTGACCCTGAGCAGGAGGGGGGTGGGGTGAAAGGCTTAGAAAAGACAGACATGAGAATGAAAGCTGGGTCTCGGTGGGACGCTGCTTCCCTGATGAGGAGACAGCGTCAGCGCCCACAAGCCGTGTCTTTATTTTATAGCCGATGCCACGAGGCAAAGTAGGGGCGTGATCAAGTTGTTTACAGCATTCTCGTGAGTTTCAACCCTACTCAACTACATGCACCTGAACTATATCACACAGGCACGTGGGGCCACGTGTTTGGACCACAGGTTCAAGCTTACAGCTGTAGCTGTTGGCTAATTGTGCTGGGAGGGCTCTGCCCTCCAGCTGGGACTTGCACGTGGCAACGAGAGGACTCTGCCCTCTCATTAGTCCAAGGCTTGAGCCTGTCCAAACACGGTAGCCACGCCCCATAGAAACCAAGGCACCCAAGTTCACCCAGCTAGTGACCTCCAGGGATGCTATTCCCACCTCAACGGTTTGGCTCCACATCTGTATTCTTAGCCACTTTAGTGAATTGAAATCAGGGAGGTTTCCCGTCCTGCTTCTGGATTCATTTCTTTAGGAAAGAGACCAGCATCCTGTGCTTGAGGCTGAGTTTCAAATGCAACAAAGCAGAGTTTGCACTTGTGTAGGACTGAGTGGAAGGGAGATGTCAGGACTGAAAATGAAACAGTGACTAATGCTTTTGCAGTTGAGGGCAACAAATGGCAGATCTGTGAGTACGAGACTGGTTTCTATTTCCACCAAAGTGGTTAATGAGGGAGGTTGGTATAGTGGAAAGAACATTATTTCAGGAAGGAAGAAGCCAGATTCAGGCCACAGTTCTGCCACTGATAAGTTGTGGAACTCTGGGAAAGTTATGTAAGCTCTCAAGCCTGAGTTTTCTTTTTGGTATTTTCCATTTTAGCTCTTCATAGAGTAGGTGTTGACAAACTGTAGTTTATAGGACAAATATGGCGGTCACTTGTTTCTGTCAATAAAGTTTTATTGGGATACAACCACACGCAACTATTACATACTGTCTATGGCTGCTTTTGTGCTCCCATAGCAGAGTTGAGTGGTCCACAAATCCTAACATACTTACCATCTAGCCCTTCATGGAGGAAGTTGGTTGAGCCCTAGTGTAGAGGTATCTTTTTATAGATTTTCTTTCCAAATCTGTGAAGTAGGAAAATAAAACTCATACCTGTGCTGCATACTACACTGAAATATCATGACGCACTAATGCAATGACATGTGTGTAAGTACTTTGAAAAAGTACTAAGAAATATATGCATTGTGGTATTAGTAGTAAATGATGGGGATGTAATGTGGCACAGTCAGCAAGAAAGAAAGGAAGGAAGACAGCATGGGATTTAGAAGCAAGCACACCTGCATATGAATCCAAATCTACCCAATTATTACTGTTGTGATCTGGAGTAGTTATTAAATCCCTTGAGTCTGAGTTTTCTTAACTAAGGATAACATTATTAAACCAGGGAAGGGGAATAATGCATAATGGGGATAATTATACATAATTTCTAAAGTTGCTGGGAGTATTAAATAAAATGTGCTCAACAGCTTTTTCATTTGTTCATTGAATATGTCAAATGGATGCCCCACTGAGTGCCTGTAGCTATGGCAGTCATCAGGTGTCTAGCTATGCGCAGACAGATAAATAGCAACTGATGACCGCCATCTTGGCACTTGTGGTCTAGTGGAATAGACAACCTTGAGCGAGAAATTTCAGCACATGAAAATTCTTTGAACATGGTAAGGGCCATTCAAATTAAGTGGTGGAATTACTATAAATGCTACCAATGGCTGAGAATTTTTCAAAGGTACAAGAAATGACCTGGGTTCCCAGTTGTGAGAAGACTTCGAGGAGTGGTGGTGGGGAAGGGATTCACAGAGTGAAAGAGCTTAACTCGGGGAAGGGAAAAGAAAAGAAGTCACACAAGCAGAGCACTGCATAGATCTGAGCACTGCATAGGCCAAGGGGTAAGAGACGACAAAGGGAGGGAAGGACTATGTGAAAAAGACAGGCCTGGAGGCCACATTTCTCCTATTGAACTCTATGGGCTCACACACATCAAACACATGCACCAAGTATGCCCCCTTTTCTTACAGACAGGAGCCCCTCTGGGCCCCTCCAAAGAAACCCATGCAACTGCAAATGTACAATACAGCACGCATGTACACTGTGGGAGAGGTTGTATGCATTTTTTTAAAATATATTTTATTGATTTTTTACAGAGAAGAAGGGAGAGAGATAGAGAGTTAGAAACATCGATGAGAGAGAAACATCAATCAGCTGCCTCCTGCACATCTCCTACTGGAGATGTGCCCGCAACCCAGGTACATGCCCTTGACCGGAATCGAACCTGGGACCTTTCAGTCCACAGGCCGACGCTCTATCCACTGAGCCAAACCGGTTTTGGCGAGGGTGTATGCATTTTTATTAAACCGGTTCCCTCTTTCTCCTGAGAAACCTACTACACCATATTCACCAGCATCCCTTGTAATTGGATATAGCCATACAATAGTTCTGGCCAAAGGAACCTAGGTAGAAATTATATTGGCCCTCATAGCCTATCCTAGGAAAAGCCTCCCATCTATTCCCTGTCTTACTCTCTCCTAGTCTGCTAGTCAGATGCAGGGGAGCCAGTGGAGGACTATCAGGCCCTAAGAGAATGGTGGAGCCAGAAGATAGAAGGATCTTGAGTCCCTGAATGATTGCATGGAGCAGAGCTCACTGGGATGTGAACAAGAAATAAACATTGATTACATTAAAGCACTGAGAGTCTGGGGTTGTTTTTATTTTTTAGTGTCCTATTTCATACATAAGATATCTTCCTTCCTTCCTCTTTACACATTTACTGCCACCAAAATGGAAGCTTCATGAAGACAAGAGCTTATTCTTATTCACCTTTATCTCTCTAGAACAGTCTGACATAAAGAAGATACTCAGTAAACATTTGTAGACAAAATATATTAGCAAGTGAGGGCTAGATAAATAGCAACTGATGACCTAGAATCATTGAACAGAAGATATAAAAGCATGCATACAAACTACTCTTCTGTAAGCAGCAAAGTTCTATACAGATATTAATGTTTACCATTACCACAGTTGTGGGTTTGTGCACACACAGGCACAGAGAGTGCATATAGGTATGGCCACACCAAGTTCTTACAGCATCATGGTGCACACATGGGTACAGACCCAGGACGGCTGAACTCTTCCAGTATCATGGGGACAAAAGGGCTCATGTCCTAGAAAGAAGGGACTTCCAGACCCCATGTCCATGTGGGACCCACATCCATTTCCCAGGGGGACATAGCTGGGCACAGAGTCCTAGCCCAAGCTTAGGCTTTGAATGCAGATAATCTGGGAATGAATACCAATGTTAACTCACACTCACTTCTTTGTAGCTGCTCAGAACTGTGATAAGAGTGTTATCTATGTCCCATCTTACGTAATTCTCTTACCAACCCTACGTGGCAGGTATCATGATTATCTTCATTTTGCACGTCAGCAAATTCAGGCTTAGAGAGCTGAAGGAATGAGCTCAAGGTCACCTGGCCAGCAGCTGCCATAATGTTTGACCCCGAGCACATGCCTCCACCCTTCCACCACTTGGTGTCTTCATCGAGAGCAACTACACACACCTGGTAAGTTATTGATGAAATTCAATCAGACAATGCAGTTTGGATTCCTTGCAGATCACCTGGCACTTAGAGGAGTTCAGTAAGATGCCACCTCCCCTTCCCTTCCTGTCCTTTGCCCAGGAGACCCATGTCATCCTAGTCAAGGTTCTGAGCTCCAAAACCTGCAGCAAAGAGAGGCTGTGTCCCCAAATGACTCTACCACCAGGGCCAGCCAGTGTGCACCAAACCTTAATAATACTGAAACTCTGTCTGGGTGCTTAATTATCTTAATGATGCAGAATTCAAAATAGCACAGTCTTGGTGCAGCCCAGGTAAGGTCCTGTTCTCAGGCACAGGCCTATTAAGGCAGAGACAATTGTCCATTAGAATATTTTAACAACTGCAATACTTAGAAAAGAAAAGGCCGACAGGTCAGGGTGGAAACTGGGCTCTCCCAGGATGATCCCTTCCTTCCTGTTTCAACTTCTCAGGACTCTTCCGCCTCCAAATTGCTTCATCTCTACTCCAGTCTCCCAT
The DNA here is from genome assembly GCF_028538775.1 of Myotis yumanensis. NCBI lineage: Eukaryota > Metazoa > Chordata > Mammalia > Chiroptera > Vespertilionidae > Myotis > Myotis yumanensis. The sequence continues at coordinate 91,605,602 of NW_027223755.1, forward strand.
GTTTTAGGGGCTGTGACTCTTGCCTTAGAGAGAAAGTTGGGTCTTTGGGAACAAAATTCCTAAGCTCACCCTGCAGCCCGGTGTCCTGGGAAATTGCTCACATTTATAGCTTAAGATTTCATGTCTTGGAAGAGGGCCAGAGAAACTCTGCAAGGTTGTCCTATAAACTCTCGTCTTCCTTCCCCTCTCTCCCTCCCTCTTCTTCCATTCCTTCCTTCCTAACTTTTTTCTCTTTAACTTTCTTCCTTTATTCTCTGTCCATTTTCTTCCCTCTTTTCCTTGTTTCTCTCTCTCCCGTCCTCAATGTCTTTCCCTCAGTCTCTCTCTCCCTCCTTCAGCTCCCCCAGCATCTCTCTCTCTCTCTCTCTCTCTCTCTCTCTCGTTAATTAACTACCTACCCTTTGCTTGGCCTTATGCAACACATTGGGAACAGGCAGATCCATTATACATTGTCTCTGTCCTGTAGGAACTCACACTCAGGTAGGGAGGGGGCACAAAAAGCAAAACAGACAACAGCAGCAGTGAGGTGAGCGATGTGGTGGCAGGAATTGGGGGGCGGGGGGCTTTGGGAGCATGGAGGAGAGCCCCAGGAAAGGCTTTCTCTTCAAGGTAGCCTCTACATCACTGGCGACACTGCTGTGCAAACTCAAGATGTCACCATCCAGGCACATGCGGCTGCCAAGGCTTTGCCCACCTCTGTAGATCTCTGACTTACCAACATGTGCAACACGATGCTTAAGGGCTTGCCACCAGTGAGAATGTCATGGAATTGGACCCTTTCTCACATCCTGTCAATATCAAGTAGGGCTGGCTATTGCTGAAATAGCCATAGTCATTGTCAAGAGGAAAAAAAAAAAGGTCTGCTATCCACCTGTCTGCTCTCCATCCCAGGTAATGGTCAGTAGTCAGATAATGTCAGGTCTTAACCAGCTGATGTCTAATATTACCTCAGAGCTGATCAATGCTCAGTGTTCATGAGAACAGATTAATGAGCAATAAACCCATAAATATTTCTTGAGCAACTATTATGACCTTGCACCAGACTGGGTGGTTTTGCAATAGTAAGCATCTCATATTGAGGAAGTCTTGTATACATGGGATTAAGTCTCATAGTTGGCATCAAACCAATTTGGGTTCCTAATTCTGAGGCCTTGGGTGAGAAACCTCAACTCTATGAGACTCAATGTCGCACTTTTACATTGTGGATAACAATAGCTACATTGCAAGGCTGTTGGTCATAATGGAGACTAGCACAGTGTCTCCTCCCTCATAAAATAAGAACTTGGCAGATGTCACTTACAATTTCTAAGTATTATGACTACAGTTCATTATTATGGTTCTGTGAGATAGATATATCATCAACCCCGCATTTCAGGAAAGAAGAGGAGACTCAAAGAAATGAAGTCACCCGCCCAAAGACCAGCTGCTAATACAGCTGAAAGCCAGAATTTGAGACACAATCCTGCCACCCAGGATCCCCCAGCCCAGCAGGAAAGTTACTATCAGGAAACCAATGCTGAATCCATATGTCAAATCAGACCAGATTGTGGAGGACAACAATGGGTTCACAGTTTTATGAACTTGTGCGCAGCTGATGGAGCCCAAGGTGTGTGTAGCTGTCCCTCTTATCCCAGCATCCCCTGGAAAGTTACCAGGTAAATTGCAAATAGTGACAGACTCCAAATGTGTCATGCTCTAGCAGGTCCAACCTCTCTTGGGCTTGAGGAACTGGTGCTATCTCCTTCCCCTCCTCACTCTGGTTAATAACTTTGGTCACGTGGCAACCCCTCTCCAAAGCCTTTCTTCCCTCTCCGCTTGAGAAAGCTCCAATTTGGTGATTGTTCATTATCCCCCATTTAGACAATTTTCAACACACAGTGGAACCTTTAAACAGTGTGAACAATGTTGTCAATCTTTCTGCATGCTGCCTCTGCTGGGCATTAAGAGGTAAATTGACTGCACAGTGAGAGGAGAATTAGGAACACAGTTTCCATTAATAGTAATAGGGGAAGCCAAGTGGGTTCTGACGTTGGGTCATGGAAAGGGATTAGAGACACCTGTACACCAAGGGCTGGACTAAGTCCGGGTCAAGATTTGGTGCCCTCCCATGAGGACTTTCCTCACCAACTGCAAGGCATGATGGGTTGAGTGAAGAAGGGAACCAGCACACATTGAGTACCTGCTGTATGCAAAGCACTTTAATCATGTTATTGTGTTTCATCTTCGGAATAACACCAAGAGTCACAAGTAGTATTCACATTTTGTGGGCAAAATATAGAGATGAAAACCCAAAGTCACACAGCTCATGAGCCAGGATTTGAAAGGTGATCTTTCTAGCTCCAAAAGTCCCATTGCTAATCACTGCCTTTAGCATTAGAATGGCTTGAATTCCTGGATTTTCCTAGTCCCTCTTTTGTCCAGACTGGGCTGTTTCCCTTGGACTCAGTAAAAGAGTTAGGAGTTCACCATCTCCTGTTATAAGACAAAATGAGACCTTTGCCCATTCTCACTAGGTTCTCGGTATCTGCCAGCTGTGCTCACCATCCACCTCCTTCCTTTGTTCTTACAAGGGCGTAATCCACCACCCATATGCATGCCATTCAAAAAGTATGCCTTCCTGTGTTACTCAGAACAGCCACTCCTCTGCTTCACGAGTAGGTATCAGAGAAATAGCAAATGGGCCACTAATCCCCCATCCTACATCCATACAGGCATCATTAATCAATTTCCCACTGAGTAGCCACTATCAACAGATCAGACTAGGCTCTCTCCATCTATGGACCAAGCCATTCACAGCTTCTAAGTAAATGAGTGGATTCATCAAGCTTATCCTTTTCAGATAACAAAATCTCTTCTTTCCTGCCTCATTTCCCAAGAAAGCAGAAAACCAAACTGACTGTACTCTGATGTATGCCTTTACTATCGCATCTTTTTTATTTTCCCATCCCACACACTCTTCTAAAGACTTGGATCCGGGCAGATATTCTAGTTCTCAAATCCCAGTTCTATCCCATTTGTTTGAGTTCTGTGAACGTAGGCAAGTTGGCTTCTTCATCTATAAAACACACATGATGCTATCATCCCTGCAGCATTGTTTGAAAAGTAAATGAGAAAACATACACAGGGCACCAAACACAATTTCTGGACACTGGACCATCATTAATGTCAACACACTTCTTCCTTTTCTCCCCCAACCACCAATCATTATATGTGCCTAGTTGCTCCTTATAGAAAACTGGTGCTGAATAACACTAGGAGCAAATCTATAAACCCAGATGATATATTTCTTTCCAACTTCTTCTTAAGAAAATGCCCAAACATCTCAGGGGCATCTCCTTCCTTCTCCACCACCACATCTTGGCTGGTTTCCTAAGTTACAGAGAATTTTCTGTTCCATTCCCTCCAGCATTTATAAAAAAACAAAACAAAAAGAAACACACAGGACTCTCAAGTCAACCTGAAGATAACCACTTGCCAGAGGCAGAAAAAAATGCTGGTGGCTTGGCAAGAAATGGCTATGCCCTCGAGGGACAGGAGAGGAGGACCTTTGGCTGAACAACAAAATTCTGACTTGGCTGTCCAGCGCCTACAGCTATTGCGCACACACAGAGGCTGCACCTCCTCCCCTCAAACCATTGCCAGTCCCAGGGAATTGCTTCCTTTTTCGACAACAACAAAAGCATTGGGCCCCTACAACCACTGACCACCCTCCATGGGCTTCTTCAATGAGCTGAGAAACATGACATTGACATCTGCCATGGACAGAGAGCTTCCGACGGGCTGGGCGCTGAGGTCATTTATGAGGATTGTTTCACTCAGCCCTCAGAGGATCCCATGAAATAGAACGTTTATTACCATCATTTTACCAAAGAGGACACTGAGGGTGGGAGAGAAGGATATGCCTGTTATATAGACCTGTGTGTGTGTGTGTGTGTGTGTGTGTGTGTGTGTGTGTGCATGTTGTTTAATTTAGTGATCTACTATAAAAGTCACAATGTTCACTGTAAAAAGTCTAAACAGAAATGGACAAAATGAAACATTAAAGTTGACGTTCTCCTTCCTGCCCTCCCCCCTACAATTAACACCAACACCATTTGGTGTAGACACTTGAAGACATTGCCTATGCCAAAGAAAGGCATATGAAATACAATTCTTCATATATTAGACCTTTCTTCTATGCCAGTTTTGCTTACTATCTTTAATGTTTATATTTGGGTTAAAAAAGTAATAATGGCTATCATAGGAAATGCGCAGAATGCTGATGCGGATTCTTTCTGCCCATCACACTACTGTCCAGGCCTGAACTTGGTCAGGCAGCTGCAGCCTAGTGGCAGAAAGACCATGGGGATGGCGGCAATTCGATGTGAATGGAATTCCCTTGCTAGCTGAGTAAATTGAAAAAATCCCTTAATCACTTTGACTCTTAGTTTCCCTATCTATAAAATGGGTTATTAATGCCTATTTTAAAGAATTGTATGTGCTTATAGCAAAATGACTGTCATATAGAGATTAAAAATGTCAACTTTTCCCTCCCTAAAAGCCTTATTTGATCATCCCTGCCCTGTATTCTTTCTCCCTTCAACAAAGCAGCCTTCCCACAGCTTGGGACAACCTTGATGTTTCTCTTTCCTTCTTTGCCAACCTTCTAGGGCAATTTCTCTCTCTCAGCATTTTCCTCACTCATAAGCATTTGCAAATGTCAGGCTGCGCTGTCTCAATGTGCTTTCATGCCTTGTTTCACCACCTCCTTAGCAGAGCTGGTTTGACATTAATATTTATGTGTAAAAAAAACTATGTTCTCCAGTTCCCAGTGTTCTCCACCCCACGTATGAGCCTCTGGGGCACTGATGGGGCCTCCATGCAGCCTGGTGATGCACCAGGGCCACCAACTTCATCCTGAGTCCTGGCGAGGAACAGATGTTGGACATGCAATCCCCTGGAGCAGGTCCTTGCTGATATGCCAAAGACTCCAAAGCTGTAGAATGGAATTTAGCAGCTTTCACATCATAACTATAGATAGCCCCCTGCAAGTTCCCTCAGTGCTGGGAGTAACTCTGTGCCCAAACTTGTTTGACCAAAGTTAAAAAAAATAAATAAATATATAATATATAACTATGAAAGCCTAAGTGACCAAACGACCGAACAACTGGTGGACCAGTTGCTATGATGTGCACTGACCACCAGGGGGCAGATGCTTAACGCAGAAGCTTCCCCCTGGTGGTCAGTGCGCTCCCACAGCAGGAGCACCACTCAGCCATTGGCACAGGGCTGGCGAGTGCCACTGTAGCTGCTCGAACCTCTCCTGATCGGGACTGACTGGGTGCAAGCCCGTGGCAGGCACAGCGGGGCCGGGATGAGCGGGAGCGGCAGGCAGGAGCCACAGGCGGTGTTGGACTGCTGGTTTCGACCTGATCCCCGCAGGCCACGCAGGGGCCCCACTGGTACACAAATCCGTGCACCGGGCCTCTAGTAGATGTGTGTGTGTGTGTGTGTGTGTGTATAATTGTATATATGCACCCTTCCTTCCTTAAATTCATTCTCAGTGCTGTCTGCAGACATGCCTACACTCTCTGCCCCTCCTGTGGTCAACTATAATCATGCCATTTTTAAGGCCATGTTGGCTGTAGTCATCCCACTCTCATCTGACCGCTAAGACTACACTGTCTTCATCCCTTTATGGCTCTCTGCCATGTGCATATCCTCCCTGGAGTCCACTCCCCTTTTTCCGAGGTCATTCATCATCCTTCTTAGTGCTGCTACTGTCAGTGAACGTGCACGGTAGCTCAAATCTCATGCAACCCTAACAACAACAACAAAACATCAGCCCCCTTTTAATATTCAGTACTTGTTAGAATTAGTTAGCCAAAAACTCAGTAACAGCACGTTTGCCTGAGCTAAGCTTAAAATCCACACTACAGTCCTCAAAGGCTCTGATCAGAATGAAAACTGCTTTGGGTATAGCCCCATTCAGCCCGAACCCCACTGGGTCTCTCTCCCCAAAGGAAACAGCAAATACAGAGATTGTTGTCCATGCCTTATAGGAGGCTATGAAAAGAGGCAGCTTAATGATCATTAATATAATTATTAATTGATGATAATTAATATTCATTCATAATTATTACTTGGTAATTATATAATGTAATTATTAATAACAAACATGCATGTTACATCAATAAGTGGAAATAGGGTATCAACAATCTATTAAAACGGCTCCCAGACCGGGTCAAAAATTTTAAATCTAGCCCTTATTTGTATGTTATAATGAAATTGCATGATAAATTATTAAAAAGAGCCCCTGTATTTAAAGTAAAAAAACTTGGGTTTTAAAATCAAAGATGTCGTTTGAGGCTGTGTGACCTTGGAAATGGCACCTCACCTCTGCAAGCTTCCGGTTTCACAGCTGCAAATCCAGGACCTGGCTCTCTCCAGGGGAGGCTCAGTGTGGTAAGGAAGGGGAGGGGGATGCTATAAACTTCCAGATACTCAGGCCTTGTTCCTAAAGTAAGGACCACAACCCAGCGGGCTCTGATGGTACAGCTGGTGTAGGCTGAACTCTAAGCTCAGAAACTTGATCTTCTAGACCAGCGGTTCTCAACCTGTGGGTCGTGACGCCTTTGGGGGTCGAACGACCCTTTCACAGGGGTCGCCTAAGACCATCGGAAAACACATATATAATTACATATTGTTTTTGTGATTAATCACTATGCTTTAATTATGTTCAATTTGTAACAATAAAATTGGGGGTCACCACAACATGAGGAACTGTATTAAAGGGTCGCGGCATTAGGAAGGTTGAGAACCACTGCTCTAGACCCTGGTGTTATCTCTAACCAGCTATTTGGCCCTGGGCAAGTCACTGAAGTTCTCTCAGTTGCAATGTCCTTGTCAGTAAAATGACAATAATATGTGGTATTTGCCTCATAAAGTCACTGTAGAGACAAGATATTGTAAGTAAAACAATGTGAGAAATAATAAAGATGTTATAACTACAGACACAACAGAGATAAGAAAAATGACAAGATAATATTATTTAAAGGTTTTGCTATAAGTCAAAAATCTAGGTAAAATGGTCATTTTTTCAAGCAAAATTTACATTTCCCAACTGGCCCAAGAAAAAGTAGAAAGTTGCAGTAGACCAAAAGCCATTTAAAAATTGAAATAGTTTCTATTGTACTTCGCTTTCAATTTTTCTGTAAGTTGAACATTTGTCAAATTTCAAAATAAAAACTCTAGGTACAAAAAAACACTCATACAAAGTCACTACCCCAAGATTGTTTCACAGCCAAATTCTAACAAGCCTTCAGGAAATAGTTAATTCTCATTTTAGAGTGTTCTAGAACATGGAAGAAAGATGAGCAGTTACCCTTGTCACTTTATGACGTCAGTATAATCTTGGTTCCACGATTGAACAAAGACCATAAGAAATGAATCCTAACTCAATATCTCCTACTAAACAAAGACCACACGATAAAACCAATCTCTATTATGAATACAGATGCAAAACAAAACCAAAATTGCCCCAGACAGTGTGGTTCAGTAGGTTGGAGCATCGTTCCATACACCGAAAGGTTGCCGGTTCGATTCTCAGTCAATAAAACACACACACACACACACACACACACACACCTACCTAACTGATCCAAGGCACTTAAATTCCCAGCACCTAATTAGTAAGATGTCATGATTTATAGATAATGATGATAACATGTCCTGGTACATGGTATTATTATTATTATAAAGTTACTAATAATTGTTTCCATCCCTCTAGCATTTTCAGCTTCTTCAAAGTACTTAACAAAGGAAACCACTGAAATATAAAACTAAAACTGCCTACATTCCTGGGACACACACACACACACACACATACACATACACACACACACACATACACCTGGGTTACTAATTAAGTTGAAAGTGATGAAATACTACTCAGCCATAAAAAAGAAGGAAATCTTACCCTTTGCAACAACATGGATGGACCTAGGAGGTATTATGCTAAGTAAAGTAAGTCAGACAGAAAGGCAAATACCATGCAACTTCACTTTTATGTGGAATCTAAAGAACAAAATAAACAAAACAGAAACAGACTCAAGAGATACAGAGGACAAACTGAGGGTTGCTAGATGGGAGGGGGGCTGGGGAACTGGGCAAAAAGGGGAAGGAATTAAGAAGTACAAATTGGTAATTACAAAATAGTCATAAAGACGTAAAGGGCAGCACTGAATATAGTCAACAACATTATAGTAACAATGTATGGTGCCAGGTGGGTACTAGACTTATTGGGGGGAACACTTCATAAATAATATAAATGTCTAATCACTATGCTGTATACCTGAAACTAATATAAAATAATATTGACTGTCAACTTTAATTGATAAATAAACGAACAAATAAATAAGTAAATAAATGGAAAGGGAGACTCACTGGAATAGGAGGAACAACGAAGAGATGTGTGAGTGAACATCTACATTTTTCCCATTTTTCACAATAAAGAATTAAAAGATTCCACTGCAGGTTTATTGTTAATGAATGAATAAAAAAAATGCAATGTACTAGTTAAAAACATAAAGGTGACCAGCAGAACAACTTTTAGAATTGACTATAGAAATCATAGTAATAGCAAGAAGGGAGAGGAAAAATTGAGGCTAAAATTTATCTAGATCAGTGATGCCCAACCTTGGTTGCTCATTAGAATACCTGGGGAAGAGTTTCAAATCCTGATGCCTAAGCCACATGCCAGAGCAAATACATCTGCTGGGGGTGGGAGCCAGACCTCAGAATTCGTTACTGTTCTAGTAGGTGATTCCAGTGTGTGGCTAACGCTGGGAAGCACCACTGTACAGCGAAAGATACGCGAGGGAAAGGCAATTGCAAGAATGTATGAAACACAAGAACATCACCGAAAAATGAAGACAACTAATAAACATGCCCGTGATATCTATAAGTGGAAATAGGATAAAACAATCTATTACCAGAAAAAGACTCTCAGGCTGGGTCAAAATATCCAAATGGAGCCCTCATTTGCATGTCAGAATAAGTTGCATGGTGAGTTATTTAAAAGATCACCTGCATTCAAGGTCAGAAAACCTGAGATCTAAAATCAAAGATATCGGTTGAAGCTGTGTGACCTTGGGAACGGCACCCCCCCCCCCTTCAAGCTTCCGGTTTCTCAGCTGCAAATCGAGGACCTGGCTCTCTCCAAGGAGGCTCACGTGTGGAAAGGAAGGGGGGAAAGTGCTGTCAAGTTCAGAATACTCAGGCCTTGCTTATCAAAGTGTGGTCCACAGACCAGCAGCATAGGCATCTTTTCGGAGCTTGTAAAAAAAAATGCAGAATCTCTGGACTCATCCCAGACCCACTGAATCAGAATCTGCATTATTTTACAAATATGTTTTTATTGATTTCAGAGAGAGGAAGGGAGAGGGAGAGAGGTATAGAAACATCAATGATGGCAGAGAATCACTGATCAGCTGCCTCCTGCGCATCCCCAATGGGGATTGAGCCCAAAACCTGGGCATGTGCCCTGACTGGGAATTGAACCCTGACCTCCTGGGTCATGGCTGGACCCTCAACCACTGAGTCACACCAGCTGGGCAGAATTTGCATTTTAACAAGATCCCCAAGGTGAGCTCTGTGCACCTCACTGTTTGAGAGCACCACTCTAGATGGCTATGTGATCTTCCCAAGAGTAAGGAAGAAAAGAATAATTGCCTATTCTGCTGTGTCATGCCTCTGTGTGCAGCTCCCTCTAATGAAATGCTCTCCCCGCTTCCTTGTCTGGATCACTCCTCCTTGATCTCTGCTTAGATAAGCTCTAGGAAATATTCCTGGAAACCCCTACACGTCTCCCTCCCTGCTGGGTTACCTACCCTTCCTGTGCTTCCCTCTGTCGCAACCTTCCCCTGCTCTATTGTGTAACAGGGTGTAGGTTTCACCTCCCATCCCTAGACTGTGAGCTTCTCAAGGGCATTTCGGTAAGCACCTGTGGTGTGCAAAAGGTTCTTATATAAACAACACTTAACACAGAGTCGGTCTGTATTAGTTTCCTATTGCTGCTGTAACAAATCACCACAAACCTGGTGGCTTAAAACAACAGAAGTGTATTTCCTCACAGTCCTGAAGACCACAGGTCTGAAATCAAGGGGCTACTTTCCCTCTGAGGGCTCTAGGGGAGGATCTGTTCCTGCCTCTTCCAGCTTCTGTGGCTCCAGGATCTCAGCCTCCGAGCTCACATCACCACCTGTGTGTGTCCCCCACAAGGACACCTGTCACTGAGTTAGGCTCATGCAGATACTCCAGATGATCCCCTTATCTCAAGAACCTTAACTCTATTACATCTGCAAAGACCCCTTTTTCTAAATAAGGTCACATTCACAGGTTCCGGGGACTAGGACTTGGCTATATTTTCTTGAGGGCCAGTATTCAGCACTACACCATGTCATCGTAGTATCAGAAGTCTACTGTGTTAATGCCTACCCACTGAAGCTTAGAGTCTTTAAAAACAAATAAACAACAACAAAAAACTTCCCAGTATCACACAACTAAAATAGCATTGGGACAAATATACATACATGTGTGTCTCCTGGGCCTTTGTCCCTAATACATACAAGAGCCCTAACCTACACTAAGTGCAATGTACTTATTACACGTACACTATGAGCCAGTGATTGTGTCAGGTACTATATGTCTACGAAATCTCCTTTGCCCAGCAACACTGAAGGGTAGACATTATCGTCACCATTTTCAGACAAGGAACTGAGATTCATTTCAGATAAGAAATGTGCCCAAAACCTCACAGATGGGGGCAAGGATCAGAGCCAGGGTTGGACCACAGGGCTTTCTGGCTCCACTCACATACTCAGCAAATATTTACCCAGTGCTTGCCATGTGCCAGGAACGACTGGGTTCCAACGCACCCTTCTCAAGACTCTTTTCAGGCACGGGCTCAGAGAGGTTGGCTTCGTGCTCTGAAACCGGTGCTCAGACAACATCTCTGCTCCGCCTTCCCTAAGCACCTTTCCCATCTGAAATTTCAGCTCCTTCCTGAGACCTTCAGCGATGTCATTCTGCCACACCGTGAACCACGATGCTCTGACAAGGTTTCTTGGAGCCAAGGCCCATTATAGCTGGGACCACCTTGGACAGTTCCTATGAATGAGAACTGGAGAACCTGACATCTACATGTTGTCCCCCACACACACTTCTAACACACCAAGCCAAGTAGATTCTACCATTAATTCTTTGCCAACCTAACAAGGGTTTGTGGGGTACCCCAGGGACAAGCTGGGGTGCATGACTATGTGAGAGGTGAACACAAAATAAGGTCAGATAGACCAGTAAGTAAGGTACAGTCCCAGGTTCACAAAACTCAGAGACCCTTGAACATTCAACTCACGGACAATACTACAGCTATAACCCCAATAATAAGGCAGGGTGAAGAATCAAAATAAAAATTTGTCTTGGACACCCTAGAGCAGTGGTCGGCAAACTGCGGCTCGTGAGCCACATGCAGCTCTTTGGCCCCCTGAGTGTGGCTCTTCCACAAAGTAACACAAAATACCATCTGCGGGCGCACACGTACTGTGCAATTGAAACTTCGTGACCCATGTGCAGAAGTCGGTATTTTGTGGAAGAGCCACACTCAAGGGGCCAAAGAGCCGCATGTGGCTCATGAGCCGCAGTTTGCCGACCACTGCCCTAGAGTAATTACTCATACAGGGAGTGGTATTTGAACTTGGCCTAAAAGGCTGTTTAGATTTCTACAAGGAGAGATCAGGGAGGAATGTCAGTAGTTGAAAAAGAGGGCATTCTTGAAGAAGAAAGTCAAAGGATTTTGTTCATAAAAATGTCAGCATTGGAAGAAGTTGCAAGCATTGCTAGTGTAAGGTTCAAACACAAGTGCCTACAGGCAGGGCTATTGGTAAGCTAGTGTGAACCAGTCTGATATATTTATCAGCTATTCATGGCCAAATTTGGTGTGATTGGGATGTTACAAGTTTTTATTACTTAGTATCTGGGGCACATGGGCTGTTAAATATTTGAGTATTACCCTTCTACATGAATGAGGCAAGAACAATGAGTGAATAAGTGAGTGAGTGAAATAGGACAGGTCTAAAATAGATAGCCAGCCAGCCAGAAAGATAAATAAGTAGGAAAATACATTGATGATGATGATGGTGATGACTGGGAAGGTAAATAGTGGATAGATAGATAGATAGACAGATACAGGACTAGCTGGATGGATAGATAATAGATGGATGGAGGAAGCTGGATATAATGCCTAGCTAGAAAGCAACATAAATATAGCACCAAAGCATAATGTTGACTGAAGGGGGGGAAGCGAGATGCAGAATGAAATGTAAACTATGATATAATGCACATAAACTAAAACATATAAAAACACTATATGCTGTTCATTGAAAATATAAATCTAAAAGTAAAAAAGGACCTATCCATAAGAGCTAAAGCTATGAAACTCTTAGAAAACAACATAGAAAACAAGCTTCTTGACATTGGATTTGTCAGTGATTTCTTGGCTATGACACCAAAAGCACAGACAACAAAAGAAAATAGATAAATTGGAGAACATAAGAATAAAAAACTTTTGTACATCAAAGAACACTGTCAACAGAGTACAAAGGCAACCCAAGGAATGGGAGAGAAATATTTTCAAACCATATATGTGATAAGGGGTTAAAGAACTCCTAAAATGCAACAGCAACCAAAAGAACAACCAAATTCAAACATGGGCATAGGACTTGAATACAAATACACGTTTCTACAAGGAAGATGTACACATGGCCAATAAACACCTGAAAAGATGCTCAAAATCACCAATCATCAGGGAAATACAGATCAAAACCACAATGAGGTATCACAACCATTCAGATGGACACTATCAAAACAAGAAAGAAACATAAAAGCAACAGGAAATAACAAGTGTTGGTGAGGATGTGGAGAAATTAGAACCCTTGTCCTGGGCTGTTGGAAATGTTAAATGGTGTGCATCCTCTGTGGAAATCAATAAGGTAGAGCCTTTAAAAATTCAACATAGAATTACCATATGAACCAGCAATTCCACTTCTGGGCACATACCCCAAAGAATTAAAGCAGAGATTCAGACAAATATTTGTTCATAGCCACATTATTCACAGTAGTCCAAAGGGGGAAGCAGCCCAAGTGTCCATGGATGGATGGGTAAATAGATAAACACAGTGTGGGCTATCCATACAATGGAATACCATTCAGCCTAAGAATTCTGGCCCATGCTACGTGGATGAACCTTGAGGACATGATGCTAAGTGAAATAAGTCAGTCACAAAAGGACAAATACTGTATGATTCCACTTATATGAGGTACTTATAGATGTCAAATTCATAGACCTAGAACGTAGAATAGTGGTTGTTAGGGGTTGAGGGGAGAGGGAATGAAGAGTTAGTATTTAATGGGGACAGACTTCCAGTTTTGCAAGTTGAAAGAGTTCTGGAGATAAATGGTGGTGATGGTTGCACAACGATGTAAATGTACTTAATGTCACAGAACTGTACACATAAAAAGTGATAAAATAGTAAATTTTTTATGTAAAGTTTACCATATTTAAAAATGAATAATTTTTAACCAAAGTTTAAAAGGTATTAGAATTGGGTAGAAAAAAGAAAAACACACAAAATGTATGATTCTGACTACCTGGGAGAGGATGGAATATATCACAAATGGCATTAGAGAAGGGGCAATTTCAGTATCATCTATCATATATTGGTTCTGATGTAAAAAAAAAAAAATGAAGAAATATGACCCCAAGTTACCAATTGTGGATTCTGGGTGGTGAAAAGCTGGGCAATTGTTACCTAGTTCTCTGTACTTTTCTGTATCATTTTTAATTTCTTCAAAATAAAAATTATAATTTAAGAAGACCATTGGGAGTGGGGGAGACTTCAATATTATGGCTTTGCTAATTAAGTCTCTATGCTCTGGGAACAACAGTCATTTATTCCTAGGAATATTTTAAACAACACAGGTAATCTCCCCAATTTTTCCAGGCAAAATTCCAGGCTCACATCAGGTCCTCAGTAAGTGTTTGAAGAAGGAAGGAACGAAGGAAGGAAGGAGGGAAGGGAAGGGAAGGAAAAAGAAGGGAAGGGAAGGGAAGGAGGGAGGAAGGGAAGGGAAGGGAAGGAGGGAGGAAGGGAAGGGAAGGGAGGGAGGGAGGGACGGAGGGAGACTGCTAGGTAGTGTAGGGCTTATATTGTATCAGAATCAGATTAAATGACCTCTTCACTATGGACACAAATTGCTTTTCCTCCTAAACTACTGGTCTGGGCCTATTTCCAGTTTCCATTGTGTTCAGCCCTCCCCTCCACCATGGGTTCCAAAAATGCAGCCAGAGAATGCAAACAAATGAGCCTGTAATTTTCAGGACAGTCTCAATTCCTTGGCTGGGTCCCTGTAGCAACTGAATGTTAAACACATTAACTCTGACCTCCCTGCCCAAATTCCTTTGTATTGGACCCAGTAATGAGCCTCTCAGGCAGGACAATTTTCTCGGGGCTTCAATGCCTATTCCTGTCCAATGGGTGATCCCTACAAGTCCTGACAAAGGCAGCCAATTAATCCAGAAATTCGGTACCAAGCGAGGGTAACCATCTGTGAACACTGAGTAGAATTTCCCTGGACAAACAGATCTCCCTAATCTAACCCTAACCAAACTCTGCCCTAAATGGGCTGTGAGAGTCCCCTGACCCAAACACACAGTGGCTGCTGTATTATTGGCCCCTTGGGAAGCAGCAGAGACAACGTCTCTACAACTAATGAAACACTTTTGATTTAGATTCACTTAGACCTGAAAATCAGGAAGGCGTATTCATATTTATTGTTCTACCATCTGGGAGTTTGGGTGAGATAAGGGCAAAAGAGACCCTGGTGCCAACTAGCACAGGGTTTGATTCAAGGGGAAATGTCTACCGCACACATTCCTTGGCCTTCACGAAGCTGAGCCGGAGCTGGGACCCACAAACACCCTTTAAGGGACTCTGAAGGTCATCACTGCAAACCTTCTCCCAACATGGAAATCACCGGGAAATGTTCAAGTAAGGGACAGAGCCACAACCTGCCCAGACCCAGCAACCCGAGCAAATCATTTGCTAAGCCTCAATTGATCCTACATTTATTTAAACACAGCCAGCCAAACAGAAAACTACAAACTCACAGTTCTCAATGAGAGGCGCCATCTAGACACCCCTGTGTCTATGTGTCCACCGCTGACGCCAGGAATTCCAACTCAGCAGGTGTGGGATGTGGCCCTGGAACACTTTTGTTGAAAATGTCCCTCTAGAGATGCCAAGGCATCCGTACCCCTGCTAAAGTCCCACCAGTTTCATATACTTCAGAGGTGTGCCTCATGAATGAAAACCAACCCTTTCTCTCCTTCCCTCCCTCCCTCTCCCCTCTGCTCTTCCCTTTTCATGTTCCTTTTCTTTTTCTTGCTTTCTTCCCTTTACATCACCTTTTCCCTCCTCCCTCCCTCCTTCCTTCATTTCAACAAATATACATCGAATATATCTTGTTAACTGAAACCCCAGATTGCTTTCCAAATATAGCAAATTATTTGGCAGGTGATTCAAGTTAGTCCCCAGGCCTTTCTCTGCCCAGTCACGGGGCAATCATATAGGCCACTCCTCAAAAAAACCCAAAACCACTTTGTTACTTTGTTTTTCAATGGGGTGACTACCTGGACTTAGGGTGAACAGGTCTTTGCAATCATTTTTAGAAGATAAATGGTATAAAGAGTAAAGGCTCTGAAGTCAGACAGACCTGGTTTTGAACCTCAGGCTCATTTCTTAGCTGTGTGTCTTTAGGCAATTTTCCTAACCTCTCTGAGCTTCATGTCCTAAATCTGCAAATACATGATAAAATGGACCTCGATAGATACCAACCCACACAGAGAATAACTGAAGACCAGCCAGCGATAATCCTACTTTCCCTTCCCCTGCTTCACATACAACCCATTTACAGAATCAAAATCTTTGGGGAGAGGCAATACTGAATTGCCTGGGGTTACTTGGAATAGAGCAAGATTCCATTTCACCCACCTGGTAGAACAGAGAGCTCAAAAGAGAGAATTACCTTAGTAACAAAACATAAGTTTAAAAGTAGCAATGATGCCAGTTAACTTTTACTATGACCTTACTATGTATCCATCACTATGCTAAGTGTTTTACATAGCTATCTCCCTTAATCCTCAAAACTGGGAGGTATTCTTTTCAGTCCCATCTTATAGATGAGGAAACCAAGGAACATGGAAGTACCATGATCTTCTGCAACCAGGATCTGAACTCCGGCAGTCCAATGCCTAAAGTCACCTTCCTAACAAGCAAGGCAGGTGCACCTCTTGCACCCCTGAGCTTACAGCCTGAGCTGCAATTAAATCTGGGGAACCTAATGTTGAATATTTTTTATCACCCTTAGGGCTTTCTCTTTATCACAGGCCCTTGGCCGGCTAACAAGCTATATTCACACCCTCAGGACACCGTCTCCAGCAACCTTAGATTCTTACTCTGTGCTTTTGGATGTTACAATAGACCCAAACAGTAGCTGAGGCAGAGGAGAGACTGCTTCTCAAAACTGTCTGCTTCCAGGGCAACAAGAAGCAAACATCATTGGCTTTTCCTACCAGCTACTGAGGCTCACCTTTCTCGCACAACATTCATCTTTTTGTCTCTTGCATGAAAAGGCCTTTCAGCGGGGAAACATCGCAGCTGCTTTCACAGGACTGCATGGTCTCATCTGGAAAAATAGCCGAGTTCACACAGCCATAGCCGTCTTTGTGTCCCCTCTTCCTCTAGGTTGGCTGGGGCAGCCAGCGGGTGCTTGGAGGGGCCACTAGGGGGGTGGAACCTCCCGCAAGTGTGGGGGGAGGGGCATGGGAGGTCCTGGAAATGCCATTGCAAGCTTAGTGGCAGTCTCATAACATCCAGGGCCACAAGGGACACTCAGACACCGCCCTTTTAATGTGGCTGGGAGAACATGTAAGTGTGGCTTAGAAACCAAGCCGTTTGTTTCTTGAAAACTGAAATACAATCTTACTATATAACCCAACAATTCCACTCCCACCTTTCCACCCAAGACAAGTGAAAACTTACAAACACAAGAGGATGTGCATAGCGGCAATATTTATAGCACCCCCTCCCCCAGATAAAAAAGAGCCCAAATGCCCACTAGTGGATGAACAGAGTGGTCTCTATTGTTCAGCAACAAAAAGAAATGAAGTGTTGATACCTGCTACGGCACGGGTGAAGCTTAAAGACAATATGCTGAGTGAAAGAAACCAGCCACACAAGGCCACACTTTGTATGGTTCCAATGATATCAAACAGCCAGATTAGTCAAATTTACAGAAAAGGAAAATAGATTAGTGATTGCCTGGGGTTAGAAATAAGAACAGGAAGGAGAATTTTATTGGTGTGATGAGCGTGTTCTACAACAGCTGTACTGGTGATAGCAGTACAACTCACTAAATTTACTAAAAATGCCTGAATTAGTCACTTAAAATGGGGGAATCTAAATTATACTTCCATAAAGTTGGGTGGGGTTTTTTTGTTTTTGTTTTGTTGTTGTTGCTAATTCTTACCACAGGATATTTTTCTATTGATTTTTATAGAGAGGGGGGTGGGGGGGGGAGAGAGAGAGAGAGAGAAGAGAGATACATCGATTTGGTTGCCTCCCACATGCATCCCAACCGGGGGCTGGGGATGGAGCCTGCAACTGAGGTATGTGCTCTTGACTGGACTCGAACCCAGGACCCTTCAGTCTGCAGGCTGACATTCAATCCACTGAGCCAAACTGGCTAGGGCAAGTTGGGGTTTTTTAAAGTCATCAAATATTCATACTTTTTAAAATCAATGAATGACGTGTGTGTCAGACAATGTGTGAGGCTGCCACCTGAGCACGTGGAGAGACTCGGTAAGGAATGAGGCCAGTGTTTAGGTTACCCCTAGAGGATGGAAATGGGCTATGGTGTCTGATAGCTACAATACTTGGGGACTCAAAAAAAATAAAGATAACGATTTTATTTTCAGCATCCTGAAAGGCTCGTAAATGTCAAGTGACTCTGGGGTCAGGTCAGAACGGCCAGCCTGGCTCACGGCGTACCTGTCACAGACCTGGAGACCACAGTGTCGTCTGCCCCATTTCGCATGACGCTGCTGAGAGCCTCTGGGAGGTTTTCGTCAGTTCAGGGTACTACGATTTAGGAGAAATCTGAAAAGTGGACTCTACCTGGAGAAGCTATTCTCTACCTCGGGCTCCTGATACTCTCTTGAGTTAAAATCAGTTGTGATGGGAGTCCTTTCGAATCATGAAAAATATGCCGAAGTTTGGATGTGGCTTGCTTTAAAAAAAAACAACACACAGGACAGATTGGCTCCGATTCAAGATTCCCTCAGCCGTGAAAGCAACCTCACTCTGTCCCAGTCTGCCCACCACACCATACATGCATCACCACACCAAATCTTCACAAACACCCTGGGTAGATATTGTTGTCATCCCCTCCTGGGGAAACTGAGGCTCAGACAGCTAAAATGAGTCACCAAAGCCATAGTGCTAGGAGGTGGTGGAAGCAGGTTCTGACTCAGAAACTTCCCCATACACCAATCTTGCTCCTTTGCACCCAGAAAATACAGGGATGAAAAATCCGCAGGCTGTGCACAGGGGAGCAGATGTGCCAGCACACAGTTGTGATATAATGTGCTAACATGTGCTCTATGTCACATCAAAATTGGGCAGATAACAGGGCTTAGAACCCAAGATCGCAGGTCCTGAGTCATAGAAATCTGGGCTCTAATTCCAACCCTGGCATGTACTAGGCTTGTGACCTTGAACAAGCTGTGTGACCTCTCTCAGGCTCACTTTCCTCATCTGCAAGAAGAAGTGGAGTAGGCTGCTGGGAAAGGGCAAAGAGGCCGAGGGAGAACAGCACCTCTGGAAACAGAGAGATCAGACCATACAGGAGGGTGAGATGCAAGAGTGAAGGGTGTCCATGAAAGAAGACAAGTGATGGAGATTTCGAATGTCACTGAATCATGGGAGATGAGGCTCTCAACTTCAGTTCCAGGTTCCCCAACCTCGAAGCTCTGCATCCCCCACCAGGTGGTGCCAAGTTTTCAGCGAGCCCAAGAGGAGCCCAGGAACCTGTAAGGAGGGAGCGCCTGGGCCCCTGGCAGCTCTCCCCAGCAGATGAGCTTAATTCCTCCTGACAGCATGAGCAACTGCCATGCCCACAGTGAAACTGGCTGCGCAGAAAGTCCAGCTCCCTTTCTGTGCTCTATTTTCTCTCTCCCCAGACGTGCAGCCATCCTGCTGGCAGGAGCCCAGACCTCCCTCCTCCAGAATCTCCCCACAACTACTCTAATTGGGAGGCTGCGGGAAGCCCCATGGGGACACCCTGCCCATCCTCCTTCTAAGCATCCCTGCAAGATGCTTTGCAAAAATAGGAGGCGGGAGCCCAGGGAGACCGGAAGACCTGTTGTAGTAAGCAAGGAGGAAGGAGCCTGGTGGCCTGAAATGCAATCCGGAGAAGACCCAGGTGGGACTGAACGGGACAGGCAATAATGATAATGCTGCATTTCCTGCCCTCTTGGACATCTTCCATCCACAGACCCACTGTGCCTTCAGAAACGCTTTCCAAGGAAAAGAGAAACCCAATTACTGTGCTAGCTGTTCACTCTTAAGGACCATTTCAAAAATGTGGATCCAAACGCTAATAGAAACGGAGCCACTCTAAAATGGAGCCGGAGTGCCACGGCAGGGGCATTGCATTGCACTTCTTATGCCTCAAACCTCGGAATGTTAAGATGGGCCAAGTAACCTTTGGACTGGGCCAAAGCAAATTTGTGTCCCAAATATAACACGGTAAGAAGAAAGAAAACAAGATAAGCAGATATTCCGACTACTGGATGGAAAATTAAAGACATTGTTTAGAATCAGCATCACTATATTATGTTATCTGTACCAATAGAATCGCCTTGCTTCTATTGATGTAATTATTCCCTTCTCATAAATACCATTGCCTTATCTCCTAATCAGAACCTTATTTGGGCTTCTGCCTGAATTAATGAATCCCAAATAGCTATTCTTTAGATGTCAAAGAAACACTTGTTTGCCTCTTACTTTAAAATGCCCTTTTATTTTCTGGTTAGCATTAATAATATAAAAAAATCTTAGCATCAAGGAAGGACAACAATAAAAAATAACTTATTAAGTGCACAATACAGAAACGTTTATTTTTATGTTTGATTTCATTATATTTTGTGAATGCTAAGCACTTCTCACTTTCTAACCAATTTTTTTATCCTCACAAAAACCTAATGAAGTAGTATTTATGCCCATTTTATGGATAAGGAAACTGAGGCTCCATTAAGTTAAGTAATCCATGATGGTACAGATAGGAAGCAATGAAGTGAGAATTCAAATTAAGGTATGTCTGAATCAGAGCCCACTTATTTAAAGAAAACACAGATTTATTGTGATGTAACTTACATGCCATAAAATTTACCTATTGTAAGTATACACCTCTAATTTTTTTTAGTAAATGTATAGAATTTCAGTCATTATCGCCCTCTGATTTTAGAAATTTCCAGCACCCCAGAAAAGTCCCTTATGCCAATATTGCTGTTAATCTTTGCTCCTACATCCAGCCTCAACCACTGATCTACTTTCTGTCTCTATAGAATTGCCTATGCTGGACATTTCATAACAAAATCACACAAAATGAAGCCCACATCTGGCTCCTCTCATTTAGCATAATGTTTTTGAGGATCATCCATGCTGTAGCGCTTATCGGCATTTTATTCCTTTTTGTTGCTGAATTGTATTCCACTGTATGGATATACCACATTTTGTATACACACTCACTGATGGATAGATACTTGGATTGTTTCTACTTTGGTGTTCTTATAAATAATTCTTGTGTATAAATATTCATAACCATGTCTTTGTGTGAACATATGTTTTTGTTTCTCTTGGGTAGATTCCTAGGAGTGAAATCGCTGGGTCCTATAGTAAGTTTATATTTAACTTTTTAAGTGACTGCCAAGCCATTTTTCCAAAGCTGCTGCACTCTTTTCTATTCTTGTCCAAGCCCATACTATTAAATATTAACATATCCTACCTTGAAGCCAAGCTGAAATTCAGCCAAGCCCGAGAGGATGGTGAGCTGGTGAGCTGGCCCCCTGGGGTAGGGCTTTACATGAGTGTATTCTAGGATGACGCTGGTTGGAGACGAAAGAAGAAAACAAGTAGCTTCATTATCCCAAGAGAAAGAGGTCAGGATGGCGTGAGAACCAGGTGCATGGCCCTGGAGCAATCTAGAGGGGGGATGGGGGTGAATGGAGAACCTGCGGCTCTGTTTCCTGAGACACTTTAGTGCGCAGCCCAATCAGGATGGCTCTGGAGCTTGGGTAGTAGAGTCTGTCCCAGAGTTGGGGAGAAATGACTTCTTCTCGGTGCTCTGGAGGCCTCAGAGCTGGCACCTTGGTGAACATGGTGAGGCAGAGTCTGTGGCTTGGTGGTACATGGGCACCAACCCCAGGAAGCACCAACAGCTTCTCAAGCTGCAAACATTGACAAGGAGGCCAGAGTAGAACAAACACGGTGGACATTGTGAGATGAACACAGCTGGACAAAAGCAAATATACAACGAGCCTGCCACAGGACTCCTCGGACATAACAGAGGGAAACGGCTCAGGGGCATTGTCCTGTGTGTGATGCTGACAAAGCCGGGATGTGGGCAAACCCCGCCCGGGTGTCTCCATCTTCCCCACAGGCTGGGAGGGCTGGGTTACGATGTTCAGTGGAGAGCTGGCTCTCACCTGAGATGCTTCTTGCTCAGCAGACGCAGCCCTGGCGTCCTTCCCATCAGCTCTCCCTTCTCCTGCTCACCTGCTCATGATACATCAAGGATTCTCTGTGACCTCGAATGTGCAATAATTCATCCTAGAAACATTCTCACGTTCCCCTATGAATAACCAAAACTCCATAAGTCAGGCTTGAAGGAGAAAGATAAATCATCAAACTCCAACCAGGGGAAGAGCTTTGAGAAAGGGGCGTTCAGCCTGACCTGCGGGAAGGACAAGGATGAGGGCAGGGAATGGAGGCCCCAGGGACCCCGTCCTTCGTGTGCAGTGTGGGCTTCGGAGTCTCACACACCTGAGTTCCCATCCAAGCTCTGCCACTAAAGAGTTACATAGCTTTGGATAAGTCATGCAGGCTCTTTGCCTCAGTTTCCCTAGAGATAATGTAATCAAAGAGATTTGCATGTTGTAGGCCCTCCATGAAAGTAGAAATAAGACAAGATTTTTTTTTAAAAAAAAGGCTGCTGCTGTGTGAATACACTACCAGGAATTGTTGCCTCCCTCTGCCAACCCATGACCTGTCTCCCTTAAGAAAGAAATATCTGGAAGTTGACTTAGCAATTCATCCTTTAAACTAAGATGACTTTTAGCCAGGCAGAATAATAATTACTTTTCCCTGAACAGCGACTATATTGGATGCCACACATTGACTGGGGATTAGCAGGGCCAAAACAAGTCATGGAGAGTGAATTCTCCCCGAATGTCAAGGGGAATCAGTGAAGCGTCAGAGCAGCAGAGAACGGGGGGAGTGGGAGGGGGGTCAGCAGGGAGGACAAAAGGAGAAAAATCAATTACAATGTTTCCCAAGGCCCAGCTGCGACCCTGGCTTTGCCGTGTGACCAACTTGCCCAGGAGCTACACTGGGGCATCAGATGGGATGGAGGAAAAATCTGGCCTCGATCTTGCCCCTCCGTATTTCAGAAAGGCAGCAGAGGCTCCCGAGGCCACACTCAAGGAAACGGAGCACCTGGGCCGCCAGGTGATGGCAGAGGGGGACCTGGCAGGGGTAAAGAAAGTCTACCTTGGGACACACAAGGCAGGTCAGTATTCTGCTGAAATAGCAGCCCCTTCGCCGGCTTGCGGTTCCCTGTGGAGGGTGCTCTGCCCTAGAAGTTGAGCCTGGAGCACTGGGCTCGGTGCTTGGGGATCATAACTGGTCACTGAAAACACATGAGGTTCTGAGTCCTGGGGACCAGCATGGAAGGTATTGGCGATAGGACAGAGCCCCAGGTGAGCCTCACTCAGATCTGTAGCCCCAACTTCAAGAGATTCAAACTCAAAGCCTGCGGCAGGGAGGGGGTAGGCAGGGAACTTAGTGAATACATGGACCTGAAGCAGGAGAACCGGGAGCACACACCCACCTGAAGGCGGCAGCCATCCTGGGCATCACCACATCGTCCCTGCAGGCCCTTAGAGCCGATGTGGCCAGGGGCTCCTGATGTTCTAAGAGAAGCCCAAATCGGGAATTTGTTGTAAAATGTTTGATTTTTCCAAAGCCAGCAACTAGTTTAAAAGTGTTTGTTTATTTATTTATATAAAAAATTGTACAAAACCAAACAAATATGACTATTGGCCAGCTCTCACTGAGGGCCTGCAGCCCGGCACCAGCCAGTGTCCCCTGTTATGAGGACAACTGTGCTACCCGTTCTGCTAGGCTGGAACCTTTGGGAGGGCAAAAGCAAGGGTGTACCCTCGCTGTCTCTCGGACAGTCCTGAGCACTGGGTCAGTCCTGGAGGGTGAATGAGTCAGGCCAGCATGCATCACTGCTGTGCCAGTCACACCCTCAGAGTGTCAGAAGCCAGAAAGGGACCTTCACACCCAAGTCCTGTGTCTCCTAATACTCACACGGCATGCCGCCCACACAGTCCCATCTGTGTCCTGGCTTGGGCACATTATAGAGGCAATGATTTGCTACTGCCAGGTCCCAAATGGCCCCCGTGAGGCAAACAAACAAACAAAACCCCCACAAATACAAAAAGAAACAAAGCCAACAGCCCACATTGTCATGGCGACTTGGTAAACTGGAAGTTTGGTATTTGGTTTTATGCTGGAAAGATACAGCAGGTATGACTTGTTGTGCATGGTGTTTAAAAAGACAAGCTGGACTACTAGCGAACATACAAAAGCTGAAAGATTTGATATTCAAACCTGCATTTCTGAGTTCTCTTAAGGAGTCAGCTCTGGGGACACTGAGCTCACATTCCTAGAGGGGCAACGACCTGGAGCCCGAGAGCAGCCATCCCGTGACGGGCCATGTGTCCCTGCTTCTTGCTGAATCACGCCTGTCAGTGTCCAGCTTCTTGACAGCCTTTAGGTGAGAGAGAAAATGGTCAGGGACGAAAGGCTCAGAGGACCACCAGGGGATCCCAGGCTCTCCAATCCCCTGGATTTTGCCCCGGTTTAAAAACAGCCGCCTGAGCGGGACTTGTGAAGTTCAAGTCTGGTCATGTCACTTCTCAGCTCAACACCACGCTGTGCTCCCAGTTCACTCAGGGTAAAAAGCGGAGTCCTCAGAAGAACCCACAAAGTCTGAGACAACCACCCCCTCCAGGATGAGTACTCCTAGTCTGCTCCTCCCTGCTTCTCTCCCCCTGACCACTCTGCTCCAGCCACATCGAACGCCTCGCTGTTTTGGGGATGCACCACGCACGGTCCTGCCTCAGGGCCTTTGCACTATCATTCCCTCAACTTGGAGCACTCTTTTCCCAGATACCTCACTGCTCGTGCCCT
This sequence comes from Myotis yumanensis, assembly GCF_028538775.1. Classification (NCBI taxonomy): domain Eukaryota; kingdom Metazoa; phylum Chordata; class Mammalia; order Chiroptera; family Vespertilionidae; genus Myotis; species Myotis yumanensis. The sequence continues at coordinate 91,630,237 of NW_027223755.1, forward strand.
CACCTCCTTCAAGTCAAGGCCAAAATGCCACCTTCTCAGGGAAGCTGGCTCCAGCCAGCCTACTCAGACTCATTGCTATCTTCCCTCCCCAGCAGGCCCGGTCACCCACCACGGTTATTATTTTTCTCCGTGGTTCTGACTACTCCTAATCTATTTTAATATTTACTTATTTAATTTTTATTCTCTCTCTCCCCTCTTCTAGGATGTCCCATTATATGAAGGAGGAGATGAATGTGTGTTTGTGTACTGTCTACGTGCCATTGCCTGGATCAGGGGTTGGCAAACATTCTCTGTAAAGGGCCAGAGAGTAAATAGCTTAGGCTTTGTGGGCCTTATCGTCTGTGTCACAACTAAACTCTGCGCTTGTAGCACAAATCAGCCACAGACGATACAGAAGCGAACAGATGCGGCTGTGTCCTGGGAGCGCTTTATTTACATAAATAAGCCGCAGCTGGAGCTGGCCTGTGGCCCCTGATCTAGAACGGTGCCACAGACACTAGGCATGCCCTCGCTGAACATCTGTTAAATGAATGCAGCAGCTTTCACGTCAGTCCCTTACATGTAGACGGCAGTTTCTTTTCACGAACGACCTGTTCTGTCGTTGACTCTTCCCAGCCACCCCATTCTGCAGGTGAAGAAACCGAGGCTCGGAGGGGCAATGGGAGCTGTCCCAGATCACAGAGCCCAGAAGTAGCAGAGCCAGGCACCCTCCAGAATCACCCAGCCTCCTCCCAACTCCATCTGCCTCAGCGCTGAGCTAGGTTCCCTAGGCAGCAGCTCCCAGGTCAGAGTGAAGGAGAACCCACAGCGGGTCTTGAAAGAGAATCTGGACATTCTGCCGCATGCACCCATCCTCCAGAGACAGCTCAAGTCCTGGGTGGACTTCCAGGTGTCACTTTTTCAGAACCACTGCCTTTCTCTCTGTAGCCTGAAAGTGGCTCCTTTGACCCACAAAGAGGAAAAAAAACCCTCTCACTTGCAGAGAACAGGATTCTGAAATTCAGAAGGCTAAAAGCACAGGGCCAGCCAGAGAGAGGGAAAGAGACCCTTTGACTTGCTGGGACTTTAATGGGTACATGGCAAGATAGAACAGCTAATGCCAAATTAGTTAAGGAAAAGGGTAGCAGTCGTTAATTTAAGAGCTGGCATTTATGGGTGCCAATTACGCACCAGGGACTCATTCAGCACTTTATACACACCGACAGTCTGAACAGGAAATGTATTTTTGCTCCATTTTTACACATGAGGAAACCCGGGATCAGAGAGGTTGTCACTTGCTCAAGATCGCACAGCTCCCGAGCCCTAGTCAGGATCTAAGCCTGGGTTTATATGCCTCTTCAGCATCAACATTAAGAGCACATGCTCTGGCCTTAACCAGCCCTTGGTCAGAACCTTGGACAGGGGACTTCCATTCTCTAAAAATGATAACCGTGGCTCCCTTTTCTTCCGTGGAATAGGACACAGACAACAGTACCTGATCCACAGGATGTCGAGAAGATTCGGTACGTACAGCACTAAGCACAGTGGTTCACACAGAGTGAGTACTCAGTTAATAACTGAGAAAATTTTAGATTTAACCTTTACCTCCCTCAGTCATCTATAAGCTTCTCAAGGGCAGAGACCATATCGTATTTATCTCTGCATTTCCCATCGCATAGCTCAGGATCTTGCTCAGTATATAATCCAACTAGTTCCCATTATTTGAAGTCTACTATGAACTGGGCCTGCACTAATGTTAAGGGCAGGCTCTCATTTAACACTCTTAACCACTCTAAGACCTGTGTGTCATTTTTCCCATTTTACAGATATGGAAACTGAGGCTCAGAGTAGTGAAGTGACCTGCTCAAAGTTACCCAGCTAATACCTAGTGAAGTAGATATTCAAGTGCAAGCGTTCCTGCAGCCGAGGCTTTCAATCTTGACCACCTGAGCAACGGTCCTCAAAATGTGGTCCTTGGGCCAGGAGCATCAATGTCACCTGGGATCTTCTTAGCAATGTAAGTTCTCAGGCCCCACCCCTGACTCAATGAATCAGAAGCTCTAGCCTTCCATCTCAGCCATCTATGTTTTCACAGCCCTTCATGTGGTTCTGATGCCTGTCCAAGTTTGAGAACCATTGTACTAGAGTTTATTGCCGAGCAGTATAAACCCACTCATTATTTATTGAGTATTTCCTAGATGCTGGGAATATAGTCATACGAAAAGACCATCACCAGTTCCTGCCTTTATGGGGAGAATGGTCCAGTGTTGGTTGAATGAATGTTATATCTATCATATTTGTAACTCCAAGGCTAGGGCTCTGTAAAATTAGAACTGTCTGGAACCACAATCCTTTTCCTTGTTATATGGAGAATATTGTGCCAAAAGTCCAGACAAGCGAGGACAGTCCTCAGGAGGATGCTGGCAGCCACCAACACTTTCTTTATTGGTTTTCCTTCCCCTGGTTAATGAGGTAGCCATACTCACATTTTAGAAATCATAATTTGTCTCTTTCACCCATGCTCCAATCCCCCATTTAATTAAGATGTGTAACCTCTGCAGAATGTAGGGGATCAACCAATGCAGAAACGAAACAACAAAGCTGACCATTCCCCAGCATCCTTAACTTATTTTGAGAGCGCAAAAACATATTGTGCATCTTGGGCTAAGGGGTCAGGTGGTCCCCAAGGTAGAAATAGGAATGAAAAACATTTCAAGTAGATGCCTGCCGGTCCCCCGAGAAACATGTTCCAAACACAAGGTGCCTGCAAGTATGGCCACAAACAATGATTGCTGAGAAAATTCTGTTCTTCCCTCTCACAGTTATCCCTGGGGCCCAGAAAGTAATTGACAAACCATTGAACCTAGCAAGTTTGCTCTATCAAGGAGAGGGAGAAACTGATGACATTTAAAAAGAGAAGTAGAAGAGGATAAGGAAGGGATGTGGATTTACTGAGCATGCATTATGTGCCAGGCACTACACTAGTTGCTTTACATATAAGTTATTGTTCTCATTTTTCTGGCACTCTTACACAGTTAAATTAATAACTATTTTAGAAGAAGAAACCAGGACTCAGAGAGGTTAAGTGACTTAACCAAGGACACACAGCTATTATGGAGTAAAACTAGAATTCTACCGCAGCCATCCTTGACCACAAAGACCATGGTCTTGTTGATTACACTAAATACTAGAGGCACAGTGCACAAATTTGTGCACAGGTGGGGTCTGGCTGGCCCACCCTGATGGGGCCGATTGGGGGTAGGGCTAGCCAGGGGGAGGGGGAGAGGAGGAGTGTGCAGTTGGTTAGCCAGCTGGCCCCGCCCCTGATTGGGCCCGTTGGCCAGCTGCAGTGGGCATCATAGTGACCGGTCATTCTGGCGTTCTGATCACTGGCTTTTTATATATATAGATTATTCCTTGTTACACCAAAAGCTAAGTTCATGAGCCAATTAAAAGACAGGTCCAGAAATACCCATCACCAGGGAAAAGGTATTTCATCCCCACTTTCAAAAGTACGAATCTCATTTAAAGGGGGGAAATATGTGTGGTGTTGGCACTGAGACAACATGAAATTAAAGTTGGCTTTCCCTCTGACTTTGAGAAAATATTCTGAGTATGTTTTTCTATTTTAGGCGTAGTTACAACCTGAGCAGTCAAAGTAATTAATTTGGGGGGCTTTTTTTTTTTTTTTTTGGCCTAGTCATCTGTAAACAAGATCTATTAAAATAATTAAATGCAAATTCGGTAATTTCCACAACATTTAACTCAAAAATAGCAGATTTTATAAGAATGGGTATATTTAGCACTAAATTGGTTCTTAGCTTACTTTTGTCTAATGGCCTATTTTAAAGTCATCTTCCAAGGATGGGAAGTTCTGTTGCATGTTTCTTCAACTGTTTCAAGCAGATCCAAGGGCCGCGGGGTGGTGGAGGTGCATCTTCTTACCCTCATCCCTAATGAAAGGAGCACACAGGGAAATCTGCCACATTATACCTTTTCTCCTTTCTTGAGACAATGACAATATTTTCTTTCCCAGAATCTCTGCTGCGGGTGCCTTGGCAAAGGACAAGGAGAGAATGGAAAAGTACCAAGATTCAGGGACCTGGGGAGCCTCCTGGAAATGAGAAACTTATGAATGGGCCTGCCTTTAGTGGGTGTGACCTGGAGCTTGGCAGAGGGAAGGCAAAAGTCAGAGGGAGGAGGCAGCCGGAAGGAGGAGGGAAAGCCACACCTATTTAAATCCTATGGCGCCTCCCTCTTCTGCCAGAGGAGGAAATATCTGAGTCAGCGACAATTTCATCTGAACTGATTTGCCCTGACACTATATATATCCTCCACAGTACCACACTGTGTATAGGGAGAGGCCTGTCACTGTGGAGATACAAAGTGATAGGAAGGTTGCAGGAGGGGGAGGGAGAAAAATACCAAACTCCCAAGGAAATTCTCAAAGCACACCTGAGCACCTGGGAAAAAAAAAATATCAAGGGCTGAATGGGAGCAATTGCTACCCAAGGGGAAATAGGATTTATCCAGAGGCCAAGCTTTCTCTGATTTATAATCTGCCTGCTCCCTTCATCTCCCACATGCACATGTCATACCTTGAATTTTAACAGTGAAGTCACTCTTTTCCATCCTTACCTGGAAATCATGATAGCTGATGCTCTCAGATCCCCTCATATGTGGACCCTTCCCATTCCAATTATGAACTGTATCTAGAAATAGTCATGCGTAACCATATTCTGCTAACATGTATTATAAATTTTATAACCAATCTGCCATTGCACGCATGACCTGGTTAATCTTGTCTAAAATGCTGCAAGATGAGTCTTATCAGCATCCCCACTTTACAGATGAACAAACAGAGGCCCAGGGACAGAAAGCAACTGGACTAAGACCACACAGCTCGTGGCAGAGTTGGGCTTTTCTGAACCCCTTTCTTACAGTGAGAGGCAGGATCTACAACAGATGTTCCTCCTGTCTATGTCATCTTATCGCCTGAGGTTGGACTCAAGTTCTGGGCCAAGACCCAGAAAAAGTGGCTGCTCCATGTTCCCCACTCCCTCCAAATCCACTGCTGTCAACCAGACCCAGGACTTGATGTCTCCAGGCAAGCCTCAAAGTTGCATCCATTTTCATCCCAGGTCTGTATTTCCACAAATGGGCTTTGGTGTTACAAAGAGCTAGGTTCATATTCCCATCTCTAGAATTCATCATAATTCATACTCTCTCCAAGCCTGTTTCTTAGACAAGTAAAATTTCCTTATAATGTGTGAAAATCAGCTTGTCTCCAATTTCCATCATTGGCCTTTGTTTTCCCCTCAGCGACAAGCACACTTCTCCTTTGAGATAATCTTTTTCTTTCCTTTTTTTCCATTTTGAAATACAAGGTATCCTAAATTTCATTCTAATCCACCCACTTTTCTCCATCTTCTCTGGCAGCACTTTTCCCAGGACCTCACAACCATCTCTGACCTAAAATCGGAGCACCTTCAGAATCTATTCTTGGCTTCTCCCAGTCTGTCCTCAACTCCACTTTTCTGCACTCTGGCTAATTCCTCTGGTCTATCTCTCAGTTCACTCCCTTTCTCTGAAGCTATGTCTAATCTGTTTAACTCTGATATCCAGCACTTCATTTCAATGACAATATCCTTCATTTCTATACATTTTAGTTGGCTTTTAAAAAATCTTCCTCTTTACTTATTTTTAAATATATTTTTATTGATTTCAAAGAGAAAGAGAGAGGGAGAGAGAGAGACAGAAACATCAATGATGAGAGAGAATCATTGATCAGCTGCCTCCTGCACGCCCCCCCCCCCCATTGGGGGATCAAGCCCACAACCTGGGCATGTGCCCTGATGGGGAATTGAACCCTGACCTCCTGGTTCATAGGTCAATGCCCAATCGCAGAGCCACCCTGGCCAGGCAAGTCTTCCTCTTTTTATACAATATCCTGTGCTTTTGTGATTGTCTTTCATCCTTCTTTTACCTCTTTGATCATTTTAAACAAACTTATTTTATAGTCTCTTCCAAATGGTTCTACTGCCTCAAGTTCTTGCAATGCTGCTTCTACGTATTATGCCTGTTACATTTTTTCTATGTGAAATGCCTAATGGTGTGGCCTGGAATGTTTTTAAATTATGAGATCATCTTCAACGTAGGTTCTTTGTTCTGTTAAGTCCTGTCAGTCGAGGGATGTAGCAGTTGCCCTACAAAGGGGTCTTGTTCTCCAGGTATTTCTTTGGCCCTATATTAGTTTACACCTTAACTTCTCACCTTAGAATTCCTACCTCAGGTAGGTACACCCACACCTAACACAGAGTTGGCCTTTCCCTTTCTCACTGGAGGTTTTCTTTTTTAACCTTGAAGCCTGAGAGGCAACAACCTTGCTTGGACATGTGAACAGAGCTTTTCTAACCCTTTAATAAAGGAGGAGGAGTTCTAGCTTTATGCAGAAGTGTCAGTTGCAACTACATATTAATATTGACATTAATAACATATTAATGTATTTATATATTATATATACTACATATTATAAATATCTCTCCAATAATTCTATATGTTTTAAAGAAGGCAGGGAGTCTACCATATTGCTAAGTATATTCCCCCTATATAATAACTACCAGAATGATAAAACTCAAATCTCATTCTGTTACCCTACACACATGCACACACACACCCTCACTCCTGCTCACCTTTATTTAATGTCTTCCCCTTGTCTAAGGAGCCAAACCTCCATCCTCCAGTTCCAGCAAACCCATTCTCACTCTACTCTCCTGCCACCCTGGCCTTTCTCAGACAAACAGGCCTCAAACAGACCTTCCCCCTTGGAGGTCCTCACAAGCTGCTCCCTCTGCCTAGAATGTTCTTGCATCCCCTCCTCACTCCGAGTTCATTTCTCTGCATTCTTTAGATTTCCGTTTGAACATCACTCCCACAGAGAAAGGCTTTCTGGTCCCAAACTAGATCAGGTCCTGTGGTTCTATGTTCACACATTACCCTGAACATTATCATAGCGTGCACCACAACTGTCATTTTATTGAACAGAGTAGTTTAATGTTCGTCCTTCCCCCTGGAAGGTAAGTCCCAGAAGGAAGGACCCATCTGGATTGGGCAATGCAGCACCCCCACTGTCTAGCACAATAATATTTGTCAAATAAGTGTGAGTGCCTGGGCGCCAGTCCTCTCTGTCACTCGTATTAACATGCACCTGAGCTCCCTGCGTTTCCCACAAGCCTCTTCTGAAGCAAGAACAGCGTTGTCGGGGAGGCTTATTCACCACATGATCCAAATGCGTTTCTAAGCAGCGGGGGTCATCGAGTTCATGGGAACATCTTTCCACAAAGCAACAGCGGCTTCCTGAGTTGCCTGTTTTCAAAGAGCAGCAGCAGAGTGAGACTTGCTTGGTGGAAGATGGGTGTGTCCATGCAGTCTTGGGTCTTGGGCCTGCTCTACTCGCTGTATGAATTGGGGTCACTCGGTCTTTTCTGGCCTCAGTTTCCTTGTTTCTTTAAAGGGGCTGATCCAGGTAACCTATGAGAAACTGCTGTGCTTTTTTTAGAGAAAAGTGATGGCAGGAATAATCTCATTGCAAGAGGCCAGAAGTTTCCATCTCTGTTCCTCCTCTAATGCCTACTGGCAGTGTGGGCTTGAGTAAGTCACCTGAGCTCTCTAATTCGGTGCCTATATCTATAAGTTCAAGTTCTCCCCCACTTTTGTCACCAGATGGTATCCAGCATGGTGTAGTGAACCCCTTTGGTGCTCTGCTCAGATCACCTTCACTAGGAGGGGCCCCCACCCCTAACTGCTGTGAATGATGGTTGCTAATGACTCACACTCACTCTCCTCTATGGAAAACTGGCTCCAGCTGACTGGGAGCTGCCTCACCTGTAAGGTTATCCCACCCAGCCCCTTGGAGCAGCCCATAGTCAATGACTGAAGAACATAGGCTCACAGGAGGCCAGACCCCTTGCCTCAAAAGTAGCATCAGCTATGAGGTGCAATTGATCCCCACGGGATCAGACTGAAGACCAGCTGAGACCACTCCTCCTTGCTGAGCTCTTCCCCCCACACCATCTTGCTATTCTTGTACGCACCCTTCTCCGAAAACACTCCTCGAAATCGCTTACACAAAAATCCCCATCTCAGACTGTTTCTGTGGAACTCAACCTAAGACACAAAGTGAGACACTTTGCATACATCATCGCATGCAGTGCCTCCAGCAGTCGTCAGAATAACCCACTCATAGGACCATTGTGTAGATGACTCATCCCCTAACCAAGAGAGATTGAACAGTCACCCCCTAACCAAGAGAGACTGAGCAACTTGTGCAAGCCTGAGTCTTAGCATCTCCCTATCCTATTCCATCGCCAGCCCCATGGAGTAGCTAGCCTGGAAGCAAGGGTAGTCAGAGGAGAAATAGTGTGTACTTCTCAGGTTACCCCTTTGCCAGTTAACAAGTGGCCCACTGTTGGCTGCCTGCCCTTGAATCCTTCAGCACTGGGGAAGCTCAGGCGCACCTGGCACATCAGTTCTGAGCCAGGTACACACACACTTGGCAGGCTTGTTAGGGAGGCGAAACTCCAAACAAAGCTGGTGAAGCGGACCAGTGGAAAAGTTGGCCCAAAACAATTTCCACATCCAGAGGTGGAGAGGGAGCCGATGGACCCCTTTGGGAAGTGACGGATTTTCTCTAAAATGTGCACCTTGACAGCCTCTGGATATGATGAACTTTCCATCTTTTCCTTATTCCCACTTTGTTGAAGGAATGGCTTTTAGGAAACAGACTTCAGCCCCTCATCTATCCACCCACACAAACTACCACTGCATAGAGTATTTTTTATTGCCTCCTCATTACCCATTCTTCCTTCCCCTTTCAATCATAGCCTGCTTCTCCTTTGGGAAATTTACCTGCACTCCCATCTCCGCCACATCATTTGGGCAGGCCTGATCTTTCCCTCTGCTGTAAGGATTCCCTCTAAATCACCCCCCAACCAGTGACTGGTTCAGAGATGAGCACATGACCCAATTCTGGCTAATGAGAAAGAGCGAATCCTGGGATTTGAGAAGGAGGTACCTGAAGAGATTTGAATCGTGTGAGCTGAAGATGGAAAGTCTGCAGCTGCTGCAAATGTTCTCTGATCAAAAGAAAAGAGCATGGAGCTATTAATGACCCACAAAGAGGTGCCTGGGGATGGAGCTATTACCTTGGAAAGGCAAAGAAAGAGGAAATTAGGTCTTTAAGCCTCCAGATCAAGCTCCTACCTGAACTGAGCATCATCTCTTGACTTTCCTGTTGCTTTAGTCAATAAGTGGCATAAGTTGTCTAAGCCAGAGTGATTTTTGTTTTCTTTCTGTGTACAATGCAAAAAATCTTAAATGGTATGTATCCACTCTGTGTTCTCAAAGGAGTTAAACACTTCTGCTTCAAAGAACTTACCCCTCCTGGATTCCCTGCCCTTTTCTGCTCCCCCTGGGGTTTTCTGTTGTTGTCGTCCTTGGCAATTACTAATGAATTGTCAGTAGCTCCTCAAAATGACAAAATATTGAAAAGCTATTTGGTGCAGCCCCTGTTTCTACTCATAATCTCCATTCTGAATCTAGATGGTGGGCAGTAAATGGTGTCACCCTAGCCTTCCCTTCTCCTATCCATTCAATGATTTCTCATTTCACCCCTTTGCTAATCTAGTTCATCCGTAGAAGCCACCTTGAGTACCGGGGTTGAGAAATATTCTGAAACCCCATGCTGCACCGTAGAAGTGCTGTGATTACCTGGTGATATACATCACAACTAGAGCAGCTAGGGGCTGAGGGGTGAAATCCGCACTAACTGGCCACCTTGGTTCAAAACCATACCTCGAAGGTCTGCTACAGTGTTTAACTTTCCTTGCAGCCAGAAAGTCCTTCCTCATCTTCTACCTAAATAATTCATATTGCAATTTCAGTCCAGCTTTCCTCAGCCTGTTCACCGTGGCCACGAGGACTAGCTTGTCAGCCTCATCTGACCCTATTATATTCGTGATAAAGAGTGCTGCTATAACGTTGTCTTTCCTCTCTCTTCTTTGTCCTGTGCTAAATGATTCCTTCCCACAGTTTCAGGACTAAATCTAGATGATTCCCTCCCTCCTCATATTCAATGACTGCAATGCCCAGATGTCTAAGAGTCTCCACCTCTAGGGATCTCATTCTCTATCCATTCTTGGGTACAGAAAAAAAAGTCCCTGAATTAAATTAAATGAGACAAGGAATGGTATTGAAAATTCTCGTCCTCCATAATCTAGCAACTCCCTTCTCCCACAGCATGTCTATTTTACACCTCCAGTGATGGGCAATACATGGATAAATTGGACATTAACCAATCACTGTGAAGCATTGGCTGGAATTCTGGTGGCAACTAAAGAAAAGGAGATTCCATTATACAAATGGAATGAAGCTTTTACTATGAAAAGGCAAAGTAAGAGAAACTCAGATCTTCAAGCCTCCAGATCAAGTCCCACCTGAATTGAGCACCATTTATTGCCTTTCCTGTTGCTTTAGTTCAGGGGTGGAGACCTTTTTTTCTGCCAAGGGCCATTTGGATATTTATAACATCATTCACAGGCCATACAAAATTATCAACTAAAAAATTAGCCTGCTAGCCCAGCCAGTGCAGTTCAGTGGTTGAGCATCTACCTATGAACCAGGAGGTCATGGTTCAATTCCTGGTCAAGGCACATGCCTGGGTTGTGGGCTCCATCCCCAGGAGGGGGCATGCAGGAGGCAGCCAATCAATGATTCTCATCATTGATGTTTCTCTCTCTCTCTCTCTCTCTCTCTCTCTCTCTCCATCCCCCTTCCTCTCTGAAATCAATAAAAAAAAAATTTTAGATTAGCCTGCTATATTTGGTCAAACATTTAATTTACTCACCCCTGATACCTTGGCAGGGCCAGACCAAGTGACTTCTCAGGCCTTATACAACCCATGGGCCAGACTTTCTCCACCCCAACTTTAGTCAATTAGTGGCATAAATTATTTAAGCCAGAGTGATTTGTGTTTTCTCTTTGTATACAATGAAAATCATCTTTTTAAAACATTTCTATTTAATTTATTGGGGTTGCATTGGTTAATAAAATTACATAGGCTTCAAGTGTACAATTCTATAATCTATCACATGTAAAAAAATTCTTAAGTTATATGTGGGTTCACATGCCCCCACCATTCCTGGTCTTCTTTTAGGAAATGTCCTCTCACTTAACATCTCTGCTCTTGGTGAAACTGTAAACCATCTTGTCTCACCTTCTTCTATGCAGTCTATGGGGCAGACCTAAGACCCAAGCTAAACAAATGAGACTCTTCCTAGGATCTCAACCCTCAAATGGAACAATACAAAGTGGAGATAAAGGTTGGATTCGATCAAGTGTTGGTGTCTAGATAAGACTGTCCAACTGTCCTCTTCCTATATACCTGTATTTTCTGGGTCCTATTTCCCTAGCCTCCCCTTCTCTTATCCATTCAGTGTATTCTCATTTCACTTACATTAGCCAAGGTTGGCTTCTGCTGCTTGCATCAATGAACACCAATGTATAGTGTTTACACTCCATAAAGGTGTTTCCTGGATTCTTAAAACCTTAATTATATATTTTTAAAAAGTAATCATTTCACACTTGCACTGGCAGTACATAAGAGTTTGGGCCTGAAAATCAATAGCAAAAATTCTCCAGATATAAGCCAAATAATGCCATGACAACAGAATTTTTGTCTAGGAACCAGAATAATCTGAAATAGCTTTTGTGATGTTGATCTAAAGTCTCATTAAAATTAGGCAAATCACGGGGAATGCAAATGCCTGTCAGGAGCAAGCAGTGTCAGGAGAAAATGGATCTCCCAGGAGAAATGAATTGTTTATGGGGTGGCGTGATTGGCACAAGTGTCCTCCTCTTCGTAAAGCACTTTTGAAAAAAAAATCAAGTGTAATTTACTAATTGCACAGAGCAAATCACTTACAGAAGAATGGGTTTCATGTTGTCATTTTTAATGACCCACCTTTTTCTTTGTGTTGCTTTAGCGCATCATCCTAGCATGCTAACAATAATAGCAACATGCAGTGAAAACTTACTTATGTGAGACACCACACTCAGTACTTTACCTGCATTATCCGAATTCTCCCTCACAAGACTCCTCAAGGCAGGATCTGTCATCAACCATATTTTGCAGATGAGAACATGAAAGCTTAGTGAGAAGTAATTCCACGTGTGCAAAGCTTGGAAGGTACACAGCTGGACTCCAGAACCTATATCCTCAACCCTGTATCCTCAACACCATGGCGTTCATTAGGTGTCTTCCATGTGCCAGGAGCTGTGCTGGGCATTTCACATTGAGTCCTTACCACCATCATCTCAGGTGGGTTTTATTATCCCCACTTTACAGAGGAGGAAGCTGACACTCAGAGAGATTAAGTCACTCAATGAGATTCAAACTCAGGCTGGCTGCTTCTCCAAAGAGGACATAAAGATGGCCAATAGACATAGGAAAAGATGCTCAGTGTTACTAATCATCAGAGAAAAGCAAATTAAAACCACAATGAGATATCATCTCACACCTGTCAGAATGGCTATCATCAATAAATCAACAGACAAGTGTTAGCAAGAATGTGAAGAAAAAGGAACCCTCATGCACTGTCTGTGGAAATGCAGATTAGTGCAGCCACTATGGAAAATAGGATGGAGGGTCCTCAAAAAATTTAAAATGGAACTGTCTTAGTAAACAGAGATTCCACCTCTGAGTATTTATTCAAAGGACCCCAAAACACTAATTTGAAATAATTTTTGCACCCCTATGTTCTTTGCAGTGTTATTTACAACCAGAGGCCTGGTGCACAAAATTCATGCACGGCTAGGGTCCCTAGGCCTGGCCGGTGATCAGGGCCGATTGGGGCCGCCCGGCTGCCGGGGCCTTCCTTCCGGCTGCTGGCCAGCACCTCCCTTCGTTCCGCACTGCCCCCTGGTGGTCAGCACACATCATAGCAAGCGATGGAATTCACAGTCTCCCGGTCGAACTCCCGAGGGGACACTTTGCATATTAACCTTTTATATATATAGATAGCCAAGATATGTAAATAATCCAAGTACCTGTCAATAGATAAGTGGTTATAAAAGCTGTGGTACATATACATAATGAATATTACTATGCTATAAAAAATAATTAAATGTTATCACTTGCAGCAGCATGGATGGAGCCAGAGGGTGTTATGCTCAGTGAAATCAGTCAGTCAGAGAAAGAAAAATACCATATCATTTCACTTATATGTGGAATCTAAAGAACAAAATAAATGAACAAACAAAACTGAAAAAGAACCATAGACACAGAGACCAGACTGATGGTTGCCAGAGAGGAGGAGGTCTAGGCGACTGTGTGAAAGAGGCGAAGGGATTAAGAAGTACAAATTGGCCCAGCTAGTGTGGCTCAGTGGTTGAGCAGCAGCCCATGAATCAGGAGGTCACCATTTGATTCCCAGTCAGGGCACATGCCCGATTGTAGGCTCGATCCCCAGTGTGGGGCGTGCAAGAGGCATCCAGTCAATGATTCGCTCTCATCATTGATGTTTCTATCTCTCTCTCCCTCTCTCTTCCTCTCTGAAATCAATAAAATAAATATATTTTTTTAAAAAGTACAAATTGGTAGTTAAAGAATAATTACAGAGATGTAAAGTACACTATAAGGAATATAGTCAACAATACTGTAAAAACTATGTATAGTGTCAGGTGGGTGCTGGAAATATTAGGAGGAACACTTTGTAAAGTATCTGGTTGTCTAATCACTATACCGCACACCTGAAACCAACACAAAATAATTTTTACTTTATTTTATAAAAATAATATTTATTTATTTAAATTGTAATTGGAACTTTAAAAATAAATTTTAAAAAATTTAAATCTGGCTACTGTGAAGTCCCAGCTCTTAAGCACTCTGTTAGCTTCCTCTGGAGAAGATTAGACATGTCCTCCCCTTTTATTCTCTTTAAGTAATTTCAAAAGTGTTTTCGGAGAGTTTGAACAGCCCCCACCTCCAGTGCCTATTACACTAGGTTTCCCACCCTTGAGACTCCCTCATCACCGAGTTGCTGCAGAATCAAGTGAGTTTCTACATAATCTATCACCCACTTAGAACAGTGTCTGACTCAGCAAATGCTTTTTACATCAGGTGCTAGTTTTCTCTCTTATCATTATTATGAGTTAAGAGAACCACACAAGCTCCTGTTTTCATTCCAACTGTTTACGTGTTCGTTACAGCCACTATGGTTTTATTCAATAAAGCAGGTCCCCTGGGATTTCTGTTGCTTATGCTTCTATTCATCCTCCTTGGCTCCCTTTTTTTTTTTTTTTTTTTACTCATTTTGCTACATTTTGATGACTGTATTATAATTTGTTGTGTGCCCTTAGGTAATCAAAACAGAATATATATCAGGCTTTTCTTTCGTGTACACTGGACTTCCACCCCCAGTTTATCCAAATTGACTAAGACTGGCTGTAAGTAGAAGTGGCAGCGGTGGGGAGGGGAAGTGTGTGATACTCCATCTTCCCCACAAGAGGAAGTCTTGTTGTCTGGTGTCCACTGGAGACTGGCATGCCAGCACCCAGTTCTCTCACCTTCAAAGGGGGTTCTTCTTGAGCACCTACCTTTGCCAGGCTGGGGGAACTACTACTCAATTAGGCAGAGAAAGTGTAGTAGAGGCCATTGGGGCTGTTTCCCCGACCCCTGCCTTCCTAAGAGCTGTTCCCCACACATGGAAAATTGGGCCTCTGGTGTCATTTTTTCTATTAAGCAAGCCCTACCTAGTTCCTGGCCATCCCTGACTAGACCAGAGATAAGCACCTGATCTAAGTTGGGCCAATCACATTCTTTCTCCTGAAAATATGAAATTGATGGTTCAAAATTTGAAATCTGAAACCTTGGTCTGGGTGTCTGTTGGAACTGAAGTCAAGTAAATGTGGGGGGAGGGGTGTCAAGATTTCAATTCTGAGGAGGTCACCTCTTGTCATATGGATAAAGTAGAGAAAGCTGGTCTAGACATAGAAGAAATAAAAAAGGTTAAAAAGTTAAGTTTAAAAAGAGGGGGAAAGCAAACATAGAGGAAATAGAGGAGAGAGATAAAGCCAATTGCTGAACACGCGCCTGCTATGAGAAGGTCTTCATACAGAGAGAAAGGCAGAGCACTGTCTAGCTCCTGGCCCGGGTGCCTCAGGAAGCTGGCCTGTGAATCTGCCCTTGGAGTCTGCGACCTATCCCTGGATCTTGCCAATCAATAAGCCCTTTTCCTTTATCTGGCTTGAATGGGTTTCTGCTTCTTGCCTCAAAACCAGTAGTGACTAAGACAAACGGTCACCAACACCAAGAGCTAATGAATGCTCTTGTGATTTAATTCATGGAAATGACCCTAAAAGTGCCTGATTCATCAATTCAGCAAATACTTACTGAGGGCCTACTATGTGCCGAGCCACCATGACAGGCATTCGGGGTACAGTGTCAAACACACTAGAGACAGCTATTCATCTGCGGCAATAACAATCAACTATATTCTTGGAAAAGAATGGAGGGAAAGGAAGGAAACCAATTAGTCCAAGATGCTATTGCTAATGCCACATAAGGAATGCTCAAGAAGCCCACCCAGCCTTCTTCAGACAGGCCTCCAGGGAGGCAGGTGGGAGAGAATGGAGAAATGAGGAAAAGAATTAAATGAAGGTTGCAGGACTCTGCTCTAGCCTTGATTTCATTACTTACAAGCTGTTTGACCTTAAAACAAGTCAGCAGACCTGTATGTTGTTCTACACCTCTACAATGGCAGCAGTAGGGGTGTGTGTGTGTGTGTGTGTGTGTGTGTGTGTGTGTGTGTGTTTGGGAAAGGGTTTAACTAGAAGGGAATGAGATTAACAAGGTGTATCACATACAACTTTATACCCTGGTGTGGTGCCTGAAACAAAGGTGTTCAGATTTGCAATGTTTGCTGAGGCCCAGTAGCATCTTAGAAAGAACACAAGATCTGAGGTTAGACCAGTAGTTCTTTTTTTAAAAATATATTTTTATTGATTTCAGAGAGGAAGGGAGAGAAAGAGAGAGATAGAAACATCAATGATGACAGAGAATCATTGATTGCCTGTCCCCTGCACGCTCCTCACTGGGGATCGAGCCCACAACCCGGGCATGTGCCATTGACCAGAATTGAACCTGGGACCCTTGAGTCCTCAGGCCAATGCTCTATCCACTGATCCAAACTGGCCAGGGCAGACCAGTAGTTATTAATTGGGGTGGGAGTGATTTTGCTCCCAGGGGACATTGGCAATGTCAGGAGACGTTCTGGGTTGTCATAACTGGGGTAAGGGTAGTAAAGTGCTAGTAATATTTAATGGGTAGAGGCAAGAGTTGTTACTAACCATCCTACAGTGCACAGGACATCCCCCACAACACAGAGTAATCTGGCCCCAATTATCAACAGTACCGAGGAATGCCGAGTTAGGCAAATCCTGGCTCTGCCTTACCAGCTGTGTGACCTTTGGCAGGCTACGTTTTCCTTGGGCCTTGCTTCATCTTCTATAGAATGGGAATCAATAATACCTTCTTTATGGAGCTTTTAGGAAGGTTAACTAAGAAAATATATGTGCAGTGCCTTGCATAGAGGAGACAACCAAAGCTATCACTAGATATTATTAACTTAAAGGCTGCTCCTGCTCAGCATCTCCAGAAATGTCCAGGCTGTTTTCAGAACCAAAAGGATCTTTGGGGAGCCCAGAACCTTAGCTGGTTCTTCTCCCAGCCCAGCTCTGTGGATTTCCTCATCGTCCTGTCTCTTGTGGGCAGCCAAGCACCATGGATTCAAAAGATCTTCCCAAGGCTTCAGGCCATGAGGACGTGCTCAGGATCCCTTGTTTCAGGACTTAGAGGGCCAGGCAAGAATCTTTTGCCATGCAGTCCCTCTGTCTCTGGAGGGGCCGACACCCGGGGCTGGAGATCAGAACATGGTGATTAATGGAAACTTCCCAAGTATGTAATTAGGTGGCATTTGACTTCATGACACCATCCAAGCACATGATTAGGAAATGTCCACACCTCTGTTCTGCTTGCGTGGTGGTTCTGCCCTGAGCTGTGGACCCGGGAGTGGATCCACATGCCTGTCAGCTTTGCTATCCTCCCATCCAGGCCCCGGGGTGCTGTGTGCAGCATGCCAGAGTGCACTTGTGGCACAGGGCAGATGTCGGGCCCTACATGGGTGCATGTGTCGCTACCATAAACCTGGTTTGCTTTCTTCACCTGCCAAATGCAGAGAATCAAAGAAAACTCACAACGAGAATAAACGTGGTGTTAATAACAATAAAAAGAACACTTCCTACAAGTGTTTCGAGCTGGCTAAAGAAGGATTCTCTCATTTGGCCAGACAGGAAAGAAAAGACAAAGGTATTTACTGACAATGTAACACTCCTCAAGGCCAAATGTTCTCAATTTTTAGCCTGCATAAAACTCACCATAGAAGCTTGTTAAGAAATATACATCCTTGGGCTCATCTTGATTGGGTGGGCAAGGGATGAGGCTCATGTATTTGCACGTGGGAAGAGGCACTGTTCTGAGCTGGGGTTCTCAAATTTAGTGTGTACCAGACTCACCTGGAGGCTCTATGTTAGCTTCTGTCATTGTAACAGATGACCACAAACTGGGTGGTTTGAGACAGAAACCTATTTCCTCATAGTTCTGAAGGCTGAAAGTCTGAAATCAAGGTGTCTACAGGCTAGGAGAGGATCCATTCCATGCTTCTTTCCAACCTTCTAGGGCCTGCCAGCAATCCTTCATATTTCTTGGCTTATCCCTGCAATCTAAGCCTGTCTTCATATGACTTTCTTCTCTGTTCTTTTCTCCTCTTATAAAAACATATGTAATTGGCCTTAGCTGGTTTGGCTCAGTAGATAGAGCATCGGCCCACAGACTGAAGGGTCCTGGGTTCGATTCCAGTCATTGGCACATACCTCAGTTTCAGGCTTATCCCTGGCCCTGGTTGGGCCACATGCCAGAGGCAACCAATCAATATGTCTCTCTCACATCAATGTTTCGCTCTCTTTGTGTCTCTCCCGCTCTCTTCCACTCTCTCGAAAAATCAATGGAAAAATATATTTGGGTGAGGATTAATAACAATAAAAAATACATGTCACTGGATTTAGGGCTCATACTCATTCAGGATAATCTCATCTCACAAACTTGCCTTAATTACAACAGCAAAGGCCTTTTTTTCCAAATAAGATCATTTTCACAGGTTCCAAGTGGACATAGGTCTTGAGGGGCCACCAGTTAAACAGATTGCTGGGCCAAACCCAGAATTTACATGTGTAACAAGTTCCCAGGTGTTGCTGTTGCTTCTGGTCCAGTGACCACACAGGGAGGACCACTGCCTTTGGCAAATACTCCACATCCAAGAGATTTGATGTTCTGATTTAACAAGTGCCAGATGTCTACATTGAACAGGACTATGAAAGGTGGCAGACTTTTGCCCCTATCTTTCATCTTTGACCACCTAATAAGTCCCTTCCCTGACCCCTGGTAACCTCAATTAATCTTCAAGAAGCAATAAGCCCCATTGTACAAAAAGGAGAGGTTGAACTTAGCTAGACTTGGCTAATCTTGCCAGCTATGTGAGTTTGGATGAACCATCTTATCTCTCTGACCCTTCATTTCCTCCTCTATAAAATGGAAATAAGAATCTTTTTTAAAAAATATGTTTTAATTTTTTAAAGAGAGGAGGGGGAGTGGGAGAGAGAAAAACATCAATCGGCTGCAAACAGCTGCCTCCTACATGCCCCCTACTGGAGATTGAGCCCTCAACCAGGGCATACATGGCAGCTAGGAGTTAACAAAAGAGAAGAGAGCTAGACTGGCTGGGCCTGACTGAGTCTGGAAATTACACTTAATCAGGCTAAAGTCTGGAAGTTATGACTTCAGATGCCCCAAGGGATAACCAAACCCCCACCAAAAAGATTCTCACCCCTCTGTCCCATGTAGATAGGAAGGACCAGCTTTCTAATCTCCCCAGTCTCCCTGAAGTACAACCGGTCCACGCCCATGGACTATGGGGGGAGGAAAAACAATGAAGGGGAAACTCCTCTGTTGGGCGCAGGTGCAGTAGAAGCCTAGATGGTGACCATAAAGGGGAGGTGTCTAGACTGGGAAAGGGTCAGATTAGAGGAGGGCACAAAATCCGAAAGATCTAGGAAAGGTATTGGATAGGGGGAGGACCCAACACAAGCCCGGAAGAGCAAGGAAAGGGATTGGTTAGAATGCTTACCCCTTCCCACGTTCAAGGTAACATAATCAAAGCTTAACAAAGGCCGCTCTCAGTAGCAGCGTTCACCCATTCCTTCGCTCATTCTTTCTGCAAAGCAGCCGGTGGGCCTGGCAGCCACACCTCCAAGCACAGCTCCAAGCGCACGCCTGGGTGCAGCCGCTCAGTGCTGGCCAGAGTGCAGCCGGAACCAGGGACTAAGCTGGTCGGATGAGGACAGAGACTGAGCTGGACTCAGCTTTGGCAGGGACTAAACTGAATTATGGCAGCTTTGGATGCCCTGCCGATGCTGGGCAATGGCCCTCCTTCTGGGCTTGGTGAAGACAAGGCTGGACTTCTTCCACAGCGGGACGGAGCTAAGCCACCTGATCATGGATGAGACACCAAGTACCTGGAGACAGGCCTTTGTTTTCACTTCAATAACTCTTACCTCTACACCTCATCCTCCTACACGTGGGTCCCTGAAATGCTTTTCTTGTGACCCTAGTTCCACCGGCAACATAGCTGTTGCTGCAGCTAAACATCTCAGCAAGCCAGCAGGGCCGAGATGTGTCCCAGATGCTGATGTGTAATAGACACACGGTAGCAGAAAGGCCTCTGGCTTTCATTTTGCCCTATGATGACTGGAAGGGAGTACGTCCTGCCCATCACTTCCTCTCCTGGCCCTGCAGAGCCCTGAATTCCTCGCCTCCCACCAAGCTACTGCCCAGCCACGTTCTCAGAAGTAATGATGGAAGGCAAGCACAGGAGGTGTTGGCCACCTCCGCTGTGTTCCCTGTGGATGTGCCTCATTAGCTTTGATCTGGCCGGCTTACCTTCGTTGAATCCCAGGGTTTACTTCCAGCCGCCGCTTTGCAACATCACTTTGACACTTTAAGGACACTGGGGAGATGGCCGGGGCCATCCAACTGCCAGCGAGGAGACTAAAGTGCACTCAAGCCTTCAGAAGGAACTGAGCTGGAACCAGGGACGAGAATCATGGACTCTCTAGGGACTACAGAGAGGCAGGTTCTCGTTGGCATCCCTGCCCACAATGGTAGAGCAGTGAGGAGGTCTTATGCAATTCAGGAGGCTTTCTGGTGCCAAATAGGCCCGGGTTTAAACCAGGGCTGCATCCCTTGCTACCCGTGTCAACTCCAGCAATTCCTCAACTTGGTGGAGTCTCGGGTACTTCGTCTGTGAAATGCAGATAATAAGAGAATCTGCCTCAGAGGATATTGGGAGGAGTCATGAAACAATCCACATGTCAGTCTTTATCAAAGCACCTAACTAACAGAGAGAGGATGCCCCAAAACACCCCGCTAGCAGATTCTTCTCCCTTCTATGGGAAAAGCACCAGGTCAGAAGCACAGCTTCATGAGACCCAGTTGAACATACATCGGACCCTTCTCCCTCTTTTTTATGTATATTACATAAATTTACCATTTAACCATTTTTAAGTGCACACTTCTGTGGCATTAAGGACATTCCCATTGCTGTGCAGGCATCACTACCATCCATTCCCAAAACCCCTTGTCTTTCTTCAAAGATGAGTTGTTAGTCTAGTTCAGAGGTCCTCAAACTTTTTAAACCGGGGGCCAGTTCACTGTCCCTCAGACCGTTGGAGGGCCGGACTATAGTTTTAAAAAAACTATGAACAAATTCCTATGCACACTGCACATATCTTATTTTGAAGTATAAAAACAAAACAGGAACAAATACAATATTTGTATTTGCAGGTGGCCCGCGGGCCGTAGTTTGAGGACCCCTGGTCTAGTTAGTCAAGAGAGAAGAAACCAGGTCAAAGGATGGGGGTGGGGAGTGGGCTTGAGCGACGCTGAGAAGCCATCGCATCCATCCCCCTGCCTCCAGGAGCACTGATCCCACACCTCCCATCCCTCCTCTGGAATCCCCGGGAAAGGTGGCTGTACAAGGCACACCTGGGTTCAGTCCCAGCGCTGCATTACCGGCTATGTAGCCTTGGCCAAGTTCTTTGTCAGCCTCCCTCTCCTGATCTGTAAAATGGGGAGAAAAAGATCGCCTCCTGCAGAGATTTGCTAATGAGCTAACATACATAAAGAGCTGAGCAAATAGTGGTAAGTAGGTGTTAGCTATTATCATTATTATTATAGTTCCCCTCCTCCCCCAGCCTTCTGCACAGCATGCCTTTTTGGAAATGTGTGCCTGTGGCCTCATGCTGCGATTCTGAGTCCTCATTAGGACAGGAATTCCTTCCCCAACTAAGGGGCTCTGCTCACCATGCACACTCAGGTCCCCTTCTTATTCTGAAGAATGCCCCTCCCTCAAAGGGGATTGAGGACAAGAATCACCCCCAAAATCTGCCTGCCAACCCAGAGTCAGGCCCCAGCCTGGCCAATCACATGTGATCACCCTGCAGTGGTTTCCTAGGTAACCGATACTCCTGTGCCAACAGAGAGACTGGGTGCTGGGCGAGAGGGGCACCAAAGACAGAGAAAGACCCAGGGAGTGGCAGACCTGCAGAGCAAGGGTCAGAGATAGGGGACAAAGGACAGAGATGGTGGCAGACACAAGTGACACAGGCAGGGACACAGTCGGAAGAAACAAAGAAGAAAGGAAGGAGGGACAAAAAATTTCATCTCTTCTTTTGCTGTTTTTGCACACAAACACATACACACATGTACATATATGCATATGCACATCCATACATACACACATATACATGCATACATATACACACATAAAAACACATACACCCACAAACCCACACATACACATACACAAAAATACATGCAGGCCCTAGAATCCTTTTCTCTTTCCTAGTCACAGGGGAAACTTGGCTTCCTAACGGCCCCGTAGTGGTACTTGTTGGCATTTGGGAAGTCTGTCAAAGCCATACCTCAAAATCAGTTTGCTTATGGAGGCCTAGGATGGGGCAGAAGGAGAGCCTGGGAAAACAACCAGTCCTGTTCGTCATCTATAAGCAAGGCCGCCCCTAAACCAGCCTGACTGCTGTGCAAGGTGTGGCACTTTGAGGGGACTATCCTCACGGTCTCTTAGTGATAGGGAGAGTGAGAATGGGTGTATGGGTGCCTGCGTGTGTGTTTACACACACTCGTATGGACCTTTTTATTTCCAATTCCACAAAAGAACTGGGGAGTGGTGAAAATAACCACTATTTATAAAGCATTTCCCATGCAACAGGCACCATTTACATGCGTTGTCTCATTTCATCCGCATAGTGACTGCTGCTGGCCCATTTTATGGATGGGGAAACTGAGGCATGGGATGGTGAAGCGTGCTGCTTGAGGGCTGCCACCTCTCAGTCATGGACCCGTGATTGAAGCCCAGGGTGCCTGGTCTTAGAGCCCATGTGTGAACCACTCAGTTACTCAGCCCTCCCAGAATAACGGCCCCATCCCAGCCGCCTGAAATTCTGTGCATCAGAGATTGTGCTGAGTTACTTAATGCTGGTGTCTGGGGGTTTGAGGAAGTAACATCTAAAGTGAGATCTGAAGGCTGAGGAAGAATTAGTGGGAGGAAGGAAGTTGGGATGGAAGGTAGGAGCATGGGGCATGCCAAGCAGGGTAAGAAGTGGTGTGAAGGCGTATCACAAAGCACAGCGAGAGTTAGGTTGTGGCAGGAGCAGCCATTACAAAGGTGGGCGAAAGCCAGTGAAGGCAGGGCCTAAGCTGGAATACAGAGTTTAGACTCTACCCCGAGGACAATGCCAAGCCATTGAAGATTCTGTCTTTAGGAAAGGACTCACAAGATCAGTTTTGCCTCTTAGAACACATTGGTTTCAGCCAAGAGAACAGATTGAAGGAGTCAGTTCAGCTGGAGAGATAGGAAATCTCATCTGATTCTCTCCAGAAGGGCAGATGAGGAAACCAAGGCACAGAAAGGAGAAGCCACTTGCCCAAAGTCACTCATCTGGAAAGATGTCAGGTCCAGATTCACACTGGAGTCCATCCAACTCCAGAGCCCAGCCCTTTGGCACCTCCTCAGGCCCCGCCCACCAGGCTGTAACTTGGCTCATGGATCTCTTGGCCAACAAGAATCAGTAAGGACGGGATTCCACACCCAGCACTGAGAGAGGAAATAAGTGCCTCTCCTGGGTGCTTTCCACATGAAAAGTATAATTCTCCATATAGGGTCCAACCTGTGTCCCTGGAGACTCTACAGCAGGGGTCCTCAAACTACGGCCCGCGGGCCACCTGCAAATACAAATATTGTATTTGTTCCCGTTTTGTTTTTTTACTTCAAAATGAGATATGTGCAGTGTGCATAGGAATTTGTTCATAGTTTTTTTTTTAAACTATAGTCCGGCCCTCCAACGGTCTGAGGGACAGTGAACTGGCCCCCTGTTTAAAAAGTTTGAGGACCCCTGCTCTACAGGCACTAGCTATTCCTTCCTATTGAACATCCATCCTAAGACCCAAAGCATTTAAAGCTCTAGGGGGCCTTGATGGTGCTTCAGCCCAACATGGAAATGTTTTTTCCCCCAAACTCCATGTCCAGCCTGTGAACTGAAAGCAAACATTTAGAACAAGCCTTCTAGAGTCTTGCTGAGTGAGGACCCTGGTTCCAATGTAACAATGTCACCTATTTATTGAGGGACTTCGATAAGCCTGAGGAACAGTGTACAATACATCTGCCAAAGGCAACTGACAACAGAAGCCCTGTGTTTTGGTTTGCTGGAGTGACAGCTGTTACAAAAACAACAGCACATATGTATTGCACACCTCCGATGTCAGGCATGGTCCTGGTGCTTTATGTTCATCATTCCTTAATTCTCAAAACAGCCCTATGAAGTATGTATTCCCACTTTAGAGATGAGGAACATGAAGGCTCATAGAAGTGAAATGGCCTGCCCATGTTAACCACGTTATTAATCAATTCATTCAGCACATTTATTAATCAAGCACATACTATGTATGAGGCACTCTTCAACATACTAGAGTTACTCCACGGAACACCAGAAAACAAACCAAAAAATGGTTCCCATAGAATTTATATTCTAGGAAAAAGGGACATGAAATAAATAAGCATACAAAACATAACTAAGCATGATGATGGTGATAAGTGCTAGAAAGGAAAAAGAAAATATTAAAAGGTGATATTGTATCAGTCAGGATCCATTAGGTTATGCTTCAGTAACAAACACTCCCCAAGTCTCAGTGGCTGACCCATCTCTCACTCATACTACATGTCAAATGCATGTAAGCAGGCACTGCATTCGCCATGTACTCAGGTAGATGCAGGCTTCATCTCAGTGTATGTTCCATCTCAGCATGATCTCCACAGCAGGAGGAAGAAGACACGAAAAACCATACATCGGCCCTTAAAGCTTTTACTGAGAACTGACACATTGTGCTCACATTTCACTGGCCGCATCGTCCCATGGCCACTCCTAACTTAAGAGTGGGTGCAGAAGAAAGATAGTATTGTGAGCAGTCCTCTTGTGTCTCCCTCAATGGAGGACAGAGAGTAACTGAGGGGGCTGCTTTGAGTAGAGATCTGAGAAGGCCTTTGAATAGCAAATTGAAGGACTGGGACTTGAACCCTGAGCTTTCACAAGCCCACACCTTCTCACTGGGCCAGGTTGCCATGATGAGTTATCAATGGGCCCTGGCACAAAAGATAGTTCATATACCACAGGTTCACAGAACAAGACTTACAGATTGAGCTGTGAAAGTCAATGCATTGTCAAGGCCTAATTCAGAGTGATGAGAGACCTACAAAGTCATCCTGACAAGCAGAGATGAGCTCCAGAGAACAGTTACGGCTTTGCCTTTCTTGGAAAATTCAAAGGACTTCAGTTCAGAAACTTTTCCTGTCCTTTCTCTATTCCTGTCTACAGGAGAGCCACGGTGTGGGAGACATGGCAAGCCTTCTAACCCTTCCATAGCAACAGAATTGCTCAATTAGGCAAAGAACATTGAAAGCATTTAAAAAGAGGGGAAATACCACCCGAGAGCTAGAAACATAGGCAAAAGCCCACCTGGGTGCCTGAAGTTATTCTTACATCAAGTAGCTGAACATACGTGTCCTTTTCATGTGACCAGAGTTAGTTTCATGTGGTTGTGCCTGGACATCATCTTAGTCTTGAATTTGGTTCTCTTCTCTATAATAGATTCACTAGACCCGTGGCCAGCAAACCACAGCTCGAGAGCCACATGCGGCTCTTTGGCTTCTTGAGTGTGGCTCTTCCACAAAATACCACGTGCGGGTGCGCACGTACAGTGCGATTGAAACTTCGTGGCCCATGCGCAGAAGTCGGTATTTTGTGGAAGAGCCACACTCAAGAGGCCAAAGAGCCGCATGTAGCTCGCAAGCTGCGGTTTGCCGAGCCGCAGTTTGCCGACCACTGCACTAGACCATTGCTTATATGTCAAATCATCGTTTCTTCCCATAACATGTATCTGAACACCTCACTGTCTTTCCGGTCTGCATGGAGTTAGTTGGTCATTCCAGCTACAGTTGTCAGGTTTAGCAAATAAAATTACTTTTAATAGTAAAAAGTCATTTGTTATTTATCTGCAATTCAAATTTATCTGGCTATAAAGGTATTTTGTTTGGCAACAGATTTGGGATAATGAAAATAATCAGGTAGCGAGGCCCGCATGGCTCAGTGGTTGAGCATCGACCTAAGAACCAGGAGGTCACGGTTCAATCCCAGGTCAGGGCACATGCCTAAATTTCAGGCTCAATCCCCAGTGTGGGGACACAGGAGGCAGCTGATCAGTGATTCTCTCTCATCATTGATGTTTCCATCTCTCTCTCCCTCTCCCTTCCTCTCTGAAAAATAAATAATAATAATAATAATCAGATAATAAAAATAATCACTTACCTGGGCACATACCTGCCATCACTTGCTCCCTCCCTCCCTCACTCGAGTCCAGCCCTATTTTCTGTCTATCAGTTCCTCAGGGACACCGACCCCTTTCCAACCTGAAAGACCTTACTCGGGTCCTCTGTCTGCTTGAAATGCTCCTTTCTCACTATTCAATGGCTCATGCTTTCCTGTCCTTTGAGTCTTGACTTACATGCTTCCTCCTCAGAGAAGCCTTCCTTCCCATCACCTCACAACCCCTTTCTCTCACTCTCTCTCTGCTTCTTGTTGGTTTCTTTCACAGCAGGACTCGCCACCGGCAATGGTTTTAACCACAGGGCCAGTTCCTCACTTCAGGGCAGCCTCTCCTCAATGGATTGCTGAGCCCACCCATTCCCATCTCCATCCCAGCACCTAGCACAGCACCCAACAATTTGGAAGTGCTCACTAAATGTGTTTTGTCGATGTAACCATGGAGCACCCCCAGTCCAGCAGCACCTTGCCTGTCCCCAAAGCATCCTCCAACGTGACCTCATACCCACATTCTCTTTAAGCCAGTACATTGCCTAAACCTGCCAAGTTCAAAGGCTTTGCCCATAACGGATACTCTTAGACCTTCAAACTCACCAAGCTTCAGATTACTTCCCTGAACAACAATAACAACCACAAAAAAAAAAGTATTATATAACTCTGGATCGGAGGGAATAGTCATCAAAAATATTTCCCTGCCTAACATCATCCTGTTATTATTTTGACATCTGTGTAGGCTGCGGAATGATTCTTTTAACGCGGTGTGTGAGGCATATTTATATCTCTGGCTGCAGCACGGAGCATATGCAAAGGCCTCTGGAGCCTTTTCTAGTAGGTCTTGTTGTAGCCACATCAGGCCCCTTGTGAAGGGCCTGGAAAAAAACAAAAAAAACACCTCTGCTGTTTACTATGTGTAACGGGAACTAGCTTCCCAGTGGCAGGGTGATAAGCAAGCCATGCCAGCTCTTTGGTCCTAGTGGAGTTAGGAACATTGGAACCAAAAGCCCCCATCCCCCATAACAAGCACCTGGACTTGAAAGGGCCATAGATTCCAGGTAATCCCAACCTCAGCTGCCATCCACCAGGGGCCTGTCACGCCCAGCGCTGTGCTAGGCTGTTTCCCAACATCATTTCTTCCCATCCTGGCCATCACCCTCTATGATCGATCCCACTCTCCCCACTTCTCAGAGAAGGAAACTGAGGCTCAGAGAGAGGTTAAGACAACCTGACTCATGTCCTGCAGTTAACAAGGCACAGAGCAGGGGATTTCAACTTTGGTCTGCACCTTCTAGAGGCAGACATAACAGTGTGGTCAGTGTCACCGCCCTGCTCACCAGCAGCCCAGTCAGAGGAAGGAGGGGACAGGAACCTAAGTGGATTTCCCAGGGACAATGTCCGTTTTCCTCTCAATAATGTGGCAGGGGACACAGCGGGGCAGTGAAGACCTGGACTTCGGAGTCAGGCCCATTCAGGGTTCAGTGTAGCCACACGCACTTCACTGCCGTGTGACCGTGGACCAGGCTCATGACCTTTCTGAATCCTGTTACCTCACCTGTAAAATATAGTAATTGCTTCCTGTATTAGTTTGATAGGTGCAGTAAGAAAGCACCACGAACTGGGTGACTTAAACATCAGAAAGTGATCCTCTCGCAGTTCTGGAGGCTAGGAACCCACAGGCTGGTCCCTTCTGAGCGCCTCTCTCCTCAGCTTGTAGATGGCTGACTTCTCTCCGTGTCTCTTCATGTCCTCTTCTCTCTAAGTATACCTACCTCAGTATCCAAATCCCCTTCTTATAAGGACACCAGTCATGTTGGGTCCGGACCCCCCTAAGGACCTCACTTTAATTGGTTGCCTCTGCAAAGACCCTGTCTCCCAATGAAGTCGCATTCAGAGGGAGGTACTGTGGACTGCAACACATGAATTTGGGGGGGGACACACAATTCAAACCATCACACCACCTCATAAGAATGTTTTTTTAACACAGATAATATACATAAAAACGCCCTCCCAAATGTCCCTCTTCAAACACACACCCATCACATACTTTGGCCAAATGGTCTGGGATTATGTAATGCCCTTTGGTGAGCTACTTGGTTAGTTGGTAATGGTGCTGGTTTGTATTGGTCCTGACCTGGATCCCTACCAGCAGGAGACATTCTCTCTCTCACTCTCTCTCTCTCTCTCTCTCTCTCTCACACACACACACACACACACACACACACACACACACACACACTAGCAAGCCATGCCCTAATGCCAGCATGGTGAATGGTGGCTGAACATGTAAAAAACTTTTGGTGACCCATTCCCACAAGCTTATACCTACAGCTATACTGGGCCTGGAGAGAGGATCTTTGTGGCTCTAGCACATTCATCCCAACATCACAGATTTCCCCCTCACTTTGCTCATCTGTAAAATGGGAGTGACATGAACACATATTATGATGGTTGTGAGAATAAGTAAAGGGTTTAGCCTCGAGTGCATCTGGGCCCTGCCCCATCCCAGCCCTACTGAATCAGGATCTCCAGGGGCAAGACCTGCACCGTTACATGGAGGACAGGGCCTCCTCTGGTCTGCACTCTGGGGCCCCCAGCTGAGAAGAGCCCCAGCCCCAGGAAGAGCACCACTTACTCATATGCAGCAGTGTTCTCTGCTGGCAGGGCCATACCACCAAGGCCAACTCTTTGCACTTCGGGTTTGTATTCTCCTTTCAAAACTTGTTTTCTCTGTGCCCGTCCCCCAAAGCCATACTTTCTTTTGCTACTTTCATAATGTGCCACAGAGCCTGTCATCACCCTAACTTACAAACACACCAGATTCTCTACCTCCTCAATCCTCTGTGTTTCTACTTCCTCTCACTACTTCCTCCCCACACGGGAGGGTTAACCAGCCAGAAAAAAGAAACTTTTATTGCATTTATTCAAGCACCCCTTTCCCACCCTTATAAGCTAATGTCTGCATAGAGCTCATGGGTGCGCTGGGCAGTCTTCTAAGCAATCTGTGTATACAAATTCATTTCATCCTCAACCATGACACTGAGGCAGAAGATACACTTTGTAGTGGAGGAAACTGAGGCACAGAGAGGTGAGGTGACTTAGCTAAGACCACAGAGCTCATTAGGGGGCAGACCCTGGAATTGAACACAGGCAATCTGGTTCCAGAGCCACCCTGTTTTGTTACCCATTCAATTTTGCCATCCCATGACTGATTTTATCTAGTCTTCTCTTTACCCATTGAATACAAGTCCCTCCCCACATCTAATGGTGTCGACATGTTTGACCTTGATGTCAACAGGTGATTCCAACATAAAGGACCAACGCTGACCCCATGGAGCAGGAGAAGTGGATTTAGGGGGTGAGCTTTTATTTCCTTGCATTCGGGCTCCTATGAAGTGATTGGGCCCTCCCGTAGACAAAGCCTGATTTGACCCCACTTCTCTCCTTCTCCTGCCATCACCTCTTCCTTCAGGGGGAACATTCCCCAGCACACTTCCTGACACTCAGTGCTGAGTAATGCTTTCCCTGCTATAAGGTATAAGGAATTCAGAGTTTATCCCATTTAAACATATGACCCCTCTATCTCACACATCCATTCTGCCCATATTTCCTGATCACCCGCTACATGCAGGCCCTGACCGGTGCCCTGAGGAGGCCATGCCAAGTCCTTGCCCTCCTCGAGCTCATGATCTACTGGGGGAGACAGACCTGCCTCCCGGTAAGCACATTGTGTCCCAAGCATCATGAAAACCATGTGTTACGCATCAGCAGGAGTCTGCAGGTCTAGATAGCAACTCCTGTGGCCTCCACTTAGCAAAGGCTCATTGGCTACTACCAAGGACAGTTGGTAGTGTTTTAGCCTCTCTCAGCTGAGCCCCAAAAATGTTTTTTCTAAAACACACTTTAGTTGAATAGTGACTAACAGAACATTAACTTTGTTGCACCCTTGGTTATTCTGATGACTTCACTGTTGCCCAAGAATGTATTTCAGTGCTTCCCTGGATGCCACACAGCCTCCAGGGTGCTGTAAAGGAAGCAGGGTGGGTGGGCTTGGAGGTGAATTTAGAATGATGCTCAACTTTTGTGAATCAGAGTGGGTTGCTGACTCATTTTTCAATGGGTTCAACAACGTCACATTACAGTTCTCATGAAACTGGGAGTCAGGAGACCTTCCTGTGATTATCAGCAAGACTACAAAAATATAGGCCCCAGGAGAAAGAGAGAGAGAGAGAGAGAGAGAGAGAGAGAGAGAGAGAGAGGCTCATCCTCCAAAAGTAGATGGAGCCTACTGTGTGCTTGAACTGGACAGGCAGTGAGGTGTGAAAATCAACATGGTCACTCCTCCCACTGGGCTCAAGGAAACAGAACAGCATAGAGGTTACCAGCACAGACTCTGAAAGAAAGGTGCCTGAGTTTGAATCCCAGTTCTATTTGTTTCAAGCATGGTCTCGAGAAATCACTAGCCTTCTATGTGGTTCAATTTCCTCATCTATTATATGGGCATAGCCTACCTCCTGAGGTTATTGTGAAGATTATATACACTAACATGAGAGCAGTGTCTTAGGGCCAGGCACAGCGAAGGAATTCTAAAAGTGTGAGCGATGATGATGATGATGATGGCCAAATAGGGGGCAGGAGGACTATTAATTTAACAGTGATATATACAAATGGCCTTCAACTTATGATATTTTTATTTTCGGGTGGTGTGAAAGCAATAAACATTCAGCGGAAACCATACTTCAAATTTTGAATTTTCATCTTTTCCCAGGCTAGTGATCTGCAGTCAGTTCCTCTCCCATGAGGCTGGACAGCGGCAGCGAGCCAGAGCGCCCAGCCAGCCACGTGAGCACAAAGGTAAACAGTGTTGCCAGTGTTTTTTGGATATTGTGTCTTGTGTCTTTGCATCCCATCATGTCTACAAAATACCCATCTGTGTCGCCTGCTTCTGGTGAGAAGAAGAAGAAGGTGATTACTTTTGAGATAAAACTCAAGATAACTGCCCAACTGTGTAAGTGTCCTGAGCATGTTTAAGGTGGGCTAGGTGTATTAAATGCATTTTTGACTTAGGATATTTTCAACTTACGATGGGTTTATTGAGATGTAGCCCCATCGCAAACCCAGCAGCAAGCATCTTTATAAACGTAAACTTATGTCTGTGATCATTGAGACACCAAGAGTGTAGGATACAGGGATCTGATTTGGAGACATCAAAGAACATTTCCCCACCAAAGAGCTATTTGAGTGGAGATTTGAAGGACAAGTAAAAGCTAACCTGGGTTAGACTAGAGAATAGTGAATCAGACAGAGGGAACAGCATATGCAAAGTCCCTGTGGCAGGAGAATGCATGGAAATTTCCAAGCACTGAAAGGTGGTTGGCATAACTGAAAGGCAGAGAGTGAGGGAAACATAGATCAAGATGGGGATGGAGATGCCGCCAGAGGCCAGACAGAGGCAGCCCAGGCTGAAGATTTCTCTCTTCTCTAAGCATTTGCCTTGAGGCAAGTCTAAACCCTCCCATACCAGGCAAATTCCCTATGTGCCTTCATAACAACCATCTCCAGAGGCGGTTCACAAACCCCCTTAGCAAAAATGCTACTGTTACCCTGAAAATAAGTCAAATTTGTCAGCTATTTTTAAAAGGAGGTTATGATGAAAAGTTAAAGGCATTCTCCTTGATTCGCGGATAAGAATTTCCATGGCTGTGTGTGTAGTCAAATGACTTACAAGGCTCCTTGGTTCCCAGAAATATCGGGAAGTTTAAAATAGAACAGTTCACTTGCTGCTTAGGAAACTTCAGTGTTACACAAAAAGGCGGAAGGATAGGAAGGGAGTAACATTCATTGAGGGCCAACTGTGCACCCAGCGCTGAGCTGGCAGTGGGCTCTGCAAACGTATTTCTTACTTTGTCCTCATGCCAACCCTATAAGGTAAAGATCAATGGGGATTTCAACAGATGGCAAAACTGAGGGTCCTTAAATGGTTTGCATAGGTTAGTGTTTAAACCAAAAGCTTGAATCTATAGCATCTCTACTACCCTTAATTAGTGGTCATGGTGAGGAAGGAATACAATGCAACGGTTAAAAGCTGGATCCTCAGGTTAGCTTGTCCCCTCTCATTAGGGTAACCGACCTTGCAGGTTTACCTGGGACTACCCCAATTTTAACATGGAAAGTCGCACATCCAAGGACAGCCCCTAGTCCTAGACAAACCAGCAGGGTTGCTCAGCCTCCCTTCCATGCCAGAGCATCCAGAAAAATTCTCATGAGGCAGGGTCCTGAGCAAACTTTGGAATGAATGAATAACATTGCTGGGCATGGAGATACCTTGTTTAATGACAAACTTGCTTATACTTCTAAAACTTAAATAAAACCAGGTGAAAATAAAGAATTTTAAGAGCTGATGAATAATATGCTAAGTGAAATAAACAAGTCAGAGAAAGATAAGTACCATAGGATTTCACTTACTTGTGGAATCTGATGAGCAAAACAAATTAACAAAATAGAAACAGACTCATAGATACAGAGAACAGACAGCTGTCAGAGGGGAGAGGGTTTAGAGGGCTGGGTTAAAAATGTAAAGGGATTAAGCTGCATCAAACATTTACTCAATAGTAATATAGAAAGCAATATTTCAAAAATCCTAGGAGCTAGCACCCAGGTCTCGGCTTTTAATACCACTCTCCATTAAAAGGAACCAGGGCTTCTTAGAGAAATGACTGGTTTGAGGACGAGGGCAGGTGTAAGATGAGGCTGTAGAGCTAGAAAGGAAGTACTCGAAAAGCAACCAGCCCCACATTGGCAGGGGTATGTCAGTGGAACAACAGAGTCCACTATGGGAATACCCAGTGGCCAAAGCTGGAACAAAAATAATAATAAAGTAATGCTGGATTATAACTCAACATATAAAATTAGTATCTGTGAGCCCACAGTTATATAAACAAATTATTGAATGAATAAATAAATGGGAGAGAATAGACAAATCTCTCAGGGAGAAGAACTTTAAGTAATTTATGTAGATACTTTGCCCTTAACAGGGAGATCATCACTCCTCATCCCTACGTGTGGGCTGTACTAGTACATAGTGACTTCCTTCCAGAAACAGTCTGGAAAGGGGAGGGGAAATGAGAAGCCTGACACTTCCACAGCCAGAAGGTCAAGGCCAATACCAGTGCTAAGTCATATTGATAGCAAGTACCCTTGATATGACGTGATGAGAATGGCATTTTACCTCTGTGTGCTTTCTACCAAAAATATATCACCCCAGTCTAATCATGAGGAAAAAAAAATCAAACAAATCCCAATTGAAGAAAATTCTGTAAAATACCTAACTAGTCCTCCCCAAACTTTCAAAGTCACCAAAAACAAGGGAGGTCTGAAAAGCTGTCACAACCAAAAGGAGCCTATGTTGACATGACAATTAAATGTACCGTGGTGTCCAGAATGGGATCCTAGAACAGAACAAGGACATTGTGGAAACCATGAGAAACTCTGAATCAAGAGTAAACTTTAGTTAATAATAACGTGTTAATATTGGTCCACTAATTGTGACAAATGTACCATACTAATGTAAGAATTTGATAATAGGTAGGTGACATTGAGTGCAAGGTACACGAGAACCCTTTGTACTAACTTCATCATCTGTAATTCTGTAAATCTAAGACTGTCCTAAAATAAAAAGTGCATTAAAAGAAGAAGAAGAACTGATGGCACAGAGACTGGCCATGTTTTCCAAACCCAAGAATGGAATCACTTATTCAGTCATCAAATGATGTTGGACTCAGACTAAGTGCCAGGCGTGATTCTTAGAAACATAATTTCTGTCCTCATGTAAGTTATATTCTAATTAGGATGACATAAAATTAAACAACCTATATGTGCACAAAATAATTTCAGAGATTGATATGGGCTGCAAAGAGGATAAAGCAGGTTCCGGAAAGAGAATGACTAAAGGTGATGACCTCCCTGTTAAGGGCAAAGACGACTTCTCTGGCTGGGATTGTCATGGAGGACATCTTGGGGAGGTGACATGTGACCTGAGACCTGGCCCGTGAAGCGATGTCCAACATCGGAGGCAGAGTGTTCCAGGAAGAAAGAAGAGAAAGTGCAAGTGGGAAGTAACTGGGTCTGGCGGGTTTAAGATCTATGAAAAAATATAAGGGAGGCTGATCACACTGAGAAAGGGAGGAATCAGCCCAGGTAAAGTAGAGAGAGAGGGGTGATGGAGAGGAGTTCAGAGTTTAATCCAGGGGGAGGAAAAACCTCGGAACGGGTGTCATGATGGAATGATATAACCCAACTCACCTTTTAAAAATGAACACATGGAGAATAGATGGCAATGGGGCTAGAATGGTAGCAGGGAGACCTACCTTCTGTTACAGGTGCTGGCTTATAGCTCACCTGACAGGTGATGGACTTGGACCAGGTGGAAGCAGTAGAGATGAAAGGACGTGATCAGGTGTGAACTATATCATGGAGATGCGATGCCAATATCTGGTGAAGGCCTGGATGCAGGGAGTAGGGAGGGAAGGGATTCCTAAAGGATTTCTTGATTTGTATCACCTTGAGGAACTCAAATTCTCTGAGCCTCAGTTTCCTCAGCCATAAGTGAGAATCACCAGGCCCACATTGAAGGGGGCTGGGAGGCCCAAATACATGCCTAGTGCAGGGCCTGGCTCAGGTAGCAGTAAAAAAACAAATCTGTTTTTACATTAGTGTGTTTGAGGTTTGGCTGCACTGGAAAAGAGCAACATATGGTTAAAGGAATTTAACTGGATCCAGAAAAACAGAAATGACTCTCCAGCAACTTGGTGCCATATGGATTTCTTGATTCGGTGAACTCATCTGAATAGGGTTTTTACACTGTGTGTGTCAGGCAGTTGTATTTTTGCCATAGGTTGGGTTCAAGACTCGATGATTTCAGTGCAATTGGCAGCCTTGGGTATTTAAGAGATGTGGGTGAGTCATTACCCATCAACCAGGATGGCGTAAGGAAGGAATCTCCCCTAACAATGACTGTAGAGTCCCAGAAGACAAAGCTTGACAAAAGAGCTCCTTGGCCTTATATCCTCATTCCCTCACACATAATCTTTAATCATTTTTAGAGCCCAACAGTTTGAGTGACATGTTCACCAAGAGTCATTACAGAAAAACGATTTCATTTCCACAGCCAGAAGTGTATTCAGAAAGAAGAGGGGGAAATCTCAACATCTCTGATAGAAACATAAAGCCCTTTGGAGATTGAGTTCCAATTTGGAGTTTTGTACAATAATGCTTGTTTCTTCTTTCCTTTCTTTGGTTTATTATTACTTTTTAATGACTGGGGATTTCTAGTATCGGTGGGTAAGGTAGATTTACTTGGTCCATCCTCAAGAATTTAAGGCTTGCAATGAGAAGTATTAAAAGTCTAAAGATGCTTAAATAACTCAAAAACTGGATGGGGACATGATTGAGAGTAAATTGGGCTCTAATTCAGAGTAGTCCTCCCTCTAGAAACAGGGATGAGTTTCCAGAATTTTCCTTTATTTGCTCGCTTTGTTTAAACCATGCTGCTCCAGCACAGTTACTGCTCATGCCACTAAAAGTAGGAGAAGAGGGAGGAGAAGGAGAAGAAAGAGGAGAGAGGAGGAAGAGGAGAAGAGAAGAAAAAAGAAAGAAAGCAGACCTGACCGGCATGGCTCAGTGTTGAGCATCAACCTATGGACCAGGAGGTCACGGTTTGATTCCCGGTTAGGCCATATGCCGGGGTTGCAAGCTCCATCCCCAGTGTGGGGTGTGCAGGAGGCAGCCTATCAATGATTCTCTTTCATCATTGATGTTTCTATCTCTCTACCCCTCTCCCTTCCTCTTTGAAATCAATAAAAATATATATTTTTTAAAAAAGAAAGAAAGAAGGCAGATAAAATAAGGTGGGTAGTAATGAGGCAGGATAGTAAGAAGCTAGGGAAATTCCTTGACAAGTGGAGTAAGGAAAACTGAGACAAAATAATTAAACAAGGCCAAACGATATAAGCAATTTACAGCCAGCTAATGAATCACAAGGTTTTATCTTCACGAACCAAGGACATTTAGGAGCAAATGGTTTACACATTCCAGACCCTGCCTGAGCAGACTGGCCTTGGTCCCAGTCCCTCTTTGATGATGTTCTTTGAAAACAAAACTAACCAGGAAATAACGCTGACCCCTCTATATGCACATTTTGATGAATCAACATATTGATTCTGTTAAGACCCTCCCCTGAGACCTCTCTTAGGATTCCAGACAGCTAAAGAAAGATAAAAAGCCTCAAGACAAAAGACCCAAGGTGTGTCCTCTTTAGAGCAAGCCCACACCTTGTATCTCCGCTCTTTCTCCTAATCTCTAAGGGTCCCAGTGAGATTTGCAACCAGGGGAGCTGCGGGCAGTGGCAGCTCTCAGAGACTAACCCCCTGAACCTGTCTCCAAGGCCCCCATTTTCTCTGACTTCCCAATGAGCTAACAGCAGCCCTGCCTTGGCTTACCTCTGTTACTGCCTTGGTTTACTTCTCAGTGAGTTCTTGCAGCCCAGTG
Source organism: Myotis yumanensis (assembly GCF_028538775.1). Taxonomy (NCBI): domain Eukaryota; kingdom Metazoa; phylum Chordata; class Mammalia; order Chiroptera; family Vespertilionidae; genus Myotis; species Myotis yumanensis. Next base: position 91,666,873 of record NW_027223755.1, read on the forward strand.
TGGCTCACTTCTTTCCTACAACATTTCTAAAAAACCAAAGCCGAGGCCTTGGCTCTCTCCTGTTGCTTCTTCTACCCTAAGCTTTTCCTTGTTTCACAATCCCTAGCTGTAATAAATATACTCTCCTGGACTAATACTATGACATCTTTCCTGCACGAAGTCAAAAACCCACAGACTACCAGCCAGCCCAAGGCAGACTCCCTCTGGGCCCAGTCCCTGTCTGGTAATAGTAAGAGCTAATGGCATAGAGAGTACATTTTCTGAACCCCAAACTGTAGTGTGCCCAATAGTAGCTAACAGGTATTCAATGTGTTAAACATTACTTAGAAACATCATCTCATAGAATCCTCACAAACACCCTTTGAGGTATTTTTCAGAAAACAAAATTGAGACCCAAAGTCACACAGCGAAGGAGTGGCAAAACAGACCTCCAGAGCACACTAAGTTATTACTGCTTCTCCACGTAGAGATTTACTCATGGGAGAGACATGGCAAAATATTTGGGATCCTTCTGGTGCACTCTTCTTGATGAATCTTTAGGATACAGGATATCACAAGAAAAGAATTTGAGCGTGGAAGCAGAAAGACTGAACCCTTATGTTAAGAGACTAAAGAAAGATAGATAACGTCTCTATGCTCTGAATCCTTACTTAGGTTCTATGATAATATTTACTAAACTTTTCATTACAAATTTAATGTATATGGATTATAGAAAATTATAAAACTATGGACAAGTATAAAAGGAAAAAAATGTACCCATAATATCCTCACACAGAGATTAACATTTTGTCATATCAATATATCTATATCTCTCTATATATCACAAGTAGAGTCATATTATTCCTACAAGTTTGTACCCAGGCTTTTTAAAAACTTAGTAATACATCATAGATCTCTTTCCAGGTCAATAGTTATTCTACATCATGATATGTGACATACTATATTGTTTATGTAATATCCTCTTTTTGAGACATTTAGTTTGACACTTCCTGGCTGATTTCCTCAGAATGAATTCCTAGAAGTTATTTCTTCCTTTGAGAAGATGAATAAGATATGTACAGGGACAAAAGAGAAAACAAATATCAAAGAAAAAATATCAAGAGTGGGATTCTAGGTGCTATACCGAGCCACAGAGAGGGGCGATCTGACCCCGTGTCCCCCTCCCTCCAATATGAACATTGATTGCCAACATGCCATCAGCTGCAGCGTAAGCTGATTTGGGGGAGTAGAGTAAAGCCAGGACATTTTGACTGCACTGGTCCCAGGAGAAAAAGCAGCAGGAGAAAAGAGGACTCATTATCCTTTCAGAATTTTCCCTTTGTCTAATTTTCCCCTCTTGACAGGGAAGATTTGAGCTATGGACACAGAAGAAATTCATGCTGCCAAGAGCTGTTCTTGTTTCAGTTATGACACCTGCAGCTGGTCCCACAATCTCCATTTCCCTCACCACTATCAACAATTCAGTGAGAAAAACAACAGAGAGGACACATTTTCCTCCCCAGTGTGTGAAGAGCCAAGCCAAACTGAGTCATTGATCGATGAATCCTCATTTCAAACCTGGAGGAAGAGAAGCAAAGGAAGGGATTACCTACCAGGGTCCTGACCACATGCTGAGCACAGGGCTGGGCACAGCTGGTCAACCTGCTTATGTTACAGATGGGGAAAGTGAGACTTAAAAATGTTTCTCAGCTCACCAGAAATGACACAGTTGTTAAGGGGAGGGCTGTCCCATGGCTCAGGTATGCTAACTTCTAACCCAGAGCAGTCTGGGACCTCTCATCAGTGCTGTTTCCTTTTCCTAAGCCATGAAGCACTTTCTTAATTCTTAGAAACCTACCTGGCAAAATACCATGAGAAAGACAGAAATCCAGCACACGAGCGCACGCGCGCACACACACACACACACACACACACACACACTTCTAACCAAAAATGCAAATGTCTGCTCAAGGCTTGGATTTGCCAATAATTCCTGGCTAGTGCCTGCTAAGCCTGGAATAAAAAGTAGATTTCTTTGAAGGTTTGTTAGGTGAAATGGTTTCTAGTGCTTGACATGATCAACACCATCTTGAGAAGCAAGTTGCTCTCAGGGACCACCAGTTCGCCCAAGTAGGGGCAGGCCCATATCACCTGAAAGGGATGTTCTTGCATAGATAAGTAGACCTATTGAGTTGCTTTGAAATATACCACTGGACAAGCACCTGTGTTCCTGCAGGCAATCTATATCAAGCCCCCATCCCCTTCAGGTGTGGAAATCCACTATCTTGCTGCCACTCTAGACTCTGCGTCATTTTGTAAGTTCCCATAATAAACTCTTTGTTTAATTCTAGAGTTGTCTGCCTCCTTTGGTCTCTCGGCCCCATCCTCCTTCTAGTACAGCTTGGAGTATTTCCCCAACAAGGTGAATCCAGCATCTCACACACTGGACCGGAAATGTTTGTTGAATGATGAAAGGGTTAAAGAGCTGAGTGGCAGAATTAATCAATAGATAATAAAAGAAATGAAATATTGAATGAATGAGTGAATGCATCTAATTGAATAATTAACTCATGTTTGAATGGTCTACTCAATAACACCCACACATATTTGATCAATTAGACCTCATGACCTCCGGCCACTATGACATTCTCTTAAAGTCCAAAGCTTGTAATACAACAGAGCTCCCTTTCTAAACCCATAGACCCATTCAAGTACTTTTTCAAAATGCTGTAAGTCCATAAGCCATTTTCAGTGCCTCAAAAAGCGTATTAGAAATTGCAAACTCAAGAGATGCCTGCATGTGCTTCGGGTGACATGAATGCCTGCCCTCCTTATCATGCTGATCAGGAGCTCTGATAATCCCATCTGATTCCGAGTTCCACAAAACCCAAGAAATCACATATTACCTCATCATTATACTTTGAGATATGCCATTTGTCAAAACAACAGAGTTTGTGTGGGAAAACAAATAAGAAATGAGTTATTGAGCCTGCACATGCTGTAGACATACTACCTCATGGCTGAGCCTTCTGAATCCATCTCAAGGAATTCCTGGTGGTTGTCTCCTAAGATGAAATCCGTCAGAAAGCCTCAGAAGGTGGGTGACAAGCCCGACTAACCGTTAAGCAGGAATACTGGATGCCAAAAATGGTATGAGCCTTGAGTGTGCTGGGCAGAGTCTGAATCCCACTTACAGACAGTATAAAACTAGCTTCTCTAAGTTTCCAGTCTACATGAAGGAACATCCACAGCTTCCACTTTGCCGGCAGGTGGTAAGGATCCAACAAGATGATACATTTTAAGCACCCAACATAAGGTCTTGGATATGGCGCGTGCTCAGTACACTTTAGCAATGTTATTATTGGACATTATTAGTTGTATTAAGCCCATAGGATTGTGTGAGCCTCGAGTGAAGTAAAGAATGTAAATAATCCAGCATAGATTCTGGCACTTAGGAGGTACTTAATATATGTTTATTTCGTGTCACTTTTCCCAGATGGCCTTGTTGGGGATATTCTGTATTTATTCTTTTCCTGAAGGGGGGGACCATTATTCAGTAAACATCCAGGCAACCTCCAGAAAGCTACTATCACAAAGCTAATTCCCACGTCCTGAGTAAGCCGACAGACTGCAAACCTCCCTCTGTTTCCTAAGAAAGTTTGTTTAAAATATAAATGGCAAATCCGGGGCTGAATGTGTCCCAGCAGCTGGAGGCCCTGTCCCTGTCCCCAAAGACTCTACTAAACTTTGCTGGTTTTCCGCAGGATGGATGAGGCACCACGGACTGATGGTTTGATTGATGGAGGGACAGGCAGCCTTCCGGCCAGGGGCAGGGAGTGAGTGAGCTGGCTCCCTTCTTCCCATGGTGGGCGGAAGGAGCAGAGAAGGATTTATGAGAAAACTGCCAGAGTAAGTCTGGAAGCACTAAACCCAGAGGTATTAAATCAAGGCAGGGACACAGGATAAAAAGAGTTGGGTGTTGGGCCTTGCCAGTGTGGCTCAGTAGTTGGGCCTCGACCTATAAATGAGGAAGTCACGGTTAGATTCTTGGTCAGGGCACATGCACAGGCTTCATGTTGGGCTCAATCCCCAGTGTGGGGCGTGCAGGAGACAGCTGATCAATGATTCTCGCTCATCATCAATGTTTCTATCTCTCTCTCATTCTCCCTTCCTCTCTCTGGAATCAATAGAAACATGTTTTTTTAAGAGTTGGGAGTTGGGGAGCTCCTCAGTAGCCTTCCTCAGTTTATTTTTCCAGAAAGTATCAAATCAGACCCACTGAAAGAGAAGTGCACACTAGCCATTGTCTTCAACATTAGTGGTTTGTCAGTTTCTTTTCTGCGTCCAGTCCTGGGTGGAGTAGTGTGTGAAAGGAGTACACGGTGTAATGAGAAGGCAGAGCAGGAGAGGCTAGTCTAGCCCAGAGGTTCCAGGAAGACATCCTAGAAGAAATGGAGGTGCAACTGAAGCATGAAGGATGAGTGGGAATTAGCCAGGTGAAGCAGAGATAGTGTGTTTTTGACAGAAAAAAATAATACTATCAAAGACTAGGGGATGAAAAAGAGACTAAAATGTCCAAGGAACTTAAAGAAGCTCTTGATGTCTGTCTTAGAAAGTTTGAGGAGGGAGGAAAGCGAGAAGAAGTAAAAATGGACCAGGGCCAGATCATATAGGGTGCTGAGGGTTAGGGTAAGGAGTTTAACGGTGCTTGCTAAAGCAATGGGGAGCCATGGAGAGCTTTAGGCAGGAGGAGGCTCAGGTAGAGTCCCTTTCATAAAGCATGACCTGACTGCCTTTTCAGGAATATTGGTTCACTCAATAATTCACTGTGTGACTATGGGTAAGTCATGTCTTCTCTGATCCCTGTTTTCTGGAGATGAGAAAAGAGACTTGATGATACAAAATCATAGTAAGAATCCATCCTGGCCCCCCAGGGCAGGCCCAAAAGCCCTCTGGGTCACAGAGCCCCCAAACCATCCAGAGACTCTTCTCACTGGGAGTCTGGATTCCATATCCAGAATGCCTCTCACACTTAGAGGGAGCTCAAAAATCCTTTGTCGGCCCACATAAGACCTGGATTTAGGGTCAGAAGATACAGCCTCCCTCAATAAGCTCCCATCTGGCTCAAATATATGGTGATTCAGCATTGCTCTTTGACACAGGACTGTGTTCATTACACAGGCACAGAGCAAAACTTGACTCTCCCAAAAAGGGGGGTTGGGGGGTGGGAGAGATAAATTATGTGTCTTAGATCAGCTTCACCTCCGAACCACAGCTTCTTGATGTCTGATTAATATGCTATTGCATTTGTAGAAAATGAATGGGCTTTGATGCTCATTTGGAGCCTGCCTCCTCAATTCCACTATGAGAGGGTTACACATTTAAACAAACATTGACATATAATAAATCTGTGCTCTGCACACTCGTCGGATGGTCTGACTTAATAGGCCTGACCATCTTGAGATCTGGATTGAATTCATAACAGTGACATGGCCTGGCTTATCAGGGAGGACAAGCTGCAGCAGGGAGAAGACAACAAAGCCTTCCTTTCCAGGCCCGTGCGGCCTCTCCCAGTCACTCTCTGTCCCATTATCAGGCTTTATTTGCTCCACAGGACTTATCTGGGTCTGAAATTCTTTGGCTTGTGTCTTTGTTTACTGATTTATCACCTGTAGACTGAAGCTCTGCAGGAGACCTACTGTTCACTATTGTAACCCCAGCATTTGCAATGGAGCCAAGCACATAGTAGCTGCTCAATAAATATTACTTGGGTGAAAACATGCGTGAACAGCCTTTCATTACTCATATTGTGTTTATGCACCATCTATACTATTAAACCAAGATAGTATGGTGTAATGGTGTGTGGTGTGGGATCTGGAGGCAGGCTGATAGCATGGAAATCCTTGTTCAGCTATTAACTGAATGACCCAGAACAAACAACTTATCTGCACCTGTAAAATGGGTTAATAACACCCATCTCACAGTAAGTATTCAGTGAGGTGTATACAATATGTAGTACAATACCTAGTAAGCACTCAAACAAAAGTATGTATATTTTGACTCACAATTTTGACTTAAATACATGTTAAAACTTTATTCCCATTAATAATAACAAATACCTTGAATCTCTATAACAACCATATGAGGTAAGTACTATTATTATCCCCATCTTACAGATCAGGAAAATGAGGCACAAGGAACTGGCCCAAGGTCACAGGGCTAGGAATCATAGAGCAGGGATTCAAATGGGCATCAGGGTTTCAGCGTGGATATGCTCACCTGCCCCACAGAATACTCACCTGGCTTTTCAATTAGAGATTGTAAGCATCAGCATCAATATTAATTTTTATTTGTCATTTTATGATGGAAAAGCTTACATATGCAAAAAGTAGAGAGAAGACCATCAAAAAAGGATTTTAAGTAATCGCTGGTCTACCACCCTAGCATCATCCTGGGAGCCTCCACTGTATCAGTCACCACATGCTGAGAAGTCCTAGCAGTTCATTTAATCCCCCAACTGCCTTGGTCCTCACCTACCTCTGGGCCTTCACATATACTGTGGCCTCTGCTTGGAATTCTGCTGTAACCCTTCCTCTGCCATTTTTACCTTCTAGTCTCATCCCCACAGCTTCCTGGGGACACCTTCCCTTGAAGTCCTCTCTCTGTATTGACACCATAGGCCTAACTACTGAAGTTGTTGGTTTGAGGTCCCTAGTCCCGAAGGTCTATATCCATCTCTTTCTTCCCCATATAGCCAGCACCTACTTCAGGGCTGGCACTTGGCCCTCAGTAAGCATTTGTTTTGTTAAAATAATCATTTCATTCATGAGAAAACCAAGGTTCAGAGAGGTTCAGCAACTTGCCCAACATCAGACAGCCCAGAAACAGCAGAGCTGGGATTCAAACCTGTGTCTTTCTGGATCCAAGTTCTTCCTGCCACAAAGTTATCCCTAAGCACCACGCAGATCTGACAATTGGCTGTCAGAAATTGGGGAACTGCCCAGCCGGTTTGGCTCAGTGGTTGAGCATCAACCTATGAACCAGGAGGTTACAGTTCGACTCCTGATCAGGGCACATGCCCAGGTTGTGGGTTCGATCCCCAGTGTGGGCATGCTGGAGGCAGCCAATCAATGATTCTCTCTCATCATTGATGTTTCTATCTCTCTGAAATCAATAAAAATATATTTTTAAAAAATTGGGGAACTAAATTAGACTTCAACCTCTTCCCTCAACAGGATTTTCAGATTCCACCTGGCGAGACAGATCACAGGTTGAGTCTGTGGAATCCCATGAGTCAGATTCCAAGCAAACTGTAAACAGGGCCCTCTCCTTTCTGTCAAAGACCATAAACACACATTTCTTTGGCCGGGATAAATTCTAGAACATGATACAGAACTTTTAATAGTCTAGAAGGAGACAAGCTGGGCAAACAAGTAAGGACAGGGGACACACAGTGAGGTGAAGCAGAGAAGCAAGCCATGTGCTGCTGGAGCCAGAGGGACAGAGATTGGTACTGCTGGAAGGAATGCCAAGGGGGCTTCGTGAAGGAGAGGGATTGGGGGCTGTGCCTTGAAGAAACAGTCAGCATAATTTCAACAAGCCTAAGCTAAGAAGGTACTCTTGGCAGAAAGAAGAGCAAACACCCTGAGGCTCCCCAGGGGTGGGCAAACTTTTTGACTCGAGGGCCACAATGGGTTCTTAAACTGGACCGGAGGGCCGGAACAAAAGCATGGATGGAGTGTTTGTGTGAACTAATATAAATTCAAAGTAAACATCATTACATAAAAGGGTACGGTCTTTATTTTTTTAGTTTTATTCATTTCAAACAGGCCATAGTTTGCCCACGGCTGGTCTAGACTCTAGAGCAGTGGTTCTCAACCTTGGCTGCACATTAGAATCACCTGGGAATCTTTTTAAAATCCTGATGTCTGGGCCTCATCCTCCAGAAATTCTGTTTCTTTGTTACTAATGTTGTGGCCCCACCCAAGAGGTTCTGGGTTGGCAGGAGGTGCTCAATCTTACATTCCTGTCCTTGGTAGCTTGCTTGCCTACTGCTGCCACTGTGGCCCCACACCATAACAAAGAAACAGAATTCCGGAAGATGAGGCCCAGACATCAGAATTTTAAAAAGATTCCCAGGTGATTCTAATGTGCAGCCAAGGTTGAGAACCACTGTCTTAGAGTATGAGCTCAAAGAGGGATGCGGTGTTGGAGGCGGCTATTGGGACAGTGAGTTCAGCTGGTGGAAGGCTAAGAAATTTGGACTTCATGCTGCAGGAAGAGAGATGTCAACTTTGGGTGCACAGAGACAGAAGCATCCTAAGTCCAATTCAGGAGTTAGAGATAAACCAGAAGCCCCTGCGATAGGGCGTGGCTAGCTGTTTAGCAAGCCCTTTTCGCTTTCCTCTTGGGTGTGTAGCTAGACATTTCCAGGTTCCCTTGCAGTGAGATGTGCCATGTGACCAGGTTCTGGCCAACAGAACATGGACAAAACTGAAGTGTCCACTTCTAGGTCAGCCTGTTAAAACCTCCCAGGGGATCCTCCACTTCTCCACCTATGCCACTCCCCGCCACCTGCTGGCTAGATATTGATGCCCAGGCCAACCTTGAAAGCCACGTGATGAAGCTGGAACTTCCTCCATCACCCTCCAGTGACTGCACAGAGTAGAGCAACCCATCCCTACCTCCACCCCCAACTGCTCTCCGGGAACACATAATCAGAATGGATGTGGATACAAAACAAAGTTCTGTTTTTAATGAAGCCCCTAAGATTCTGGGGCGTATCTGTTCAGAAAGCTAGCATGACTTTGACCAACATACACCTGGAATTAGTTCATTCCACAAATATTCTTTGAGCATCAACTACGTGCCCTGGATGCTTCTAGGATTTAGTGATATAGTGATCCTGTATCTTATGCAACTTTAGTGTGAGGAGACAGATTGTAAATAAGTAAGCAAATGAGATCATTTTAGACTGTGCTAAGAGCTGTAAAGAAAAGAAAACAAAATGATGCAACTAGAGAGAAAGGAAAAGGGGACCTACCCTGAAAAAGGCAGTCATTTTTTCTGAAACATAAAACCTCATTTCAGGGCCCATCAGCAATCTAGACACTAGAGAACTAGAGAACTGTGAAGAAAGGGGCCCCTGGAGATCCCCTTCGTCAAAAACATTGGACATTCAGCTCAGTGGAAGCCAAATGACCTTGGCTGGGAAGACTTTGATGAGAACAACTGGGGCATTCCTGCAGAGCCTGATCGGATGCTCCCAACTGTGTCTCTGTTTGGGGAGTTTGGCTCTGCTTTATTTTGTCCTATAAATTGCTGTTGGACTCCCATTAAACACAGTCAAAGCAAATCTGGCACTTTATTGATCTTATAGACCAGTCCCCATAGAAATACATTCTATCAATGAGCAGGAAGCAATCACAAGCATGGCGTTATTAAAACTTTGCCAAGAAGCAGGTAAGAAGCCCCTTCCAGATGCTAGTCAACGTGACCACACAGGTGCAGGGTGAGCTGTGGGTGGGAACTGGTCCAAGATTCCCGGTTTTCTTTCCAGCTTGTGTTCAAACTGTGTTCTGCAGACCTTCTGCCCAGCAGATCATGGAAGAGCTCAGCAGTAACTCCAGTTATTAAAATACAGAGGTGCTTCCACACGGGTTGGTAATAGCTACTGCCCTGATAACCCTAAATATCCACCTGATTATCCAGATGCTACACTCCCTCCCTCCAAGTCCCCTAGACCTCCTCACAATCCAGAAATCAAGCCAGGCACTTGGCAAGGGGGAGAGAAGATGCTCCAAGACCTTGATGATTGGATGGTGCTCATGTCATAACATGTGTGAAATATTCTTGATATTAACCCCTGGACCCACATCAGAATTCCCGGGGACTTTGTTAAAACTGCAGATTCTGGAGTCCCACCAAATACATACTGAACTGGAGTCCATGGAGGTGAAGCCCGGGAACTGGTATTTTTATCAGCTTCCTCAACAAGCCTCATGCACTCTTTGAGGACTGCTGGCCTAGGCACTGCTTCGACATTCTGCTGAAAGGAGAAGAAACTGGTTTGTGCATTCATTTGATCTGATCAGTGGTTTTGAAACTTGATCAGAGCCTCAGAACCTACCTTAAAACAAATTCTTAGTCAGGATTTCCAAGTACAAAATTAGAGTAGAGCCGCATACTGCTCCTTGTCTGCAACCCCAAGCTTCAGGAAGCTGGTGAGGTTGGACAGTGTGTACTACAGAAGCCATAGCTGGGGCTACCTGGCTCTCATAGGGAAGAGAGCAGCCAAAGACAGACCAGGGCCTGACATTGGACATGGGAGAGGAGACAGAGCCTGGTAATGGTCAAGTCCAGAGTGGAGCCAGATGCTGGAGTCCTAAGTCTGGATCAGCCATAATGAAAACAGGAGCCCACGGTGCAAAGGGAGATCAGGTATGGCCCAGAGAAAGGCAAACTGGAGATCATGTTGGCCAGGGTGGAGATGATGATGAAAAGGAACTTGTCTGGGGGCATGCACTGTTTCTGTGAACAGCTACACTGCTCTGATAAAGTGCCATCACCGAAACTGCTCACCTGGCTATGAGCTGTTGGGAGGAGAAGATGTGTTTTGTTTAATGCTGTAGCCAGGGTACCTCCTCCAGGACTGGCACAGAGCCTGCCCTCAATAACACGGTACTGATGGATGGGTGATGGATGGAGAGATGGATGGATGGATGGATGGATGGATGGATGGATGGATGGATGAAGGGTTTTGTGTCTTCTAAAGGACATCTGCTACTCACCTCTGTAGCAGAGGTGTACATTTCAAGGTCAGGGGTCACTGGGGTGAGGTGGAGGATCCCATACTTGCTCCCCATTCCAAGTGCCAGAAAAGTCAGGCTGGCCCTAGAAAAGGGGCTTGCAATGCTTAATAGGGCAGCTTAAGACAAGCAATGTTTGCTTAGGACTCTTTTAAAAGCACATGTTTATTATTCACCTGCCTCCCAAAAATCTACCTCTAAGAGTCCTCAGACTTCAGCATGATAGGAAGAAAGCAAAGAAGCTCTTTTCACTGAGTGATTTTTCAAATTTTTAATTCAAATTTTCTGTTGGGATGTTTTATGCATCAGACACTGTGTAAGGCACTGATGGTAGAGCAGGGGGAAAAAATAGGCCAGATCCCTCTCTCTTGAAGTTTATATTCTAATGAGGGAGTCAGGCCATAAACATAAAAACATGCAAATGAATGAGATCATTTGGAATGTGATCAATGCTATAAAAATCTAAACAGGGAGATGCAAAAGAAAGAGACTGGCAGGGCAGGAAGCTTTTTAGAAAAGGAGGCCATTTGTAGAAGTGGCATTTGAGCTGAAATCTGAATGATGATGGTCATGCAAACATGACAGAGAGTAGCAAGCACACCAGGCAAGTGGTAACAAGAAGTGCAAAGCCCGGGGGGTGGGGACAAGTGACATGTGTTTGAGAAATGGAAAGGAGACCGGTGTGATTGGAACTGAGTAATAAAGGCAGAGGAAGAGGTACAGGAACAAGAAAGATACCAGATCAAGCCCACCTTGCAATGCACAGTGAGGAGTTGCAGGTGGATGATTTGGTGATGATCTGATTTGTGTAAAGGTCTATCTTGGCTGCTGTGTGGAGAATGGACTGTAAAGGGAGCAAAAATTAGGGAAACCTGGTAGTAGGCTTGGGCCATGATGATGGCTTGGACCAAAATGGTGCCAAGGAGCAGAAAGATTCAGGACACATTACATAGATGGAGTGGACAGGACTCAGGAGAGAAAGAAATCAAGCAGACCAGCAACCAATGGGGATAATGATAAATGACTTTCTCGCCCCCACTTTCCAGACAAGAAAACTGAGGTCCAGGTCCCACGACTGGAAACTGTCAGAGACAGGATCTTAAGCCAGGTCTGTATGGCTCTGGAGCCCCCATGTTCTCTCCATTCTGCTTTCTTTTTATGGAGCTTTTGGTCTTGCGGTCATTGCCAAGGAACAGGTGTGTGGGGTTTGCGCATTCCCTGTACACCAACTGCTCCTCATTTGGGGAGGAAAAATGAACCTCGCACTAGTTAATGCCACGCTGCTTATTGATTTAGGCGAATGCTTGGCAGCATCAATTCATCTTCCGAAGGGTAATGTAATAAGGGCCTGTATTATACTGTTGCTTTCTCTGGGCTCTGAATATGCCACCTTCCCTCGACTCCTCTATGAGTTATGAACATAAACAAACCCATGGCATTGACATACCATCCAAGCATGTCTTTCTCCAAACAATGCAGCTGGGGGTGGGAGCGTGGAGAGAACTGGAGGTGCAGGTTCTGGAACAGCTGTATGACCTTGTGCAAGTCACTTAGCCTCTCTGAACTTTAAAGTCCTCATCTGAAAATGGGGCAATATCCCTGTGCTATCAATCTCAGAAAGTTCAAGTAGGAGCATATAAGACATTGCATCTCAAAATAATTCATGAACTGCAACATGTGACATTATGGTTAATATAAGGAATTTTCTAGTATTAACAAGTGAATAAGGTAAAGAGAGCCATTCAGTCATTCAGCAGATATTTATTGAGCCTCTATAATGTGCCAGACACCAGTTATTCAGAGGTGGGTAGAATAGACATGACATGCGGTTTCTGCCTCCACATTGTCTATAGCCTAGTAGGGAAGAGAATTAGGAAATGACCACATCAGCAAATATATCATTTCAATTGTTAGTACATGTATTTAAAGAAACATGAAGGGTGGTAGTAAAGCTTAGAGGTGTCCGGGGGGAAATGATTAAGCTGAACTCTGAAGGATATAAAGGAATTAACTATGAGATGGGCAACTGTGGGAAAGGATGAGAGCATTCCAGTCATTAGGAACAGCATACACAAGGGCCCTAAGGCAGGGAGGAGTATGGCACATGTTGGAGAATCTGAACAAAAGCCAGAGTAGTTGGAACAGAGTGAACAAGAGTAGGGGGGCTAGGATACGATGAGGCTAAAATGGGGGCAGAGGTTAGATTGTACAGAACCTTGGGGGTCATGGTACAATGATCCCAGTTGCTCTGAAGGAGATGCAGGAGAAGGGAGAGGATGGACAAAAGAAGGCAAACTGTAGAATGATTTAACAGACTAGTGCATTTCCTTGTGAAAGTTTTAATAGGAGATTGGAATAAGGGTGCTATAGGAGCACAGAGAAGGGGTCTCTAACCCAGCTGGAGGTGTAATGGGGAAAGAAAGCTGAGGAAGACTCTGAGAGAGGCTGAGTCCTGAGTTCTTGATTTGAGGCAATTTGGGAGTTAGAGAGATAGTTGAGGCAGGAAAGGGACCTGCAAATACTTCAGTAGGGTACACAGAAGCAAGAAAAGAGATGGCTAAAGTAGCGAGCCCAGGTTTTGATTGACACTTGATGCTTATGAAGTAAGTTCAATGTGGGGGAATGTCTAATGCATTTGATAGGAGGCAGTGAAAGACTCAGATATCTATGTTTACAAAGCACTAGGGTCAACACAGGGGAAGGCTGAAGAAGGAAGATCAGTTAGGAGGCTACATCTGGAGTCCGGGCAAGAGATGGGAATTCCAGTGATAATAATGTGGATGGGAAGATGCTGGCAGGCAAGGACCCAGGGTTGGAGCTGCTGGCTTGGACCTCTGCCCAACTCCTATAAGATGAGTTCATCTCTGCCACCCCCCCCCCCCCCCATTCTCCCCAAGCCTCCTGCTCTGAACCTCAGCCTCTGAGGCTCTTTTAGCTCTAACTTGCATCTGCTCTTGCTGCTGCCCACCCCCCAATCTTGGTCAGATGCTCTGCAAAACCAACCCTGCTGATGAGTGTTATGTAACACACTTGTTTCTGCCCTATGAGAACTAAGGGAGGAAAAAAATCTGCCTGACAAGTAATTTTGTATGTAAAAACGATCTGTCAGAGGCTTGGGGGAATGTACCTGTAGCTCCTCCACACACTGACACATACACCTGCTTGCCTAATGACTGCTCTGCCTTCAGACGCCCTGGAACAATGCCCTTCCTCCTTTCAGGACCTGGTACCAACATTTTAAAGTTTAGCGTGTGTGTGTGTGTGTGTGTGTGTGTGTGTGTGTGTCTTTGTGCCCTGCTTTTTTTTTTTTCCTTATAAAATAGCACTAAGGAACCGCTTGATTTTCAACGGCAATGTGAGGATAATAATAGTGGCTGGTGAGAATAAAATGAAATAATGCCTATAAATAGGGTCTTACGTGAGACTTGGCACATAGTAGGCATTCATTAAAGGGATTTTTGAACTGCCTTGTCCTGTGTGCTTTCTCTGTTGCCAGACTCCGCGCTAACTGCTTTCCCTGCGTTTTAGCATTTACTGTGGCGCTGTCCGTGGTCCTGAATTGTCTTTGGCAGCTGGGGGGCTTTTTTTCTCCTACTCTCAGGAAGCTGATTACGCCACACCTTCCACTCTCTCCCAGGAACTCCTAACCAGATGGCTTCCTGAAGACATAATTTTAAGTCTCTTTGAAAAATAAACTGTACTGGGTATGACTTACATACAATTTAAGAGCACCTATTTTAATTGCACATTTTGATGGCCTTTGACAAATTTATACATCAGTTTAACTACCACCACTCAAATATAGAATAATTCCATCACCTTCGAAAGTCCCCTTGGGTCCCATCTTAATAAATGCCCAACACTCTGCCAGAGAAAGACGCTTATTTGCCTTCGGTCACTATAGATTTGATTTGTCAATTCTAGTCTTCATATAAATGGAATTACATAGTAAGTACTCATTTATATCTGCCTCCTTCCTCTCACATAATTTTTTTCAGAGTTCATACATATTAATGCATATATCCATCATTTATTCATTTTTAGTATTAAGTAGCATCCCACAAGTAGTTTACCCATTCACCTAAGATTGACTTGAGGGAATGTTTCCAATTTAGCACTATTATGAATAAAACTGCTACAAACATTAGTGTACAAGTCTTTGCATGGACTTGTCTAGAGTAATTTGGTAAGTGTAGATTTAACTTTATTAAAAAAAACTCTCAAACTCTTTTTTGTACCATTTAACACTTGCAATATGTGAGAATTCCAGTTGGTACACATTTGCCATCACTTGATATTGCCATCACTTGATATTGTCACTCTTTTTAATTTAGCCATTCTAATGAGTGATGTCTTATTATGGTTTTAATTTCCACTTCCCTGATAACAAATGATGCTGAGCACCTTTTCATATGCTTATCAGCCATTTCATTATCATCTTTGGAGAACTATCTGTTCAAATCTTTAACCTTTTTAAATATTATTTTAATGCTATCAACAAATTCAAGTCCTTATAGTAGAAATTATTAAAACTGAGAGTTACAGGAAAATATAACCAACCTCAGGATAACACGGTCCATGAGAATGTCCCCCCCTTTACTCTGAATTACTGAAATCTTTGGACTAACAGCTATTGCCAACATGGGATTCTGAGTGTGGAAGCACCACAGACAGGTAGGCAGATTGGTATAGAGATACATGTCTGTGTTGTTACCTCAAATCAATCCCTTACTAACTGGTTGGCCTTTGAAAGTTACTTAACCTCTATAATTCTCATCTCAGTTATCTACAAAGTGTAACCTACCTATATGTATTAGGAACACTGAAGCCAGTGCATATAAGGTGTCTGTCACATAGTAGATACTCTATTGGTTCTATCCCAAACATACAAGATTTATATTGCCAAAACAATGCTGCTTTAAGCCCCCTTGAAAAAAATACTATATTTTTAAAATAAGCATTTATTTAGCCTCCAGGTCTGTGATCGGTGACTTAGGCTAGGATCCTTTAGATAGATCTTTCAGTCTCAGCTCAGCTCAGTCACACGTCTGGAATTGGCTGACTGTTGACTAATCTAGGATAACCTCCAATGGGGTTCTTGAGTATCCCAGCTCTGTTTCACATCTCTTCTCTCATCCTCCAGCAGGCTAGTCTAAACATGATCCCTGGGCAATGGTGGAAGTGCTAGAGAGTAAGGGGAAACACACAAGGGCTCTTCATCTCTACACTCAGAACTGGCACATAGCCATTTCTGCCATATTCAATCGGTGATAGAAAAATCACAGGCCCGATCAGATTCAGGAGGTGAGAAAATAGCTCCACATCTTTGGTGATAGAAACTGCAAAGTCATAGGGAAAGAGTGTGCATACATGGAGGACTGAAGAATTGGGTCTATCGTGACAATCTGCCAGACAAAACAATCTCCAAGTGGGCCAAAAAGATAAACTGAAATTACTTCCCACTCCCATATCTCATGAATTCCGGACTGAGGCTGAATATACATGATCCAATTTCCCTCATTTCAGAAAAAAAAGAACATCCCAATGACCTGACTTCTGCAAGATGTGAGTCAGCATCACTGTTCATTAGCAAGTCTCTCAGGGCCAGGAGGTGAAACAAAAGCTGAGAAGCTGGGTCATTTGTAGGAGATGCTGATGGTGCTGACTGTCTCTAACCACCACCAACTCCACTCCTCTGTGTTCCCCTCTATCCTTCTAAATGGGCCTGATTGCAAGGAGCCAAGCAGACCACTTCTTTGCTTGGGGAAGATGAAGACTCTGGCCTCAGACAGAAGTACCTTAATAAGCCTCCTTCACTTAACTAGCCATGAGCTAAGCCATCTTGGACTTGAATCCTGAACACAGTAAAGGTAGATTGGAACAAGTTGAGAAGATTTGCCTTGTTAGGGCACCTACTAGGTAGTCTATCCAACTCACAGTGACCACGCCTGTTGGTCTCCCCATCTATGGACATAAAAGTGGGCTCCTGGCAGTCTATTTGTGCAACAAAACAGCAACACCTCATCCTGACTCAGGTCATATGAATGTAAGTGGGCCCCTGATCCAAGCTGGATCAGAATCCTTTTAGAATTTAGAATTTGGGATATTCACTCCCTTCTGTGGCTGGCTCTATAAGAGTTTGGGAAGTGTAGGTTTGTCAGATTCTGCCCATTATGAAGATCAGGATGACCAGAAAAGCATAGAAAAAAAGGTTTCAGAAAAAGAAAACAATGAGGCCAAAGTAGTAAAGAAAATCTAAATGACTTCCATATCCCCGGTTTGGGTCATTTTGTTGTGTTTGCCTGTCCAGTGTTCATTCTTCCTTATTCAGGTACGAATATTTTGAAATTCCTTTGGAGAACCATCCCTCTTACCACTCTCAGTCCCAGTCATTTGCATAAGAACCTGACCATTTCCCCCCCAGGGGAGAGTATGACACCCACGCTCACCAAATGAGAACATAGCATCCCTCTGGCCACAATTATAATTCCAGGACTAGGAATATGACCCAATTAGAGCCAGTGAGTCTCAGGGTTTATTCAGATGGTATGAGAAGAAAGAAGCCCTCTCTCTTTTCCACCAGACTTGAAACTGGATGCATGTGAGCCAGAAACTGCTGGCCACCATCTTCCACCACGAGGATAAAGCCTTCCTAAAAATAAAGCCAACTCAGCAGAAGGCAGGGCTGAGAGATGGAAACCAAGTCCCAGTGATGTAGTTCAGCTTTAGTACCTTGGTCCAGCTGTGGTGGAGGCAAGTCTTCAAGGAATTTTTTACTTACAAGCCAAAATAACGTCGCTGGGTGTTTTTGTTGTTGTTGTTCTAACAAGTATGAGTTGGGTTTTCTGTTTCTTACAACTGAAGGCCATACTATGACTTCCTGAAGCCAAGCTACATTCCTACCCATGGGAGACCCCTATGGAATTCTAATAAATTCCTCTTTTCTACCTACTAACAATCAAGAGTCACAATTCAGGTCTTTCTACTTGTCATCATATGAGGATAAAAAGTAAGGAATTGAGCCCTAGTTTGGCTCAGTGGATAGAGCGTTGGCCTATGGACTGAAGGGTCCCCGGTTCGATTCTGGTCAAGGGCACATGCCTGGGTTGCGGGCTTGATCCCCTCAGTAGGGGGCATGCAGGAAGCAGCCCATCAATGATTCTCTCTCATCACTGATGTTTCTATCTCTATCTCCCTCTCCCTTCCTCTCTGAAATCAATAAAAATATTTTTTTAAAAATAAGGCATTGAAGGCACTCTAATATCTACTCTGTACTATGCATTATACAAGGCACCTTATTTCATTCTAGAGTCAGCTGTGCTACAGTACCACATATGTGTTTCTGAAATCCATTGCACCATGCAATCTTGTGCAAGAAAAACTAAAAAGCTGATGGGCAAATGGGGTTGAGGCACAACATCAAAAACTTCATCAGCGGCACATTAAAAAAAAAAACAGGCACCTAATAAAAATGGTAGCACAGTTTTACATGCATTAAGTGGTTTAAAAATATAATAAATATGAAACTTAACCTCAGAAGAGATCTAAAGTTGGCTTGGAGTTAGGTGTTGGAAGGACTGCAGCTAATGGATTGTGAAGTGGTGGAACTGTCTGAAATCAGATGGAAGGTTTTAATACCAGATGTGGATGGAAGGTTTTAATACCAGATATAGATGGGTGTGGCTCATACTTCAGGTATCTGGTAGATGTTTTGGGGACACGTGTTATAGCACAACTAACTCTTATGAATCTAACCTTAACCTTATGACATAGATATTATTTCTCCTGTTTTAAAAGTAAAGACAATGAGGTTCAGAGAGCCAGTGAGGGGCCCAGCTAAGATCTGAAGCTGTGTCTATCAAACTCCAGTGCTCACATGTTTTCCATACCAGCATGCTCTATCTCAGTGGTTCTCAACCTTCCTAATGCCGCGACTCTTTAATACAGTTCCTCATGTTGTGGTGACCCCCAACCATAAAATTATTTTCGTTGCTACTTCATAACTGTAATTTTGCTACTGTTATGAATCGTAATGTAAATATCTGATATGCAGGATGTATTTTCATTGTTACAAATTGAACATAATTAAAGCATAGTGATGAATCACAAAAACAATATGTAATTATATATGTGCTTTCCGATGGTCTTAGGCGACCCCTGTGAAAGGGTCGTTCGACCCCCAAAGGGGTCGTGACCCACAGGTTGAGAACCACTGCTCTATCTGAACAACAGTGTTTCCTTTGATACATGTATAACTTGCTTTACCCTTAGCTATCTTCTTACCAAGTCTTAGAAGTTACATTCTGTATTGTAAAACTTGGCACAGTAAGTAGTGGTATCATGTGACTCACTCTACCTCAGTTATCCCATCTGTAAAGTGGAGCTGTGTCTCTTTGCTACCCACCCAAGTCATAGAGAAAATACAATGGCCAACTATACTACCAACAAGGGGATAGTGTCCATACGGCTCACAAACATAAATGACTGGGGCTCTTCATTCAACACACTCCATCTGACAGAAAACAAAACTAAGGGCCAGACAGAGCAGGGGACTCACCAAGGCCACATAAGAAAGCAGTGACAAGAGAGGGATTAAAATCCGGGACTGTGGATCTCTAGAAAAGTCATGTCCAATACGGCTGGAGTAAGATCCATTATAACCATGGTGTCCACTGGGACCTGGTTTAGCCATTGTTTACTCAAACTAGCCCCTATCTGTCAATACAACAGAGCTACAGGAATGGCCCAGAGGTGTGTGCTCAGCCTTCCAAGCCTTGCATTTCCACAAGGTCACTTGGCTACACTTAAACCCACAGCCCATTATTCTGACAATGAGTAATAGCCTTATGCTGGGAGCCAGGCTAATCAATCACGCAACCAATATTTATTGAGAACTCCCCTGTCAGGACTCCCTCCCTTTTTGCCACAAAAGAGTCTTTGGGGATTCATTTATCCCAATGCATTCCTCTATTATAATTGTTCTTATAGATTTTGCCTACCCAGCAAACTGCATTTATTAAGAAATAATTCTTTTTTTAACCTTTATTTTTATCCTCATCTGAGGATATGTTTTTATTGATTTTTAGAGAGGGAGAGAGAGAGAGAGATCAATGTGAGAGAAAAACATTGATCCATTGCCTCCCACATGGCCCCAACTAGGGATCGAACCCATAACTTAGGTATGTGCCCTGACTGGTAATAGAACCCTTAACCTTTTGGTGTATAGGAAGTTGCTCAACCAGCTAAGCCTCCTGACCAGGGCAGAGATAATTAATTATTTCCTACCATATTTTATTCATCAAAGACTTAAAGAGCTGCCAGTCAATGCCTCTGGCCTGCAGGAGAGAACTACCCTTCACTATGACACTACACCATGTTGTGATTTCAGCCACGAGCAGAAAAACATGATGTTCCAACTCGCTTATGGGGTCTGGGTCTGAGGTTGAGTTCCCTCAGAAGCAAGCTCTGAAATAACGTTTGGGTGCAAATAGTTTGTGTGCTGAGTAGAAAGGAGCAGGGAATGAGACAGGGAAGGGGTGTAAGCCAATCCAGTGTCATGTGACTGCAGGGGGCAACTGAGGCTCAATCTGGAGGTGGGGGCCAGGCAGGGATAGCCCCTGGGAGAAGCTGTGGAATGTGTCTCAGAGTTGTGTCTCCCGAGAGATTACAAAGCTGGGTGTCCATCACTGGCTGAGGGCTATTCCCAGGGACCTCACCTCTCAGAACTTCTAGCCCCCTTGCACGCAGGCCAGAGAAAGCCCTCAGGCAGAATGAATGGAAGGTTCTGGTAGTCAGATGCCATCAGTGTACATGACAATAAAAGTGCAGAAGGCATATGGCAGGGCATCAATATGTCTGCTACACCCGGTCATAGATAAATACTCAGTTCTTAAAAGGAAGCTAAAATATTAAAAACAGTAATAATAGATGACACTGATTAAGTGCATACTGTGTGTCAGCCATCATGTAAACACTTGCACTTGATCGGAATTATTTCACTTAATACTCACATCAGCATCATGGGGTCGGTATTATGATTATCCTCATTTCATAGATGAGGAAACTGATTCTTAGAGAGCTTAAATATACCAAAAGGGGCTAGAGACTAGAAAAAAGCAGAACTGAGATTTGAACCCACATGTTCAAATGACTCCAATGCCTGTATCTTTCTACTACTGATGCTGGCAGATATCACAAAAGTGATGAGACAGATATGGATTGTCTAATTTTGGAGGGTGAGAGGTCTGAAAGAGAGAAGGGTACCTAACCAAAAAGGTTATATCTAGAAAGGTCTATTTAGAAGACCTCTATTGCATTTATACCCATTCCTTCACCTTCTAGTAAAAGCGTCTCTACTTTCCCGTGGGTTGGGTGTGTGTGTGTGGGCAGGGGGGGCGGGGGGTGGGGGGGGAGACTCCACCCACACGCTCTGTAGTTTGAAGGGCTGACTCCACCTCCTGGCTCTAGAATATGATCTAGATCTAACCAATCAGCTAATTCCACTACCATCTCCAGACAATGATTGGTTCAAGGAAGGTCATATGACCATTGCTAATCCAATGACAATCTATGCCATAAGTTGGTATAAGAAGCTCCCTATCCCTTGAGGTTCCTGAACTGAGGACCATAAACTGTTGAGGGCTCTCTTTGCCACCACTTGGGGGAGGCTGCCTGAGAATGAAGCCACAGAGAGGTAAGCAGGGCCTAGAGATGGAGGCAGATTTTTTAAATAAGCTTTCTTGAGGTACAATTTACCTGCAGTAAAATGCACCCATGTTAAGTGTACAGTTTGATAAATTTTGACACATATATACAGTCAAGAGATAGAATATTTTCATTGCCTCAGAAAGGTCTCTCACACCTATTTGCAATCAATTACTCCATCCCAACCCCAAACAGCCACAGGCCTACTTTCTATCACAATAGTTTTACCTCTTCAGAATCTCATAAAGTAATATAATATGTGCCTGGCTTCTTTCACTCAACTAATGATTTTGAGATTCAATCATGTTTTTGCATGTATCAATATTCATTCTTTTTATTGATGAGAATGCTTCCATTGTGTAGATGCAGCACAGTTTATTTATTCATTCTCCTGCTGATGAACATTTGGGTTGTTTCCAGATTGGGGCTATTATGAATAAAGCTTCTATGAATATTGGTGTAGATTTCTTTGTGTAGATTTCTTTGTGTGGATGTAATTTTAATTTTCAATTATCTTGGGTAAATACATAGGAGTGAAATTTCTGGGTTGCATGCTAAGTGTATGTTGAGTGTTATGTTTTATTTAATAAGAAACAAAAGGCAGACCTTTAACAACCTCTTTTGAGCACTTGTATCTAGCTGGATTCCTGGAACTTTGTTACATGACCCAAAAAATACCATCAATTGCTTAAGCAAGTTTGACATGGGTTTTACTGCTACTTATAAGTGAAAGAATATTGAAGGTATCCATCTTCCAGGTAATAATATCCATAAGTGTTGACCAGTTTCTTCACCCAACACTTGACAACCAATAGTACAACTCAATATTGAGGACAGAAATCGGTTTTGCTGTCCAGTAGAGGAGCAATAGCCCCAAAGACTTGGGTATAGAGGTTGAGATGGAAAGAGGGTGTCTCTTCAAGTGTCTTCCAAACCACAAAACTCCAGACAGTTATGGTGCCCTGAAGGCAATGCCAAAGACTCCCAACCCTAAGATGTAAAATTTGATTCTGATCCAGGAGAGGAACTGACTTCCTCTTCCTTAGCCAAAGTCTCTGAGCTTCACAGTCTTCGCCTATAAAATGGAGCTAACACTAATTATCATAAATAATTAAAAGTTTTCCATTATTGCAAGTGTCCTATATGCATTAAGTAGGTAATTTATATAAATAATCCTGTGAGAAGATTCCCGTCAGTATTACTCATATTTAGAGAGAAGGAAATTGAGGCTTAAAGAAGTTAAGAATTGAGTCATAGTTCATGTAATATGGCATAGTCTCTATGGAAAACAGCAGAGGCTCCTCAAAAATATAAAAAATAGAATTACCACATGATTCAGTAAGCTCATTTATAGATATTATACCCAAAATAATTGAAATCTGGATCCCAAAGAGATATTTGCCCTCCATGTCCATTGCAGCATTATTTACAATAGCCAAGTTATGGAAATAACCTACATGTCCACTGATGGGTGAATGGATAAAGGAAGTGTGATGTATACATACGATAGAATATTATTCAGCCTTCAAAAGGGAGGAAGTCCTGCCATATGAAACAACATAGATAAACCTAGAGGACATTATGCTGAGTGAAATAATTCAGTCACAGAAGGAAAATTACTGTCTGTCTCCAATCATCTGAGGCATGTAACGTAGTCAAACTCGGAGAGGCAGAGAGTAGAATGGTGGTTGTCAGGGGCTGGGGGAGGAGACATGAGGAGTTGGTCTTCAAAGAGTATAGAGTATCGGTCATGTAAGATGAATACGTTCTAGAGATCTGTTGTACACATAGTGCCGATAATTAATAATACTATAATAAAATCGTAACAATTTGACAAGAGGGTAGATCTTACGTTAAGTATTCTTACCACATTTTTATATGAAAAAAGAACTGACCTATAGTTAGGAAGAAGGAGAGCAGGGTGTCATCCAAGTCTGTCTGACTCCCAAGTGGGCAGAGAACCACATCTTACTAGTCAGTAATGCATGGTGAGTACCTGTTATGAATGAGGGTCCATGTTAGTGGATCTCACCCCTGGCTGAACATTAGAATCCTCTGGAGACTTTAAAAACCCCAATACTCAAGCTACACCTCTAGACAATTAAGTCCAAATCTCTGGAAATGAGACCAAGACATCACTATCTTCTTAAGCTCCCAGGAGCTCCAGGGCATAGCAACATTTGAGGACCCATGGTCAGGGCCTTGGTTTTCCAACTTGAGTGCATCAGAGTCACATGGAGGGCTTGTCAAAACAGATTTACAGCCCTGCGTCCAGATTCGTAGGTCTGGGGTATATCCTGAGAAGTCACATTTCTAACAAGCTTCCAGGTGGTGTCGATGCAGTTGGTCTTGGGACCAAATTTTGAAAAACATTCATCTAAGAATATTTAGCCAAAAAAAGGATAATTAGCCCCTGCCTTTACATTTTTCCCTACCTTATAAGCAGACAATTACAATACAGTGTTAAAAGTATTATGATAAATGAAGTATGGGATATTTTAGAAACTCAGAGAAGGGGATATCCCATATGCTTAAAGATTCAGAGAAAATTCCAAGAGATGATATTGTGCTGAGTTCTAAAGAATCCTCTTAAAATATTGCTCTCGCAGAAACCGGTTTGGCTCAGTGGATAGAGCGTCGGCCTGCAGACTGAAAGGTCCCAGGTTCGATTCTGGTCAAGGGCATGTACCTGGGTTTTGAGCACATCCCCAGTAGGAGATGTGCAGGAGGCAGCTGATCGATGTTTCTCTCTCATCGATGTTTCTAACTCTCTATCTCTCTCCCTTCTTCTCTGTAAAAAATCGATAAAATATATTTTAAAAAAATATTGCTCTCAATCCAGAAGTGACTATGATAACCCTGGCCCTGACCTTAACCCCACCTTAACCACAAATGAGGTAGGTATTCAAGCACCAGTACAGGGTCTGGCTCATAGTCAGTATTCAATAAAAGCCCTTCCAGGTCAAGTCACACAGGATCCCACAGTTTCCCATCAGACACCCCTCCCCCAAGATACGCCTCCTTTCATTGGCAACTGCTCACCACACTGACATTTGTCACGAGGTATGTGGCAGTGAGATGCCACCCCACAGCTGCCACTTCCAGTCGAGCAGAGACCGCTCCCTACAGACAGAGAAGCATCTCAGGAACCTGCAACTTCCGCCAACCCAGAAATTTTCAGAGTCTGCTGTGTAGCAGGCATTGTTCAAGATGCTTATGGGCTTGCCCTGGGAAGATGGGTATTATCACCCCCGAGTTTAGAATTGAGGAAACTGAGGCTCAGAGAACTGAAATAGCTCACCTGTGGTCACACAGCCGCTAAGTGCCACAGATGAGATTTGAACCCAGGTCTGTCTCATTCCAACATTCTTTTCCTATCACACTGCACTGCCTTTCATAGGGAACCCTGCCTGGCTTGCTCCAATCTCAGCACTGGTGGAAGTAGGGAATTCAACCCTTTCATATTTATCTTTGGGACTGGCTCCTCTGCAGTGCCAACCAGGCAAGGGTTCCAAAAAGGGCGTTGACTCTATACCAGCCAAAATCTTCCTCTGTACACTCCGCCCCCAGGAGGCTCAGGCCAGCTGGGCTGTTCGGCACCTGGGTTCTGGCTGCCAAAGGCAGGCAGGTGAACGCCAGGCTGGGGGAGGCCCAAAATGAGCAATGACAGCTTCCCTATTGCAAAATGGATGTTCTGGACTTGGCCTCTCCCTGCAGCTGCTGGTGCAAGGCTATGCAAATGCTTCCTTTGTCCTAGAAAGAGCACGGGCTCTGGAATCAGCAGCCTGGGGTTCAATTTCTGTATGTGTTTGGGCTGCTGGTTCACTTTCTCTGAACTTCTATTTCCATCTTTAAAACCAAGCTAACCAATCCTTCAAGGGTCGGATTAATAGAGATGGGAAATGGAGAGCTTTGGCCCAGTTCCTGGCACATAGTAGATGCCCTATTCCTCTTACTCCCTTCTCTTCCTTGGCCTCTTTCTCTGAATTTTAGGTAGTAAATCATATCCCATGATGTGCTTTTGTCCTGTTCCCATCTTCTATCCCAGCGGTTCTCAACTGTGGGGAGTGACCCCTTTGGGGTCGAACGACCCTTTCACAGGGGTTGCCTAAATACATCCTGCATATCAGATATTTACATTATGATTCATAACAGTAGCAAAATTACAGTTATGAAGTAGCAATGAAAATAATTTTATGGTTGGGGGTCACCACAACATGAGGAACTGTATTAAAGGGTCGCTGCATTGGGAAGGTTGAGAACCACTGTTCTATCCCCTTCTGTAGTGGATTTGATAGCATCTTCCCAAAAGATTGCCCAAGGTCCTAATTCCCCAAACCTGTGACTATGACTTTATTTAGAAAGAGCGTCTTTGCAGATGTGATCAAGTTAAGGATCTCAAGATGACATATTCCTGGACTACCCAGACGGGTCCAAAATTCAGTGACAGGTGTCCTTATAAGAGAAAAGCAGAGGGAGACGTGAAACATACAGGCATAAAGGGAAGAAGGCCATGTGAAGACAGGCAGAGAGGTTGGAGTGATGCAGCCACAAGCCAAGGAACAACTGGAAGCTGGAAGAGGCAGGAATCATCCTTTCCTGGAGACCTCATAAGGACTGTGTCCCTACTAACACCCCAATTTCAGATCTCTGGCCTCCAAAACTATAAGAAAAATAAGTTTCTGTTCTTTTAGAGCCATACAATGTGTGATAACTTGTCATGGCAACCACAGGACCCTACTACACCTTCTCCATCTCAGCCCACAGAGGGCAAAACTGATCAGCTGCTCCCATCTACAGCCTCTTCCTCAGCCCAGCTCCCAGTCTTCCTATCTCCCACAGGGAGAGAAGTTGCTCAGCAGAATGTTGGAAATTAGCTCCATTCATTGACTTACATTTTACTAGTGGCCATGACAAGCGACCCTTAAAGATCAGAAGCCAAGCTCCCCCTCCCTGTTTCACTTCTTGCCCTCATACATGGAAGACTGTTTTTGCAAACACACCCTCAGCAGGACCTCTAGGAGAGAAGTTCTCAACCTCATCGCTACTGTTTAGACTGGACAATTCTTTGTTACCTGTGTACGAAGGGGAGAGGGGTCCTGTTAATTGTAGCATGTTGAACACTATCCCTGGCCTTTACTTCACAGATGCAAGAGCACTGCCCTCCACCAATGGTGGGATGTCTCCAGATATTGCCATAGCCACTGGGGGAGAAAGAGGGGCAACATCATCCCTGGTTGAGAGCCACTGCTCTAGAGGAGAGTCTAGCACACAAGTCTTGTCAGGGGGAGGCCAGGACGACACCATCATCTTTGTCCTTGAGGTTGAATGAGGAAGTGCAGCATATCGGTAACACACCAAGCCCTTTTGGATTCAAGAGAACCAGATAGAAAACCCCTATTTGAGGTCTCTAGGCCTGAGTTTCTTGCCCCACACCAATCACCAGATACGCCCAGGACAGGGAAGATATTAGGTGTTTGCAGCTAAAAATAAAAGCCAGATATTTTTTTGTCCTTGTGTAGAATTCCTTCAAAGAGGGGTGAGTGACAGGGTAGCAAAGGCACACTGAATGCCTGACAAGTATAACCGCACAGGTCTGAGAACCGGTTCCTCTGAAATATCAGGGTCTAGTGAAGTTTTATGGGTTTAGCCAGGGGTGGGCAAACTTTTTGACTCGAGGGCCACAATGGGTTCTTAAACTGGACCGGAGGGCCGGAACAAAAGCATGGATGGAGTGTTTATGTGAACTAATATAAATTCAAAGTAAACATCATTACATAAAGGGGTACGGTCTTTTTTTTTTTTTTTAGTTTTATTCATTTCAAACGGGCCGGATCCAGCCCGCGGGCCGTAGTTTGCCCATGGCTGGTTTAGACCATATTATGCAAAGGAGAAAGAATGGTGGCGATGTAAAGGACAGGTAGGGATCTGGTTCTAAAGAGTTTTCAGTGCCCTACTACTGTGGACACTATTGTGTCCCTCTCCCCCCAGGCCTACTCCCCCCCCAAAAAAAAACCCAAAACTCCAATTTTGAAGTCTTACCACCCAGTGTGGCTGTATTTGGAGATGGAGCCTCTAAACTTTAGAGTCTAAAGCAGTGGTTCTCAACCCGTGGGTCGCGACCCCTTTGGGGGTCGGACAACCCTTTCACAGGGGTCACCTAAGACCATCCTACATATCAGATATTTACATGACGATTCATAACAGTAGCAACATTACAGTTATGAAGTAGCAACGAAAATAATTTTATGGTTGGGTAACATGAGGAACTGTATTTAAAGGGCCAGAAGGTTGAGAACCGCTGCTCTAAAGGAAGAAATTAAGGTTGAATGAGATCATAAGGATGGGGCCCTGATCCAACAGGATCGCTGTTCTTATAGGAAGAGACCTTAGATATTGTACACAACAAGGAAAGGCCACATGAGGACACAGTGAGCAGGCACCATCTGCAAGCCAGGAGAGTCCTTGATCTTAGACTTCCAATCTCCAAAACTATAAGAAAATGAATTTCTGTTGTTTAATCCACCCAGCCTGTGGTATTTGGTTATGGCAACCCAAGCTGGCTAAGACACCTACTAAGGAGTTTGGATTCTGTCCTATAGGCCAAAGCTTTCCAAGGTTTGTCTCCTGGATCATCTGCATTGGAATCTCCCAGAGGCTTTTGTAAATACTGATAACTCACATCTACTGAGAGGGATGCCTAGGGATCTGCATCTTCACAAACGCACCAGGTGATATTTATGCACATTAACATTGTATACCCAAAGCTGATAGGCCACTAGGACTCAATAAAGGATTTTAGGGAGAGTTGAAGTTTTAGAATATTACCAGGTGCAGTGCCTCTCCTTGGCTAGAAATGACAGTGACAGAGGCAGA
Source organism: Myotis yumanensis (assembly GCF_028538775.1). Lineage (NCBI taxonomy): Eukaryota > Metazoa > Chordata > Mammalia > Chiroptera > Vespertilionidae > Myotis > Myotis yumanensis. The sequence continues at coordinate 91,695,240 of NW_027223755.1, forward strand.
GAGAGCACTGGGACATCTCCATGCGTCCCCCTGGGATTCTGCTCTCTGCTACCCTGCACACTGCCTTCATCCCCATGGGCAATCCCCCTGGGCAATCTCTGTGGATTCTTCCCCCACCTTGCTCAAAGGCATGGCTTGTAAGGGATAACAGTAAAACGGAGGATTTGGGTGCTGGCCAGATGCTAGGAGGGAGGGTAGGAGACTGAGGCTAGGAGAAAAGACCAGGAAGGAAACAAAAATTGCTGAGAAACTGGTCTTCATTGACCATTGTCGATGGCTTCATTGGGAAGTTGGCTTCATTGGGAAGTGGGGCCAACTAGCATGAGACTAAATTCAAATTGGAGACCAGATCCCTCTTTGCCAGTCTTGGGGCTAGTGCTTTGGGTGTAAGGCATCAGTGCAGGGGAAGTCAGGCCAGCAGTAGCTCAATACACCCTCCCAAGCATGGAAGTCTGCTGATGGTGATTGTTTCCAGACAGGCAGAAAGGGTGGAGAGCAAAGGCTGGCCTGGGCAGGGTCCAACTGAGACTGCCTCTGACCAGCCAAAGGTTGGAGCTCTGAGCTAGCCCCCCACCCCACCCCCTCCCAGGTGACGAACAACATAGGACTTGCAGAGTAAATGGTCTTGGCCAGTATAAGAAAGAAGGTCTGGTCTAGAGCTTTCTCTTTTAAATAGCCAAAAATCTCTCTTTGGGGAAGAAAATAGGGGCATGAGAGGGTTTCATTAAGTCCCATTTGATCCTTTGGTGGGTGAGGGAATTGGATGAGATGGCCCCTCAGGAAAAGATGTTCTGGGTTGAATGCATGAAGTGGTTTGGCTTGAGTGGGACAGAAATCAGCAGAGTTCATGCCCCTGCACCAGTGGTATCACACAAGGATGTATTCAAGCCCTGTCTCTGGTATTTACAAGCTTGGGAGCCTTGAGCCAGTGCCTTAACTGCCCTGAACCTCGGTTTCTCTTATCTGTAAAATGGGGATAATAGATAATGTATAACCTACCTCATAAGGTTACTGTGAGAATTAAATGAGATAATCATGGATGGTGCTTACTACAGTGCCTGCAATGTAGCTGGCAGTCTATATCATCCACTGTTGTTGTTGTTGTTGTTGTTGATAACATTATTTTCAAAGAATAAGAACTTTCAATAAAACAGACATAAATGGGATTCCCAGCTTAGCCAGCAGCCATGTGACTCTCAACAAACTGCTTAATAATTGGGAGCTTCAGTTCCTTCTTTTACAAAATGAGGCTAATTATGCTGACATGGAAAGCTGTTTATATATGTAGCTAGAGCAAGATGACTTCTAGAAAGTGCCTTGCACAGAATCCAAGATCCCGTTGTTTCAGAAGAGCAAGGTCCCCATGGGTCAGGGATCCACAACACACACACACACACACACACACACACACACACACACACACTTCCAGGTTTCTGCTCTTCCCCTCGACATGGACTTTAAACAGTGGTTCTCAACCTTCCTAATGTCTCGACCCTTTAATACAGTTCCTCATGTTGTGGTGACTCCCAATTTCATTGTTACAAATTGAACATAATTAAAGCATAGTGATTAATCACAAAAACAATATGTAATTATATATGTGTTTTCCGATGGTCTTAGGTGACCCCTGTAAAAAGGTCGTTCGACCCCCAAAGGGGTCTCGACCCACAGGTTGAGAACTGCTGACTTTAAAATTCCTATTACTGCCAAAACCGGTTTGGCTCAGTGGATAGAGCGTTGGCCTGCGGACTGAAAGGTCCTGGGTTCGATTCCGGTCAAGGGCATGTACCTGGGTTGTGGGCACATCCCCAGTAGGAGATGTGCAGGAGGCAGCTAATCGATGTTTCTCTCTCATCGATGTTTCTAACTCTCTATCTCTCTCCCTTCCTCTCTGTAAAAAATCAATAAAATATATTTTTAAAAAATAAAATAAAATTCCTATTACTATGGGCTGCTCACTAGATCAAATTGCCTCTCTTGGGGACTGTGCTTTTAAATGTCCCTGAGGAATACCTTAAATTACCTAAAAAGACGTGTCCCTGGTTTTCCAACGTGTCCCTTGATTTCATGTCACTTTATGCTTTTCCACAAAGCCCAATCTTTTCATTTATAATGCCATGTTTATGCAATACTTTCCATATAAAGATATAGGTCCAATCAATCAATCAAACAATCAAATGAAAAGTGCCAAGTTTGGATTTGGTTATTAGCCTTGCAAAGATGTGCCTAACATAAATGGAAATGGAAAAAATGCTACAACTGGGAGGCTAGTGCAACTGCATCTTTCTTCCAGACATGAAAATACCTACTGCCCTCACCACCACCCTTGACACAACCCCTACATGGACACAGGCTTGTGAACTGAGCCTCCTCACCCATCGCCCTCCTCCCCTGCGTAGGTAAGTCACCAAAGATTCAGACAATCCAGGGATTGGTGGTGTAAGGAAAGGCAGAGAAGACTCTCCAGCTGAAAGAACCAGAGTGTTGAAGCCACCAGCAGCTGAGAAGTTAAAGAAATTAATTTGTCTTTGTCAAATTGGCTCCAGACTTCAAAGGTGTTGATGAATCAGCTGCTCAGGCACCTTTGATCTCCAGGAGGGAATCTGTGTACCCATGTGGAGAGCAACAGTCCCCTCCAGCTACAAACTCCCCAGGTATCCTGCCTGCTTTCTTAGGCAATTTTAGGTCGGCAGTGCCCTAGCAACCCCCAATGGAATCAACCCAGGATGTTCAGAAGACTTGGCTCAAAAATAAAATGAAAACATTCAGCCTGTTCTCAATTTTCTGCAGTAAATTGGGGAGCATAGAACAAAGTAAAGACTGTTGGCTCTGGAGATGCCGACCTGAGTCCAAACCCTGCATCTACCACTTATCAGTTGGGCAAACTGTTTAACCTCCTCAAGCCCCGATCTTCTCATCTGTGAAATGGCCACATTGCCTTTCACGGTTGACAGGCGCATTAAAAGACCTTGTGTGTGTTTATAAAGCAAGGGTCAGCAAACCTTTTCGGGAAAGGACCAGATAGTAAGTATTTTAGGCTTTTCAGGGTCATATAGTCTCCACCCCAACTACTCACCTCTGCCATTGCAGCACTAAAGCAGCCACAGACAATACATACAGGAATGGGGGTGACCGTGTTCAATAACACTTGATTTACAAGAGTAGGCAGCCAGTTGAACTTGGCCCGTGATCTGTGCTGACTCCTGGCTCTACAGCATGGAAACCCATGTCTACACATGGAAGACAATTAATAAATGGTAGCCGTGGGGAGGAGGATGATAGCAATGCTGACAAATGCAGAAGATCCACCAACCAGTCATCTGTTGAGCACTTCTGCTTGACACTGCAGGAGAGAAAGAGCCGGCAGATAGGCAAGGCCCCCAGCTGCGAGGCATTTTCACACGCCGAGTTAGTAAGTCATGGGTGACTGGGATACAGCAATGGAAACATAGCAGAGGGATGACTTTGAAGTCCTGTGACTCCCTAATATTTAAACAAAAGGGCAAACATCTGATTCATCATAGTAAATGAGTAGGAAAGGGGTCGGGGGAGAGGGGCTGCACGCACACAAGCCCATGCACCAGCCTTAACTCTGGTTCAGAATGCATGCCAGGCCTCTGCTGTGACAGACAACCACATCTCAGATTGGTGCAAATCAGTAACCCAAGATCAGATTCTCTTTGAAAATGCCCTTTTCGGTGTTGAAGCTTTTTCTGGAGTCGGGAGGAATAACCGGGGATTTTATTGTTAAAGACCTCCTGTTGGAGCGATTGCCAATAGAAGGGAATAAGCACAAATGAAAGAGAGTGAATTGGATTAATTAAGGGCATTATCACTTGCTCTGTTTAATTACCTCCGAACAGCCGTTCCCTAACTGCTGTCAGAAGATGTTAACAAGTGTGCCCAGAAAATAAAAAGCAAGGATCAGAGGATTTTGGGAAATGCCCCTTCTTTGACTCATAACTCCTATTAGCCTGTTAAAGACTCCTCTGGATTTTGAAGCCAGAAATCCCATTTAAATGTATTACCTTGGGAGGCTCGCTCTGGAGTCAGGCAAACCTGGGTTTTAACTCCAAACCTGACACCAGCAATGTCATCTTGGACATGTTCCTTGAACCACTCTGCACCTCAGTTTCATCATCCATGAAATGGGGACAATAAAAACTCCTCCTTCATTGGGTTGTTATGAGGATTATTAAATGATGCATGTGGTTCACCTGGCACAGTTCCTACCTATAGTGAGGACTTGAAAGGTATCAATTATTTTGCAACCTGATTTGACCACATCAGCATCTAAATCCAGCAGACCTGGGCAGAGTCTGAACAAAGCAGAAGCAGTTGAGGTGATGTAAAAGGCGGTGCCTTAAAGAAGGCAGTCCTTTAGAGCCAGCGTTTTGACAGGCTCCTAGCAGAATGTCTGGTGAATAAACGTTTAGCACCTAATAAATCCTCGATGCTGGGTCATGGGGCGAGCAAACCGGGTGTGATCCCTGGCCATTTGGAACATAGAGTTGAGTGGGTTTCCATTGACTCCACAGCCCGTGAGTCACTTCTAGGAGCCACTGGCCACTTGTGCTCCAGGCAAATGAAAGCCAGCTTCCTTCCAAGGCTCCGAATATCACAGCCAAAAGCCTTGAAGGCCAACACAAGCCTCAGGCTAAGAAACAAAGAGCTGCCAGTCCTTGTCTCTGGGCCCATCAGTCCAGAGGGAGCTGGTGGCAGCCAGTCCCAGCAGAGGACAAACGGCCTGCAGGGAACGTGTTTCTGGTCAAAGCTGTAGGCTTCAGAGCTCATTAGCACCAGGCGCCTGGCAGCCTGCCAGCTTTGGGGTCCCAGGCATTGCCAGAAAGCCTCCTCTGATCCCAGCACGGAGCGTGGAAAGGTCCTGCCTCCTTGGCCCCTGACTGCTTAATCAATAATAACTTCAGAGAGGGAGAGAGAGAGAGACAGGCAGCTAGAAAGGCAGGCCCCCTTCTCCCTCTCTCCCTCATTCCCCCTCCCTCTTGGATGCTGAAAATAGCCTAATTAGATTGTCCCCCTGCCTGGGTACCATGGAGATAGCAAGCGCAGAGGCTGTGACAGCTTTCACACACCCTGATGGAGACACAGGACCCCAATACTGCAGGACCAGGGAAGAGGGGATGTCACAAGGCAGCCGTGATAAGCAAGTGGTCTAAGTGTAGAAGAGGGTGCTTGCAAAAGCACGGAGGAAATACAACAGTGGACCCTTGCATGGTGCTGTGGACAAGTACAGTGCTAACCCCCACCTCATTCTCTGTGACCTGGTTTCTTACATCCAAAAACACTTAGCAAGCACTTATGTAAGATGGGAAAGGGGGCGGGGGCAGCAGGTTAAACACAGGTGTACCGAACGTTTCTCATTATTTATTTGAAATGAATAATTTCTCATCTCCCATTCTTCCTCCCACTCGCTGTACTGCAGCCACACCAGTGTTCTTACTACACTTTAATCACACAAGCTTGTCCCTAGCTCAGGCCCTTTGCACCTGCTCTTCATCCTGCCTGGAACTCTCTTTCCCCGATCTTCCCATGGTTGAGTCCTCATCATTTAGGTCTCCTCCCAAAGGTCGCCTCCACAGTGAACACCTGTCTAAGGTGCCCCATCTTTTCACCCCAATAGGGCACTTTCTGTAATTTTACTGTTTCATTTCTCCTTAGAAATGACCACTGTCTAAAATAATCTGGTTACTGCCAGCCCACCTGCACAAGGGGGTAAGTTGCACTATAGCAGGCATGGGGTCTCTCTTGTTTGACTGATGCCCATATCAGGTGCTCAATAAAAAAATATTCTTGGAAGACATGAACAAGAATATCTTGGAGACAGGGGACTTCATTCCAGGAGAGATTTAGCAAGTATATTTATTCAACTAGTGTTTCTTAAAGGCCAGATACTTGATGTAGAAGGCATCGGATACCGATAACGCTTGATTTAATATTTTAGAGGTTAATGAGTAAAGATTCAGACTAAAAAGAGAAACAATCATGATTCTGGTTATATGATTCTATACAACGGCTAAAATTCCATGTCTCATATTCAAATGATTCCATGTGCCCAGTGGCATATCTAAGAGATAGCTCTAAGTCTAAGAATCTGTAATACTAATGATTCTGAAGCTAAGATTCTGCGTCCAGGAGTCGGTCCTCCAGGTATAATGTGCTATTGTCTACCATGGAGGACCTTAATATGGGGCCTGTGAGCCCCACTAACACATTTTGTTTGACCTCCTCAATGTCACCTGCAAAGTGCTTTTAAAATATTAATTTATTGTCAACATTTAAAACGTGAGGCGTTTCACCTTTTAAAAATGGGATTTGTGGCCTCTCCTTTGTCACAAAAGGGAGAAACCAGCCACGCTGAGCCTCCACTCCCACCAGGCAATGATGGGGTGCAGCTGGGTGCTGCCTGCCTCCTCCAGGAAAGTCACAGGGCCGTCCATTTGCCATCTTACCCCCGGGTGATCCCCTGGGCACCCTGGTTCTTGCAGGTATTTGAGTTTTCAACCTTGATATGAGGCTCCGGATCCTGTGATTTTGAATCTACCTTCCAGGGTGTGTTTCAGACACTCACAAACTCTGAGTACCAGTAAGTACAGCTACAGAGAGAATCTGCTGCTGCACTGCAGCCAGGTCCTCAGAGGTTTCTGATTCCAGCTCTGGCCCTTCAGCCTTCCCCACATCCTCTGGTGTTGAAAATAATCTGGGGGTGGGGGGGGGGGGGGCGGGTGGGAAGGGAAATGGGGAAGAAATGAGATCCTTCCAGCAAATAAAGACTCCCTCCCTCCCCTCGGCCCCCAAAGGTGTCTGACCCCAAGCAGGGCCTGTGCATTCTCGTCTCCTTGCCGTTGCTCCTGCTGACTTGCCTCCTGGAATGTCCTTCCCAACCCCTTGCACACATTTAAGACCCAGATCAAATCTCACCCCCTCAACAAGCCCCAGGGGTTCAGAACCCAGCTGACAGCCTGGAGCTGACTCCCAGCTCCTCCACCTGCAGCTGTGAAGTTTGGGGCTTCACCTTTCTGTGCCCCAGTTTAATTCATTTGTGAAGCAGGATTATAAATAGCACCTACCGTGAGTTGTTGAGACATTTCAATGAGAAGAGAACACACACACACACACACCCATGGAAGGGAGCCTGGGACACAGTAGATGCCCACTGAGTGTTAGTTTCATTCCTGGCCATCTGCACTTGGCACCTTCTCTGACTTACAAAGGCTTAGGAACTACTGATTGTTGCTATAAGCTGCCTTGGGTTACTCGCTTACTGTTTATGGAAAGCTTATATTAATGGTATTACAATTGTTTAGTCAGTCATCAAACATTTCTTAAGGCACTATCTTAGCTGGGGTCCCGCAGAAGATTTGGGTGCAATGGTTTACTTGGGAGATGATTCCAGGAAGTCCCTAGAAAGGAGTGGGGAGGTGACATGGGGGAAGGCTGTGTTCACAAGCAGTTACCACTGACACAACCGGGACACGTTCACAACGGGGATCTCGGGGAGAGGGGGAAAAACGTCTGAGTGTTACGGCCAAGGGGTACGGAAGCTGGGCTATGAATCCTTCAGTGCCCACCCTTATTTAACATGTCCTTTAATTATAACTTATTCCCTAGTGCTCCCTGCAGTGCTAAGTCCCTGGCACCTCCACCCCATTCACATCCCGGACATGCTCCCATAGCCAGAGAAAGCCACAGGAGGACAATCATGGGTCCTTCCAGGCAAGAAGCCTACAGGCTGTGTGGGAAAAGGGAATGCAAAGGGCCAAGGGCAGGGCACCAAGAGTGTCTGCCAAAGTCACCTCTAAGTGCCAGGCACTGGTAATACCAACACTTTTCCTTCCACTGGGGAATTTGATAAGAAAGATGTGTCAGCAAGCATATGCATAAGAACTGCAGGAGCAGAGAGAACACAGGGCCCAAGAGGGGTTTGAGGGATGGAGACACCAGTTCTTTGCCGGATGTGGGGAGAGAGAAACAGCTGCAGAGAGGAAAGACGGGCATGGGCAAAGGATTACAGATCCGCATGGGCCACATGAGGGCCGAGGCTGGGGAAGTAAGTGTACGGAGGGGGCAGGTCAAGTTTAAAAGCCCGGGTTCCTGTGTAGACTGTTGCTGGGGCCTGACTATATATACACTGAGTGGCCAGATTATTATGACCACCCCATCAGTACTTCATTGACACTTCCAAAAATACCGAATATTGAAAAGTTCCTAAGCAGATACTCTCGAGGTTTTATCATTATTATTATTATTTGCATAACTAATTCACTTCATTGTACTGATGGGGTGGACATAATAATCTGGCCGGTCATAATAATCTGGCCACTCAGTGTATATAAGCTAGTGCCTGACCATCAGAACCCAACAGGCTGGAAGCTTCCTTTACTTGAACCTTTGGTCATAGACACTCTATTCTCCTCTTCTCAGAAAATAAATAAATTAATTAATTAATTAATAATAACAACAACACCACCTTGGGTTCTCACCCTAGAGCCATGGAAAGCCCTCAAGCTTTTGAGCAATGGAGAAATGTGATGCTATTGGGAGGTAAGTTAGAAGAGGCCAGAACAAAGGCATGGAGACCAATATGGTGGCCGTGGCAATACATACAAACAAGAGACCAAGAGCACAGGGCTGGGACAGGGGAGAGAGGAGGCCGGCATGGGAGATGTGCAGGATATAGGAGCTGCAGGACTGGGGGCCGATTGAGTGTGGGTGTGTGGGAAGAAGGCAGAGTCTAGGGTGAGTCCTCATTCTCTGATTTGGGGAACTAGGTGGTGGGAAGAGCCATCTGCTGAGGCTCACAAAACAGGAGGAGGGGCTGGTCTGTGGGAGAAACGATGAATTTCCTTTCAGATGCCTAATGGAATGTCAAGCACACATTTGGCCACATTGAGTCTGGTGCTCAAGAGAGAGAGTTTAGAGTGGGAGATTGATGTTCTTGAGGGAAGGAACTTGGTCTGTGTTGGTTATTGCATTATCTCTAGCTCTAGAATACACTAGTGGAAGAATAGTACCCCATTAACATCTGCTGGTTGAATGAGGGAGTGATTTGGAGGACTCCTCGGCATGGATATGGCCCTGGGGTAGCAGGTGTGCAGAAGGTATGCAGGGTGGCGAAAAGAGAGCTATGGACACCTGCAGTTAGGGACAGGCAGGGAAAGGGTAGTCTGGGCTGGATGGTCTGAGAGATGGCAGGGAATCTGAGGAGAGAGCAGAGCATGAGAATCGAGGGAGAGGTTTGAAGGAGGGTTTCAAAGATTAGAGGATGGCCAATGGAATCAAGCCTGAGGTAGGTGTAGCTGAGTAGGCTGGAGGGAGAGTACATCAGATTTGACCATGCATGCCTCTGACCCCCCTAATGTGCATGTTACCAGTCTGTCCATCACAGGGTCTGATACTGTTCATCTTCTTATTCCTTCCCTCACTGTGCATCCAACAAATAATTACTAAGCACCTACTGTGAGCTGGGCATCGCACCAGGTACTGGCAATGGATGCAATAATAAACAAGACATATGCAAATGTCTGATGAATAGATGAATGGATGAATACATCAAGTCTCCACGTGACTTCTTACAAAGTCCTTGAGGATGGAACTCTGAGTCATGCTTCACTGGCATCCTCTTTGCCCTCAGCCACAAGTTGGAGAGACAGAGGAAGTGCCCGATGAATATTGACCGCATGTCACGGGCTGACTGCTCTGTTACAGTTAGCAGGAAGGGGAGAGGGAACAGGACCCTTCTCCGTCCCCCAGAGTCTCTCTCACTGTTGATGGCTTGTGGTTTGACCTCTACCCTTCCAGGTTTAGAAAACAAGCCAAGAGGCAGGTGCTCAGAGCAAAACATACCCACCTAGGTTGCTGAAGTCCCTCTGGGCCCTTCCTGGGCAGGGGTGGGGGGGTGAAGGGTGGGGGGGAGGAGAAAGGAAACAGTCTGGCAGGCTTATTTTCTTTCCTTCAGATGATGCAAATGCTCAAATGTGAGTCTCTTCTTTGCACAGATGATATGCTGGCTAATAAAAGCTTGCCTGAAATCAGTCTCTCAGAGCGTGCATGTGTTCGTGTGTGTGTGTGTGTGTGTGTGGCTCCACTGCCCATCTGTAGCCTGAGCTTCAGGGAGACATATGCCTTTGTGGGTGACTTTGCAATCTAAAAGGACTCCAACATTCTGTGCTCACTTCTCTGAAATAAGAGCCTCCCACTGCTTCAGACCGTGCCCTGCTCACAACCGAGGTCACCCAAGAACCGCCATGGGGTGGCAATGCTTTTCAAAACAGGCAGTAGTCCCTGGGAGGCGGGTGCCCAAAGGACAGAGTATCTGTTGGTGCTGAACAACCTGCTCTTTGTCCTCCTTCTTCTGGTAACAGCTCCTACCCTCCCCCATTTTCCAGCCATGGGGGTCAGTGGGGCCAATACCAGTGCCCTTGGGCAAATGACCTAACATCTTTGAGCCTCATTTTCCTCATTGGCAAAATGGGCATCTACCCACTTGGTGTTTGCATAGTGCAAGATGACCTAGCACATAGTAGGTGGCTTCATAAATGTTGGTTGTCCTTCACCCACACCCCAGGCCCTTCTCCCTCTACGTTCCCTCAGCAGCTGTTTTCATCTGTGTTGTAATCCTCTAAAACTCCCAAACATGAATCTCCAACACTGAAATTTCTCTTGAACTCCAGTCTCATCTATCCAACAGCTGACTTGGCATCTTTGTCTGGATGTCTCTCAAGCTTCCCAAACGTAACAGTGCCTCAACTGAGCCAGCCTTCCCCCCACCAACTCCACAAACCAGTCACCTTCATCTCAAGAGTAACAACTCCATTCGTCTCAGTGACCCAACCCAAAAATCCCAGAGGCCTCCTCAATACCTCTCTCCCATCTTCATAATTAAACCATCACTAGATTCTGATGATTGTGTGACTCCTATATATTTCTTAAAACTATCCAATTTTCAACATTTCTTCCATCCTTCCCTAGGCTCAATCACCATCATTTCCCACCTGGCTGCCTGTGCCAATCCTCTCTAGACCAAGTATATTGAGATATCTTTGTAAAATGTAAATTTGGTCAAGTCATTCCCCCTGCTTCAGTCCTTCCAAAGGCTTCCCATGGCTCTTAGAATAAAATCAAAATCCTTTCCTTAGCCCCCCAAAAAAGAGCATGAACTGGTTCTGCCCAGGCCTCTGGCCTCACCCTTGACCATGTCTTTGGCCCTGACTTTGGAGATATGACAACACTGACCTGACCATCAGGCAACCTAGCTCCTGGCTCCTGAACTACCATAGGCTCCCTGTTGAGCCTTGAACCCATGGCATCCCTCCTTTGGGTCTTTACAATGGGCAAGATGATCACTAGGAACCCTTCCAGATCTGTCAAAAGCTGGAATTTTTCCTATGGCCCCTATGAGGCAGGCTTAAGGAAGAGACCCACGGTCCTCTTCTCAGATACCTTCTGAACATTATAAAGCAGGAAACACCTCCACCCTTACCCCCTGCTTTATTTCCTGCTGGGTCCAACACCTTGCTCTCCCAGGACACCTCTGTCATAGAAGTCATAAATAATGCATGGCCAGCCCGTGTCTCATCCAACATCCATTAATTTGTCCTGCCACACCAAATATTGTGAGTGTTGTAACTTCTGATTTTTATTTGTTGCTGTTAGTGGTGTTGGCAAGTTGATTTTATAACCTCTGCCTTATAATAGAGAGAATTTTTCTTGCCATTGGAGCAGGTTGGGTTTTTGTACATGGCAAAAATAACTAATTCTTAGAAATACACCAGCATTTGAAGAGTTTAGAATCCCATTAAGGTTAGGGAGTACAACAACGGCTTTGAGAGCAGATAGACTCATGTCTAAATCTGGATTTGGCCACTTTGTAACTTACGTAACATGGAGCAAAATGGGTCATGTTCTTCCCATGTGTGAAACCCTTCCACTGTTCACCAGTGACTTAGGGCTGAAATCCCAAGCTATTCCCAAGGAGTTTAAGACCCTGCATGATCTGGCAGCCTATTACTCCTCTTACACCACACCTCTCCCATCTCTCTCTGCTTCAGCCACACTGGCCTTCTTGCTCCTGAAATCATTCCCACTTTGAAGTTTTTGCACATGCTGTTCCCTCCACCTGGAATGGCATCCCCCTGCCAATACCAACTAGTCCTTCAGATTTTGGCTAAATATTATTCTCTTAGAGACTCTTTCTTTGATGGTCTCCCCATCTCTAAAGCTTGGCCTAGTGTCCCTCATAGCACCCCCAATTCAATTTCTGTAGCCTATATCTCTATTGTCATTAAGTGCTTAGTCCAGATGCATTTTTAGCCTACCTTCCTACTAGAGTATCAGTTCTCTGAAGGCAGGAACCAACTGATGGTCTCCCAGTGCAGTGCCAGTTCCTAGCACAGTGCCTGACATAGATTTTTATCAACAGAATGAATAAGTGATTTAACCTCTTTAAGACTCTGCTTTTGAAAAATAAGGATAATCATAACGAACTCCTGGGATGACTGTAAGGAGAAGCAGTGGGATTATGGAGGCTTATTTTTCTGCCTAGAACATGTTAAGGGGACCAGTAAAAGATCACAGATTAGGGATATGGAGCATGATGTTTCCAAGCCTGGCTCCTCCAGTTAGTAGATGTATAACAATGAACTGATGACACCTCTCTGATCACCCAAAGCTATTGTGAGGTTTAATGAGATGTTGTATGTCAAGGTCCTGGTGTAGAGAGGGTAGACATTTAATAAGACACAGATGCTATTACTCTAAGTCAGGTCAGTAGTTTTCCATCACAGGAGCTTTACAAAGCACTGATGGCCAGGCCCTATCCCAGGCCAATTAAATCCATTAATCTGGGAGCAGGTCCTGGGCACTGGCACTTGTCCAAACATTTTTACTATGAAAAATTTCAAGTGTACATAATAATTGAAATATTTTTACAGTGCACACTCATATACTCACAGCCTAACTTCTACATTTAACACTCACTGTTCTTGCTTTATCACCTATTCATCCATCCATCCATCCCTTTATTCACCCATCAATCCACACTAATTGTTTAGGTATGGCAAAGTAAATTACAGATATCAGCATATTTTCCCTTAAATACTTCAGCATCCATGTCTAAACTAAAGTTCAATATCTATTTATGTTCTTTTTTCTTTTGAGCTAAAATGTGTTTGGAATGTAACACAAAAATCTGAAGTATACCATTTCATAAGCTTAACATTGCAGACACCCATGTAGCCCCAACCTCCATCAAGACATAGAACATTATCATTACTTCAGAAAGTTCCTCAGTCAACCCCCACCTCCACTCCCCAGAATCATCTACTGTCATGACTTTTTTCCTGCCATACATTAGTGTGGGGCATTGCCATTTTAAATGCTCTAAAGGAGATTCTTTGTGAAGCCCAGATTCAGAACCAAAGGCCTGGGTAAATGCACCCACCCAAGGGATCTCTGGAGAGGGGAGGAAACCCAGGGAGTAGCAGCAAGTCTTCCTGGTTTTTGGTCCATGGGCCCTTGGCATTGGTCAGCTGGAGGAGAAGGAACAGAAGCAAACACAAAGGACTACACATGCTGTGATTCCATTTCTACAATGTTCAGAAGCATGGGAAACTAGTCTATGGTGAACAAAATCAGAACAGTGGTTTCCTCTAGGGATGGGTGGGCTGGCAGAAGGGACAGGAGGGAATTTGGGGAGTGATGGGAAGGTTCGTCTTGATAGGGAAATTGGTTACACGGGTATATGCATCTGTCAGAACTCATTGAATTGTTCACTTAAGCTATGCGCAGCTCACTGTATGCAAATCACACTGATTAAAACAAATTTGAGGCTGAGGATTTGGCAGTTGGGGACTACAGAAGCCGACTGCACGCTTGCTGAGTGGTTCCATCCCCAGCGCACTCAGCACTGAGTGCTTTATATAAAGCTAACGTTGGCAGTCATCTTTGTCAAATTTTCTTAACCACAAATCTTTTTCTCTTCAAAATAAAATATTATTCAGCATTCAAAAATAATAAACCAATGGGAAGATTTTCTGTCTGAAATGGAGATAAGCAATTGAAGGTCCCTCAAAGGGCCTCCCCTTCCACCCTACCAGACTCCCGAGACACGTGCACAGACCCTAAGGGCCCAGGGATCACTGGTTGAAAACCCTGATCCCAGGAGCCAGCAGGGCTGCTGCGTTCAGTTGCACGGTTGAGCGCTGCACAATTCCAGGCCAGGCTGTGCATGTCATCCCTGGGAGGTGAGCAATGCAGGGCCTCGGGGCCATGCTGGCAGCACAAGCAAGTCAAGTAGGCCTGGAAAAGATGATAAATGGTAACTAGCACTTAGGCAGAGCATCAAGCTCGGGAGGGTGTGGCCGACTGGTGGCAAACACAGCCCTGGGAGAAGAGGACAGCTGCTACTCACCTCCGACTGATGGTTGCTATGTGGGAAGATAGGCTCGGCACTGCCAGATCCAAGTTTTTTCAAGAGAGCCAAAAATCTGGATTTCCTATGCAGACTCCCAGTTTTTCAACGCTGGGAATTAAATTCGCTTTTAAAATACTGTGTAGCCCAAATTAAACATATCCGCAAGACAAATCCACTCTTCTAAGTCACCAATTTGCAACTTGCGGGTCAAGACTGTAATCAAAAAAGCATCTGAGTTCTGGACAACACATGTGCAAAGAGGCATGTGTGTATCACCCCTCTGTGTCCCGGATACACCCAGGAATTAGAACTGTCTGCCTTCCGAGAGTCGAGAGCCAGGAGATTTCACTTACACCTTCCTGCAATTTCCAGAGAATTATGCAATTGGCATTACCAGAGACATGGGCACGAACCACAACTCGAGAAGCACAGGGAAAGCTGTGGGGACTGCTTCCTGCGTGCCCACCCACCCCTTCGCCTGCGATGCTCCTGAGTGACCATCATTGTGCAGGTGGAAATTACAAGAGGATGGTATGCAGATCCCAACCTCAAGCAGCTCCGCCAAGTCTTGTTAAATGAAAAAACAAGACAAAACTGCTTAATTAAAATGCGTACTAGATCATCTTAACGCAGACTTTATAAATAAATAAATAGAAATGAATGCAAACATCTTCTTTCTCTTCAAGCCCTTCTTCCATGTGATTACTTTGAGCAATCCTCTGAGGCTTAGGAACTCTAATGGTGTCAAGGTGGAAGCCAAATGAAGGAGCAGGAAAGAGCAGGAAAAATTCAGAAACAAAGCACATCGATTTTGTTGGGCTGAAGGCTAAATGGACTTTCAAAATGCACTCTCATTTGGATTTGAGGCAGCCCTTCTCGGGCCGATGTTTCTCAAGCGTGGTCCACAGACTCCCTACCATAGAATCACCTGGGGAGATTCCTAAAAATGCAAAGCCCTGAGTCCTGCTCAATGCCTACTGAGTCAGAATCGCCACAGGTGCTGGCAAGGCACCTGCTTTCTCAGCAAGCATCCTCAAGAGATCCAGACATACCAAATGATCTTATCTCTCCTGCGGCTTTGAATATTGTTTACCTGCTCGTAGAAAAGAAACAGCATATCTTTATCCCAGAACTCTATCATGACCCCAAGAACTGACATCTCTACTTGGGTACCTCACAGGTATCTTGAATTAATAAGGACAAAAGTGAACTCTTGATGGTCTTAATCTTAGTAAACGACAACTCTATCCATCCAGATGCCTACCCCAGAAATGTGGGCATCATTCTTGACACCTCTATTTCCCTCACCCATGACATCATATTTCTGACCACGATCCATTGATCATACTTGTTCTACTTCTCTAAGGGTCAGGGCTTGCTGCAATAACAAACAACTCCAAAATCTTAGTGGTTGAACACTGCAGGGAGTCAACTAGAGCTCTGCCTGACTCTGCTGGGCTTAGTCTCAAGGTGTAGGTCAAGTTCAGGTCTATGGCATGTCTCTCATCATTCCAGACCAGGGTGATGGAGCACCACCACCACCACCAATCCGGGGCTTGCCATCCTCATGGCAAATGTCAGGAACACAAAAGGCTTACAGACCTATGAGTCCTCTAAAAGCCTCTTCTCAGACTCGACTCTGTTGCCAACGCATGTCATGTGGCCAAGACCAAAAACAGTGGAGTACGGAAGTGCATTCTTCCCATGGCAGAGGGGAAAATAATATTTTCTGAACAATGATACAGTCTCTCATGGCCTCCAAAATGTATCCCAGATCCACCCACTTCTCTACATCACCATTGCTCCCACCTTGGTCCAAGTCACATTCATCTCTTGCCTTCCAACTAGTCTCCCTGCCTCCTGTGACCCCTATAATCTGTTCTCCACACAGGAGCGAGCAGGACCGGTTGACAGTGTTGGTCAGTTCATTCGGAACGCTCCAATGCTTCCCATTGCACTCGGGGAAAATCCAAATTCCATATCCCAATCTCTAAGGTCCTACAAAAGCTGCAAGGCTATTTAGCCGGGAGTACATGGACCCCCATAGGGAATCAAACTTCCTTTCCTTCACCCTCTTTCTTCATTCATGCTGCAGCCTCCCTTGCCTTCCTTCAGCACCCCCTCAACTCACCACTGTCTTCTCTATCTCCCAGTCATTCTAGTTGCCATTCCCTCCCTCTACCTGAAACCCACCTCCTCCCCATTCTCCTTGCTACCTAGACTTCCTCCCACTAATCTTGCAGATCTAAGCTAAAATACCCTTACTAAGAATGTCAAGGGACCCTAGTCTAAATGGACTCCTCATATTAATTTTAAATAACCTATGTTTATTACAAATTGAAAATATAGCTGGACAATTATAAGCTTGATGTCTATCTCTCTGCTACAAGATAAAGTCTGCGTGGGCAGGGGCTGTCTTTTACCCATAACCAAGCCAGCAGCATTGGACACAGTTTGCATAGTAGGTGCTCAATGACTGGTTGTTGAACAAATAGCAAATTGCCTTTTACTGAGCACCTAAGTGCTTTCTTATATCATCCTCATGCCTGACCCAGGAATATTAATCCAAGGAAACCAAAGCTCAGAAAGGTAATGTGCCTAAAGTCACATCACTAGGAAAAATCAGAGCCCAGGTACAAATCACTTGTGTCTATTTCAAGAGTCCACACAATTAACTATTGTGTTATGTTGCTTTCTAAGAGGAAACCCATGGGTAATTTCTCCGGTCCTGAGAAAACCTGTCACACTCCATTATTTGCAACATAACCAGCTCCAAAGAGGAGAAAATCAACTCCTTCCTCCTGCACAAAATACATCTGAAAGTGGGCACAGAGCAGGGCTCATGGAGGGCCTGAGGCTGTCCCATTCTCCCCTCCACCCAACCCCCACCGTGAAACATGTAATCTCTTTAAGGAATTCAGTGAATTCCTTAACGATCCAAGATGGAAATGAGGATTATGTCACAGGCAGTGCCTGCATAAGGGCCAAATAGATAGTACAGACAGTAGTACACTAGAAATATGATGCGATCTTTCTCTGCCTCAGTTTTCCCAGTTGTAGAATGGGATGATAATGCTAGTATCTTCCTCAGAGTGATGTGTGAAGGAAGCAATAAGATAAAGCATGGGAAGTGCTCAATTACTGCCTAGTATATGGTGAGCATTCAGTAACTGCTGGCTATCCCTGGAAGGCATGCCCTTTGCAAAATGCAAGGCACAGCTTGTCATTTTCCAAAACAAAAATGATAGAGTGACACCTATAGATACCACAGTTATAATGGTGAAGAAGGAAATTCCATGAGAAAACTGCTGGAAACAACTTTTATTATGACTAATGGAGCCCTGGGTTTTGAGACAGAAAATTCAGGATCAAGACCAGATTCTGGGTCTGACCATATGACTTTGGGCAATGCTTTTCCCTCAGACGGCTGTTTTCTTGTCTAAAGTCAAGGAAGCTAGTGGCACTACTTCTCAAACTTTTCATTCCCTTACCACTTTCACAGTTTTTACTGCAAAGTATCTACATACCACCCATGCTACTTTTTAAATATTTTTATTTATATCCATTTATTCAACAAATATGTCTTGAGCACCTATAATATCCCAGACATTCCTCTGGGCATTGATGCACTGTTCTGGATGACCTTTTTTATTTTTAATATCTACTTTACTGCCAACCTAATCAATAATATCCATGGGATTGATAAGGTAATGATAAGTCTTTTTTTCTAATGTACATTAAAATAAATGCACAAATATTAAGAGGAAATGGGTTCATTCATGTCTACCTCTAATCTCAGGGACGTAAGGTGGGTGCTGTTGGACACAAGGCCTTGGATGATATCTAAGACCCCTTCTGAACTCCTCTGAAGAGAAGATTGGCCCAGCTTATCTTTCTCTGCGAGCCCACTCTGCTAGAGTAATGAACAGAGTGATGTCAATTGCGAGATTATTGAGCATTTACAACAACTTTGTTTCCCAGCCAGAGACCAGGGCTCCGTCAGTCAGTTTGAGAACATTCTTGAACTTCCTGGCTCTCCGTTTTCAATTCACACTCCAAACTTCAGGCACTTTCATCTCCTTCTCTTCAGTTAAAAAGGACGTTCATTTATACCCAGGTGAAGATGTTTTCATCTTCAAAGACTATTATCAACTTTCAATGGCTTCTCTATATCTGTCAGAGAAAAGGCTCCCAAGAAACCACAGCCATCATAGTAGACAGCTCTTACCAAACAAGGTTTCATAAGTTATGCATAATGAGTCAAAAATATATGTTCTGAGTTGCCTTTGAAATCCAAAAAGGAGGTTTGAAAAGGAATACTTCCCCACCAATCAATTAAAAACGCCTAAAACTTCAGTAGAAAAATGGACTAAGGACATGAACTGATAATTCACAGGAGGAGAAATACAAACAACCAATAAGCATGTGAAAAGGGGCTCACTCTTTAATAGTCAAAGAAAATGCAAATTAAAAAGAGAGAGCACTTTTTTTCAGGTTTCAAGTTAACAAAGGGTTATAGCATAATATTTTCCCACGCTAGGCTAGAGTGGGGTGAAATAGATTCTGGTGTTGGAAAAATGGTGCTTCTACATTTCTGGAAAGCAATTTAATATCATGTTTCAACATCCTTCAATGAGGTTATAATTTTTGACTCGGCAATTCCTCTTCTGGGAATCAAATATAAGAAAACCATAGTTCTGTCTGTCAAGTATGTTTGGTTTAATGGACAAGGATGTCCATCATGATGGTATACCTAAGGTCAGGGTTTCTCAACCACAACACTATAGACATTTGGGGTCAAACAGGTTGTCTTGTGCATTGTAGGATGTTTAGCAATATCCCTACACTCTACCCACTAGAGCAGCCGTGGGCAAACTACGGGCCGTGGGCCAGATCCGGCCCGTTTGAAATGAATTAAACTAAAAAAAAAAAAAAAAGACCGTACCCTTTTATGTAATGATGTTTACTTTGAATTTATATTAGTTCACACAAACACTCCATCCATGCTTTTGTTCCGGCCCTCCGGTCCAGTTTAAGAACCCATTGTGGCCCTCGAGTCAAAAAGTTTGCCCACCTCTGCACTAGAGGTCAAGAGCACACCCACCCACTCCAGTCATGACAATCAAACTTCTCTCCAGACATTGGCAAATGTTCCTCAACATTGCAAAGACACTGTAAAATTCCCATTGAGAACAACTGATCTAAGGATAAAAACATTAAAACCACCTAAATGTGTTTAAGTGTAATAAAATTTTATAATAAAATTTATTTTTACAAAAGAATAAGTTATGGTCTGTTCATATGACAAAGTGTTATGTATTAATTTAAAATGTTGCTTGTAATGGGTATTTAATGACATGGAAACCTAATTATAAGAAAATGGTAAGTGAAAAAAAGCAAAGAACAAAATTATTTAATTAGCCACATATTCTTAGAAAATCAGACTGACTAGAAATAAAGCAAGTGCCTACTGTGATAATCTGTAGGTAGTAAGATAAAAAGCAGTTTTTTGTTTTCTTTTTTATTTATTTTTTTTTAATATATTTTATTGATTTTTTACGGAGAGGAAGGGAGAGAGATAGAGAGCTAGAAACATCGATGAGAGAGAAACATCGATCAGCTGCCTCCTGCACATCTCCTACTGGGGATGTGCCCGCAGCCCAGGCACATGCCCTTGACCGGAATCGAACCTGGGACCCTTCAGTCCGCAGGCTGACGCCCCATCCACTGAGCCAAACCGGTTTCGGCTGTTTTCTTTTTTAAAACATCCATTAGTTCTATAATCCCAGAGAATGGATTTCTAGTCTGAAAAACATGGCTTTAAATCCCAGAACTGCTACTTTCTAGCTCTAATTTACTAATTCTTTTTTTTTTTTCTTTCAAAAAATTATCTTTATTGTTGAAAGTATTACAGATGTCCCCCCTTTCCCCCCATTGATCCTCTTCTCCCCACACTCTCCCCACCCCACCCCCAGGCCCTCACCACACTATTGTCTGTGTCCATGGACTATGCATATGTGCATATAAGTTCCATGTTTAATCCCTCCCACCCCAGCCTTCCCTCTGAGACTCCCTCAATCTCTCAGAGGCTTATTATGGAAAAGCAACATTATGGAGGGAAGTTATGCCCTGATTTCTTTCAAATAAAATGACAAAGCAGATTTCTTAAATAATTTACAAAGGGCAGAAATTGCTGAGCAGTGCTACTCCTCGCTGCCACCCACAGTGCCCGGTGCTGAGAACATAAATGGGTACCCGTAGGCCCCAGGTCTCAGAGCCTGGATATCTCTCCCATCCTGTTGGGGTCCAACCCCAGCAGGTCCAGGGGCTCCCCAAAGGTGTGGATGGAGTCGGCGAAGAAGGAAAGACACGGAGACAGGGTTCACTTCATCAGCATAGCGAGGTTCTCCCTCCAGGATCTCCAGCCAAGTTCTGTGTACAGGTTCTCTTGCTAGGTTCTCCAGGTTCTGTAGCCAGGTTTGGTCGCCAGGTTCTCCAGCCAAGTTCTGTAGCCAGGTTCTATCCAGGATCTTTTGCCATGTTCTCTCTCTAGGTTCTGTGTAGGATCTCCAGCCAAGTCCTGTCTCTAGGTTCTGTGTCCTGTTACATCTGTATTCATACCAGTTGATTTTAATCCTGTCAATTTCTATTGCAAAGGTTAGGGTATTTCTTATCTCCATTCCAGGGAGTAAAGATTATGTAGCTTAAGCGTGATTGTTCGTAGTTAAAGTGATTACCCGCCTGGCACTTAGTTAAGGGATTTTATTCCCTCCCTAACTTCAGGGAAAAATCCCTACCTGGGGAAACAACCTTTCTTGGAGAGGTGACCTTGGTTAAAACACATAGCGCCAAGAAGGGGAGCAAACATATTAAGAACAGTATGCCATATACGCCAGATCCCTTGAAACATATGCTGTGCAGATGTTTCTTCCCTGCAGTGACTGTGTCAAGCAGCAAGGATGGACCGGCTCCCAGCACCATCCCTTCTTTTGGGGCAGGCATGGGAGCTGTGCACCCAGGAACTGGGTCTGCGGGGAGTCACCTCCTGGGCTGTGGCAGGCGGTCTCTGCGGGGCTCAGATGTGGTCCAAGCAGGAGAGCAGAGGCCCCTGATCAGCCCCCACCTGGGCCTTTGCTTGTCAGGTCCTTGTCAGCAGTGGCCCAGGGGCACTGCCAGCTCCTGGGGGCTTCCTCCAGGAACTCAAGGGTGCGCAGGCATGGATCCCACGTGTGGGGGTGTAGGGGTCAGGTATGGCTCACTTCCTGCAAGAAGGAGCTCTCTTCTTGCCCCTCATTGTGCTTCAGCGGGGAGGGAGGAGGACACCAGAGCCTTCCCCCAGAATGAGGAGCTGGAAGGTGGTGGGTGAGGTCAGCAGCTCAGGTCTGAGCTGGTAGGAAGATAGCACGCTGCCCACTCTGCTGGGCGTCAGCTCTGTGGGTTTTTCCAGGAGTCTCAGTTCTTTAACGCGCCTCCAAATCTGCACACGCGCTCATGTAGGAGGAGGAGGAGAGGAGGAAGAGGACGCTGGGAAAGATGCTTGCGAGGAAAGATGCTCAGGAGGAGGGCATTCCCTGAAGGGCACTCCATCAGTCTCGAAGGAGAGAAACGGCCATGTCAGCGCTCTCTTCAGCCGCAATGGCCTCGTCCAGCTCCTGGAGGTGCTGGATTCCTGCCCCCACGGGCTCCAGGTCACTGTCGGATTCACTGGGGGAGCAGAGGGGCTCTGTAGAGGAGTAGGGGCTCCGGAAGGCGGCCTCCCTCCTGGACCTCCGCAGAGGGTGGGCACGTGGGCCCGTCTGGGTGGAGCGGCGGTGACGCTCCCACCCCCAGGGGCCCAGAGTTGAGCAGGCAGGGCCGGTTCCAGAAAGCCGGGTGCTCCTTTGGCTCAGGCTGCGAGCTGGGGGGCTACCGCCCTTCTGTGTTTCTCTCTTCCTCCTCCTGGCTTTCACCTGGGTTTCCACCAGCCACTTGGTGCCACTTTGGCAGGACTCCTGGATTCTCTGGGACACGGCACCCAAGGCGTTCTTAGCTGAGCGAGCTGCAGCCTGGAGGCCCTGCTGCTCTGGCTCTGGGGTTTCCAGGCGTTTCCAGGAGGGGCCCGCCCCTAGGTTGAGGCTGACTGCTCTCAGGGGCAGCCTCCTTTGGAACTGTCTGCAGAGGGAGCCCAGGGCTCCGTCGGAGGCCTCCAGATGGCCAGCTGCAGGCTGCAGCTCATCGCTCTCCTCCAGCTGCTGGTGGTCGTGGAGAGACCTCCTGCGCATGGACGTGCTCACGCCGGGCCACCGAGAGGCCATCTGTCTGTTCTGTTCACCAGACCCCCAAAGCTCCCACGCCTGCGAGATGCTGAGCCTAATTTACTAATTCTTAACTTTACTAACTTTTCATCTGCAAAATGGACATTGCCATGTGCCTATTGCAAAGAGTGGTAAAAAGTCAATGAGATTATGCATGTAAAGTGCTTAGCAAGGTGCCCAGTAGGTTGTCAGCATTTAGTTCAAGGTTAGTTCTCATTAACAGGTACTACCTTTTTAATTAAAATATTTTAAAAAGAAAACAAATACGCAATGAAGGAGCTTATCTGATTTCTCTGGAGAGAGACACTGCCTGAGCATGAGTGATCGCTGATGATTGGGGACCTGACATTGGGAGTTTGTGACAGAATGACAGGGATGAAAAATCCACTTGGCAGAAGTGGACAACATGTGGGAAAACATTATTTGAATTGGACAGGACACTGAGAGAGCTTCAAGTCAAGAGTACTGAGGTGTCAACAGCCATGAAGAGTTTAAATGCCTAACAGTTTAAACTACCCATGAAGGCTTTTATAAAGAGCCTCTGGGCCCAGTTGGTGTGGCTCAGTGGTTGAGGGCTGACCTATGAACCAGGAGGTCACAGTTTGATTCCCAGTCAGGGCAATTGCCCAGTTGCGGGCACGCAGGAGGCAGCCAATCAATGATTCTCTTTCATCATTGATATTTCTATCTCTCTCCTTTTCCCTCTCCCTTCCTCTCTGAAATCAATAAAAATATATTTAAAAATAAATTAAAAAGAGCCTCTGGGAGTCAGATCTGGAAATGTTGCTGTGCCTGTTGTGGTCTGTTTGGACTGGAACCTGGGGAGTCAGGAGTCCCAGGTCATTGGAGGAGAATCCAAGAGAACTGTGGGTAAGTAGGGTCATTGTGATGGGCTGAAAGAATGTGCAGACCTCGCTGCCTCGTTCTGCCAGTTCCCTGGCCTTTCTGGGTCTCTGAGTGTTGATGTAGTTAGACAAGTAGAATGGCTTATTGCATCAGAAAAGAACTGAGGACCAATCACCTCAAGGTGAATCCTGGGTCCGCCACATACTTGCTATTGTGACTCTGGGTGAGTTACTTACTTGGGGGACCTACGCAACTACGAGAGGTGCATGATAGTATCTACAATGTGCCAACTGTTCAGAATGGTGCCAGGAAGCACCCAGCAAATACTAGAGGAAATGGCAGCCCTAATTGCTTTTTTAAAATGTTACTCCAAACATAGAACTAGAACCTTCCTCAAAGAAGAATTAGTCTTTTTGAAATCTTGAATAGGAGGCAGACCAGGGAACATCAGCACAAAGGATGAAAGGTAAGTCTTCAGCCTCATCAAGAACGCTCAGGTGGTCCGGGGCTTATCACAATGCTTCTGACCACCGTTCTCTCTCCCCCTCAGCACTGATTTACCTGTGCCAGGCCCTGGGTAGGTCCTAAGGCTACTGAGATGGCCAAGAAACAGTTCCTTGGCCTCAAGTTGCTCAGAATCCAGTGGAGAAGATAGATATGGAGGACACAGATACACGTCATTTGAGTGTGATACCATCTAAGTGAGAAGAGGAAGCAATATCATCAGGTCAAAGTTAGTGCTCAGGCCCTAAAGCCATGCTATCTGGTTTTAACTCCAGATCTTGGAAGCCATGAGAACCTGGGCTGATTATTTCACCTCTCTAATCCTCAGAATTTTCATCTGTAAAATGTGAATAATAATGGTATTGCTTCTCCCTTATATGGTTGTTGGCAGGACAAAATAAGGGGAAACCTTTAGAACCAGGCCTGGAACAACAGCTAGTGTTTAATAAATATTAGCTATTACCCCGATTAAAATCTGGGTGACGAGATGTATGGATCCTGGGAAGAAAGTCTGATTGTCTGACCTGCAGGTGGGTGAGACCCTTCCAGTGACTCAGCCATCACCTCCAATATCCAGTCGGGCAGCCCTCAGGGCTCATGATCTCACCAGGTCTGAATGTCCCCCATCATCACCACCCAGATCTAGAGGAAACTTTCTCAGGAATCAAGATAAACACTTCCATTATTTTTTTACCACCTCCCCCCAAAACCATAAAAGACTCGTGGCTGTAAAGAATAATTCATCCATTTTCTAAAGGGAAAGGAGACTCTAAATCCCTTCTAAAAACAATATCGCACTTTCCCCATCTCCCCACAAAAAAATGAAAGGGAGGGAGGGAGGAAGGGAGGGAGGGAGGGAGGGAAGGAAGAAAGGAAGAAGGAAGGGAGCCCTTTAACAGGAGCAGGAAATAGTGGTGAGGAAATCACTGTGGTTAATGCCGGCCTGTCTGAGGATGAGCACTGAGGACGAGAGCTGGACACCTGACCACACTCACTCCCAGCCTCACCTGACAGAACAGACAGGTGTCTTCCCTGTGACTCCTCTGCCTGAACACCTGCTCATCCAGAAGCCCCCCAGGGTCACCCTGGGTGATGCTCCAGCTGAATGGACTCTCTTGTGCTGATTTCCAACAGAAGCCAATTCTTCCTCTTGCCTGGCAT
Organism: Myotis yumanensis; assembly: GCF_028538775.1. Lineage (NCBI taxonomy): Eukaryota > Metazoa > Chordata > Mammalia > Chiroptera > Vespertilionidae > Myotis > Myotis yumanensis. Next base: position 91,720,476 of record NW_027223755.1, read on the forward strand.
GAGCCTGGACGTTTGGGCAGACCAAGTGCTTGAGGCTTTGTTGAACAAGGGAGGCATTGTGATGTCCGGGAGAAATGCCACCACAAAAATGATAAATTTGGGCCAGCCTGCCTGCTCTTCTCAATTCCTGGGACACACATTCACACACACACACTCACATGCACACACACAAAACACACTCACACACACTTCTGAGTAACCCCATGTGTGCCTATTTGACAGAATGAGAGACAAAGTATTTAACAACCCTAACAGCGCATCTACTGACCAATCAGAATGGACACTGACCATAGCTTTGGAGAAGGTTCTGGAAGTCCCCTGCTGATATCCTTTTAGTTAAAAAGTCATGGGTTTAGGGAATCCAAGAGAAGCACCAGGGTGGCGAGGAGCACTTGGCTATTTCTCAACTGGCATAAAAGTGTTTCAGCAGTTTAATGCCCATGAGGGGTGCTCTTGTGCATACCAACTGTCGTCAACAGGGTTCCCTAGAAGTAGAGTGAGGGCAGGATTTGTATGTGGGTGATTTATTAAGAAACTGTTCCCAGGGGTGGGGGGGGGGGGGGAAGGGGGGAGACAAGCAAACAAACAAAACAGTAAAGAAGCCACTTAAGCAGAACAGAGAATGGAAGGAAGCCCAGCCAGCATGAGGGTTTTAATCCAAGACCCACAGGTGACAACCTCCACCTGATCCCACAGGGGAGTCTGTTGGTCTGATCTGAGGCGAGAGAGTGGGCTTTCCTGCACAGGACGTCACCAGTGAAGGGCTGTCCTGAGCACAGGACATAAAGCAAAACAAAGAAGCTCCAGGAGGAACCTGGGAAGTCCTCTGAGCAAGAGCCATGGGTACTGCCTGTTGGAAGCAAAGGCCCAGGAAAGTCAAATGTTGGGGACCATTAAAATTGGTAAATAAATAAATAAATAAAAATTTAAAGATATTTAGTGAAGCGCCGGCACTGTCCACAACACCAGCTGAATGTAGCTCAAATCCTTAGGCGGGAAAGAAATATGTATAAACGATGAGTATAGTCAAGTGCCTAAGGTGCCACGGGGTCCCTGCTCAGGTGCTCAACATTTCTCTTATTAGGCAGTTTATTTCTGGGTGAACTCCTTGCCTCCAGTCTCATCCCCTTCCATCCCAAAGGGTAATAAGAGCTAAAATGTATAGAGGCTCACAATGGGCTCGGGATCAATGCCGATGTCATGTCCAACCTCACAACAACTTCTCAAGCGGGTCATGTTCTTTCCACTTTCCAGATGAGCAAACTGAGGCTCAGAGAGCTTAAGAAGCTTGGAAAAGGCTTCACCACAAAGCACTGGTAACAGAAAAATTCCAATACATCTCAAGTCTGCCAGACGCCACAGCTCATGTCCTTTCCAACCCCATCCCCACTCAACACTGCCTGCTTTCGATGCAAACACGACTCAGAAGCAGATCCTGAGATGAGGATTCATGTGCCATTCGGGTCATGTGCAAGGTATTAGAAAGGAAGTGCTTGCAGAAGAAACTAGTAAGGAATGTGGGAAGCAGGACAGGGAAGGGGAATAAACAGAGCAGGGGGTGATTTTAGGGAAAGTGCCCATCTCAGCCTGGTCCCAGTCAAGCTCTGGATTATACATAAATTAAGCTTCAGGGTTAGTTCCAACTTGACACAAAAGAACGGCCTCTCATAGGCCTGCACCACTCAGGACCTCAGGGCACACAGATGCCCAAGGAAGTCCTTCAAAGAGAATCAGAGGAGCAGACCTTGAGAAGCAGAGCCTACAGAAGCACGCCTAAGGATTCAAGGGAGATCCGGACAAAGCACGCATCCATCATTCTTATCTCAGCCCAGCAGCACTTTCCAGAACCCTAGCCTTCACACTCCACGCACCAATTTCCCTACTACACGGTGGGGGGTAGATCTCCTTTCCTGATATTCTAAAGATCATCTGGAAATCCATCTTCAAAAGCTGATTACCTGAGCACAGCTCTAATCTAAGGAAAGTATCCCATTCCTACTTCTATCGAGACAGTTACCTTGTCCCTGGGTCTTCAGCTTTATTCATACAGATACCAGAAAATAAGAGAGAATTTGACTGTTCGCCGAACTTGGGCTCATTGAGCTCATATTTGGGGGCACAATGAAAGGCCACTGAGATTTCATATGAAATCCTTCTATAAGAAAGATGATTGAATACATTACAGGGCTTCAATTTTTTACCATGGAAAGATATTGAATGTGCCTTTCATTTCTTTCTGCCGCTCAGTGCCTCTGTTCATTTCCTTGATGCTTGAGGCGCCAATATTGAGAAAGCCTAAAGAGATGGGAATCGGTGTAATGACAATGGAGTGACAAGAGCAAATTGGTAAGAAGGACGGGGGCCCCGGGCTGGAAAAGCTGGGATTGCATGAATGCCATGTCCCATATGGGGAGTCCAAGATGGTCTTGAGCTTCAAAATCAATGTTACTTACCAAGTATTTAAATACAAATCACCAACAGCCAAGTGGAACGGGTGCCAATATGGGAGTCATGAACAGGATCCAATGCCGAGAGCCAACAGGCACTCATTATCTTAATTATGTACCATTTGGTTATAAGAAGCAGAAAGCCACTCAAGCTAGGTTGTGCTAAAAAGAACTTTAATTAAAAGAATCGGACACAGAAAATAGGACTCAAAAGGGTGAATAACTGGAAAGTTAAAAAGCGAAACCCCTTGCCAGGGCCGGTTTGGCTCAGTGGATAGAGCGTCGGCCTGCGGACTGGGGGGTCCCGGGTTCGATTCCGGTCAAGGGCATGTACCTGGGTTGCGGGCACAACCCCAGTGGGAGGTGTGCAGGAGGCGGCTGATCGATGTTTCTCTCTCATCGATGTTTCTCTCTATCTCTCTCCCTTCCTCTCTGTGAAAAATCAATAAAATATATTTAAAAAAAAAAAAAAAAGCGAAACCCCTCTCTCCTGGCACCACATTAACAAATATAATGTTTACTGAGGTCCTACTATGTTTCAGAGACTATGCTGAATGCTTTGCCTGCATTATCTCACAGTTTACCCACACGAAAACTCCCTGGGTTACATACATCCCCATTTTTCAGACAGGTACTGTGACTCCAAGTTAAGGAAATTTCTCAAGGTTTCACAGCTTGCAAGTGGCAGAATTAGAATTCACACCCTGCCCTGACCGGTGTGGTTCAGTGGGTAGAGCATCGGCCCGCACACTGAACGGTCATGAGTTTGATTTCTCATCAAGGGCATGTACCTGGGTCACAGGTTCAATTCCTGGCGCCAGTCAGGGCACATGCGGGAGGCAACCAATGGATGTGTCTCTCTCACATCGATGTTCCTATCTCTCTCTGACAACCTCCCTCTTTCCCTTCCACTCTCTCTAAAAAAAAAAAAAAAAAAAATCAATGGGAAAAGTATCCTCCTCTGGTAAGGATTTAACAAAATAAAAAATGCAATCCACACCCCGTCCTCCAAAGTCTGCCCTCTACCACCAGCCACATGAGCTCTATCTCCGCATCTCTCTCCGTCTAATATATTCTGAAAGCATCTTCCTGCAGGCTGGCTCTCCCTGTCTCATCAGGCTTGCAGAAGGGCAAAGGGCCCTCTCAAATCCGGTTCTCAATGGCACCTGGAGGAAAATACCAGGATGGGAGACTTGCGCCAACCCATATCGATAACTACATTCAGTGGCAGCTGTTACCACCCAGTGAGAGTGTCTGGGCCTTTTAGTCCAAAATCTCAAAAGTAAAAAGTCTAACTGGCTTCTCATCCCTTCAGATGTGATGATGGGATGGGCAAGATCTCACCTTATAACCGGGCAGCTATTGCGTGGGGTGGCAGCTTCTCTGTGTGTGAGTAGGGAAAATATTGGCACCTATCACACTCACATTTACCCAACACTTCTTGAGTGAGCATCTTATACTTTACCAGGTGCCACAGCTTCCCGGAGAAAGAAATGAGCAAAACAAATCAGAGAAGAGGTCCTAAAGATGCAAGGGCATGAACCCAGTCGGAATGGATAAGTAGGCATGAGCCACTGAACAAAAGGACAGTGCACCCTGGAAAAGCAGGCCCTGGAACTGGGAGCAATGGAAAAGCAGTGTGAAAGACTAGCAGCAAATGAGGTTCAAAAGGTAGGCAAAGGTTCGTCCATAAGTGACCTGTGCTAAGGAGAGAAATGTAATGGTTTTCTCCAGAGGCAATAGAGTCTAGTGCAGCGGAGAGCTTTCCATGATGATGGAAATGTTTAAAATCTGCACTGACCAAAATGCAGCCACTAATTGCACACTTGGCCATATGGCTAGTACGACTGAGGAACTGAACTCTTAATTCTACTTAATTTTCATTACTTTAAATTTAAATGACCACGTGTGGCTAGCAGCTGCCATACTGGACAGCAGAATCTAGACATTTGAAGAGTACAATGATTTTAAAAGAAAAACACACTGGGTTACAGATTCCAACAGAAGTAAAAATATTAGAACAGATGGACTTAGAATTTTAATTCAGCCTTTTATTAAACATATTAAGGAGATAAAAGAAGACATTAACAATATGCAACAAAAACAAGAAAATATTTCAAAGAACCAAGCTGAACTATCAGACACGAAAAATGTAATGGCTGAAATAAAGAACACAATGGATTGATAAATGGATGTAGAATGGATACAGCTGAAGAATGAAGTAATCAACTGGAAGACAAGCTTGAGGAAATCTTCTAGAAGGAAGAAGAGAAAGCAAAAAAAAAAAATCTTTTGAAGTTAAGGGTTATGGAGGGCAGAGGAAATCACTAACATCAAAATAAGAAGATTCCAAACAAGAGAAATAAAAGCGGAGAGGAGTAAATATTTGAAGAAATCTGAAAACAAATTTCTCAGAATTTTTTAACAAGGGGTCTAAATCGTTCAAAAAGGGAGAAAGAACAAAACCCACATCTAGACACATTATAGTAAACTTTAAAAATTATCAAAAGCAAAGAGGAAATTCTAAAAGCATCCAAGGAGAAAGAGAAGATAACATTTTTAAAAAGAAAGAATAAGACTGACATCAGAATATTTTCATCAGCAATGTTGGATGCAAGAAGACATAAAGTAATATTTTCAAGAAATTAAATGAAAAAGCATAGAACTTAAAATGTTATGTTCAATAAAGCTGTCATTCAAATATGAAGATATGATAAAAAATAGTTTGGGCCTGGCCGGTGTAGTTCGTTGGTTGAGCTTCCTCCTGTGCACCGAAAGGTTGCTGGTTCAATTTCCATGCCTTGGTTGCAGGTTTGACCCCCAGTTGGGGAGCCTACAGAAGTCAACAGATTGATGTTTCTCTCTCACATAAATGTCTCTCTCTCTCTCTCTCTCTCTCTCTCTCTCTCAATCTCTCTCAATCTCTTTCTCTCTCTCTCCCTTCCTCTAAGCATGTCTTCAGGTAGGGATTAAAAAACACATATATATGTATATTTTCGGGCATAAAAACCTCAAAGATTTGCCACACTATGCCCCACACGAAAAACAGTTTCGGATGAATTAGCCAAATAAAAGACAAGCCATCCAGGAGATGGTACCAGACATAATGATGTAAATGATCAAATGCCTTGGGAAAGTTAATGCTTTCTTTAAAGAATATACCAAATGAAATAAGAAATTATATCCATAAAAACACAGAATTAAAAGTCCTTAAAAAGATCTTACTCAAAGTGTAGTCCCTCAACCAACAGCATTAACATCACCTGAACTTGTTCAAAATGCAAGAACTGAGGGCCCACCCACAACCTACTAAAACAGACTTTGAATTTTAATAAGATCCCCAGGTGATTTCAATGCACTTTGAAGTTTGAGAAGCAGTAATCTAGATAATACAGTGGTTCTCAACCTTGGCTGCACATTAGAATCACCTGGGAATCTTTTTAAAATCCTGATTTCTGGGCCTCATCCTCTGGAAATTCTGTTTCTTTGCTACTAATGTTGTAGCCCCACCCCATAACAAAGCAACAGAATTTCCGGAGGATGTGGCCCAGAAATCAGGATTTTAAAAAGATTCCCAGGTGATTCTAATGTGCAGCCAAGGTTGAGAACCACTGAGATAATATCAATGTAGTAGGGAGGGAAGAGACAAAGGAATGGAAAAACATGTTAGGTTTTATCTTATTAGAGGGGAGATAGAAACATCCACTTTTGAAAAAGAGAGCAAGAATTAAAGATAAAAAAAGTGAGACATAGTAAAGTACATTAGAATGGATAAACAGCAGCCAAAACAAATGAACTATAACAACATTATGAATACATCTTAGTAAGTGAGAAAAAAAGGAAGTTGCAAAAGATTAACAGCATCATGCACATTTTACAAAATTAAAAGCAACCAGTATTTAAAATATAAACATTTAGAAATATAAATGGAAGCAATAAATATATTTTTTAAAAAGAAAGCAAATGATGAACTGGACTGAGAATGGTGGTTGACTAGGATAGAGCAAGCCAGGGAAGGGGTGAGGAGCTGGTATAGAACCCTGTGATTAGATGCACATTATTGTCAATATTCTAGCTTTTGTTTGCCACATGAGTTCAGAGGTGCTTATTACATTATTTAAAATAATAATGAACTATAACTATTAAACATAATTAACTACACAAAAGCAAGTCCTGTATGGAACAATGAGAGTGTTATCAATCAAAAGATTATGATCAGTCCAGGTTTGTGCATCTGAGGTCCCATCCCCGGGCACAGGGTCTTGGTTATAGCAGATACTCAAAAGGTGCTTCATGAATAAACATTGAGGATTACTTGGCCAGCCATGTAAAGGATCAGAGAGGGATCAGATAAAGACCAGCAAGGAGGATGTGGCTGTCTAACCCAGACAAAACTCCATGGAGGCAGAAGTAATGGGAACAGGTGAGAAGAGGTTGGTATCTGAAGATTTAATGTCATGTAGAATCCACAGAATATGGTGGTTTATTAGATATGGAGACTGAGCGGGAAGAGGAATCAAGGTTGTATATTTTCAGGCATAAAAGACCTCAAAGTTTTGTCACACAATGCTCTACCCAGAAAACAATTTTTAATGAATTACCTAAATAAAAGGCAAGCTATCCAGAAGATGGTACTAGACATAGAGATGTAGATGATCAAATGCCTTGGGAAAGTTGATGCTGTCTTTAAAGAATACACCAAATGAAATGAGAAATTACATTCATAAAAACACAGAATTAAAAGTCCCTAGGTCCTACTCAAAGTGTGGTCCCTAAACAGATCACAAACCATCCCATAATTCAAAGATACTGTTTTATTTCCCCAATATTTTATTACAGAAACTTTCTAATATACAGAAAATTTGAAAGAATTGTATGGTGAACACCTACACACTCACACCTAGATTCTACAATTAACACTTGGGCATATTTTCTTTCACACACATCTATCCTTTTATCTATCTCTCAGCTACCCATCAACCCATCCTTTTTATTTTCTTTTTTAAACATTTTCTCTTTTTTTTAAATATATTTTTATTGATTTAAGAGAAGAAGAGAGAGCAAGAGATATAAACATCAATGATGAGAGAAAATCATTGATCAACTGCCTCCTGCATGCCTCCTTCTAGGGATCAAGCCCGCAACCGGGGCATGTGCCCAGACCAGGAATCAAACCATGACCTCCTGGTTCATAGGTCAATGCTCAACCACTGAGCCACACTGGCCAGGCCCATCTTTTCTTTTTTTAAAGCAGGGGGTTCAGGTACAGGTTCTGTCAAATTGCAATGGGGAAAAAAAATTTAACAGAAAATGTCTCACCTCCTTAAACATAGAAACCAAATATTCTGCAACGAATCAAACCACACCCTACACCCCATTCAAGGTAACTACACTTCTTTGAGGCTGTTTATAATGTCATTCACATTAGATATTAAATAGATTACTCTGGAAACAAATACTGTTGTCTTTAATTGTTCTTTATGGGAGTTTTATGGAGGTGGCAATTTGCATCACTGGCATTTGATCTGGGGCATTGAAATACAGCCATTGCCTAATGTTTCAAATTATTTACCATTTACATGGAGCATAATTAAATTCAGAGTACTTCAAATAATACTCAGACGTCACTTATAATCAACATCCACTCCTTGAGTTACATAGTTCTCTTCCTTCTCTATATAAATCAGCAATCACAATTTGATGAAAGAGGGCCGCATTTATGAAAATTCTTCCCCCAGGGGGGAATAGAAGTCAGGTTTGTTTCTTCCAGAATAAACAGTGAGCAGTCTGCTTCACCATAGCAAGTTGGCGCCATTTGGGCTAATGAAAGTTTGATCTAGATGTAGGCCAAATTAAGGCTTCCATTTTATTTTCTGGAGAACAGTATCCTATTGCTGTGTCATCTGCCCATTTTCAAGTACTCTCTTTCTCTCTTCCTCCCTCTCTCTCCAGCCTCTGTCTCTGTACCACCCAGCCCCTCTACAAGCTTCCTCCCCACTCTCCACACTCTTCATATAAGATGAATAACTCCCTCTCAGTCTTCACAATTTTGCTCAGGTGTGAGCTCCCAACAAGCTTTATCTGAACAAGTTGGACTGTGTTCTCCACCATAAGTGTTGCTCTATCATGAGTTCCCTGAGAGCAGGGGCCATTTCTTTCGTTTCCATGCCCAGTGCCTAGTACAGTATCTTCCCCTTCTCATTCATTCATAAGACATTGGTTGGCATCTACTAGGAGCTATTCAGGCATTTGGGACACAGTGGTCAATGAGAAAGGAAATGTCCTGCCTTCATGGAGCTCACAGCACAGTGGGAACATCACCTCCCACACACGCCCATGTTCAGGAGCTGCCACGTTCCTTTCAACTGGAAAGACACAAGAGAAACCTGGATTCAAGTCATGAACCCAAAACTTCCTCAACCTGTAGCCTCGGGCAAATTTAGACTGACCTTTCGGGACCTCCGTGCCTTCATACATTAAATGGACATGATAAAAATCTACCATGCAGAGTAGGTTATGAAGACTCAACTTCTAATTCATGTAAAACCGGCAGCCTTATCATTATCATCAGTCATCCAGCACAAAAATCTTCAACATATCATCATATAAGGATACGAAACCAAAGGATTCCAAACCAGTGTTAGAGCTCTGTAGTAGCTCCCTCTGTACCCTCACATTTCCCAGGCTCCTCCTTCCCGGGAGGACCTGACTGTACAAGCCCCTTGAAGTTAGGCATAGCCATGGACTTGCTTTTGCCAATGACATGTAAGTGGAAGCTAAGAGCCACTGCATGACCTGCCAATTTCTCTTCCCCTGCCTTGGAGATAATGGAGGCCTTCATGAGCTGGGTTCCTGGGACAGTGCAACTTGGAGCAGAACCTCCGTGCAATAGACTTGTTGTGTGAGTAATAAGCCTTTTGTTTTGAGCCACTGAGATTTGGGGAATGTTTGTTACTGTGGCATAACCAACTATCCTGACCAACACACAATCCTCCTACCAAGTCTGATCCCGGAAAAATGTCCAACATGCTCTCTGCCCATACTGCTCCCTCTGCTCCCACATTACTCACGCTCCTCCAGAGAAACTATGCAACCCGAGATGTTCTTTTGGGTCATCTTAAGTAGCACCTCTTTCTAAATGCCTTCACTGGTTTACCTTCAGCCGTTCTCCTCTGAGGCCCCAAGACATCTGCCCATTTCCACCACACGATCTCATTTTCTCTACCGAGGGGGACATTCTAGGCAAAGCCAGGCCTGGAGCCAGGGTGGTCTGACTCAGCCACGAGGTCTTACTGTCTCCCACCATGATGCTCAGCTCCCTGAAAACCACTTGATACTCCACCCCTGGAAAGGCATTTTGCAATAGAAAACCACAGCCACCGTTCAGCACACCTGGGCTGATTCAGAGATATCCTGAGAATGAGGCAAATAGCTTTGGCCCAAACATATAGGGTAATTGAATTTTGGAGGAATTAAGCATCTTTCCAAATCTCCGCCAGTCAGTTGAGACGGTAGCGGAATACGTTGCTGAATCTCCGACCTCTCAGGCTAAGAGATGATGCACATGTGGCAATGACCACAAAAGGACAGAAGAAATCTACAGGGCCACACTCTTCAAAAATTAATGAGTTTCCTTCCCTAGAGCCATCAGTGGGGAAGGCAACTCATGACTGGTTGGGACATGTTGCCAAGTGGAAGTGATTGAGCATCACAGTAAAACTTAGATTCGTCAGGATGCCCGGGGTCATCAGGAATTAAAGTTTAACTAGAAATTTGTATTGGTTTCATGTTCCCTGGCCCAAAATGCTGCTCAAATAAATGAAGCTATTATCCTTCTTTATAAGGCAGGCCAGCGAGTTTGACTTCAAGTCCCTCGAGGATGACCAAGAATCTTGTCAAATATGTGGGTCATCATCCAGCTCCTCCCAGACTCCTCACTCAAAAACTCTATGTTACACTCACCAAGTCCTGCCTCGGCGAGGCCTATTCATAATGCCATGCCTCTGCCTGAATGCCCTTCCCTTGTCATCCCTACCTAAATATTTCTCATAACCCTTAAAGTTCCATAAACCCCAACTATTCTGACAGAGCTGAGAGCTCTGATCCCCTCACAATACTTTGTGTACGTGATTGTAATAGCTTTGATCACAGTCTCTGGCAATTCATTTGTTGGTTCATCTGTCTCCCCATCCACCTACCCCTGCCCCCAACAACAACCCACACTTAACCAAAAACTCCTCAAGAGGAGGCACTGTAGCTTATACAGTTTTGTGCTCCAGCACTAAATATGGTGTTTGGCCACAACAAGTGCTCAGAAAATACCTGTTGGATGGATGAATGAGTGAATGAATGAATGAATGAATGAGAGTATTGTACATGTAGGTTAACAATGTATAGTCTGAATCTCAGCTAACTCTGTAGCAACCCCCAAAGTTTACAGAACTAAAGAGAGAGAGACATAGATACAAATGATATAGATATCAATGTAGATATCTACTAGTAGAGAGGTAGAGATAGAAATGAGAGAGAGAGAGAGACCAAGATGGCGGCGTAGGTAAACACCGGAGACCGCTGCCGCAAACAACCATTTCAAAAATACAACTAAAAGACTGAACGGACATCACCCAGAACCACAGGAAGGCTGGCTGAAGAGAGACTCTACAACTAGAAGGAAAGAGAACAGCAAATCGAGGCCCAGAGGCGGCGCAGTGTGGAAAATACAAAGGTACCGAGGTGCGCGCGCAAAGCGGGCTGGTGGCTGAGGGCGCGGTTGTCGTTTTCTGCCGGGAGTGAGTCTCAGACTCTGGGCTCCAGATCCGGGCGAGTCTCTAGGGACCCAGACTCAAACGGGAGAAGCGGGATTATCCGGCATCAGTTGGGACCTGAGGGCAGCTTTCTCTCCGAGGTTTGCAGCGGCTGCCGGGGTTCTGAGAAGCAGAGCCTCTGGGAACGGGACTGAGTGTGGCCATAACTGCTCCCTCCGCCCGCCCTGTTGATCCCGCCCCGCCCAAAACCTGCGCACAGCCATTTGCCGATCGCCTCAGGCAAAGGCTGGATTAGCGCCTCCCCAGAAGGCAGACGTTTTCCACACAGCTGATTTCCACAGCCAGCCGGCCTGGTGGTCAAACCCCTCTAGTGTTAACTACAACAATTAAGGCTTGGCTAGAACAAGACTGCGCACAGAGACCACAAGGGGGTGCACCAAGAAAGCATAAAAGATGCGGAGACAAAAAAACATGACAGAAATGGAGGATATGGAGCTAAGAATCGCAATTTTGAGGGCTTGCCATAAATTTGTGCAGAGCCTCACGAAAACTAATGAGACCCTCGATGCTACGATAAAGAAATTAGAAAGTAAGCATACACGGACTGAAATAAAGAATATTATACCCAATAGCAGACCAGAGGAGTACAATAATCAAACCAAAGATTCGACAAAAAACACCCAATTGGAAAAGCAAAATGAAAAAAGAATCCGAAAGTGTGAAGATAGTGTAAGGAGCCTCTGGGACAGCTTTAAGCGGTCTAATATCAGAGTCATTGGAGTGCCAGAAGATGAGAGACAGCAAGATATTGAAAACCTATTTCAAGAAATAATGGCAGAAAACTTCCCCCACCTGGTGAAAGAAATGGACTTACAGGTCCAAGAAGCGCAGAGAACCCCAAACAAAAGGAATCCAAAGAGGACCACACCAAGACACATCATCATTAAAATGCCAAGAGCAAAAGACAAAGAGAAAATCTTAAAAGCAGCAAGAGAAAGAGGCTCAATTACCTACAAGGGAATACCCATACGACTGTCAGCTGATTTCTCAACAGAAACTTTGCAGGCCAGAAGGGAATGGCAAGAAATATTCAAAGTGCTGAATACCAAGAACCTACAACCAAGATTACTTTATCCAGCAAAGCTATCATTCAGAATTGAAGGTCAGATAAAGAGCTTCACAGATAAGGAAAAGCTAAAGGAGTTCATCACCGCCAAACCAGTATTATATGAAATGCTGAAAGGTATCCTTTAAGAAGAGGAAGAAGAAGAAAAAGGTAAAGATACAAATTATGAACAACAAACATGCATCTATCAACAAATGAATCTAAGAATCAAGTGAATAAATAACCTGATGTACAGAATGAACTGGTGATTATAATAGAATCAGGGACATAGAAAGGGAATAGACTGACTATTCTTGGGGGAAAAAGGGGTGTGGGAGATGCGGGAAGTGACTGGACAAAAATCATGCACCTATGGATGAACACAGTGGGTGGGGAGTGAGGGTGGAGGGTGGGGTGGGAGCTGGAAGGAGGGGAGTTATGGGGGGAAAAAAGAGGAACAAATGTAATAATCTGAACAATAAAGATTTAATTAAAAAAAAAAAAAAAAAAAAAAAAAAAAAAAAAAAAAAAAAAAAAAAAAGAAATGAGAGAGAGAAAGAGAGAGAGAGAGAGATGCATAGGTAGTTCTTAGTTCCAAATAATTTTCACACTAACCTAAAAATGCCATAGCATAGAGTAAGGACACAAGAAAATTTTTTTGTAGAATCAACAGACAAATAGAATGCAAAACAGGCCAGAATCCATGGAGCAATCCTCTAACGAGAAAGCTAATATAAATAACTCCATGGGTACCACGAAAATTGAGCTGAACACTGAGCTGAAAAGGAGCTAGGAAAGTCTGCCAAATACTGGCTTTCTTCATTTTTATAGGATTTTCTTTACTTAGGCTGCTTTGATTAATTGCCTTACAGATCCACCCCAAGAACAACAATGATGGCATTAATAATAATGGCGATCACAGAAATAATCGGGTACAGCGCGCGTGGGTCTCAGTGCTCATCCTCCTGAAGAGAGATGATCCACACAACAGCACAGGGTGAGTAAGGAGATTCATGAATTTTTTTAAACAACAGCATCCCCAGAGCACAGGGAGGGTGCTTGCCTGCACAATTATGCACCAAATTAGGCCACAGTTCCCCTCACCCCCTCCCCAAGCTTCAGAGGCTGACTCATGCTTCATGGGAAGACCTTTTACCCATTCAAGACCAGGCAGCCCGCCAAGAGACGCGCGGGCTTCTGCCTGCCTCTCCCACAGAGCTGGGCACAGCCTCCGTCTCTCCCATTCACTTTCTTCCCTATCAACGATCAGAGGCAGCCTGAGCTTCCTGACTCCTGACAAAGGCTTCACGACTTACTAGACAGCCTGCAAAGCAGGCAAGCTGGGCCCGCACAGCCTTCCCTGCACAAACTCAGCACCTGGAGGGGGAACGAGGTCAGCGGGGGTCATCGCTGAAATATTTGCTTCAATATTTGGGCTTGTCATTTAGGATGAAAAATTAGTACCCCTCTTACTCCCAGGGACCAGACTCTCTCCAAATTCCCATGACTCTCCCCAACTGTCTCCTTTGGTCAGCCTCTGTCTCGTGGGATGAGTGTTCGATTCACTCACTCATTCATTCAGTGACTATTTTGTGAGTGCTTACTATGTATCAGGCCCTTCCAGTCTCTCTAAAATCAATGTTTAAAAAACATATGTTAAAAGTATTTACATCTATAAAGTTGCCTATCAAGGTAAACATCCTGCTCACTGACTCATAAAACGAAAGAGAAAGAGAAAGAGAGAGAGAGAGAGAGAGAGAGAGAGAGAGAGAGAGAGAAGAGACAGAGAGACAAGACTACAGCCTTCCTTCAGGAAGATGAATACTTAACCATCCTCAGTAGATTTGAGTCTTTCCCCTGGCAGCCTCCTCTGAGATTTCTTCTTTCCATTTATTCATTCAATAAATATTTGTTAGCATTTGCTGGGTGCCAAGCATTGTGCTGGAAAAATGAATGAGACAGGGGCGTCCTAGTCTTCACAGGAACTAAGTTATACATACAGATCACTCCAGTGCAAAGCAGAAAGGGCTTTTTTACACAGACTTTGTGGAGTGGGAGAAGAAACATACAAACTGATGTGCGCAACCAGGTCCTGGCTCTGTCACTGACCAGCTAGGTGACCCTGAGCAAGTGGCAGAGCTTCTCTGAGCCTTGGCTTCCTAATGTGTACATGAAAACAGTGATGCCCTCCTTGTGGAAGTATGAGGTTTGTAAGCTGGCACTCGCTGATATCATACAAGAAGTGAAGTGCTTTAGGGATCTGAGATCGGAGAAGCTCTTTCAACAGGGAAGATACAGGAAGGCGCTGGCATTGGAGTTTGGCCTAAAGGCCAATGGTGGGATTTGGACATTGTGAATCTAAGGAAATGGAATTCCCTGAGGTTGTCAAAATCATAGAGGCAGGAAAGCAAACTGTTCTTCAGAGGATACTTGAGTGCTCAATTTTGATCAGTGGTGCCCAAGTAGGGGCCATTTTTCTCTCCAGGGAACAGTTGACAATGTCTAGAGGCAATGTTGGCTGTTCCAAGCTGGAAAATGCTAATGGCGTCCAGCAGGTAGAGCTGAAGAATGCTGCTAAACAGCCTACAATGGACAGGAAGCCCCACAACAGAGAATTCTCCAGCCCCAGATGGTAATAGTGCCAAGGTTAAGAGACCCCAGTTTTATTGTAGCAGTTGTTAAGAAAAATGTCCCCATTCTTCAGTTCCTGAGATAAGCACTCACCTCCCTTTACCATTTTCTCAATAAAAATCACGTTTTTTGTCATTCATCTCAAGCATAATATTGTTACCATTTATTGAGCAATTATTATGTGCTGTGCTAAGCACTTTACATGCATCATCTCCTTTAAGATATCTTCAGGACAACACTAGAAAGTATGTGCCCTTTTACAGATGAGAAAACTGAGGTGCAATGAGACTAAGGCCACATGGCTGCCAAGTCATGGCAGTGGGTGTAAAATCTTCCACCCTATATTGCCCCTCCTTGAAAAGGTAGTCACCTCCTAAGCAACATTGGCAGTCATCCAGATCCATTCATTTTTTGCCTGAGTAATTTATAGCTTGTTCATCTACTTCCAAATCAGTTGGGAGAATTTTTCTCATTATCATATCTCCAGCATCTGTTAGAGTGCATTGTACACAGCAGGTGCTCAATAAACGAGAGACAAAGGAGATTAGTGGTTGCCAGGGGCTGGGGGCAGAGAGAATGGGGAGTGACTGCTGATGAGTATGGGGTTTCTTTTTGAGGTGATGAAATGTCCTGGAATTAGATAGTGGTGATGGTTCCACAACTTTGGGAATATACCAATAGTCACTGAATCCTATACCTTAAAAGGCTGAACTTTTATGATATGGGGCTTATCTCAACTACATATAGACAAGCACACACACACATACGTATTTTGAACTTCAAATAGGGCTTTAGTTTAAGTGTATCACCTCTTAAATTTTCCAGGGGCTGAGCTCTCAAGACAAGAATAATAACTTGGTGACACTGCTGGATCAAACCATTCCTGAAGGCTATAATAAAATGAATCAATGAATAGATAAATTAATCCGCCTAAGCACCTACTAATAAATCACCATGATCAATAATCAGTTAATTCTCATGACCACTAATTATAATTGCTCATTTGTGTAGAATTCTAACAGATATATTTTCTTAATTGAGCCTTTTGACAACCCCAAGAAGTAAACTGGGCAGAAATCACTATTGATGTTTATTTGCAGGGAAATAAGACTTAGGGAGCTTTAAAAAAAATTTTCTGAGGTTTGTACAGCTAGGAATTCCCTCCATTCTCTGTCATGTTCTTGAATTCTATGGATCTGCTTCTTTGTACTTCACAAAAACTTGACAGTCTAGTGAATTCTTTCTATCTCAAACCAGATAGTGTCTGTAAAATACAAGATGGGGCAAAAGTATGGTTACAGTTGCAAGTACGTGAAACACAGTTTATTCTTGTCTTATTATTTATTATTGTTTTATTTTCCATATGAACAGCTGAAAACCTACTTTGTCCCACCCTGAACTACCCTTGACCATGCCACAACATCAGACTTCCAACAAGTCTGTAGAATAAAGACAGCCTCCCTTAAATTTCCCAGGGGCTGAGCTTTCACAACAAAAACAATAGCTGGTGGCACTGACAGTGCTGGAGCAAACCTTTCCTGAAGGCCACCAGACCTTGGGACATTTTAGTTCATAGCAAATCAATTCTCTATTATTGAAGTCAGTCTGAATTTCTGTTGCACAAAAAGCAGAAAGCCCTAAAGTCTTGACTTATACACCATTATGAAATCTCTCTTGAACCTCCTTTATTTGGTTAGACAATATACATTTATTGAGTGCCTGCTGTGTGCCAAGGCCCTGGGCCTGAGGACAGCGGACACATTTTTGTTTCCTTCCAAAGCGGCTCTGTCTGTCTCTAGGCTCCAGGTTCTTTTCAAACCCAGCGTCTCCGGCCAGGTCTGGAAATACAGAATCTTAACATATCTGGGGCAGACCTGAGGCCTGTCCAACTTCAGCAGCAATTTGTTCTGAAGAAAACCGGGATTTGTCAGTGTTATTAGTCTGCAAGCGGCAGTCCTTTGGAGATTTCTTGTTTGCAGGGAGCTTTTCATTTAGTTAATTATGAGGCTCTGGCTTGAAGGGCTCCAGAAGCCCCTCAGTGAGGACTGGAGGGAAGAGATTAAATGAATGATTTCCTCTCTCTGCTGCAATATCCAGAACATGTTTAAAAAAAGAAAAAGAAAAAAAAAAGCTTCTTTTAATGCCTTCTGCCTGAGGTGAGTATTATCTGGCTCTGGGCTAAGTTTGCTCAGCCCACCTTTCA
This sequence comes from Myotis yumanensis, assembly GCF_028538775.1. Classification (NCBI taxonomy): domain Eukaryota; kingdom Metazoa; phylum Chordata; class Mammalia; order Chiroptera; family Vespertilionidae; genus Myotis; species Myotis yumanensis. Next base: position 91,737,627 of record NW_027223755.1, read on the forward strand.
CAACTAACTTAAAAGTCTCCACCCAGGTGATATCTTGTGAAACCATGGTCTGGGGAGCCAGAAGGGAGGGTTTAAATGTCATCCCGGCAATTTCCTAGCCCTGTAACCTTAAGCCAGTTGTATAACCTCTGGAGTTGTGCCTCCATCTCCCCATCTGGAAAAATGGGAGAAATAACAGTTCTTTTGTAGGGTTATTATGAGGATTAAATGACATCCTATATAATAAAAGCGTAATATGCTCTTTAGACCAGACGTCCTTCCAGATGACCTTCCAGATGAAGCCAGGGCTGTGAGGGAAGCCCGTGTCCTGGGTGCCTGCTGGCAGCCCCAGGGAAGCCCGGGTTCTGGGTGCCAGAGGGAAGCCGGTGCCGGCAACCAGGGGAAGGAAGGCCTACTCTTGCACTATTTTTGTGCATCAGGCCTCTAGTAAATATATAAAACATTAAGTAAGGCATCTGGCACATAATACAGGTTCAATAAATGCTATCTATTATCACTGTTATTGTGATTGCTATTAGTATTAGCATTAATTATCCCACACTCTAAACCATCTCTTTTCTCTCTGAATGCCCCCATCATGAATCTTGTCTTCCTCTTGCTCTTATTACATTCACCCTGGTATTGTGGTTATGTATGCCTTTGCATAAATGACATCTCTCCTGCTATACTTTGAGACTGAAGGCCAAGGTCCTGTTGCATCAAGCACCTTTGACCCCTGGTGCCAGCTGGTGCAGGAGGACCGGGCCCAGTCTCCTCCCACCCACAGGCTGTGTCCTGCAGAGGCATACTGCACCCTCCCCCACTTTCCCGCCTGTCTTCTCATAACATGCACACGCTCTCAGGACACACTTTCAGCTGACCCTTGAAAAATGCATTTAATGTGTATAAAGTTTCAGTTTATCAGATGAAAAAGTTCTAGAAATTCATTGTACAACATAGTGCCACTAGTTAACCAAAGCTAATGATAAGTTCTAGAGATCTGCTGTCCCATGTGGGCCTAGAGTTAACGGTAATGTACGGTATACCTAACAGTTTGTTAAGAGGGTAGAGCGCATGTTCTGTGTTCTTTTAAACCACGGTACAGCAATGGGGAAAAGCAATGAAGAACTGATACCTGCTACAACATGAATGAGCCACAAAAATCCGGTGAGTTTAAGAAGCTAGACCCAAAGGCCACATATTGTGTGACTTCACTTCTATGAAGTGTCCGTAATAGAAAAATCCGTAGACATAGAAAGCAGATTAGTAACTTCCAGGGCTGAGGGGAGGAGGAAATGAGGAATAACTGCTAATGGGGAGGGCTTTCTCATGGGGTGATAAGAATGCTCTCACTCGTAAGAGTGGAGATGGATGGGCACCTCTAGGAATAGACTAAAGCCAGTGAATTGTGCACTTTCAAAAGGTGAACTGTATGGTAAGTCATATATTAATAAAGCTATTGAAAACACATGCCAAAAAAAATAAGTGGCACTCAAGTACCCAGACCCAGCTACCACTGTCCTTGGGCACCTCTGGGTGCAAGCAATAGAAACCTATGGAAAACCCGAGCAGAAAGGGAAGTGACTGGAGGGACCTGGAAGGCTACAGAGTGGACAGGAAGGCGGACACCCGGCTTGGAAGTCGGATTGGGATCAGGTGACAGTACCCATGCTCCCTCTTTGTCTCCCTAAGCACCCCTGTGGGAGGTATATGCTGGACTGAAAACTACCATGGAGGCCAGGCCCTGAGAGGAAAACTGATTGGCCTAGTGTGATCACATGGCTACCCCTTGGTCAGTCCCAACAAAATTCAGCTGGTGAGAAGAACATAATTCTCCAAACGGAAATCTGGGTGCCTTAAGAAAGGGGGAGAGCCCTAACCGGTTTGGCTCAGTGGATAGGACGTCGGCCTGCAGACTGAAGGGTCCCAGGTTCGATTCCAGTCAAGGGCATGTACCTTGGTTGTGGGCACATCCCCAATAGGGGGTGTACAGGAGACAGCTGAACGATGTTTCTAACTCTCTATCCCTCTCTGTAAAAAATCAATAAAATATTTTTTTTAAAAAAAAAAAAAGAAAGAAAGAAAGGGGGAGAGATGCAAGTTGTCCTAGTCAGCTCAGGCTGCTATCACAAAATACCACAGGCCGGGTGGCTTCAAAAATAGGCATTTATTTCTCACCATTATGGAGGCTGGAAGTCCAAGGTCAAGGCACTGGCTGATTCAGTTCCCGATGGAATCTTCCTGGCTTGCAGACTGCCACCTTCTTGCCGTGTCCTCGCATGGCAGGGAGCGAGCTCTGACGCCTCATCCCCTTTTCATAAGGCATTATTTCCACCATGTGGTCCCCACCCTCATGACCTCCTCTAACCCTCATCACCTCCCAAAGGCCTTCGCTGCTGACACCATCACACTGAGGGTTAGGCTGGATTGGGGGGGACACAGCCATTCAGTCCATAACACAGGCAAGCATCATTTTCACAACTGGGGCTCTGCAAAGTGATGGTGAGGAAGGTCGGAAAACCCAGAACTGACAGCGGCCCGAAGACCTGGGCTCGCATCCTGACTCTGGCTCCCATTGTCCATGGGCAGGTCCTTGAGCCTCTCTGGCCTCAGTTTCCCCTTCTATCCTCGTAGGGCTGTTATCTTGAGATTCTGAGGTCATGTGTATGGCATAATGACAGCGTAGCACCAGCACACGATGGCCGGCGGGCTGGTGTGAGCCTGGCCAGAAAGAGCAAAGCAGGCAAGGCGGGCAAGGCGGGCAAGGCGCCAATCCTCAGAAAGCAAATCGGTCATAGCCAGAGGCTTCCATGCTGGGAGCGCTGATGTCGCCGTCACCACGGGGACCTCTGATCCCATTTTAATTACTCTTCCAAGCGGAGGTGCTGGCCCCTGGGCTCTCAGTGTCGGCCGTGCTGGAAGATGTCACTCCCCAGCAGGGAAAGGCCAGCTCTGCAGCAGGTGTGTGTGATCACACTGGACAGCCACCCGATGTGCGGGGCTCAGCCGAAACCTGACCTGTTGTGAGGAACTCGCTGTGTGTGTAGGGGCGGGGTGCGGGGGGAGGACGGCGGGAGCAGTCCTAGAGCCATGTGCTCTGTGCTCCTGGGGCTGATTCACAGGTTGCTCTTGGCAGGAGATCACACCTGGTTTCATTCAATTTGGAATATGATGGTGTCACCATTCTTCCCCTTCTTCCTTTTTCCTCCTTCCCTTCTCACCTGGAAAACACCCTATTTACTCTTCAGTGCTTAATTCCTAGGGCCCCCATTATCTCTTTGGCCTTCCTTCTGGTCACTCAGCTGGCCCCACATACCACGTAATTTCATCATGCCTCTGGGCTTTGTTCTTGCTGTCCCCTCTACTCTGAGGCCACACCAGTTCTTCCCCCCAACCAATTACTTTTCATCCACCAGAACTTACCTCAAGGGTCACCTCTTCCATGAAGCCCTCCTTGACTACCTCCTATCTCTAATTATATGCCCCTTCTCCAGGATGCCTTGTATTATGCCAGTTGTGAAATAGAAATTGTCCATTTCCATGCCTGACTCAGCCAAGGCACCACCTCATCATTTTTACCATTGAGCACCCTAACTCAGAGGCTGACTCTGAGCAACTGCTCAGCTAAGTAAGTAATGAATCTTGGCAGCCAAGTACATACAAATTATAAAGGCAATAGGACACAATGATAGCAGGGAAAGGGGCCATCAGAAGTAGGTTAGCAGGAGACAGTAACATAAAGCTCAACCACAGCATTCAAGGCTCTGCATGATCTAACCCTTCCATCTCTCTAGCTCCTCCCCCATGTCAGTTCCAGAGCACTTACATTTCCACAATCATGACCCACGAATCCCTGCCTCTGTGGCTTTGCACACACCATTCCCTCTCTCTGGAATGCCCTCCCTTTAAAATGCTCTGCAGCTGCTTGGCAAACTCCTATCCATATCACAGGACCCTGCTAAAGCATCTCCTCTTCTTCCAGGAAGCCTTCCCTGATTCCCTTTCCCCATTCCTTCGAACTTCACTTGGGCCTTGCATGTACCTGGCTTAAAGCCTCTGTCACACTGTATGACGGTTATGTGTGGAAGTTCTGTCCCACCCTTTCGCACTCTGTGGAAATAAAGCTGCTTTTTATTCACCAGCACATTCCTAGCACCTAACCCAGTGCCCAGCTCATAGTAGACACTCTGCAAATAGCCACCCTACTAATAAATGCCCTTTCCAGGGTGACCTCCAAGGGTGACCTTGAACAAACCACCTCCCCTTTCTATGCCTCAGTTTTCTTGTCCACAAAAAGATGGTGCTAGGTTGCTGTGATAATTAAATGCAACAATGTAGGTAGAACACTCTGCATCTGGCATAGAGCACATTACCCTCCGACTGGGGCAACTCTTCAATAATTGTTAAAGGCAAAATGTTGATGAATTACTGTTATTAAGACAAGAGCCTTGATAGAGTAGGAAGTGTCAGATCAAGGGGCTGTTTGTTGAGTAAATGATTAAAACATCAATATCAGACTTACCAGTAGAAGCACCTGCGGGGATAAAGCGAAATGAGCCAGCGTTTCCCATCAAGAATCAATAGCCCACATCCCATTCCCCGTGCCCCACCCCCAAACTTACAACAGTTGCTGTCAGAGCCCAGCTCATCTTATTTTTAATTCAATTTTGAATAATAAGCCATACACATGGCTCAAGAGTCAAAACAATATAAAAAGGCACACATGGAGAAGTCTGTCACCCCCATTCCTGTCCCCATCCATCTGGCCCCCCACACACACACAATAGACAGCCATTTTTAGTACTTGTTTTCTGTATCCTTCCAGTGATTCTTTATGTAAATAGATGTAAATTTGAATCGTCTCGTCCCCCTCATTCTGACATGGCTCTACACCTTGGTTTTGGCCATTTGACAATTGTTTGGGGATATTTCCGTACCAGGATGCAGAAATCATACTTTTTCTTCATGACATCTGTAGGACATGCCGTTATGGGGACACACCAGTTTATCTAAGCTACTACTCTCCCTATCGATGGAGCCACCTACACTTCTGGCCTAAAGTGACCTTCCAGAAACAAATTCTGACTGTGTTTGTCTCTCGCTTAAACCGCTTTCATGAATTTCCACTGCTCTCAAGAAAAATGCCAAAATCTTCCCCAGGGCCTCTGCGACCCTGTGTGATCTGCAGGCTCATCAATCCCTGTCCCCCTCCACCCTCTGCTCGGGCCTCGCAGGTCTCCTGTTTATTTCTCTAAAGACCCAGGCCACTCCCCACCTCACGGTTTTCTCAGAACCATGCAGTTCCCTCTGCCTGGATGACTGTCCCACCCTCTCCCTTCCCTTGGCTGGACATTCCTCCTCATCCTCCTGGTTTCGGCTCAAACAGCGATTCCTGGGGAAAGCGGTCCCTGACCCCTGACCAAATGCCCCATCTCATGCTCTCCTGTGGCCCATTCTCTACGCCATGCGTTACAAATTTAATTTTACAAGTCACTGCACTTCTAGCTGTCTGGTGTTTGGGTGTCCACAGCCAAACTCTGAGCTCCACGCGAGCAGGAAATTCATTCACCTTATTCATCACTAAATCCCCAATGCCTATAAAGTGCTTGGCACTGTTTTACTCCAGAAATGTCTGTGAAGGAGGAGAGGAAAGTAGTGAGAAAGGGGGAGGGTGGGGGGAAGGAGGCAGGGGTTAGGAGTGGTAGGGGCTGAAGAGAAGGAAAAGATAGGAAGGAGGGAAAGAGGGGAGAAGAAGAGGGGAGAAGATGGTTAGAGGGAAGGGGAGGGGAAGGAAAAGGAAGGGAAGGGTGAGGAGGGGAAGGGGATGAATTTATTATTAAGCAAACTCCCTGTACCTGGCACTATGCTAGACACTGTGATAGAGATTAAAGGAATAATAAACAGAAAGAAACAAATCCTGCTTGCAGGATTGGAGAGTTCACGGCTACACAAGATCAGGGCCAAATGCCAAAAGAGCACATCCGGCAAATGAACACACAAGGACTGAGGCCTGTTTTGACCTATTTATAAAGTATTTCTTCAAAGGTTCTGTAAATATATAGTCCCAAATACTATATAATGAGAAGCCATAATTCTTGTTCCTGAAGGAGACCTTTGTACTTTAACATTTCATTTTAAATGTAAACTATCTTTAGGGGGTTGGCTTTTAATTTTTTTTAAAAAAAGCATTGTAGTTCAAAATAAGCCCCGTTATATTCTTTCCCAAACTTGTATTTAGGGCGTTTAAATTGTTGACTGAAAGGTGAGTGTGGGGGGCAGAAGTGAGGGTTTCTGGGTGTGAGGGCCTTGGTTTCCTCTTCCATGGAATGGAGCTGAATGAAATGATGGACGAAGGGTGTTTCAGCCCTCACAATGATTGTCTCCCACTGCCCTGGTTAGCTGAGTCCAACAAAGAGTCTGAGCCCCTTATTCTCCAGGTGCTCTGAGGTTTTCCTCCCCAGAAGAAAAGAAGGACAGCAGAGAAACGAGACCAGGATTTCATCTGAGGTCTCTAGAGAGTTTGCCGAGTCACAGTCTTTCCTCTGCTGGTGTGGACACCGCAGGGGAAGCACCTACTAAATGTCCACTCTATTCCGGATTAGTGAAATGAATGAATATGTGAATACACAAGATAATTAATGGGTCTTGTCCAGAGAAGCCGACCCACTTACCAGCACACGGCACAGAATGGGACTCAGGTCCTGCACTGCGTTGCTTTTTCTGGGAACCAGGTTCATTATAATCCAATAAAATATTTATGGAACATCTATTATGAACCAGGCACTGAAAAATCTAACATTCAATAAACAAATCCAAATAATCCTTTAAAACATAAATGAGATCACATTTCTCGCCCACTTAAAAATCTTTCAATGTCTTCCAGTTGCAATAAATACAAGATTCAAACCCCTTACCATGGCCTTTAAGGTCTTGCCAAAGGCTTCCTCTCTGACATTTTCTGGTTTCACTATCCCATTTGCCCCCTATGCCCAGCTATACCAGCCCAGCTAAGATCATCCAAACCACAGCCAACACTCAGACCCAACTATTGTGGGAGAAAGGGGGGAAAAAAACACACAACTGTGGATGTAAAGCATTTGAGATTTTTTTTGGAGGGGGGAGGTATTTGTTATGCAGCATTATTGCACTCATTATTGCTGACTAATACAGAGTACTACCATTTACTAGACAATCTTAGGAAACTCATTTCACCCCTTTGAACCTCAGTATGCTTTAAATTTTTTAAAGATATATTTCTCTTTTCCCCTATTTACTTCATGGAGTGTCTGTGGCACAACAGATTAAAAGGATGTTGAAAACTGTTAAAGTTTGTTATAAATATAAGATTGCATCAGCAGCATCAAACTTGCCAGCCCAGACCCAGGGGAAAGTCTGTTGCTGTCCTGACAACACAGCATGACTCAGTGGGCCAACACCAGCCGTCAATTATGAAGACATATTTTTGTGTCCAGCACATACAAAACTCTGAACCAAGGCCCTCATGCCTGCTCTGCCAAACAAAGATTTGGGCTTCGATGGGAAATTTCCACAAGCCACATATCAAAAGGCACTTTTACTTCTAAGACTTTATCTGAGGGAAATGATCATGGGAACATACAAGGTTGGAAGTACAAAGAACTTCATTATAATTTTGTTCATAATGATGAAAAATGGAAATAAGGAACTGAATACATCCATACAATGACATACAATACAACCATTTTAAATAAAGGCAGATGACAAATTTTTTGGCAAACAATGCCCCTTGGAAACCTAGAAGGCCCACGGAGGTGATTCAGGATTCAATTTGGACCAAAGAACAAAGCAACAAGGCAGAATTTCAGCCCCTCAGCTTCTGCTTTGATCAAAGAACTCTGCTTTTATCTGTGTTATGGACTGAATGCTTGTGTTCCCTGCCAAAATTCATATGTTGAACCCCTAACCTCCAATTTGATAGGATGAGGAGGTGGAGCCTTTGTTAGGTGATTAGATTTAGATGAGGTCTTGAGGCTGGGGTCCCATGATGGGGTTAGTGCCCTTAGAAGAAGATCTCTCTCTCTCTCTCTCTCTCTCTCTCTCTCTCTCTCTCTTTCTCTCTCAGACACAGCTAGATGGTGGCCACCTATAAACCCGGAAGTGGGTCTTCCCAGGAACCGAATTGGTTGGCACCTTGACCTTAGACTTCCCAGGCTCCAGAACTGTCAGAAATCAATGTTGTTGCTTAAGCCATCCAGCCTATGGTTTGCATTACAGGACCCCAACACACCAAGAACATCTGTCTTACAAATTTCATTGCCAATGACTGTGCTTGTAGAAATGGTTCAGGAGCTGCTGAAAACCATCACTGGAGAAGATCATCAAGGTGCCTCTGCTGAGTTGTGGAAGAAAAATGACCAACCATGAAATAGCATTTACAGTATGACTTTATTTTGTACTTAAAAATGGAAAAAGAGAAAGAGCAAAGGAGAAAAGAAAAAGGACTATCAGTACGTTCCAAAGTGTTGGTAGTGTTTATCTCTAGACTAGAAGCCCAGTGCACAAAATTCATGCATGGGTAGGGTCCCTAGTGGCTGCCATCAGCCAGGGGGGTCTCCCTTCCCCCGGCCACCTGCCACCACTGCCAGCCCCACCCCCTTGTCAAACTCCCGGTCAAGGGGACAATTTGCATATTAGGCTTTTATGATATAGGATGGTAAGTTAAAGGCTACTTTAGATTACTTCTTCTTGCTTCTCTAAACATTTTAAATGTTTAATGATGAACATATATTATTTTAGGAATAAGAAAAAATAGACAAATACACATTTTTGTCTATAATAAATATGTCATAGCATCATGAAGAAAGTGAACTCGGGGTCTTTGGGACCTGTATTAATCCCTGGGAATACAATCCTTCCTCCCCTCCCCAGCATGCCAGTGGGAACAGACACTGGGAGGCACACACCAGCCCGAAGCCTGCATGGACTGGTTATTCTCAGCGTTGTATGAGACCAGCCTGGAGAGAGGGCTGCTGGTGATTGGGGTCACTTAGTGGGGAAGCCAGGAAGCCATGACCATGAAGTGAAGGAAAGGGAAAAAGCTTGTGTCTCAGGATTGGTGGTAACCCAGCCAACGCTAATAGGACCACTGGCTAGAGTCCTTGTCAGAGAGAGTGTGGGCAATCCCACGGGAACTAGAGGTAAAAGTGCAGGAGACTTGAAAACGCACCTACTGAAGCCCTTGGGGAGAAACCATTAGAAACACTGGACAATCCACATTTCCTCATCTGCTAAAAAGAAACACATGGCACCAGGCTATCATGAAGAAAAAACACAAGTAATATGTGCAGACTGTCTACCACTCATGTAGTGCATAGTCAATGCTCAGTAAATGCATTTATGCACTCCCTGCCCTCTAGGTGTGGACATAAGGCCCAGTGCATATGACACAATGGGTGACAAAAGCCTACTGGTTTCTGCTATGACCTCTGTAATTATAATACCTGGGCTATGATCTCCACTTCACCAATGAATGGTTCTGTAATTCCAGATGTGCCACTTATAGTAAGTTCTATAACCTTCAGTTTCTTCATCTGGGAAATAGAAATGATATTGATATCTATTTGATAGAGTGTTTTTAGGATTATATAAAATAAAAAATGTGAAGCACTTAGCATAGAATCTACTCAGCCTTTAGTATGTGCCCAATAAGAATTACCAACTATTGAACAGAGAGAACCAAGATGGCGTCATAGGTTAATGCCGGAGTTTGCTGCCTCGAACAACCACTTCAAAAATACAACTAAAAGACGGAACGGACATCACCCAGAACCACAGGAAGGCTGGCTGAGGAGAGATTCTACAACTAGAAGGAAAGAGAATTCCATACCGAGACTCAGAGGAGGCACAGTGCAGAGGTGAAATACTAAAGTACGGAGTGCATGTGGAGCAGGCTGGCGGCGGAGGGTGAGGTTGTTGTTTTCAATCGGGAGGGAGTTTCAGACTCTGAGCTCCAGATCCGGGCGAGTCTCTAGGGACCCAGACTCAAACGGGAGAAGCGAGAAGGCAGCTTTCTCTCCGAGGTTTGCAGCGGTTGCAGAGCCGCTGGGGACGGAACTGAGAGCAGCCATAACTGCTCGCCCCGCCCGCCCTGTAGATCCCCTGGGACCCGCCCCGCCCAAGCCCTGCACAGGGGCATTTGCTGGAGAGCCTCAGGCAAAGGCTAGATTAGCACCACCCTAGAGATTCAGCACAGAAGCTCTCCCACTGCAGACACAGCTGACTCTCATAGCCAGATAGCCTGGAGGTCAATTCACCCCTAGTATTGCTGACAACAATTAAGGCTTAACTACAACAAGACTGTGCACAAAGACCACAAGGGGGTGCACCAAGAAAGCATAAAAAACGTGGAGACAAAAAAACATGACAGAAATGGAGGATATAGAGCTAAAAAACGCACTTTTGAGGGCTTTCAATAATTTGCTAGAAACTGCCGATAAACTTGATGAGAGCCTCAAGAAATCTAATGAGACCCTCGATGTTGTGATAAAGAACCAACTAGAAATTAAGCATACACTGACTGAAATAAAGAATATTATATAGACACCCAACAGCAGACCAGAGGAGCGCAAGAATCAAGTCAAAGATTTGAAATGCGAAGAAGCAAAAAACACCCAACCGGAAAAGCAAAATGAAAACAGAATCCGAAAATACGAAGATAGTGTAAGGAGCCTCTGGGACAGTTTCAAACGCACCAACATCAGAATTATAGGGGTACCAGAAGATGAGAGACAGCAAGATATTGAAAACCTATTTGAAGAAATAATGACAGAAAACTTCCCCCACCTGGTGAAAGAAATGGACTTACAGGTCCAAGAAGCGCAGAGAACCCCAAACAAAAGGAATCCAAAGAGGACCACACCAAGACACATCATAATTAAAATGCCAAGAGCAAAAGACAAAGAGACAATCTTAAAAGCAGCAAGAGAAAGAGACTCAATTACCTACAAGGGAATACCCATACGCCTGTCAGCTGATTTCTCAACAGAAATTTTGCGGGCCAGAAGGGAATGGCAAGAAATATTCAAAGTGATAAATACCAAGAACCTACAGCCAAGATTACTTTATCCAGCAAAGCTATCATTCAGAATTGAAGGTCAGATAAAGAGCTTCACAGATAAGGAAAAGCTAAAGGAGTTCATCACCACCAAACCAGTATTATAGGAAATGCTGAATGGTATCCTTTAAGAAGAGGAAGAAGAAAAAGGTAAAGATACAAATTATGAACAACAAACATGCATCTATCAACAAGTGAATCTAAGAATCAAGTGAATAAATAATCTGATGTACAGAATGAACTGGTGATTATAATGAATCAGGGACATAGAAAGGGAATGGACTGACTATTCTTGAGGGGGGAAAAGGGAGTGGGAGATGCGGGAAGAGACTGGACAAAAATCGTGCACCTATGGATGAGGACAGTGGGTGGGGAGTGAGGGTGGAGGGTGGGGCGGGAACTGGGAGGAGGAGAGTTATGGGGGGGGGGGAGGAACAAATGTAATCTGAACAATATAGATTTAATTAAAAAAAAGATAACAGACAAAAAAAAGAATTACCAACTATTGTTGCACATTGAAATATATAAGATTTAAGGAGAAAGTTCCATTTCTACTGGGCTGATGAGGTGTCAAAAAGAACTAAGGAGATTATGGGTCCCCTGTCAAACCATCATGCACACACACACATATGTGATCTAACAACACAAATCCAACCACGCCACCCCTTACTTAGAATCAGTCAATGGCTCCTCATTGCCCTCAGAAGAAAACCCAACTCTGCCCACATTTCCTGTCTCATGAGCTGTTGTTCCCCACATGTACTCTATGCCATCGTTAAATACTTCTACTTCCTGAGCAAGCCATGACTCTACTTGTCCACAGGCTGTCTCCTCCACCTACTGTGATCTTTTGACTCATCTTTTCCCACTTTCTACATTTCCAGTCCAACACTGTCTACCTGAAAACTCATCCTTCAAGTCTTGATTCATTTTGTCACTTCTTTTGAATGGTCCTCCATGATCATTCCTCCACCATCCCAAGCTGAGACAAGATCATGTTCTCATCACTTTTAGAACACTTCCCAGCAAACCTAAGCCCCAAGGCTTTCTCTACACCCAGACAATAAGAAAGGAATAGGTCTTATTTATCGACTTGGCCCATATCAGGTCCTCTGTGACTAAGAGATTAGAATACATGAATGAATCAAATATTCATTAGATCTATGTCCTAATGTCTCTGGATGATTAGGAGTACCTGGAGCCTGGGATCTGGGTTCAAGCACCATCCTACCCCTGATGAACTTGGCATCTGTGGACCAATGACTTCATCTTTTCATGTTTCAGGTTCTCATCTACCAAGTGGTGCTCCTCATAATTCTACCTCATTGCATTGTCATGAAATTAATCAGTCAATATCTGTGAAACTCTCCAAATAGTGCCTTGCACAGAGTAGGCACTATATAAGCATTGACTGTTTTTATTCCTTTTTAGGCCTCCTTTCAAATGCCACCTTCTCAAAAAGACCTCCCCAGCCTGCCCACCCTATCTTGAAGCATAGTAACCTCCATCTTATGTTAAAACTGCTGTTTGAAATTTTAACCCTGCTATTTTGGCTTCTGTAAATACTTGCTTGCTTGCTTAAATAATAGGAAAAATAAGACTACTCCCCTTCCTGAGAAGCCATAAACTAAGCCCCAGACAGAGTTGTCAGTGCTGGTGCCAGGCCAGGCCCTGGGATATAGTCTCATGGCCCCTTCTCAACTCACAGGACTTCTCTCTCTGAAGGTCCGGAAGTCTCATTCCAAATTTGGAAGACAAAGAACTAGGAAAAGTAAAAATAGGAAAGACTTCCTCCATGTGGGGCCCAGAATTTGACAGAGATATTCTACTCTGAGCCCGCTAGCACTAGTGTAATAAAAGACTCCAAATTAATTTGGCTTATTGATTAAGGCGTCTCATGTCGGCTCGCTGATTTACAATATAACAATCTGAGACACGCCACACAGACCATCGCTCTCTATTTGCTCTTCTTTATTTTTTTCACAGCCATTACCACTTCCTAAAGTTGTGTTATTATTTTTTTTTTTTATCCTCACCCAAGGATATTTTTCCATTGATATTTAGAGAGAGTGGAAGAGAGAAGGAAAGACGGAGAGAACTATTGATGTGAGAACACACATTGATTGGTTGCCTCCTGGGTGAGCCCCGACCAGGGCTCGGGCCAGGGAGGTGCCTGCAACCAAGGTATGTGCCCTTGACCGGAATCAAATCCGGTACACTTCAGTCCACAGGCCGACACTCTATCCACTGAGCCCAACTGGCTAGGGCCTGAAGTTGTGTTATTTACTTATTTAGTTACATTTATTTATGATTATTCTTCTCCATTAGCATACTAAGCCTGACTTACTACATGGTGCCTAAAACAGGCTTGGTACATGATAGGTGTTCAGTAAACATTTGTGAAAGGAAAAAAGGATAGGAAGGAAGATGTCAATTCTGCCTTGAAGGAACAGAATTCCAATACGAGGAGACTGAAGGCAGAAGGCCATCCTAACATTATCAATGGGTAAAAAAAGGGGGTGGGGGGGGAGAAGTAATCTATTGCAAACCAGCTGCAGGGGCCTCTGGAAGATTCTCGGCATTTACAAGGGGCAGGGCTATGGGGCTGCCAGAGGAAATGCACAGAGCCAGTAGACACATTCAGGTCCAGTCTAAAGGTCACAGAAAGTTCTCTGGAGGCCAAAGAATCATTTTAATTGAGCAATTCCACCTTGGAAAGCAGGTGTTCCAGAGCTGCTGTTTCCCTAGAAATTTGTGTTAATTATTTCCTGTCCTAAGGCATTCTATGTTAATTGCTCTCAAAAGCTGTTGATTGATTTTAAAAAAAAACTCCAAGTTTATGTTTGTGTTGGCAAAGGCTGGGGGATGGGGATGAGAGTGGGGGGTTGGTGGAGGGAGGTTGTGTCCTTTTAAAAGAAGGTGAAGGGATCAGCCAAAGAATATATGCATAATCCATGGACACAGACAACTGTGTGGTGATGGCCAGAGGGAAGGGGGGTGGGCTGGGTGGAGAGGTACAAATGTAATAATGTCAACAATAAAAACAAAGAAAAAGATACCCTTAAAATTCCCAAGATGACAGACACACTCTCCACCTTCCAGGGTAGCCCAGTTGCACAGACCTTCAGAATACCAAGTAGCATCTTCAAATGCCATATTGACATGCATATGTTCCTCTTTCCCAATTCTGAGAAGGAAATAAATGTTTGCCCTTGTTTTCCTTCTTTCTGCATATTCTCTGTCTTTAGCCTCTGATGCAGGAGAGTTTCACAGTCTGAGCTCCCTAAAGTCAAGTTTTTCCCAAAAGCTTCCTTTAGAGACAACATATCTAGAGCTCAGTAGCAAAGACAGAGGAGAATCTTTGGGAAAGAATTATTTCCTAACCAGGAGAGATACAGGAGTATAGAGGACACTCTATTGATGTCTCGCCCAAATGCCCTTTACCAGACTGGTCCACTGGTCCTCCTGCACCACCACCATCCCCAGCTGGTGTGAGCACTGGCTAACTGTTCTCAGATATTTTTCTCTGGATCAGGGTCAGCACACAACAGTGCATGGACCAAGTCCAGCACACCACCTGTGTTTATCAATAAAGTTTTATTGGAACACAGCCATGACCATTCATCATTTATGTTTTGTGTATGGCCGCTTCCCTCTGCAACTGCCAAGTTGAGGAGTTGCAACAGAGACCATATGGCCCACTCTCTGGCCTTTTACAGAAAAAGTTTGCCAACCCCTTCACCAGAACAACCTTGTCAAATATAACGAGAGCCACAAACGCAAGCCACATTATGTAATTTCAAATTTTCTAGCAGCCACATTTTAAAAATTAAATGAAAAGAAACAAGTAAAATTAATCTTAGTAACATTTTCTTTAGCCCAGGATATTCAAAATATTATCATTTCAATATACAATCATTTTCTGAAAATTATGAATGATGTAGATATCTACTTTCCATCCTGTCTTCAATATCTGGTTTTTATTTTAAACCTATAGCACATGCACATCACAGTTAAGACTAGCCATGTTTCAAGTGAGTAATAGCCACATGTGGCTACGGGCTACCATGGTGTAAACGCTGCTCTAGAATGTCTCCTTCGGTTGAATAGGAGGGGCCTCACTGGAGACATGAAATAATTTACGCGTATTAAATAATATAAAATTCCCCCCAGTTCCAGGCACAGAGCTTTTAAGACCCTTGTAAAGTCCTACATGATAAGAGCACTAGGAGATCCTTTGTTATAATATTTGGTCTTTGGCCCTGATTCCTGAAATATGGCTCCTACGTCCCTTGGGATTTCCTGGGTGATAGGCTTGTCTTTCACTCTAATGAGGTGATGCTTGGTGGGCTCCTGGGTGGAGGCTGGTCACCAGATACACCAAACCATTATTAGGAGCTTAGAACTTTCAGCCACTGTCCTCCAGAAAGGGGTAAGGGACTGGAAATCGAGTTAATGACAGATCATGCCTAGGTGATGTAGCCTCCATAAAAATCCCAAAGGTAGGAGGTTCAGAGAGCTCCCAGCTTGCTGAACACGTGGAAGTGTCGGGAGAGTGGGTGGTGCACGGGAGAGGGCGTAGAAGCTCTGTGCCCCATCCCACAGATGCCTGTACCTCTTCTGTCTGAATGCTTATCTGCATGTTTCATCATAACCTTTCATAGTAAAATGGTAAACATAAGCATTTCCCTGAGTTCTGTTAAGCCATTCTAGAAAAAATATCAAACCCAAGTAGGGAACCCTGATTTATAGCCAGTGGATCAGAAGTGCAGGTGACAACCTGGGACTTGCATCTGAAGTGGGGGTGGGGGTGGGAGCACAGTCTTATGAGACTGAGCCCCTAACCTGTGGGGTCTGTGCTAACTCTGGTTAGAGTCAGAATCGAATTGAATTGTAGGACAACCAGCTGGAATCACAGAGAATCACTTGATGTGGGAAGATAAACCCACACATCTGGTGTCAGTGTGAGTGTGGTAGTAGTGTGAGAGTAAAGGGGAAACACACAGGAGGAAGAAGACGTTTTCCCTACACAACAACACAGCCAAAGGAGGCTGCAACCATGGAGGTATGAAAGGTCAACCCACTGCCTCAAGGTGACATCAGCTCTGGGGTTAAATTCATGCCCCCAGAGTTCCCCATGGCATCAGGATGTGGCTGGGCTCCAGTGTACCCCACATTCTTGCCTTACTTGCTCTCCTACCCACTCCTGACACCATCACTCCCTTCCAGGTCTCTCAGAACAGCACCCCCATAATAAATGACTTGTGCAAGAATCCCCATCTCAGACTTTCATTCTAGGGAGCTTGTCCTAATGCAAGGAGAAAAAGTACAAATGTTTTTTGAGTACCTATCACTTCAGACACTTAATAACTGTAATCTCATCTCACCACAAAGCAAAGAGGGAGGAAATATTAGCCACACTTTAAAGATAAGGAAGCTAACATAGATGAGTATATGCAGCCAAAACATATTATGGAGTTATTTAAAATGATACTTACAAAGTTATGTAAAAACATTTAAACATTTATGGTATTAATGTTGATTTGGAAAAATAAGACAAAAATGCACTGTGTGGATATAAGTGCTTTTTAAAGATAAAGATTTTCTAAAAGCCTAAAAGAAAATATACCAAAATGTGATCAATAATGTACTTTGGGCAAATAGAATTAATGGTTGTTTACTTTTTTCTTCTACTTCTTATAATTCTGTATTTTCCAGTTTTTTCGAGTGAGTAAGGACTCCTTTTCTGATGAGATGTTGCTTATCTTGAGTGCAGTGTAAACATAACTGTTAAAGAGCTTGGTTCTCTTGGAAATAGACCAGGGTTCAAATCCCAGCTCCACCACTTTCAAGTTCTAAGACCCTGGGCAAATGAGTTCATGTCTCTAACCCTCAGTTTTCACATCTGTAAGAGGGAAACAATAACATACATCTCAAAGTGTTGTTATGAGGATTTGCATTAAAAGTGCTTAGTATAACCCTAGCCGGTTTGGTTCTGTGGTTAGAGCGTCAGCCCAGGAACTGAAGGTCTCGGCTTCCATTTTGGTCAAGGGCACATAACTTGGTTGCAGGCTTGATCCCTGGCCCTGGTGGGGGCGCATGTGGAAGGCAACCAATCGATGTGTCTGTTTCACATTGATGTTTCTCTCTGTCTCTCTCCCTCCCTTCCACTCTCTAAAAATCGATGGAATAAATATCGTCAGGTGAGGATTAACAAAATAAAACAAAAAAAGTGTTTAGTATAGTGCCTAAATCAGCGGTTCTCAACCTGTGAGTCGCGACCCCTTTGGGGGTCGAACGACCCTTTCACAGGGGTCGCCTAAGACCATAGGAAAACACATATATAATTACATATTGTTTTCGTGATTAATCACTGTGCTTTAGTTATGTTCAATTTGTAACAATGAAAATACATCCTGCATACCAGATATTTACATTACGATTCATAACAGTAGCAAAATTACAGTCATGAAGTAGCAACGGAAATAATTTTATGGTTGGGGGTCACCACAACATGAGGAACTGTATTAAAGGGTCGCGGCATTAGGAAGGTTGAGAACCACTGGCCTAAATGGTCTTTACCCTATTCCATGAGTCCGCAAGTGTAACCCCCAGGTCTCTTTCAATACGGTTGCTCCAGGCTCCGCAGTGGAACCCATAATAGGCAATTTTGAGTCAAGGAGGAGTCCCCACTCGGAGGGATCACTCTGGCTCCCATTGCTGCGTAATTGTGCCATTGGAGTCCCATTTCTCAGAGGAACCAGGCCCCCATTTCGCGGCTGCACACTAATAGCTTCCCGGGGCAGGGAGATCTTTCTCCTTGTCCTTCAGATGATTAATGAGACTTAAATTGGCCCAGTGATAGATGAGTTATCCTAAAGGCATCGAATTCTCCTTTGACAAAAATAGTCTGTGGGTTTCGAGAGCTGCTGTCCCGATGTCCCTGATAGCCAGCACGTGATGTCTGCCGGCGCTGAAGGAAGCCCTGCTCAGCACCCTCCAAGACCAAAGACTGAGATACCCTTTTCTCCTTTTGCTGTTCCTGGGAAGGCAACGTGTGTGCTTTACATCTTTATCTTAAGTGACCAGACTTGTTTATAGCTGCTCCAAATAATTATGTCTGAAAGCATTTGCATTTAGCACACCCCAGACCATGCACTTCCCTGATTAAGGGTTTCTAAATGGAATTCTCCCCTGGAAATGAGCCTTAAGTGGATTTCTTCATTTAAACAAGCTACTGTCCCAGATCTCCACGTGGTCCTTGGAGAGGCATCTCTGTGCCATCTCGTGCCCCCTTGGTACAGTCTTCCACCTTTTTCTGGGTCTGTCTCCTTCCCCTGTACCCATCTGAACCTCATAGTCCTGCAAGGTCTTCCTAATTGCTCACCACTAACCCAAACCTCACCCCTGATTACTCCGAATTCCTTTCTCTTCTCTGATCCCCTGGATTAGTTGCTGGGAATAGTAAATATTTTAGGCTTTGAAAGCCATATGGTCTCACACCTACCCAGCTCTGCCATTGTAGCATGTATTACCATAGATAATACATGAAGAAATGAACATAGCTGTGTGCTAATGATATTCTAATTTTTTAAAATATATTCTTATTGATTTCAGAGAGGAAGGGAGCGGGAGAGATAGATAGATACATCAATGATGAGAGAATCATTGATTGGCTGCCTCCTGCACACCCCACTCTGGGGATCGAGACCACAACCGAGCATGTGCCCTTGACTAGAATCGAACCCAGGACCCTTCATTCTGCAGGCCAACGCTCTATCCACTGAGCCAAACTTGGAGAATTCCAGGGTGATATTCTAATTTTTAGAAGGAGATGGATGGATGGATAGATAGATAGATAGATAGATAGATATAGGTATAGATGTAGATGTAGCTATAGATATAGATATACATATAGATATAGATGTCATATTTGATAAGTGCTTCCTATAAGTCCAGTACCCTACATGCATAATCTCATTTAATTCTGAAAACAACTCTATAAGATCTTTTTATTCCCATTTTTAGTTGGGAAAACTGAGACTCAAAGTGGTTAACTAACTTGTTCAAGGCCACAGAACTACTAAGTGACGGCAGTTTGTTTGAACCCAGGACTATCTGACCTTCAAGCCTATTTTTCAACCACAACTTCTGCTGCCTGTGAAGAGAATAAAAAGGCAATAAACAAAACTGTGTATCGTTCGGGAATTTTTTCCCGGTACTTTTTACATTTTCTGCAAGGAGCACCTATTATATTTATAGCCAGAAAAAAAAAACAAGTATTGGTTTTATAAATAAAAATAAAACAAACAAAAAGGATTCTCTCTTCCAGAAAACCAAAGGAGAAAGGAAACAGCCAGTCTCATTTATCATGTTTCTCAAAGAGGTGTCTACTGGCACTCAGGGCGGGATAGTTCTTCCTTGTGAGAGTCTGCCTTGTGTGCTATAGGATATTTAGTCCCTGTCCACCAAGTGTCCGATAGCAGATACTGTCAGTGCCCTACCAGCATCCCCCCAGTGCTCATCTCTGCACTCAGCACTGCCAGCTGCAAACACCTGCAGCTCTCCGCCTGATAACCTTTGCTCTGGCTAGAAAACACACTTGGCCCCCACATGGCAGACCAGTGCCAGAGCATCAATGCCTCTGGAAGCTGCCCTCAACCTATGTTGAATGAAGATTTGGTGGCTCAACTCCCCAGCTCCCTTGTCCCTCGGTTGCAATGACTCTTTAATCTCTCCTAGAGTCCCCCGCGGGACTGAGCTCCAGTTGCCCAAGGGGCAAATGGCCTGATGAGAAAGCCTTCATTGGCTTCCTGCCTCCCTTACACTCACCTCACAGTGTTTCCTGGGATCACCTCCCAAACACACGACTTGCCCTCACATCCTTGTCTCAGGTTCTGCTTCCGGGAGAATCAAACCAACATCGTTCCCCAAGCACCTAGAAAGTTCCTACTGGTTTTCAAATACCCATACTGATTCGTGGAGGTTGTAATACTATTTTTGCATAAGAAAACATTTAGTTCCACAGCTGCATCTTAGCTAGAGCCCTGTGCTCTATGAAAAGTCCACGGCCAAGTAATCTCCCAGAGACTCACCCCCAGAAGTCCTTCAAACACAACTGCGTGCTCTCCCGCTCGCCAGGTATTTCAATCCCGTCCCTCCCTGCAGTTCATGACACAGCCATGATTTTTAGGATGAAATAACCACATGGCTTTCATCTTAGCTCTAGTCAGGGAAGAAAATAATCATAATAATAGTAATTCCAGAAGCTAACATTTATTGAGTGCTTGTCCTGTATCTCTTTGAGTTCTCCTGACAAGAGGAAATGTGGCTGCTTAGAAGTCAAGAGCATCTAGAAATAACTTCAAAGGGGGCCAGTTCATTTAGTCAACAAAGATTTAATGAGCATCTATGAAGTTCCAGGCAATGTGCTGTGTAAAGGAGTTAAACAAGGACCAAGCCATACAAGGTTCCTGTTCTCTCAGAAGGCACATTCTAATAGAACAGTGGTTTCCAAGTAGGATGATTTGGCCTCCCGCGCCCCCCCCTTCCCCAGGGGACATTAGGCAATCTCTGAAGACATTTTTGTTTGCCAAAACTGGGGCGGGCGGGCGCTATGCCACTGACCTGTGTGGACAAAGACCAGGGACGCTGCTAAACATCCTACAATGTACAGGACCAGCCCCCTATGGCAAAGAATTACCTGGCTCAAGATGTCAAAAGTGTCAAGGTTGAGAAACCCTGTAATAAAGGAAGAACACAGAATGACAAAAATCATATAAACCAAGAATTTCAAAATGTGAGCCCTGAGCTAGTGTCTTCCTCTTAGCTTTTGTTATCAACCTGTAAAATGATATTTACATAATGTGGAGGCAAGGTCATTCTTGAGGGTCATGCCTATAACAGAATGGGGAACTTGGCCATCTACGGTGGGACATTGGAGACAAGTTTCCACCTCCAGCTTATTCCAGAGCTCAACCTGGTGCTGAGCGCGCTGTCATTGTGAATCAACCCCGCCCTCCTTTTGTAAGGAGGGATGCACCGACGTGTCTATTCAGTCAGTTTACACATCGTATCATTTATTTATTCCGCCTCATTTCATAAAGGGTTTGAGGCAGTGAAGTAAAATATAAATAAACAATCATACATCAAAAACAGGGACAACATAAATTAGAAGGGGCATGTAGGGTGTTTTGTTGTGGTGATTGTTTGTTTGAAATCTCTTCTCAGAAGAACTCCCCCTCAAATCTGCCACATGTATAGACACACACACACACACACACACACACACACACACACCCTGTTCCATAGTGATCTTGTTCAGTCTGTGGGATTTGGATGAGTTGACTCCACCCACATCCAATAGTGGACCTATGATCATCCCAGACTCACCAATCAGAGCATCACTTCCCCTGGTCAAAGTGATTCATCCAGGGACGGGCATGGGACCTGTAACAGAGCTCTCCAAAACTTTTTCCAAGACTCTGGAGTTTGGACCATTAAGGAGAATGTTGGGTTAGGGCTGCCATTAGCCATGGTAAGAGCCCATCTGAAAATTAAGCCAAGGAAGGCACACAAAATCTAGAGAGACAGTCAGAGCTCTGAGAACATTTGCTGAGACCTCGCTGTGCTTCAAGGCTAGTGACATGGCCCACTTAATTCTTCTTTTGTTTGTACCAACTTTCAGTCACTTGAATGTGCAGGACATATGCCAAGATGAGAACAAAATGGAAACTCAGGAGCAGGAGATGAGGGCCCATGCAGGTTTTAAATTGGCAGTGTGATTCTGGGTAGCATAGTGATTGAAAAGGGAAAGCTGGTCTGTTACATCGTTCTCATCATGTGTGTTTTGTGGGCGGATATAGTGAGATATGGAGGATGGTGTCCTCATTGATTGACAACCATCTGCAAAGGCAATAATGGCATTATTAAGCTGCTATTTACAGATTCTGTTGTGGATGCCGATGGATTACTGCTACATGGTTGGCCACCTTGATTCCACTGGATCAGGAGAGAGACCGTGTGCTCTGAGTACGTACATGAACATTCCTGGAACTGGTTCCAAAACACTTCAGTCACTGCTCATTTTCAGCCCGTTTCTTCTCAGAAATAAGCTAATGTGTACCCACTTCTGATGATTCCTTCCAAGGAGAGAAGTAGGAGATAATTAGAAACTCCTGCCTTTCAGCCCTGAGCAGAACTACACCGAGACACCTGCAGGGTCGGGGGCTGTCCTTGAGAGCTTCCCTCTTCTTCACCTCCTGTCTCCATGATTAATTCAAGCTGTTGGGATCTCACGTTACCATCAGCCGTCACGGCACTGAGGATCTCAAATGGCTCCAGCCCAAGTGACAGATTGTTCCAGGCTCCCTGTCCTTACAAAGCAAAAAGAATGGCCTCTGTGCCCCCAAATTTGTCTTGGAGTAGTGATGCTTTGATGAGGCACCTTCCAACTGTGTGCCTCACTCCAGCACCATGGACAGAGGCAGGCTTGTACAAAGTATTATAACTGTAATGCTAGGGAAGACAAGGTTTGATTGTTTTGTTAGTTTGGTGTTTGTTTGTTTGTTTGTTTGTTTTCACTACCCTAGGCACTCTGCCAAGAGTTTTACATGCATTATTTCATTTCACCTTCACATGATCCAAGGAATGATAGTAACACCATTTTCTATGGGAGGAGAAAGACATTATGTACTTTGCCCAAAGTCACACCATTTGTAAGAGGCAGAATCCATAAATCGGAGCCCATGTCTAAAGAACCACTGAGCTCATTCTCTTGCCTCTGCCTCAGACCCTGGAAGGTGGGTATCATGGAACCACAAGTGAGCAAAGGAACCCCTTACCCCGGGGTTCATCCAATCAAAAATGCCTTCCTTCCCACCAGAGCCACATGTGAATCACAATATTCAAATATGGCATCTGGGAGGATACAGGCTTTAAGTAAGTATCTACCATCTACATCAGAGTAAGAATTCATTGGCTGGTTAATTAGAACCCTAAGGCAGTATGTCTCAAAATATGGCCACAGAACCATCAACAACAGAATCACCTGGGAGGAGGGTGAGGCTGTTAAATGGGTAAATATCCAGTCTCCAGCCCAGACTAGCTTTCTCAGCATCTCTTCCCTAAGAGAATGAGGCTCGGCAATGGAAACTTATATCAACAAACAGAGAACCTGCTCTATGCTAGGTATATGCAAGGTGCCTTATGGTATCTACCATTTCTGTGATATTTCACTGAATATCACAATAAGGGCAGGGAGAGGCAGAGAAGGTGGAAGACGGTCAAGAAAAGTTCATGAAATGAGGAAAACACAAGCCAGATAGATTAAGGGATTCAAACCCCAATACAGACACTTGGAGAAGTGACAGCCTCCTTGAGCCTCAGTGCCCCCTGGGGTTGACTTGAATAGTCCATGAGAGCTGTAGTAGATGCTCAGTAAATGATCACTCTTAGTCAATCATCAGCTCCCATCCAAAGTGTAATGAAAGAACTTTTGACCAATACAAGATGTGTATTACCCCAACAACAAGCCTGGGAAGGGGAATTATGGGATAATCAGAGATACGAAGCTTGCTCTTGAATCTTCCCCCAAACATCATCTGGATGTATCAATTCAATCAATACCACCCCAGTGCTTACTGAGAGCATGGTGCACACTAGACATGGAGGGGAACACTTGGAAGTATTTACTGCCCTCAACGTGTTTTCAGGTCCCAGTTAGAGAAAAAATAGATACTCCTACAAAAGTTAAATTACACCCAAAGATCAAATCAAAGGCACCAAGACAAAGTCAAAAGGCAGAATGAGATTTGGCACCGGGGAATCAATAACTGTAAGCTGACTTGGAAAGATGAGAAATGAGCATGGCACTGAATAAGAGCCATGGAGTTCAGGAAAAGGACAGATTAAAGGAGCTGAGCTTGGCCTTGAAGTTCTCAGGAGGTATAAGATTTGTCTAGGGAGAAAGGAAAAGCGCATTTCAGGAGAACATTGATAGCCTCACTACGGCCTCAATTTCCCCAGTGGGCTGAGTTTCTGGAAGACTAAGGCCTGACCCACCCAAAGATATTCATATTGGGAGGGGCTCCAACACCTGACCCAGACTGTTCCTCTCTCATTAACCCCACTTTGGCCTCATCGCTATCCGCCCTAAAAGGATGGTATCAGCCCATCCAGGAGAAAATGTGCCCACCTGCTAAGATCTCTGAAATGCTCCTCCAGGGTACCAATGGGTAGATTTCATCCATCTCTCTGTGCCCTCCACTCCTCACCTTTTAAAATCACATGGCAATCAATCCTCCAGTCTCAGTTCCCAGCCTCCAGGATGAGCAAAAGATGTCTAAATGTACCAATAGGGAACAATCTCCAACATCCATTGTTATGGACTGAATGTCTGTGTCACCCCCAAATTCACATGTTAAAGCCCTAAATCCCAGGTGACTGTATTTGGAGATAGGACTTGTGAGGAGGTGATAAAGATTAAATTATGTCATAAAGGTGGGGCCCTAATCAATAGGGCCGGTGCCTTTTTAATTACACATATTGGGGTAACATTGGTTAATAACATTATTACCCTCTTTGCCCCCAACCCCCACCCTCTTTCCCCTCTGGTAACCACTATTCTGTTGTCTGTATCTATGAGTTGTTTTTTGTTTTGTTAGTTTGTTATATTTTGTTTTGTATTCCACATATGAATGAAAGACAGTTTTTGTCTTTTTCCATCTGACTTATTTCATTTAGCATAATACTTTCAAGATCCATCCATGTTGTTGCAACTGGAAAGGTTTTATCTTTTTTATGTCTGAGTAGTAATCCATTGCCTATCTATACCACATCTTCTTTATCCAATAATCTGTCAATTGACACTCAGATTGTTTCCATGCCATTGTAAATAATGCTGCAATGAACAAGGTGCCCTTTTAAAAAAGAGCAAGAGACATCAAGCTCGCTCTCCTTACCATATGAGGGCACAAGGAGAAGGTGACTGTCTGCAAGCCAGGATGACAGCTCTCACTCAGAACCAAATTGGATGGCACCTTGATCTTAGGCTTCCTAGCCTCCAGAATTGTGAGAAAATACACTGCTGTGGTCTAAGCCACCCAGTCTGTGGTATTTTGTTATAGCAGCCCAAGCAGACTTATACATCTACTATTAAATTAAATGAGCAAGGTGCAAAAGTGTTTATAAATGTAAATAAATGCATAGACTATCCCCTGGAGAAGAGACAATAAACTTTTTACAGTGGCTGCATCTGAGAAGGGAAACTTGGGGCTGGAGGAAGAGGACACCTAATGTTTATTTACACCCTTAGCATTCCTTGATTTTTTTCTACCATGTACATATTGACCTATACAGATAGGTAAATACTTTTAAAAAAAAAGATGTACTATAGATACATGGCAAAAGACACTGCCCAGAGGCCTGAGTAAGCTGTCCTTCTTGGAAATCCCAAACTCCACAACCCATCTGAAATTTCAAAAATAAAAACGAATGAGCAATGCTAGGCCAGTGATGGGCTTGCACAAGCAGGGGAACTTCATGAGAGGACCACCAAATTATCTGTGGGTGCCTGGGGTATTTTCTGCTCCACATTATAATTGCAATCTCCAAAGAGACATCACTGGGGTGAGGAACAAATACATCAGCCCCACTGCCCTCCAGCCAGGCCACACTGTGCCAAGGGGTGGGCAAGTGAACAGTTTGGGGCATGACTCATGGGCACCAGGCAGGGGTTTCACAGAATGAGAGGTTGCAGTCCTGTCTTGTGCAGGGATCTGAGGTCAGAGAGAGTCGCTAAAACCACATTCAGCCAAAATTACCCATGATTTCTCTGGCTGAGCACCAGGTGAAGTAACTGGCTTGCGTGTAGGGGCCAAGATATATGAAAAATGCATATCTGTAAATGCTAGAATCACACTCGGGAGAAGCTCGTGGGAAGTGAGTCTGTCTGAGGCAAAAGTAGAGTCATGTCTCCCGTCTCACTTTCAGCATATGCTCATTGTGTGGAATGGTGAACAGAAATACTTGCATTATTTATGTTGTGCTCGCTCTCTCACACACCCGCCTCTCCCATTCACTCCTCCCCGTCCCTGACCTGAGATCACAGCATTGAGTTCACAAATCCCAAAGGCACATGCCTCACAGAACTCCATAGGAAGGTGAGAGAATGTGGCATTGGACTGACCTGGCTCTTCCTCCAACCATGGAAACTTAGAGGATTATTATAATCAGATCCCAACTGCTCAAGCATCTCCAGTTTCCTAGCAACCCTCAGAACGCTTTGGTGAAGGATTGGGTAAGACAGTGGCAGCTGTGTTTTGAGACTGCTGAGAGCTTCCCCAAATTGTCTTAAAGGCCCTTCTGGTCCATCCTCCCAAAATCCCAAGGAGACACCTGAGTCAGAGAAATGATGAAAGGAAGCACATCTGCTCCAGGACTCACCGAGGCTCTAGACTCCTTAACCTGGACTCTGAAGCCTCCCTTTTGCCCGTGGGCTTCATCACACCTCACTTCCGGTGGCAGCCCCTCTGTCCCAGCAAGCCTAGTTCCTTTCCACCTGGCTTGGCGGCCTTCTGTCAACATGCTCCTCCACATGCTTCTGTTTCTGCTCATGTCTCCTTCCTTACAAACCATATCGCCCTCCCTCAATGCAGCACACACCTCATATCTCCCCATCTAATTCCTTGACTTCTCTCCCCATGAATGACCTCCCCCATGGTCACTTAGAATGCTGGTGACATTCTATACGTTTCATTATTAGGCCTAAGTAGAGACACAAGGCCAACACTTCCCCACAGTTAAAGGACACCACAAAGAAACCCATGCAGGAAGATGGCCAGGCAGCAGCCAGGTGTTGGCAGAACTGAATGATCTGGAAGGGACCTGGACAGATGGCAGAGCATTCAGAAGTGCGAGTGGACAGAGGACAGGATGTGTCTGGACCTTTTGAGATGTATTTGTGTCTCTTTTTGAATACTCAGCATCCATTCCCGACTTCTTCTGATCAGCGTCTCGATCTCCTTTTGAAGACTTTCTTCTTCCTCACTCTATACCAGCGGTTCTCAACCTGTGGGTCGCGACCCCTTTGGTTTGGGGGCCAAACGACCCTTTCACAGGGGTAAGCTAAGACCATCAGAAAACACATATATAATTACATATTGTTTTTTGTGATTAATCACTATGCTTTAATTATGTTCAATTTGTAACAATGAAATTGGGGGTCACCACAACATGAGGAACTGTATTAAAGGGTTGTGGCATTAGGAAGGTTGAGAACCACTGCTCTATACCATCCTGGTGAAACTGTCAATCAAAGCACCTGTCCTCCCTAGCCAAGGGTCATATGTGACTCAATATGAGCCCATCAGACTCTCCCCTTGCCCTTAAACTTCAGGGCAGTGGACACAAAGAGAGACAGGTGTTACAGGATTCTTATCAGCATGGGAACTTTGATAAGACCACATATTATCTCACGCCACCAGCCTGGTTAGAGCTGCCCTGATTCCTGCCATCCCAAGGTTTGTTCCATAGATGTTCCACCAGTTCTATCAACCAAACCATATTCTTCAAAAGAATTCCTTTTTTGCTTAAGTCACACAGCACTGATTTCTGTTGCTGATTTACTCTGAGCCTTGAAGAATGAAAAAGATTAGAGTGTGGCCCGGCAGGCGTGGCTCAGTGATTGAGCACCAACCTATGAACCAGGAGATCATGGTTCGATTCCTGATCATGGCACATGCCTGGGTTGTGGGCTCATCCCCAGTGTGGGGTGTGCAGGAGGTAGCCAATCAGTGATTCTCTCTCATCATTGATGTTTCTATCTCTCTCTCCCTCTCCAAACTCAATAAAAAAATATTTTTTAAAGAAAAGATTAGAGTACGGAGAGGGGAGGAAACAGCAGTATTAGTAGCTTTGGCCTCCTCTCCATTAGCCCCTTCTAAGGGGCTTGGCTCATAACTTTGGAACAGGCATAAGGCAAACTCCCTATCAATGAGGACCACCTGAAAGCAGAATGCATTGCCTTGGGATGTACTGTGTTTACCACCAAAGACGATGATTAAGTAGAGCCAAGTAAACACTAATTCAGCAGCATTCTTCAAAGTCAGCCCTCCGGAATATAATTTCCTCTATATATCATTAATTGTTATACAAAAAGGTATTTAATAGGTAGTATATCATTTTGAAAGACACTGAAATGAATACAATTGTCAATCGCTTTATTGCATTTATTCTCCGTCTTTATTGTACTAATTATATATTGAAAATCTCCAAGGGGTGAAGAGAGCATGAAAGTATTCCCAAATGTTTTTAACCAAGAAACTAATCTCACAGAACATCTCAAAGGGCTAGTGTTCAGTGCAACACCTACTGGGAAACACTACCAGAGGGACAAATCAATCATTGAGACACAATATAATAGATGTAAAGCACCTAACATAGTGCCTAGCACATAGTAGGCGCTCAAAAATTATGAATTATAGTCTTTAATGGATATATCACTTTGTTCTCATCTCTCAATAGCATTTCTCCACATTTATTTATATAACCTCTCCCTCTCCCTCACCAGATTCTAGCCCCATTGAGGTTCCTTCATTTCCACAAGTACAATGAAGTATTATCCTGCCTCAGTGCCTTTGCACATTCTGTTATGGGTTTACCCAGAATGTCAGTTTCCCCACCCTTAACTTGAATGGTTCCTTGTAATTCTACCTTGGATCTCACCTTGTCACTTCCTCAGTGATGTCAGCTTTGTTATTCTTTATCTCATCGCTTTACTTGTTTTCCCCATACTTACCACAGCTAGTAACTCTTAAATTCTTTATCAATTGGATATGTGAACAGTCTTCCCCCCCCCTCAAATGTAGACTCTAGAGGTCAAAGACCTGGCTTGTTTTTTGCTCCATTAACACAGTGCCTAACTAGATAATACAAGAAAAAGATACATTGAATATATGTGTAATGCAGTCATTCTTTATATAAAGGATATTGAGCAGCATAACATGCCCCATTTTCAACAGCAGATTTACAGGACTACAAATGCATTCTTCATATTGCCTTTTGTTATGCTAACCAGGATATTATTTTTTTAATCAAGGATATACTATTTAAACACAGTCCTAGGTAGGCATTTCTATAGGAAACCAAGGAATGCAGTTCTGATGTGTAGATATATGGTGGTCTGACCTGATACACGTAAATAGCTTAGAGAATCTAGGAGGACAAAAGATTATCATATGCCTCAAACTATCCATCCATGTATTCATTCATTCATTAAACAAAGATATGCTAATCACCTACCATACTTCCAAACACCATATGTTAGGTACTGTGCACTCAAGGCCTGCCAAATCCATCAATTTGATTTATATTCCCTTATTTTATATTACATTTATCTTCCCTCGTTTACAAAATCTTAAGTCCTTCGAGAGGCTTTGATCATGCGTGTAGCAGAAACAGGGGTGTAAATAGAGGGCACACAAACATTACTCTCCTAACCGTGTCTTACAACAGGCATGGCTAATCCATCTCAGCACTGGTGTCCACTGAGTGATGAATACGGCCTCAGTATCCCTTGAATGTAACACTCTATTCAGGCAGCCACTACCAGTCATCAGTGACTGCACCCAAAAGGAATATGTGCCTACTCTGGGTGGAAGAAAATAAAAAGAACAGACTTTAGGATCAGGCCATGCTGGGTTTGAACCCATGTAGCAGATGGACAGCCTAAGCCTGTTTACTATGTCAGATATAGATCATCCTACTCACTTGCTAGGTTGTAAAGAGAATTAAATGAGATAATACATTGAAAACACCTGGCACACCACAAGTATCCAATAAATGCTAACTATTGGTGTTTTTACTTTGCCCCAGTAAGCCTCATCGAGTATTTCACATGCGGTGATTACTCGGTACAGGCTAACAGGAACAGAAACCTTGCCAAAGCCACTGCGATGGAATACAAAGGTCGAAAAGGTAACCAAGAACGACTTCCTCCCTCCATCCCCTCTATCCACAGCATGATTTATCCCATTTTCCTCTCAGACTTTTCCTAAAAAGTATCCTGGGAGGCAGGAGATGTTCAGAGCATTCATGATTAAAATCCAGAGGCTACATCTTTTGTTTTAAGTGCTTTTCTTACCTCAACCAGATTTTGCTTCAGGGTGAGGATTATAAGATCCTCTGGCATATTTGGGGCATTTTGGGATTCAGAGTCAAAGGGTAGGTAAATGGTTGATCACAACCAGAGATAAGCCAGGGCTTAGGGCTTGCCATGGGAGGACTGCCCAATTATGGGATAGAAAATGGATCTGGGTATCTGCTGTGTGTTTTTCGTTTCACCCACCACCTCCTCCCTCTGGGTTTTAAGACTTCCTTTTAAATATAATAATTAAATGTGGAACATAGCTGTTGAAGATTTAATAGTCTGCTTGGCAATACATTAAAATCAATACTGTGATTCTAAGCAGGGGATTATTAAGGTTATTTTGCCTCACCAGAGTTAAGGTTTTTTTTTTATTATCCACATCCACACAAGAGTCATTTCATAAATATTAAACACACCCAATTCCCTCCTTATTTTGCTTTCATGCTAATGAAGTTGAGAGTTAGTATGGCTAGGGACATTATGAGGCAATGTATGCTACAGAGAAGTTGAAAGAAATGAAATGGCAGGAAATGCTATTGAAATAAAATCAATCGTGATTAAATTGGTGGACTTGATTTTGAAAACATTGCCTTTGTGTGGAAGTTCATAATTCTCAGGTAGTGCGGAATATGTATTCATGATCTTCTAAATGTATGCAGCTTCTTTTGGCATCTAATTTGGCATTTGTTGAATTTGACAACAACACTGAAGGTTTAGTCCACAAGAAATAAAATACCAATGAATTGACAGAAGAAAATTAATAGTAGCAATTACTTGAGAAAAATGTGCCCAGTATTGTATTTTGACAGCATTTCTTCAACAAATTGTTACAGAGCACCTATTATGTGCCACGCACTGCACTAGACTTTGGGGATACAGCAGGGAACAAGACAGACAAGGTCCCTAGTCTCATGGAACTGATATTCTTCTGGTGGAGAAGATACAAATTTAATAAGTAAACAAGACAATTTTAGGTAGTGATATGAGCCATGATGGAAATGAAATGTGACCTAATAGAAAGAGATGGTTGTGAGATTCTTTATATAGATCAGCTACTTTTATAGGGAAGGCTTCTATGAGATAACAGTTTAACCAAAACCTAAATGATGGGAAGGAGCATGCTTTGAAAAGATGCAGAGGGATAGCAAAACCTACAGTGGAAGCCATCCTGTCACGTTCAAATAAGAAAAGAGAGAACTCGCTGTGGTCAAGTGAGTAAAATAAAGAGTAAAAGCACAAGAGCTCATGCGGGGGATGTAGGGCCCTGTAGCCATGTGAGTTTAATTTTTGTTATTATTGCTATGTAAATGAACAATGGAAAGCTCAACTGGATGGTTTTAAAGAAATAATGCCTTGAAATGATGTAATGAAGTTAAGGCAAAGATCCAAATGTCACTGCACCCCCAAATTGTCCAATGCCCAAATGCAAGGTGGGAAGCAAGAGCACTACCCCTGGAGTTTGGAGATTGGGGTTCTAGTCCTTGTTATGCCACTTAACTCACTCTGTTAGCTTAGACCAGTGGTCAGCAAACTGTGACTCGTGAGCCACATGCGGCTCTTTGACCCCTTGAGTGTGGCTCTTTCACAAAATACCGACTTCTGTGCATGGGCCACGAAGTTTCAATCGCACTGTACGTGCGCGCTCGCACGTGGTATTTTGTGGAAGAGCCACACTCAAGGGGCCAAAGAGCCACACGTGGTTTGCGAGCCTCAGTTTGCCAACCACTGGCTTAGACCAATCACAACCAGTTAAGTGGCAGGACTTCGGTAGTTTATTTACAAAACATTTACAATTCCTTACTATGTGTTCAGGTCTAAATGCTGGGAATCAATCTACACAGAAAATGGCATAAGACCTCAAAGAGCTCACAGTCTAAAAGGATAAAATCATGACAGAGTCAACACATTTATGGGTAGATTTGGGTATTCCTACCTAAGAGGCTATAGATAGTTCCAGGTGATTTTTGCAAGATTTAGATGAGATGCATGCTTTGAAAACTGTGGGTAATTTATAAGTGGTAGTTTTGCTTATAGAAACCAGCATTGCAAATGACTGAATCCCAACTTGAACTGATTAAGTTTGGAAAAATGAATTCTCTTCTTTTATTTTGCATTAAATGTATTAAGATGACATTGGTTAATAAAATTATATAGGTTTCAGGTGTACCAATTTATAATATATCATCTGTACACTGTATTGTGTGTTCATCACCCCAAGTCATTTATCCCCCTTCTACCTCCTCCAACCCCCTTTCTCTTTGGTAATCACCAAACTAATGTTTATGTCTATGAGGTTGGCTTTTGCTTAATTCCTTCACTTTTTTAACCCAGCCCTCCAAACCCCCTTCCCTCTGGCCTCTGTCAGTCTATTCTCTGTATCTATGACTCTGTTTCCATTTTGTTTGTTTATTTTGTTTATTAGATTGCACATATAAGTGAAATCATATGGTATTTGTCTTTCTCTGACTGGCTTATTTATATACTTAGCATAATGCTCTTTAGGTCCAACTATCCTGTTGCAAAAAAGTAAGAGTTCTCTCCTTTTTATGGCCAAGTAGTATTCCATTTGTGTAAATGTACTACAGCTTTGTTATCCACTCATCAACTGATGGACACTTGGGCTGCTTCTAAATCTTGACTATTGTGAATAGCACCGCAATGAACATAAGGATGCATATATTATTTCAAATTAGTGTCTTCAGCTATATTCCCAGAAATGAAATCGGTGGTCCATAAGGCAGTTTAATTTTTAATTTTTTGAGGTAACTCCATACTGCTTTCCACAGTGGCTGCATTCCCATCAAGAATGCATGAGGGTTCCCTTTTCTCCACATCCTTGCCAAGACTTGTTGTTTATGGATTTATTAATGATAACTATTCTGATAGGTGTGAGATGATATCTCATTATGGTCTTAATTTGCATTTCTCTGATGATTAGTGATGTTGAGCATCTTTTCATATGTCTATTGACCATCTGTATGTCCTCTTTGGAGAAGTATTTAATCAGGTCCTTTGCCCATTTTTTTATTGGATTGTTTCATGTTTGTGTGTGTGTGTGTGTGTGTGTGTGTGTGTGTGTGTTGTTTTATAAGATTTTTCTAAATTTTGGATATTAGAACCTTATCAGATGTATCATTGGCAAATATGTTCTCCCATTCAGTAAGCTGTCTTTTCATTTTGTTGATAGTTTCCTTTGCTGTGCAAAACATTTTAGTTTGATGTAGTCCAATTTGTTTATTTTTTCTTGTTTCTCTTGCCCAAGGTGATATATCAGAAAAAATATTGCTACAAGAAATGTCCAATATTTTACTGCCTGTGTTTTCTTCTAGGATATTTATAGTTTCAAGTGTAAAATTTGTCTTTAATTCATTTTGAGTTTATTCTTGTGTATGGGATAAGAAGGTGAGCTAGTTGCATTTTTTTCCACTTATCTCTCCAATTTTCCTAGCACCATTTATTGAATACATTATCTTTACCCTATAGTACGTTTGCCTCCTTTGTCAAATATTAATTGACCAAATGTACATGGGTTTATTTCTGGGCTCTCTGTTCTGTTCCATTGGGCAACATGTCTTTTTTTATGCCAGAACCATGCTGTTTTGATTACTATGCCCTTGTAGTATAGTTTGATATCAAGTAGCATGATTCCTCCAACTTTGTTCTTCTTTTTCAAGACCGCTGTGACTATTCAGGGTCTTTTGTGATTCCATGTAAATTTTTGGAATATTTGCTCTAGTTCTGTGAAATACGCCATTGATATCTTGATAGGAATTGTGTCAAATCCATAGGGATTGCTTTGGATAATATGGACATTTTAATGATGTTCATTCTTCTGATCCATGAACATGGTATATGCTTCCACTTATTTGTATCTTCTTCAGTTTCTTTCTTCAGTGTCTTCTAATTTTTCCAAGTACTGGTCTTTTATATCCTTTGTTAAATTCATTCATAGGTATTTTATTTTTATTGATGCAATTATTAACATGATTGTTTTCTTTATTTCCCTTGCTGATAGTTCAGTATTTAGTATATAAATATGCAACTGATTTCTGGATATTAATTTGGTATCCTGCTAATTTACTGAATTCATTTATCAGTTCTAGTAGTTTTTTTTCATGGAATCTTTAGGGTTCTCTACATATAGTATCATGTCATCTGCAAACAATGACCGTTTTATTTCTTCCTTTCCAATTTGAATACCTTTTATTCTTGTTGTTGTCTGATTGCTGTGGCTAGGATTTCTGGTACTATATTGAATAAGAGTGGTAAAAGCAGATATCACTGTCTTATTCCCAGTCTTAAGGGAAATGCTTCTAGTTTTTGCACATTGAGTATGATGTTAGCTGTGGGTTTGTCATATATGGCCTTTATTATATTGAGGTATGTTCTCTCTATTCCCACCTTGCTGCGAAATTTAATCATAAATGGTGCTGGATTTTATCAAATGTTTTATCTGCATCTATTGATATAATCACATGATTTTTATACTTAATTTTTTATGCGATGTATCACATTTATTGATTTTCAAATATTGTGCCAACTTTGCATCCTTGGAATAAATCCCACTTGATCATGGTGTATGATCTTTTTAATGTATTGTTGGATCCAGTTTTCTAATGTTTTGTTGAAGATTTTAGCATCTACGTTCATCAGGAATATTGGCCTATAATTTTCTTTCTTTGTAGTGTCTTTATCTGGTTTTGGAATTAGGATAATGCTGGCCTCATAAAATGAGCATGGGAGTCTTTCCTCCTCTTGAATTTTTTGAATAGTTTGATGAGGATAGGTATTAGTTCTTCTTCGAATGTTTGGTAAAATTCAATTATTAAGTCATCTGGTCCAAGACTTTTGTTTGTTGGGAATTTTTATTATTATTATTATTATTATTATTATTACTGCTTCAATTTTATTGGTTGTAACCTGTTTATTCAGATATTGATTCTTCCTAATTTAGTTTTGGAAGACTTTATGTTTCTAGGAATTCATCCTTTTCAGCCAGATTGGCCAATTTGTTGGCATGCAGTTGTTTATAATATTTTCCTACAATCTTGTGTATTTCTTTGTTGTCAGTTGTTACTCCTCCTTCATTTCTGATTTTATTTATTTAGGTGCTCTCTCTATTTTTCTTCATTAATCTGGATAAAAGTTTGTCAATCTTGTTTTTGTTTTTTGTATATTTTTTTTCAAAAATGAGCTCTTGGTTTCATTGATCTTTTGTATTTTTTTTTTTAGACACTATTATTTCTGCTCTGGTCTTAATTATTCCTTTCTTTTACTCACCTTAAGCTTCGTTTGTTGTTCTTTTTCTAGTTTGGTTGTTTATTTGAGATTTTTCTTGTTTCTTGAGGTAGGCCTGTAATGCTATGAATTTCCCTCTTATGGCTGCTTTTTCTGTCTCCCATAGAATTTGGGTCATTGTGTTCTCATTGTCATTTGTTTCATAGTATCTTTTTATTTCTTTTAAAGTCTTGTTGTTAACCCATTTATTGTTCAGTAACATGTTATTTAGCTTCCATGGGCTAGTGTATTTTTCAGTTCTTTTCTTATGATTGATTTCTAGTTTCATACCATTATGGTCAGAGAAGATGCTTGATATTATTTCAATCTTCTTAAATTTTTGAGACTTATTTTGTGGCTTAACTATGTAATTTGTCCTAGAAATGTTCCATGTGCTCTTGAAAAAAAAATGTATATTCTGCTACATTTGTGTAAAATGCTCTGAAGATATTAATTAAATCTATCTGATCTAGTCTATCCTTTAAGGCTGCTGTTTCCTTGTTGATTTTCTGTCTGGAAGATCTATCCACTGATGTCAATGGGGTGTTAAAATCCCCTACTATGATTGTATTACTATCAGTCTTTCCCTTGCTTTGCATTTTTAGATGTTCCTGTGTGAAGTGCATAAATGTTTACAAGCATTATACCCTCTTGTGGGATTGCTCCCTTTTTCATTATGAAGTGTCCTTCTTTGTCTCTTACTATAGCCTTTGTTTTAAATATTTGATCTGATATAAGTATTGCTACCCTGGCTTTTTTTTTATTCCCATTTGCATAAAATATCTTTTTCCATCCTTTTACTTTTAGTCGGTGTGTATCTTTCATTCAGAAGTGAATCTCTTATAAACAGCTTATACATGTATCTTGTTTTCTTAAATATTCAGCTACCTTATGTCTTTTGATTGGAGCATTAAAGCCATTTACATTTAAAGTGATTATTGATATGTACATCTTTATTGTCATTTTACTTTTAAACTATGTTAATTTTGGTGTTTTCTTCTCTCCTCCTTCTCCTTAAAGAAGACCCTCTAACATTTCATGTAACACTGGTTTGGTGGTGATGAACTCCTTTTGCTTCTTCATGTCTTGGAAGCTCTTTATTTCTCCTTCAATTTTAAATGATAGCCTTGCTGAATAAAGTAGTTTTGGTTGTAGGTCCTTGTTTTTCATCACTTTTAATATTTCATGCCAATCCCTTCAAGCCTGAAATGTTTTTGTTGAGAAAATGGCTAACAGTCTTATGTGAATTCCCATGTAGGTAATTAACTGTCCTTTTCTTTATTTTTAAGATTTTTTCTTTAACCTTTGGCATTTTAATTATGACATGTCTTGGTATGGGCCTCTTTGGGTTCACCTTGCTTGGGACTCTCTGTGCTTCCTGGACTTGTGTGTCTTTCCTTCACAAGGTCAGGGAAGTTTTAGTCATTATTTTTTCAATGAGGTTCTCGATCCCTTGTTCTCTCTCTTCTCCTTCTGGTACTGCTATAATGCAGATGTTCTTATATTTCATGTTGTCCCAAAGGACTTTAAACAATCTTCTCCTTTTTAAAATGTTTTCCTTTTGCTGCTCTGATTGGGTGTTTTCTGCTACCTTGTCTTACAAACACTGATTCAATCCTCAGCTTCATGCAACCTACTGTTTATTCTTTCTAGTGTATTCCTTATTTCAGATATTGTATTCTTCATTTATGATTGGTTTATTTTTTATGGTTACTATGTCTTTTTCATGCTGTTGTAGTTCTCACTAAGTTCCTTGAGCATTCTTATAACCATTTTTTTAAACTCTACATGTGATAAATTGTTTGCCTCCATTCCACTTAGCTCTCTTTCTGGAGATTTCTCCTGTTCTTTCATTTTAGGCATGTTTCTTTGTCTCCCCATTTTGGCTGCCTCTTTGTGCTTGTTTATACATACTAAGTATACCTGCTATGATTCCCAGTCTTGGTAGGGTGGCCTTATATAGTAGGTGTCTTGTGGCACCCAGTGGCACAGTTTTCTTGGTCATCTGAGATGGGTGCTCCACACATGTCCCTTGTGTGGATTATTTGGGGCCTCTGTTGTAACTGAGTCTTGATTGCTGTTGTCATGTTTGTGCATAAGGTTGAACCTCAGGATGACTGACTGTGATGATCAACCCCAGCCACAACAGCTGCTGTGCAGATGCACAAAGTGTAATTTGCCTCAGTAGATTCTGGTGCTTGCTGAGATCTCCCTTTGGCTATACCACTTGTGAAACTTATTGAATCCTACTTTGATGTTGTCTGAATCTGACCACTGGGTGTGTTTGTTCTGGGGCCTCTTGGGAAGGACTCTGGTGCAAGCTAATGTCAGACACTGCCTGTGTCTGGTCCTGGGCAACTTGTTTGGAGTTACAAAGTGATCTACAGTTGTGGCTGCCTCTGTTGATCCTGGGTGCATGTGGGAAGGACCAAGCTGCACACCAAGGCTGGCTTTTACCAGCACCAGGCCTGGGGGCAGGTCAGTTAAAGTCCCAAGGCACCCCAAGATCCACCTCCATCTGCCTCCACCTATCACCTGCCTGTTAGGCTCAGTCACTAAAAGAGTCTCTGGCAGTATTTGAGTTGTATAAGGTAAGTTCTCAGTGAGTCATTAGGTAGAGGTGTGTGGTGTTCACCAGGTTGATAGAGGTTCAGTACTGGGTCTGAGACCACTCAGCAAATGTCCCTGTGTATACCATGTCTAGCTATCACCTGCTGGATGCTCAAACACCTTTGTGGTGGAGCAGGGTTTCAGGAAGTCATCATAGTGAGGCCAGGAGAGTTTATCAGCCCCAAACAGACCAAGATTTGGCCACACAACTGAGTCTGTCCCAGATTCTGCCAGAAGCCTGAACTCAGCAGGATGGGACCACTGAGACTCAGGAGGATGGGGCTAGTGGATCACCCATGAGGTCAGGCTTGGGGGAAGGTGGGGTAGAGTGGACCCCGCCACAGAGCTACAAAAATCAGTCTGCCCTAGAGTCTGCCCAGACCTTAGCAGGATGGAGCCACCAGGAGTTGGAAAGGTGGGACTGCTGAGAGTTCGGAGAATGGAGCTAGTGGATTTTCCATGAGAATGAGACACCAGTTAGGTATGTGGGAAATGGCCCCTGCCGGAAAGCTACACCATTGAGTCACTGACACTCCCTGAGTCTCTCCATACATCTATACCCCCAGTAAAGGCAGAGCTGACTCCTCAGCAGGGTGTAAGTTCCACAGGGTGGGAAGACAGGGAGTTCAGATGGTGGGGCTATTGAATTCTCCAGGTTGATCCCATATGGAGGGGAATGCTCCACCCAAGGAAGATGGTGTCTTTGGTGTGGGAGATTGACTCAGCACAGGGATCCTGGCAGCTGTCCCTTCAGCTTTTAGAGCCACAAAACCCAGTTTCCCCTCACATGACTCTAGTCCACTTTGCCCTCCTTCTGCTTGAACAAGATTTTGTGTGTTGGCCCTTTAAGAAGACACCTGTTTCTCTGGCAGACTGCTGTCTCCCTTTGGCACACAGAATCCTGCTGATTTTCACAGCCAGATGTTATGTGGGTGTCTCTTCGCAGCTCTGGTACTCTGGGCTGGGAAGCCCAGCTTGGGGTTGAGAACCCACACTTCTCAGGGGGAACCTTTGTGGCTGAGATATTCCTCCAGAATCTCAGCCACTTCCCATGGGAACAGGGCCAGCCCTTTTCA
The DNA here is from genome assembly GCF_028538775.1 of Myotis yumanensis. Classification (NCBI taxonomy): domain Eukaryota; kingdom Metazoa; phylum Chordata; class Mammalia; order Chiroptera; family Vespertilionidae; genus Myotis; species Myotis yumanensis. Next base: position 91,776,808 of record NW_027223755.1, read on the forward strand.
AGTCTCCACCCTTTCAACCTATCAGTGTGGCTTCTTCTGTAAATTCTTGCTTGTAAACTTCTCTTCAGCTCGTCGTCAATTGATTATTCAATATATTTTAATTATAATTCTAGTTTGGTCCTGGGAAGAAGTGAGTGTAGCTTCCACCTACTCCACTGCCACCTTGGATCCCCCAGAAATTCATACTCTTATATCCCCCAGAAAAGGCCATGGCTTCAGATATGACTGGGTCCATGAACTCAAACAATATCATCAGAACTAAACTCACTCCACTTCTCCTTTCTTAGCAGTATCTTTATTTCATGGTGCATTCTCCCCTTGGTAGCATGAGATAGCTTTCCAGCAGCTCCAGGTGTACATCCTATCCTTCCAGCAACTCGAGCAGTAAGTAATCTTTCCTTCCAACAGTTCAACAACAAAGTTATGAACCTAGTTCATGTTGAAATAAATATTCTAGTTTACATAGAATTAATAATTATATGACTGGAAATCATATTTGTACCTATAAAGAGGTCATTAACAATAACCACAGCAAGGTTTTCAGCACCATATTATGTAAAGATTTTTGTAATTATGTATATGGATGTAATGCTCATGTAATTACAATAATAAAAAATATGTGTTTTAAAGAAGCAGTACCAGGATCTGAATATATGAAGATTTTTATAATTATACTAGAGGCCCAATGCATGAAATTCGTGCAAGGGGTTTGGCCCTCGCAGCCCTGGCTACCTTGGCCAGTCCTCGCAGCCCTGGCCAGCCCTTGCAGCCCTGGCTTCATCCAGAAGGCTGTCCGGAAGGACATCTGAAGGTCATTTGGCTGTTCAGTCTAATTAGCATATTAACTCTTTATTATATACTATGCATGCATATAATATTCATATAAATAAAATAATAATAAGTGTTTTAAAGAAGCAGTGCCAAGATCTGAATATATGAAGATTTTTATAATTATATGCATGTATGTAATATTCATATAAATAAAATAATAATATATGTTTTAAAGGAGCAGTACCAGAATCTGAACCTGGCCATCTCTAAGCTGATTAGCACAACAAAAATGTGCATAAGAAACAATTTTTAAAAACATGCTTATACAATGTTCTTGATAATCAAGTATTGTTTGATTGATGATCTTCTTTGACTTTGAATATATGCACTAAAATTTTTCAAATAAGGCCTCTCAAAAATGAGGTGTTTTCTCCATACCTTGTTATTACCCAGTAAAAGAAATCAAATACCACATTCTGCTCTAAACACAACTTCCAATTCATGGGTTTTAGGAAATTCAACATTTTGTTAAAATGACAAGAATATCTCAATTAGAAAAAATAATATCTTAATATTCCAAAGGGTTTCCTTTGGATAATCAGTGAGGCATCAAACTAAAGCAGTGCTGCACCAATAGCTATGAAGTGTATTCCTTCTTCCACATCCTTAAGTCCATTTCAGAGAACTGCCAAGACAAACAGTATTTGTTATCAGTAACTGTGTCCTAAATATTCAATCATATTTTTTAAATAGTATTAACCTAACAAGTTTCATGCTTGTATAACCTTAAGAAAAGCACACTTTCCTGGATCTGTTTCATTATTTGTACAATGCAGAGAATGGACTGACTATAATCTCTATGAAGTCATATATACATATGCACATACATGTATACATACACATTACTAACCTCTGTACCCCAAGAATCACCCCCCAGTGCCTAGCACATAGTAAGTGCTCAATAAATACTCATTAAATGACCAAACTATTTAAGGCATGATCAGTGATTACCAAAAATGAGTTCTATGTTCTCATTTTCCATTGATAGGAAGCCAAAACATAAATGAAAACAAATGATAAGAATGGTGGAATGAATTTTTCATGAAGCTAGTTTCATTTCATTTAGGGAATTGTATTTTATTTTGAGAAGTATTTATTATTTAAATATTTGGTGTGAAAATGTCTATATCGTTTCTGAAATGATGGTAACAGTACTTAGTAGTTACCTTTTACATATTTACCTTTCTTTCAAGTTAACACACTATATTGGTCCCCCAGTTCTTCAATTAATTTTTATTTTTAATCGTCTTTGAAACCAAATGTGTGGTAAACCAAAGACAAGATGATTTCTGAAGTTCCTTCCAGCTCCGAAATTCTATGAGATAAACTTTTCTTACTGGTTTGAACTGTACAACTGCATTCAGGGTGTGATTCAGCACCATGGACAGATCTTCGAGGTGCTAGCTAGTCCATATTCCTGAACAAAAGGTTGGATTTAAATGAATAAAATACAGGTTCTGCTTTGAGCAGGGCAGTCTTGTGCAAGCACAACTCCAGGCATAATACCTAAATTAATGAGCCTAAGTCTCCATTTACTAAAATATTTAGATTATGATTACACTTAGTTTCATTAACTGCATTCTCAGACTAACATAATGGGATTTCCTTTTCAGCTTGTAATTAACTTTATTGAGAATTCTTATTGGGATATTTTAAGCAGTTTCCTCAAACCTTATTATGAATTATTTTAATATGTGTACTAAGGTATTAAACTATGTTGCTTAATTTTATATTGGCTGTTATTTTTAAAAGAAGGAAAAATTCAATGCTAATCTTGAAGAGCAGCAAGCTAACTAAATAAAAGAGTTCTCTGAAAAGAGACTGTATTCAACTCCTGATAGCTGGCCATGGAGTTCTGATCTTCCCGGGTCAGACATAGCATTTTCATTTTCCTATCAAAAGCATTGTGCACCTAACGAAACAAAGTCCTCTTCTCCCTTTCTACAATTTGAATAAAACAGATCTGCGAGAGAGGTCTATATTCTAAGGCTGATCAGAAAAATCAGGACATGGACAGTTTCTGCTTCCTTTCACTTGGATTCTTCAAAAGTTGCTGGGGAATATTTCTTTCCAAAACAAAACATCATTTTCTAAGGAAAATTTGTCCCAATCTCTCTTCCCTCTCCTTCAGCCTCGGATATTTTGAGGAAGCCACCTGCATGCTCCTATGGCATCCTGTACTTATTCCTATCCTGCTGCTCTGCAATGACTGTCCACTCTTCCACCCCCTGATGTATCATAAGCTCCAAAAGGATATTGCCTAATCTCGTCTCATTCCTCCTCGTACCTCCATGTAACAAGATTTTAATAAATATCAGTAGAATGTTGATTGACCAAATGGAAATATTAATGACAAGAAAGCAAATAATTAGCTAAAACCTGAGTCCTCCAGGACAGAAATGACCTTGTCTCAGTCCATCCATTTTCAAGGGTGAGTGTAATCTAATGCAGTCATTCTTAGTGCAAATCAATACATAGGGGAAGAAGAGACATAATCTGGTACATCACCCAGTGTGGGTCCTTGGGAAAGGCATGAGAAAGGTCATGAATAGAGCACAAGTTTTAAAGCCAGAAAGAATCTGAATTCCATATTGTGGCCTTAGGCAAGTTACTTGAACTCTCTGAGCCATAGTGTACCCATCTATAACATGTGGGTGAAAATATCTATTTCAATTATTTCATGGAGTTGTGAGAAGTAAAATGCATGCATGTGGTAGATGCAGAAAGATGGTATTCTGTTTTACTACTCTTTTTGTATCCACAGTGTCAATCACATTGTAGGCATGCTGCACCATTGAATCCTGATACATAAATAGAAATGCTCTCCCAAAGGAACTCTGTCCAAGTGTGCAAGGAGCAGAACTTGGCATCTTTTAAACTAAACCAGACACTGTGATGAGCACTTAGGCTTTCTTTACAAATAGTCCTACAGCTGGTGGCAAGAACTTTGGAAAGGCAATGTAAGCCTAATTAGGCAATGCCATGTGGCCAGCATTAGTAACAATTTTTTAAAAGAGTCTTACAGAGAGTGGTGATTTTTTTCTTTTACAGGCTCTGCTTGCATGTTTACACACACACACACACACACACACACCCCTCATTTTCTGGGTAGAAATACAAAACATGTATGAGGCCACACAGGTTCCTCTTGGCCTGGTCTTCCAGGGTAAATAAATATTAAAATCAATATTCCTAGCAGAACAAAAGTTCATGGGTTTTTAATGGGAATAAAAGAAAAACAGACGAGAGGAACAAATGGCTAAGAATGGGACAGCTGCTCCATTAGAGCAATTTCCTTGGGAAGAAATGGACAGTTTCTTCAGATCTCATTTGCATCAAAAACATTAGTAGTAACAAACACACACACCACGCACACAACTTGTGTTATCAGCTGGCACACAGAATGAAAACATTTTCACTGTGAAGACAACTGCACAGTGAGTTCATGCAGATGTTGGCCACTGTCCCCTGGTGGACAGACCACTTTAGCACTAATGTTCACTCACTCCACAAATAATAATAGTAACCACCAACACTGATGTCACCAGGCATTATGCTAAGTTCTTTCTATCTGTTCATTCATTTAATCCTCACGACAATCTTGTAAGGGAAACATTATTTTACTCCTTTTATAGAATGGAAAATTGAGGCTCAGAGAATTAATGTCACAGCTAATAGGTGATAGAGAAGATACCCAGTCCCATTATTTCTACCCCCAAAGCCCATATCTCTCATTCCCTTGTTGTAGTATTTCAAAGACATATTGGACATATTTAGTGAGCATTGTCCACATGTCAGAGACTCACCTATGACACTGAATACTTCAAGAGAAAACCAGAACTCTTGATCTAAAAGCACAGTCAATTCAGGCTACTGCACTGAACCTACAAATGTATTTAGCTGATCCAGTGCAGATCCTCCCCCTAACTCTTACTTATCTTACAATTTACTGACCCATGGGCCAAAACTATTACAGTCAGAGATCTTCAGATGGAACAGCTAGCCTGCCCAACTGTGGAAAAAAAAAACAAGAGTGTTGGTAGCTGAGGCTTCATAGAAGAGAGTCAATGCCTCATGTGAGTTAGAATTAGCCAAGTTCCCTGAAACTCAAAATCCCAAGGTCCTGCTAATGAGTTCCACCAGGCTTCTTATGGAACTTGGCTAGACCTTCATTCATGCATGCATGCATTTGTTCATTCAATAAACATCCATTGAACACTGTAATTTCTATGCACTGGAGATACAGGAGTGAATGAAACAAATGCAACCTCTGTGCCCACCCTGCTTCTCAGGCAGGACCTTGTTGGAAAGCCTGTCCCACTGTAGTCCTGAGAGTCTGCGCCCCACCCAACTGATTGAACCAAGGTCAGACAGCTGATCCAGAGGAAGCCAGGCCATTGGCCGGTCAGAACCCATCAGTTTCTCTCTCTGGATCATATGAACTGAAGGACACAGAGATTGAGCAAATGAAGGACAGAAAAGATAGGGATTCCTATCCTTTCTCCACCTACTGAAGTCCCTGACCCCCACCCCTCCTGAGCCTGGGCATTCACCAGAAGATAACCCATGTGCATCCAGGCTATGGAGTCAGACAGACCTGGGTTTGAATCCTGGCTCCTCTATTTATTAACTATGATATCATAGACAAGTTCTTTGATTTTTCACCTTATTGTGGATATTTTTAAATATACACAAAGATAGAACGGAATAATTCTATTTGACCACCGACTGCAATATTTTCCTCATTTTGTTTCATTTACCATCTCCCTCGATGTTATATTTTCCTGGAGATTTTTAAAGTAAATCTCAGCCATCATGTTAGGTCCCTTCATTAATTTCCATGAATCTCAGTTTTCTCCTTCATAAATAGGAATAATGATACCTCTTCCACAGGCTTTTTTACTCATTGGACAAAAATTTATGGAGCTGCTGCCATGAGCCAGCCCAGTTCCTGCCTTAAGGTGTGCAGCTGTGACAATACAAAGCATTTGTTCTCCGGAAGTTTACATTGTGGTGGAAGAGGCATAAATAATGAGTATGACAATATCAGAGAGAACAAAAGTTATGAAGAAAACAACAGGACATGGGGAACAATTGGTGGCCAGAGGTAGACAAGGAAGTCCTCTCTAATGAGGCGGCAATGGGGGTGAGTTGCGAAAGGGAACACTGCTGTAGGCAACAAGTGGAAAGGCCCTGAGGTAGGAATGAGCCAGGCTGCTTGAGAGTTGTTTTGTGTATGAATGAGCTAATACATTCAAAGCTTTAGCTGGCAATGCCGGGCAAGTAGCAAATGCTCAATAAATGTTAGTTATTATTCCTCCTGAGAGAGAATTCATCACAAGACAGTAGGTACCCTGGGGTATATTTTGGAAACAGCCCTTTCCTAACGTGCAGATGATAGATCTTTCGGTTCACTCAGCATATTGCAAACAGCTGTACCACAAAGAGAGGTCGTATAAGTACAGTGTTTACAGACACCAATCTTGGGGTCTTACCTGCTCCCTTTAAATCCAAGCTCCACCATTTAGTATCTGTATGGACTTCGAATAAGCCATCTAACCACTGTGAGCCTGTCTCCCATCCTTATGATGGTAAAAATAATGGTACTAACCTAATAAGGTTTTGAAGATTCAATGTGTTGGGAGTTTAGAATGCTAAATTACAGTAAATATTACACTATTATTACACTATCTTGCATAATTTTACTCTTATATACTCATATCTATATTTACCCTTTGCCTTTCCTGATTAGGACATTCCCCCCAATTTAAAAAAAAAAACAACATTTGAAAATATTCCTACCAATCTCTCCAAAAGTCAAAAAATACGGACAAAAGTACGAAAATTCATCTGGCCCTAGACACAAGTTGTACAACATGTTCAGAAACTTAACCGTGGGTCTGCTTTTCATCTGGGTCCTTGTAAATCCACCTGGGAATGATCCTGACAGAGTAGGGTGGGGTGAGGCTGAAATCAGAGCCTGGTCTTTCTGATGGGATTCTGTGTCCTAAAATATCAAGTCAGCATTTCTCCTCAGTTTGGGGTGAGGTCTCACTTGCTCAGATTATGCTGTAAAATAAACAGTGTAACATCAACCCTACGATCACGGAGCCTGTCCCCTGAGTAGATGAGTGAGCGCACAGCCACGACACCACTGGCTCCATTCCAACACTGGCCAGGTGAATGATTTTATGTGGATGCTTTTATAGACACTGGGTGACATCTCTTTTATACGGTGGCAATAAAGGCATCGTAATTGCTGCTGCCTTGTTTAGTAGTGTTTCTCGTCTTTACTACATCATTAAACAATGCAGCACAACCAAAATTCTACTACCAAGTTTGCTGTACTAAATATAATGTAGTATCCTGGATTGGATCCTGGAACAGCAAGAAGACATTAGTGCAGAAATGAGTGGAATTCAAATATCTCCATTCCAGCTAAAAATAGTGTACTCATATTGATTTCTTCGTCTTCACAGGTGTACCTCGTAACGTAAGATGTGGAATATACGGAACTCTGTGAACTCTCTTTACATATTTTCTGTAAATATGAAATTATTTCAAAATTAAAATTTTATTTCAAAAAATAAGTGTGCTGCCCTGGCCAGGTAGCTCAGGTGGTTAGCGCATCATCCCGATAAACCAAGGTTGCAAGTTCAATCTCAGGTCAAGGCACATACAAGAATCCACCAATGAATGCATAAGTAGAACAACAAATCTCTCTCTCTCTCTCTCTCTCTCTCTTTCTCTCATCAATCAATAAAGTTAAAGTGTGCTATTCACACAAAGAAGTTGAGAAACGTTGATGCAGGTTGTATCCTTGTGTCCATAGTCCCTCACTCACATCTCCCATCCTTGAGACTGAGGGGACCTGTATTTACTCTGCACTCTCAAAGGGGGTGGGTGACGTCATTGGCAGGCAGCGAGGCTGGGTGGGGGAGACAGAGTCCATTCATAGCACTTGAGGACAGAGTGTGCCTTCAAAAGCAAACTATAATTACACAGAAGCCAAGGAGCATTTGCAGAAAATCACTATCTCATCTGAATCTACATCCTATTCATCAAAGAGGTCAAGGCCCTTTTGATTATCAGACTAAATATTTTTAGGCAATGTCACTGAATGCCTGGTAAGAACATGAACAGCATTGGCTGGAGAAAAATCCATCTTCAGATAAAGAGGCAAGTCCTGTCTATCACAGGAAAAGTCAACCATAGGAAATTTATTTTAAAAAAGGCTGGCAAAAATGTCCCCAAATTGAAGCTTTCTCTTCCCTAGTTGACTTCACCCTAGTCCTTCTCCACTCCCCACACCTTCTAAATATCCAGACTTCTACACTGACTTTTGATTCTCTTAGCACTTGGCCCAAACTTAAGGGAAAGACCAGAAAGTGATCTGGCATTAGTATTAAGAAGATGAGGAGAAATAGATGGAGGTGATTACATATTCTCTTACAGCAATGTTGAGTGAGTGATTGAATAGAAATGAAAATATTTAAGTTGGGACTATTGAGTTCCCAGTCAAATCTGGTAACTTGAATGCTGAGTAAAGAACACCTTGAAAGTAGCATGATGTGTCCCCTTCTTGGTGTATCACAAGCAGACATATCTTTCTTGCCATTTTTTGTAATAGTAAATCTCTGTAGCTTCTATAATGTCCCAAAAAATCCTTTTATAATCAATAAATGCATTCTAATTCTGGCACCAAGAGCTGGTCTTACTCTCCAGTTATCAGAATAAGTTTGTTCTCTCCTAGTTCTCTCTATGATGCAAAGTGAGCTCGGGTTAGTGGTTAGCTTCTTGAACCCCTAATAACGGATAAATATAACTCATCTATTCCTATCCTCTTAATGAACTAAAAAATCATTCCTTCTTCTGGACATGCAAATTGTTTCCTTTTTCTATCATATGTAAATAGCTTCTATAAGTCAATAAAAAGATAAAGGCATTATAAGAAAACCTATCATTATTACCAACCACTGGATTAGTTATATAAATTAAACTTGTTAATGTAAATCTGTGGGAAAGCCATATGCATCTTATTTTCCAAATAGTCCCTGGAAGTCTAGGAAATAAGGATTGAATCAACTCAGCAGATTTATATAAAATTAACATCGGTGGTAATTCTTGTGAGAATGCAATGTTTGTGACATAGCGGAAAGTCTCCCCTATGTTCTGTCCTGGAGAATATTACAAGACACATTTTTTTCTTAGTAGAAAAGATCACTGATTACTGAGACATAAATATAGACTAAAAGCAAGAATTATAAATAAATCAAGCTAGCCTGTTATAAGAAATTTTTGAATTACTCAGTGCCTAGACACATTTCTAAGCAATCATGTATTTCAGTGCAACTTTAAAATAAAAGTCCCTTATTAAGCAAGATTCATTGATGTGTCCTGCCCTTCACTTAATGGAATGATGAAATGTGGATGACTTCAGTAAGTTTGCTATTTCATGTGAGTGCTGCTTCAAAAATCATCCTAAAGATTGAAATGTCCTATGAGAAACTGGTTAACAGACACCTTTTACAGCCAGGTACTCAGCCCCATTTCAGCTCTTTCTACGCCATGATCACGTTCACCCACTTATGAAGTTCAGGATCCACAGACATGTAGGTTCAGCTTATTTCCTGTGCCATCTAAAAGGGATGCTTTCATTTCCATCGAAGCCAGAATTGGACATAGCAATTGCCATGTCAGAGTTTGTGCAATATAACATATCTTTTACGGCTGTGAGATGTGATCATAAAACTTCCAGCTGCTGGTGTATTTTGCTCTAAATTGTGGCTTTTCTCATACCATTTTACGACCTGATTCATGAATAAATAATGTTGAATTATTTAAAACAATGAAACCTAAGACATTCTACTTGGTACCCATTTTCAAACCGTGTAAACATTGATATTGTGAATGTACTGTAACATTTCCAAGGCCATGAAAAATGATCACCATGCAGAACCAGAGAATTCACCTCACCTATGTCAAATTCCACAGACATATTCCTCTACACATCAAGAATAAAAATTTGTAACCAAACAGTCCTAAATTATGATTCAACAAATAAAACATCAATGCAGCTCCTAGCAGAGCTTCAGCGAAGGCAGCCCAGACTATAAGATTTTCAATGACAGAACCATTTCTGTTTTTAAGAACCTCCAGCCACAACTAAATGCATCCTTTAAATTGTCTGGCTTTTATTTTAAAACAAAGCCTCTGCATTTCTTTAATGTGTGTGTGGTGGTGGTGGGATGGGGGGGTGGTTACTTGAAAGCATAATTGCTAGGAATAACCATGATGGTACACTAGTGTCAAAAAATTAAACAATTCTATTTTTCCCCACTCCCATTAGTCAGTGTATCAAATCCATAATGTATGTTGTATATACAGACCTTTGAGAGGGAAGAAAATCTTTAAGAGCATACCAAGATCCCCAAGTAGGTTCCATCCGCTAAAGAATAAAACACAATAACAAATGCAGCTTTTCTTGTCTAGAAAGAACAACAGAATGGAATTTACTACTGTTGAATCACACATACACACCCCTAAACAACATAACTACAACTCCCAGCACACAAATGTGCATAGCATGTGCACACGCAAACACACACACACACACAAAGAAGTTTGTGGATTATTTTTATGAAACTCTAGTTTTATGAAAAATAGATCTAATTCTTCTGAACTAGTATCTGTTCATTGAAAACAGTATAAAACCTAAAAGTCACAACTGGTCTACCTTAGGAGGTAGACAAATAAGCAAATGGACCATCGCTTAGCAAATTACCCAGGGATTTTAACAGAAGATGAACCAACAAAATGGGTCATTGGCTAACAGATTAACTACCGAAGATGAGCCAGCCAAGTCATCCATTGGCTAACTAAGTACCGAACCAAGATGAGCCCACCAAGTGGTCTATTAATTAACAGAAGAACCAAGCCTGAGAACTCAACCAAGTGAATCACTCTTTCACAGAGAAACAAATGAAGTAAACTCTGATGATGCCACACACAGTTTCATTCAGGAGAGATGAAATAAAACTTCTAACGAATCAATGAAGAGGAGCTCTTAATGGACCCAAACACACACCAGGAAATCTGCAAGTGTGACCACTGCCTTGGTCACCATGTGGGACTGGAAATGGATCACGCAGCGCTACTTACGAAGATTATTTATGGGGGTTCTGGTATCCATGTTCTCATAATGCTGCACGTGGACCACGATGTTGAGGTCTCTCTCCATGTGGTCGGTGTTGCAATGGCCCTGTGGCCTCATGACATCTGCAAGGGCCCTGAAAGAGGAAAGAATTGAAGTCTGTTCATTCAAAATACAACAATTGGCATCTGCTGTGCTCCGAGCACTGTGCTTGCGAACAGAAGACAAGGCCCCTCACTGCATGGAGCCGCCATTCTGGTTAGAGATGGGGGTGCGGGGAGAGAGACACAAGTAAGTAAATAAGAGCAGTGCAATTAGAGGGTACATAGGACTTCATGCAGAACAGCTCACGTGCTTCCCACAACAGCTGTGTAATGGCAGTATCAGTACTTCACAGCGTTGTTGAGAGGACTAAATGATGAATATATGTAATATATCTGCACCCCATAGATTGAGTCTCCCCTTATATCTAATACTAGATGCCAACACTTCATGTACACTTCATGTACAGTAATGGCCCACTATTAATAACAAATAACATTTATTGAGTACTGACTATAAGCCATGCACCATGCTAATCACGTTACATGCCTTTATTAAGCAGCCTATAAACACCTTATGGGGATCATTACTCCTTCTTTGTAGGTAAGTAAACCAAGGCTCAGAGAGGTGAATTAACCTGCTCAAGGTCACACAGCCAGTAAGTTGTAGCACAGGGATTTGAACGAGAATCTGTATTCACAGCCCTGTACACTGTGGGCATGGGCTTTCCTGCAGCTGTGAAGGATGTAGTGTAATCCGCACAGAGCCCATGCTGGTGCCCCTCTTAATCAGTAGTCGGGGATGGGGAGAAAACAGAGAACCTGGGGCCCCAGCAATGTTTCAGGTGCCTCCCACTTCCCATTGTCCCATTACCCCCTGGGCAACCATTCCCCCAAGCTCGCAGCCTGGAACCGCAGCTGGTGAAAAATGTCAGATGTGAGAGAGACACAGGTCAACACAGCAAAAGTCCCACAGGAATTAGAGGAAAAGATGGAGTCTGCTAGGAAACAAGACAATAGCAATAGCTCCATTCATTCATTCAGTCATTCACCCAACACATATTGATTGCCCACTCTGTGCCAGGCACTAACCAAGGCCCTGGGGAAACAGCAGCATACAAGAAAGGCAAGATCCCTGCCTCCTGGTACTTATTTTCTAGGGGATGGAATACAAACATATGTGTTCAATAAATATACACGGGCTACAAAAATTAAATAAATAAAAGTATTACATGATCAAGAGAAACTGGTGCTTGGCGGCATTATTCACAATGGCCCAAAAACAGAGACAACCCAAATCAAGTGATGAGTGACTAAGCAAAATGGGTTATATGGAGTGGAATATTATTCAGCCATGAAAAAGGAATGAAGTACTGATATCTGCAACAACATGAATGAAACTTGGAAACATTATACTCAAGTGAGAGAAGCCAGACACAAAAAGCCACATATAGTATAATTTCATTTATGTGAAATGTTCAGAATAAGCAAATCTATAGACAGAGAGATTGGTGGTTGCCAGGAGATGAGGGAGAGAGGATTGGGGAGTGACTGTTCTATATGGAGTTTCTGTTTGGAGTAATAAAAGGTTCAGGAATGTGAGAGTTGTGATGGTTAGATACGAAAAAGCACTAAATTGTACAAATTAAAATGGTTAAGATGGTGGATTTTATGGGACATGGGAAGTGACTGCTAATAAGTGAGGGGTTTCTTTTTAGGGTGATGAAAATGTTCTAGAATTAGATAGTGGTGATGTTTCCTCAACTTTGTGAATATACTAAAAACCACTGAATTGCACACTTTTAAAAAAAAAAATTCTAAATAAACTGAGAGGAAGAGAGAGAGAGAGATAGGTTGATCAGGAAAAGACTTTCTGAGGAGATAACATTTGGATTGAGCCCTGAATGGTGCAAAGGAGTTGGTCACAAAAAGATTCAAATAAGAAACATTCCAGGCAGAGGGAGCAGCAAACACAAAGGCCCTGAGACAGGAAAGAGTTCGGTTACCTAAGGAACAAACAAGGTCAACAAAGCTGAAAGGTGGTGGCAAACAAGGGGGAGAGTATTACAAGGTGAGGATGATTAAACCCACTTTACAGAATAAAAAAAAAAAACTGCCCAAGTTAACCCAGCTAATCACCAGAGGACTGGGATGCGAATCTGAGTGTCTTGAAGTCAGAGTGCAGGCCCTTTCTCACCTCTGTGCAGTTGCCAGGATCCGAAATGGGAAGGGGCTGCAGCGTAGGAAGCTTTGAGGCAAAGAGCAGATGTCTCCCAAACCTAATTTGCCCTTTTCACTTCTAAACAGGTTCATCATGAGCTTCAGGGGAATTCTGTACCCTTCTGGAAGTGAATGGAAATTTTATGTGTGCGTTGTTCTGGAACAAGAAGCCATCGCTTTCACCAGATTCCCTAAAGAGTCCCCCACCTCCACCCCAGAATTCCAAGGTACTCAGGCTTTCAAGAGGATAGCAAAGTCATAATCAGGACAGGTACCGTGAACTTGGCCATCTGCAGATCCCCTGGGCTTCTCCTGAAAGCCAAAACTCATGAAAATCCAGCCCCAGGGACACTTTTCCCCAAGGCAGCCCTTCCCAGAGCATGCAGCAGAGACAATGATTCTTAGAGATCTCCGTGTCCTGGACAAGGAGTCTTCAAGGCATGGTTCCCTCACTCCAGGGTCCAGGGACTGCAGAAAATGATTTGGCATGGGGGGAAGAAATATGAGAATCTCTATATATGGTCTTTGAAATGAGAAATCTATTTGGTAAGTTATTAAAAATGAGAAATCCATTTGATATGTGTGTTGATGCTGGTGCCCTCCGTTGAAATGCCCACATCAGGTGGTGAGAATCAGGAATCTTGGACCAAATGAGGCAAATGCCTGTATTGCAGTTTGTGCACCTCTAAAGGGGATATGCAGATAAATTATCTAGTTTTTTAATGTTTTTTTATTGATTTCAGAAAGAGGAAGGGAGAGAACGAGAGGGGTAGAAACATCAATGATAAGAGAGAATCACTGACCGGCTGCCTCCTGCATACCCCCTAGTAGGGATTGAGCCCAAAACCCAGGCATATGCCCTGACCTGAAGTCAAACAGTGACCTCCTGGTTCACGGATTGACATTGACGCTCAACCATAGAGCCACACCAGCTGGGTCAAATTATATCGTTTTAACTATGCTAACCATCACTAAAGAGACATGTTGCTTTAAAATATCCCTCTCAACAAAACCAAAGCCTGAAAAAAATAGTGATAAAGCAACGTACAAGAAAATAATAGAGTTGACTCTCCCCCGCTTGTCAACAGCTTCTCACAGGGTTAAAATAATGATGGTCTGTTCAGATCAAAATGAAGTCAGCCCAGAATAATTAAAACTCTCATGAGGAATAATCAAAATATGGATTTATTTATTAGTGATGAACTTCATCCTCCATGTGTATCATGCTTTGAGATCGTAGCTAAAGACTGCAGGAAGTCATCATGATTAGTGACAAATTTAAAATTATTTATTTCACCTTCAGCTCATTTTAAAGTCTCTGTCCTTTGTATGCTTTATAATGTACCTAATACTTGTTCACTGGTAGGTGTATAGATAAAACAAATGTGGCATATATTGGGATGCATGCTTTTAAAAGCATGTTATAAATAGGGATGTGTCAAAAAATTTAATGAATCAGACAATGGCAGGAACCAACCATGTGCTGCAAGCCAAATGCCCAAACATTTGGCAATTATTTGTGGCTTAGAGTCTGGGTGCTTTTCAAACTTAAATGTGCATTAGTATTACCTAGGGATCTTGTTCAAATGCAGATTATGTTTCAATAAGTCCAAGGCAGGATCTGAGATTCTGCTCAGGCTCCCAGGTAATGGAGATGCTACCGTCCACAGGCCACACTCTGAGTAGCAAGATCCTTTAAAGGTACTGTTGTGGTAAATTTTATGGGTCAACATAACTGGGCCATGGGGTGCCCAAATATTTGGCCAAACTTTATTCTGGATGTGTCTGAGAGTGTGCCTTTGAATGAGATTAACCTTTAAATTGGCAGAGTGAGTCAAGCTGATTGGCCTCCATAATGTAGGTCGGCCTTACCCAATCAGTTGCAGGCATGAATAGAACAAAAGGCTGGCCCTACAGAGTAAGAGAGAATGTTCCCATCTCATGACCTTCAAATTGAGACGTAGGCTCCTCCTGGGACTACAGCAGCCTGCTGGCCTTCAGACTCAAACCGTTGGGGACCTTGGCTCTTCAGATTTTGGACTTTTCAATGGCAATTCCATATAAGAAATCTCTTCATGTGTAACTACTGTAGGTTCTGTTTCTCTGGAGAACCCTGGCTAATACAGGTACCTTGTGGGAGAAACTACCACAGAACAATTATGTTGAAATATTACCATTTTTGAGGGCAAAGTTGGTTGAATATTGGCAATTTCATGAGGTTCAACTTAGGATCAATTTACTTGTAGATTTACTTGTGTGTGATCTGTCTCCTGCCATTTGACTGTTAGCTCTGTGGGGGCAGGGATTGTGTCTGTACTGTTAACTATTCTATGATAGCTCTCAACACAGTGGTGTGTATACCATTAGTACTCAATAAATACTACTGAATGAATATATGAATAAGCAAATGAATGAATGAATGAATGAATGAGAACTACTTTTTTATCCTATATAATAAAACCCTAATATGCAAATCAACTGAATGGCAGAACGACCAGTCACTATGATGTGAACTGATAACCAGGGGACAAACGCTCAACACAGGAGCTGCCCCCTGGTGGTCAGTGGGCTCCCACAGGGTGAGCACAGCTCAGCCAGAAGCTGGGCTCAAGGGTGGTGAGCGCAGCAGTGGTGGCGGGAGTCTCTCCTGCCTCTGCTGCAGGCGAAGGTAAGGAGCAAGGGGTCCCAGACTGTGAGAGGGCACAGGCTAGGCTGAGGGACCCCTGCCCCCAAGTGCACGAATTTTGTGCACTGGGCATCTAGGGTCATATAAACCAGGATGTTTAGAAACCAGATACTGTTCTGCGCCAGATACTGTTCTAGACACTCAGGATGGACCAGAGAAAAGACTGTTAGTGTCCTTGCACTCCTTATGGAGAGTAATGGAAGGACAGATAATAAACTAGTAAAACAGTAAATTAGTAATTTTAGACCGTAATGTGAAATAAAGCAAGTAACACTGAAGGACGGGCAGCGGGGGCGAGGGACAGCAGTAACTAAGCCTGGGTGGTCAGAGACAGCTTCTCAAAGGTGACGTTTGAGCTGAGACCTGAACGACCAGGAGGGGCCAGCCATGTGAAGTCCAACAGATAGAGAATTTGAGCCACGCCCAAGTAGCAATGAGCATGGCCTATTTAAGGAACAACAATAACCAAAAAATGCTGCATCTCTTTTCTTTTCAGTTGCAGTGGAACAGAGCTCAGAGTCCCAGCTTCTTGCTTCATAGCGTCAAGGGGGTCTTTAGGGTCTAAATCATGTTCTGACACTTAAACAGTTGAATAGGATTCCTGAGTATTTCCTCTTGCCCCAGAAGCATCATTTATTTTTCAAGAATGCAAGAGCCATGGGCATGAGATAACTTTCTGGAATAGTGGTTACACACTGTAGACATTTGTCAAAGCTCATCCAACTATAAACTTAAAGCATGTGCATTTTATTGTGTCAACTTTACCCCAAGGGCGGTGATTTTTAAAGTGCAAGAACTTAGGGCCCAAAGAGAAGCAACCGTGTCCTGCAAGGAAAAATAATTTGGAGACTTTTCTGTGATCAGTATTTACATGCATGGTCTTCTCCAGCCTTGGGAGCTGGTGGAAGCCATAGGATAACCACAAGAGTAAGAAGAAGGGAAAGTTGAAGGGAAGTTAGAAGAAGAGAGAAAAGTCAAGGGCAGGAGGGATATTTATCACTTGATGCCATTTCTTTGCAAGGGACTCCGGCTCTTCTGAAGCATGTTTCAAATATACACAGGACACTGTGCTCTGTACTTGGATTTCTAATTCTGTTTGAAGGGAGGCAAAATAATGCCATGTGTTCCCCACTGGTTTCAAGTGTAGAGAGCTTCAAACACGAGTTCCTGCCCCCAAGGTCATTTCTCATCAGTACCTCCTCCAAGAGGGCTGGCCCTGCCAAGGGCACACGCAGAACACATTGCTAGCCTTGATCTTACAGTGGCTCCTTGAACTGGCTCCGATGCATGTTTGGGATCTGCAGAGCATCAAGTACTTCTTTGTGACCTGAAGTCCTGCATGTTTGTGCTCTAAGGCAGTGCAGCCCAGTGGTCAAGGACCTGTGCTCTGGCCACACACTGAGTTTGAAGTCCAATCCAACCCCACTATGCACCAGGGGCTTGTTCACCCTCTTGGAAAGCAGGCTGTGCCTCGTAAAAGGCAGATCGCCATGGGCCTACCTCCCTGGAGAGCGACGTGAAAGTAAATCAGAATTTACACACAAGCTTATGGCAAACTTGTTTTTAAAAAACAGCAAGGATTCTTCAACATTACCTAGGCCAACAATTTGCAATGCATTTTTGTAGTTGCAGGTAGATCTTCTCTCCTATTCTGAACCTGCCCCCTCCTTCTAAGATTAAATGCAAATCTGGAGAAGTTTCAAGACTTGGCCAATGTCACACAGCCAAATAGACATAGCAGAGCAAAGGCTAGAACTGAGTTCCAGACTACAACTTCATCCCTTTCAGTAAACAAGAGATAGAAACCTCCAAGTCCTAGGGGGTTTGGCTCAGTGGATAGAGTGTCGGCCTGTGGACTGAAGGGTCCTGGGTTTGATTCCGGTCAAGGGCACATGCCCATGTTGCAGGCTCGATCCCCAGTAGGGGGCATGCAGAAAGCAGCTGATCAATGATTCTCTCTCATCATTGTTGTTTCTATCTCTCCCTCTCCCTTCCTCTCTGAAATCAATAAAAATATATTAAGAAAAAGAAAACTCCAATAACAAGGATGATTATAGAAGGGTAATAGTCGCTGAGTAGTGACCATATGGACAGGCCCTGTGCTAAGAGCTTTCCAAACCCGGTCTCAATGAATCCTCACCCAAACCTATTACATAGGGATTATCATTATCGAATTTTCAGTCAAGAACCTGAGACTCAGAGAAGTCAAGTAACTTTCCCAAGATCACACAGCTAGTAAGTAGCCAAGCTGGCATTGAACCTGGGGCCATCTGACTTGAGCCATGCTGTTAAGATCAGCCTGACTGCCTCTCCAGGGACTGCAGGTCACACCACTAAGTGAACTGAGTGGGAGTGGCTACTGAGGTGAATCAGAGACCTTCCTAAACGGGGTAATCACCCCCCAGCAGCAACCAATAGTTGCCGTGGGAAAATGCACATCCAGAATGGCCAGACCTACCCATTTCTCAAGAGAAATCAGAAATCTGGATTTCTGTGTGACATACCCGGGATTTTAAACATTGAAAATTGGTTCTAAGTTGGTTTTAAAACAACCTATATGCTAGAGACTACAGAGATTTCACAGCCAATTCAATGAGCCTTGACTGGATCGTGGTTTGAAACACCAAAGTCTAAAAGACATATTTTAGTATGACTGGGAAAATTTTTTAATATGATTGGATGTTTGATGATATTGTGGATTTTTTATTGTTTTTCTTGGATGTGATACTGGAATTGTTATGTGAGAAAATGTCCTCCTCCTTAGGAGATCCATGCTGAAATATTTAGGAACAAAGTGCCTCATCTGCAACTCATTTTCAAATGCTTCCGCCATAAAACAAACGGGAAAGGGGGGTGGTGTAGAGAGAGAGGGAAAAAGAAAGGAATATTTGAAGAGAAAGAAATTAACAATAAAGCAAATATGACAAAATACTAATAAGTGTTCAGTCTAGATTAGTAATTCTCAGCTGGGGTGAGTCAGCCCCTACATGACATTTGACTATGTCTGAGGGTGTGTTTTACTGTCATGACTGGGTTGTGCAGTGGGTGCTACTGGCATCTAGTGGGTAGAGTCCAAGGATGCTGCCAAACATCCTGCAGGGCACAGAACAGCCCCACAACAAAGAATTATCCAGCCCCAAGTGCCGGTTGTGCCAAGAATGAGAAATCCTGGCCTAGATAAAGGGTCTACTAAAGCCCCTTTTGATTAGTCTTTCAAGTTTTTGTAGGTTTAAAATGTTTCACAATTTTTAAAAATTAAGAAAAACTTTAGAAATATAAAAGTACATAAGTAGAAATATTTTGCAGACCAAACAAAACATGTCTGTGTGGTTGGGTAACCATAGCTGGCCACTTGCAGCCACTTTTTCCAATTAATAGTGGTTGAATGTAGCTGCTGTTACAGCTGCTGAATGAGCATCTGTACAGTTCTTACAAAATCGAGTGCAAAGCACCCCTCCTGAAATTACTATCTTTCTCCTGCTTCCAGTCCTAATCAGCCCAGAAGCAAGCAGGCAATGTGCCCGGGACTATGGGCCTAAAAACTGACATCACAGAGGCCTCTTCTGGGAAAACACAAGCGTGCTGGCCACCAGGAGCAGATTGTGACATGGGAGCAGCGATGTGTTCTAGTCTTTGAAGGGGAGGTGCTTAGAGATGAGATGAGAACAGACCCCTCATCTCAGTGACCCTCACAGCCTGAGACAGAACTAATTAAGAGGCTGTGGCCAGCACATTAATTTCACCTGGAAGCCACCTGCTGGTGCCAAGCTTGGCATGTCTGCCCCACCCAAGCATCCCTGAGTCCCTTGCAAGCTAATGAGCCCATGGCTGGGACTAAAAACAATTCCCTGCATAAGCAGCCCAAGGGGGGGGGGGGGGGGGGAGCGGGAGGGACTTGGGGCAGCCGCAGCACCACAGAAATACATATTAAGGCTACATACATGCAGAAAACAAGCAACAGAACGCAAATAAGGGAGTCACCTTGGGTTGATTCATTTATCCCTTGTAAAAGATTCCTAAACCCAAGACCAGTCTTTCTCAAAGTGTGGGGTGGGTTGGTTTAATGCAGATTTGGGGGGAGGGGGGCATCCCAGACCTCTTGATTCAGACTCTCTCTGGATAGATCTCAAGAATGTGCCTTTTAGGAAGCTCCCTCACACTCTAATGCTCACCCCATCTGAACACATCTGTCCCTGACACAGTGGGAACCAGGGGAGTGAGTAGATATTGCACAATTTGGTAACCGTGTGACCTTGGGCAAGCCACCCAACTTTGTAAGTGGGAATCAGAATAGCACCTGTCTCACAGGATAACTGTGAGCACTATAGGGATGTTCACACACACACACACACACACACACACCCTAGAGCGGTGCCGGGCACTCAGAACCCAGAACCGCACTGAGAAATGTGACTGCCTATTCCTTAGCAGTGATTGGCAGAACACTGTAGAGCCCCGAGCGCTTTACCAATGTACAGACACTCAGGTCCTTCCCCTAAAGGTTACTGATTTAAATAGTCTATCTAGGGAGAGGCCCAGGGTAGGGATTTTTTTTTTTAATAGCATTCCAGGTGAACCTAAACAGCAGCCAAGGTTGAAAACCACACCTGGGAAGCTGCCAGAAAGAAAAAAAAAAATCAACTCTTCTTTCTCTTCAGGTGTATGCACTCGCTTGCCATTCTGGAATTCCCAAGATGTATATACCACAAGGAGCGCCTGTATTCAGGCTGTTACAGAAGACTGGGTACCCCTCGATTCCACCTCCTAGCAGACGTTTCCTGATACCAGCAGAAGAATGTGGCAGCTACACACTGAGCGGGAGTGATCCTTTTGCCCCCTCACGGAGCTGCAAGGGTGCTGGACAAGGAAGTTGAGTCCCTGCTGGGCGCTAAGGTACCTAGTGGAGCTGGGTCTCAACAGGAAAGCACAGATCAAAGAGGGGCTGAAGCTAGCGTCACTTTCTCCCAGAGGTGCCCAAAGGTTAGCTCCTCTCACACTTTGCCTCCTCCCTGTTCCCTCTCCACCCACCCCTCTCCCCCACTCTTTTCCCCCTCCCCGCCAACACTGAGGAGGGCTCCTTGAAGCGCAGGTTTGCAAGGAAAGGGCTCGGTGGAGATTTCAGCAGAGGAATTCACCCGAATCTGCAAGGCAGCCTACCTATCCCTGGGAGAATCTCTCGCTACCAGGGCGACACCGCTGCCGCAGTCCTGCCTGCGCATCTCACCCTCACCTTAACGCAGACCTCAGAATCCACAGCGATGGCGGGCACCGCAGGGGAGTGAAACCACCGGGCCCATGGGGGTGGTGACGGGGCACCTTGGGGTTGCAGGAGATGGGCGGGGCCAGCGCTTTACTCTTTGGGTAGGTCAGCATCCCCTCCAAGCTTACTTCTGTTCCTCAAGACCTCACCACACCTCCCTGCTGACCCAAACCGGGAGGAACTTCTTCACTTCTCCCCTCCCCCCCCCCCATCCCCGCAAAGTCCTCCCCTCTGGAAGGAAAAAAAAAGTCATCGGATACTCTTCGTATAAATCGAAAATAATTACTAGTGAGGTGGTGATGTTCCTTCGCCTGTTTTTGCTGGGGCTCTTTGTTCAGATTTTTTTAGGCAGGCTCCCCGAACGCGTGCACACACACGCGCACACACAGGTCCCCGGCGGAGGTGTGGGGTGTGCGTGTGTGTGCATGTGTCTGTGTGTGTTGGGGGGCGGGGGGAGCGGGGGAGCTACGTGGCAACTCCGTTACCCATATTCGAAAAGAGGACAGAGCGTGCGCCCAGCTATCCAGCAGTGCGCAGGCCGCCTGTCTCTCTCCAACCCCACCTGCCCGGACCTCACACCAACCCCGGGCCTCTCCCGGGTACCAGGCAGCGTCCTCGCAGCTGCGTCCTCGCCTCCAAAGTTACTGGGTTGTGCGAATCAATGTGGACACTTATAAAACAAGCAAAAGGCAAATAGCTCCATTAATCCCCAAATGCCTCCTTCCATCTGCTGCGACTTCCTCGTGCTGGGACTTGCATAATGAATGAGGCAAACGGGAAAGTTGGCGAATCAGGGTGTCAGGGAGGGGGTTAGTATCCGCGCGGGGCGGGGGCTCTGGCCTTTGAAGTCCACGCCAGCTCGAGCTATGGGTACAGGGAGAGGTGGCGACGGGGAAGCGGAGCCAGGGAGTTGGGGAGGGGAGAGGGGAGACCGTAGAGGCAGCAAGTTCCCGATGCCAAGGACCTTGCAGCTCTGGGAAAGCGAGGCGGCCGCTCCGAACAAGGCTTTTGTTCTCGCCCTCCCTTGGCTCTCCGCCCCCCTCGCCTCCTTTTCCCGAGCCGTACTAGTTGCTGGCGGCACACACATCTTTCCCTCCTCCTTCCCTCACACACGCGCGTTCGGGCTCTCACACACACCCCTTCCCTTTCCGGCTCGCCCGCCGGCCCCTGTTTATCTAGTATTTGGAACCCGAGGGTGGACCGCTCCCTAAAACCAGAGACTTGGAGGCCAAGGGCTCCCAGCTGTGTGCCTCAGGTCCGCTGCAATCTTACGCGCCGGGAGGGGGTGCGGCAAGACAGGGAGGGAAGGGAGAGACCCTCCGCCCCCCCCCCCCCCACACACACACACATACACACAAGCTCATGTCCACACCTGTGCGGAGCCCAGCTCCCCCTCTCCGAATCCAAGTTGGTTTCCCGGTGACATCCCTCAGCAGAGAGCCTGGGGCGGGGGGGGGGGGGGGGGGGCGCCATTGCTTAGGGAAGGTGGAAGGGGAGAGGAGGGAGCGCGGAGCTGGGAGGGGAGAGCGAGGGGGAGGCAGCCCACCTGGACATGTGCTCCCTCTGGGGTCGGTGCGCTTTCTCCAGTCCTAGCTTGGTGAAGATGCCTACGAGCACCATGACGGCCACCACCCCGCAGATGATGTAAACGATCAGGTTGGTCTTGTCCTTGGTGGGGTCGTGCAGGGGGTCGTCCTTGCGCGCCGGGGGCTTGCCGGTGTTGAGCCAGAGCGGAGTGTCGTAGTTGGTGCAGGTGCTCTGGTTCAGGCGCCGCTTCTTAAACGTGCAGCAGAACCGGAAGCCACAAGTCCCGCAGCAGAAGATGAAGTCGCCCGAGCTGCAGTTGAACGGCGGGTCCCACTGGCCCATGACATCGAAGTAACCCCGGCAGAAGTCCGGCGTGGGCGCCCGGGTCGGGGGCGCGTCCGAGACACCCGCGCCCTCTCCGGCCTCCCCGGAGGCGGCCCCGGAGCGGTTGCCCCCCGTCAGCACCAGCACGCCGCCCAGCTGCGCCAGCTGCCCGTGCCCCGCTCGCTCCTGCGCCCGGCACACGCGGGCGCACAGCTCGGTGAGGAAGCAGCCGAGGAGCAGCCGAAGGACGCGGCGCATCGTGTCTCCCAGCCCGGGCTCGGCCGTTTGGCCGCCGCTGGAGCCGCTGCAGCCGCCTCTCGAAGCGCGGCCGAAGCTGCCGAGGCTGCTGCCGGGGGCTGGGAGCCGCCGCGGGCCGCACATGCAGGGAACGGCACGGGGCGCTCGGTGGTCGGCGGCCACGGCGCTCGGCTCAGCCCGTGTTCGCCTCCAGCGCGCCGCGCGCCAAGGGGCTGGCCGGGGAGGAGCGCGCGGGGCTGGGCGGGGGGAGGAGGAGCGGGGGCAAGCGCGGGGTGCAGGTCCGGCTGGCTTCAGGGAGAGGCGGGGGCTGGAGCGCAGGGGAGAGTCCGTCCCTCGGCTGGCGGCTCTGGACTCGCTGCCCCGCGCCCGCTCGCAGGATCCTTCTCACCTCTTCGGCTCGCCAAGTGCGCTGGAGAGAGCGAAGCGACACTTGTGGAATGAAGGGAGGCCAGGAGAGAAGGAGGAGGGGAAGGAGGGCGGGCAGAGGAGGCGCGGGGTGGGGAGGCGGGCGCGAGCTCGAGAGGGGCGGGGGCGCGGGAGAGGTGACTCGGGCGGGCGGGCGGGAGCGAGTTGGGGGGCGTGCAGTACCGAGCCTGGCTGGCGGGCGGGTAGAAGGGAGTTTCGCAGCCGCCGGAGGAACAGCTCGGATTTCCCGGCAGGTAGAGGACGACGGCGGGACCTCCCGAGCCCTCTCCGGGCTGGAGGCGCGGCTCAGACTTGTTCCCGGTGCAGAGGCGGCTCCGCCCCTGGCTTTTTCTGGGATGCGGGCGCTGGAGCTGCGGCTCGAATCTGCCCAACGGGAAAGGGTGCCTCGGAGGGGAGAGGGACAGACTAGCTGGCTTACACTCCAACAGAGACAGTCTGATCAGGATCGCCCCTCCCAGGCGCGCGGGGCCGCTCTGCCCTTCCTGCTCCAGCCAGACACGCCGTCGGCATGGCCCCACTCCTTGGGCCGAGGTGAGGACCACGGCTGAGCTGGGAAGGCGGGGTGGCAAGCCCCTGGGCTAGTGGTAAGTCCCCGGAGGGGGGCTTGGGCTGAACTAAAGTCAAAGAGGCGCAGAGGGTCAGGAGAGGCGGCCGACAAGACCGAAGCAATCGTATGCCTCTGAAGGTCTTTCCTCGGGACTCCCCCAGGCCCCCGTACCTGCCACTTTGCTGTCTCTCTTCCCCCTCTTAGCGTTCCCTGCGCTCCACAGGAGGGCTCACCGCGGCGCCGCCTCTGAGCGCCCAGATCTGGCGCAGTGCAAGGCCTGTGTACCCAATCTTCGCCTCCCTCCTGGACCTGGAGCCCGCGCACCGGTCCCCAGACTCCACTGGCCCCGGTCCCACCCAGCCCCGACCATACCCCACTCCCGGTCATCCTCACCCAGGGCTGCGGAGCTGGCCTTGTTCCTCGGCTTCCAGCCTTGCGTCGCCCTCTCTCAACTCAGCCAATTCCAGCCATCGTCAGCCCTCTCCCATTTCTCCCACTTCTTCTCTCCTCTGCTTGAATTTGACTCCAGTAGCCCCCGAAACAGCATTTGTACCAAAGCTGCTACACCAAATTTAGATTTCCACACGCCCCTGCGTTTTGTTTTTTAATTGCATTAACTAAGTATACACTTTGCAGTCAGCGGGGCTATTTGCAGTGATAAGATGTTTCCACCACTTTCCTCTCCATTTGGCTGCAGTCAAGCTCTTCTCGGAGCATTTTCGGGGAGTTGGGGCCAGTAAAATGACATACTGGGGTCCCCCTAATTGGAAAAGCAAGCAGGTGCATCGGGGCTCTACTGCAAGTTTTCTGGGGGATGAGAGCCAATTGTGTGTCTTTGAAGACACATCACCTACTTACTGTCTGCTCAGACTTGCAAAGAGTGATCCTGTTCCAGCAACAATGCACCAGGGCAACATTGACAGAGCATATGCAGGAGTATATCAGTCCTGGAAGACGCACTGAATTATGGGGCTGTATTATGTCCCAAACACACCCAGACAAGGTGTGAGATTGTGAGTCTAAATTCATCAGATTCATCATAACCGGGTCCCCAAAATAAGACAGTGTGGCATGTCTGTGGACCCACACCCACTACCACTGACTGACTCTCTACAAACACAGCTCTGGTGTGTGAGAGTTATTGATAGCTGACATTTATTCAGTGCTTGCGACATCCCCACGAAGCTTGCTCCTCACAGATGCTTAGAGCAGTGCCTAGCATGTAGCAGACAATCTGGGAATATTTGCTGAGCCACTGAGTGACAGATCTCATTTAACTCTATTCATTAGGTAGTATTACCAGGCCCACACAACAGAGGGAGAGACTGAGGCCCAAAGCAATTAAACCAGTTGCCCAGGGTAGCTCAGCAAGGAAGTGTGCCGTTGACTTTTGACCCAAGAAATTTGACCCAGGGGCCTGTGTTCTAACCACGGCAAAATAGGCCTTCAGGCTCCATCCACTGACATTAGATAATGCATTTATTTTTTTCTGTCACCCCCACATTGAAACATAACTTCATGACAGAAATGGCCCTGACCCTTGCAGAGTCCCACAGCGTCTAGAACAGAGGGAAGCATTAAAAAACAATAATAATAATTAACTAATTAAGAACTTTCATGCAACACCTTGTCTTAAACCAAGAAAAAAGAACACAGGCCCTGGCCTGGTGGCTCAGTTGGTTCAAACAGGTTATAGGTTCGACTCTCTGTCAGGGCACATACCTGGGTTGTGGGTTTGATCCCTGGTTGGGGAGGCAACCAATACATGTATCTCACATCGATGCTTCTCTCTCCTTTCCTCTCTCTCTAAAATAAATAAAAACATATCCTCCAGTGAGGATTTTTAAAAAGAACCCAAGGCAGGGACAGACTAGAGCTTCTGCTGTTATGACCTCTGCAGAGGGGTTGGCATATTTCTACCTGCTAAGTCAGAACTGGAAAGAGCTGCCCCAGCCGGCTTGCGAAGGCCCAGGAAGCTGAGGCTCAGAGAGGTTAAGAGCTTTGTCCAAGGTCACAAGGGCAGTACATGGGAAAGCCAGGGCTGAATACAGACTGCCAGACTTCTCATCTCTAGTCTCCTGCCATCCCACCTCACTGCATTTCCACCCGGGCACTTCCCAGCATGCATCAGGGCTGAGAGCCAAGGGCAAGAACCTGGTAGAAGAATAGGTCTAGACACCTTCCCACAAGAGTTGGGGGTTTTAAGGCATTTATAAATTTAATTTTTTTAAAAAAACCTGTAATGAAATCCAGTCACTGTAAAATATTGCCTGTCGCCTGGACATTTGAGTCCCGTCCTCAGAGGAGCCTGGCTGTAGCTGCTGCTCCCCGGTTTAATTAACAGAGACTGCCCCCTGTTTGTGACAAAGGGAGTGCAGGATTGTGCTTCAGAGAGAAGCCCTTTGTGGCTTATTTGCCAGATTCCAAACTTTCAACCTTCTATCCCTTGAGCTTTGCCGGAATCAAATTGCCTCTGGTCCTGCCTATTGTGGCTGCGATTGCCCCTGGAATTTTGCCGGAGCCTGTTTCCCAAACATTTGAAAATTATTTCGAAGTGGGAGGAATCATCTTGGTTCATTTTACTCCTCAAAGGGAAAAAGCCGATGCCCTCTGGGTCTTTCCGGTCAGTAAATAGTTACTGCCTCCTCATAGATGAATGATTATTAGAAACATGGCTCTGTTTGGAACATCTTCCAGGGCTCCTGGGGTGGGGGGGGGGGGGGGCGGAGGGGGGCGGTAGAGAGAGAAGGGGAGTAAACTTCCTAATTGAAATAATTGCTAAGTTCATGGAAGATGAAAAATCATCATCAAAGGCCACCCCCCCACCCCTATCTAAATGAATTCATGCAAATGTGTTGCAATTAAAATGCAACTCTTAATGAAAGTACTTTCTAAGAAAGAGATGATGACATTATTATTTACAACACAGGCACTCTTAATATCCAAAGAAGAATCTTTCATTTGCTCTAGCCTTAATTATGTCAGACTACAGAGCATGTTACAAAGAGACCGAAATTGTACTCCCCAACAATTAGAGGAGAGAGCCACGTGACAAAGGATATGTGCTTACCAGGACCTGCAACCAATGTCTACAAGCAAATTAGATCATTTGTGCTATGGCTCTCAAAATCTCATCAAATGGCTTTTAGGGTTTCAAAGAGGTTTCTAAGCAACTGTTAGCCTTGAGGGGGGGAAAAAGATAAAACAGAAGCTGTTGATTCAAAACTTCAAGTGCTCCCTGGGTGAAATCTGAAACTGGCCCCATAACACAGAGGGCAAGGAGAGAGAAGAGAGCCAGGCTGCTCCACAATGGTGGGTGGCAGGTTTAACATGCAGGAGAACTTACCTACAAGGCTTGTCTTGGGCATGACAAGGCCAAGGCGAGGAGACTGCCACACCCTCCCCCTAGTTCAAATAGAGGACTCAATGGGGTTCCGTCACGTGCACCATCCGGATGGTCTCAACAACTTACTCTTGCAAGGCTACAGCCTTGAAAGTGCAGGAACAATGGGCAGAATGTACATTTCCAAGACAGGGGAGGGCTGAGCAGCCTCCGATAGCCTGGGTCTAGCCCGAGGGTCAACCTCTGGTCACGGCCTCTCAATGACCTCCTCTAACAGAAGCCTGAATGTACCTAGCACCTTGCCAGGTTCAAGCAACACCCACTATGATATATGTTATTCTTTTGTCCTAAAGAGAGAAGAGAAGCCTTATAGAAGAAGTGAAGTGAGTCTAAAGTATAGTTCCCCCAGACTGGGGGTGGTACGTGATTTGTTTTTCGGTGGTACCCCAACAAAGATTTTTTAAAATCGTTTTATATTTATTTCAATGAATATCAGAAAAAAAAATAATGCTGCATCCAGCACATGGCTTCATGGACATAAGTGTTTAAGGTGTAGTGAATCCTTTAAGTCCATTAATTTAAAGTCAATTTAAAAAAAATAATAAAGACATCATAGTATTTATTGATGAAATACAAATGAAGAAAAGAATATGAAGTGTCTGGTACTGAAAACTGAATTTATGAAATGTGAGCTTTGGTATCAGAACAGGGGATCTCAGCTTCAGCACTAGTGACATTGTAAGTGGATAATTCTTTGTTGTGGGGCTATTCTGTGCATTAGCAGCATCCTTGGCCTCTACCTACTAGATGCCAGTAGCACTGCCCAGTTGTGACAATTGTTAACAAGCAGACATTGCCAATGTCCATAGGGTGGGGTGTGGTTAGGGAGGATAATCAATTGAGAACCACTGAGTCATGCCTATTTACATCCTAGCTCTTTGTCATGTGACTTGAATAATGCACTTAACTTCTCTAAGCCTCAGTTTTTCCATCTATAAAATGGGGATAAGAATGGTACCTCTCCCCAGAAAGGTTACAGACACTCAACACATTGTATAGAGTACTTAGTACATTGAAGGGAACCTTAGCAGTGCTTAATTAAGGGTCACTGAAGGGCCTACATGGTGCCAGGCACTGAGCTGAGTGCTGGGGTGACAGATGACAAAGACCCTTGTTCTTCATGATCTCAAAAATCTCCAGGGCGAGATAGAACATAAAGGTAGGGCGGGCTTCCTGGGCAAGCAATCTGTGCAGTCAGGCTCAAAACGGTCCTATGCTTGATTTCATGCTCTGCAGTTTTCTTCTTGAAATTATAAATTATTTTTAATAAGGGTCCCCACCAATTATATAGCTGATCCTCTATATAGGCAATACAACTCCAGCAGAAAGAGAAGTGAAGCTATGGGAATTAACGGAGGATGTTTAGCTCTGCCTCTACAGGAAAGGAGGGCTTCTCAGAGGTGGTGACGCCTGAGCAGCCCAACTTAAATGTATGTAAGCATTCTCAGAAACAGCAGGAAGAATTCAGATAGACTCTCTTTAAAAGTAGTTCTCAAGTGCTAGTCCACACAACAATATGTGTTGAAGTTTTCACTGGCCCATAGGAAATTGAGAAAAAGTAAGGCTAATAAAATAAGTGCTTGATAAATGCCTCTATTAATTGTTACATACTCTATTTGTATTAAAATTTGCTTTCTAGAAAAAATGTTGGAGTTAGTAGATGTTAGTCTTACGTGTGTGTGTGTGTGTGTGTGTGTGTGTGTATGTTATTTTAAAAATATTTCTTACCAGGAAAAAATTGGCAAAACTATTCTCTCCAATTTTTGGTTATTTTACTATGGACAAAATCTGAGAGTCTTGGATGAGTAATTTAAAAACTCCACAGTAGCTTTTGTTCACAAGTAAAGTGGTAGGTTGAAGCAATTATCTGAATAATTTAAGTCCCTTCAACTCCACTGTAAAACCAAAATAGGTTTTGGGGTCATGCATTTTCCAGCCAGCTGCATTGATTAAAATAAATAGGTATATCCCCGGGGATCAGCTGAGACTAGATGGAACCCCCACAGCTGCTTACTCCCCAGACTCCTGTCTCTCTGCTCAAATGCTTAACAATACAGATTGTGTCCGTTTTTGCCATGTAACAACTCATCCCAAAGCTTAGTGCAGTGATGGAGAACCTATGACACGCGTGTCAGAGGTGACACGCGAATTCATTTTTTTGGTTGATTTTTCTTTGTTAAATGGCATTTAAATATATAAAATAAATATCAAAAATATAAGTCTTTGTTTTACTATGGTTGCAAAGATCAACAAATTTCTATATGTGACACGGCACCAGAGTTAAGTTAGGGTTTTTCAAAATGCTGACACGCTGAGCTCAAAAGGTTCGCCATCACTGGCTTAGGGGCTTAAAACAACAACTATTTATTTAACAACCAGTTCTGTGGGTTGGCAAGTTGGGGTGGCCTCTCTTGGGTGGTTACTCTGGTTTTGTCAGAGTTTACTCGGCATTTGCTACAAACTCCTAAGCCCCCAGGATGCTGGTTGGTCTGAATCAGCCTTCAGCAGGGACAGCTTCCCTCCACTCCGTGAAGTTCACACACCATCAGACTCGCCCAGGCTTTTACCTGTGGTGGCTGAGCAGGGAGACACTAAGAGAATGCATGCAAGCTCTGTGGAGACCCAGGGTCACAGCAGACACACCATCACTCGTGCCACATTCTACGGGCACAAAGCAGACCATAAAGCCAGTCCATATTCAAGGGGGGCAGAAATAGACTTCCTCCCTTGATAGGAAAAGCTGCTAAGTCACATTGAAAAGGGGTGCGTATAAAGGGATGTGTGAATGACATTTTTTATATCAATTGTCTTAGGCCATTTGGGCTTCGATAACAAAATACCATGGACTGGGTGGTTTATAAACTATGGAAATGTATTTCTCATACGTCTGGAGGCTGGGAAGTCTAAGATCGAGGCACCAGCATGGTCACCTTCTGGTGACAACACTCTTCCTGGTTCGTAGCTAGTGCCTTTTCACTGAATCCTCACATGGTGGGAGGGGCAAGGGATCTCTGGGGGGGGGGGGGGTCTCTCTCTTAGAAGAACACTAATCCCATTCATGAGGGCCCCACCCACATGACTTAAGTAACTCCAAAGCACTCCCCTTCTCATACCATCGCATTGGGCATTAGAAAGTCAACATATGAATTTTGGGGAAGACAAAAACATTCAAACCATAGCATCAACCTATCACACACCTCAAATCCCATTATTATCCACCGAGGCAGAATGAAAATCTCCACATCGCCAAGACTGCCCAGCCAACGGTATTCAAGGAGAAACTGGTGCATGTGAATTATACTAGTATTGCCATCAAAAAAGCAACAGTCATATTGACTTACATAAACTGTGTTTTCACCTACATATTCAGAACAACACTTGAACATTTGAAAGTTCAGTGCACCCTATCCAGCCATGTGTCCAAGCCAGTAAACTGGAAGGTGTCTGATGCCACCATCAGTCACCAACTTTGATCAATTCTCCTAAGTAAATATCAAATCCTTTCTTTCATCCCCATCATCACTTCCTTAGTTCAACCTTCATTTCTCACAGTGACAATTACATTTCCCCATGGTTTCACCTAACCACTCCTACCCCCAAATCCAATTGCCTTTTATTCACTTAACAAGCCTGTATTGAATGTTCACTTTGTGCTAGGGATGGTGGGTACAACAGAAAATAAGATAGAGCCTACAGTGTGGTAAAGGAAATAAGCAAGAAAACAAATTTTACTCAGGATAGGTGATCTGCCATAATACACAACCCCCCAAAAATCACAGTGGCTTGACATAGTAAATCAAGCCCTGCAAGATGTGGCTCAGTTGGTTGAGCATTGTCCCATGCACCAAGAGGTTACTCGTTATTCGATTCCTGGTCAGGGCACATGTCCTGGTTGCAGGCTTGATCCCCAGTAATGGGGGGTATAGGAGGTTCTCTCTCATCTATGTTTCTTTCTCATTGATGTTTCTCTCCCTCTCCCTTCCTCTCTCCCTCTAAAATCAATAAAAACACATTTTTAAAAAATTATGACTTAAGAATCTAAATTCCTCTTATCATGTAGCTCCATGATTGAAATAATTTACTTCTCTCCATGTGAATACTGTGTAGAGGCCACGTTGGGCCATGTGGGAAAAAGAACAGGAAGGATGGCTCTGACTGGTTTGGCTCAGTGGATAGAGCGTCGGCCTGCGGACTGGATGGTCCCAGGTTCGATTCCAATCAAGGGCATGTACCTTGGTTGCGGGCACATCCCCAGGAGGGGGTGTACAGGAAGCAGCTGATTGATGTTTCTCTCTCATCAATGTTTCTAACTCTCTATCCCTCTCCCTTCCTCTCTGTAAAAAAATCAATAAAATATATTTTTAAAAAAGAACAGGAAGGATGAAGTAAGGCAATTTAGGGCCATGCCTTGAAGTGGCATACATCATTCCCACCATATTCCATTAGCTGAATTCAGTCACATGGTCCCAACTTAAGCACAAAGGAGGATAGGAAATGTAGTCTTACTATGTGCACAGAGGAGGAGAGAGAACTGGTGAGTGTATAACCAGTCCTGGCCACAACAGACAATTATCTACACTAATAAAAGAGAAACATGGTAATTAGCATATGACCGATACCCTTTTCATTGGCTAATCAGTGAGTATATGCAAATTAACTGACAACCAAGGTGGCGGCCGGCAGCCATGCACTGAAGTGAACAGGGAGGCTTGCTTGCTCCAGTGATGGTGAACTCCAAAGTTCCCCGCCTGCCGCTGCCGGCCTCTGACCTGGCAGTTTGAAACATTGTAACAAATATAGAAGCTAAACAAAACCCCCAAAACCAGCTTTCAGCTGCCGGGATCTCAGAGCTGGAGTTATACATTGTTTCGATTATAGAATGCAAACAAACCAGATACCAGCTTTCAGCAGTGGAAGCCTCAGAGCTAGGGCCAGAGCTAAAGCTGGCCCAGAATAAAAAAAAAGAAAAAGAAAAAAAGGAGCGGTTGCGAGCTTCAGTCAATCGCCAGCCTGAAAGCAGCCCTCAGCCCCTCACCCAGACTGGCCAGGCACCTCAGTGGGGACCCCCACCCTGAAGGGTGTGTGACCAGCTGCAAACAGCCATCATCCCCTCATCCAGGCTGGCCAGGCACCCCAGTGGGGACCCCCACCCTGATCCAGGGCACCCTTCAGGACAAACGAGCTGGCCCCCAGGCCTCTATCCTATATAGTAAAAGGGTAATATGCCTCCCAGTACCGGAATCAGCAGAGCCGTGAGGCCTCCTGGCACCGGATCAGCGTGACAGGGGGCAGCGCCCAAACCCCCTGATCGCCCTGCGACTGTGTGTGTGACAGGGTGCGGCGCCCCAACCTCCCCCCCCCGCCCAGGCCCTGCTCTGTGTGTGACAGGGTAGAGTCATAACCTCCCCATCAGCCCTGCCCTGAGTGTGACAGTGGCGACGCCCCAATCCCCTGATCGGCCCTGCTCTGTGGTTGATAGAGGGCAGCGCCCCAACCCCGATCCACCCTGCTCTGTGTGTGACAGGGGGCGGTGCCCTAACTCCCCTATCAGCCCTACTCTATGAGTGACAAGGGGGAGCTCCTCAACCCCTTGATCGGCCCTGCTCTGTGCATGACACGGGGGAGCTCCCCAACCCCCTGATTGGCCCTGCTCTGTGCATGATAGGGTACGGAGCCCCAACCCCCCTGATGGGCCCTGCTCTGTGCGTGACAGGGGGTGGCGCCGCAACCTCCCCATCGACCCTGCCTTGAGTGTGACAGGGGGCAGTGCCCCAACCCCCCAATCGGCCCTACCCTGAGCGTGACTGAGGGTGGCATTGCAACCTCCCAATCCGCCCTGCTCTGTGTATGACAGGGAGCGGCGCCCCAACTCCCCAATTGGCCCTGCTCTGAGCCCGACCAGGGGCTGCACCTAGGGATTGGGCCTGCCCTCTGCCAGCCAGGAGCAGGCCTAAGCCAGCAGGTCGTTATCTCCCAAGGGGTCCCAGACTGTGAGAGGGCACAGGCCGGGCTGAGGGACCCCCTCTTCCCCCCCGAGTGCACAAATTTTTGTGCACCGGGCCTCTAGTCCTATATAATAAAGAGGTAATATGCAAATTAACCCTTACGCCCTCACAAGATGGCTGCCTACAACCATGCCAGCAGCGGGGGTTAGTGAGGGACGACCAAATGACTGAACAACAGGCTGCGTGGGGTGACCAGGCTAGCAGGGGGATTAGTGAGGGACGACCAAACAACTGAACAGCAGGCTGTGTGGGTGACCAGGCCAGCAAGGGGGGGGGGGGGGGGGGGACAGTTGGGGGCGACCAGGCTGGCAGTGGGAGCAGTTGGGGGTGACCAGGCTGGCAGGGGGAGCAGTGAGGGGCGACTAGGCTGGCGGGGGGAGGGGGGGCAACCAGGCCAGCAGCGGGGGGCAGTTAGGGGCAACCAGGCCGACAGTGGGGGCAGTAAGGGGTGATCAGGCCAGCACACAGAGGCAGTGAGGGGAGATCAGGCTCAGGGGTGGGGGGGAGGGCGGGCAGTTAGGGGCTACCAGGCAGGCAGGCAGGTGAGTGATTAAAAGCCAACAGTCCAGGATTATGAGGGATCGGGCCTAAACCAGCAGTTGGACATCCCCCAAGGGATCCCAGATTGGAGAGGGTGCAGATGGGGCTGAGGGGACACCCCCCCCCCCCACCCCGTGCACGAATTTCATGCACCGGGCCTCTAGTAATACATATAATAGATGCTATGGTTGGAGAGATAGAGCATCCTGTGGGGACCAGGGGAGGGGTTCATACATTCAGTATAGCCTGGGATTCAGGATCACTTTTTGGCTAATCTGGGCCTTATAACTCATCTGGGACCCAAAGAAAGTCAACCTTTCTGGGCTCAGAACCTACTTGCTGGTTTCCTGTTTTGGATCTCCCTCTGCCTCTACACACACAGGGGAACAAAAATTGTTGGGAAGCAGAAAGGGAAAATGGATCTTCAGGGAGAAGCAGAAACAAGACAAAGAGAGATGCCTACGTTGTCAATGGCTTTCTGGTTCTCGAGATTTGGGAGTTTGGTGTGATTCTCCTGGCTCTTCCAATAACGTCCTCCTATCTTCCTCCCATTTTTGCCTACGTTTGCTCAAGTTGGTTCCTTTTTAAACTCTGACCAAGATATTCTGTCTCCAGTTTCTCTATTCAGACCTTCATCACATCATCACCAAATGTTGCATTTTGTTTCTCTCCTCCCCAATTCTATGAGCTGGCCAGATGGAGGACAGGAGGAGAGGACAGGGGAGGGAAGGGCAGGAGAGGGGAAGGGAGGGGAAAGGAGGGAGATGGGGGGAAAGAGAGGTGGACTCACATACATACACGAAACATGTGTAGAAGAGTGTTCTTTATTGTTTGTAATAGTGAAGGACTAAAAACAACCTCCATTAGTGAGACACTGGCTCTGACTGGTGATCTCAGGGAGAGATCTCTACTTCAGTGAGATATCAGCTAAATAGCTCATTGTACTTCCATATGAGAAAGCTGTACAGCAGTTAAAATGACTGAGCAGTTTAAAAACTCTGGAACTCAGTTTAGGTATTACTGCCTTACAGATCCCCAGGATGTGATTATATAGATATAGATATAGACATAGATATAGACATAGACATAGACATAGATATAGATATAGATATAGATATAGATATAGATATAGATAGAGAGATAGATATAGATAGAGAGATAGAGATATAGATATAGATATAGATAGAGAGATAGAGATAGATATATATAGATATATATGTGTATATCTTGAAGATTATAATCTTCAAGATATAGAGATGAAATGCAAAACAGAAATAAAAACATACTTATGATTAGAATTTACAGACTATTTCTGGAAAGATATACTGGGAGTAGGGATGGCTCCTAGGGACAGGGACTAGACGGGGAGGGAGAACTAATTTTCCCTGCATATGTTTGTGTACTCTTTTTAAACCATCTGTATGCTTTAACTGTTCAAGAAAAGTAACTGATTAAAGTGTGTTTCAAAGGAAAGAATAAGAAAAGAAGGAATGGATGAGGGTACATGACAAGAAGAAAGAAAAGGCAGAGCATCAGACAGCTCAACAACAACCTGACTTCCATTCCCAAGTCCCCTGTGACAGATCACCGACCTTTACCAAATCACTCCCCTTCTCTGCACCTTGGTGTCTCCATCTGGAAAATAGGTCAGCAGAATTTGGTGCTCTCTAAGGTCCCAACTCCCCAAATCGTCTGCAATATTCACTGACAGAGCTAATTGCTCGGGCAGAAATTCCTTTCAAATTAAAGCAGTAATTGTCCTGGCTTCCCAGAGCAGCATAATATAAAATGGCTTTTTCTTTATTAGAGTTGACTTTGAAATTGGGTGCTTTAAAGGATATAAAATGAATCACAAATGACATATCTGCAAATCATGTAGAAGAAAGTGATTTTTTGGGTGCCTCATTAGCCCTTGAGCCTCTTCAGAAAAGTCCCTGCTCTCCCATCCTCTGTAGCCAGGCCAGAGATGGACCCGGATGCTTGACTCGGGAGGGTCCAGCCAATTGTAATACAGCCCAAAAGCTAATTTGATTTGCCCTCAAGAATTTGAACTAAACAACACAGATAAGGGGAGGATAAAGAGCAAGAGTCCCATTACATTAATGTTTAGGAACCAGATTGAAAGTCGCACGAGGGCAGGAACTGTAACAGTCTTGTTCATTGACGCATGCCTGGTGCCTGCCACCATTCTGGTATATAGTAGGTGCTCAATAAATACTAGTTGAAAGAAAGAATAATCACCAGAGGGAACATCCATAAACCCTTACTGCTGCAAATCCCTGCTGCCACCCCCCTCCCCCTTTTCTTTTAGAGAACTAGATTTCTAGTTTTTCTTTGGCTTCTGTGGGATTTTTTTATCTTTCTTTAAAAAATCCCTTACACCTAAGCTAATTTGACAGATGTGGGGTTCTTTCATCCAAAAGAGTCCTAAGACAGGCCTTCCCCCTCCCAACCTCCCAGAAATACAATCAATTCCCCCCCAAGATTATTTTCTTTTAATTAAATGCTATCAAAATTAATAGTAATATGTTCTATGGTTAAAGTTAATTCAGGAGGGGAAACCAAGATGGCGGCATAGGTTAACACTGGAGTTTGCTGCCTCGAACAACCACTTCAAAAATACAACTAAAAGACAGAACGGACATCATCCAGAACCACAGGAAGGCTGGCTGAGTGGAAGTTCTACAACTAGGAGGAACCGAGAATCAGAGGAGGCGCAGTGCTGAAGTAAAATACTAAGGTGCGGAGTGCGCGCGGCGTGGGCTGGTGGCTGAGGGCGTGGTTGTCTGTTTTAATCCGGAGGGAGCCTCAGACTCAGAGCTCCAGATCCGGGCAAGTCTCTAGGGACCCAGACTCAAACAGGAGAAGCAGGACTCCGAAGTTTGCAGCTGTTGCTGGGACAGAGAGGCAGAGCCCCTGGGGACGCACTGAGAGCAGCCATAACTGCTCCCTCCTCTGCCCTGTTGATCCCGTGGGACCTGCCCCGCCCAAGCCCTGCACAGAGGCATTTGCTGGATAGCCTCAGGCAAAGGCTAGATTAGCACCTCCCTAGAGGACACAAATTCTTCTACTGCAGACACAGCTGATTACCACCGCCAGTTGGCCTGGAGGTCAAATCCCTCTAGTATTAACTATAACAATCAAGGCTTAACTACAACAAGACTGCGCACAAAGACCACTAGGGGATGTACCAAGAAAGCGTAAAAAATGTGGAGACAAAGAAACAGGACAAAACTATCAAGGGAGGATATTGAGTTCAGAACCACACTTTTGAGGTCTCTCAAGAGGCTTCTAGAGACTGTCGATAAACTTGATGAGATGTACAGGAAATCTAATGAGACCCTCGATGGTGTGATAAAGGACCATCTAGAAAGTAAGCATACACTGACTGAAATAAAGAATATTATACAGACTCCCAACAGCAAACCAGAGGAGCGCAAGAATCAAGTCAAAGATTTGAAATGCGAAGAAGCGAGAAACACCCAACCGGAAAAGCAAAATGAAAAAAGAACCCAAAAATATGAAGATAGTGTAAGGAGCCTCTGGGACAGCTTCAAATGTACCAACATCAGAATTATAGGGGTACCAGAAGATGAAAGAGAGCAAGATATTGAAAACCTATTTGCAGAAATAATGACAGAAAACTTCCCCCACCTGGTGAAAGAAATAAACTTCCAAGTCCAGGAAGCGCAGAGAACCCCAAACAAAAGGAATCCAAAGAGGACCACACCAAGACACATCATAATTAAAATGCCAAGAGCAAAAGACAAAGAGACAATCTTAAAAGCAGCAAGAGAAAGAGACTCAATTACCTACAAGAGAATACCCATACGACTGTCAGCTGATTTCTCAACAGAAACTTTGCAGGCCAGAAGGGAATGGCAAGAAATATTCAAAGTGATGAATAGCAAGAACCTACAACCAAGAGTACTTTATCCAGCAAAGCTATCATTCAGAATTGAAGGTCAGATAAAGAGCTTCACAGATAAGGAAAAGCTAAAGGAGTTCATCACCACCAAACCAGTATTATATGAAATGCTGAAAGGTATCCTTTAAGAAGAGGAAGAAGAAAAAGGTAAAGATACAAATTATGAACAACAAATATGCATCTATCAACAAATGAATCTAAGAATCAAGTGAATAAATAATCTGATGTACAGAATGAACTGGTGATTATAATAGAATCAGGGACATAGAAAGGGAATGGACTGACTATTCTTGCGGGGGAAAGGGGTGTGGGGGATGTGGGAAGAGACTGGACAAAAATTGTGCACCTATGGATAAACACAGTGGGTGGGGAGTGAGGGCGGAGGGTGGGGTGGGAGCTGGAAGGAGGGGAGTTATGGGGAAAAAGAGGAACAAATGTAATAATCTGAACAATAAAGATTTAATTTAAAAAAAAATAAAGTTAATTCAGCAAACACTATTGAACGAGAAACTATGGCACAAATGACAGATGACTAGGACAATGTCCCTGCCATCAAGACACTGGCATTCAGGTGGGAAAGACAGACACACAGTTAAGTCATCTGAACAGCAGATCCCCTGAGAGAGGAGGTTTAACAATGCACTCCGAGTTACAATGTGAGAAAGAGAACAATATCAGGGAAGACTTTTGTAGAGAAGGTGACCTTGAAGACGGGCTTTGAAGAATAAGATGAACCAGGGAAAGAGCATTCTGGGCTTTGAATAAAGGCACAGCGTGGAAAACACTGGTACAGTAGTCCCCCCGCCCCTTAACCTGCAGTTTCTCTTTTCGTGGTTTTGATTACCCACGCTCCTCTGATCTAAAAAAAATATTAAATGGAAAGTTCCAGCTATAAACAATTCATAAGTTTTAACTTGCTCACTGTTCTGAGCGGTGTGAGGAAACCTCACGCTGTCTCACGGAGAACGCGAATCGCATATCCACGCTAGACGCTCCCTTGCCCGCTGGTCACATAATAGCAATCTTGGTTCTCAGTTCTTGCTGTAAAGTCGCCCTTATTTTTCTTAATAGTGGCCCCAAAGCCCAAGAGTAGCGATGCTGGCAATTCGGATACACCGAAGAGAAGCCGTGAAGTGCTTCCTTTAGGCGAAAAAGTGCAAGTTCTCAACTTAATAAGGCACTACATCATCTCACATCATCACAAGAAGGGTGAGTAAAATACAATATTTTCAGAGAGACCACATTTACATAACTTTTATAACGGTATATTGTCATAATTGTTCTATCTTATTATTGTTGTTCATCTCTTACCATGCCTAGTTTTTAAATTAAACTTTACCATTGGTATGCACATATAGGAAATAGCACGGTGTATTCGGTATTATCTGTGGATCCAGGCATCCGCTGGGGGTCTTGGGAGGCCTCCCCCAGGGATAAGGAGGAACGACTGTCGTCAGCGTGGCTGAATGAAGGGCTACGTGGAAGTATGAAGTGGAAGACCAGACTAGAAGTGTAATACGGAGTCTATGAAAGTAAACCACATCATCTCTTCCCAAGACCCCAGGTCAGTGTTTTAAATTATTCAGGCCAATGGGGATTCTTTAAAAAGAGGAGTGCCGAAAGAAACACTTGAAGCCCCAGAAACTTTACAGCACAGAAGAAAAAAAAGATGATCTGATCTCTAACCTCAATGATGGCCACTTTTCTACTCAAAATATGTTGTTCCTCCCTTCCCAAAACATCCAATAAGCATTCACTCAGTACCATACAATGGTCATTAAGATGATTATCTTTTTGACGTGATGAAAATGTTCTTGAACTAGAGAGTGGTGATGGTTGCACAACACTGTGAATGTACGAAAAGCCAATGAATTATGCACTTTAAAAGTCTGGGAGGAAAATGATTCAAGCCTTTGTTTGGGCAAAATCATATTCCGGAACAGATTATACTGACAGCAATGAGGTTTGGTGGGTAAGTACTATGTTTTATGCACAAGACGAAATTCAGTAAATACAATGATATATAATGGGTTGTTGTTTTTTTTTTTTTCATTTAAGATGAAAATAACTGAAGAAGTTAGCACTTAAATCCTTGTTGGTGAATGTATACGTTAGTACCATATGCAGGATGGGATAGGGAGTTAACATTTGACTCCATCTTTTAAAATGTTTAATACATGAGTTTTGGTATCAATAATTCTTCTTCAAGGCGTCTATCTTTGTGCACAAGACACTGGTATCCTTGTATGTAATACTATAGACCAAAAGAAGTTTGTTGAAACATTGTATTAGTGAAAAGTTGGAAACAACCTATATGTCCATCAGTAAGAGATTGGCTAAATAACTAGAAAAATAAATAAATAGGATGAACTACTAGAATATGGTTACCTCTGAGCAGTACTACTTAAGAGAGAAAATTTTGTTTTGTTTTGTTTTTAATTTCTAATTTGATTTCTTGTGGTATGCCTCACTTTTATAATTTTAATAAATCCATTATTTTCTTTAGTCAAAGATTGCTTTATTGATTCCCATGGACAATATGTGCATCTTCAACTAACTAGGATTGCCCATTTTAATGAATTAAAATCAATGTTAATGCCGAAACCGGTTTGGCTCAGTGGATAGAGCATCGGCCTGCGGACTGAGGGGTCCCAGGTTCGATTCCGGTCAAGGGCATGTACCTGGGTTGCGGGCACATCCCCAGTGGGGAGTGTGCAGGAGGCAGCTGATTGATGTTTCTCTCTCATCGATGTTTCTAACTCTCTATCTCTCTTCCTTCCTCTCTGTAAAAAATTAATAAAATATATTTTAAAATCAATGTTAATGAAAAAAACAAAGGCTAGGCC
This sequence comes from Myotis yumanensis, assembly GCF_028538775.1. Classification (NCBI taxonomy): domain Eukaryota; kingdom Metazoa; phylum Chordata; class Mammalia; order Chiroptera; family Vespertilionidae; genus Myotis; species Myotis yumanensis. The sequence goes on from NW_027223755.1 coordinate 91,817,803, forward strand.
TTTTTTTTTTTTTTTTTTTTTTTTTAAATATATTTTTATTGATTTTTTACAGAGAGGAAGGGAGAGAGATAGAGAGTTAGAAACATCGATCGGCTGCCTCTTGCACATCCCCCACTGGGGATGTGCCCGCAACCCAGGTACATGCCCTTGACCGGAATCGAACCCGGGACCTTTCAGTCCGCAGGCCGACGCTCTATCCACTGAGCCAAACCGGTTTCGGCAAGGCTAGGCCTTTTTATGCACATTTGGGGTATAAAAAATATTAAGATTTGGGCATGTCTAAGAGATGGCAACGTGCAGGATACTTCTTAATCTTTTAGTCTAAGATTAGATCAGGGCCGTGTCATAAAACCAGTGTCTGTCATCCACTAGTGGTCAATTGGTGAATTAATAAAATGAATAAAAATGACTAGATTTGTCAAGTCAGCAACAAAATCAGTGTTATTGGAGCAGGCAATCTTGGGCTCTAGCCAAGTCCCCTTGGATTCCTTTGATAATCTCTTGTGTCCCTTGCTTGCTTCGCTTCTGTTACCATGCTCAAGTAATTCTTTAGAGGGAGAGAGATGTCTCAGGCTATTGGAGCAAATTTGCTTGGATGTTCTGAACCAGTTGTGCTCAAAAGTTATATGCCTCAGAAGAGCCTTTAGTCAATGGCTTCTGGGTGCAGGAGTATGAAATGTCAGCTCTCTTGCCTCGGGTCAGAACAAACTCCGAGGTTTATCTTAAACTCCAGAGTCCTCTGCGGGATCAGCCTGGAGCCCCCTCTGTGGAACTTCGCCTGAAATCACACTCAATGTGCTTGTCTTCTTGCGCTTCCCAAGTGGGTTTCTCCTGCAAGTGCTTCCCTAAAAAATCAACTGCCTATGAATTCTCATCTCAGGGTCTTCTTCATACTTATAAGTTCAAATTCAAAACCAGAAGCAAAAGGTGCAATACCACTGATGGAAGACCAGCTGTAGAAGAGTCCAGTTCTGAGTTTTCACAAAGCAGAATGATTCTAATCATGGCTAATGAAATGACAGTTTCTCATGGCTTCACCTCTAGTATGTGCCACTCACACTCTGCACCTTGCTGATGACTGTTTGTTGGAAGAAGCATCATATTCTCTTGCCCACATGTATAAGACCAATAGGTTTCATTTAAGAAGCTAATTAAGTTCTAATTTCATGTATCCTGGGAATTGTTAACATCTGGAACGTCAATGAAAACTTTGTGGATTCTTTCATTTCTTGCATTTATCTGTTCTTGTTAAAAGAGTCGAGTTGCTATTCTACTTCGATCCAAAATCATTTGTGCAAATCTAAGGAGACAGATCTTATTTCTCTTTTGATGAACTTCATTAGGTTGTTCTGGGGATTCAATGAGGTAAGTACAGAACCTACCTGAGGGGTCTGGCTCATGGTAGGCCCCCAGTCAATTACCTTTCTTCATTCTGAAACTGTGGCCCAAAAAGAATATTGCAATTTGGTGATCCCCAAAGTGTGGTCCTACATCAGAAAGACCTGGAGTGCTTACCAAATACAGATTCCTGGGCTCCATCCGTCTGAATGAGAATCTATGGGAAAGAAAGACTAGAAATCAGCATTTTGTAAAGCATACATTCTGAAGTTTAGAAATCACTATCACTGATCAGTGGTTTCCAACTAGAGAGATCCTGTGAATAGGAATGTGTTAATAAGTATGGTTTTGTTTGAAAATGATAGAAACTCAAATGAAACTAACATAAGGTAAAGAAAGAGGGAGGGGGAAAGTGGGTATATTTATCGATTGATAAAACTAAAAAGTCCTAAGTTAGGTTTAGACCTGGCTAGATCCAGGGTCTCAAATGCTGCCTTCAAGATTCTCTCTCTCCTCCAACTCCTGGCTGTCTTATCTTCTCATCTAGCTTCATTCATGGGTTTCCTATGTGATAAAGTATTAGCCAACAACAGCTCTGTTCTCACCTTGTCTTTGTGCTAGTGATTCTCAACAAAGATAGCAGCAGCATTGCCCTCCTGGTGGTTTTAGCAAAAGTCTCTGAGAGATATCTGATTGGTCTAGCTTGGGTCACATGCCCATCTTTTAACCAATCAGTAGCCAGAAGGATATAGTGCTCTGATAGGTGAGACTGAGTCATGTGTCCATCCCTGTGGCAGCTATATCAATGTGGACTCCACCTAAATCAGCGGTTATCAACCTGTGGGTTGCGACCCCTTTGGCGGTCGAACGACCCTTTCACAGGGGTCGCCTAAGACCATCCTGCATATCAGGTATTTACATTACGATTCATAACAGTAGCAACATTACAGTTATGAAGTAGCAACGGAAATAATTTTATGGTTGGGTCACAACATGAGGAACTGTATTTAAAGGGCCAGAAGGTTGAAAACCTCTGACCTAAATCATGTAAATGGATTTCCCAAAAAAATAAGGATCCTGTTGCCAGAATTGCCAAAGGACTGTTCACTGAAACCAGAATCTGTATGCTTTAAAAGTCTTTCAAATGGTGTGACTGATCGCCCGTATTTGTGGTTGTGGTAAACTCCAGTATACATTTACATCAAAATGACTCAGAAAGACTCAAAACCACCTATATGCCCTCACTGGAGAGTTCAAATCTTGCCTCGCCTGCTTAGGGACATGTAAAAATGATAGAATAGGATGAGACGCTGGTCCCTCTGGTTCAGCCAGGGGTTACTCTTCTGTAAAGCATGTTAGCCAGAGAATGCAAGCCTGGACTGTCACCACTGAACAGAGAGCAAAGAGGTTGGTATTCGAAGGAGCTTCAGGAAAATATGTCTGCTTATCCTCCAGGGAAATAACAGGTTAGTGTAACATCTACCAAGCAGATGTGCTGACAGGAACCCAGGCCAGAAAGCAGTGTTGTTGAAAGGGGGAAACCCAGTTCTAATATAGATGATTTCTTGGTGCAAAAGTGTTGCATTTCAGCTAGTCCAGCTAGGTTTTTGTCTAGATATTTGTCAACAGAGGAGAATCTCTTTCTTGAACTAAAATAAAAAATCGAGTCCCTTTGTATGTGCATGTTTAGATCAGTGCTGGGGAGGGTGGAAGAAGAAAAGTCCAGGAAAGAAATCCAGTGTCATGGTATACAACTAGCTTGCCCAAGGTCATAATGCTCCTGTGGCTGTAGGGGGGAAAAATGGAGGCAAGACCCGAAAGGTCTTGGAGTCTGCTTTGAAAAGTACAGCAAGATGTTGGGAGAAGATGTAGGAAAAGTTGCTGAGGGAAGGTGCTGGCTGTGTCTTTTGTGGCCAGTTTGCTTGCATCAGCATGTCATAGGTAAAGAGCAAAACACCATCTCATTTTAATAGCACACTTAACTGCCTACACATACACAGGAGATCATGGTGTTTGCCAGTTTAAAAAGTTCAATGTCAAATGCAGCTGTGGCCAGCCAATATTTTTTAGACCAGAGAGCTAGAAGAAATATGTAGTTCTTAACACAGTGTCTGAGCCATTAAAATAGGATTGCAACAACACCATGATTGGTTTAACTCAATGGTTAGACCAGGGGTCCTCAAACTACGGCCCGCGGGCCACATGCAAATACAAATATTGTATTTGTTCCCATTTTGTTTTTTCACTTCAAAATAAGATATGTGCAGTGTGCATAGGAATTTGTTCATAGTTTTTTTTTAAACTATAGTCCGGCCCTCCAACGGTCTGAGGGACAGTGAACTGGCCCCCTGTTTAAAAAGTTTGAGGACCCCTGGGTTAGACCATTGGCCTGCCGACAAAAGGGTTGTGGGTTCGATTCTCCATCTAGGGCACATACCTCGGTTGCAGGTTCCCCAACCCCTGTAGTGGTTAGTGCAGGAGTCAACCAATAGATGTATCTCTCTCATGTCATGTTTCACTCTCCCCTTCCTCCTTCCCTTCCACTCTCTCTAGAAATCAATGGAAAAACATATCCTCGGGTGAGGATGAAAAATAAACAGTGTTGCCACAAGGATGTAGATATCAAAACCACACTTCAGGGAGGGGTGTGACAGGGGAGGATGCTTAAAAGAGGATAACTCAGCATCTCATTGGGAATGTGGGAGACAGCAGGAAAGCAGTGAGCCTGTGGATGGGCTCCACCCACACACTTCATCCACCTACCAGCAAACCTGCCTCTTTAGTGGTGATTTTGTGAAATTCATCTTGTGCAAGAGTTAAGGTCTCAAGTGATGGGATTATTCAACTTGCTTTGGCTTGCCCTTACTGCTTTTAAAGTGTCCAGTCTAAGTAAGAATGTCCTTCTAGATGGCTCTTAATTAAACATAGTGTGATAATTATTTCACAATATATGTATGTCAACTCATTATGCTGTACACCTTAAACTTACAGTATTGTATGTCAATTGCATCTCAATAAAACTGGTCAAAAATAGAATGCCCTTTCTCTCTTACAAATTTGGATATCTTGGATTTGGATACTCGTTTAATCATTTATTTAAAAATATCTATTAAGGGTCTACTAGGTGCTACTATAAACAGTATTAGGCACTGAAGATATAACAATTTAAAAAAAAAACAGACAAAAATTTCTACCCTCATGGGGCTTATGTTCTAGAAGTATACCATCCAATATGGCAGTCACAAGCCACATGAGCTGTTGAGAACTTGCAAAGTGGCCCGTCCAAATTGGATTGTGCTCTGAGTGTAAAGTACAGGATTTCAAAAACTTAGTTAGTATTGAAAAAAGAGTATAAAGCATATTAACTTTTTATATTGATGACTTATTAAAATGATACTTTGCATATTATTGAATCAAGTAAAATGTTATTAGAATTCATTTCACCTGTTTCTTTTTCCATTCGTAGTGTAGTTACAAAAAAACTTAAAATTATAGATGAGGCTTGCAGTATATTTGTATTGAACAGTGCTGTTCTAGAACAGTGTTTCTCAAATGGGGGTGATTTTGTCCCCTCTCCCAGTACATTGGACAAACAACAATGAGTCTTTATCTCATAGCTCTGAATCTCTCATCATCTTGGAAGTTTGAACTTGCAGGATCAATCTGTGAGAGGTTCTTAGGCCCCAAGCCTTAGAATTCATGGTGCTGTCCCCTGTGGTGCTTAGATCCTCTGCATAGTTTAAATACCTGAGAGTCTGTTGGAGGAGGTCATTGAGAGGTCATGACTACTGGTTGACTCTCGAGCTGGACCCAGGCTATCAGGGGCTCCTCACTATCCTTCCCTGTCCTTGTAAGTACCATCCCCCCCATTCCCGTAGCCCACACCATTTCAAAGACATAGCCTTGAGAGAATAAGGCCTTGTTGAGACCATTTGTACATTCGACTGAATGGCCTCTATATAAACGTTTAAGATTCTGGTGGGTGGTGCAGAGATGTACTCATCTTTCAGCTGCCCAAGATGAGCCTTGTCTGTAAGTTCCCTTACTTGTTAAAACCTGCCTATCTGGACTAGCCTGTCTTTTTCTTCAATCTATCCTTCCCCTCCCTGTATGGGGCCATTTTATAAACCAACACTCCACCCTGAATTTTGAGGTAAGTCTTGCCTTTCTTTGTAGATGTACAACCTATAGACATAATGCCATTGTAATGAGCTAGTCATCTATAATAATAAAAGCATAATATGCTAATTAGACAGGGCATCCTTCCGGACGACCTTCCAGAGGAAGCTGGGGCTGCCAGGGAAGCCTGGGGTCCAGGTGCCTGCCAGTGGCCGGAGGGAAGCCTGGGTCCTGGCTGCCAGAGGGAAGCCAGTGCCGGCAGTCGGGGGAAGGAAGGCCTACTCTTGCACGAATTTCATGCATCAGGCTTCTAGTTAATAATAAGAAAGGAGCAAAGGGAAGGCCAGATATTATAAACATGTCATTTGGGCCACTTCACCAGGAAACTGCAACTTTGCACTTTCCAGGACTTCACTGGCTATTCCCTGCAAAACACTGGGGGGAAGGGATCCAACAATGGAAAGATAGACCTATGCCCAGTAAATTTGGGGTAACATAGGGAAGGTACTTGTCTATCAGTCACACCTGGAAACAAAAATTATTGGCCAGAATGGGTGTGGCCACTGCAAGCACATGAAAATTTGAGAATACATAATCTCCTAAACAAAGGAGTTCGCTCTCTTGACACACTTGGGTCATGACTCTTGTGATTCTTGGCTCTCTCGCATTTGCCTCTATGGCCCACGGCCATGCAGACCCCACATGCAATGGACTATTGAACTGCAATGGGAAACACAAGCTAAGCTAGTCTGATTTTGGACTGGACTTGGCTCCAACATGGAAAGGAAATTCTGGACACTGGCTCTGATTTTAGTTCTTTTTAAAAAAATATATTTTATTGATTTTTTACAGAGAGGAAGGGAGAGGGATAGAGAGTTAGAAACATTGATGAGAGAGAAACATCAATCAGCTGCCTCCTGCACACCCCCTACTGGGGATGTGCCTGCAACCAAGGTACATGCCCTTGACTGGAATCAAACGCGGCAACCTTCAGTCCGCAGGTCGACGCTCTATCCACTGAGCCAAACCAGTCAGGGCTGATTTTAATTCTAAAGCCCCAGCTACACTTCTTCTATGACTGGACTAAGGGAAATGGGACTTTGGAAACTCAGGAATATAATTCCACACAAATAAAAATTACTCATTCTCCTGTACAAATCTCAGAAAATTTCTTTTCTTGGGACATCACAAGAAATCCATCCCAACTAGCTGTCAAGGAGCCAAGGTCCTCTCCCCTCCATTCACAGATATCCGTCAACAATATAGTTTCGTTTTGCCTTTTTCTTGCACCTTATAGAAAGGATTCATACTGGATGTGTTCTTTTGTGTCTTGCTCCTTTTTTTTTTTCTTGCTCAGTATTATGTTTAGATTCATCCTCATAGTTATATGTAGCTATACTATGTTTCTTTTCACTGTTATATAGTATTTCATGAATATACTACATATTACATGAATATACAATGCTTCATCCAGTCTACTAATGAAGCACATTTAGGCTATCTCCACTTTGGGGGCATCTTGAACAATGCTCCTATGAATATTCTAGATCATGAATGTTAAGCTCGAGTGCACAGGTTTCTCTAAGGTATGTCCTCACCAAATTTTAGTTCAAAAATCTCTGTAGAAACTAACTCGGCATCTGTGTCTGAAGCTGAATAACAGCAACTCTTCCAAATCTCTCATTAGAATCATAAAGCTTCCAAAACACACCTAAACCTCCTGTTGTAGCTCCTAGTTTTAGCAGTCAGTGGTATTTAAGGTCAAAGCCCTAGGGCAGTGATGGCGAACCTATGACACGCGTGTCAGAGGTGACACGCAAACTCATTTTTTTGGTTGATTTTTCTTTATTAAATGGCATATAAATATATAAAATAAATATCAAAAATATGTCTTTGTTTTACTATGGTTGCAAATATCAAAAAATTTTTTTATGTGGCACGGCACCAGAGTTAAGTTAGGGTTTTTCAAAATGCTGACACGCCGAGCTCAAAAGGTTCGCCATCACTGCCCTAGGGGCTCTCTCCTTAACTTTTTCTATTCTTCCCCATTACTTGGCACAAAGGAGGAAAGGGCCCTTCTGTTTTGTTCATATTCTTGCATTTCTTTGGCATTGCTCACCAGAGTGATGTAGCCAAAAGGAAGAGCAGACCCATGTTTGAAACCCTGCATTGACTCTGTTACCTCAGGATAAAGTCCCAAATCCTTATTATAGCACCAGAGTCCTTTATGAGCTCCCAAGTCAAATTGCCAGCCACACCAAGTCCTACACTTCCCTTTTTTAGCAATACCAAATGGCTTACAGTTCCCACTACACACCATGCACACCCCCATGGCTTCAGCCATGCTGTTCACGGCCTGGAACTACTTTCCCAAATCTTGTTTTCTGCATAAACTCTCACCTATCTTTTAAGACTCAACTTCAACATCATTTTCTGCAGGAAAACGTGCTTCTCACAGCTCCCTACCTGCTCCCCTGCCACCATCTGGCCAGGCTAGGCACCCTTTGCTTATACCCTCCTAATCACCAGGCACTTCTCTCTATACTAATATACATTATGCTGTATTATAATTGCCAGTTCCCTTCCCCATTATACTGAGAGCTCCCTGAGATATGGGACCTTTTATTATTTATTTCTATATTTTCAATGTTAAGTATAATGCCAGACACTTGGTGGGATAGTGAAAATCATGTATTAATTTGACTGGATCATGGCATGCCCAGATACTTGGCTAAACATTATTCCTGGTGTGTCTGTGAGGGTGTTTGGGGATGAAATTAGCATTTGAATCTGTAGATTGAATAAAGCAGATTGTCCTCTCCAATGTGGGTGGGTCTCATCCAATCCACTGAAGGCCTGAATAGAACAAAACCCTGGAGGAAGGAAAAATTCCTCTCTCTCTCTCTCTCCCTCTCTCTCTCTCTCTTTCTCTCTCTCTCTCTCTCTTTCTCTCTCTCTCTCTCTCTCCTGATTTCTACAGCTAGGACATTGTCTTCTCCTGCCCTCTCCTGCCCTCGGTCCAGGACCATAGGTTCTCCTGGTTCTCAGACCTTCAGAATTAGAACAAAAGTACATCATTGGCTTTCTTGGGTCTCCAGCTTGTAGACAGCAGATCATGGAACTTCTCAGCCTCCATAATCAAGTGAGTCAGTGAGTCAGTTCCTATATATAAATATATATGTGTGTGTGCAGAAGGATAGTGAGAAGCTAGGAAAATTCCTGGGCAAGTGGCATGGAGAAACTGAGACAAGAAAATTAAACAAGGCCAAACAGTTTGAGCAGCTTGCAACCAGCTTGTGAATCACAAGATCTTATCTTCCCCAACCAAGGAGACTTGAGAACAAATGGTTTATACCTCTCCTTCCTAACCAGAGATTATATAGCTTAAATCACCCTGGCCTTGGAAAATATCGAAGACCCAATTAATGTCATTTGTGCCAGGACAAATAAAGTCTGGGGGACAAACAACAAAACCCCAAAAGCATTTGAATGGTATCACTTGGGGAATGTTAGGCAGGAAAGATAACTGCTAGGGCAGGGAAGCGGGGATGGGGGAAAAGGGGGGAGTTTATCTCACCCGCTAAACAAAGGTCTTAGGACTTCCCAAACAAGATGACCAAATGTATGTACAAACATTCCAGTGTAAGTCACAATAATGTAGAAGGGGACTTTGAAACCTCGTCAGCTACCCAAGATATCTGGCAGGGGAGCTTTGAAATCTGTAGAGGGGGAAAGTATATAACCCTTAAACCTCCACCAGGTGGGATGCTCAGACCAGCTGACTTGCCTGCTTGTGCTTTATGCCAAGTCTATTCTTAATGAATTCACTTGCTTTGCTTCAACCACTGCTGTCTGTCATTTGTCTGAATTTCTTCTCACAAGATTAACAAGAGCCAAGGAGGGGACAGCCCCCCCTCCCACTCAGGGGGCTGTCCAGTAGCATACATATCACATATATAAAGTCTATCCATAAATTCACATATATAACATATATATAAATTCACATATATAATATATATAAGTTATATATAATATATAAAATATATATAACATATATATGTGTGTGTGTTTATGGTTATGTTTCTCTGGAGAACCCTAATACACTTGGGAAATATTAATAAATATGGAGCTGTATTAAATTAGCATTTGAACTTGAAATTGGCTTAGACTGGAAGAGTCTGCACAACACAGTGTTAGGGGTCCCATTCACTATGTTGTAAAGACTGTGTCACAAATGGCCTCACAAAGACTGTGTCACAAATGGCCTCACAAAGACTGTGTCACAATATGCAAGCCTTAATAACCTCCATCTCTATTCCTCTTGCTATTGTTGTCTAATCAAGAAACAACGTTTCTCTGTGTGACCCGTTTTTCTTCCTGATGTCTATCCTCCAAAATCTAGAGTTGCTATCTAAAGTTAATTAGAATCGAACACCATAGAATCACCAATACCACTCTGGTAAGTACCTACATCCTCAAATGAGTGTTTCCATCTTAACGCAAATAAATTTCCAACCAAGAACATACACTTTCTTTTCTTTCTCAATGCCTTTACTTTTAAACATGAGGGGGAAATCTTATAGGTATACATGAAAAAGACAGATCACAGGTAAAACAGAAGAAAATCTAATCAAAAAGCTTTAACATGTATGACATGTTACAGGGCTGAAAAGAATGTTAATTAGTATTCCTCTCCTTCTTTTTCACCCTCTCTTTCAACAGAATTTACGCCAAACTCCTCATAATTCTTCTCAAGCGCAGCCATGTGCCCACAGGCCTCAGAAAGCTCTCCTTCTCCCATGCCCTCACCCACGTACCAGTGAACAAAAGCACGCTTGGCGTACATCAAATCAAACTTGTGGTCCAGGCGAGCCCAGGCCTCAGCAATAGCTGTGGTGTTGCTCAGCATGCACACGGCTCGCTGTGCTTTGTCTAGGTCTCCACCAGCGACCACAGTGGGAGGCTGGTAATTAATGCAAACTTTGAAGCCACTGGGGCACCAGTCCATACATTGGGTGCTGCACTTGGTCAGGATGGTAGCAATGGCAGCATTGACATCTTTAGAAACCATATCATCATGGTGCAACAGGCAGCAAGCCATGTATTTACCATGGCGAGGGTCACATTTCACCATCTGGTTGGCTGGTTCCAAGCATGCATTGGTGATTTCTGCTACAGCAAGCTGTTCATGGCAGGCTTTCTCAGGAAAGATGACAGGGGCACCTGTGGCCACAGGGAAGTGGATGTGGGGATAGGGCACCAGGTTGGTCTGGAATTCGGTCAGATCAGCATTCAGGGCTCCATCTAACCTGAGGGAAGCAGTGATGGAGGACACAATCAGGTTACTAAAGCAGTTAAGGTTAGTGTGGGTTGGGCACTCAATATCATACATGGCCTCCCTCATTGTCAACCATGAAGGCACAATCAGAGTGCCCTGGGGTGATGTGGGTGATAAGGATAGAGTTGTAAGGCTCAACCACAGCTATGAAAACCTGGGGTGCTGGGTAGATGAACTCCAGCTTGGACTTCTTGCCATAATCGACAGAGAGCCATCCCATCAGCAGGGATGTGAAGCCAGAACTAGTTCCCCCACCAAAGCTGTGAAAAACCAAGTAGCCCTGAAGACCTGTGCACTGGTCAGCCAGTTTCCAAATTTGGTCAAAGACCTTCTTGCCAATGGTGTAGTGTCCACAGGCATAGTTATTGGCAGCATCTTTCTTGCATATGATGAGCTGTTCAGGGTGAAAGAACTGGCGGTAGGTACCAATGCGAACTTCATCAATGACCCTGGATTCCAGGTCTACAAACACTGCCCTGGGCACATGCTTGCCAGCACCTGTCTCACTGAAGAAGGTGTTGAAGAAGTCATCTCCTTCCCCAGTGGTCTTGTCACTTGGCATCTGACCAGGAGGCTGGATGCCATGATCCAGGCAGTAGAGCTCCCAGCAGGCATTGCCCATCTGGATACCAGTCTAGCCAACATGGATGGAGATGCACTCACGCATGGTTGCGGGTTAGCAGGTGCAGGCAACACTGGATTAGACACTGGGTCCGGGTTACTATCCCCAACAACCTAAGAGTCAAGGTAAGTAACCCACTCAATAACATATATTTTCAACAAAACACAGCTTAGAATTGATATAGTTTATACTTAATAATTCAGGATTTTTCTGGACCTCAAGATCATCTTTCTGAATATAAAGGAATCAGCATACAATCCTCTAAGTAGAGGGCAGGTATAAGTTTAAAATTTAACTAGCTAAACAGAAATGTATGGGGAGATTTTTTTTTTAGAATATTTGTTTAATTTTTTTTATGTGCCTCTGTCCTAAAAGTAAAAAGTAAGGCATAAAGTCCAGTTAGTTAATGACTTCAGCTATTTTGGTACACAGAAATGGAAACTTTATTATAATTTGCAGGGGAAAGTGAGAAAGAGAGAAGTCATGCATGTAGGCTGTTCTCCCTCACTTTTCCCAACCCTGTGGCAGGCATCACTAATCGATGTCAGCATTCCTTTCCTCGGACGCTGGCAGAGACCCATAATCCTTTTTAAGGTAGCACTTCAGGCAGAATTAACCCAAGAAGTGAAACACACTTGCTATTTCAGATTGAGAAAGTACCCAGAAATTTTTAGGTGAAAGGTCATTTCTTATTTTTCTCTATTGGATGAGAGTATATTCCAGTTGATAGTAAAGATGGTCCTAACAATACTGAATTGAATTGAATACAGTATGAAACTCAAATGCTTTCCTCCCACATTGGTACTGGCTCCTCCCTGGAGGTCTTCCCGGTTCCTCCAGTCTGCGCTGATGTTTTTTCTTCCTCATTGTTAATGGCCCTTAGAATTCATGCCAGAGAGTTTAGCGTCCAATTAGATTGCTAAGTTCCTTGGGAGCAGGGCAGCATCTTACCTTTGGGGAACACGGCAGAATTGAAATGCTGGGCACATGCAGCATTCTTGGATGCTCACTTAAGTATGCCTGCTTTTGACTGTTGATATGTACTGAGACGAAAGCAGAAAGAGAAGCGTGGTACCTTCTCAGTGGGTTTCAAGGAAAAAAAATAACTGCATACAATATTTAGGTGAGAGAATACACTAAACAAACAACAACAAAATACTTCCTCTACCATTTCCAGTCTAACATCTTCAAACTGTGTGTATAGTCCAGCGGTGAATCGATTCAGAAGCCGCACTAAAATGCAGAAGACATTCTGTTAATGCTGGGCTTAATAACTTAATATTTCAAATATAACCTTTCCACACCTTGTGTCCAAAAAAGATTATTAATGCTGGGTGTCTGGAATGCTCTGAATTTAAAATTCTGCCACAGTCCTTCCCCGGAACACTCTCTTCTGTCAGTGACATTCCTTTCTCTTCCTGAAGTTTGCTTATTCCCTAGCTGTGGGGAGCCGGCACCGCCATGGCATATTCAGTCCCAGAGCACCTTATGTACCATGCCAGCTCAGCCTGGTTCAGTGACCCTGAGTAGGGGTGGGGGGGTGAAAGGATTGAGAAAAGACAGACAAGAGAATGAAAGCTGGGTCTCGGTGGGACGCTGCTCCCTGATGAGGAGACAGCGCCAGCACCCACAAGCCGTGTCTTTATTTTATAGCAGATGCCAAGAGGCAAAGTAGGGGCGTGATCACGTTGTTTACAGCATTCTCGTGAGTTTCAACCTCACTTAACTACATGCACCCGAACTCTAGCACAAGGCACGTGGGGCTACGTGTTCGGACCATAGGTTCAAGCTTACAACCACAGCCGTTGGCTATGATTGTGCTGGGAGGGCCCTGCCCTTCCAGCTGGAACTTGTACGTGGCAATGAGAGAACCCTGTCCTTTCATTAGTCCGAGGCTTGAACCTGGCCAAAACACTGTAGCCGCGCCTCACACCTCGCCTTTGCTCAAGTTCTTCCCTCTGTCTGAAAGTCTCATTCTCTTCCAGCTCACATGTCCTGATCCTGCCTGGGCTTCGAAGTCAACCCGGGGACTGCCTCTGCCATAAATCCTCTCCTGACTCCCAAACAGCCATGGGAGGCTCCCCTCTGCATATACACAGCACTCTTTCTGCCCTGCCCCTGGGGTTTGGATCCCACAACACACAACAGCATAAGCTGTTACCTGGGTCAGAATCTTGGTTCTGCCCCTGGCTGGTTAAGTGACCTCAGGCAAAGCTCTTTTCTTCTTTAGGCCTCAGTTTCTTTATCAATAAAATGGTCATAAAAATAGCACTGATCTCCAAGGGTTCCTAGGAAGATAAAGTAAAATAATGAATGCAAAGCACTTCACAGCCTGGCACATAGTAAGCACTTATTTAAATATTAGCTAGTATCACTGTTGTACAACCTGATATTGGTTTATAAGTTTAATATCTGGCCTTCTACATTACAGATTGTTTGTGTTTAAGAATATGTTATCTCCCCTAATGAACTTGAACCATCGTGAGGGCATCGGTGAGTTCATTTTCCACACCTGTATCAGTTAGCTTCTGCTAGGTAACAAACCATCCCAAAATGTAATGGCTTACAATAATACCATGCAATTAGCTTAGTGGTTCTTTTTTCCAATATATTTTTTATTGTTGATAGTATTGCAGATATCTCCCATCCCCTCCCCCTTTATACCCCTCCTCCCAGTCCCTATTCACCGCCCCCCCCCACCCCAAACACACACATACAGGTCTTCACTACCCTATTGCCGGTGTCCATGGGCTATGCAAATAAATATATAAGTTCTTTGGTTTATTTCTCATTCCCCCAACCCCACATTGAGGTATATCAGTCCGTTCCATGCCTCTATGCTTCAGGTTGTATTTTGTTGGTCAATTCATTTTGTTCATTAGATTCCACAAAGGTTAGTGGTTCTTAAATGTTAGTGTGCATCACGATCACCTGGAGGGCTTGTTTTAAAAGGTCACTGGGCCCCACTGGAGCTCATAGTGTTCCAAGAGAGCAGAAGCTGCAAGGCCTCCTGATGTCTAGACTGGCACTTGAGCAACATTTGATTGTTCAAAGCTCCTCAGGAAGCCAGATTCTAGAGGCCACAGGCTCCACCTCCTGATGGAAGAATTACGAAGTCACATTGTGAAGGGGTGTGGCTAAGGAGAAGGGAGTAGTGTGTGGCCCTGTTTGCAGTCTACCACACCTCAAACTGAGTCTAATACCTACTAGTAATTGGAGTTCAGGAAGTACTCATCAAATGAGTCAATGATTCTCTTAGCAAGTGAGTTTTTAAATTTTCCAAATGGTATCGATTTATTTGTGCACTGCAATCGGGAAGCACAGCACAGGGCACTGCTCATGAGTGCAGTGTGACCTTTACCCCTGAGCTCAGGTTTTCGTGTATAAAATGGGGATTATAATTATGATATTGTGGGACACGGGTACAGTGTTTTGACCAGGTTCAAGCCTCGGACTAATGAAAGGACAGGGTCCTCTTATTGCCACGTGCAAGTCCCACCTGGAGGGCAGGGCCCTCCCAGCACAATCATAGCCAACGGCTGTGGTTGTGAGCTTGAACCTATGGTCCGAACACGTAGCCCCACGTGCCTTGTGCTAGAGTTCGGATGCATGTAGTTAAGTGAGGTTGGAGCTCACGAGAATGCTGTAAACAACGTGATCACGCCCCTACTTTGCCTCGTGACATCTGCTATAAAATAAAGACACGGCTTGTGGGCGCTGTCAGTTGTCTCCTCATCAGGGAGCAGCGTCCCACCGAGACCCAGCTTTCATTCTCTTGTCTGTCTTTCCTTAATCCTTTCACTCCCCCACTCGGGATCACCCTTGGTCATGCTGGCGTGGCACATGATATCAACAGAGATGTGGTAAATTGAGAAGCAGCACAATTTAACCTCCCTGCACCTCAGTTTTCTCATCTGGAAAATGGACCCAAATCATCCCCATCTCACAGAGCTTTTTGCGAGGATTCAGATGAGATGGTATGTGCCAAGTGCTTGCCTTCTAAAGCACTGGCAGTTATTCCTAATGGGATAGTTAGCTCAGTGGTGGTAACACAGTAAATCTGGGCCAACATAGCACTGGCTGTAGAAATTTCAGCTTCTGTTCAATTCACTACCAGAAGAGCTGCCCTAAAATGCTTCAGGCCAGGAACTCCAGGTGTATGAATGCTGCTCAAGGTGTAAATCTATACCTGCAAGCAGCCACCACCAGCCCCACCAGATGACCTGTGGGCCCCTCAGTTCTCGCCAGCTAGACGCCTCTGCCCACGCCTCATTCATCTAGCCCACAGCTCCACAGCCTTTGCTTATAAAGCGAAAGTAGGTCACGTTGGGTAGTTCAGATTCAGAGGCAGGAGAGACACAAGAGAAAGGGATGGAGTGGGTGGAGCCAGCAGCCAAGGATAAGAGGTGAGAGCTGGGGAATTCATAGATCGTTTATAACTTTCTTAGGGCAGGGAGGGAGGGAAAGACAGGAGAAGAGGAGGGGGGAGGAAGGGAAGGAGGAGACCTGGAGAGAGGGTGGCTGGGAGCCTGGTTGGCAGGTGGCTGATTGGCAGGCTGCAGGGCAGACAGTCACCGGCAGTCTCTGAGACCGGAGGCTGGAGATGCTAAATGAGCAATGTTGTGTGCTGCCCATTTAATTGCCTGGGGAAGCCGTGGCCATGGAGGCCACATGCTCTGCTAAAGCTTTCAGAAAGGTCCCTGGGGCTTCACTCCCTCCAGGTGACTGCCATTTAGGCCAGTGTTAATGGGTCCCCTGCCGAGAAGCCCTTGTCAGACTGTGCAGTTAAAAGTGCCTCATTCAAATAATCACCATCTGAACCAAAAAGGCCCCTAGGCTGGGAAGGTGAGCTCCGGTTGCCAGTTCCAGGCAAGCCTGGAGCAAGGCAGCTTCTGAGCTGGCAGCCCTGGCTCTTTTCACCCTCAGCTCTCCAGGGGACAGCAGGGCTGTGCAGACTCAAAGGTGCACCGAACAGCGCTCACATGGGGCAGGGCGCTTAGTACAAACCCGGCATCAGATATCAGATGGATTCCACGGTAACAGGAGGAGGTGAGGAAGTGAGAGGAATCTGGAATTTTCCCCCCGGGGAGGCCTGAAGCGTAAAGTATGGTTCAGTTGCTGTGCACCAGGCTCTGAGGGGTGCTGTGGTGAGCATGATGGGCAAGGCCTTGCTCTCAGGTTGCTGAGGTTCCAAAGAGGGGAGGCAGAGGGCAGGTAAACCAGTGAGCAAAAGTGATTTCAGGTAAGATGGTGTGTGAATGATTGGCCCAGAGTCGGGGCAGCGAGGAAGAGTAATATTAGTGTTATCGGTTTAGATCAGCGGTTCTCAACCTGTGGGTCGCGACCCCTTTGGCGGTCGAACGACCCTTTCACAGGGGTCGCCTAAGACCATCCTGCATATCAGATATTTACATGACGATTCATAACAGTAGCAACATTACAGTTAGGAAGTAGCAACGAAAATAATGTTATGGTTGGGTCACAACATGAGGAACTGTATTTAAAGGGCCAGAAGGTTGAGAACCACTGGTTTAGATTGTAAGGCATCTATTCTAGGGACCCCAGGCCCCGGGAAGCTCCCTCTGTCCTTCTAAGAGTCCTTTCTCGGTTCCGTGTCCTGAGTCCAAAAAAAATAGAACCAAAGCTGAGCATTCAGCAGCACAAGCTGTATTCAATGGCCAGAGAATGGAGGAGCAGAAATCAGACTCACAGATTAACTTTCTGTTCTAGAGAAGTCTGGGAGAAAGGGAGGCATATGTGTTAGTTTTCCAGGGAACGGGCTGATTGCTTCCCAGATTGGGGTGCCACCCCTTTTCTTCCCTTATATAGTCTAAGCTGGACCTGCCTGGAGCCATGGGGTGTGTCCGTTAGCATGCTATTGTATTATAATCCGCGTATAAAGGGGTTCAGGCTCTTATGGAGGTCAGATTCAGCCCCATCTTGGTTCAGGCGGGCTCTGGTCGGTTTTTGTTATTCTAGCCTTCTTCCTTCTTTTTTTAATTTCCTGTAACTGAAATGGAAAGTACACAAGGTTTCAACATCCATGGTGACATGAGGGTAACCAGGGAAGGCCTCTCTAAGGATCAGGACCTTCAGCCAAACCCTGAATGTTATGATGAAGCGAAGATCTGAGGAAAGAGTATCCTGGGTGGAAGGAGGAGCAGGCAAAGGGCCCGAGTACGGACCATGTGCGGGTGCGCATGTACAGTTCGATTGAAACTTCCTGGCCCATGCACAGAAGTCAGTATTTTGTGGAAGAGGCACACTCAAGGGGCCAAAGAGCCGCATGTGGCTCACGAGCCGCAGTTTGCCGACCACTGGTTTAGCAGAAAGAAGCTCAATGTGATGAGAGCACAGTGAGTCCATGCAAGATGGAGTCAGACAGATTGGCCACTGTAACCAGCCTCCAGCTTAGCGCCCATGAACTTTGAAGACTGCATCACCCTCCCCAGCCCCGGGGGGTGAGGATTTGAGCCTGGATACCATGAAGTGACCAAATGGCTCAAACTTGAAAGCAGGCAGACCTCCTACACCACCACACTCTTCCGGAATCTTGAGCCTCATTTAGCCTGGAAAAGATAGTCTGTGTTTCTTAATTAGTGTTAATGCAACATGCTGAGTTCCTCCAGGCGCAAGGACTTTCTGTGCATTCCTGACTATTCAACCACATATCCTAATCAATCTATCCCTCCCTCCGCCCCTCACACACACACACAACCAATTTATTTGCTAATGAAAACTCTGTTCAAATGAGTCGTACTCAAATCAGGTCTTGCCTTCTCTGCGTTTGACAGCAGGCTTCAAGGAGACTCCTGGGGATGTTCTTTCGGGTGGTATTCTTTCAGTTTGGGGGTGAAGGCAGGAGCTGTGTTTTGTATTCACTAAAGAATGGGTCAATGCCCAGCAGGTGTGGCTCGGTGGCCGAGCATCCACCCATGAACCAGGAGGTCACGGTTCGCTTCCTAGTCAGGGCAAATGCCCGGGTTTCGGGCTCGATCCCCAGTGGAGGGTGTGCAGGAGGCAGCTGATCAATGAGTCTCTCTCATCACAGATGTTTCTGTCTCTCTCTCCCTACCTCTCCCTGAAATCAACTGAAAACAAAACAACAACAAGAAAAGAATGGGTCAAGCTGCCCCGAAACAGGTTCCAAGTCCCTGAATCAGTGGCCGGCAGCACTAGGACAGGCAGGAACAGGGAGAATGACATAGCTCAGAGAACCCGCCACAGAAGAACACAGGCCAGGATCGAAATCTAGCTGAGCCTTAAATGGGCTGTGTGATCTGAGAAACATTCATTGACCTCTCAGAGACTCTGAGTCTCCAGCTGTAAAATTTGTTTAATAGATTTCGCTTTCAAAGTGACGTGGAAGGGATTAAATGATGCACTAAATTAATCCATGCGTCTCAGAATACCAATGACAGTGCCTAGCGGTAAGGAGTGAGGGCCTTGGAGCCTGACCGCCTGGTGCATATCCCAGGTCTTCGCTGCCATTATGACCTTCCACCAAGGACGTAACTTCTCTATACCTCAGTTTCCTCATCGATGTTATTATGGCAGTAATGACAGCACCTACCTCATTCGATTGTTCTCAAAATTAAATGAGATGGTAGAATAAGGCACTTAGCACAGTGTTTGGAACACATTAAACACTCAGTAAATACTAGCTATTATTATTTTAATATGAACCTGAGACACAGTAAGTACTAGGTAAATAGTAGTCGTCATTAGCAGAAACAACCAACCAACACAGAGAAAAATTCCATTTTGGCAGTCCTGGGAGAGATACTGTTTCTCAAGTTCTCAAAACCTTGAGCATGCGTCACCTGGAGGCTGTCCAATCACAGATTGCTGGGTCTCACCCCTGGGATTCTGATTCAGTCTGTCTAGGGTAGAGGCCTGATAACTCAGATTTG
The DNA here is from genome assembly GCF_028538775.1 of Myotis yumanensis. Classification (NCBI taxonomy): domain Eukaryota; kingdom Metazoa; phylum Chordata; class Mammalia; order Chiroptera; family Vespertilionidae; genus Myotis; species Myotis yumanensis. The sequence continues at coordinate 91,837,133 of NW_027223755.1, forward strand.
TGTTGAGTCCCAGGTGAGATGCCAGGGCTGCTGGTCTGGAAACTTACTTTTCTTCTTCTTCTTCTTTTTAAATTTCCAGACAGATTTTATTAAGCGCATGCTTGAGCGTAAGGGAGGCAGCACAGAGAGAAGGAACGTCCTCTGAACTGGCCCCCAGGAAGACACTTTTAACTGTTGATTTAACAGTCTAACTCTCAGGGAGCCATCTCATTGCCAAGGCCAGGCCCCGTTAGCCACCCATTAACCACAGTCCCATCTCACTGCCCAACACAGCCCACCTGGAAAGGGGGCCCCAGAATTTCTTCTCACATCCTCTTCTCTGATGCTGAATGCTACCTCTCAACTTAAATTAGGAGAAAGCCAGGAAATTCGTCTTTAAAAACAAACAAACAAACAAACAAGTCCTTCCCCAAATCCCTGAGCTGAGAAACAGAGTTTTCCATAGATACACTAGCAGCTGCTCAGCCTCTGCCCAGTTCTGGTTCAGAAAGGGTTAATGACAATTTTTGTTGTGATGAACCCCAAATATGAAGGGGTAGCAGTTCCTCTGGTTTCTACCTTAAAATTAAATTGGTCTTTCTAGGGAAAGGTAGGGCTAGAAAGATTCAGAGCTGTGTTTTATAATTCATTTATTTTAGTTCCCTTTGTTCTGAATTTCATTAGTATTATGTTAATATTGTGACCCAAATTAATTTTAGACCAAAATTGAAATCATTATTCTTTATTTTCTTAAAATATATTTTACCTCCAGACACTTGGCAAGTAGGAAAAATGCAATTCACTATTAAAATGGACCTTGCTAATTTGCAGTATTATCTTTAGAGAGTGTTGGGAGGAGGGGAGAAGTAACAGAGAATTATAGAGAAAAATTTATAGAAGAAAAAATGAGACTAGCACAAAAGGGAAAATAACACTGCAGATCTAAAGAAATGGTTGGGAAATATTTTTGTAATGAACAGCCCAAAGTAAATGTAGTTTTGGTTGCAACTACTGAGTTCCATTCTTGTTTTGTGAAAGCAGCTTAGACAATATGTAAACGAATTGAGTGTGGCTGTGTTTCAAACAGACTTGACTTATGGGCGTGAAACTTGAATTTTATATAGTTTTCACAAACCACAAATATTATTTATATTTTTATTTTTCCCAAACATTTAAAAATGTAGAAACCATTCTTAGCTGATAGACTGTACAAAAAGAGAAGGTAACTGGGTTTGGCTCACAGTCCCACTTTGCTGAGCCCTGATCCAAGGGAGACAGTCTACTTTAAGCATTATGTCTGCTTTCAAAAATGCTACCCATACTTTAGGAAAACATCAGGCAGACTTGTTTTCCTCTCGCCTGCATGACTGTGGTCACTGAATGCTTAAACAACCTGCTGGGCTGCTGGGAGAAAGAGGTGGTAAGATATGGGCCTTGGAATAGTAGAGAATGGATATCTCTATCCAATGGGAAATTTATTTTCAGTCCAGTTACCAGCCAGGTAATGGCAAACAAAAGATCTCTGAATGCCTTCTGGCATTTTGTCATTCTATATTTCAGTGCCAAATGAGCATATCCTTAGGCCAAGTGATCTCATGTCTAGGAATTTCCCCAACAGATGCAAGCAAAGGCATTTGTGCAAGGATGTTCCTGGCACCAGAGTCTGTCACGGAGAAAAACGGGACATAACCTAAACATCCACATGTGGACGCTATGTAAGAATTGTATGATACATCCACACCATAGAATAGTATGCAGCGGTTAAAAAGAATGAGGTCAGCCTTTATAAATGATGTCAAGATGTATTGGTAAGGAAAAAGAAAGTAAGTTGCATAATAGTATAGTTGGCATTATTTCTATATTTATACATTTGAATATGTATATAGTAAAAAAAAATACCAGGAAGAAAAAAATTTCATGCCATCAATGGCAATTATCTTGGAGGAATAAGGCTAAAAATGCAGATAATGATGGGCTTTAATATTTTATTTTAAACTTTTCTGCATCCAATTTTTTTGCAACCAATGTTTTTGTTACCTTTTGTGATGGTTAATTTTCTGTGGCGACTTGACTGGGACATGCGGTGTCCAGGTATCTGGTTAAACATTATTTTGCGGGGGGGGGGGGGGGGGGGGGGTCTGAGCAGATATTTCCAGAGGTTAGCAATGGAGTTGATGGAGTGAGTGAAGTGGATTACCCTCCCCAATATGGGTGGGCAGCACCAAATCCATTGAGAGACCAAACAGGACAAAGAGGCAGAGAAAGAGGAAGTTGACTCTGCCTGATTGTTTGAACTGGGACATCACTCTATCCCACCCTTGGGACTGACTCCTGGTTGGAAGCTCCGTCACCAACTCTCCAGTTCTCAGGCCTTCACCCTGCACCAGTGAGTCTCCAGCCTGATGTTGGCAGGTCGTGGAACTTCTCAGCCTCCATAATTACAGGGGCCAATTCCTTTTAATAAACATCATTCTAGATGTGGATATAGGTAGGAATAGAGATATGGATAAAGCACAGATTTGTGCCCTCGCTGGTTTGGCTCAGTGGATAGAGCATTGGCCTGGGGACTGAAGGGTCCCAGGTTCAATTCCAGTCAAGGGCATGTACCTCATTTGCAGGCTCAGCCCCCGGCGCTGGTTGGGGCACATGTGGGAGGCAGCCAATCAATGTGTCTCTCTCACATCAATGTTTCTCTCTCTGTGTCTATCCCCCGCATTTCCACTCTTTCTAAAAGAAAAAAAGTCAATGGAAAAATATCCTTAGGTGAGGATTAACAAATGTGTGTGTGTGTGTATCTATATCTATCTATCTCCTATTGGTTCTTTTCCTCTGCAGAATCCTAATACCCTTTTGTAATAAAAAATTAATTTTAAAAAATGTCCTTCTCTTCACAATAGGAGTAGAATCAGGGAAGGGCTAATCCAGAGTCTGCACTTGCTCAAATTTTTTTGTTGAAATAAAGAATGAAAGAATCTATTTATTTCTCTTTAATTTTTCATCCAATCAATATTTATTATACAACTGTATAATAGGGTTCATGGGGGTGTCTTAAAATATATTTATTCTTTCAGTCCACATTTACTATACAAACAGTCTGTGTGAAGCATCAGATTTAAATTTAATGAGATTTATATGCCTTTAAAGGAATTTTTAAAAGAGTTGTTTCCAGAGATGTTTGAATGTGTTAGAAGTTATAGTATAAAGTGCACATATCGGGATTCAGAGTTTTATTACTTTATAGATATGCTGCATGGACATTAAGAAAGCAGGCCATCGTAACCACAATAGCTCGGGGGTATCATCCTTGTTTTAAATTTTAAAATGGAGGCCTAGCAGTATCACTTTCTCAAGATAACTTTCATAAGGTTAATAAGTGCTAGATTTGAATCTAGATGTGCCTGATTTCAAAAACCATGATTTTGTTTAGTGCATCAGAATATTTTTATTTATTTTTAAGTGATTTTTTAATTTTTCAATTACTGTTGGTGTACAATATTATATTAGTTTCCGGTGTATAACATGGCGATTAGACATTTGTATAAATTGCAAAGTGATCACACTGATAAATCTAGTACCCATTTGACACCATACATAGTTATTATAATACTAGAGGCCCAGTGCACAAAACTTGTGCATGGGTAGGGTCCCTAAACCTGGCCAGCTATCAGGGCCAATCAGGTTCCCCACCTCCCCACCTCCCTGCCTCCTCCTTCCCTCTCCACCCATGCACTGTCACCACACAGTTCCCTCCCTCCCCCCGCCTCCCTGTCTCCCTACCTCCTTCTTCCCTCGCTCCCTCAGCACCCCGCCACTGCTGCTGGTCCCTCACCATGTTCCACGCTGCCCCCTGGTGGTCAGTGCACGTCATAGTGAACACTTGAGCTCCCATTCTCCAGGTCGAACTCCCACGGGGACACTTTGCATATTAGCCTTTTATATATATAGACTAGAGGCCCGGTGCACAAAAATTTGTGCACTCGGTGGGGGTCCCTCAGCCCGGCCTGCGCCCATTTGCAGTCCAGGACCCCTTGGAGGATGTCCACCTGTTGACTTAGGCCCACTCCCCCGGGTATCAGGCCTAAGCTTACAGTCAGACATCCTTCTGGCAGCCAGGGAGCCCTCGGGGGATGTCCGACTAAAGGCTTAGGCCCCCAAGGGATCGGGCCTGAACCGTTAGTTGGACATTCTTAGTGCTGCCACGGAGGTGGGAGAGGCTCCTGCCACCACCTCTGCACTGGCCAGCCATGAGCCAGCTTCTGGCTGAGTGGCACTCCCCATATGGAAGTGCACTGACCACCAGGGGGCAGCTCCTGCATTGAGCGTCTGCCCCCTGGTGGCCAGTGTGCATCATAACAACTGGCCATTCTGCCGTTCAGTCAATTTGCATATTAGCCTTTTGTTATTATTACTAGAGGCCCAGTGCACAAAAATTTGTGCATATAGGATGTCCCTATTTCCCCCCTTTTGCCCCCTCTACCCAGCTCTTGCCCCCTACTTCTCTCTGGCCATCACCATACTGTTGTCTGTGTCCATGGGTTGTGCATATATTTTCTTTGGCTAATCTCTTCTTTAAATTCACTTCTTTAAATTTTTATTTTCATTTAAGTGCTTATAACTGCACTATTATATATTTTCTATTATATCATTTAGAATAAGATATTTTTTAATTGAACCCTTGTAAATTTTAGCACAATTTAATAAATTATGCTAGAAGCAATTAGGAGATTTTTCATGTAATGCAGATACATTTCAATTAATATTTTATTAATTTTTAATTTTTTAATACTTTAATTTGAAATAATCTCATACATGTAAAAAAAAAAAACTATAAAATACTACAGCATATTATATGTACCCTTCACCCAATTTCTTAGGTGTTAATAATTTAAACATAACCATTATACAACTAACAAAATTTGGAATGTATTTTTCTTATAATCTCTTTAATGTTACTTAATCCATTTACTTTGTTTTTGTTAATCTTCACCCAAGGATATTTTTCCATTGAATTTTAGAGTGAAGGGAAAGGGAGAGACACATTGATTGGTTGCCTCCTGCACATGCTCTGATAGGGACTGGGGATCAAGCCAGCAACTGAGGTACATGCCCTTGACTGGAATCGAACCTGGAACCCTTCAGTCCACGGGCTAATGCTCTATCCACTGAGCAAAACAGGCTGCAGCTTAATTCATTTACTTTTAATCTATATGTGTCTTTATATTTAAAGTGGGTTTTGTTTTTGATTCACCCTCATAATCTGTCTTTTAATTGGTGCATTTATGCCACTGACTTTCAGAGTGCTTACTGATAGAGTTACTGCCATATCAGGTGGCTTCTGGGGCTTCTGGGGCCAGCCAGCGGCCCGGGATCTGATCTGGTCATGGGCGGCAGGTAGGCGGCTTCTGGGGCTTCCGGGGCTTCTGGGGTTGCACACGGGGGCCAGTCTGCGGCCTGCGACCAGATCAGGTCACAGGTGGCAGGCAGACGGCTTCTGGGGTCGCACACGGGGGCCTGGATGGTGGCTCACGCTGGTGGCTCATGCTGTCCCGCCCTGCCTGCAGTATGCAAGTTAGCCGCCATCTTTGTTAGCGGTTAATTTGCATATCATGCTGATTAGCCAATGGGAGGCGTAGCGAAGGTACGGTCAATTACCATGTTTGTCTATTATTAGATAGAATTATTGCCTATAAGCCCTATGCTATACTTTACACCCCATGACTATTTTATGACTACTTAATTTGTACTTCTTAATCCCTTCACCTTTTTCACCCATCCCCAACCCTCCTCCCACCTGGAAACCATCAAAAGATTCTCTGTATCTGTGAATTTGCTTCTATTTTGTTTATTTCTTTTGTTTTTTAGATTCCACATATAAATGAAATTATGGCATTTGTCTTTCTCTGTCTGACTTATTTCACTTAGCGTAGTACTCTCTAGGTCCCTCCATGTTGTTGCCGATGGCAAGATTTCATTCTTTTTTATATCTGAGTCATACTCTATTGTATATATATATATATATACCACTTTTTCTATATTCATTTATCTTGTAATATTGCTTTGTTGGTGACAAACTCCTTTAGTTTTTTCTTGTCCAGGAGACCATGCTCTTTCTCCTAGTGGCACAGACCAAGATCACTCTCCCCTTTTGTATGGTAATATAATTCCAAATTTTTACCTAGGCAAATAGCCACCCAGAATAAAGGTTACACATCCCAGCCTCACCTGTAGTTAGGTATGGCCATGTAACTAACTTCTAAGAAGCAATCATTAGTAGCTTCTAGAAAACATTTCTAGGAGATTTCTGCCTTGTAGCATTTGCCTCTCCTCCTTCCTTTCCTCTTCCTATTGGCTGAAGCACTAGCAGCTGTATTGGACAATGATGTAAAAGTCATGTGTTTTATACAGAAAGAACATGATATCCTGAGAACTATGGAGCTGCCACACCAGCCCCAGACTACCTGTCTCTAGACATCATTTATATGAAACAAGAAATACATTTCTTTTGTTTTCAGTTATCATTAGGGTTTAATTGCAGCATAACTTGATCTTATTACACTGTTAGAGGCCTGATGCACAAAATTCGTGCAAGGGCCTGGGCCCCTGCTGCTGTGGCATCCACCTCTGCCTCAGCCCCGCCCTCTGTGGCTTTGTCCCGAAGGAAGGATGTCTGGAAGATGTCTGGTCTAATTAGCATATTTTGTTTTTATTATTATAGATAGATTATAACACAGTGCCTTCCAATCTGGCATCACTTTTTGAAAAGAAGTCCTAAAACTAAGATCAATAACAATTTCACCTCAAAAAAAATCTGGAAGGAATCAGGTTGCATAAGGCAATACCCATAAATATAGCTTGTTCCAAAGGGAATGAATAATGGAATTCTTCCTGAAACAATTGGTGCTGATCTTTGTTTGTGGTAAACATTGAGAGTTAGTGTTCACAGAAATCAAGTATCGACTTCCTCTTCACTTTGCTTAACATTCATGCTCAAAGCAATAAATGAAAATGGAATGTGCGGAAGAGAGGTCAGGAAAAAGTGCTCTACCTACTTCTTCATAAGCACAGTGTGTGGGCTGGTTCTTAATAGGCCTATTATAAATATCAGAATTGAAGCAAAATAAATAGTTTTGAATCATAACTGTGGGTATTGAGGACACACACAAAACATCTTTTATAAGCATGATTTTTTAAAAATATTTTTTTATTGATTTCAGAGGGGAAGGGTGAGGGAGAGAGATGGAAATATCAGTGATGAGAGAAAATCATTGATCAGGCAACAAAAGAATATCTTTCTTTTTTTTTTTTTTTTTTTTTTTTTTTTTATATTCCATTGATTTTTTACAGAGAGGAAGGGAGAGAGATAGAGAGCCAGAAACATCGATGAGAGAGAAACATCGACCAGCTGCCTCCTGCACATCTCCCACTGGGGATGTGCCAGCAACCCAGGCACATGCCCCTGACTGGAATCGAACCTGGGACCCCTCAGTCCGCAGACCGACGCTCCATCCACTGAGCCAAACCGGTTCTGGCAACAAAAGAATATCTTTAGTGAAGTTTCTTGATGGTTCAAAAGTAGAAAATAAAGTGTTAAGTAAATTCTATATAGAATATAATACATTTAAAATAATGTTTAGCCTGGCTGGTGTGGCTCAGTGCTTGAGTGTCAACCCATGAACCAGGAGGTAACAGTTCCATTACCAGTCAGGGCACATGCCTGGGTTGTGGGCTCAATCCCCAGTAGGGAGCGTTCAGGAGGCAGCCAAGGGATGATTCTCTCACATCCCTGATGTTTCTACCACTCTTTCCCTCTTCCTTCCTCTCTGAAATATAAAAAAAAAAAAAAACACGACATTTTTTTTAAAAAGTCACAACCTTCCTATGCTTTAAAAAAATTATTTTGTTCATTTTAGGTAAAGATACACTTATACCCAGGAAATTTAAAAGTAAGGTTAACTTGAAAAAAACAACAATGGAAAAGTTAAGGCATACGGCCTTTCTACCTCATCCAAAATCCTAAAAAAAAAAGTAGCCTACATGGTATTTGGAAAACAGATATAATATCATATCATAAATGAATAGTTTCTACTAAAATGTTTTACAGGAAGATACAGAATTTCATTATTATTGCTCTTTTGTGCTGATTTTTAAAAACTATATTATCATTATCATGTTTTATGATACAGGAAATAGCATTCTGAAATATGAAGTGAACATTTAGGTTTGAAATTCCCTTTTAAAAATTACATTAAAAGATTTATAAAAGCCAATAACTATCTACTTTAAGCCCTACATTCATTTCTTAAACATACATCTTCTAGCAATTCGTAATTAGTGATGACCTCCAAATGGGTCATTGTGGCTCAATATAATCTCCATTTTTTTTTTCCTTTATGATACTTGACTTGTTCATTTTCAATGTAACTCTGGAAAAGAAGAGTGATTTTCAACAACAGTCAGCAAACAGAAACCAACTACGGGCCTATGGATTTCAGGGGCCCATCAATCACCTGCCCTAAGAATAGATCTAAATATTAGATCACATTATAGTTGTTCAGCCGATTTTTGTCATAATGGCTTTTGCAAAGTTATGCTAGTTTTTGGACAACCGCTCTTTTTTCCCTTAACACCAATGTTTTTGCCCCAAAATACATTAAGTGAATGTACTGTAAGAAGTGATAGTTTGACACCATGGCTTCAGGCAAAGATATACTCTCCAATTTACCCAACACAACAGTCTCAAGTCAGAAAATATCAAGTGGAACAAATTTGCATGGCAAGCTATGTTCACATGACCCCCCAAATTTTCTCTGCATATATACACCCAGAGAAAGGCAGAAAGAGGCAGCGTCTTCTATACTCCAGTATCATTTCCATGAGCACGCTCATGCTTAGGCTTATTTTGTCCTAAAGGTGTTTATCTGAGGTCTGCTGTTATGTTTGTATGTGCCGCCAAATGGTTCAGAAATTACCGAAGAAAACGATGCAGAAAGAAAAATGCACCATTCAAAGAATGATTGATTACCTTGCACAGCTCCTGCACACCTAAGTCTTACCTTCCTCCTTTGGCAAGTGCAGTAAACCTTTGCATTTTATCTTATGTACAAACTATATTTACTTACTTTACATTTTAAATGTTACTTATATAAATGTGTTTTCATTGTACAATTAATATACTTTCCTGTCATTGAGAATTGTGAGGATATTTTAGATTGAGATGGAAAGCATCATAATTTTCCCATTAAAATTAATGGAAATATTTTTTCCACTTAACTTTTTACTCAGCAGCAGAGTTTTCAGGAATGAATTAAAGTCATTAAACAAGAGACAGGTGTACTAGTATAGATTCTGGCAGAAATAGGCCAACAAGTAATCGTTATCACTCACTTGCTCTTTCGTACTTTCTCCCCATGTGTTCAACAAAATCTCAATATGGACCCCAAGATATTATGCTCCCCTAGTATAAATTTCCCTGCATACTCCCCAAGACTAAAAAGGTGAGGGGTGTTATTTTTATGATTAGATTGTTACCGGGCACAGTTGACCTTATGATAAGGAGATTATGCCATTGGGACTGATCAAATGACATGAGCCTTTAAGAGCAGCAAGTTTTCTTTGGAAGTAGAAAGGGAAGTCATAGAGACACAAAGCAGGAGAGGGATTCGATTTGAGGGAGATTCTTAGTTACTGAGAGGTAGCCACATGACAAGAGCCTCAGATCAGCCTCAAGAAGCTCAGAATCGTCCCAGTCCAACAACTAGCAAGACAGTGGGAACTTCAGTCCTACAACCACAAGGACATGAGTTCTGCCAATGACCCAATCGAACTTGGAAGCAGAATTTTCCCTAGTAGACTCTCCCAATTAGGATGCAGTCCAATGAACACCTTGATTTCAGCCTTGTGGCATCTTTAACAGTGAGTTCAGACACACTATGCCAGACTTCTGACCTACAGAACAGTGATCAAACAAAAGAAGGTTGTTTTAAGCTGCCACGTTTATGGTAATTTGTTATACAGCAATAGAAAACGAGTATATCCCATGTCAGTCAGAATAAACCAAATCATACTGCCGTTAAAAAAATATTTTAAAGTGTGTCAGAATCATAAATCAATAAGGTTTATTTCTCCAGCCCCCGTGAGGTAGGGACGACCCCGGTGAGGTTGAAACAGCCCCCGTGAGGTAGGGACGACCCTGGTCAGGTCGAAACGGCCCCGGGGTGGTAGGGACAACCCCGGTCAGGTTGAAACAGCCCCGGTGTGATAGGGACAACCCCGGTCAGGTTGAAACGGCCCCGGTGTGGTAGGGACGACCCCGGTGAGGTTGAAAGGGCCCCCGTGAGGTAGGGACGACCCTGGTCAGGTCGAAACGGCCCCGGTGTGGTAGGGACAACCCCGGTCAGGTTGAAACAGCCCCGGTGTGGTAGGGACAACCCCTGGTAAGGTCGAAACGGCCCCCGTGAGGTAGGGACGACCCCGGTGAGGTTGAAACGGCCCCCGTGAGGTAGGGACGACCCTGGTCAGGTCGAAACGGCCCCGGTGTGGTAGGGACAACCCCGGTCAGGTTGAAACGGCCCCTGTGAGGTAGGGACGACCCCGGTGAGGTTGAAACGGCCCCCGTGAGGTAGGGACGACCCCTGTCAGGTCGAAACGGCCCCCGTGAGGTAGGGACGACCCTGGTCAGGTCAAAACGGCCCCCGTGTGGTAGGGACAACCCCGGTCAGGTTGAAACAGCCCCGGTGTGGTAGGGACAACCCCTGGTAAGGTTGAAACGGCCCCCGTGAGGTAGGGACGACCCCGGTGAGGTTGAAACGGCCCCCGTGAGGTAGGGACGACCCTGGTCAGGTCAAAACGGCCCCCGTGTGGTAGGGACAACCCCGGTTAGGTTGAAACGGCCCCGGTGTGGTAGGGACGACCCCGGTGAGGTTGAAACGGCCCCCGTGAGGTAGGGACGACCCCGGTGAGGTTGAAACGGCCCCCGTGAGGTAGGGACGGCCCCGGTGAGGTTGAAACGGCCCCGTGAGGTTGGGACGACCCCGGTGAGGTTGAAACGGCCCCCGTGAGGTAGGCACGGCCCCAGTGAGGTTGAAACGGCCCTGGTGAGGCTCAGACAGCCCTGGTGAGGTTGAGACTACTCCAGTGAGGTTGGGACAAATAAAGGGGACCAGTATGGACTGATGAACAGGGGTAGATACAGAAGCAGAGCAACATTGAACAGAATGTTAAACTACAGTGGGAAGCCTGGGGAGGGTTGGGGGGGGGGGATTAAGAGACCAACTGAAGGACTTATATGCATGCATATAAGATTAACCAATGGACACAAGACACGGGGCGGGGGGGGGGGGCGGGGGGTAGGGGCCGGGGGAATTCAAGGGGGGGAAAAAAGGAGACATATGTAATACTCTTTGTAATACTTTAAGAAATAAAAATTATTAAAAAAATAAAAAATAAATAAATAAATAAATAAATAAATAAATAAAATAAGGTTTATTTCTCACTCACGCAAATATCTGATGTGGGTTATTGGAAAATATCTTCTTAAAATAGTCACTCAGGGACCCAGGATGCTGGAGTCTCCTCTTTAGGATGTGCTTCCATGATTGCTGGGGAAGCGTAGCGTGAGAGAGTTTATAGCAGCCTGGGTGCTTCTGCCCACAACCCACTGACCAGAACTAGTCACACAGCCTTGCGGAATGTCAAGGAAACTGAGAAGCATCATTCTCTTATACTGACAAATAGCAGTCATCTCAGATTCAGCTGTCTGAGTCTGCTTTCCTTTATCTTTTCCTTCCAGACCTTGGCAGATTCTACCAAGGCAGACTAGTCATGCACAGAATGGATCAAGCCCACAGGCACATTCAGTTAAGTCTTCACACTGTTCCTGACATGTTTAAACTAGTTGCTGACTTTTAAAACATTGGAACTTTACCCATAAATATCGATGGCTTCTCTCAAAACATTCACAAGATCTTGCAGTGATCTGTTTTAAAGAACAAGGTGGAGCTCTATGGCCTGACCTACCATGTTTTCTAAAGACATGAGGAAGAAAAAAATCAAGAGAAATTTTTTTATAGTATGTTTCTACATACAGATTCATATAAAAATATCTTTGGAGAGCATCATAATTCCCCCCATTAAAAAGTAATGGAAACATTTATTTTTTTCCATTTAATGGCTTTTTGCTTAGCAGCAGTGTTCAGGAGTGAATTAAAGAAAGTCATTATACAAAAGACAGGTGTATAGATTCTTCCTCAGCAAGAAATAGGCCAACAATACACACACCAAACTAAATTGTAGTTACCTATTGAAAATGGAATGAGATGGGGGAGGGGGGATTCCACAGCAGCCCAGAATTTAAACAAAGGTTTTTGCTGGCCATGAACATTCAGCAAGTGTGGGTTCTATCTCAATAGACATGAGAACAAGTTTAATGCCTTAAAGTGACAAAAAGTCTTACTACCATTTATTTTTAAGGTTTTTTTTTTATTTTCTTAAACACAGCTGAATAAAAATTCAATGCATTGGTGTCCTCACACAATCATTTTTGCATTATTCTATATTCCACTTTTATAAGAAAAGGACAGGCAACAAGAGAACAACTTAGGCAGGAATATTTTTTTTTAACTGCAGAGTATTTTACAAGCCAATACAAATCCACTTGGACTTGTATTTCCTGTTAGTACTGTGTTCAGTGGTAGTCATAAGACCAATCTTGAGACATTGAGAGAGCATAGATCATCAAAGAGAGATTTAACAGTAATTTTGCTCTGTAGTAGATAGCCACAAGTGGTGTCTACTCAGCAGCCTTTCCTTATTCTGGAATGATGATCTCCCCATCAGTTGAGGACTTTTGTCACTTTGGGCCATTTATAAACCATTCCTCCCTTCCTTAAACTCCAATTTTCTTTTGGAAATTTAGCCTCATTCATTGTGTTCAGAACTGCTAGTTGGTAATCCAGGTACATCCATCCCCCTTTTATGTTGAGCAGAATAATGACTTCCCCCCTGCCCCAAGATGTCCATTCCCTGATCCTCAGAACCCATGAATATATATATTACGGTATATGGCAAAGGGGAATTAAGGTTTCAGGTGGAATTAAAGTTGCTAATCAGCCGACCTTACCACAGAGAGATTACCCTGGATTACGGGGAAGTCGATAATGTCATCATAAGGGTGCTTAAGAATGGAAGAGGGAGGCAGAAGAGGTAGGTCAGAGGAAGAGGTGAAAACCAGAAGAACATTCAAGGAGAGATGCAGCACTGGTGGCTTTGATGGAGGAAGAGATCCATGAGCCAAGGAAAGCAGTGTCCTCTGGGAAAAGTAAGAAAATAGATCTCCCCCAGAGCCTCAGAAAGCAACACAGCCCTGTTAACATCTTGATTTCAGCCCAGTGAGACCAATGTCAGACTACTGATCTCCAGAAATATATAATAATAAAAGTGTAATATGCTAATTAGACCGGGCATCCTTCCGGACAACCTTCCGGACAAAGCCAGGGCTGCGAGGGAAGCCTGGGTCCTGGGTGCCGAGGGAAGCCAGTGCCAGCAGCTGGAAAAGGGAAGGCCTACTCTTGCATGAATTTTATGCATTGGGCCTCTAGTATAACATAATAGATTTGTGTGGTTTTAAGCCACTAAGTTTGTGACACTTGTTACAGCAGCAATAGGATGCTAATACACTCCCTTGCAGCTGGAGAAGCCAGGATAGGCTTTCTGGCAGATCTTGCTTCTTGTCACCTTCAGGTGGCAGCTCAGAAGCATCTCTGCTTTCTCCTCACTTGAATCGACCTTTTTCTTCTTTGTGTGACTAGCAAGTGCCCTTAATAAATGTATTATTTTGTTCAAGCTGGTTACAGTTGTGCTCCTGTCATTTGCTACCAGTAAATCAGGCAGAGGACCACTTTTCAATAGATTTTTCATTTCCAAGAATTATAATGAAAATAACTGAAGTACTCATTACTCTTAGTCCACCAGTTCAGGGCAGTAGTTAAAATCTCCTTTAGTGAACCAAGATTTGAAAGGATGAAACTTGTTTTGCAGCATGTCCTTGTTTTGCCATTATTTCTCTGAATAAAGAGAAAGAATAAGGACAGGGCAGTGTGATAGATAAGAGTTTGGGCTGCTGAAGCCAGTTTGGCTCAGTGGATAGAGCGTCAGCCTGCGGACTGAAGGGTCCCGGGTTCGATTCCGGTCAAGGGCATGTACCTGGGTTGCGGGCACATCCCCAGTAGGAGATGTGCAGGAGGCAGCTGATCGATGTTTCTCTCTCGTCGATGTTTCTAACTCTCTATCTCTCTCCCTTCCTCTCTGTAAAAAAATCAATAAAATATATTTTTTTTAAAAAAAGAGTTTGGGCTTTGGAGCCACTCAGATCAGAGTTCAAATCCCACCTTCTCTGCTTACGAGCTGCGGCCGTGGACATGTGAGATGTTGGGAGGAGACTTCCATGTGTCCATTTGGCCTCTGGTTTTCCACATGCTTTGATCTCCATGTTTTTGACTCCTGTCTCTTATTTCTCAGTTTGTTCCAGGAAACCTTAGCTAAGGTTTTACAGTCCCCTAATACTGTGAAAGTTTCAGCCTTTTCTAGTCTCAATCTCCTCCTCTGGGAAATAAGGATGATGCCACACAGGTTTTGAAGATTAAAGGAAAGAGTATACTCACAAACAAATGTGACAGATCCTGGCACATAGCGAAGACTCAATAAATGCCAGTTGACAGTCTAACACCGAGGACAAATGAGCCTCTTCGAGCTTTAGGTTCCTCATTTACAAAATGGGATTGACATTTTTCTCGCATGGACTGAATGTTGGATTGTTAAAGATGAAATATTTAAAATGATTGTCTGGCATAAAAAAAAATGTTGGTTTCTTTCAACTTTCCTCTTCTCAGGGAAAAGATACATGAGGCAGCATCAACATCAACTGGTTCTTTCCTTCCCTTTGGCCCAAAAGCATTGTTACTATATTTCTGAGTGCACAGCAAGATCTGCGTGAGGGCTGTCCTCATTTCTGAAGTTATTTGCCAAATGTGTGATTAACCAGTCTTGGTTAACCCTGTCTACAGCTGAAGAAGCTGAGACAATGAGCACTTTCTGATCTTCCCAGAAAAGCAGCTCCTCGGAACTGTGCTATTTCTGCAGTCTGCGGAAAGTAGATTGCATGCATGTATGTCTGGATTGACTCCTCACCTGGGCCAGGGGGAGGGGGTTTAAGTGCCCTGTTTTCCCATCACCTTTTTGTTGAAATTCATATATGTATTGACTAGGAAGTTAAGGACAAGATGATTTAAAAGAAAAACAGCAACAAAGATTCCCCAATGAGATGTGTAGTTTTAAAAAACAGCTCTTCTTTGTTACTATCATGTTTGCTGGCACATAAGTCATGTGGGTGTATAAGATATATATCCCAACTCTACATTACATTTTTAGGGGGAAATTTAAATAGTTTTTTCATTGTAGATGTATTGAAAGTGATTTTACAGTAATTTGTGTTGGAGAAAACACATTACTTTGGGTTGATTTACTAGTAAGTATATTTTACTATGTATTGAAATCCAACAGACTTGCCCGGGTGGCTCAGTTGCTTGGAGCATCATCCTGTACACCAAAAGGTTGCAGGTTCGATTCCCAGTCAGAGTACATACCTTGTTTTAGGTTCAATCCCCAGTTGGGGCACATACGGGTGGCAACCAATCGATGTTTCTCTCTCACATTGATGTCTCTCTCTCTCTCTCTCTCCCTCTCTCTCTCTTTCTCTCTCTCTTCCTCTCCTTATAAAATTAATAAATATATCCTCAGGTGAGGATAAAATAATCCAACAGAAAATTATTAGCTCTATATGTGCAATAATATTTTACCACAACAGAAAGATATAAAATTAGCTAAAATAAGTATTTCCCTATCAATAATTAATGTTCTATACATACCAAAGGGTAATCATAAACTGAAATCTAATAATTAACCTTACTTTACTTCTGATAAACTTTGTGGTCTGACTTTTTTTGTTTTGTTAAGAAATTTGAAAATACCTGTGCTGTGATGGTTTGTATTGCAGAGTTCTGCCTCTAGGGGCAGCATCATCTATTATTTTACATTGATTGCGGGGGTCATTTGGGTGCACATTTTGTGCATGTAAGAAAAATGCGGGGCGGGGGTGGGGGGTGGGGAAAGGAGACATATGTAATACCCTTTGTAATACTTTAAGCAATAAAAAAATGCGGCAGCTTGCTTTGTGACTTTGGGAACTCACTTCTCTTTGGGCATCTGCTTTCTCAAGAAGGAGTTGGACTAGATGAGCTCTGAAGTCCTGACAGATAAAATTGCATGGCTCAATTGTTACTAAGATGGAGTAGTAGAGAGGAGAAGTGAGTTATAGTTCCAGATATGACATTATGTCATAGAGTGAACTATGACTTAGAGTAAATTAAATGCCCTCACTTGTTCTTCATTTGAAATGAGGTAAAGTTAGCCCTGGCTGGGTGACTCAGTTGGTTAGAGCATCGTCCTGGTATGCCAAGGTTGCAAGTTCAATCCCTGGGTAGGGCACATACAAGAATCAACCGATAAATGCATAAATAAGTGGAAGAACAACTTGATGTTTCTCTCTCTCAAATCAATAAGTTTTTAAAAGGTTATTAAATAAGATAAAGTTGCCGAAACCGGTTTGGCTCAGTGAATAGAGCATCGGCCTGCGGACTGAAAGGTCCCAGGTTCGATTCCGGTCAAGGGCATGTACCTGGGTTGCGGGCACATCCCATGTAGGAGATGTGCAGGAGGCAGCTGATCGATGTTTCTCTCTCATCGATGTTTCTAACTCTCTATCTCTCTCCCTTCCTCTCTGTAAAAAATCAATAAAATATATTTTAAAAAAATAAATAAATAAATAAATAAATAAGATAAAGTTAGTATCTCCCAAATGCTAATTCATCTTGATGAATGCAAATACTCGTTAAATGGGCTTTCTGTAGACCTTCGTGGAGAATTTTAAGTGATAACATGGTAGAAACTGAGATACTGGGAGTACAAAGATTGGTTAGATAACAATGGCAATTGTATTCGTTTTCTAGAGTTGCCATAACAAATTACCACAAACTGGGGATGGGAGTAGCGTTAGAACACCAACACTTATTGTATCATAGTTCTAGAAGCGAGAAGCCTGAAATCAAGGCGTCAGCAGGGTCACGCTTCCTCTTCTAGCTTCTAGTGATTGCTGCCCGCCCTTGGTGCTCCTTAGCTTGTGGCAACGTAATTCCAATCTCTGCCTCTGTCTTCTTCCAATGTAATTCCTCTGTCTGTATTTCCAAATATCCATCTTTCTCTTATAAGGGCATCAGTCAGGGGACTAGGGCCCACCCCAATCCAGTATGGTCTTATTTAAGCTTGATTACATCTACAGAGACCCTGTTTCCGAATGAGGTCACATTCAAAGGTACTGGGAGTTAGGACTTGAATCTCTCTCTTTTGTGGTGATACGTCATCCTACTGCAGTATATCCTCTGGCCCCCTCAAAAATTCACATCCTTCCCGTGTGAAAAATATATTCACCTCATTCTAGCATCAATTCTAAGTCAAAAATCTCATGTAGGTGTCAACTCAAGAACTGCCAAGTCTTATTATTTAAATCAGACATGAGTGAGATCTGGGTATGATCCATCCTGGGGCAAAATTTTTCTCCATATGTGGACCTGTGGGCCTAGCAAACAAGTTATTTGTATCTAGCATACAATTGTGGGACAGACATGGGATAGACATTCCCATTCCCATTCCCATTCCCATAGGGAGAAAATAGAGAATAATGGGATCTTTTGTCCCCAGCAAGTTTGAAACCCAGCAGGGAAAATTCCATTAGATCTCAAGGCCTGAGAAGAATCCTCAGTGGCTTAACGCTCTGCTCTCTGGAGGCCCCCGGAGGCCCTGCAGCTTTGGGGCTGCCTTTGGAATCATTCTTCTTTTTTTCTTGAAGAGTCACACATGTTGGCAGCGGGATGCCCCTATCAGCTTGTGTCCTGCCTGTGGGATTTTGGAAGTCTAACAGCTTTTCTATGTGTCCCTGTCCCTATTAGTCCAGGATGGCAGTATTTATACTGGTACTACATTCTCAAAACCTTGTTGGTTTCCTGTGCAATTCATGGGTTGCACACCATCAGACAAGAAAGTTGTCTATAGATCTAGATAACCTCATCTCTATTCCTAGCTTCTGCTGAGACAATTGCTTGTATCCATTAGTCATACATCCAATCTCTGGCAAAAGATTGTCTAGTCACACTCTTGACATTCTCTCAAGATCATGCTTTAGCATCTTTTGCATTATAGATAGGCTGAGAATTTACTAGATTATCACATTTGGTTCCCTTCCGCTTGATAGTTTCTTCCTCAACATATCTCTTTCTTCTTGCATCTATATCTACACTAATAAAAGAGAAACATGGTAATTGGCGTACCACCGCTACCCTTCCCATTGGCTAATCAGCGTATCCTTATGCAAATTAACTGTCAGCCAAGATGGCGGCCGGCAGCCATGCACTGAAGCGAGCAGGGAGGCTTGCTTCCTCCAGGAACTGCAGACTCCAATGTTCCCCGTCTCACTTGCCGGCCTCTCAACTGCAACTCTAAGCAACTATTACTATGTTGCAAATAAGAAGATAAACAAAACCGGCTGTCAGTCAACCCCGGACCGCAACATTGTATCCATGTTTTCAGCAGCGAGGCCTCAGAGCTAAAGCTGGCCCAGAATAAAAAAAAAAAAAGGAAAACAAGGAGCGGTTGGGAGCTTTTAGTCAAATGCCAGTGGGAAAACAGCCCTCAGCCCCTCAGCCAGCCTGGCCAGGCACCCCAGTGGGGACCCCCACCCTGATCCAGGACACCCTTCAGGGCAAACCAGCCGGCCCCCACCCATGCACCAGGCCTCTATCCTATATAGTAAAAGGGTAATATGCCTCCCAGCACCGGGATCAGCGGAGCAGCGAGGCTCCCGGCACCGGGATCAGCGTGACAGGGGGCAGCGCCCAAACCCCCTGATCAGCCCTGCTCTGTGCCTGATAGGGGGGAGCTCCCCAATCCCCCGATTGCCCTGCGGCTCTGTGTGTGACAGGGTGCGGCGCCCCAACCCCCCGCCCCCACAGGCCCTGCTCTGTGTGTGACAGGGTAGGACCATAACCTCTCCATCGGCCCTGCCCTGAGTGTGACAGTGGCGGTGCCCCAAACCCCTGATCGGCCCTGCTCTGTGGGTGATAGAGGGTGGCGCCCCAACCCCCCTCCATGGGCCTTGCTCTGTGTGTGACAGGGTAGAGCCATAACCTCCCCATCGGCCCTGCCCTGAGTGTGACAGGGTGCAGCTCCCCAACCCCCTGATCCGCCCTGCTCTGTGTGTGACAGGGGGCGGTGCCCCAACTCCCCTATCGGCCCTACTATGTGAGTGACAGGGGGCAGCGCCCCAACCCCCTGATCGGCCCTGCTCTGTGAGTGACAGGGAGCAGCGCCCCAACCCCTTGATCGGCCCTGCTCTGTGAGTGACAGGGGGGAGCTCCTCAACCCCCTGATGGGCCCTGCTCTGTGCGTGACAGGGGGCAGCGCCCCAACCCCCCTGATCGGCCCTGCTCTGTTAGTGACAGGGGGCAGCGCCCCAACCCCCTGATCGGCCCTGCTCTGTGAGTGACAGGGAGCAGCGCCCCAACCCCCTGATCGGCCCTGCTCTGTGAGTGACAGGGAGCAGCGCCCCAACCCCCTGATGGGCCCTGCTCTGTGCGTGACAGGGGGTGGCGCCGCAACCTCCCCATTGACCCTGCCCTGAGTGTGACAGGGGGCGGTGCCCCAACCCCCCAATCAGTCTACCCTGAGCATGACTGAGGGTGGCATTGCAACCTCCCGATCCGCCCTGCTCTGTGCATGACGGGGCGGCGCCCCAACTCCCCAATCGGCCCTGCTCTGAGCCTGACCAGGGGCTGCCCTTAGGGATTGGGCCTGCCCTCTGCCACCGGGGAGCAGGCCTAAGCCAGCAGGTCATTATCTCCCGAGGGGTCCCAGACTGTGAGAGGGCACAGGCCGGGCTGCCCCCCCCCCCCCCCAGTGCACAAATTTTTGTGCACCGGGCCTCTAGTATATATATAAAACCCTAATATACAAATAGACCGAATGGCTGAACAACTGAATAACCAGTCGCTATGACATGCACTGACCACCAGGGGGCACATGCGGAACATGGCAGGTGACGGCAGCACGTGGCAGAGCACAGAACATGGCGGGTGTCGGCCATGGCGGGATGGTGGAGCAGGTGAGCGGGGGCGCCAGACCAAGGCGGGGCACTGGTGCTGTCATCGGGGTGAACCTCTGGTGGTTACTGAAAATTCTTTGCTCCCCCGTGCCATGGTCCCGCCCAGTGCTCACACCTGCTGCCAGCGCCTAACGCTGGCCCCAATCACTTGGTATTGTCAGGGGGTGTAAGCAGCAGCTGCTGGCCCCGATCACTCCTGAGGGCTTCTCCACCTCCCCCTGGTCCTGAGGGGCGATCCAGGTTGGCAGCCACCGCTTGCACCCACTGACAGTGCTGGCCCCACTCGCACCTGCTGCTGGCACCAGCCCCAATCACTCCGTGCCGTCAGCAGGTGCGAGCGGGGCCAGCGCCACCATCAGCGCAAGGGAGCAGCGGCGATGGGAGCAGGGCTGCTGGCAGACCTGGGGTCCTTCAGTCCACAGGCCGATGCTCTATCCACTGAGCCAGAAGCCCCAGTAATTTTCTTGGTTTCCTCGTGTCCTTCTGAGCCTTCACCAGAAGCACCTTTAACATTCATACTTTTACTGACGTGCTGTTTGTGACAATATATGTATTCTCTAAGACAATAGAAGCGTTCATTACCGTTCTCTTCACTGCCTTCTGAGCCCTCACCAGTATCTCTTTTAGGGTCCACATTTCTACCAAGAGTCTCTTCAAGGCAATCTAGGCCTTTTTATCCAATACCTCAAACCTCTCCCAGCCTCTACCCATTGTCCAATTTCAAAGCCACTTCAACATTAGAACAGTACTCCACTTCCCAGCACCAAACTGTATGGTTTGTGATAACAAATTACCACCAACTGGATGGCTTAAAACAAGAGAAGTTTATACTTTCACAGTTTTGGAGACTAGAAGTCTAAAATCAAGGTGTGTTTTTTTAAAAAAAATAAAATAATCAAATAAAAAAAAGAAACAAACAAAGGTGTTTTCAGGGACATACTCTCTCTCTCTCTGCAGGCTTTAGAGACCAATTCTTCCTTGCCTCTTGTAGCTCCTAGTGGATGCTGACAGTGCTTGGCTTGTAACAGCACAACTCCAATCTCTGCCTCCATCTTCAGATAGCTTTTTCCCTGTGTGTCTCCTCTGAGTCTCTGTCTCACAATATCCTTCTTCTAAAGACACAAATCAATGGATTAGGGCCTACCCCAGCCCAGTACAACTTCATCGTAACTCAATTACATCTGTAAAGACCTCGTTTCCAAATAAAGTCACATTCATAGGTACCAGGGTCAGCACTTGAACGTATCGTTTTGAGAGGCACAATTCAGTCCACTTTTATAAAGTTGATAAGAAGAAGAGGAAGAATAATAGGGGGGAAAGATGATAAAGAAGATAAGGCAAATAATGATTGAGCACTTAAGTGCCATGCAGTGTGCTAAGGGCTTTGCCTGACTGATTTCATACAATCCCCTTAAAAACCCTGTGTTACAAGTGTCATGCTTTTCTTATCCTCGTTTTTCAACCCAATGAATGTAGGCTCTGATAGGTTAAGATTATTACCCAATATAGAGTGAATTAGAGGTCCACTCACTTCTGATGGGACCCTGAGCCTAAGCTCTAAACACAAGGCTACGTGCTTCTAACAATACTACACGCTACCCTTGAGGATTTTGAAGTCTGATAAATGCATCTATCTTATTAGATTTTACCTCTAGAAAGGAGCTTCCTCTTCTGTAGTCCCTTTCAATTCATTTCATGACTTCAAGGAGAATGTCTTCATCTGCGGTTACTATTTCTTTTTTTTTGTTAATATGTTTTTATTGATTTCAGAGAGGAAAGGAGAGGGAGAGATAGAAACATCAATGATGAGAGAGAATCATTGATCAGCTGGCTCCTGCACGCCCCGCACTGGAGATTGAGCCCACAGCCCGGGCATGTGCCCTTGACTGGAATCAAACCTGGGATCCTTCAGTCCACAGGCCGATGCTCTATCCACTGAGCCAAACCAGCTAGGGTGGTCTCCATTTCTGTAACACCTAGTAGGTTCCACTCTCCCTCTTGATCAGAGACATCTACAAACCCCAGTTCAGAGTCCTCAGCAAACAGCAGAAATGGCCTAACAAGTATTGATATTATTTGGTTTTCCCTTCTGGTTCTATTTGTTTATTTGTGGCAGGAGATACTGGTTTACCAGAATCATAAGAAGTGAGATTGTTTTTCTTTTAAACAAAGGTATTTAAGTAACAAACACGAGTCACAGTAAAGAAAACTAAGGTAAATTATAACACAGGTGGTATGCAGACAGAGCAGAGAACGTGAGAGAAGATGGTATGCAAATGCTTCAAGTTTGCATAACACAGAGTTAAGAAAGACCTTTGACCCTAATTCAGATGCAGAGGTCTCTTATGAAATCCAGCAGGAAGAAAAAAATGTAGGTGTTGGCCCTGGAAATGCATAGCATGATCATTAAAGCTGGAAATTAAAGGAGTATGTCCTTATCCTTGCATTTCAAGGCCTTTTTGTTAAAAAGGAGATTTCCATTTGTCTGGTCACTTACAACAGTGACTCATCCAGCCAAGCTTTGTATTCTCTGTGTTATTAAATATTGCTACTGCAGGGGTGGGTGGCACACCAGGGCTGCGACGAGCAGCGGCTTTATTTGGAAGATCTGGCAGGCCTCTGACAAAGGCTCCTGATCTGAAAGTGGGTGATGTCACCAAAGGGCAGGACTGCAGTTTTCTCGCACACGCGGGGAGGGAAAGGGGGAGACTCATCCAACTGGTCCCCAGAAGCACCGAATGAGCATTGAAGCTGGCACTGCAGAAGGGATGCTGAGAGGCCATCTATGCCAGGGGTTAATAGAGATGGCTCAACTAAGTGTTTAACACATTATTTCATCTTCTGTGTCTCTTATTGTCAGAGTGATTCAAAAAATATATTATGGCCTTTTCAGATAAATGGTTTAAACCCACACTAAATGAGTCAGAAAAATCAATTAATTTATAAAACCTTAGTGCTGAAAATAATGTCAGGTCTGCCCTTTTTTGGGCAGATCGTTCTTCCTTTCTTTCTTTCTTCCTTCCTATCTTCTTTTCTTTTCTTTTTCTTTCTTTCTTTCTTTCTTCCTTTCTTTCTTTCTTTCTTTCTTTCTTTCTTTCTTTCTTTCTTTCTTTCTTTCTTTCTTTCTTTCTCTTGTTTTCCAGTTGGCTGATATTTCAGCAACAATTTTATTTTGTTCTCAGCAATTATGAGTCTGATCCTTGGGAGGCTTGAGACTCCCCACCAAGAGAAGCCATCCAGTAGAGAAGTCCAGTCATGGTCCAGAAATCAGGGCAGATCTGCTAGTTCTTAAGGAGTGTGGACAAAGGTGGGCTGAAGGCAGGGAGGGTGACAGGGCCTGGCCAACCTGATTAACTAACAGCACGCAGAGAGGTGAGTAGTTGCCCCAAATTCTGGCTACACCACCATCCCCTCAGTTAGCCTGGGATCATCCACCCAGGAGATGGCAAAAAGCAGCAAAGACCCTGGGCTTCTAGTTCGTGGGGCAGAAGGCCCTGCAGACCTAACCGGGGCAGCCTGGGAATCCAGGGCAGAGCAGGGCAGGCTGCATTGGGACTTTTCTAGAACCCCAAACACCTGTTCCACCAACTGTAAACATCCAGCAGCGGCTCCACCTGAGAACCTAGACTCTGAGTGATTATGATTTCTCTCTTAGAACACCTTCTTCAGTAATATTTTTCTGGAAAAACAAAGTAAAACTAAAGACTCACCTGACTACATTATGTATCCACCCCCGAGGGATAGGAATGGAGTCAGTCACTGCATGCCTCCTCTGAGTAAGGGTGAGAACTACGCCGGTAGGGTTGGGGTGGATCCTGGTTCTTCGGAGCTTTGTGTCCTCATGATTTTATCTTATTCTCTCATTTAGAAGAGCAATTTTCAACTCCTTGTGACGTCTAGGTAGGACTAAGACAGTTCTTTCTCCACAGACAGTAGAGAACTGATCTATGGAAAGAACCTGAATGAAAATCCTGGATCCTGGTCTACAGTCAACCCTTGGGTGGGTGCTCTGGGTTCTGAGTAAATTCTGCCACCCATGCCCCTCCGGCCTGGCTCCAGCCAGCTGCGAGTTGTCTGGATGGAGCTGCTTCCACACGCTGATGCTATCGGCCTGGCAGTGCCTGGAGCACGCAGATAGGAATGGACAACCTGCCGTCTCACCAGACGTAGGAAGGCCATTTCGTTTCTGAAATCCAGGTATACAATCTTGAAAGCTGAGGGGGGGTGATGGTGTGCAATTCCCAGTGGAACCATGTAAATAGAGAAATGGCTTGTGTCGTGTATTAATAAACAGTTCAAAGCAGTGGAATTACATGCAGACAGGGTTTGTAGGGAAAGTAAATGCCTAGTCTTTCTTTTTTTTTCTTTTTTTTTTTATTTGTTTCTGATGCCCATGAATGGACTCGAACCTGGGACCCTTGGGTCCACAGGCCAACTGAGCCAAACCAGTCAGGGCTGCCTAGTCTTTCTTGCCTCCTCCCACCTCCCTCCTCTGAGCTGTGCACTGACAGCAGATTTTTCAAGGTGATCTTTGAAGTTACACTTTGTATATAAAATAATAGAGTTGGACCCTGGCCGGGTAGCTCAGTTGGTTAGATCGTCATCCTAATATGCCAAGGTTGTGGGTTCGATCCCTGGTCAGGACACATACAAGAAGCAACCAATGAATATATAAAAGCATGGAACTGAAAGGGCCGACGGGGCACGTGGCCCCGCAGGCATCCGGCAGGGAGGATGACGGGCAGCCATGGCTGAGGCAGCGCCTGACCAGATAGGCGCAGGCCCGCGGACGCCCAGAAGGACCCGGGCCGCCCTCCTCGGCCTCCGAGTCACTTTCGGGCCGAGCAGCGGGCGACCCAAGGGCCAGGCGGGGTGGTGGGCGGCCCGCCTCCCGGTGACGCCCACGGCGGCAGGCCTTGCATGGGAGCCGAGTGGCCGGCTTCCCATCCATTAAGGGACCTCCATTTTGTATGGAACCATGTGCTCAGCGAAGGCTCCTTCCCCCTCGGAAGGAGCCTCTGCTAGCCACACCCACCATTTCTCTGGACTAACCAATGGTAATCAAGGGAAGTGCACGCCATCGCTATGACCACATCCTGTGTAATGGGTCACCAGCTCGCACCTGGCCAATCGGCGGGGGGCACAGCCCCCTCTCCCACCCCTACTCCAACCTTCTATAAAACCCCTGGTTCGAGCAGACTGCTCTCTCTTTGCCACCTGCTGCTACGTCAGTAAGGAAGGTAGAGGAGCTAAGCCCGGGCTTAAAATAAAAGACTCTTTGCTTTTGCATCGGATTGGATGGCTCCCTGGTGGCTTCTTGGGAATCTTGAAATCTGGGCATAACAGGAACAACAAATCAATGTTTCTCTCTCTTTTTTTCTCTTCCTAAAATCAATCAATTAATAAAAGTTAAAATGATAGAGTTGGCTTGTTTTCTCACATCCTTCATTTATTTCCTAATTTATTCCATAAATATTTATTGAGCCCCTGCAATGTACCAGATAGTCCTAGGCACTAGAGATAGAGGGATTGAACAAATGCAAGTTCTTTTTTTTTTTTTTAAAGGAATCTTTTTTTTTTTAATATATTTTATTGATTTTTTACAGAGAGGAAGGGAGAGAGATAGAGAGTCAGAAACATCAATGAGAGAGAAACATCGATCAGCTGCCTCCTGCACATCTCCCACTGGGGATGTGCCCGCAACCCAGGTACATGCCCTTGACCGGAATCGAACCCGGGACCTCTCAGTCCGCAGGCCGACGCTCTATCCACTGAGCCAAACCGGTTTCGGCAAATGCAAGTTCTTATCTTCTTGGAGCTTACATTTCATGGAGGAGGCAGACAGTAAACAGATCAACAGATCATGTCATGCCACGTAGTGATTGCTTTATGGAAGCAATCAAATGTATATAGCAGCAGAGTGAGGAGAGAAGTGAGTCCCCCTCTGAGGGAAGGGTAGTGTGAGTGATGAATCAGTAAGCATTTATTGAACACCTACTGTGTGCTAGGCATTCTGTGAATGGTTGGGGGAGGAAGAAAGGGAATAAAAAGTTTTACTGAGCACCCACCTTATGGGTGCTATAAATTACAAAATAATCATTATAAAGGATCAGGAATAGCATTTTCCCTGATATTCCTCCAACACAGGAGTTATTCACATTTTACAGTGAAGATTTGGGGATTCAGAAAATGTCAGGTACTCTTCACAGCAGAAAAGTTCCAGCATGAAGAATCTAGCTCAGGTCTGTTTGGCTCTCAAACTGTTTCACTCAGTCCACATTCTATTCTCTGTTCTGTCAGGACCCGACTGATGAACTAAATTCTCTTGGTGCACCATACATACTGTGAAAAGATCAACTGTCAAATATAAACTAAAAAACAAAGTCCTCCTGGTTTATTATATTATTTCACTGATGAATCAGAAGTATTTAAGGATCATATGGATCTTGTGTTCAGCATTCGGAACATCGATTATTATTGATGATGGATATGTAGAAGTACTTATAAACAAAACACACACACACACACACACACACACACACACACGCACACAAAAGCACACCAGAAATTTTGACTCATAAAAAAAAAGGAAAAAGTTGAGCACTTTGTAGATATCAATCCCAGATCTTTCCTATATTCCATATTCGTCTATCCACTTGCCTATTGACACCTCCATGTGGATGTTCCAGGCACACCTTCCATCTCCTTGATGCCTTTGCTCTAGGTCTTCTTTCTGCTATGACACTCTTCTTCCAGGCTAACTCACTCATGTCCTTCCAATCTTGGCTGAAATTTTACCTTCTCAGTTTTACTCTGACCACCCTACTTAATTATGCAAACTGCCTTCTCTTCTGCCCTTGAGGGCTTGGTCCCTTTGGTCCTGTTCTAAATATCATCCCCTATCACACAACATCATCTATCTATTAGATGAATGGTCTGAATTCCCCTGCCAGAATGTAAGCTCCCTGAGGACAGATATCTTTGTGTTATTTACACATTTACCCGAAGCTCCTGAAGCAGTGCCTGGCACAAAGTAGACATGGAATCAGTATTTGTAGAACAAGTGAATGAATGTCCCAAACAACAAACACCCTCCTTGCCCATCCACCTAACTTGGAGTTCTGCCTATTTATTTGTTGAACTGAGAGAGCCTATGGCAATACTGTATCAAGAGCGAGACAATAGCATTTCAGTTTTTCAGTTCATCTGCTCTGCTGACTGGGTGCGAGCTAGGGATCCTAAATGTCATACCAACAACTCTAGGTCTGGAAATAGAGTAAGCATGAGCAGTTAAAAACTCACAGCTTGTGTGGGGTATTCTGCAGTGCAGGCAGCAGCTGGTCTGTCCCACAGGCAAACCCTCCGGGATAAGACAGCTGTCCCCACATCACATCAGAGGAGTCCTGATTTGGTTAGAAAATCTGACAAGATGTTCCCCTTTGCATCTTTGTTTATTCCTGTTCCAGAGAGAACGACCAGGCACTTTAGTGCCTAAACTTCAACTATAAAAAAATCAATCCACAACTGCATATTGAAGTGAATGACAGAAGAGCAAGAAGAACTTCTATCTACCGAGCGGGCTAGAGGGAATGGGAGGCAATGCACAAGAGAAGGGACCTCTTCTGTGGGTATCACAGTCTCTACATTATAACTGGGGGGTGGGAGGAATGGTAGTGGGAAGATGAGGGAAGAAGGTATGAACCATTTTCTTGGAGAGTAGGTGTGGGAAACCGCCTATTGTCTTCACTAGCAGAGAGGTGTGGACAAGGAACCCGGAAGGCTGGTGATCCTTGAAGCCCTTGCAAAGGTCAGGGCTCTGCGCCCATTGTCAGTCCAGACAATGGTAGCTGAAGCAACTTCCCCATTTACTATTATGTAAATCCTTGCTGATGGGTTAGTCTGCCTGTTACTGGAAATTGCCTGCCTAAGGGCTATGGGCGTATCCCAAACCAATAAAAGGTTGGTGCGGCCTGAGCACCAGAGGAAGTCCTTCCTCTTGAGTTGGACTTACCCGCCTGGCCCCCCAATATTTCCAATTTATCTCTTGTATCTTCTCTCTCATTTGTGTGTGGCTCCTCTTCCAGATCCTGAACCCTGAACCACGCGGGACATGGAGGGAAACATTTACCGCAAGTAGGAAAGAGAATTCATCAGGGAAGCCCAGTAGATGTGCCCTACTAGACTCAAGGCCAATTCAAGAATGAAGTCATATATGTAAAGTGACCATTGTAGGTTTCTTTTAAAACATGTTTTTACTGATTTGAGAGAGAGAGAGGAAGGGAGAGGGATAGATACATAGAAGCATCAATGAGAGACAAATATTGATTGGCTGCCTCCCGCACACCCGCAACCAAGGATTGAGCCCACAACCCAGGTATGTGTCCTGACCAGGAATTGGACTGGTAAGCTCTTGGTTCATGGGTGGATGCTCAATTACTCAGCCATACCGGCCAGATTATTGTGTCTTTTAACAGCAAAGAAATACATCAATTCCTAGGAAAGAAAATAAAGCAAAATGCTAACTACTAACAAAAAATTAGTCTCTCCACCAGTATTAACTGCGCGTTTTCATGCCTGGCTGGATTTTTCTGGGATCTTCAGGTGGCCTTGAGGAAGAATAGTTGATGGTGGGCAGTTCAGATCGCCCTTAACTCCCTAAGTGTGAAACTACCAGAGATGCCAGGACAATCCCTTCGGAAGTAGGAAATCTATTAAAAAGGGTCATGCATGCCAACATGTGTCAGCAGCCTTAAAAATACCAGAACCCTTTGACCCAGCAGTAACATGTTGGAGTCACTATCATAAAGAAATAACCCCCAACTACCCCAAAAGCTTCAAACAAATGGATGTTAACTATAAAACCAGTGCATGGATAATAGCAAAAAAATTAAAAGTGGTTCGTGTGTCCATTTATGGGAGAATGTTTAAGTAAAATAGGATGTAGCCACAAGTGCACCTGTGATACACAGGGCTCCAAATAGATTTACGTTGATATTTATTATAGCCTTGTCTTTCAACAAGAGACAAATGGGGAAAACCTAAATATTCATGAATAGAAGTATTGTTAAACAGCTTGTGATACATCCATATAGTAGGCAACTGTAGAATAATAAATAATTATGTGTGTACAAACATGGAAAGATATCCATGTAAATAAACTCCATTGAGAGTAGGCTTTTTTGTGCGTGTTTTTGTTTTGTTTACTGACAAAGTATCAATATCTTGAAGAGCAGTGAGATATAGTAGATGGTTAACAAACAACTGTTGAGTAATAACTATATTTCTTAGCATAAAGAAAAATCAGGCTATAAAAGAATGTAGATACTACAGTTGATTTATGTTTATGTGTCTGCATTTGATATATACACACACACACACACACACATATACTAGAGGCCTGGTGCACAAATTTGTGCATGGGTGGGGTCCCTCAGGGTGGCCTGCCAGGATTGGACCCCAGCTTGCGCCCCCAGGCTTGCAGCCCCGCAGCCCTGCCTGGCACCCCACTATGGCCTGGTGCTGCCCCCTCACCTGGTTCACCATCCCACCTGTGGGACAATGGGTCAGGGCCAGGGCCCCACCCCACTCCACCCCCCTGCCCAGCTCCCTCAGTGCCTGGGAGCCGGGCGGCGGCCCTGCCCCCCATCGCCAACACTGGTTATCTTCTGTGGGGCAATGGGTGGAGTGATCAGGCCCCCGCTTGTACTGCCTTGGCCTGGCACTGCCCTCTCACCTGCTCCACTATCCCTCTGCGGTCCCGCTCTCATCGGGGCCCATTGGGGCTGGCAGCACCTCCACTGCTGCCTGCTGCCAGCGCCATGTAGCTGATGCCCCCATGTTCTGCACTGCCCCCTGGTGGTCAGCACACATTATAACGAGAGGTCAAACTCCCCAGGGGACAATTTGCATATTAGGCTTTTATCATATAGGATATACTCTATAAGGATAAGACAGGTTATACTGCTATAACAGACAACAAGCTCTAAGTAAAACAATCTTATTTCTCACTTACTCTACATGTCCATCATAAGAAATCTGGGAACTCTGCTGTGTGTCACCTTCTCTCTAGAACTTGGCTGATGAAGCAGCTACTGATTGGAGCATTGCCAGTTGCCATGGCAAAAGGAATAAAAGTCCCGAGGTCCTACAGCAGCATTTAAATACTCACAACTCATTGGCCAAAACTGGTCACATGGTCTAACCAAAGAAATAAATTAACCATCAACTGCTATCATATTATGTACCTGGAAAATGTAGAACTGGAAATATTTGGCAAACAATACAACTGACTACCACAAAACCGCATTGTAAGATACATGTGGAATTATTAAAAATCACAACTTACAACTGGAGAAAAAATTTAGGAAGGGGTAAGAGGTTAATGTTTAATTTGTATTTTGTATAGTCACATATCTTTGACATTTTGCAAGTAGTTTATTGCGTAACAAAATGTTTTTAGAAGTGTGTATCCAATTTAAAAGTATGTTTTAATATAATGAAACATTCTGCAGCCCTAGAAATGTTTAGGATGTATTTTTATAATATGAAGAAGTTTTTATGCTGTGATGTTAAATGGGAAAGGTAAGATAAAATTTCTTTATATAGTATCATTTCACTTGTCTAAAGAGATGTTTAGAGAAAGAACATTCGGCAGAAATGTGCCAACATAGTATAATACTTTATTTGGGTATACATATCTATCAGCAATCAAATCTAAAGAACAAAATAAATGAACAAGCAGAACAGGAACAGAGAACATTTTGATGGTTGCTGTTGGAGGTGAGTTGGGGGGATAGGTGATAAAGGTGAAGGGATTAAAAAGTACAAATTGGTGAGTAAGAATATTCACAGGGATGTAAAGTACAGCATAGGGAATGTAGTCAATAATACTGTAATAGCGATGTATGGTGTCAGATGGATACAATCACTGGGTTGCACACCTGAAACTAGTACAATATTGTTTATTGTTGCTACATCTCCTGGTCTTGGTAGACTGGCCTTATGTAGTAGGTATTCTGTAGGGTCCAGTGGCACAACCTCCCTGATAACCCAAGCTGGACACGCCAGGTGTGTCCCCCAAATGAGCTGTATACACCCTTCTGTTTTAGTTGAGCCTTGATTGCTGTTGGCATATCAATGAGGCGGGTATATCCCTAGGCCATTTGCCTGCAAGAACTGGTTTCCACCATTGTGGAGGATCAGCTATGCAGGGGCCCATCCCACAGAGCAAGACTTACTTCAGCGCAGCTCTGGTGCCTACTGAGTCTACCCCTTGAGTGTGTTGTTTGTGGAGGTGGTTGGCTGGTTCTTCAATGTGGTCTGAAGCTTTCCACTGGGTACCTTATCCTCCCAGGAGGTGCAGGCAAAAGTCAGCCACCACGTGTGTTCTACCTAGGGCCATCTAGCAATAACAAAGTGATCTTCAAAGGGCTGCTACTTGTGCTGGGTTTGGAGATGCCCAGGGGAGGCCAAGGCAGGCTGCTGCTAGTGCCAGGTGTGGAGCCACTTAGAGAGAGGTATGAGACACACCAAGGCCAGATGCTGCTTGTTTGAGAGATTTTAAGACAGTCTGAAGCATGAGTCAAGACAGGTTATTCATATGGAAAAGCCGCTGGAGACAGCTTGTGTGGGCCCAAAAATTGGGTGGGGCAGGGTCTCAAGAGATTAGTAGAACTGGGTGAACAGTGTTAGCCAAGTTCATGGAAACTCAGATATGGCAGCCACCTGCCAGTTCTGTGGGAGGAGGACTTGGTGAGGGAACAATGGCCTCTGCCAGCACTTCTGTCTGGGAGAAAGCTGCTCCTCCAGCTCTTACCCTGATGCCAGACTCTTCCATTCCTCCCCACATGTCCCTGATGCCTTTTGAGGTGCTGTCCTAGTACTGGAGCTTGGAGACAATAAGTCCAACTAAGTCCATGCATGGGCCCTTTAAAAGGTACTGCCTGGGACTCTGTCTCACTCAGCCAAAATCCCCACTGGTTTTTACAGCCAGAAGTTATGGGAACTTCTCTTCATGGCATTGAAATCTTAGACTGGGGGTCGAGGGGTGAGCTGGTGTGGGGCTGGGATCCCTTCACCCATCGAGGGGTATTTCTGCAGCCGAGATATCCCTCCTGGTTTTCATCTGCTACATGTGGGTTTGGGACCAGCCCTTTCCACATCTCTGCCCCTCCTGCTGACTGGTTTCAGGGAGTTTTGAATGATGGTTGGTCTGTAGTTTAGTTGTAATTTTGATTTGGTTCTGAGAGGATGCAAGTACCCCATTTGCCTACCCTGCCCTCTTGACCAGAAACCTTCTTAACTCTTAAAACATAAATAGACAAATATGCCCATAACCGCAACTTTTCAGAACAAAATAGGCAATAAGAAATGGACATGTCCTTTCTCAGAAAACCTTGAGTTTCATAAGCCCCTGTAAATAGGGATGAGATGATAGAACAAACAGTTCCTCTTTAGAGTTGTTCTTTTGATATAAAATAGGGGGAAAACTACTTTTATAAGGCCCATTTTCAATGGTTAGAGTAAAGTAAGATTTCTACAGAAGTTCAAATAACAAAAAGAAATGAATTTTCCATTTTACCAAAATAGGTCATTGTTTTCAGCATGTCTTGACACTCAGAAACAATGTTCATATCCTACTTGTTTCCTATATGTAGTCCTATCTGAGTTTCACATTATGTTCAATCAGAGAATTTTAAAGCTGAAAAGGCTCCTGGAAATAACACACAGATTGAGATGGAAGCTCAAAGAGACAGGAACTAATAATGGCTGGCATTTATTGGGCACTAGGTCTTCTCTGAAGTGCCCATTCAACAGGGATTATCAACCTTGAAGCTGTTAACATTTAAGGCCGTGCAATTCTCTGTTGCAAGGGCTGTCCTGAGCATTGTAAGACATAGCATCCCCTCTCAGTTACGACCACCCAAATGTTTCCAGACATTACCAAACAATCCCTCGTGACAAAGAGAGAGGGTGATGTCCATTCACACAGGTGAGAATCTTCCTCCTGGTCAAAGAATTAATAAGTGACAGATCCAGACTCAAATCCAGCTCTCCATAACTCCATGTGATAATCATGTTAGCTACCAATGAATAAACATTTACCTCTAATGTCAGGCATGGTGCTAAGCTCCTGATTGGCATATCCTCATAAAACCCTCATATCAACGGTAATAAGTGAATGCGCTCATTATTCCCGGTTTCTGTGGGAACAAACTGAGCCTTCGCAAGGGTATATATGTTGTCACATAGCCAAAAATATGCAAACCTGAATTGGAACGAAGCTGTGTTTTACTTCACGGGTTACGCTCTTCCCATTAAGCCTG
This sequence comes from Myotis yumanensis, assembly GCF_028538775.1. NCBI lineage: Eukaryota > Metazoa > Chordata > Mammalia > Chiroptera > Vespertilionidae > Myotis > Myotis yumanensis. The sequence continues at coordinate 91,870,700 of NW_027223755.1, forward strand.
AGGTTTTATTATGTCGCACATGTTCCCAAGGGAAGGTGGGAGAGTTGCAAAAATATGTTTTGCTCATACCATTGGAGGTAATAGCTGCTGTCATTGAGTTCATTGGTCATTCCTTTGTTCATTCATTGCATATGCCCAGACCCTGGGGTGGCAGTAGAGCATGGCCTAAAGAGCATGGTCTCAATCCTGCCCCACCAATTACTAGCTGTGTGGCCTTGGGTACATTGCTTAACTTCTCTGAGTCTCAAGACTCATTTTCTTTGTCTGTAAAATTGGGATGAGTGACTACTTTTTAGGGTGATTATGAAGAGAGAATGAAAAAAATGCATGGGAAATGCGGAGCTTAAGTGTTAGATAAAATGTATCAATAAATGTTGTGATTGTTGTCACTTCCCAGAAGAAATTGAGCTGGCTAGGTTCTGAATGCACACAGAGCTGAATAATATAAAAACAGCCAATGGAAAATCATCATGCAAGAGAAATGCAATTAAAATGCCAAAGCAATCTCAGGGCAGTCTAATATGATAGCATTTACCTGCTGTTCTGTGAGTGAGCTTTCGAGAGAAAAAACAAAAACCCACATTCGCCCGTGTTTGCCATTAACATGTTTTAAAAAATGACTTTATGTGGGCAAATGCAATGCGATATCCTTACAACACAATTGTACCCTACAAAACCTAACGCACATCTACAATTTTCTACATTTCTTATCATTTTGCCTGTGTCTGCTTTGAGGATTTGGGGGCGAAGAAAGAAAACAACTTCTGTTGCTAGGAACATTTCAATAAGTGAAGATATTTCTCTGCCTACAAAGATGCCCCCATGAACCGGTTCTTCTGTTCTCCCCAAAACCAAATTACACACAGATGTATGGCTAAGTCTGAAGATGTTTATTAAAGCAAGTTATTACAATTCTGAATTCTGTTACAGATTCAAGATTCCAAATAGGAGGGGTAAAGGGATTGGATGAATAATATAAATTCTTGCTCTCAGGGAAGTTTTGCTTTATCTGCTTTGAATCCAATTATTTGCCCAATTTGTATTTATCCTTATGCAAATTGGTCTGATTGCCTACAAACCATATGAGAAGGCTTAAGTGCAGTATCAAAGGGTCAGGATTTAGGAAGGATTTGGAAGTCTTGTGTTCATTAGCCGTACTTTCTACAGTTACCCCTAAATAACATTCACAGAACTAGTTAATTCACCCACTCTGGATGGATCTTTCAGCTTCCCACTTGGGAGATTAAATCTAAAAGGATAAAACATTTGAGAAAATACTAGAATCTATATTAGAAAAACCAGATTAATTGTCTGAGAAATAATCAGGTTGATGTGTCTGGGAAGACAGTAGAGCATAGTGGTTAACTGTGGGGAACGTTGGAGTTTGAAAGAACTCATTCAAATCTTAGTTCTGCTATTTAATCGCTGTGGCAGGCCGCAGGTTCTCCAAGGATTCTCCCCTCCTGGTATTTGTGCCCTGATGCAACCCTCTCGGTTGAGTGTAGGCTGGCCTAGTGACTTGCTCCTAACCCACAGAGTCTGGCGAGAGTGATGGGATGCCACTTCTGTGATGAGGGTATATAAGATGTGACTTCTGTCTTGCTCGAACATTCTCTCTCCTGCTGGCATGATGGAGTAAGTTTCCATGTTGTGAGCTGCCATGCTGGGAAGGGCACGTGCCAAGGAACTGAGTCCCGCCAAAAATTGATCATGTGAGTAAGCTTGGAAGCTGACGGTTCCCCATTCAAGTCTTCAGGTGAGACCCCAGCCCTGGCTGCCGCCTTGATCACAACCTGTGAGAGCCCATGAGCAGAGGGCCTAGCTAAGCTCTACATGTTCTCCTGACTCACAGGCGATGTACTTGTTGTTTTCAGCCACTTGAGCAAGCCACTAAGCCTCTCTGAACTCAGGTTCCACATCTGTATAATGGGGATTGCAATGCCTGCCTCTCGGGATTCAGTAAGTAAATGCTTGGCATTGTGGCTGGCACCTTGTATGCTGACTTTTATTTTATTCATAACATTCTGTACTCACAACGCACAGCAGTCTCAGAAGTTAATGAATGCAATGTACAGGAGACTTAAATATATAAGCCAATGTTTCTGAGAAATCACATTTCAGGACATTCTGTTACAGTCGACACGAGAGAAAGCCAAGTTCAGGTTTCTGCCTCCTAATTTCTACGCAGTGAGGGTTGGGGGCGTCAGTTGTACATCTATACGCTGGAGAAGACTCCAGAGAGAGGCGACTGGATACAAAAGTCCCACAGAAGAATCTGTCAGAAAGAGGGGTGCACGTGTACTTGATAAGAGTGAACTGGTCTGTCCACGGCTGAGCAGTTAGTTTGGCAAGTGTGGGGGGACTGGGGCGTCTCATACACTGTTGGTGGGAACAGAGGGCACTCTGACAAACACCAGCAGCATTTACACGTGTATACTCTTTAGGCCAATGACCCCGTTTCTGGGAAGCTATCCTGAAGAAATGACCTGAAGAGTACACCAATGTGTTTAAGCTGATCATCGCACTATTGCTTATAAATAGTAGGTTGAATCACATGACCATACGAAATTGCCAATATTTGACTCTTCTTTTTTTTTTTTCTTTAGGGGAGAGCGAGAACACAGTCCCCCACTACCAAAATTATGCAATCGAGTCTCCCACATTTGGGGAAATCGTAGGGGTCAGCACATCCGGACGGCGATGGATAAGCCTCGCCTGGGAAAACCACCTGTGTGATCGTGGTACCTCCCCTGCCAGGTGAGTGTGACTCTTTGATCTGTGAAGAAGAGAATTTGAAACAACTCCAGAACCCAAATGGAATGTGGGACAGTGGAATTTTACACACACACACACACACACATTCCAATAGGCATTTAAAAGTTGAGACATATATGGCAAACTGTTTACTGTAGTAATAATGTATTGGAAATTACAAAAAAAAACACAACCTATCATTTTTTCTTAACTACTTTAACATTTCACAAAGACCATGCTTTTTTTTAGGTAATTGGACTTTCCTGGAAAATTAAAGAAGCCCCTTACATTTCACACAGGCCCCTATTTACGTTTGCTGTTGTAACAAATTACCACAAGCTTAATGGCTTAAGACAATACAAATTGATTCTCGTTCTGGAGGTCAGAAATCCAAACAGTACTCCCCAGGCTACAGTGAAGGTGTCGGCAGAGCTGCGTGCCTCCTGGCGGCTCTAGGGGAGACTCTGTATTCTTGCCTTTTATGACTTCTAGAAGTCACCTGGTTCCTTGTTTCACATCTCCTTTCACATCTTCAAAGCCACATCTTCGTAGCATTTCCTATGCTCTCTCTGAATCTCTGGCCTCTGCTTCTGTTGTCACATTGCCTCCCTCCCGGCTCCCACGGTCACCTCCTCTTCCTCCACTTCCATCTTAGGAGCACCTGTGTGGTTACATGGGGCCCACCCGGAGCATCTAGCCCAGTGATGGCGAACCTTTTGAGCTCGGCGTGTCAGCATTTTGAAAAACCCTAACTTAACTCTGGTGCTGTGTCACATATAGAATTTTTTTGATATTTGCAACCATAGTAAAACAAAGATGTATATTTTTGATATTTATTTAATATATTTAAATGCCATTTAACAAAGAAAATTCAACCAAAAAAATGAGTTTGCATGTCACCTTTGACACGTGTGTCATAGGTTCGCCATCACTGATCTAAGATAATGTCCCCATTTTAAAATCCTTAATTCGTTCACATCTTCCAAGTCTGTGTCCTATGGACGGTAACACATTCACTGGTTCTGAGATTAGGACAGAGACAGGTTTGGAGGACCATAATTCAGGTTTACATCTCTGTAGGTGATACATACTCCAGCGTCAAATTACGTCAAACTACATAGAATGTTACTCCCTCCTCTGTTTCCTGTCAGTCACACCGATGACATCAAGGGGAAAGCTCTGGCACCTTTCCAACACCTGCTAATCTTCCTTCTTTACCCGACAACAGCCCTCAGGTTCAGAGCTTTTAGCAAACAACATATCTACCTGGATTCCAATCGTGCTTTCCCTGTATTAGTTTTTACAGTTACCTTCCATTAGGAGGTGATATGAGTTTTCCATTTTCAGTGGTGACTATGAAGTTACGTTTACATTTAAGATTAAAAAGCCACTTGATTTTTAAAAAATATATTAAATGAGTAAGTAGTTCAGAAAGGATGCGAATATGACAAGAATTGTTAAAGGCTGTTCCCCAACAACTGAAGTTTGAGAAACGCTAGTACAGTGTAAAGAAGTCTCTTGTCAGAGACCCAGATACGCAGAGCCACACCTTGTCTCCCCTGGGCGGCCTTGTCAAGTCCCATGGTGAGTCTGTTTCCTGCTCTAGAAAACATGCTCCATCGACACCCCTGGTGTTTCTCAAGGAGTTAACTACCACCTTTACTCATGTGATCCCCAAATTTGTACCCCGACTCTGACTTCTCACTGACTTGTATTCCCAATTGAATATGAAGGTAAATTTTACATTTACCGAACTAAGAGGGGATTTAGAGAGCCTGTTCGCTAAGAGTCTCATATTCAGTTGCCCGTGGGAGGCCGGGAAGGTAATTTACATGTGAAGCAGGCTGGGTATAGATGACAAAAGGCAACTGCTATGCAGCCTCAGTGTCAGGAAGACTGTATGTAGGACATGGCAGAGGCTGTGGGGACCACATGTCCATGTCCAGTTTAAAGGGGGCAGCGGGTGGACGCATTAGCCAACTGCTGGAAGCAGAAATTTGGGCTTTTCTGTAAAATCTTTCAATTTTGACATGTTGGTAGCTAATTAAAATGTAAAACTCTTGTAGAATAAACAAACGACATCTGCCACCAGTTTCCCTACTTTGGTTTAAGGCAACGCCCTCAATTTTAAAAGACCAATGACTGGGGCCCAGAAGGAGTATATGAAGGATTCACTGTTAACATTTGGCTCGGTTCTAACCAGAATCCAGGTTTCTTCACTCCAAATTTCCTCATATTATAATTGTTTAAAACTAACTCATTATCTTTTCTTTTTCTTTCCCAAACTGGCTCTCCCTTTCAGCTAACCCAGTGGTCGGCAAACTCATTAGTCAACAGAGCCAAATATCAACAGTACAACGATTGAAATTTCTTTTGAGAGCCAACTTTTTTAAACTTAAACTATATAGGTAGGTACATTGTTATTAACTTAATTAGGGTACTCCTAAGGCTTAGGAAGAGCCACACTCAAGGGGCCAAAGAGCCACATGTGGCTCGTGAGCCGCAGTTTGCCGACCATGGAGCTAACCTGTTTCTGAGAGAGGACCCAATTTTTCTTCTGTTTTCTCAGGCTAGTAGCCCAAGCCTTCGATTCCTGGCTTGGTCCTCTCTTCCATAGCACTTCTGTCCTGCATTTTTTCTTTTCCATTCTGACTGCCAAAACCTTAAACTTAGCCAGTTCAGGTGTCTGTTGCTCACTTCGTGTCCAATCCCTTCCAACCAGAACGATGGTCTGTCTGTCTGTCTTAAATCAATTTCTGTGCTTGGCATTCAAGATTCTTCCATCTGGTCCCCACCTAACCAGTCTTATTTCCTGTTCTGCCCACAGATGTATTTCTTCCCTTCCCTTGTCCTCCCATACAGTTTGTTGCCCACAATCACCTCTAGGGGGAGCTCAAAACCCTCCTCCCTTACCTCTAGTTGACTTTGTTGACTAAAGACAATTGAACCACATTAAGGGGTGAAGCTTTCACACAAAATTAGAAGTAAATTCTGATTCTTTCTCCTCCTCTTGAAAGCATTCTAGCCAGATTCATCTGTTATTAATACTAACAAGAATGGCAATCGTAACAGGTAACTTTTTTGAGAGCTGATCATGTATGTGCAAGTGAAGGTGTTTTTCCTACAGTTTCTCATTTACTTCTCTCCAAAACTCTATGGAATATTCTGTTTTGAAGATGAGAACACTGCATCTCAGAGAGACTTGGGGACTGGCCTGAGGTCATATGCTAATAAGTGATGGAGCTGAGATGCTACTTAGGTCTGTCTCCTCCAGAGCCAAGTTCTCAATCTGCACATGATGCTTTCCTATAGCTCCAGTGTAATTTCTGGTGGTGGAGGCCATGTCTAATTGCTTTGTATCTTTATTTTGGGAGTGTGTGTGTGTGTGTGTGTGTGTGTGTTTAAGAATAGTTTATTGCCCTGACTGGTTTGGCTCAGCGGATAGAGCGTCGGCCTGCGGACTCAAGGGTCCCAGGTTCGATTCCCGTCGGGGGCGTGTGCCTTGGTTGCGGGCACATCCCCAGTGGGGAGTGTGCAGGGGGCAGCTGATCGATGTTTCTCTCATCGATGTTTCTAACTCTCTATCCCTCTCCCTTCCTCTCTGTAAAAATTCAATAAAATATATTTTTTAAAAAAGAGAATAGTTTATTGATTTGGGGAGAGAGAGAGAGAAGAGAGAATCATCAATGTGAGAACAAAACATCGATCGACTGCCTTCTGCATGCCTCCTCCCGGGGATGGAGCCTGCAACCGGGCATGTGCCCTGACCGGGAATCAAACCAGCAACATTTCAGTGCCCGGCATGACACCAAACCAACTGAGCCACACAAGCCAGAGCACTTTGTATATTTCGTACTGCCTCAGTTTTCTCATCTCTCAAATGGCAACAATACAAATCTGTATGCATTTCCTAGGGCTGCCATAGCAAATTACCCCACACTGAGTGGCTTAAAACAACAGAAATAGACTCCCAGCTCTGGAGGCCAGAAGTCCAAAATCAAGGTGTCAGCAGGCCTGGGCTTACTCCACAGGCTCTAGGAAGAGTCCTGCCTTGCTGCTTCCCTGGCTCCTGTGGACTCTGGCAATCCTTGGTGTTCCTTGGCTTGTAGCTGGATCTCTCCACTCTTGGTTGTTACATAGCCTTCTTCTCTGAGTGTCTCTGTGTGTCCTCCTAGCTTCTTATATGGACACCAGTCACTGGATTTAGGGCCCACTCGAATCCAACATGACCACAGATTAACTTAATCACATCTGCAAAGACCCTATTTCCAAAGTAAGTTCACATTTACAGGTTCCCGTGGATGTGAATTTTGCGGGGACACCATTCAATCCAGTGGACAACCTTTTAAGATTGTGGTAAAACTTAAATGGGACCCCGTATTAAAAGGCACAAATCCTAGTGCCCAGCGACTCAGTAAATGTTACTGTGCTTCTCTCATCACCCCTGCAGCTATACGCTGCAATGCTCACTTGCTGTTCACCTGACTCAGGCAGGGGCCTCATCTTAGACTCTAGACAAGCAGTTCTCCACCCCAGCTGCATAACAGAATCAGCTGGAGCATCTTTAAGACCAAAGCTTAGGTCTCATTCAAGACACATCTAATCAAAAACTCCAGAGTAAAGTCTGGGAATGCCTCGGCTTAGAAAGCTCGAGGGTGATTGATCTAACCCGCAGCCGGGGTTGAGAACCACTCATTGAGATGAATGTGGTCAGAGTCCCAAGAGATGAAACCCAGACTCACGTGTTGAGTGCCTTTGGATGCAGCCCTACTTCTCCGGAACATTAGCTCAGTAAAAAACCAGGCTAGTGCTTTGGGAAGATCAAAACCAGTAAAACTTGTCAGATTCTGACTTACGTGTAGTCGTTCCTTCTTGTGGGAAACAAAGCATCATTCCAACAGTGCCCAATGTGACGAAGATGAAAAAATAAAATGAAAGCAGAGGGAGGGCTGAGTGTATCTGTCTTGTTTACCAGTGAAACCAAAGGCTTTCATTTTGGTCCTGAGCTCCAATGGCAGAAATGTCATCCAGACAGGGCCAGGAATCAGCTGCAGTCACTTTGCATGGACACATGACAAATAAGAGAAAAGCACAATTCAAGAGGCAGGCGTGGAGTATGCAGAATTTTGTTATTGTTGTCATCATTCATTGGGAGCTGACTTAATACTGGGGCATATAGAGAAACTGAACAAACATTGAAATCTGCCCTAAAGACTCTCAACAATAGCCCGCCCGGTGTGGCTCAGCGGTTGAGCATCCACCCAGGAACCAGGAGGTCACAGTTCCATTCCGTCAGGACTCATGCCCAGGTTGCAGGATGGATCCCTGGTACGGGGGGTGCAGGGAACAGCAGATCAATGATTCTCTCCATCATTGATGTTTCTATCACTTTCCCCCTTCCCCTTCCTCTCTCTGAAATCAATAAAAAGATTTTTAAAAGACTCTTAACATTAGTAAGTTTAATTGAGAAGCAAATTCAATTGAATTCAACATGTATTGATTGAGGGCTTCCTATATATCAGATCCTATTATAGACACTCAGCATAATCCAGTGGAGATATACATACAGATATCTATATCTATATCTATCTACCTACCTACCTACCTACCTACCTATCTATCTTTATCTTGGGGAACTTACATCTCTGCAGGGAGCTTAAATTGTACACTAAATATACAATTGGGTTGAAATGATTGGAGCTTTAAGGAAAACCCTATTCTTGTTGAGAGAGGGAAAAAATGATTTTTCACAACCCAAACTGAGTAACTGAAATATTTAAATGCTTCAGAAGGTTGAGTTCACTACTCAGATGAAGAAAATGAAATTAGAAAGTCAAAGGAAGTCCCTATAATCATACCAGGGGCTTATTTACGAGGGGTGTTAAGCAATGTAGGAGAGCGAGACGAGAAAATAAATGGATGAACAAAAGCCTAAGGAGGAAATTAAATTCAAATTTCTGGATGAAAAAGAATGGGGATTATTAGTATAGTCTGCTTCAAAGGCTAAGAACTTTATTATAGCAGCGAGGGATCCTTTTGCTTGTTCGTGGTTCTCATGCCAATCACATGCATTGGACAGAAGAACGGAAGTAGCAGGCAGGGTTCGTTAGCTGCAAGTCGCTCATGTGGTTGTAAAGCAGTGCTGACCATCTGGACACTTCTGCAATGTCGGGGCTGTTCCACATCTGCGCTGTCCAATCCACTGGCCAGGCAAAAAGATGGATGCCCGGTCACATTTGAATTTCAGATTAAAAAGAAATGGTTTTAAAATTTTTTTTTTATTTGAGAGGAAGAGAGAGAGATTTTGTTGTTCTACTTATTTATACATTCATTGATTTCCCTGACCAGGCATCGAACCCTTCAACTTTGTCATATCAGGACAAGTCTCTCTCTTTAAAAAATTAAATATATATATATTATTGATTTCAGAGAGGAAGGGAGAGGGAGAGAGAGCTAGAAACATCAATGATGAGAGGGAATCATTGATCGGCTGCCTCCTGCACGGCCCACACTGGGGATTGAGCTTGCAACCCGGGCATGTGCCCTGACCAGGAATCGAACCCTGACCTCCTGATTCATAGGTCGATGCTCAACCACTGAGTCACTGCGGCCAGGCTCAGGATGACTCTCTAACCAACTGAGGTACCCAACCAGAGCTAGATAGTGTTTATAGTACGCTGGGCCATACTTCATCTGAAATTCAAATTTAACTGTTCTGTATTTCTTTTCTCTCTAACATGGTTACCCTAGCCACATGTGGCTATTGAGCACTTGAAATGTGCACAGTGTGACTGAGAAATTGTCATTTTGATTTTATTTAATGTTGATTAATTTAGTAGCCACAAGTGGCAAGTGGCTACTGTATTGGTTAGTCAACTGGATCTGAAGAAACAGGGTACGTGACAGGACTTCCACCAGCGTGAGATTTCATTGGGGATAGTTTTTATTTATTTATTTATTTTAAAAAATATGTTTTTGTCGATTTCAGAGAGAGGAAGGGAGAGGGAGAGTCAGAAACATCAGTGAGAAGAAAATATTGTCGATCGGCTGCCTCCTGCATGTTCCTTACTGAGGATCAAGCCCACAACCTGGGCATGTGCCTCGACTGGAATCGAACCGTGACCTCCCGGTTCATAGGTTGACACTCAACCACTGAGCCACACCAGCCAGGCCAGGGATGGCTTTTAAACTCAAATTTTCCATTCCAGGTACTGAATGTCAGGAAGACCTGCCTCAGCTCCCAAGAAGCTTAAGTGCGCTGCCATGCTGGGAGGTCTTCAGTGGCTTATCTGAAATAATAACAACTACAGTAATAATAAGCAATGTATTGAGCAATTATTATGTTTTATGATGCACACTTTAAGGATGCTACCATACTGAATCCTGCCAACTTTGTAAGTAAAAATATGTAGGGAAACATTATCCCCCCGTTATGGGTGATGAAAACAAAGCTCAGAGAGGTTCCGTGACTTGGCTTAGTGCACAGAGCTAGTATGTAGAATAAGCGAGTTTAAATGCATGTCACTAGACTGACCAGCCTCGCCTCTAAATGATTATGTCCTTTGGACACAGATTGTCAAAGCCAAGACTTAAGAAATTACTTTCTTTTAAATAATACTTTATTGTTGAAAGTATTACATGTGTCCCCCCTTTTTTCCCATTGACCCCCTCCAGCCCACCACCATAAGAAATTCTTAAAGCCAAATGGTAGGCAACAGGAAGATTGGCATAGGTCTGAAGAGTTCCAAATGGTCATGGAAATTGTCCACAAGAGGCAGAAAGAGGATGGAAAGAGAATTCCTGGCTTTGCTAGTTTTGGTAAGTGGTTGGATGACTCCATTCAAGTTACTGAGTTCCCTGAGGCTCTCCGATCTCGTTTTTAAAATGAGGTGAAACTTCATTTTGTTGGGGAGATAATAGGAGAGAATATGCATGAAATGCCTGGCATATACTCATAAAGAATAATTATATGTGATAACATACATAATAGTTACATTTTTTCTAATAATGAAAACAAAATTTGTGTGTTATACAACTCACCTAAGAGAGTTGCAATGATGTCTAAAAGTTGTCAAGGAGATGATTTAACTTTCATGATGGAGAACTTATGTATACCTGAGACATTTCAGAAATTTCTTTAGCGTCTTGAAAGGGGGGTGGGGGGGGGGGGATGTGACAATCTTGTTAATCCTAAGTCTATGACAATATCATAAAATTAGTAATTTAAAAAAAGCACTCACTTTTTGGGTCTGACATACACATGGCACTTGGACCTGGTCAATCTATTTATTTGCACTTTTTAAAAAATGATCAAATGGCCCATTGGTGTGGCTCAGTGGTTGAGCGTCGACTCAGGAACCAAGAGGTCACTGGTTTAATTCCTGGTCAGGGCACATGACTGGGTTGTGGACTCGATCCCCAGTAGGGGATATGCAGAAGGCAACTGACCAATGATGCTCTCTTATCATTGATGTTTCTATTTCTCTCTCCCTCTTCCTTCCCCTCTCTCTAAAACAAACAAACAAACAAACAAAAAATAAAAAATGATCAAATGTGTAAAGCTGACATCCTCATGGAATTCCTTTTACCCTAGCCCCATCCCATCATCCCCAAGTCCCACCTGAGGAAGTTCAGGTCAGGACTGGGTAAAGGTGAGTGGCATCTGGTGCCACACTGCTTATTGATGAGTGTGCTTTCCCATGCCCATATATCTCAAGTGTGCTGTGTCAGAATCCCATCCCTCCCTGCAGAATGATGATACTAACCTGAATGATGAGCCCAGCTCTGGGACCATATCACGTCCGACGAGGACCTGATAGTCTGTAATGGTCAAGGTTCTCCAAAGGAACAGAAACAATAGGATGTGTAGATATACAGAAGGAGAATTATTTTAAAGAACTGGCTCATGATAATTACGGAAGCTGGCATGTCCCTCAGCTTCAAGGTGGGCGAGCAGGCTGGAGACCCAGGAAGAGCCGATGCAGCGTTTCAAGTCCAAAGGCCAGCTGCTGGCTGAACTCCCTCTCGCTGGGGGAAGGTCATTCTTTTGTTCTATTCAGATCTGCAACTGACTGGATGAGGCCCACCACATGATGGAGGGCCATCTGCTTTACTGACAATCCACTGGTTTAAATGTAAATCTCATCCAAAAAACATATTCACAGAAACATCCAGAATCATGTTTCACCAAACACCTGGCTACCAGGGCCCAGCCAGGTTGATGCATAAAATTAACCATCACACAATCTAACCATAACAACTACAGTAATAATAAACAATTTATTGAGCAATTATTATGTTTTATGATGCACAGTTTAAGTATTCTATGATACTGAATCCTGCCAGCTTCGTAGGCAAAAATATGTAGGTAAACATTATCCCCACGTTATGGGTGATGAAAACAAAGCTCAGAGAGGTTAAAGTAAAGCCCAAACAATTTACCCTAAATGAGGCCTCGGGCTCTTAGGCGAAGCCTATTGCCTCAAATCCATAAGACAACCTGGCCCGTACTCCTAACAACCTTTGTCATCTAGTTTCACAAATCTGGGCAGATGACAAATGAGGGAAGGAGGTAGAGAGTGAGTACTTGCTAGAGGCAGACGCCAGAAACAGTGAGAAGAAACAGCTCACAGCCTGCCAGTGAGGAGGAGACAGAAGATCTATAAAAAGTAGACAGAACTGTAAACGCTCAGCTGCTAGGGCCTTTGAATGTTGAGACAAATTGTTCGGCTTGCTTCCTGGAGTGAGGCTATAATACAGCCCAGTATAGCAACTGCTGTTCTTAATAATATACCTGGGTCTCTAAATAACAACACGCTTGGATTAGCTGTTACAAGGGGTGGGATGAAAGAAAAAGGGCAGTTTTTTCGCCCTCGCTGGATTGGCTCCGTGGATAGAGTGTCGGCCTGCAGACTGAAGGGTCTTGGGTTTGATTTCAGTCAAGGGCACATACCTTGGTTACAGGCTTGATCCTTGGCCCTGGTTGGGGCACATGCAGGAGGCAACTAATTGATGTGTCTCTCTCACATAGATGTTTCTCTCTCCCTGTCTCTCCCCTCCCTTCCACGCTCTCTAAAAATCAATGGAAAAATAGCCTCCTCTGAGGATTAATAAAAAACAAAACAGAACAAAAAATGTCAGATTTTAAAGGGTGGGGGAGGGAGCATGATAGTCACTAGCTGGTATGCTCTCCCTGCCCTCAAATGCTCACTTGTACATGGGCAATGTAGTGGATTATTTGTTGGCTCTTCAATTTTTTTTTTTAACAAAAAACAATCTTTATAATAGACACCTAAATACAATATGGTTTTTTTAAATGAAATCATGTGTATATAGTTGTATTCATAAAGATAAGTATACTCATCAAAAACTATACAATAACAGCAAATCCAAATGCAAACAAAGGTATTCTTCTGAATTGTTTCATCGAGCCTCAAAACCACCAATCTTTTAGTCCTTTTCTTGTACATTATTCTGTATCCACATTCTCTGCACCTGATTGGATCCCTGGATTTTATTTCATTTTCTGCCTGACATTCTCCACAGATATATATCCTTGGCTGCTGCTTTGGGGGTTGGACGTCCGTCTGGGTGCCCATTGTTAATCCTTAGCACCAACACCTAATTTTTTTTTTTTAAATGAGCCATTTCCCCTTTTCAGGACAATGGTATCCTGATTCCATTTTAAAATATCTATGCATTTGATCCTCAAGCATGCAGTATGGGTGTGATGGATAGCACTCCTCCAGGGGTGGCCCTAGACCAGTGATGGTGAATCTATGACATGCGTGTCAGAGGTGACACGTGAACTCATTTTTCTGGTTGATTTTTCTTTGTTAAATGGCATTTAAATATAGAAAATAAATACCAAAAATATAAGTCTTTGTTTTACTATGGTTGCAGATATCAAAAAATTTCTATATGTGACACGGCACCAGAGTTAAGTTAGGGTTTTTCAAAATGCTGACACGCCGAGCTCAAAAGGTTCGCCATCACTGTCCTAGACATTAGCAGATAGAAACACGCCATTTACCCTTTGACCTTGCCTCAGAGAGCAGCCCGTATCCAAACTGGCACACTCGTGATGAAAGGGAATGTTTGCTGGGGCGAGTGAGAAACAGTGACTTCCTTTGTCTTCCTGCTAGGTGTCTCAGGAGGATGTGTGGTCTAGAACTGCTGCAGCCGCTCTCCTCCTGTGAATGGGGAGCCTGGAGATGCCAAGTGATGAGAGGGAGTCCTCTGTGGAGATTGAAGAAGCCAAAGTTACAAAAGGCAGAGAGGCTGGGTCAAACCTCAAAAGAAGCTGCTTTGGGGTTTTAATATATACATGCCTATGGATCCCTCCTCTCCCCTCACCCCCCACCCCCAATTAAGCCAATTTGAACTGCTTTTTAGTTCATTGCAATGAAATGATACTGGCTGATATAACAGGTAAACAGAATCTTGAAAGAAGAGTAGAATTTTGACCAGAAAAGAATGAGTTTGAATGGTATTTCAACAACAACAACAACAATATTAACAATATCGACCACAGCAAAAATGTATCAAGCACTTAGTATGCTCCAGAAACTCTGCCTCCAGCTTCATGTACTCCTCATAAAAACCATGCGAGTTCATTTGGGATGAAGCTCAGAAAGATTAAGTGACTTGCCCAAGGTCACACAGCTGGGAAGTGGATGGAGCAGCTGGGCCTGATGTTCAGGAATATGCTCCTTTCATGCTGCCTGTCTGCCTCCTCGAACCTTCCAGGCAGACAGCTGAAAAGAAGAGTCTATGGCAGTCATGGCGAACCTTTTGAGCTCGGCGTGTCAGCATTTTGAAAAACCCAAACTTAACTCTGGTGCCGTGTCACATATAGAAATTTTTTGATATCTGCAACCATAGTAAAACAAAGACTTATATTTTTGATATTTATTTTCTATATTTAAATGCCATTTAACAAAGAAAAATCAACCAAAAAAATGAGTTTGCGTGTCACCTCTGACACGCGTGTCATAGGTTCGCTATCACTGGTCTATGGACTGAAAGACCATGGTCAGAGAGTGGCACCACTGAGCTGTACAGTGACGAGGGGAGAATAGGGCAGGCAAATGTTGTTCAGAGGTTGCTGGACCCAGTGGTGCACAAAGTGTAGTTGCAGCCATTATTACTCTTACACACAAAATGTTCAAACCTGTAGAAAAATTTTATGAGTTTATTTTATTATTATTATTTTTTAAAATATATTTTTATTGATTTCAGAAATGAAGGGAGAGGGAGAGAGAGAAACATCAATGATGAGAGAGAATCATTGATTGGCTGCTCCTGCATGCCCCCTACTGGGGACCGAGCCCGAAACCGGGCACGTGTGCCGGGAGCCGGATGGACGTGCCCTTGACTGGAATGGAACCGGGGACTCTTCAGTCCGCAGGCAGACGCTCTATTCACTGAGCCAAACCAGCTAGGGCTATAAGAGTTTATCTGAGCCCAAACTGATGACATATGTTGGGGAGCAAGATCTCAAATGCTCCAGAGAATAACAGTTTTACAGTTTCTTTTATGCATTTGAATTTAAGGAGGGACTAAGGAAGATTACCTGGAAGTGGGAGAAAGCAAGGCACAAGATTATGTGCTCTCTTGGGGGTTATTGCCCACTTTGAGGGATACGTCTGGTCTTCAAAGGTGTGTTAACCTAGATGCACAAAAACAATGGACAGGGCTGGCTTCAAACCTTTTACTAAAGGAATTATAGCTCAGCAGGTGTGGCTCAGTGGCTGAGCATCAACACATGCACCAAGTGGTACACTTTGTGCACCACTGGGTCCAGCAACCTCGATTCCTGGTCAGGACAGGTGCCCAGGTTTCGGACTTAATCCCCAGGCAGGGGGCATGCAGGAGGCAACAGATCGATGTTGATGTTTCTCTCTCATTGATATTTCCATCTCCCCCTCTCCTTTCTCTCTCTCTGAAAATCAATAAAAGCATTTTTGAAAAAAAGAAATTATATGCGTGGGCATGACTGCCCATCATGACCTATCCAGTCAGGAATGTATGATCAGATCACCCTGCGAGATTACTTCCATAGAACCCCCTTTTCATCCATACATATCATTACCAACTGTGCAAAGGGCTGAGGGACAAGAGCAGAGGGCTATGAAAAGAAGGAGGGAGACAGTTTAGATCAGAAGAGTATGCAAGTGTTTAGGTAAGACCTTTCCATGCAAGTGATTTAAGCAGAGGCACTGATGTTCAAATGAGCAGATACAGTCTAAGCAAAAGGAACCACATAGGCAAAGGGGCAAATAGATTTGCATGTTTAAGGAACTGAAAGAGGACATGTGGCTGCAAAGTTAATGGGTCAGAGGTAGGAATGGGCTGGATTTTGCAGGGCCTGGAGGCCACACCATTAGGACTTTTGATTCTCATTTACAGTACTCATTTCCTCCTTAAACATTTCCTAAGAATCCTCCACTGGGCCAGGCCATACCCAGGGAATAGGGATATAGTGATTGACAATAATGCCAGTGATAATGGCTAATATTCGTGGGGTATATTTGCTATTAGAACTATTGTATTTAAGCACTTTGATGCACCAAGCCATTTAAGCCTCCCAGCAGCCCTTATACTGGGAGATTAGAAATTAAGTAACTTTAGAAACTAAGTAATTTTCAAGATCAAAGTGCCAGCAAGTGGTAACAGGCAGCCTGACTCCAGAACTCCTAGGCACTTAATATTCTTAATGTGGGGGAGTGTGGAGGTAAGGAACAAACCTGTAGAGAATTTTTAGATGACATATGCCAGGGAGCAAGAGGTCAAATACTCTGGAGAATAACCGTTTTTGCAGTGTCTCTTATGCATTTGAAATTAAGGACATACCACAGAGGCACATCTTGGGGTGACTCCTCTGAACCCCTAACCACTTTGCTTTACTACCTCTTGCCTAAGATTGGAGGACAGTCTTCCTAGTCATTTTAGCCACCCAAACAGTGCTTCAGCTGCAGGCAGCCAGGTAAGAAGAGAATTCCTCAAACTTGGCAGAACCTAAAAACTCTTCGGGGGAGTTAAAAACAGACCTTTCTCCTGAAGATTCCGCTTCACGAGGTCCACCCTGGCATTTGTATTTGAACAAGTTTGACCAACACTGGCTTGTGCAGGTCAGTTCAATGGTGTTTGCTGGGCAGACCCTCCTTTGGGTCAGGTGCAGCTTTGCTACTTTTCCAGATGCCTGTCCGCTTGTGCAAACGGCCTCGCCGTTCTGAGCATCAGTTTCCCCTCTGACAAACGAGGGAAATGCTGCAGCACCATCGCCTACGGCTGCTGTGTGGATGAAGTGAGCTCTCCCCAAGTGCTTAGCGCAGTGTCTGATGTGGAGTGAGCGATGCTGATAATAACGGGACGCGATGATGACAGGGAAGCCGAAGACACCTGGTGACTGATTGTTATGGATTCCAGCTGCTTAGAGGGCTGTCTGCCAAATGGTGCATGGGACAAGCTTATCGTCGCCTCTCTGGGCATTCCGTATTTTTATTCGTGAAACCTGACAACACTACCTGCAGGCTCCCAGCCTGAGCCCAAACACATCCCTCTCCGCACTTGGGCCCCAGCCTGGGGGCCTCCGCTCGTCAGGCGCCCCAGTTGATCCCAGAGGGGCTGCTCAAGCTTCTGCCCGCCCAGGCAGCACTAGCAGCGCCCCGAGCGGTCCAGGCCCGCGAGCCGCCCGCCGCCCCGCCCCGCCCCGCCCCGAGCAGAAGGCTCCGCCCCCAGCGGGCCTGGCCCTGCCGGCAGTTGGGCGGTGAGGAGTCGCGCCGCTCCCTCCCACGCAGTGCACTCAGGTGGGACCAGGAACGCGCTCGCCATGTCCGCAGCGGAGGCGGGGGGTGTTTTCTACAGAGCCCGGGGCAGGACCCTGGACGCGTTTCCCGAAGGTACTCGGGGAGGGGATGGCTTCGGGCTGCGGAACCTTCCGCCGGGGGAACCTTTGGTGTGGTTGCGCGCACCTCCAGCCGGACCCCATCGGGGCCACAGTCGGTGTCGGGACCAAAATAAGGTCCGCACAGTCGGGGCGGAAAGGCTTCCTCGGGCGCTATGGAGACGCGGGTGCCCGCGGGGGGCGTCGGGTCCTGGAGCCTCGCTGGCCGCTACCTAACTTCCCTGCGAGAAGAGTAAGGCGGCGAAGCAGTTCACAGTAGCGTGGGCTCTACAGTTGGGTTTGGTGTCCTCGCCTTGCCTAGGACACGTTCCTCGGCAAGTTTTGGCCTCAGTTTCCCCATTTGTAAAACGGGAATAATAACAAAGTTCTGTGTGGCACTCGATAAGCGGCTGGTGCACGTTAGATGTCGTTATTTTTATTGTGGCCGTTCCCCATCATGTATTTTATACGCCGCAATCACGGTTATTTACTATAATATGACTCATCCACCCAGATGTCCCCAGTGCCCGTCAGAACAGTGGAGAGGCAAGGCAGTCCAGAGTCATGGTAGTCAGTTAAATGCTTGGACTTTGAATGTAGGCAATCTGCCCCGCTGTAAAAATGGGTTTGTTAAGATTCTGATAGGTAACAGATTAACCACGTTATTCTTTTAATGGAAACTGTTTTTGAAACCCGGTGTCTGACACAGACGAGGTGCTAAAGTGAATGTTGGCCCCAGAGCTGAACGTCTAGGGCAGCGGTTCTTAACCTTGGCTGCACATTAGAATCACTTGGGAATCTTGTTAAAATCCTGACTTCTGGGCCTCATCATTAGTAACAAAGAAACAGAATTTCCGGAGGACAAGGCCCAGAAATCAGGATTTTAACAAGATTCCCAGGTGATTCTAATGTGCAGCCAAGGTTGAGAACCCCTGCTCTAGAGGGAAGTCTGCCCCTGGTTCCCTGGTTCTCTCTGTGGCATTTTGCTGCCTGGAGTCAGATTCCCTCCCTTGCACTCACCAGTTTTGTAACCCAAAGGGAAGTCACAGGTGCTCTGCTGCATCTGGCTTGTGCTCACCTTTCTTCCTTCATGCTCCATTCTTTCCTGTGCTAGTTTTCTTTTCTGCCAAACTGGGTTTCTTTTAAGATTTTTTATTGTTTTTTTTAGAGAGAGAGGAAGGCAGAGGGAGAGAGAGCGAGAGAAGCATCCATGTGAGAGCAGAACATCACACACACCCCACTGGGGACTGAGCCACAACACCCGCATATGCCCTGACCAGGAATCGAATTGGCAGCCTTTTGCTGCACGGGGACAACACTCAACCAACTGAGTCACGCCGGCCAGGGCCACACTGGCTTTCTTTTTCTTTCTTTTTTTTTTACACTGTCTTTCTTGAACTGCATTTTTAAAAGGGCCAATTGCAGTATCTCTTTCTCCTTAGGACCTTGGCACTTGCTCTTCCCGGCTACCATAGCTAATAGCCTGGCTGGGGGCCGGGCTCTTTCTCAATCTTCACATCTTATTTAAAGTTAAGTTACTTCTCAGACAGATTTTTCCCTGGCCACTCTGTTAAAGTAGGTTTCTCCTGTAATTCTGTCCTAAAACCTTGTTCTTTTCTTTCTTTGCAGCTCCTGGTGAGGAGTGGCAAGATTCTGGAAGAGCACATAGGGGCCAGGAATATAGCTGTGGTGGATTTTGGGAAATGCAATCTGCTGTAGTGCCCATTCTCTAAATATTTTAATAAGCCTTTTTTTGCCCATCATGAGATTTTTGAGATTAATATTGATATAAGTAGCTCTAGTTCACTAATTTTCCTGCTGGGCAATATTCTATTGTATAAATATATTCTCTATGCATTCTGTTGCTGGATATGCTGAGTATCTCTGTCCCTCCGAATCTCCACTGTGCTCCAGGATGTTGGCCTCTCTGGGCGCCAGTGGGCTCCTCGTCCTTTGGCTTTCCCTTGGGGTCAGCCAATGGGGAGTCCCCACCAGGAAGCAGAGGAAGGGTGTTCATTCCCCCAGTTTACTCCTTGTGGACTTGCTTTGAGCTAGTTATAATCCTTACCTCAAGTTCACTGCTTTCAAGATAGCCTTTGCTTTGGGTCTTTTCAGATTAGGGTAACTACTCGCTCCCTTCCTCCTTAAAGATGTAGGGGAGGCAGCAGCTCTGCTTTTCTATCTTTGGGCTACCAAACCGTCTTTTGTAGTTTTTCTACACTCAGCTCATCCCAAATAATCTATTTTTAATCCCTCCTTTAATTATCCTAATTTTTAGTATGCCAGCTATTTTCTGATATAATGGGCATTGAGTGGTTTATATTTTTCACTCTTGGTAACAGTGCTGTTAGGAACTTTTTAAAAAAAATTCTTTATTGTTTAAGGTCATACATATGTCGTCGTCCCCCTCCCCCCCCCCCCCCCCCCCGCATCGTTCCCACCCCCAGTTAGGAACATTTTTGTACAAGTCTTCTAGTGGATGCGTGGGGAAATTTCTCCAGGGCATATATCCAGGAGCGAAATTCTGGGTTATGAGGTATAATCACCCCCAGCTTTACCATAAATTGCCTTCCAAAGCCCTGGCACCAATTTATTTATCCACCAGCAGTGAATGAGAGAGTTCCTTGTTACTCTTTTCGGTATCTCTTTTCAGTTCAAGATGTGTTTATTAGGTTCCTATTGCATTCTTTAGCATCTTGTGGAGAATAGAGAAAGAAGGGGGTGAGGGGGGAGGAAGGCAAGCTACATGCCCTCAGGGGCTCACAGTCTAGGCACAGAGCTATGGCACAAAAAATAATTCTTCTCAACTGGTGGACTTGTGGGCCACTGCAGTGGGAGGAGTTGGGATGTTAACCCTTTGCACTCCGAACCATTCTGGACATTGGCTACCAGCTACTCGACGCTACTTTGTGGCGGAAACGTGCATTTACAGACCCTCGTATTATTTAGTATAATTTTGGAACCAAGTAACGTATTATAATGATATTGGACTTATATGAATTGGGTGACATCGAGGAATGTATATTTGCAAAAAAACCCAATATTTTATTGTTTATAATTTTGTACAGTATGATAAGTTTTGTAACACTCCCCAATATGCATTGCAGGCTGATTAGTGCATGTTTGACAGTAATAAGTGGTTTGACGCCTGCCACCAGGTGTTTTCCTGTTAGAACACACAATGCAGTCCCGTTTTCTTTGTCCCACATCGGGAATATGTAGTTTATTGTTTAATCCGACACAAAACCCGCTGACATTTCTTGTATATATCTTAGTAATTTTACGATATTTTGATTTAATTTCTTGTGCCATTTCAAGATAAAACTTCAGGGAAACATGCATGTCTCAAAAAGTTGCGTTGAAATAACTCAATTCCCCGTAATCACTAATAAACTGCAATGTCCCCTGAGAGGGGACATCCGAGTGATATGCTAGAATTCCGATGTCCCCTGAGAGGGGACAGCGGAGTGCAAAGGGTTAAGCATTGATCCTGGCTGATGTTGGGTCTGTTAACTAAAATCACAGAATAAGGAGTAGGGTCAGGTTTGATACGATTGGTTTGTGAAGTAATGGCTTTGAGTTGCCATCAGGAAATATGATGCAACTTGTGGGGCATATACACAGCTGAGGATGAAGGTGTGGGTTCCACCCACAGAGAGCAGATAGTATTGCTGTAGGAGTCAGTGACATTGCTAAGGGGAAAGTGTGGAGTAGTGGGCAGTATTTGTCTCTGTGTGTGTAGTCTAAGGATATGCCAATGCTTAGGGGGCAGGAAGAAGAAAAGGACTCGGAGCAGAAAACAACCAGGAATTTTGGAAGTGGAAACCAGGAGCGGACCTTGGCACTAACGTTGGGGAGGAGGGCTTAAGGCAGGATGGGACACAGGATGGCATGTTGCAGATTGTTAGCTGAGCAGAGGATGGCAGGTGTGATTTTCACCTCAAGGAGAACAATTTCCGTAGAGTTGTAGGGGGACGCCTGTACACAGCATCTGGGGAATGGCAGAGAGTGAGGATGTGAAGTCAGCAAGGGTAGGATTCTGTTTGGAGCCATTGGTGATGCCAGGTAGACATAGGTCAGTAGCAACTTAAAGGAGGAGCAGTGCTGAAGGAAGGCCGAAGGGTTTGAAATAGTAATAATGATAAGAACAATAGGAGCATCTAACAATCATGAGGTGTTTCTGGCAGCCAGGCACTGTACTCTGGGTTGTATGTAGATGATGTCATGTAATCTCCAAAACAGTCCTGTTGAGGTAACTATTAGGATTATCCTCTTTTTACAATGGAAAAAAAAAATCGAGCTCAACAGATTAGGCAACTTGCCCAAGGTCACCTAATTGGTACGAGATGGATCTAGGGTTGAAAATGCAAAAGACAGAATAATTGTTGGAGAGAGAGCGAGCTGTGGAGATGGGATCAACGGCTTGGAAGAGGGGTTGACTCTGGGATCAAATGTACTTTTCAACCATCTCTCCATCCTTCTGTCCATCCATCTATCTACCAGGCCTTCCATCCATCCACTATTCTATCCACCATATGCCCATGTCTTCATTCTGTTTGTCTAGCCACCTATCAGTTCATTCATTTGTTGGCTTATCCAATGTACTGAGCACTTGCCTTGTCCCAGCCATGGTGCTGGGTGCCAGAGTGCAGTGAGTGAGAAACAGATGTGATTCTTCTGGCACACAGCCACTTGGAAAGCCTGACATTAACCTGCCACTCGCACAAACCAGTGGAAATTCCAGTTGTGACAAATGTCAGGGAAGTGAGGGGTTGGTTCCATGAGAGCCTCTCACTGGAGCATTAGAAAGGACCTTTAGGGAGGGCTTCCTTGAGGAAGGGGTGTATCATCTGATTGCTGAAGGACGATTAGGAGTTAACTGGGCCTTGAAGGGAGGGCAGACCATTGTGACCATGGGCAGAGCAAGTTTGAAAGCCTGGCATGGTGGGACTGGAAAGGGAAGGATGAGGGAAGAAAGCCATTGAGTGTGGAGCAGTGTGGTATGGGAGGGCACTGGAGAGTGAGGTGGGGGTAGTTGGATTTGTTTTTGCCTAATAGCATCAAAGGGATTTAAGCGGTACGTGTGAAAAAACAGGGGCACATAATTGGATATCCATTTTGAAAAGAATGGTCTGGCTGCAGCAAAGGCAACAAAAGCATTTCTACTTGGGTGCAATCTGGTTGGAAGCTGGAGCTCAAGTACTTGTCTAGGAGCATCATTTCCGAAGCACCACGCTGTTTATTTTAAGTCACGGAGGTGCACGTGGTCGTGGTGGTGGGGCTTCCAATGAGATGATGAGAGTGCTGAGGTGTTGAATCTCCATAGCCTTTTGGAGCTGCCGCAGGGTTGCCAGTAAGACCAGAGAACAAGAGAGTCGTTGGTCTGGGAAAGGATGGGGCTGACAGAGAGAGACTTAGAAGATGATTGATGAGATAGAAGAGGGAACATGACCTGGACTCTAGAAGTGGGGCTTGCCCTTGGTCTCCCTGTGGGCTGAGCAGTCCCAGTGGGCATGCCCTGTATGGATCATACAGCACAGGACTTGAGGCTTGTCCTTGAAGGCTTAGGTTTAGAATCCCTAGACTTGTTGGTTTACTTCACTGGGTGCTGAATCCCTAATTCACCCCTAAGCTGCTTCTGTCGCTGACTTTCCCTGGGTTCTATTTCCCTGTTAGCATATCTGGTAACTTTGAAAGATGCCTTTAAAGTTCATTATCAGTCCAGGATCTTCTAGAACAAGCATGTCAAACTCAAAGGCTAACATGGGGCCAAATAAATAAAGTTTAAGTTTATGTGGGCTGCAAAAAAAACCAAAAACTTCAATTTTCATAGAAACGGAGGTTTATTTCGATAGAGACGTGCTGAGTACAAAGGGCTGAAATAAATGAGTCATCGTTAACATAAAATAATAGAACATTTTAATAAAAATTAATACTTTTTCTTGAACATTAACTTACCAGACACTGAAAAACTGCATAAATTAATAGGCGTAATGCAAATAAACCTATTTTTCTTGTTCTCCGAAAGCAAAATATTTCCTGTTGCGCACACCAAACAAGTTAGTCCAAGACTAATGATGTGGCAATTGGCTGCTAAAATATTCCCTGCTAGTATTAGTGGAGAGAAATGGTGCGCCTGCGCGTAAGGGGCGTAAGGGAAATGAATGCAACATGATTATAGTAATCAGTCATTAGCGAACGTTGTAGTTCATTATTAATAATTATGTATAACAGGATATTGTAAAAATTAAGTCACAAAATTTTTATTAAAACGTTTCTTACATACCATTATATATGCCGGGCCGCAAAAATACTTGTGGGTTGCATTCGGCCCCATGGGCTGCAAGTGTGACATGCTTGTGCTAGAAGGTAGAACCTTGAGCTGGTAGAGTTGCCCCAAGGGCAGGCCTGGAAGAGAAAGGGAAGGAACTGCCTTTCCCACCAAAGATGTTCAGTTAACTCAAGCAACAGTACCTAACATCATATCCCTAACAACCTATCTCTCACGCCCTACTAGAAGCCCCTTCTAGAATTAGAAGTTAAACAGTTGGTTTCTCAAGCGAAGTCGGGCAAGTAAATGAAAGAGCACTGCCTTCGTCTGTTTGAGCTGCTGTAACAAAATACTATAGACTGAGTGGTTCATAAGCAGCAGAAATTAGAGCTCACCGTTCTGGATGCTGGAAGTCCGAGATCAGGGCACCTGCAGATTCAGTGTCTGGCGAGAACCTTCTTCTGGTTCATAGAGGGCTGTCTTCTCGCTGTGACGGAAGGGGTGAGGGAACTCGCTGGGGGTATCTTTTGTAAGGGCACTGACCCGGTTACCAAGCCCTCAAGACCTAGTCTCCTCCCAAAGGCCCCCACTTCCAGATACCATCACATTGGGGGTTAGGTTTCAACCTAAGAATTCGGGGGAGGGGGACACAGATATTCAGCTTCTAGCAAATACTTTAAGATTACCCCCCCCCCCCGCACCCCCCCCCCCCCTGTGATTTACATGAATAACAATATTCCCAGGCATTTCTTCCCACAGTATTACAGGTGAAGCTTGGCTTCAGTCATCCGTTCCCTGTTAACATCATCTGCTAGGCTCTGCCAACAGATGTTTACAAAAAGCAAATGGTACATGTCACACCCGAGAAGGCTCACATTCCTCAGGCATGTTCAGATACTCATTTTAATCAGGCAAATTGGTAATTATATTTCCTTGACACACATCCTCATTAAGACCACTTTCTCTTAGCAAATCACTGTCTTTCTTCTGAAAAGTTTATGACATCTGTTTTGAAGAAATTCTCAAAGAGAGAAATATCAAGATAAAATATGTTTTAAAAATTACCTATATTTGTTTTCCAGTCCTACCCTGGTTTCCCAGTTCACTTTACCACCAGAATATTTCCTCCCATTTAGAGAACAGAGTTTTCTTAAAAGGTTAGTTACTTTCCTGGACATTTGCAACCTCAGCAGCTGATTTGGAGGAACTGAATCATATTTAATCCTGAATATTTCTTGGTCCCCTCGGAAACCCTCTCACATGCAAAGAATAGAGTCTCTGTTAAAAACAAACAAACTTCATCTCTTTCCTGTTTCACCTAAGAACTTTTCTCGAAATAGACCTGTTTATGCAAGTCTGAATGGGGTTGAAAATACTGTGGTGTTTGCCCTAGCTGGTTTGGCTCAGTGGATAGAGCATTGGCCTGCAGACTGAAGGGTCCCGGGTTCGATTCCAGTCAAGGGCACATGACCAGGTTTCAGGCTCTGTCCCCGGTGGGGGATGTGCAGGAGGCAGCCGATCAATGATTTTCTCTCATCATTGATTTCCCTCTCCTTTCCTCTCTGAAATCAATAAAAAAATATATTTAAAGCAAAGAAAATACTGTGGTTTTAAAAATTCTAACATATTAATGTCTGCCTTTTTTATTATAATCAGCCAAATGGGCGTGACGAGTGGAATCTCCTTGTGATTTTGATTTGCATTTTCCTATTGGCTAATGATTTGAACATCTTTTCTTTTTTTTTTTTTTTTTTTTTTTTTTTTAAATTAAATCTTTATTGTTCAGATTATTACATTTGTTCCTCTTTTTTCCCCCCATAACTCCCCTCCTTCCAGCTCCCACCCCACCCTCCACCCTCACTCCCCACCCACTGTGTTCATCCATAGGTGCATGATTTTTGTCCAGTCACTTCCCGCATCTCCCACACCCCTTTTCCCCCAAGAATAGTCAGTCTATTCCCTTTCTATGTCCCTGATTCTATTATAATCACCAGTTCATTCTGTACATCAGGTTATTTATTCACTTGATTCTTAGATTCATTTGTTGATAGATGCATGTTTGTTGTTCATAATTTGTATCTTTACCTTTTTCTTCTTCTTCCTCTTCTTAAAGGATACCTTTCAGCATTTCGTATAATACTGGTTTGGCGGTGATGAACTCCTTTAGCTTTTCCTTATCTGTGAAGCTCTTTATCTGACCTTCAATTCTGAATGATAGCTTTGCTGGATAAAGTAATCTTGGTTGTAGGTTCTTGGTATTCAGCACTTTGAATATTTCTTGCCATTCCCTTCTGGCCTGCAAAGTTTCTGTTGAGAAATCAGCTGACAGTCGTATGGGTATTCCCTTGTAGGTAATTGAGCCTCTTTCTCTTGCTGCTTTTAAGATTTTCTCTTTGTCTTTTGCTCTTGGCATTTTAATGATGATGTGTCTTGGTGTGGTCCTCTTTGGATTCCTTTTGTTTGGGGTTCTCTGCGCTTCTTGGACCTGTAAGTCCATTTCTTTCACCAGGTGGGGGAAGTTTTCTGCCATTATTTCTTGAAATAGGTTTTCAATATCTTGCTGTCTCTCATCTTCTGGCACTCCAATGACTCTGATATTAGACCGCTTAAAGCTGTCCCAGAGGCTCCTTACACTATCTTCACACTTTCGGATTCTTTTTTCATTTTGCTTTTCCAATTGGGTGTTTTTTGTCGAATCTTTGGTTTGATTATTGTACTCCTCTGGTCTGCTATTGGGTATAATATTCTTTATTTCAGTCCGTGTATGCTTACTTTCTAATTTCTTTATCGTAGCATCGAGGGTCTCATTAGTTTTCGTGAGGCTCTGCACAAATTTATGGCAAGCCCTCAAAATTGCGATTCTTAGCTCCATATCCTCCATTTCTGTCATGTTTCTTTGTCTCCGCATCTTTTATGCTTTCTTGGTGCACCCCCTTGTGGTCTCTGTGCGCAGTCTTGTTCTAGCCAAGCCTTAATTGTTGTAGTTAACACTAGAGGGGTTTGACCACCAGGCCGGCTGGCTGTGGAAATCAGCTGTATGGAAAACGTCTGCCTTCTGGGGAGGCGCTAATCCAGCCTTTGCCTGAGGCGATCGGCAAATGGCTGTGCGCAGGTTTTGGGCGGGGCGGGCTCAACAGGGCGGGCGGAGGGAGCAGTTATGGCCACGCTCAGTCCCGTTCCCAGAGGCTCTGCTTCTCAGAACCCCGGCAGCCGCTGCAAACCTCGGAGAGAAAGCTGCCCTCAGGTCCCAACTGATGCCGGATAATCCCGCTTCTCCCGTTTGAGTCTGGGTCCCTAGAGACTCGCCCGGATCTGGAGCCCAGAGTCTGAGACTCACTCCCGGCAGAAAACGACAACCGCGCCCTCAGCCACCAGCCCGCTTTCGCGCGCACCTCGGTACCTTTGTATTTTCCACACTGCGCCGCCTCTGAGCCTCGATTTGCTGTTCTCTTTCCTTCTAGTTGTAGAGTCTCTCTTCAGCCAGCCTTCCTGTGGTTCTGGGTGATGTCCGTTCAGTCTTTTAGTTGTATTTTTGAAATGGTTGTTTGCGGCAGCGGTCTCCGGTGTTTACCTACGCCGCCATCTTGGTCTCTCCTTGAACATCTTTTCATGTGCAGAACTGTCTATTCAGATCCTTTGGCCAGTTTTTAGTAAGGTTATTTGTGTTTTTATTATTGAGTTGTAAGAGCTCTTTTTTTTAAAAAAAATATATTTTATTGATTTTTTACAGAGAAGAAGGGAGAGGATAGAAAGTTAGAAACATCGATGAGAGAGATCGATCAGCTGCCTCCTGCACGCCCCCCAGTGGGGATGTGCTGGCAACCAAGGTACATGCCCTTGACCGGAATCGAACCTGGGACCCTTGAGTCCGCAGGCCAACGCTCTATCCACTGAGCCAAACCGGTTCGGCAAGAGCTCTTTATATATTGTAGATGTAAGATCCTTATCAAGTATATGATTTGCAAATGTATCTCCTGCCATTCTTTGGATTGTCTTTGTGACAGAGATGACAGGAATGTTTTAGCAGCTGCCAAGAATTCTTAATCTTGGGGACTCTTCTGCTCTCCCTCTCAGGGCCTCAGCCACCAGAAACTCTTAGTGAGATTTCTGTCAGTGTGTCTGTAATGTAATTTTAGCTTTCTATCTTTTGGGGACTTTAGTTTGCTCTTCCCTGGTTTATGAATATAGGGACAAAGATTACATGGGGAAGTAGGGATTACAAATTTGGGGAAGTAAACTATACAGGCTGGGTTGGGACTGCATTGTTTGGGCAACAAGGTTAATGCTTCCATGATAATGGGCAGTGTTTGAATGAGAATGGACCACATTCCAAGGCTGACTCCCAGGTCTTGGGCGCATAGGACTCCCAGCCAGGTTGGTATGTCCTTTCTTTGACCAGAAAGGGCAATCATGGTTAGCAGAGCATGATTAATATTTCCCATAACCATAACTAGCCCCCAGTGTTCTGTTTTTGCCTGTAACACTGGGATGAACAGATCTGTAGAAGGTAGTACCCTCTAGCAGTGAAGGGGCATTCCTGTTTTTATAAAGGAAAATAAAATAAAATAGTACTTTCACATTAAAGCCATTGAAGGTTGCTGAGTTATCCCTGTTACAAAATTTGCCAAGAAAATGCCTTGGATAATAATAATTGGCTTTAAAAGAATAATAATAATAATTGCCTTTAAAATCTCAAAGTTGTTATAACAAAAGTAAAGGTTATATGATAAAGCTTTTTCAGAGTTTTCCAAAGTTTTTGGTAACTTAAAACTTTGGAGTTTCCTGGGTTAAATAGTAAAAAAATACGTATATTTTAAATACCTAGGTATTTTGAAATAACAGGCTACTGAAACTGATGGGGAAAATAAGACATTGGGGGGGGGGAGGGGTTGCAATCTGAATCTGTGCCAGTAACCTAACGTACATTCTTGATGGCCTATGATTAAGTCACTGCCCCTTTCTCCACAGTCTGGTCTAGCAAGACCTGTTTTCCTAATTCCTCCCAATTTACAAAGGGGCCATAAACAAAGAATTAGCTACAGGGGAGGTCACTGACACCACCCAGACCAGGCATTTAGATGCAATCTAACTTCCTCCTTCTAACTGACTCGGGAGGGGATGTGGAAGCCCACCACAAAAGCCCAGTAGTTAGGAAACAGATAGGAAACAAAGAAACCAAATGGTATAAAGAGAAAGCTTCCTCCATATTGGCTTACTCAGGATTTGGAGAACTGACCCCCTGAATCCATGTAAAACACCTAATAAAGGGGTAATATGCAAATTGACCGTCGTGCCATAACCAAGATGGCTGTGCTAGCGGAGACAGGGATTCCATAACACAAGATGGCTGTGCCCACAGCAGAGGCCGAGTTCCTGTAGCGAGCCTTAACGAGCAATCAGCAGGGACCTGAGGCTCTGTGGCACTGGGCCAGGGCAGGGGACCTCAGGCTGTGCCCCCGTCCCCGGCACCGGGCCAGGGGACCTGAGGCCACGCCCCATGCCCCGGCGCCAGGCTGTGGGATCTGAGGCCACGCCCCCCCGCCCCAGTGCCGGGCTGAGGGACCTCAGGCCATGCTCCCCACCTGCAGGGCTTGCCGGGGTACCTCAGGCCGTGCCCCCTGGCCCAGGCCAGGGGACCTTAAGGCATGCTCCCCGGCCCATGCCTCCCACTTGGCGGGGCTTGATGGGGGTGGGGCTGGTTGGGTCTGGATCTAGCCCAATGGGGGTGGGGCCGGCTGGGTCTGGGTCTCGTGCGATTTTGAGGTACACGTGGGTGGGCGGAGACTTGACTCTGGTTCCCGTGGCGTGGCCTAGACTCTGACAGGAGGAGGATTTTCATATACATTTTACTAATTTTCTTTCATCTCTGACACTTCTATTATAGAGAAAAGGCAAAAAGCAATATTAAAATATTTCCTCTAATTAATTCCCTTTTAATGTGCACAAATTTTGTGCACTGGGTCACTAGTCTGAAAATAAATGGGTTTATCCTGGACCTCCAAGTACTCCTGTGTATTTTTGAGTCGCCTGGTGAATTCTGTAACAAAACAATCAGAGTTTGCTTTGTATGGAGAATCTAGAGGATAGATTTGAATCTATTTGGATATGTCTTGTATTTTATTTGAAAAATATCCTTAAAAATGTGAATGTATTATTAATCTGAGAAATGCTAAGTACTTAATTTAACACCTAAAATTTAAGGTCTAAGAGTTAAAAATTCTAGCTAATTGGAAAGAAATTATATGGTTTTGGTAATAGAAGGCATGAAGTATGGAGATGCATTATTGAAATAATTAGGAAATTAAGTTGTTCTAAAGCTAAATGAATAAAAGATTTGTGAACATTATTAGAAGGATTGTGAAGAGAAATCTTAAGAGGAAATTATAGGTAGGTGAATCTAATGTAGGCTAATACAGAATGTGTTTAGACCTTTTCCAGGGAAAAAGTTTTATGTAAAAAGTAAAAAGATTTTTTCTGTATTTGCCTAGGAAGCAAAAGTTCTAGAAATTAATGGAATAATTATATATTGTGATATTTTAACCAGGTACTTAATTACTTTAAAAAAGGTGATTTTAATGGTGGGAACTGAAGATATACTAGCCTATGTTTGTGTTTAATACCCTCTTGTCACTTTGAATAATAGATGATCTTTTGGTAGGATGGGTTTGACAGCCTTCCTAGGGTTTGAATTTTAAGAAATTTTTTTTTTTACCTAGAGTTCGCTTTAGGTCATTCCAATAGGCCCTGTAATGCCTCAAGGATTTGTTTTCTCTTTATGAAGGAAAATTTTATACTGAAGGTACATATGAACCTTTGCCAATAAAGAAACATTATATTTCAGTAGGGAATTATTAGAACTGAAATGTTTTTTCCTTCTACCAGACCATTTGTTGTGATTCTTGCTCTTCTAATTTTGCTCAATAATACTAAATATTATAACACAGTTTGTCTCCGCCAGGTTACAAGCCCACCTCCTTCCATGCCTAGGTCTCATCACCCCTCTGACAGAGAGCAAGGATCTCTTGACTCTGAGAGAAACCTTCGCTCCTCCTCAGTGTTAGGGTCCGGAAGGAGGAACGCATGAGGCCATTTTGGGCTTTTTCTGGGCTGAGAATTCTCTGTGCAGGTCCTGATTCTGGAAAACTCCAGAGGGGAGAGATAATGGTCTTAGCAAGTGGAATGTGGTCTTAGCAGTGTTAGGGTCACCGAAGGAGGGATCAGGAGGCCAAATTGGTAAGTGTTAGAAATAAGGCGAGCCCCCCAAGTCAGGGGTCCTGGTAGAACAAAACATACTCGGGAGCCAGGCAGCAAGGCCATCATCTTTACTTCTATGTAGAAGGGTGCGCACACATGGTCTGGAAGCGGCTCACCGAGCAGGTGGTCTGCTCAGGATTTATAATACCTGGCGCAGGTGACCTGTCCCTTGCTCTTGATTGGAGCTCAGGCACACAGTCTTTCCTGATTGGCTGATTCAAAGGGAGGGGTTGGCCTTTGCTGTTTCAAGATGGCAGCCCCCAGGGGAGCTGCCAGCCATGCAGCCAAGTGGTGGCTGCCAAGTCACGCAGCCCAAAATGGCGGCTGTCCAAACCAGTGGTGGCGAACCTTTTGAGCTCGGCATGTCAGCATTTTGAAAAACCCAAACTTAACTCTGGTGTCGTGTCACATACAGAAATTTTTTGATATTTGCAACCATAGTAAAACAAAGACTTATATTTTTGATATTTATTTTATATATTTAAATGCCATTTAACAAAGAAAAATCAACCAAAAAAATGAGTGCGTGTGTCACCTCTGACACGCGTGTCATAGGTTCGCCATCACTGGTCTAAACTGTTCTTTGACAGAAAAGATGACTTGTTTATTCTCACATAAGGGATTATAAATTTTTTAAAGGACTCTAGGCGAGCTTTTTCTGGGCGGAGAATTCTCTGTGCAGGTCCGGATTCTGGGAAAGTCCGGAGGGGAGAGGTAATGGTCTACGCAAGTGGAATGCCCATTGTGAAGTAGCCTAAAGGTCAGTTCCCAGGGGAGTGGGTATCGATTCAATTATTTGATCAGACCTAACATTCAGTATGGAAGCAGTAATTTTTGCCGACACCCCCTTTCCCTGAAAGAATGCAGAGCCAAGATCCTTGAGGGGATGTGTTAGGCAGTTAGACAGACATGAGCAGAACAAGGACGATGGGCCAATGGAGGAGAAATGGGTGGGCCATCCCTGAGATGTGCTTCTTACCACCCCATCTGCTCTGAAGCCAGCAGTGAAGGAACCTGTGTAGAGTCTCCTCCCTTCCTCTAAGAAAGCCAACAGGTCTTAGAACACTAATGAAGATAGAATCAGTGTAAGACAAAGAGTGGGTAATTTGTAAGAAACATGCCTGATTTATCTTCATAGAAATGAAACAGCGTGTGCACACCAGGCGGCTTTTAATCACCTTTATTTATTTTTTGTTTGTTTGTTTTTGTTAATCCTCACCCGAGGATATTTTTCCATTGATTTTTAGAGAGAATGGAAGAGAGGAAAAGACAGAGGGAAACATTGATGTGAGAGAAACACATCGATTGGTTGCCTCCTGCAGGAGCCCTGACCAGGGCCCGGGCCTGGGAGGAGCCTGCAACCAAGGTACATGCCCTTGACCGGAATCAAACCCAGGGCCCTTTGGTCAGCAGGCTGATGCTCTATCCACTGAGCCAAACCAGCCAGGGCACCAGGAGGCTATTGAATTTCCCCAGAGCAAACAGGATGTGGGGGTGGGGAGAGAGGATGAGAGCTGTGCATGTGGCTGATAGTACATGTCCTAGGAATATTCCCCTAGACCAGCGGTTCTCAACCTGTGGGTCGCGACCCCTTTCGCGGTCAAACGACCCTTTCACAGGGGTCGCCTAGGGCCATCCTGCATATCAGATGTTTACATTACGATTCATAACAGTAGCAACATTACAGTTATGAAGTAGCAACGAAAATAATGTTATGGTTGGGTCACAACATGAGGAACTGTATTTAAAGGGCCAGAAGGTTGAGAACCACTGCCCTAGACAAAGGAAGGTGGAGACTAGAAAAGGCCCCAGCCCATTTTTAAAAATAACCCAATAATGGGAGACAGCAAGACCTAGGCAACCTATTAGGAAATAGTGACCAAATAGTACTCAGCCCATGAGGAACTAGAGGAGCGTCTAAATAAATAGGCTATGTTCCTTCCCACGTGTGATCCTATACCATGCCCCTCCCTCCCCTTTCACCATGCTTCTGTTTCCTAGTCCGTCATCTGAAATTTGGACAGGTGAGCCATTTCTCACAATAACATTTGCAGCTCCAAAGTTTTTAATGCCGATGAAGTCCATATTATCCTTTTTTTCTTGTATCACTTGTACTGTTATGTCACATGTAAGACATTTTTGCCTAACTCCAAATCATGCTCCTGTGTTTTCTTAAGAGTATTGTAGTTTACGCTCTTCCATTTCGGCCTAGGTCCATAGTGAGTTAACTTTTATGTAAGGTAGTTTTTTAAAACTACAATAGACGTCTGGTATTTAGCCAGTGAGTAGACAAACTTAGTTCAAGAGGGCAATCATAAAAATCCCACACGTTCTTTTAACATTTCATTTTAATGTAAACTATAAATGTACATTCATTTACCGATCTTTGAGGTGGAGCCAAGGATGTGCCTTGGAGTGTGGGTTTGTAGATGGGGCTGCCACGTAGCCTTTCTCGCATAAACACCCACAAGGAATCTTTTCCCGTTTGGGTTCTTTCCAGTGGAGTAGTCAGTTAAAAACCACTCGGAGAGCACGCTGAGTGAAGAATGCTTCTAGGTTTATACTTTCTTTTTCAAACCTTTTAGACTTGTCTGCCTAATACCTA
Source organism: Myotis yumanensis (assembly GCF_028538775.1). Lineage (NCBI taxonomy): Eukaryota > Metazoa > Chordata > Mammalia > Chiroptera > Vespertilionidae > Myotis > Myotis yumanensis. The sequence continues at coordinate 91,904,471 of NW_027223755.1, forward strand.
ATTCAATGGTATTTTATTTTCCCCAGCTTGCCTTTATTAAGTCTTCCCAAAGGACCCGTCTTGGTTTTATTAGACACAACCCTTTTCACATTCCTATTTCTCTGGTTTACATGTATAATTAAAGTACTGGCATAAACAGATTTGGGGACAACTCCTGGTGGACACTGAGCAAACTCCTCGAGGGGCAGGGGCAGAGGGGCATAGAGCATGGGAGGGCTCAGCGTGCCCTAGGGACTGTCTGTGCCGTTATAGAGGGCATGGGGAGTGTTGGTAAACCCTTCACATCAGTCTAGTGGTGGTGGCTCAGAGAGCATCTTCTTCACCGAGAGGGCTAAGTGACAACGTTTTATTTGTGCAATATATGATTTTTAACTTTGCCAAACCCTCCGATGAGGAAGGCGCAATAACCTGGTGCCAGACAGCTGGAGACTCCAGGAGCCCCAGAACTGCCGGCCACTCTCAGAACCAAGTCTGATGAGCAGTCAGACACTTGGGAAATATTTGTTGAGTGAACGAATGCCCGAACCCCCCAGGTAGCCTTGTTTGAAAGAAAAAGAAACCTAGTGCTAATGCCACAGGTCCTCATCTGTAAAATGAAGGCAGAGGGGTGGCTCGGTCTGTGTTAAGGTGCAGTCGTGTTGGTGTATGTGTTGACTTCATCTGCATGAGGGCACTGTGGCTCTTTGCTGATTTCAGGTTTCAGACTGATAAGTGGAGGACCAGGAAGAGAATGCAGCAGCTCTTCTGGCTCCCAGCCTTTGGCTTTGCCACCAGAACACACTGGAACAGAACAGAGCTCTTTATGTTCCTTCTCCTCCTCAACCTGCACCTTCCCAGTGTTCCCCCAGTTCACCTGTTCCACCAGAAGCCTTGGAGTTATTCCTGACCTCAGCTTCTCTCCTCCTCCCCATGTCCCAGCCCTCCACAGTCCTGTCTGTTCAACCTCCAGAGCTCCCCTGGGTTTTGTCCACCTTCTTCTCAGCTCCAACTACCCCATCTCTCACCTGGACAATTCGGTCAGCCATTGGTGTCCACACTTTCCCCTCCAATCCATTCCCTGTGCAGCATTCAGAGTCATCTCTTTGAAACAAAAAGTGGGTCCATCACCCCTTTACATGGCTTTTCTCTGACCCTCTCTTTTTCTCTCTGTGCTTTCTCATTCTTCAGGTCACAGTTTAAAAGAAACCTGTGCTGATTCTCCCATTCTAAATGAGGTCCCCTGTCATTCACCATCACTCGTTCTTTCCCTTATAGTTGTGTATTTATTCCAGTGACTTTGATGTCTTTTCTTGCCTCTAGACCAGCGGTTCTCAACCTGTGGGTCTCGACCCCTTTGGGGGTCGAACGACCCTTTCACAGGGGTTGCCTAAGACCATCAGAAAACACATATATAATTACATATTGTTTTGTGATTAATCACTATGCTTTAATTATGTTCAATTTGTAACAATGAAAATACATCCTGCATATTAGATATTTACATTACGATTCATAACAGTAGCAAAATTACAGTTATGAAGTAGCAATGAAAATAATTTTATGGTTGGGGGGGTCACCACAACATGAGGAACTGTATGAAAGGGTCGCGGCATTAGGAAGGTTGAGAACCACTGCTCTAGACTATAAATTCCTGGAGGGCAGGAAGCCTGGACTAGGACAGTGTTAGCAGTAGGGTACACTCAGTGGCCATTTGTTATATGAATAAACAAATGAGTATGAAAGAGTGAATACACTACCTCTGGATCACATGTGTATATCCACCTAACCCATTGCTTGTACACACCATGTATTCTTTGGACAAAACAAAACAGAAACCAGGATATTGAACCAATCAATAGGACCCTTGCAAACCACCCTGGGGCTCTGCAGTTGGTGAATTATTCAAAGACATCACCTGAAGGATGTTCTTGTAATCAGGGGTGTGCCCTCCCGCAGAGCTGCATGTGACCCAAGGAAGAATTGTCTTCCCTTAAGTCCAGGGCCTCTGCTTGCCCAGCCTTGTGCCTGCAGGGCTGCCTCTGCCCAGGGAGAGTGCCTTCTTCCAATTCTCCCCGATGCACCACCTGGGCTAGCAGCTTGGGGAACGTGGGGAATGGTGGGAAAAAGTCATAGCTACTAACATCCACCCACGTCAGGCAAACCCAAGTGGAGATCTGCTTCTGAAAAGTGAGAGAGGTTCGGGAAATGCCTTTTCTTCCCGGGTTAGCCATTGTCTAGATCAGCTTTGGCCAAAGCCAGTGATGCCGAAAGCCTCCTGGCCAAGTTGTCCTGGCCCATCTGCTTTCTTACATCTCTGAAGGGCTGCAGATAAGATTTTGGCAGGCCCTTCCTTCCCAAATGGCAAGTGTGGCAGCCAAGCCATGACTCAGAAGCTTTTGTGTATCTGAGAGACTACCTTTTGGATGCATTTAGGCGAAGAGAAGAGTAGTTGAGTAAATTCACTTAGTACTTAGGAAATATGATTTGGAGACTCTAAGGATATTGGTGTTATAGTTAGTTATTTTTAAGGAGAAGGGGGTCCTGAATGATAATTGTTTTCTTTAACAGCTTCACATACCATACAGTTTGCCCTTTTAAAGCAAACCATTCAATGGCTTTTATTCTGTTCACAGAGTTGTGCAACCCAGTCAGTATTAGAACATTTTCACCACTCCAGAGGAACTCCACACCACTTAGTGGTCACCCCCTCCCTCCCTCCCAGCCCAGGCAACCACAATTGAAAGACACTCCTAACTGTTGCATTGAGTTCTGGCAGCTTTACAGTTGGGACATTTGGGTTGTCAAACCAGAAAGAGTCCCAAAGTGGTGAAGGATTGTTTTGTTATGTTTTTTGTTTTGTTTACCATTCCAATCAGATTAGTCCCCAGAGAAGATGAAGGATATTGCCGAAGACATTTAGGTAGTGATTCACTGTGCAGATTGCTACTGTGAGAAACTTCAGAAATTGCATTTTGTTGGCATTTGTTCTTTAGCTAGAAAGCCTGCAGGCTACCCATCTTTGCTGTTTTATAAGCAAAGCAATATCCACGATATGTGAAGGAAAAGATGTGAAGGCCAAAGCGTGTGTGTGTGTGTGTGTGTGTGTGTGTGTGTGTATGTGTGAGTGTATATACAGGGTGGGGCAAGAGTAGGTTTACAGTTCTTTGTATAGAATAGAATATAATAATAAATAATAATGCAAGAATAAATATTGTTTCACATACTCACAACTGTAAACCTACTTTTGCCTCATCCTGTATACTAAAGAAGTGGGTAAGGTTTGATAGCTCTTCTCTGCTCAGACAAGGGTAGGAGTTCCCATGAGTCATAGTCATGGAAACAGAAGCTCCCACTTGACTGCTTATCGTGTGCCAGGTCCAAATGCTTTACATGTATGAACTCATCAGTTCTTCACTTTATAGCTAAGGAGACTTACTGAGGCACAGAGAGGGTGAGGGAACTGCATCATGTCACTTAGTTGGTAAAGGATGGAAATGGGATTTGAACCTGGCACTCAAGCCTCAGAGTCTGGGCTACACTGGGACCAAGTTAGGGCTTCAGGAGATGGAGGCCCAAAGTGGCCCAGAGATGTTAAGCCCTTGCCCAAGCCCTCACGTCCTGGTATGATGTATCCCACCTCATGTTACCATTTGCCCCAGTCTCAGGGTCTGGGTACCTGCTACCATCTTCCTGAAGATTATCCCCACAGCTCCGCCAGCCTGGCTTTCTCATCCTTCAGATCTCAGCTCCCCTGTTTCCTAGCTGCCCCAGCCAACCAGAGCTCTCCCGCCCACCGGTCGCTCTGCCTGTGATCACCTGATTATTTCTGTGGTCACATGGAGCACTGGTGTGATTGTGTTAGTTATTGACCTGTTCATTGTCCATCTCCTCTCTATCCTGTAAGGTCTTAAGGAATAGGACCTGTGGCCTTGCTCACTGTTGAATGCCTAGTGACTAGTGTGGCCCCTGTCATATGGTGGGTACTCAGAACAAACTGCTGAATGGGGCAGGAGGCAGAGCTGCAAGGGAGAGAGACAGGCTTTGTGGCTGAGGTAGTGACTGAGCTGGGCTGGGAAGGACTGATGGAACCTCAGTGGGGAAAAGAGTCAGTAGAATGGAGAGCATCCCTGGAGGAAGGGGTGGGAAAGCATGGGTTGTGTTTGAGGAGCAGGTAAGGGTCCATTTGGAGGCATCTGTGCTGTCTTGTGCAGGCTTTCTCAACCTCAGCATTGACACTGGGCTGCATTGTGCTTTGTTGCGGGACTACCCTGTGTAGTGTGGGATGCTTAGCACCACCCCTGCCCTCTATCCATTGAATGCCAGAAGCTCCATCCCCCTCCCAATGTGACAGCCAAAAATGTCTTCAGACATCAGATGTCCCTTGGGGATCAAAATCATCCCTGGTTTAGAGCCACTGGACTAGTGGAAACAGTAATCTTTACAGCTGGGGAAGTTTGGGGCTATTGGGCTACGTTTGAGCCCCAATAGCCGTAATGAGTGAGGATCCCTTGCCACCCTCATTTATCCCTTCACCAAATGTTTACTGAATGGCTCCCACATGCCAGGGACGTTATACTAGAAAGCGAAAGCAAACTTGGGGCTTTTCTCATGAAGATTAGAGGGATGTGGCCCTTTAACAAGGGAGTTTGATGATATGGGTAAGGGTTTCAGGAAGAGTCACACTGGTTGTGATAGCCTGGGGGCACTGCATGGAGCTGTCCTGGTAGCCATAGGTGGGAGTGATTAACACCTGGCCAAAGGTGGTGCCGCTGCAAATGGGGAGGATGGATGAGTATGGGCGATGCTGTGGACAGGTTGCCTAAAGGTACACATGACCCTAACATCTATAGATTGATGGACTGGGACCATGGTGTCAAAGTCTGGGCTATCAGGAGAAGAAGCCAGTCTTGAAGGAAAGATGATAAATTTGCTTGTGGGAATGTTGACTTTAAAGTGCTGAATGGACAAATTGAGAGTTTGAACATGTCCAGAAGGAAAAAAAAACTGCATTCTACTCCACTTTCTTGTTAATTCTGTGGCTTCTAGTCAAATGGAGAAGTATGGCCCCTATAGTCCCAATTCATGTATTTTGAATCAGATAAGTTAACAGGAGCCAAAACATTGAATTTTGAAATATTCTTACAGTGCAATAATGTGGTATTGTAACAACAGCAACCTTGTTAACCAGACTGCCTGCTAATTAAACTTCCTAACAGTATCTTATTATTTTAAGTCTGTCTTCCAAAAGGCAAACTAGATGTAGAAAACGAGGCTTTTCTTTATAAATATTGAATTATCATTGTATTCACCTTGACGGATTTGAAGTTGCCTATAAAGTAAGGTTTAGCACATCATGAGAGCATAAATTATTACAGTATTAGGTATTAATGACAGGACTGACTCCCATCGGCCTTTTCCTAGTTGGATGATGAAAGCAGTGATTCATTTGCTTTGGGGAGTACATTTATTATAGTTAGTCTTTGATTAACTGGTAATAGCGAAAGGATCAATGAAATTTCTAATTCTTGGTATATATTAAAAAGTTAGCTTTCATTAACAGTTGACAAATATGCCCAAAAGGTATAATAAAAATGAGAGGAAATATATTGGTAGAGACAAATTTGAAAAAACATTTAGTTCATGATATTAAAAGTGCAAATGCAAAGAGTGATTACAATTTGATTATCTTTCAGACAGGATATTGGCACATAAATAGTCTCATAGGAAGGATTAATGATGAGGCATTGTGTGGATTTTTAAAGGTGTTTAAGATTTTTCTCTGTATGCAATTGCTTTGCACTTGATCATGCTTTAAGAAGACTCAGAAGCCTTTCCTATCCATAGTGTAATGCCACCCCAAATTCATTGTGTTTTTTTTTTTTTATCCCTTAATTTTGAACAGTGGTTACTATGACAATCTCTATCAGTCGGTGGCCAAATTTTGTTGTTCTCTATACGATGGATGAATCAAAGTTCTTTCTAAGACCAACTTTTTCTTTGAAAAATGAATTAATTTAAAATTTTGATTTAGGCTATGTTAACTGTTTGATCTAGGCAATGGTAACAATAAATTATGCTAATTTATGGTGGCAACTCAGAGCTTGTTTTTCTGGCTTGTCATTTGGACAGACTTCAGTATTCCTAGCTGGATAGTTCTCTGTAATTTCCCCTCTGTGGTCACCTGCCCCGAAGTTGGGGCTCTGGAGCATGCTAGGCCTGGTTCTGCCCCTTGTTGATCTCCATCAAGTTCTTTACTCTTGACCTTGCTTGGTTTCCTCTTCCACTTCACTGAGCAAAATGGAAGGGTTACCGTAGATAAATGGCTTGTCATTACAGATATCTACAGGGGTTCGGTGATGAATTGGGCCAGGTGTGGACTGTGGTGAATTTGAAAGCACATGCCTCTTTAAAGGGGCAGCCACTGCTCAGCCCCAGCCAGACATTGGCACACTCCTCTGGGGCCTGATATGGCCATTTTCCATGAGAAATCACAAGGCCAGGCGTATATGTGAAACTCATGATTAAAAATGTTGGCGACAACAGCCCGGCCAGTGTTGCTCAGTGGTTGAACATTAATCCATGAACCAAGAGTTTCCCGGTTCGATTCCCTATCAGAGCACATGCCCAGGTTGGAGGCTCGACCCCCAGTAGGGGGCGTGCAGGAGGCAGCCGATCAAATGTTTCTATCTCCCTTAAAAAAATCAAAAACATATTTTTTAAAAACCTTGGCAACAAATTTGAAATTTTATAAACCCTGTATGAGCCAAATAGAACACATCTGCTAGCCAGATCATATCCAAAGATTTGGAGTTTGTAATCTCTGGAGAAATCACCAGTTAGCATCCCACAGAAGATGAATGTGCCGGCCCCCAGCCTGTACTCCGCATCAGCCCTGTGCTGTTGGCAGGAACTGTGAGCATCACAGCGTACCAGGGAATTGTTCGGGGCCTTGCCAGCATTATCTTTGTGTCCAGTCTTCTTATTTACCAAAATGTTCCATTCAAAGGAAACTTTTTGGAGACAAAAGTGTCCTTGTGGAGGTAGACAACTTCCGGGCAGCTCAGGCAGGTTCCATCTTCTTTGTGGCCCTCTCCTCTTCAGACTGGCCTGGCTGCACTGAGATTCTAAACAGTGAAAGCTGCTGCTTATTAACTGTGTGACCTTGAACGTGAGCCATGACTAAGATCCCTAGCGGGGCCTCAGTATACCCCACTGGTTAAATGAGAGGGTTGGTTAAAGTAACTTTGGGAACCCTTCCATCACTGACAATTTCAAGTTCTTCATTGGGAAAAGGTAGGCTTCTGTAAGGTAAGCCTTTGGCCTTCCAGGATGGGCTGCCATAAACGGGCTCACTTAGCTCAGTAGTACAGTGGGGCCTTGACTTACAAGTGTCCAACTAACGAGTTTTTTGAGATACCAGCTGTCTCTCGGCCAATTTTTTTGCATTGAGTTGATAGAGTAATTTGAGTTAACGAGCTCCTTAACGAGCTCGGTCTCGGAACGAATTAAACTCGTAAGTCAAGGCCCCACTGTACAGGCAATTTAAAAGGTGATGATTAGATAGCAATGATTAATACTAAGAAATGTTTAGGACCAAATACCTGAGCTGGGCACAGGCAGGGACCTAAAAATGAGTAGGAACATATACAAAACAACACAAAACCGTAAAAACATTACCACTAACAACAAGAAGGAAATCCTTCAAGCCATTATTTCAATTTAGGGAAACAACAATCACTTTACTTCTGTGTCTTATGAACATGTTAAAGCAGTTCCTTAATTAATTGCAGGCCAGTGCTTCTCACATTTGGATTTGCATTCAATCACCTGGCTCTTGTTAAAATGCAGATTCTAACTCTGGGGTAGGCTTAAGATTCTGCCTTTACCACATACTTCCAGGTGGTGATGCTGCTGGTGGTTCCTTGGCCACACCTTGAGGACTGAGGTGTCGGCCCAGCCCCGCCCTCTGAGCCCCAGTGCAGCCTGCTTCACTGTCACACTGTCATCCTTGCTTTTTCTCTCCGCCTTAGCCTCCATTTCCAGGCATTTCATTTACTCTTTAACCAGACAGTCTGATACTTAAGTTGACTAGGAAAAAAAACAACACAACCCTCTCCCTGCTACTGGATCCTTAAGTGTCTTTTCTACTGTATCAGGGTGTATCAGGGTGCTTTAGGAAGGGACCTCAGCACATCCAAACTCCATGGCTTGAGCTGCCAGAACAGTGCTTCAGGGAGTCTAAAGAGAGCATCTGGGCTCCTCCCGGGACAGACGCTTGCCCTGCCCTGGAAGGGAAAGCATCGCAGCTCTCTCCCGGCTCTTGTAGATGTCAGCTAACTAATGCCTAAGCCCTGCTCTGCGGGTAACTCTGGACTTTGGTGAAATAATTTAATGCAAATGTTAATTTATTCTCATAATATAAAAATTTGCCCTTCTGAGGGGCTGGGGGAAGTATAGATGTATACCAAAGATTCTTCCTTTTAGAACTAAGGATTACAGGCCTCAAATATCTTTAATTCGGCCTTTATTAAAGTTAAGATGAGACCAAAGACCACCAGCTTCTGTAGCAGGAATCTTAAGAGAATCCAGGTACTTTTGAGAATGCAGAGTCCTGAGTCAACAAATTTCCTTTATTAAGTACATAAGGTAAATGGAATAGTGAAATGTGAGCTGTCACACATTTTAGATCAAATCTGTTTTGTACATTATCATCATAAAATTGAGATTCTATCTAAGATTTCACTAAGTAAACAAGTAATAATGAAATTTTTATTTTAATACCTTTTGAGACAATGACTATTGATTTTGGATTTTTTTCATCTACTGGCACACATAAGCTAATTACTAAAATTCTGTGGCACACCAAAAACTATGCTCTACTTTTTTGCTAATCTGATGAAAAAATAGGTATGATTTTGATTCATTCACACCAGACAGCTATTGTTATGTTGTGATTTTTTTATTTGACAGCCTAAGACTGAATACTCCTCCACTCTATGTATGTATATACCACATTTTCTTTATCCATTCATCTGCAGGCAGGACATTTAGGTTATTTCTGTATCTTGGTTTAGCCTACTTCTTGAAGGGACAGACATCCTATCACCGTATTCTGTTTATTAGAAAAAAGTCACCAGGTCCTCCTCACACTCAAGAGGAGGGGACTGCGCAAAGATGTATTGTGACACAGGGGTCTTTGGGGCCTTTGTGACACATAGTAAGGACTCAGTGAACAAGTTGAATCCATTATCTTGCAGAATCGCTCGCTGCCCTTAGCAGGGAGATGCATACACCAGGGTTTCGTCCAGTCTTTGTTCAGATTGAGCTCAGGTTGGCTGTGATTCACCAAGCAGCTAACACTCTGAGCTGTAGGTCAAGAACTGGTGGATTATCATGCATATACAATTTGTTCTATAAAGTATGTACAGATGTTATGTTTGTTTGCATGGCTGTCTTTAAGTTCTGATAAAGGAATTAAGAAGGAAGGGAAGCCTAAAGCCAGAGGTCCACTTTAAGATGATAGTAAGCTAAGTATGGTGGGTGGGAGGGTGGCCATGGGATTTTAAAAGGTTACATACAACTGGCTCCTTCTTGCTGTACAGATCTCAGCTTAAATGACACCATCTCAGAGTCCTTCCCTCTCCATCCAATTTAAATTAGCCTTCGCTTCCCTCTTCGTCCTCACATAGTCCTTGGTACCTTCTAGCTCAATTCTCTGCTTATGTCCTTGTCTATCTCCCCCATGAGAACTAAGCCCGGGAGAGCAGAGACCTCACCTGTCTTGGTCCATCCCTGTGTGGTCAGCACCCCTAATGGGGCCTGGGAAACTAGGCTCTAAGTAAGTGCTTACTGAGTAAACACATGAGTCGAACGTGGAGATGTGAGATTATTCCAAGGAGTTTTGGGAATTATAACATTTTCGTGACTTCTGAAAGAAATGCCACTTATTCGGTTAACATGGAAAATACATTAATTTATTTTTAAAAAGAAAACAGTTTTAAGATAGTGGGGTAGTTTTAGCCCTATCACTTATTGCTCCTGGGCCATTGGGCAAGGCAGGTCACTGCTTTGGGCTTCAGTTCCCTTGGAGGGTAAATACCAGGGCTGTAGATCAGGGGGCTTCAGACTGTGCCGTCCCCAGACCCCAGTTGACAGGGACAGCTCCGTGTTTACAGCATTGGTCTGCCACCTGAGGTTTTGGTTGAAGAAAGGATCCTGTGGCCAAAAAAAAAAAAGTTTGAAGTCCACAGGGCTTCCATGCCCATGAATGGTCATCCCAGCTCTGAAGAAGCAGGCACTGGCGTGGTTCTTTGGCAGAAAGGGGTAGATACCTGTGGCTGGTGAAGCTTTGGGCTAGCGGAACCAACAGGAAGGCAAGCCTGATCATTTCAGTGCATGTGACCTAGCTCCCTTTCCAAGAATCCCCTTTCTCTCTACCCCCGCCCCCCCCACCCCCCCCACCACCCCCACATCATCACACCTCACTTATGCCCACACCATGCTGCCTTTGAAATGTTAGCATCGATTTTTTTTTTTTCACATCGACTAACTCATTTCAACATTTCATTTCTGGCACAGCATATCCCACCAGATAGCCAGAACTTCTGAGCTCCAAGTTTTATAATTGAAATTCTGTCACATCCCCTGAAACAGTGCAAATTGTGCCATTAAGCCTGGCTAAAAGATTTGAGAGTACTTCACCTAGTCATTTAAATATAATACTTCTGGCAGCTTTCAGTTGGGTTTTTTAAATTCTAATTAAAAACCTATTATTGAACATTAATATCCTCTCTGTAGTGGGCTGTTGTGCCTCTGAGCTCCATTTTGGCCAGCTCGCTTTTAGACAAATAGCTTGTTGCATGGCCGTGGAGGCCCACGTGGTTTGTCCTGGCCTTTGGGAGACACCAGGTCCCAGGCATAATTAGTATAAATCGACATCCTCTAGACTATGACAGGAAAATGGTATGTTTGGACAGCAGCTTATTAAAATGACCTACTTAATTTAAGAAAAATATTGTATCTACTTACACAGTAACCTGGATGTTTTCCCTGGCAGCCTTAATCATATTTCTCCTCTTTCCTTTTATTTCTTAAAGAACAGGAAAAGGAATGGAAAGGCCCATTCTACTTCATCCAGGGTGCAGACCCACAATTTGGACTGATGAAGGCCTGGGTCACTGGGGACTGTGACAATGGTGGAGATGAGTGGGGGCAGGAGATTCGTCTAACTGAGCAAGCCATTCAGGCCATCAACAAGCTGAACCCCAAGCCCAGATTCTTTGTTCTGTGTGGGGACCTCATCCATGCCATGCCAGGTAAGATCCGAGTTGTCTCTGTGACCTTTTCTCCTTTACCTAGTTATTACTGCATTTGGTCAGAAAAAAAAATGATGCCTCTTAAAAGTTGTCTTTATTCGGTAATGGCTCATTTCTTCTCTTCATGATGGTTGCAGTATCATCAAACATCAGAAAAATGCACACTCATTTTATATTTAGAATTTGGTGAGATTAATCACAGTAATTAGGCAGAGCTGCAGTTCTGATGATCTGAGCTTAATATGAAAAATGGAGGAGATTCCCACGTGTCACCTTGCTTTATTTCCAGGGGACAAACTTGAACTGCTTCCAGATAACTATATCCGTAAATGTAATTGTCTCTTCTACCAATTTTATTTCTCCTGTATTTGCTAGTGCTTTTTTAGTTTCAAGTGACAGAAATCTAACTTAAACTGGATTAATTGTTTTTAATTAGTTGTTTTTAAGGTAACCTAATGGCACTGTAAATATCAGAGGTAGAGTTGGCTTTCAGGTATGGCTGGATCCAGAGACTCAGAGGTTGTTTTGGGACTTGGACTCTCCATTGCTCAGCCCTGCTTTCCTCTGGCTTGACTTCATTCTCATGTAGGCTCTCTCTAGTTAGTGATTCCTGGGGCTGTAGGTTTATATCCTTTTTACAGAAGCCACAACAGAAAGAAAGTACCTTATTCTTGGTGGTATAGTCAAAGCCGCAGACCAACACCCAACCAGCTCACGTGGCCCACTGAAGCCAGGGTGTGGGGTCCACTCCGCTGCAGCCACATGGTCTGAAGAACAGGATGGGTCCCCTAAGGAAGAGTATGTTGCATGGTCGAGGAGGCCCACGGGAATGTGAAAATAATAGATGCCTTCTAGAACTCACTTCCTTTTTTTCCTTCCCCTACCCTGATATCCTTCTCTGATAGCCCAATGAGCAAATATAAGCAAGTGGAAACTGCCCCTGCCCCTCAGGGAGGCAGAGCAGCCATCCATGGCCACTCTTACCTAGGTCCTGGTCTCTGCTTAGTGGAATAGCAATGACCAAGGACTACTGCAGAAAACACTGCAGTGGCTATAGGTGTTTGTTTTCATCTGAGGTTAACTTGTAAACCAAGACTCCTGCAATGATGTGTAACACCTTTAGAAGCCAAGGTTCCTTTGCAGTAAGCCAAAGTGCACTAATTTCTCCCCATCAAGGCTCACTTGTCTTCCATCCTACCTCTGCAAAACAATCCCAGAAGGAAGATAAACGAATGGAAAAGGGGCTGCCCAGAATTGCTCTCCCGGCAGTGTAATCAGCAGGGAGAACCCTCAGACCTTCCCGCACCTGTTTACTAGCATTTTACACAAACTCATCAATGTGCACATGCCCACGTCATCCACTCCCAGCAGGTAGAATCCAGTGATGTAATCTCCAGAGAAGTAGCCTGTCCTGTGATTGGGCCTCTACAAAGGTGGCCGGATGGAAAAGAGGGAGAAAGACCTGAACACTCGGACTCAGGTGGCTGGGACTTCAGCTCCACATCTGCTCCTGATGCACTGGGTTATCTTGGACACACTCCTTACCTTCTTAAGGCCTCAGTTTCTGAACCAAGAGCCATTGATGGCAGCAAGAATTTAAAACCTCAACAGTCTGGGGCTGTATAGCACAGTGGCAGATGACTGACTCTCTACTTCCAATCAGGTGCTGAATACCTTAGCAGCTTGGTACAGAAACACATTCACAGGAAGGTGGTGAGTTTTGTCCTATAGAGAGGTAAAATCTTAGTTGCCTATGACCTTGGCCACCTGGTGACTCTTGGCCAAGGGTTCCTAGGTGCTGAGATTGTACAGTGCTAAAGTGACCACAGAGTGTTCAGTTTCTAAAAGAGTTAGAAGTCATAGCAGGACTTGAAGTAAACCAAGATAAGGTGTTAGTTGACCAGACAGATTAATGCTACTTCCAAATGGTCTGATCTGCAGTTAGCTGGGTTTTTGGGATCAGTCAGCACTGTAGGATCAGCTAGAGAGCTCACTCAGGGCCACACAGTGAGCAAGTTTCTGTTTTTATTGGACACTTGAAAATCGGATTCTGAATTTAGCATTTTTCTGTCCGGTTTCTTTTCTTTTTTAAAAAAATTTAAATTCTTTATTGTTTAAAGTATTACATATGCCCCCCCCCCCCACCACCCCATTGACCTCTCCCTGGCCACTTCTACCCCCCAGCACATGCCCTCACCCCCCTATTGTCTGTGTCCATTGGTTATGCTTATATGCATGCATACAAGTCCTTTGATTGATCTCTTACCCACCTCCTCCCATGCCTTCCCTCTGAGGTTTGACAGTCTGGTTTCTTTTCTTTAAAAATAGAGTATTATGGGACTCACTAGAATTACATAACATGTTCTTGTAGATGTTTACTACTTGTTCTGAATTATGTTAATGTATTCAGTCATATTGTCACCAGAAAAAGACCAAGACTGAGCATAAGCAGTGAGAGGAAACTTAAAGGACTGATTATTAGGGGCAATGTCTATTTTGGGGCAAGATAGATTAGGGTGCAGGTCCCAGTCCAGTTGGCTGGGAGACAGGTATTGGTGTCACACAGAAAGAAGATTTCCTGATTTTTAAGCAGAAAGTGTTCTCACTGGTGAAGAGGTGAGTGACCTTGTTCTCATTTTCCCCAAGTTCCAGCCAAGGTGGCCCCCATAAGGGGCTGGAAAGGGCCTTTGGGATTGACCTGTGTAGCCCCAGTGGTGGTGTTCTCAAAAAAGATATATTTCCTCTCCGTCTCCCCAAAATTTAGAATGTGTGAGTCTGTGGGAGGGCAGTCGACGGCAGTTAGATTTAATTGAGAGTTGCAAATCTGCCATGGGAAACAGCTGGTGCAGGAAAGGGGTTGACCTAAACAGAACTGGGAGGTATTGGTCGTTGGGAAGGTTGCTGAGATGATGGGCCAGGCTGATAATCAAATGGGGAGGCACATGGGTTCAAAAAAGGGGCTGTTGGGTTACGAAATAGCCCAGTTGGAGGAAGGTTGAGAGTAAAGTTGCATAAACGTTGATCAAGATATCCTAAAACTTTTCCTGCAGGGAGTGTTCTCTTGATGCAAAGAGGTGCCTGATATGCTAGGACAGTGTTGGTTGTAACTGGTCCTAAGATGGGGACTTTGTTGGATGAGTGTTCAGTTATGTTGTTTAAATATGACTGGAGTGACTGAACGGCTCTGCCTGAGAGCGTTCCTCTTGTCATTTCTGTGAGTTGGAAGTTATAAAGTTCACCAAGGCACACGAGTTGGAACAGGGGCCCTCCATGTATCTTACAGGGGAAGGATAGACTGGAGGTGGCCCATGTGTATAAGGAGGCTGGGGCTGCCGTGTAGTAGTTGATGAGAGGGGAAGACAGAGCCAGCAGTCCTGCGTGAGAGTGGGGTTGATGGTGTTGAGCTGATGTGTTAGGTTGAGGGTTCGAGAGAGATAGTGAGGACTTAGGAGGTGTTAAAGAGGTATGGGGTAGACCTGCATACACAATAAGAGGAGGAGAAGGCTTGGGGGGTCATTGTAGACTCTAACAGATACGGCGTAATTTCAAACAGATGGTAGAAGGCAATGGCTCATTAAAAAGTAAAAAATGACAAGGGTGACTCCGAGGAATACTACCAGCCAGAATAAAGAGTGGGTAAGGGCCTCCCAGGCTGAATTCTAGTTAAGTTAACCCCCAGAGTTGACTTCTAGCCAGCTTATTTGGTCCCAGGAAAAGTCTATGAAATCTCCCTGCAGGTAACAATCCCACAAGAACATCAGTAACTGTGTTCAGTCCTGGGACGAAAAGGAGAAGGAACTTCTTTGAGGAAGGATAGGGTAAGTGTTCTGCAGAAGGGAGGGGGCTGGCCAGGTCAGGGACCAAAAGACAGGGACCAGCACAAACAGGACAGTGAGAGGCAATGGGGGAAACCTGGCTCATAGGGGAGTAGGGTAAGGGTCCAGGGCATACGGTTCCTCGGAAATTTTTGTAAATTTTAGGCCAGTCGGTCCGAGGCTGACCCTCAGCTACAAGCTGATTCGTGGTGAAGTCTGGGGTGCAGGGGTTCACTTCAACTTGGAGGAGTAGACCCAGGATGGAAATCCCCGTAGCTTGACCGCTGTTGTTGTGGTCAGGAGTGCCTGGTGTGGTCCTGTCCTTTCGGGCTTTGCTGTAGGATGCCTGGAGAAATACCCAGTCTCCAGCTCTAGCGGAGGATCAAGGGGAGAGTCAGTGGTGGGCCTGGAGAGAACTGGCTGTCATGCTGCCGAAGGAGGTGGCAAGTGAGGTTGAGGGCGCAGAGATAATCTCCCTAAGGGCTAGAGCAGTGGTTCCCAATGTGGGGCACACGCCCCACAGGGGGGCAGTTTGATTTTTTTAAAAAATATATTTTATTGATTTTTATACAGAGAGGAAGGGAGAGGGAGAGTTAGAAACATCGATGAGAGAGATACATCGATCTGCCTCCTGCACACTCCCTACTGGGTATGTGCCCGCAACCAAGGTATATGCCCTTGACCGGAATCGAACCTGGGACCCTTGAGTCCACAGGCCGACGCTCTATCCATTGAGCCAAACCAGTTAGGGCATGGGCAGTTTGATTTTTAAGGGGGGCAATTGGAGAATGAGTTATTAACAGTGAATTTTTTTGCATTTCTTACGGTTCTAGGGGCCTCATATACAGCATATAAATATATATTGTGACATATTTATGGATTTCAGGTCTCTTAGATGTTTTGAAACTATTTGCTATCACTTCATATTATTATTTTTTAAATAATTTCTTAGTGATTTCTTCCTCAGTATTTCAACTGTCCTTTGTCCTGCGTGGAGGGAGTTGTGAGTCTGGGTTAGGATTTGGGTGTCTGTTGTTGTGGGAGGATAGTTTTCCTGTGGTGGTGAGCCAGGCCCCTTCCCAGCAGCTCCTGCCTGTGTGTCAGGAGAGTTCCTCAGTGGCGTAGGAGGGGTTAAGAGCCCGCATAGCGAAGAGCTGGGATTCTGCAGGCTGGTGTGTGGCTGCCCTTCTGGCCTCCCTGTCTGCCTTGTTCCCTAGAGCAATGAGTCCTGTGTCAGATTGATGCCCCTTGCAATGGGTTACTGCTGCCGCTTTAGGGAGTCTTGTGGCCCGAAGGAGCTTGAGAATGAGGTTGGTGTTGGTGACTGGGGACCCTCTGGTTGTGAGGAAGCCCCGTAAATTGAAAGATACGGTTTTTATGATCAGCCCTACTGTTGGTCAGAAGACCTCATAAATGTGAACTGGTTTGAATATGTATTTTTTATTCAGTGCGACCCAAGAAGAATTTATATCTGGTCTGAAGAGTTGGGCTGTTTTGTGGGGTTGTAACTGAGCCAGTGAAAGGACTGTGACTCTTTGAGTGTTGTGGTCTGAGATTAAGCAGAATGTTTTAAAACTAGTTATCATTTTTAAATATGCAATTAGTGGCTTCCTCCTCATTTAGTTTTTATTCAGGGGCAGACACTAGAAAAGTAATTATTTGCTTTGACTGCTTAGCACATTGTTAATTATCAAATGCATGTATTCATAGGCAAATAAAATCAGAAAGCATACTTTCAGTTCCACATAAGTAATATCTTGGGCCAAGTAGTTTTAAGTTCAAACTGGAGGAAAAGAACTTTATGGGTAATTCTTTTCCTAATGAAAGTCATAATATGTTTTTTCATTACAAATATCTATCATAATATTTGTTCATCCGCAAATTTTTAGTGTGTAACAGTGCTAGATGCTGTGCATGTGGTAGTTGGAAAGAGGATACCCAGATCCTTCCACGGAGCTCAGCTTCTGGTACGGGAAATGCAAAACCAGAGATGCTAAGAGGAGCTGTTGGAGCTGAAGAATGCAGGGCAAAACATGTTTCATTCTGCAGACATCTTTTTTGTTATCCTGGTATTTTATATTTTCATAAAGCTTCTCTATGGGAGAAGCCACATCACAAATAGCAGATGAAGATTTGTATAAATATTGAGACCATTGATTTTCAGTCCTTCAGTCTTAAGCCCAGGGTTACTTTCTTCGGTCCTCCTGACGTTGAGGCATCGACCCACTGATACTGTCCCCAGGAGCCTTGTTAGATTTCAGCAATTATGTGGGAAGCTGACAAGTGGGAACAGGATGATACAATTACAGTGCAAGAGATTCCTTTCTGCCATTAGTATAGTTTGTTATTAACACACATGTCCAGCCCTGTTTATTAAAAATTGCCATAACCAATCAAACAGAAAACGTGGAAGGAATTCTTCCCTTGATGGAAAGTCTCCTTGAAGAATTCTTTGTGTGTTGACCTCCACGTGGTCAGCTGTTACCTGATTTCCTTTCACGTGGTGACTCAGCCTCAGGAAATCCTTTATTATGTGATGTGAGGCAAGCCTGCACTAGCATTATTCCTAGATGGTGTGTTAGTTTCCTATGACTGCTGTGACAAGGTACCACAAACTTAGTGGCTTAAAACAACACAAATTTATCCTCTTAAAATGCTGGAAGTCAGAAGTCTAACATGGATCTTCAGAGAAGCCTTCCTTCTAAAGGTTTCTGCTTTAGAGACTACACACTAGGCTCTTTCCCTCATCTTCAAAGCCAGAAAGAGCATCTTCCCTCTGACCTTTGATTCTATATTTCTATTAGTCCTACTTAATTTTATAAAAACACTTGTGAATACGTTGGCTCATTCAGATAACCTAGGATAATCTCTCCATCTCAAGATCCTTAATTTATCACATCTGCAAATTCCCCTCTTGCCATGTAAGATAACGTATTCAGATTCTGGGGATTGGGATGTGGACATCTTTGGGTGCCCATTATGTAGCCTGCCACAGATGGCTTAGGATGGACCTCAAGGTCTGTTATCTGCCAGGAACTGTTGCTAGCTCACCTTCTCATCATAGTCGTGAAAAGGAGGTGTCACTGTTGTTTTCATTATTACTGATGGTGGTAACTGGCTCAGAGCAGGTAAGTACTTATCCCAGGATCACTCAGCATGTCAGTGGTAGAGTCAGGATCTAACTCAAGTCCATGTATTTCCAAACCTCGTGCATTTCTCTTAGCAGCCACCTACAAGAAGGGTGGTCCCTAGAGAGCAGCCAGGAGCATGTGTGAAGTGCCCGCCCAGACCCAGTGAGACAGTCAGCAGTGCAACAGATCCGCAGGTGAATCTTATGGACAGTCAAGTTTGAGAAGCAGCTACTAGACTAAAATGCACAGGGCCCTGAATTTTTTTTTTTTTTTTTTTTTTTTTTTTGCTTTTCAGTGTGTGGTAGGCAGTTAGACAATAAGAGCATAGCAAGGACGATAGGCCAGGTGCAGGAGGTCACCGGGGCGGAAAGCTCCGGGTGCTTAGCAATGGGCAAAACTGGGAAAACAAGGACCAGCGATATGCTAGGGCAGGGGTGGGCAACCCCTGGCACACGTGCCAAACATGGCATGCCAGTAACTTGCTGGCACGCGAAACCCTCTCTTATAATCTTCCATTTAGTTTTTTTTTTTTAAATATATTTTATTGATTTTTACAGAGAGGAAGGGAGAGAGATAGTTAGAAACATCGATGAGAGAGAAACATTGATCAGCTGCCTCCTGCACATCTCCCACTGGGGATGTGCCCGCAACCCAGATACATGCCCCTGACCGGAATCGAACCTGGGACCCCTCAGTCCGCAGGCCGACGCTCTATCCACCGAGCCAAACCAGTTTCGGCCATTTACAGTTTTTTTCTTAATATCGACTTTTTTATTTTTCAGATAAATTCAGTGTAGGTGCATCTTAGATAAATAAATAATTTTACATAACATGTATACATTAAAAAATAAATGTATTTTTCATCATCATATACTGTGTTTTTGTCGCTCGAATGAATTTTATTATTTCTTTAAGGTTCTTCACATACGTACACCTTAAGAGATATCAGGTAGGCGTAACATGTTCTCAAAAAATTAGGGTTGGCACGCAGAAGAATTTTGAGTCAGATTTTGCTATTTTGGCACGCACTCACAAAAAGGTTGCCCACCCCTGTGCTAGGGTAACCTTTCCTCCCCTAGCATATTGCTGGTCATGGGGTTCGAACCCTCCCCTGACCTTCCCTCCCCTAGCATGTTGCTAGTCATGTGTGCTAGACCCCCTTTGAGGGGGGAACGAACAAGGGGCCGGTGAACAGTCCTTAAGCATTAAGCCCCCAGGACAATGAGCTTTTGGTGTGCATCAAATACATCTAGGCCTCAGTTCAAATTTCAGCTCCAGGTCCAGAAAAGCAGCAAAACCAGATAAGTGACACCTTGGCTGACCTCAGGACCAGCTGCACTGACTAATGACCCCCTGCCCTGGCACTGACCAATCAGCAGAGACCAAGGCCCTGAGCAGACACACCTTGGAAAGCTGATGCATCTCTATTGGGATCCTCCCCTGTGGCCTCCAGATAAATATCCTCAAGGGGTGAGGCTCTCTCTATGGAGTTCCCCCAGGCCCGTTTTCCTCGCCTCCCTCTCCTAAGCTCCAAGCGTCCTTCTTTGCCTCTGTAACTTGTTTCCTGAGCCCTTTTCTTCTATGACTCACTTCTACCTCTGTGACTTTCTAAGTAAACTTTCTCTTATAGTTTGAAACTTGGCTCTGAATTCTTTCTTAGTCAGCACTCAAGTACCGAGGTTGCTGAACTGAGGTCTGGTCTGACTCCACTGATCTAACACCTGGTGCCATTTCTCTGCCAACAAATGTATTATGTACAATTGTGTATGCAAGTGGTTTGTGAAAAGTCCCTTCAACAATTAAAGATAATAGTGTTTAGCAAGAAAGCTATCAGTATTTTAGTCTTACCATGCCCAGCTTTCAAAGGGAAATGCTTTAAGTATGTAGGTTTTATTTTGCTTTGTAACCAGTTTGAATAATTAAATCAGGGCAACTTCTGCCATTCAGGGCTTCCTAAACAGAACTTGATGAAAATATCCAGGAAGACAACCAAACATTTTTGCTTTAAAAGGATCTTTATGTAGAATGGTCAGGAGACTTAGACCTGGCTCTTTGCGTTGGGTAATATATACATGCATAATCCCTTATCTGCCATTCATAAATTCAGAAAGCTCTGAAAACTAAGAGGTTTATCGTAATTTTGAAACTTATTCAGTTGGCAGCATAACTGACCTGTACTGGAATGAGGCTATTTATAGTCTCTATTTATCCTACTTAGTGAGAATATTCATATGTTCATATATTTGCTAGGGAACTGATACTCAAGACCCAGCTTCAAGTGTTATTTGCCCTATGCCCAGTATTGGTATTTTAAAGTTTGAAAAAATTCAAATTTCAAATGCTATTTGGCACAGACCCTTTTGGATAAGAACATATGGATCTTCAGTATTGAACTCTTTGGATTTATAGATTAAGAAACCTTTGATCACTAGAAGCAGAAGTCTTTATCTAAACTCCCTCTGATTTAATGTTGTCCCCCAAGTTAACTTCTGTCTTAACACAGAATCCATTTTAGTTTCAAAGTTAAAATGATCCAGGGCATCTTATATTTGAATTTTTGGGACCATTTCTGTTGGGACCAAAGTGAAAAATGAAATTGGATTTAGAAATGATTCTGAGACATTGAAAAGAGAGGGTATGACCCTAGCCAATTTGGCTCAGAGGATAGAGCATCAGCCTGTAGACTGAAGGGTCTTGGGTTTGATTCCAGTCTGTACTTTGGTTGCAGGCTCGATCCCAGGACTGGTCTGGCCTGTGTGGGAGGCAACCAATCGATGTGTCTCTTTCACATCAATGTTTCTCTCTCTCTCTCTCTTCAACTCCCTTCCACTCTCTCTAAAAATCAATGGAAAAAAAAAAAAAATCCCTGCATCAAGATTAACAAAAAAAAAAAAAAAAAAGAAAGAAAAAGAAAGAGAGAGTGTGCACAGAGGTGATTGCTATAGATAAGTGCAAAATAATCCACTTAGGTGGAAAGTCTTAACTCCCAGATAGAGGAGGACAGGGCTTCTGCAGGTCTGGCTGCAAAGGATGGAGAGGAAAGGAGTCAATGGAGTGGTGGTTAGGATAGGGAGATGCTATGGGAATTACTGATAAATGGCATTCTGGTTTTCTGAAAAGAACCAAGTGAGACCTGAAAAGTTCCATTTTTTCTAGTTGGGTAGCCCCTCACCTTCAATTAGATGTGAATAGCTGGGCCAAGGTCCATATAAGAGTAGCCTGGGCCGGTCAAATGACCATTAAGATTCCTTCCCCACTTGGAGATTTCTGATTCTATTAGGAGTGGACAGAATTGGGGAATCAAGTCACCGAGCAAAGATAGAATGGTTTGGTACCCTAGGCTTCAGGCAAAGAATAAGCCATTTGTCTTTTCGTTGTTCACACAGGCCAGGAAAGTTGGTATTCATTTTCCTCAACTAGGCAGGCACAAAAGCATGAACATAATTCTGGTACAAGGCAGACTAAGATAAGCAAAGCTTCAGAGTCATAATTTTGAAAACCAAAGCAAGGATTAAGGCTCTGGCGAACAAAAGGCCTTATCTCATTCCTCCAACCCTCTACAAGTTCACCTTCCCCAAGCTTAATTCTAAATTCTAAAGGACAGTGGGTGTATGTATCTGTATCAGTGTGCATTTTCATCTAGTACCCAACACTGTGGGCACACGAAAGGTATTCAGTGAATGCAGGTCAAATAAATCATTTTATGTTTCCCATGATCTAAGAGAGCAAGCAAGGAGCTAGCACCTGGTAGGCACTCAGCACAAATTTCTGGATTAAATGAATAATTCATTCATTTTTTTAAACAAATCTTTATTGAATGCTTACTTTGTGCTACATCAGTGAATAAAACAGACAAAAATCCATGTTTGACCCAGAAATAAGGAATATGAACAGATGTAATTATTTTCATTCTAATCTTTGGTAGGATTTAGTACAGCGGTTCTCAACCTGTGGGTCCCTTTGGCGGTCGAACGACCCTTTCACAGGGGTCACCTAAGACCATCCTGCATATCAGATATTTACATTACGATTCATAACAGTAGCAACATTACAGTTATGAAGTAGCAATGAAATTAATTTTATGGTTGGATCACAACATGAGGAACTGTATTTAAAGGGCCAGAAGGTTGAGAACCACTGATTTAGTAGGTGGCAATAGATCTGTTTTATTGTTATTTTATTAGATTTTTAAATTATACAAGTAATATGTGACTAGATTCTCTTTGTAAAGATTTCAAATCTATATCTAGAATAAACTGTAAAGCCCATCCTCACTTTCCACCCCCAAGTCCTTCTTAAGGTCACCATAGTTAAAGGTACGTATGTGAGCAACTTCTCTTATGTCAGTGTCATCACTTTGTACACATTGTTCTGTGACTTTTTCCCCTTCCATCTGTCTGGAAAAATCCTTTTATGTTGATACATAGAGGTTTATGTCAGGCTTCTAATAACGGCATTGCAGTCCATGGATTGGAATATCATAATTGGTTCATCTTCCCTCCTAGGCAGAAGTAGGCACGCAAGTCTCCCCGTGTGGGAGCTAATGGAAACCATGCTGCTTTCAGACGTCCTTCTCGTGCCCCAGACCAGTTTCTCCTCAGGCTTGAAGTCAAAAGGATTGGCTGGGTTTGAGATTTTCTCTGGCCCTTGCATTGAGTGAGCACTAGCCAGTTCCCTGTAGGACATCTCTCGGGACTAACCGGCCGTTGCCTTCCATGTTGTGTCTTTTGTGCAACCAGCGTCTCACTCCCTATCGTATAAAGTGATAAGGGCCTGCATGCCTACCACACTGTAGGTACTCAGGACGTTTCCATTGAACAGAAACCTTTTGTCCCTATTACAGTAGGATTTGTTGTTGTTAAAAGAAGCTTAGCTCAGGTTCATTTCCTCAGCTGTATAATTAGCCTTAAGTTTTTATTTTTAAGTGCCTATTTTAGGCTCCAAGAAATGCCAAGATTAAAGACAATTTGGTGTACAGTTTAATATACAGAAACATAAAAGGGGGGTTATGTGAGTACCAGAAAGGGACACGCCTGGAATGGGCGGGGGCTGCCCACTTGGGCTCCTCCTGCAGGTTGTGCAGGCGAATGCTGAGTGTGTTACCAGGAGCAATCAGCCAGACCTGTAGCTCCGTGGCTCTGTGGCTCCTCCACATCCATTATAAGTGCTGTTAAAGCAGCCAGGCAATCAGCGACACTACCTCCCTTCTGCCGAGGCTAATTGAAAGTGGTTTGAGCTCATTTACCTAATATAGCTAATTAGGGAGCTTAGAGCATTACTTGAAAAGTTTTTTGTGATTAGGTGTGCGATCAGAAGCAGCATTGTTGGCGTCAGTGATCATTCTCTCTCCCCGTCAGCATTTGCCACATGAAGTTATGGCCGAGGGGCTGCACTCACTGCTGGCTGTCACCTCTTTGTACCCAGTGGGGCAGCTTGGACCCCTTGGCAGATTGGCAATGCCTTTGGACTACCTCTCAGGATGTTTTTAAATGCTTAAAACAAAATGCATGTCATTTCAAAGGAAACCAATTATATTGAAATACAGTTATCAAAATATTTTAAAAAGTATTCGATACAGTGATATACATGCTTCTTTGTTGATCTATTATATAACACAATCTAAAGGCGGGGCTCATAACTGCGATAATTCCAAAGTGGTGCTGAGCTTAAACAATATTTTGAGATATTACAATAGCTGTAACAAGACAGGAAAAATCCTTGTGCTTTCTGCTGGTGACAAAGTCACAGGAGCATTAATACCACTATGTTTTTCTGCCCAAGTCATAATAGAAGGAAATGCTAAATATCAGCTAGGCAGGAGTGGGGAACGTCCAACCTGTGGGCCGTATAAGACCCACAAAATCATTTGGTCTGGCCCTGCCAAGGCATTAGGGGTGAGTAAATTAAATGTTTGACCAAATATAGCAGGCTTATTTTTAAGTTGATAATTTTATATGACCTATGAATGATGTTATAAATATCCAAATGGCCCTTGGCAGAAAAAAGATTCCCCACCCTTGAGCTAGACGTTAGTGAAAATGTAGATTTTCCCCATCTGGATTCACAGGTCCCCATGGCCCCAGGGTAAGAGCCCTTTCCATGTGCACATATGGACACTCTTATTTGACTTGTTGGAGCTGTCTATTCATAGTCAATATGTAGATATTATAATTGACCAAAGTATAAACTTAATGCAGAAACTCTACTTTTAATTAAAGGCTAAAAGCTTTTTAATTGTAGCTATGAAAATGTGGACGTTTGATTATTCAATGAAAATAAATGACAAGAGCTGAATAACAGCAGGTAATTAACAATTGTCTTTTGATTAAGAAAAACAACACCTTCCATATTTTTTCTCTTTGGTTTCTAGTGTTTGGATCAAAAACTGAAAATTGAGAGATCCTTGTGTTATGTTTTTGTTCCATGGGGACATTTGAGAAGGCTTAAAATGAACAGAAACACACAGTGGAAAAATATAAGTATCGACTAATCAGGACCAAAGAAAATATAAGTCATATAGGAAATCAAGACCAGACAGAGGGAGACAGAAACACATAGGGCCATTGTGGTTGATAAGATGCAAGTTTAGCCAGGGAGAAAAGAGAGAGTTGTCAAAGAAACAAAATTATACCCATATCTAAGAGAGACACAGATTTTCATAGAAAATCTTAGATTTAAAAGAAAATTTTTATTATGATTCCCTTCTGGGCCCCAAGGAATATAATATCAAACTGGGGAATTCTAGACACAGATTTTTTAATCTGGGTTCCAGGTCCATGAATAGGCTTCATCTGGCTAGGAGGACCCATAAAACTGGGCAAAATCCAGTGTATTTGTGTAGATGCTTTGGGGTGTGGAGTGGGGTAAGGTCTATAGCTTTCATCATATCCTTTAAGGGCTCTATGACTCAAAAGAAGGATGAGAGGAGCCAAGGAACAAAAATCATTGATGATCTCAGTGCTCTTGTTTTCAGCTCCCATCCCTTGGAACAAACCGACTGTAGAGGACATTGGTAGAGAATCTGTGATGGTCTGCTTAGAGATGCTGGGCCAGCCTTCAGAGCAGAATAGCTCTGGAGCCCACTTCCACCCTCCGCCCTTCCTGTGCAAGCTTGCAGATCCCCTGGACACAGATACGGTGTAGACAAAACTAGTGTCTTTCCAGCTTCTGCTTAGCTGATGGGAATATTTACATCTTTCCTCTCATTGTTTTTTCTGCGAACACTCATTTTCTAGAATTGGAACATTTCACCTCTTTGATGGGCCTATTTTCTGCAACAAATGAAATGCTAAAAAGGAGCGTGATCCCAAAGGAGTTTAATTATCAAGTAATTGGTCAAGTGATCAGAATGTGAAATGAAAAAAACAATGAGGTTGGAAAACGGAGCACATTTAAATGCCCAGGCCGCTGAGGACACCCATTGTGCAATTGCCAGAATGTAGGGAACTTACCGTGTGTGTGGAATTCTGTGTTGTTCCCTCCAGGTCCTAAATAGTTTGGTGGAACTATTGGTAGGTTCTTTTTAATATATGTTATTTGGGTTGTAAAGAAAGTTTACTACTCCTTTCTTAATACAATTATTTGGGTGAAATACTGCTGTCATAATCCATAAATATTCTTGTGAAGAAATTGTATACTGATATGTAAGGTAGCACTTTAGAAATTTCACTTGGATAATATACCTTCCTTAATCTTTTTTCCCCAAGCACATTAACATATATTTTATATCATACCAGAGCCCCATTATGTCAAACAGTTTACTTTAGTAATTGTATCCTGACTAAGTTCGCTCTTAGTACAGATTCAACAGTGAGTTGCTCTAAATGTCTGGGAGCAGCCAGTGTAATAAGCTGTAGCAGGTAGATGCAAAATTAAATGGATCTTGTCTAATAACGTGTGTAATTTAAAAACCTGTAGAACCTGATTAAGCTTGGTCTGTTAGCAATGTGGTACCGGATCACTACGTGAGTAAATGTTTATGCTTGCCAGGTTTCAGATCAATGAATTTACATACCTCAATTAATTAGGAAAAGATAATGGAAAGAACTATGGTTCCATAAATTCTCTGGGAGTAGATGAAAGTGAATGTTCTTTTTAAAATAAATGTGTATGTATTTTTAAGTAGATGTATTTTTTCTTAATCCTCACCCGAGGATATGTGTATGTGTGTGTGTGTGTGTGTGTGTGTGTGTGTGTTTATTGATTTTTAAAGAGAGAGGAAGGGAGAGAGAGAGGGAAACATTGATGTGAGAAACATCCATCAGCTGCCACCTGCATGCCCCCTAATGGAGATTGAACCTGAAACCCTGGCATGTGCCCAGGCTAGGAATCTAACCGGCAACCTTTTGGTACACAGGCCGACACTCAACCAACTGAGCCACACCAGCCAGGGCAGAAGTACATGTTTTTAATCAAAGCACTAAATCATTTTCTTAAGTTCCACTCAAGGCTGCTTGTGCCACTGTGTCTCTAGTCCTAGTGCCCTTCTGTCCCACTAATCATTGCTTATGCCTTGGACTGTGGCAGCTGAAGTCAGGTAATTTGACCTTAATCCATTTACTCATTTGTTTGTCTATGGATAACAGCAGTTCATTGCGGAGGGTTTGCTTATGTGCCTGGCCCTGCTTAGTGAGAAACCAGCTTAGTGCCTGTCTTCAGGCAGCTTAGAGGCTGGTGAGAGAGAGAGGAGGCAAGAAAAAGCCATGCTAATGGAATGAAATGGTGGCCTTTGCGAGTGACACTGAGAGTAACACCGGAGCCAGTGACCCCCGTGTGGTGAGTGGTGAGATGAGGACCTGCAGTGTGAGGCCCTGATCGGTTCTGGTGGGTGAGCAAAGGCTTTCCTTTCCCTGCAATTGGAGTAGAATTGCCGTGCTCAGAGTTTGGAAAACCAAGTCAAATCAGACAGGAGGTATTCAGAGGAAAAAGGCAGACTTTCTGCCACCACTGACCTACTTGTCAGAGAAAACCAGTTATTAGTTTTTCATGAAAGATGACAAAAAATTGTCACGCTTATGTACGTATAGTGTTCTGTAAAAAGCCCAAATGGGAGCAAGAAAGACACATCATCTGGTCACGTTGTTTCTGTTGTCTCTCCGTAGCAGCACATACACAGTCCTCCCTCTTTTCAGTGGACAGGATATCGGAATGTGTTCGGACTGTTCCCGATGGGTGGACATTTACGTGTGTCCCGTGTTCTGTTGTGACAAGTGCCCCCGGGCCCCTGCCTGAGCCCGCACCTCTGTACATGTATAGCTGTTGACAACATGGCTGTGAAGTCAGATTGCTCACATTGAAATCCTGGATCCCTGTCACCTGGGGCACGCTAGCTCATCTCTTCGTAGCTGAGTTTTCTTATCTGTAAAATGCAGGTAATTATGGAACCTATTTATAGGCTCCTCATAAAACTTTAAAAAAATGCTTAGAACACTGTCTTGCATTTAGTACCATCCAGTAACTAAAATGACATCTACTAGCTATTTTTCAATAAGAGCTTTACTGAGATGTAATTCCCATATCATACAGAGTGGTCAAAGTAGGTGTACAGTTCTGAATATGTGAAATAGTTTATTCTTGTATTATTACTTATCAGTTATTGTATTATTTTCCATACAAACAGTGTAAACCACTTTTGCCCCCCCCCCCCCCCCCCCCCCCCCCGTGTGTACAATTCAGGGTTTTCAGTGTATTTGCAGAGTTGTGCACTCACCACCATCAGGACTCCTTTATGGACCCTCGGCGAGTACAGCCCTGCCAGAGTGAATCCTTTTACCCGTGCCCTCCGTCGGCCAAGGCTGCATAGAAAGTAGGGAGAGAGGGTGCTGAAGTGGGAGGACAAAGTTCCCTACTAGAATTTGATGACAGCCGGCCCCAGGTGTGCTTTTGGGTATAAACCTACAAAATACAAAATGGTCTGTCTCTGTCTCGGTATAAAGGTGAAGCCGCGTTTCTGTAAGTGGAAACAGGTGCTGTTCAGTTGCAATCTAGGCCATCCTGACAGCCCTGGACTCCGTCAGCATTATCAGGTTAAGTTAATTGGGTGATATTGGCATGGGAATTGCTTCTCTTTGTTTAATAGACCAGGGCAGCAGTACTCAAAGATGTCACATTTTAAAATTTCACTTATCAGTAAATTAAAAATGGTCCCAGAGTCCCACACTTGCCACATGCTACAGGAGATTTGCCGCACTTCGGAACAGAAGACAGATTTGCTTTTCTCAGCCTGCTGACAGCCCATCCTGGGGCCACTGGCTCCCCCACAGCATGAAAAATCAACTCTATCGGTATAGCAGCTTCTACTCCACTAAGAAATAATGTGACCATCTTGTTCAAAATCTTAACATTGCCATCTTAAACTCTGTTCATTCAGAGACATGTAAAATTAACAAGCAATTATTTAGAAGACAGAACATATATTGCAAGGGACATTGACCTTCCAGTACCTTTGAACTCCATTTCCCCTCCCATATGTGTCTTGGAGGGAGGCAGAAACTACCTGTTGTGATTGAAGCTAGATGCCCTGATGTTCTTTCCAGCTTCCCTTGCAGCTAGACTCAGGCATGTGACCTGGTCTTTTTATTTTATTTTTATTTATTTATTTTTAAATATATTTTATTGACTTTTTTTTTTACAGAGAGGAAGGGAGAGGGATAGAGAGTTAGAAACATCGATGAGAGAGAATCATCGATCAGCTGCCTTCTGAACACCTCTTACTGGGAATGTGTCCCCAATCAAGGTACATGCCCTTGACTGGAATCGAACCTGGGACCTTTCAGTCCGCAGGCCAATGCTCTATCCACTGAGCCAAACCGGTTAGGGCAGTGGTTCTCAACCTTGGCTGCACATTAGAATCACCTGGGAATTTTGTTAAAATCCTGATTTCTGGGCCTCATCATTAGTAACAAAGAAACAGAATTTCCGGAGGATGAGGCCCAGAAATCAGGATTTTAAAAAGATTCCTAGGTGATTCTGATGTGCAGCCAAGGTTGAGAACACTTGGTTAGGGCATGTGACCTGGTCTTAACCATGCAGGCACACCTGAAGCAGATTTTGAATCTTTAGCTGTTGACACAGAGAAGGCAGGATTCACCCTGGTGAGGGAGTTTGCAGCTACATCCACTCTCCAGGGGCAGCAGTGGGCAGGTTCCAAGAATTATGAGCATCCAGCATCGCCATCAGCAGTGACAGTGGGAAGGCTGGGAGTAGGGTGATCTGTGCTTAGACCAGTGTTTCTCCCTGGAAGCATTTTTGCATGTGATTTGAGGTACAGCTTCTGCCCCTTCAGCCTCAAAACCTGGTTTTCCAGCTTTCTTTAAAACTCACAGCTACCTGATATCTAATATGCTTCTCTCTTAAACTGGCCAGAGTCAGTTGTTTGCAACAAAGACCCTGACTGAAGGAAGCTTCCACAACCACTTTTTCTAGTTGCCTCCCACATCACCAGATTTCGCTCTGTGCTTCTCCCTAGGCCAGCGGTTCTCAACCTGTGGGTCGCGACCCCTTTGGCAGTCGAATGACCCTTTCACAGGGGTCGCCTAAGATCATCCTGCATATCAGATATTTACATTACGATCCATAACAGTAGCAACAGTACAGTTATGAAGTAGCAATGAAAATAATTTTATGGTTGGGGGTCACCACAACATGAGGAACTGTATTAAAGGGCTAGAAGGTTGAGAACCACTGCCCTAGGCACATCTGCCTGGTTGTTCCACTCATCCCTCAGTTTCATTATGTGAAAACCAAGTTCAGTCCCTTTGTGGAGATTTCTTTTTATTTGGTGGTATATTATTATTCTCTCAGTCATAACGATGGGAACTTTCTGGATTCATTCTTGAGCCATCTTTCCTCCCCAACTGCCCCTGCCAAGTTCTGCCTACCCTCCCTGTAGCCTTATTAGCCCTAGACACGCAGGCCACCTGCCTCCTGAGGGAGCTGTCTACCTACAGGGAGGCCCCTCGTCACATTGTCCCTTCCATTGTCCACCTGACCCACCTTCACTGTGTCATGTGCTTGGCTCATCACCCCATTGGTGTTGTAACAAAATGGCCATAGTTTAAAACAGTGATGCTAAGATTTTGGATAGGATGGCCATATTCTTTCTTAATTTGATTACACAATTTGTTTAAATGACTAGTTCCTCTCCTGCCTTTCATTGCCTTTTTTTTTTGCTCTGATTTAGAGCAGCCCTAGCTATCTACCAAATTGATTTAGAAACATGGTCTTTTCAGCCAAATGCTCTGACACACCATCATCTCCTGTAACTAAGTACCCAGTGTTGGAATCTGGCGTCATCTGACAGCATGCCAGGAGGACTTGTTATCCTCCTTGGAGAGGTTGCATTAGGACTGGTTTAGTAGGTCATACCCTCCCTGTGTTCCCACCCTGCAACATGACTTTGAGGCTCTTCCCATTGGGAGATAGAGTGTTTCCTCATGTTTCTTCCACTGCATTAGCAAAGGGGCAGAATGAGGTGGTAATTAAGAGCACAGCCATAGCACTGTCCTTTCTGCAGGGGTTCGAGTCCCAGTTCCATCCTCTATGGCCATGTGACTTTCAGCCAGTCCTCTATGTAATGAAGCTAATAATGGTACCTACCTCAGAGGCTTGTTATGGGATGGGGTAAGGTAATGAACATGAAAGGGCTGGCACAAAATAATCATTGAAGAAATGGTGGCTGAACCATCTTCCCTTCCCATCACCATTCATGTTGTTGCTGTTGTCATGGTCATCAGTCACCATGTCTTCCTTTGGGATTCATCACCATTTCCTGTATTCTTGAAAACTTCTCCAAAAGTTCCAGGTATTAGTGATTCCTTCTACTTGTTAACTCAGCTGTCCATCTACTTCATTAATGTGGTACTGAGTGTGGGCTGCATTTCTCGGTCTAGTTAAATAGTCTGGGTTTTGGAATCAGAAGATATCACTATAATTAACCTTGTGACTTTGGTCTAGTTGCTTAACTTCTCCAAGCCTCAGGGCCTATAAAACATGGAAAATAATAGCTATGTCAATAGATAGTGGGAGGATTAACTGAAATACGGATTGGGAAACAGTTTGCATGATATCTGGCACCTGATAAGCCCTCTATAATTGTAATAATTGTTAGTGGCATTGCTTATTATTGTTCCTTCCAACTTGTGAACCTCTTCAAGACACATTCTCTGCCATTTATCCATTAGTATCCCAGAGCTGCCACAGTATCTGACACATAGTAGGTGCTCAAAGCATAGGTGCTCATATAAGCTTTTGGAGACAGGTAGACCCGAGTTTAAAACTAAGTGTCATTTAGGAGCTGTTTGACCCTGGGCAAGGTCCTCAACCCCCTTCTCTGGAAGTCAGGGGTGGGGGTGATATCCATGTTCCTGGGACGCTTGGAGGATTAAACAGGATCATAAATTACAGGGCCTGTGGCAGACCTTGATGCTGGTGGAGCGGAGTGATGGCCTGGCTTGTTGTCATTTATCAGGTGTGACACCACGCTGGACCACATAGTAGTACTGTCTCTTTCCTGTAGGAAACAGGAATGTGAGGACCAGAGGGGGGCTTTGTGTGTGTGCTTTTTCTTTCTTTGACTTCCAGCTCTTATTCAAAATATTCCAAAAGCTTGCACAGAAAATCAGCAATAGCCAAGAGCCCTATGAAGAGAAGTGGATGTTTGATTACACAATTTGCCTAAATGACTAGTTCCTCTCCTGCCTTTCATTGCCATATATTTTCTCTGATTTAGAGCAGTCCTAGCTATCTACCAAATTGATTTGGAAATATGGTCTTTTCAGCCAAATGCTCTGACACACCATCATCTCCTATAAATGAGTACCCAGTGCTGGAATCTGGCATCATCTGATAGCATGCTAGGAGGACTTGTTATCCTCCTTGGAAAGGTTGCATTAGGACTGGTTTAGTAGGTCATCCTGAAGGAGTGAAGCCTGCCTGATCCAAACTGTTATTCACTCATGCCACCTCTGCTGCCTGGACCCCCTGGAAGGTGTCAGTACCTGGGTCGGAGGCTCTGTCTATGAAATACCAAGAGCTCAAAGGGAGACCAGACAAGCATTCAGTCATACGGGTTTTTTAAAAAACGTTTTTTATTTTTGAATTAGAATCTTCTTTTATTGAGGTATAATTGACATAACATTACATCAGTTTCGACTGTACAATAATGATCTGTACTTGTATATATCATAAAATGATCAGCACAGCCAGTGTAGTTAACATCTATCACCATACATAGTTACAAGTTTTTTTTCTTGTGATGAGAACTTTTCGGATCTATTCACGTAGCACTTTCAAATGTTCAATACAGTATTAGTAGCTACAGTCACCATGATGTACATTATATCTCCGGGACTTATTTATGGGTTTTTATTTTCAAGTTTATGAAGAGCCTTCTGTACAGTTTAGCTTGGCAAACCCTGTGGACAGACTGCATTCTATGTAGCTCTCAGCATCGGTGGTTATGTTTGTAGTTATACTGTGGAGCTCGTATTACTGTACTAAGAATGAGGGCAGCCAGCCAGTCTGGTTTCCTGGGGACTGTCTCAGTTTCAGTACCAAAAATTCTCGCACCCTTAGAAACCACTGTGTTGTGGGCAGCTGAGATGGTTGGCCGCTCTCAATATGCTGTAATAGGCTTCTCCTACACCCAGGTTGTAGTTTGTGAAGATAAACATTTTTCAGGGCATTGTAACTAAACATTTTAGAAGTCAGACATGGACAGTGGCTGATGCATGTATTTAATATAAATGTTCAGCACTTGAGGAAATAATCCATTGGGAATATATTTGTGGAGCATCATAGTTGAAGTGTATAATTGCGATCTTAGGGGTTAAAGTTGTACCTTAAACTTCCCTAAATACCCTTCAGTTGCTTATTTTGTCTGAGTTATTATTTTGCACTGGTTTTCCTAGCATTTCTCAAGAGAATCACTAACTGTTGTTAAGTAAGGACATCTCTGCTGCTACTTCCCCAAGCAGTTTGCATAGAATTGCCCATATGAGAGGCAGCTCTCTCGAAAATCACTAGTTTGCAGCATTTGCCCTCGTGACTTTCTGGGTGGGCTCTTACTTAAAACCACAGCTGTGTCCTCAGCTGCAGGCCCTGTGCACGGTATGCTTTCTCAGTTGCCTACCCTGTGGACACGCATTGTACCTGTTCCAGGAGCTGTGCTGCTGAACCAGCTTCTGCTTCTTTGAGGCGCCTTACAGAGCTCCCCAGGCAAATTTCAAACATGCCACTTAACCTGCTTTTCCGTCACTCTGTCCAAACATTACCTTCCACCTTTGTTGGATGTGTCTAGCTGTTTTCATATGAAGCAACAGAGAGTGAATATACTTTATTGCGTGGAGATGAGCCTTCTCAAATGTCTTTATTGCAAAATGATCTAACATCACAGCTAGTAGATACATCAAGTTATATATTGAAATGCTTTCAGGAGGGTCACCCCGAGAGAAATTCAGTGATTAATGCATGCAGGTCACAGTGATAGTAGCCATAGAAATGATGCAGTTCCAGTGCCAAAAGACACCCATCAGAGACCGTTTGATCTGACTTTTATCATCTCATGCCCTAGAGAGGGCACTGTTCTTCTGAGTCTTGAATATGGCACTCACCTGCAACTTTCTGTGCACAGAAATTTAGAGTGAGTCTGACCCACCTTTTCCTGCTAGACTTTAATATTTTCTCAAAGTTGGTCCACTGTGAGGTAAAAAAAAGATAAATAAATAAAGCTGGTATTCTCTCCCTTGGCCTCCTCCTCTCAGCAGTAGAGAAGTTCCTGTGAAAATTGGATTTGTAGAAATAGAATGTGGCAGAGGATGTTAGAGGGTCTCTGCAGCTCATCCTTTGTAAAGTGAAGAATGAACTTGTAGTGTGCCTTCATTCGAAATTTGTTTAATTTAGACCTACACAAATCTGTATTTGTGTATTGACTATGACTGCTGTCAGTTTGTGGGGGTGGGGGGGGGGTCTCTCTCATAGGCAGGGGCATGGCCTGTGTGTGTGGGTGCACGTATGCGCCACAGCAGACCCGAAACCAACAAGCAGTTAGGTGCTCATCAAAGTTGCCTTGAACTTCATCTGGTTTGTGTTTGGCTTGAAAACATCCTGTCAGATGATCTAGAGACAGAGCCAGTTTTAAACCAATATTTATTACTTCACTTGTCATCAGAAGAGACTGAAACCTCCATTGGGTGGGTTCAAAGGCCACAGTGCTCCTGAGTGTAGTGTTCTGTTACTGAGATGTGGTTTGAGGACTAAATATCTGTTTTCTTCTACTGTACAAAGCTGTGCCACACAAAGAAATGAAGAATGGGAGCCTAAAAGTACTGGCAGCCATAGAGCAAGCTGTGAGAGAATCCCAGTGAGGGAGAAATGAATGCAGAATGGATTGACAGAATCTGCCACAGAGAGCCACATGAAACAAGATGCAGAGGCAGGAAAGCCCTGAGGATAGTCAGGAGTCTGGTATCTTTTTTAAGGCATTTCATTTTTAGCATGTGTATTAGTCTGTTTATGCTGCTACTACAAATTACCATAGACTGGGTGGCTTAAACAACACATTGATTTCTCACAATTTTGAAGGCTGCAAGTTCAAGATAAAGCAGATCTAGTATCTGGTGAGAGCCCTCATCCTGGTTTGCACACAGCTGCCTTCTTGATTCCCACATAGTGGAGAGCTGAGAGAGGAAACAAGCTCTCTTGGGTGTGTTCTTAAAGGGCACTAACTAATCCCATTGGTAAGGGCCCCACCCTTATGATCTAATTACCCCATGGCCAGTACTTCTTAATACCACCAGATTGGGGGTTAGGATTTCAGCATATGAATTGGGGATAGGGGCATAAACATTCAGTCCATAACGTTTTTTAAAAATTCAGGAATTTTTCAAAGAAATATTTTTGGTAGTTGATATATAAATAGAATAATAAAAAATGTTAACAAACTCACACTGT
Source organism: Myotis yumanensis (assembly GCF_028538775.1). NCBI lineage: Eukaryota > Metazoa > Chordata > Mammalia > Chiroptera > Vespertilionidae > Myotis > Myotis yumanensis. The sequence continues at coordinate 91,939,661 of NW_027223755.1, forward strand.
ATAGATTTGTGATGGTGCAGATTAGTTGAATTTGCTTTAATTTCATTTTGCTGTCTGTCTTTAGCTTGTAACTCTGAAAGGCAAGAGAATTTGGAGTTGGTATGACACATAGGCAGATACACACACACACACATATATACTTTTTTCATATCATTATATACAGTCTCTATTAATTTACTAGAGGCCCAGTGCACGAATTCGTGCACGGGTGGGGTTCCATGGCCTGGCTGGCGATCAGGGTAATCAGGGTGGTCTCACCCAGTCCTGATCAGGGCGGATGGGGGGGCCGGTGGCCAGGGGGGAGGGACCGCGGGAGGTTGGCTGGCCACGGGAAGGGACGTAGGAGGTTGGCTGGCCATGGGGAGGGATGCTGAGGTTGGCCGGCCTGGGGGAGGGACTGCCAGGTGGTTGGCCGGCCGGCCCCCCAATCGGGGCCATCGCTGCAGGAGGTTGTCTGTGGGAGCACACTGACCACCAGGGGGCAGCTCCTATGTTGAACGTCTGCCCCCTGGTGGTCAGTGTGCATCATGGCAACCGGTCGACTGGTCATTCGGTCACTTAGGCTTTTATATATATACACTGAGTGGCCAGATTATTATGACCGGCCAGATTATTATGACCACCCCATCAGTACTTTGTTGGGCCACCTTTTGCCTTCAATACTGCGGCGATTCTTCTTGGCATTGACTCCACGAGATGTTGAAAGGTGATGCAAGGAATCTGACACCATGCCTGATGAATAGCACTGTCCAGTTCTGTGAGATTTGATGGTTGTGGAACCAGCTGCCTGATGGCTCTTTTAACTTCGTCCCACAAATGCTCAATTGGATTGAGATCTGGTGATTGTGGGGGCGACCTAAGCAAGGTAAAGTCTCCCTCAGGTTCTTGAAACCACTCCTGCACAATACGAGCTCCGTGGCATGGCGCATTGTCTTGTTGGAAGAAGCCATGTCCATTGGGATACGCCATCAACATGATAAGATGGACTTGATCAGCAACGATGCTTAGGTATGTTGTGCTATTCAGATGTTTATAATGGTCTGGCCCTCTAGCAACTTTAGCGCGAAATTATAGCTAATTTGCCTACAAATGTCAGGTGGTCATAATAATCTGGCCACTCAGTGTAGATTTGCCTGCCAGGATAGCCCTCAAGTAACTGATTTTCAGAGTTTAATAAATTTGATCTACTTAAAACTGACAAAAGTTGATTTCTCCCCACCAATCTGAAGATAACTGTGGTTGAACAGAAGGTAGTTAGGGAGAATTAAGTCAGAGCTGTCAGCATGAAGCAAAGCTGCCCCATTTGTGTGATAGAGTAATAGATAACATGAGCATTTCTTATCCAGCCTGGAAACTCATTGCAACCAGAACAGTGATTCAGGTACAAGTTTATGTTATTAACTGGCATCAGGTAAGCTTTTTAAGATCCAAAGGATGTTTTTCATCAAACTTCAGTTACAATCTATGATGTTCTTTTAATAGATTTTCTTAAAGAAAAATTAAGCCCTTTTATTTTGAAATGGTGCTTTAACCTCTGCTCTATTCCTGTTGTGTTTGATTTTATAAACTAGAACTAGTTTATTATAAGAAGCCTTTATCTCCAACACAAACTTGTATCTATCTACTCGTTAATTTAGGGTGTATTGCGAAATGCTTGGAAGGCAGGCAAAACTGGGCTTGAATGCTGGTGCTACTACTTTCTATTAGCTTGGTGACTCTAGGAAGTTTTCTTATTTCCAATTCAGTTTATTTATTGAGTTGCCTACCATAGGCATTTCTCATACATTTTACCATTGAGTCTCCAAAATCTTACTGAGGATTAGGTATTAAGCTACATATTTTTAAAGTTTTAAATGTTTCAGCGTTTTAAAAAACTGATAAACATAAAGAACACCAAAAATAGGCTAAAGATTAATAAAATGAGTACACAGCCAGCTTATGAAATAAAACATGAACAGTGCTGTTGAAACCTCCCATGTGCATTTCAGTTAGGCATTAAGGGCATGTGACAGAAAATCCAAAGAACATCTTTTCACATGTGGAGTCATCTGACCTTGTGGACGGCCTCCTCTCTGAATTGTCTGTTTATCTCGGCCTGTTTTTTCCATTGAGGTATAGATGCTTCTTCTAGTTATTTAGAACAGTTCTTTATGTATTTTACGGATTACTCTTTTGTCAGCTTATATTAGTTGTTGCTAACTTTTCTTAGATTTAACTATCTTTTTATTTTTAAAATTATTTTGTTTTTGATGAGCAGAAGTTTTAAGTTTTAATGTAGTCCAATTTCTTTTATGCTCAGTGCATTTTCTGTTTTGTTCTGTTTAGGAAATCATTCTTTACCCTGAGGTTGTTAAGATACTCTGTTTTCTTCTGAAAGCTTAAACGATCTTTTATACTTAGGTCTTTAATTTGTTTGGAGCTGACTTTTGTGTATGGTAGCAATAGAAACCCTACTTTATTTTATTTTATGCTCCTATTGGGATTACCAGCTTCCCTAGCACCACTTAATGAGTAGTCTGTCAGTGCCAGGCAGAGGCCGCCTTCGTGACCAGCCCCCAGTAAAAAGTCTCTGGTGAGCTTCCCTGGTGGACAGCTCCTTGCGGGAGGAGTGGAGCACATCCTGTGAGACTCCACTGGGAGGGGACTCTCGGGAGCTGGCACCTGCTTTTCTGCACACTTTGGCCCATGCACCCAACCCTTTGCTGATCCTGGTCTGTGTCATTTGCTGGGATAAATCACACCAGGAGTAACATGTGCTGGGTCCTATGAGTCCTCCCAATGAGTCATCAAACCAGGGGGTGGTCTTGGAGACCCCAGCACGCTATTCTTTCCCTGAGGATATCAAAATAGTCCTGAGATGTAGATATCAGCAATATTCCTAACTACTCTTAAATGTTAGTTTCTTCATTGAAACATCTAAGTGCCCTTCCCTTTCAGGTGTTTTATATACTCCCTAGCACACACACTTTATCACTTAATGAATGGTAATTAATAACCATAAGAAAGGAATAGGTAAAGTACAATAGTCATTTGTAGGAAAGTTACATATTCAGGCAAGCATATTTTATGTTTTTTGCAAATCATGAAATAAATTTACCTATATCTACTTAAGATTGGCAATCATGACTTTTTTTAAAATCATATTGGACTATTTATAGTTCCTTTAATATCCTTAGTTAGGACTTTTTGATCTTCCTAATCTTACTGGAATTTAAAACCCCAGGGTTATTTAATATACTTCACATTCCTGCCTTTGTGTCATGCTCTGGACCGAATATTTGTGTTCCCCCCAAAATTCCAGTGTTGAAATCATTAACCCCCATGTGATGGTATCAGGAGGTGGGGTCTTTGGGAGGCGGTTAGATCATAGGGGTGAGTCCTCATGATTGGGATTAGTGCCCTTATGAAAAGGACCCCAGAGAGCTCTCACCTCTCTGTCGGTCCAGGGAGGACACAGCGAGGAGTCAAACCTCTGCACCTTGAGAGAGAGCCTCACCAGAACCCCTCTTTGCTGGCACCTGGTCTCAGACTTGCAGCCTCCAGAGCTGAGAGACATCAATTTCTGTTGTTTATAAGCCACCCAGCCTGTGACACTGGGTCATAGCAGCCCAAACTGATGGACACGTGTCACTGTCAGATTTCTGATGCAACAGGCCAGCTCTTCAGCCAGCTGCCTTTACTCATGTAATATGTCTTTAGATAGTAGTTCATCGTTAGATAAATGATTTTATTAAAATTCAAGGCTTGTCTGCAGTTATTTAAAATATTTTTCCTAAAGTATTATGGTCATTTTTACATATTTTTCTATTCGTGTGTTTATAAGAACGTCTCTATTTTTCACATTTTAAATATTGTCACTTTGACCATAGGTAGGAGGTAAGCACACGTACAGTGATTGGCATTGTATACTAGAAATTTTAAGTTGTAGCATAGTTAACTGAACCTGCTCACAGAATTCCAACAGGTGTCCTATTTGGGCATTTAGTGTCTCTTGTCCCGTAGAAATTCACATGCTCAACCTGCTTTTCCATAGTGATTTTTTTCTGGTGGCTTGTCTGAACAGATCAGTAGTGTCCAACCAATTTCTTCCCTTGATGAAGGGAAGCAACAGTCATGCCCATTTCAAAAACTCTGAATTGAGCTTAGAATAACCTTAAATTGCAGCCCAGTGAATGGAGTCCCTTTATCACTTGTAATGACTGCCCCCTCTCGTGCTCACATGTGATTCTCCTCAGCTCTCCATAAACAAGTTCGTCTCAGTTCACTTATTCTATAGAAAAGCATCGAAGGAGGATTCGTTTTTTAGCCCATTTTTTTTAAAAGGCTGGTATAAAACCATTCTGAGTGTCCCTGGTGCAATTGATGAGGCAGAACAGCTCTTCTGATGATCTACCTGGTCTGGTGGCCTGCCCCCTCCGTTATAAGTACTATCCAGCTAGTTGGCCTGAAGTTACAGTCATATTTTTTCTTAATTGGTTCCCATTCTATTGCTATATCAGACAGTTCTGGTTTTGGAATGGGAATGTTACCCAAAGCAGAGCCGGCTCCTTAGAGCTGCTGAGCACACTCCTTACCAGGCGTGGTGAACAGTGGTGGATCTGTAGCCTTTTCTCCTTTGGCCAGATGAGAAAAGATTCCATATCACTTAGGAAAGAGTTTGGCTGCAACTGACAGGCCACCCACGCATTGGCAGCTTAAACAAATAGGGGTCCTGAGCTCACCTCCCAGCAGTGCCCTCGGGGCCCCGGGGTCTTCCTGACTTTAAGCATCATCATTCTTAGCATACTGGCTCTCATCTTCCTGTTTGTTGCCCTGTGGTCTCAGGATGGCTGTGTTGACCACATGGGCCCCCCTTTTATCAGGAAAGCAAACACTTCCCTAAGATTGTGCCCTATATACACACCTTCACCCCCACCCCACCACCAACTGGACTTCTTCTGAGGTTCATCAGTCAGATCCAGGTCACATGACCATTCCTGGACTCCAGGGAGTCTTGGGCAAAAGGGAAGAGCAATGTGCTTATTGGCTTGGACCAATCATAGTCCTTTAGCTGGGCATGGCACATGGCTGCCCCAAACAAAATCTGGTTTCTAGTGGCAAGGAAGAAGGGAGAATGGACATTGGCTATCTGGTTGGCCGTGCTAGCCACAGATACGTATCCTCAATCTCTCTCTCTCATGCACCACACCACACCCACAGAGAGATAAATTACCACCAGAATCCAAAATGAAAACATCACCTCTTTGCCAAACTCACTTATATTGCTTTCCCTTGCTCTTAGAAGCGAAAGACAACTAAATACTTAAAATAAGTACGAAGTTGAAAGAGGTCTGCCCCTGCCCACCTCCCATGGTCTGATCTTGTATTATACGTCTTCATGCCCTCCGTGAGACAGCTGCTGTCACGTTCAAGATCTCACACTTCATACTCTTCTGTTCTGCCACAGGGCCTGGCACCTGCCATTCGCTCTGCTGAGAATTCTCTCCCCACTAATCCCCCTCCTTCCCCAGTATTATCATGACCTCTCAGGAAGCTTTCCTGACCACAGATATGTATTTTCAATATCTCTCTCTCTCTCTCTCCCTCTCCCCCCGCCCCCCCCCGCCCCCCCCCCCCCCCCCCCCCCCGCCCGTCACTACACCACACCCTGGCTCAAAACCCTTGACATACGAAGGAGAGAATTTCAAGTGCTCCTTCTTCATAACACTAATAATACATTATAATTTTATATTTCTTTGTGAGCCCTTTTTGTTGGCCTCATGAGAGCAAGGACCAGACCTAATGAAAGTTATATTCATGGTTTGTATTCTTTCATAATGTATTTGCAGGTTTAGACAAAAAGTAGCTGAAATAAAATGGAGCTTATTTTTCTTTCATGGTAACAAGGCTCCTCCATCTTTAAGAGAAGAAGGAAGGTTGGGAGGCAATACCAGTGACATCTGACCCCTTTTCAAGATAGCAGAAGTTTCCTGGGACTTCCCTGAGCCAATTTCTGCTAGTGTCACTGTTAGCTAGAAAGGAGTCTGGGGAACCGTGTGTGTAGCATTTCCAGCCTCTATACTGGAGGTGGGAAAGGGAGGAAATGGGAGTGGGGCTGGCCCACCAGTAGGGCTCTGTCCCACCACTGTTCCTCCAGCGTGTACTGAACAAGTACTTTGGTCTCAGTAGATAATACCAAAAAGGAGGAAAAGCTCACCTGCTTTGATTATTTGTTCATTCATTCATTCCTTCTCTGGTTTGAGCCAGGCTCTCTGCTAGTCACTCTACACATACACACACTTGTCTATTCTTATGACAGTCCTGGCAATTTAGACATTATACTTATTTGGGGATAAGAAACAGAATCTCAGGGAGAGGAAATGACTTGCCTAAGGTTGTGTAGCTATGTAAGGGGCAGAACCAGGACTCGGACCCAAACCCCCTCCCTCTGTGGCCCTCCTGCCTTCCCTAATGCGTCACTGCCTCCCGCATTGGACATGTTTCTGCCAGCGACAGTAATTTTAGCCTGCCAGAATTTAGCTTCTCCCTTAAACATGTTGGCAAAAACAGTTTGCTAATAATATTGCAACTGTATTTGGGCTCTAATAAGGTGACATTCGTTTTATGAGCAGGGTTATAATTTTTAGTCCACGGCCCTGTATGTAGGCTACTTAATAAGCATTTACTCAGCAGTTAGGCCATACTCTAAGCACTCTAAATAATTTGCATAATCTCTTTCTGTTTAAGTAGGTAGAGTACTTTGCCAGGAGCTTTGGCCATTTATTATTCCTGACAATCCCAGCATTCATTCTTATTTGAGAATAAATGAAACAGTGGTCATCTATATTCAGTTATACATTTATACAGCAGCTTACAGTTATACATTTATGAACTAAAATATTCAGAGAGATTTTATTTCTGTACCATAGTTGTTGTTGTTTTTAAAAAAATAGTATGTGTGGCTTTTTTGTGATTATAAAAGTAATAGATGCTTAATTGAAAAAAAAAATTGAGAAGAAGAATGAGAAAAATCACTCAGTTCTGTACCACCCAGAGGTAATAACTAGTGACATTTTGGGCATATTTCCTTTCTAATCTTTAAAAAAAAATTTTTTTGGCATAGCTGAGTTCATAAATTATTTGCAGTTCTGTGTGCTGCAATTCTTCATGTAACATAAACAAGCCTCCTTGTTATTACAAGGATTGTTGTGAATGGCTGCATGGCGTCCCTTCATTAAAAACACACCACCCTTCCAATTGTGAAATGCTCACTAGAAGAGAACAATGACATCGCACCTGAAGTGAAAATATTTCCAGTGTTATTTTATAGACTTTAAGATAGAAACATTTTTTTTCCTTTGGAAACATATCTTGGTGGATATGCTTCAGCACCAGCCTCTTAATATTAAGACGACTTTGTAAATGGTTTGTGCGCTTGCGTACCACGCTATCTATCCTCCCCTCTCTGCCAAGCTCTCCTTTACCCCAGCATTGCTTTTTCTCTTTCTAAATGGCCATCCTCTTTCTCACTTTATGGTTCCCCATGATTGATTCCTGATTCCCTGGCTCATCTTTTATGTCTTGATTCCTCCTGGCCAGGAATTTGAGTGACATTGACTTAATGGCACCTCAGCCAGGGGTGTAGCCAGTTAGACACATGGAACCCGAGATGTACTTGAACCTCCAAACACAGCCTCCAATCTGGGACCATCACAAGACTTTCCCTGATAGCAGCTGAAGTTTGATTCACATGGCTGCCTTCCCTTCCCTGCCTGCTTCCCTTCGCTGAGTCTACTCAGAATTCATTCTCTGGTCAGCAGTCAGGCTTCAGCTAAAGTGTTGTCCTCTGATTTGTAAAGTTCTGTATATAATTCCTAAGTTTCGGTAGAGAGTGATCTTTGCTCTTTTCTTGAGGAATAACCTGACGGTATTTTAACAATTATCTGAAATAAAGACTGCACACAAAGACCAAAAAAAAGAGGCTGGTCTTGAAAAGAGAATGATGTGACTCCCAACCAGCCCTGCATTCCTCTCCTGCTGTGTGGAGGAGGTTGTGGATATCAGGCTGTGGGTGTTAGAGGATGGTTTGATGGTGCCCGTAGATTAGTCTGCAGCTGTCTTTATTGAACACAAGCACAACTTTGAGTTGCACATTCCTTTATTCCTACCTTTAACTCCACATCTGGCTCTCCATAGAAAATTATTTGATGGAAGGGTGCCATTTCATATTCATGCCTTAAAGATCAGCCCACCACCCCCCAAAAACAGAACATGCCATCTGTTATTGATGGACATTTAGAATATTTCATGGATGTTATGGTGTGAACCTTGAATTGCTAACATTTCTAAGGGAAGAATAATCCAAATTCTGATTATCTTAGCAGGTCCTCTACGTGCATCAAACAAATTATTATTGACAAGCATCATTCTTATTGTCATGATAACTTTTCCTTGGTAGAACAAGATGCTAGTGATTTTTTATTTTAAAAAATAACCAGATCCTTTAGTCTTGCAAGTATGTGTCATGTCCCCTGACGCTGACAGGGTGAATACCAGGAAGACAGAAAATTACTCATGTGTTCCCTTCATCTGGCCCCTTCTACTGTTCCATATCTGGCCACCACTCTAGTGACCTCAAGCCCCCTTCCTTGCCCTCCAGTGTGTCTTTTCTTCTCACAGCTTAGGAGGCCCCTCTGGCCTCTACAGCTTCACGCGAATATAGAATTCTTTGGTAAATCAAGGGTAAGCCCTTAGACCATCTGCTAACTTTTCATTCTTTAAAAATAGTGTGGGCAATATAAACATTACAGCCAGAGATTATTTGAATCCTCAGTCCTGAACATGCCCATCGCTACTTAAAACCCTTCAGGGACTGCTCTCAGGATTCAGACACGTTCCCATGGTGGGCCACAGGCTCTCCTGGATCTGGCCGGCCTGCCGAGGCCTTTCACTTCGGCCTCTAACCATACTGGCTGCTTTTCAGTTCCTCAGGGGGCTGTGTGCCTTTCACATACTGTTCTCACACATACTGTTCCTCTTGCTAAAAGCTGTTCCCTCCAGCTCCTCTCCCTTCTCTTCCTTGTCCTCCTGCTCCTCCTCCAGATGTTTATCTTACTCGCAAGACTTGGCTCACATGTGGACAGCAAAGTGATTTTTTAAAATTACAAAAATTATTGTGTAATCATTTATATAGGTTATGGAATTGCTATTTTATACTAAACAAAAATAGTATGATGACTTCAAGTTTTGCTTTTTTGATTTAGTTCTTAATTTTTGTCAGCATTATATATGCAAGCAGATTAATGAGTCGCATAGTTATACACAGAATGTGGAGAAGCAACAGTTTACAGCTCCTCACCTGCCCTTTGCTCACTTCCCGTTGGCCACCACTTTCAACGATTTTAGCTAATTTTGTTGGTCATCACCTACATAGTTCTAAATAGTGTGCTCATGTTGCTACTTCTTTTTTTTTTTTTTAATATATTTTATTGATTTTTTACAGAGAGGAAGGGAGAGGGATAGAGAGTTAGAAACATCGATGAGAGAGAAACATCGACCAGCTGCCTCCTGCACACCCCCTACTGGGGATGTGCCCGCAGCCAAGGTACATGCCCTTGACCGGAATCGAACCTGGGACCCTTCAATCCGCAGGCCGACACTCTATCCACTGAGCCAAACCGGTTAGGACAAAAAGGTCTCACTTTTTAAAATGTACTAATTCCAAAGGCATAAGTGCATAAATTTCCTGTCAATAAATTTTAAAATATTAGGCATTCTATCAGTGTCAGCTTCTTGAAGAAATTTCTCCTAAGGCCCTGACTGGTTACTCTCTAAGCCTGCTAACACCATCACCTGGGGACTTCATCCCCATCCTAGGGACTGATTTCCCCTCTCTCTCATGTTGGACCCCAATTCCCTTCCTTTTCAGATGCATCTCATCCTCCGGTAGCCTCAGGGAAGAATTGACATTTGAGAATATCGTCATTTGACCCTGACATTAAATTGATAGCTTGGTAATTTGGGTTTAGAATGCTGGGTAAGGAGTAATTTCTCTCTCGGAATTTTGTAAGGTTTGCTTCCTTGCTTTTGCTTGTTAAGTAGGGTTTTAAGATGCTCAGTTTCATTCTGATTCTTGATCCTTTTATAAGACTGGAAGCCTGCAGTATCTTACGTTTTTATCCAGGGTTCTGAAATAACACTGATGAACCATGGTGTGAATCTGCTTAATCCACTTAATAAAGTCATGGCCATCAAATGTTTTTGAATGATTTCATTGGTGATTCTCCCCTGTGAGTTTTTCTGTATTTTCTGGTATTCATATTCTCCAGATACTGGGCTTCCTATACTGGTCCTCAACTATTATCTCCTTTTTTCCATTTCCTTGCTTATCCTACTTTCTGAGATATTTCCACAAGTTTGTCTTTAAGCTTCTACTGGGTTTTCATTTCTTCTACCATAGTTTTAATTTCCAAGAACTTTTTTTGGTCATTAATCTTTTTAAAAGTAGCATCCTGTAATTGTTTGATGTGTGCACTATCTTCTTTCTCTGAGAATATTAATGATAGTTTCCCCCCTTCTCCCCCAATAGTCTCTGTCTTCTCTGGTTTTGATTATTTTGGCGTGGCTTTCGTATTGGACTTTCCTCAGGCATCTAATGATCCTCGGTTCGCTGCTCCAGCTTGAGTGCAGCGAAGAAAGAATGCAGGACCGCAAAGCTGATTGGATGCTGCGTGGGGGTCTTGCACCATAGTGGTGAGGCTCCCCTGCTCCCCAGTGTCTTCAGGTCATTTTGGTTCTCAGATGCCCCAGAGGAGACTCTTCCTGCCTGTGGCTGGAGGGCTCTGCCTGGCTGCTCTCATTGGGGGCGCTCTAGGATCCAAACAGAAGAACAAGGTGGTGGTCACAAAAAGGGGGTAAAACCTTTCATCTTAATCCTCCTGTCTTCTCTATGGTACCTCGCCCCTAACGCTACCTGCTGGGTCTCTCAGAATCCCCTGTTTACTTGTTACAAAAACCAAAATCGCCTTCTGCCAAAGTGAGGAGGACAGTGGTCCAGCTTCGTGGAATTTCATGCCATCTCTCTGTTTTAGGTCTCTTTTACCCCCATTTCCAAGGTTACCTGTCACCACAAATTCCTGGGCCTTTAGGGCATCTGTGATACAAAGCAGATATTTAAAAATTCATTTTCTTCACTTTTTTAAAATTGAGGTTTAATATAAAGTAAAATGCAAGTAATCTGAAGTGAAGAGCTTGATGTAAATCCACCCTTAACTACCACTTGGATCAAGATACACCAGAGGGCTCCCCCCTGCCTCTTCTGTGTCAGTAACCTTCATGCACTGTCAGTTGGGTTTGCCGGTTCTTTAATTTCATAAAAATGAGTCTTACAGTAGGTACTCTTCAGGCTTCTTTTCCTGTGCATACTGTCTGACAGTCATCCATGTTACTATATGCAGCAGCAATAACCTCTACACCCTTTTGGTTTGGGACTAGGAGGCAGGCTGGAATGTCTAATCCTGAATTGGAAGTCAGGTCGTGTTCCCCAAAGAGTCAGTGGTGTGTGTTGACCCTACCCATCACCTACGTTCCCTCTGGGCCTCCTTTCTTTGCAGAGAAGGCGACAGGCAGGGCAGGGGTGGCAGTGAGGAGTCCCAGACACCTTTTCTGCTCACAGTGGTGACGACTGTGTTGGCAGCCGAGATGACAGGCGCTCTCAGTGCCCGGGATGTTCTTCATTATTGTTACATTCATCTAATGATTATGTCACAACTTATCTACTCATTCCGCTAGTGATGGATTTCTGGGTCATTTCTATGTTGGGACTATGAATAAAGTTGCTGTGACATTCATATCATGTATTTTAGCCAAGCTGCACACTCATTTCTTTAGTTACAGATCTGGGAGTGGGATTGCTGGGCTGTTGGGAAGATGTAGATTTAACTTTGGGAAATACTTCCAAAGAGTTTTCAAAAGTGGTTGTACCAAGCCAGTCGCCTATTGACTTTCTCACTGCTAGCTGAATATTTAACTTTCTAGGTTGGCTAAGCCCATTCCCACTTGCCCATCTGTTTCCTGGTTTTCATATTTCTGTGGTTTTCCCCTTTCCCGTTATCTTGTCCTTGAGAGTTCACTATCTTTGTAGTAAGATTTGTGGAAGGAACAGAGCTAAGAGTTTTCAATATACCATTTTTAATTGAAAGCCTCTATTACGACTTTAAGGTGGCTTTTAGCTCTGCCTCACCAAACATTCTTACCCTGTGTTTTCTCTGAATCACTTCTGCTTAATGGTTTTATAAAAACAAGATTTTATTGCTCTCAGCCTTTCACAGCTATCCATTGTTTTCTACATTCTGTATTGTCAACAAAATGACAAGACAATTCTGATCTAAGTCAGAATTGATACAGAACGCAGACTGAAGGTATAGTTTGTGGAATTCTTTCCCTTAATTTTCTTTCCCCGAGTTTGCAAAACCCTCAGTATACTATGACATGTAGGATTTTCAAGCTGATCAAATGATGTTCAGGTCTAGGCATATATGACTATCCCAACACTTAACCTTGTTATATCCCAAGTGTGTGTCCCAGGTGTCCCCTCACTCCTGGAACCTCTACACCCTTTTGGTTTGGGACTAGGAGGCAGGCTGGAACGTCTAGAGTCCTGAATTGGAAGTCAGGTCGTGTTCCCCAGAGTCAGTGGTGTGTGTTGACCCTACCCATCACCTAGGTTCCCTCTGGGCCTCCTTCCTTTGCAGAGAAGGTGACGGGCAGGGCAGGGGTGGCAGTGAGGAGTCCCAGACACCTTTTCTGCTCACAGTGGTGACGGCTATGTTGGCAGCCGAGATGACAGGCGCTCTCAGTGCCCAGGATACTCTCCACAACCCATCTGTTTACCATTCGGGCCCTTCCCTGGAGAGCTGACTCTTTGTCCTCTATTTAATCCCTCTTTGTCTATCTTTCCTGCATCACAGAACCAGCAAGATCAGTGCACTTCATTCCATGTGGGTTTTACTCATTAGAATAATATTGCCATGAGGAAGGGCCCCGGTCACCTGGTCAGCCAACCAGGTAGCATGTTATAATACAATAACAGGCTTGTCAGGATGCAGTAGTGCAGGTGCTTAGCACATGGTAAGGACTCCATGAGTGACAGCTGCCAGCACATTTATTCTTCCTATGTAGTGGGCTTCTGAGTAACTCTGGAGGGTTATTTGCTTCATTTGGTCAAACTCCAGCGGTGACCTTGGGTCACATCACTCTTTCTTTGGGATCTCAAAAATATAATCAGCCTGCAAACTCTTCATTTTTATCTCCCCTGCTTCTTCATGTATTAGAGATATATTATCCTAAAGCCATGAATATTGTACATTTTACTTCTATTGATGTAACAAATAACGTTTCTAAGTATGGATAACCACAAGATTATACCTTTACTGACCCTCTAATCAGATGCATTTAATATATGTATTGCTTTACATTATATTTCTTTCCAGTATATTAAATTACCTTATGATCATTGTGACCTACGGGTATAAATAATGGTTAGGTTCCTATGCATTTTTGAAAGGATAATAGGTTACAAAATTGGGCAGCAGTAATAAATCTCAAATTTTTGCTGGGCAAACAAACGCCGCAGCTGGGGAGAGAAGCTTGATGGTACCTCTTAGGTGGTTGAATCAGGGCATTCGTCTGTGTGGTGGAGTAACTAGTTGTTGTGAGTTAGCCTGAGATCTAACAACCAGTTAAACTGTTTCTGTGACAAACCCTGGTTGCATTCCTAGCAGCCCATTTATGAATAAACTCTTGCAGACAATAATCTGTAAAATAAACACCACTCTAAGAGATTAAAAAAATTTATAATTGTAGTGTTTCTTTTCTTTTAATACTTCTAGATGCTCTAAGGGGATAATTTACAAAGCAACAAACCTTTTCAAGTTAATAAATCCATATTACAATGTTCTTAAGTGCAGAATTATGATGAATTTAGAAATTCTAAAGCCTTATATTTACTTGAGGACTTGACATTACTCTGTCAGAATGGAATGCTTTAAAAAATGGCTTTGATATCCAGAATTTCCCCTGCAATTTCAGTGACCCCTGAAACCTGTGGCAGACAATTTGGTCAAATAATTTTGCTGCTTTGTGTTCCCTATTACCACCAGCTGGAATGCCTGTCTGAATAATTAAGTTGGCTGCGTTTCAACAAGTTTAGAACTCCCCTATATTCGACACACAATTGGTTATACTTACTGTACCTTGTAAACCCAGGGTCAGGTTGAAAGCCTGTGAGGGTTACTTGCTCTTTATGGTCACTTAGGCTCTGGTTCACTGACCGGAGCTGTGAGGGCATCTCTGGCATAAGCCTTGTGTACACACTCTAAGCTTCATGGGGAAGGACAGTGTCCTTGTTCATCACACTCTCCTGGCACCTCGCCCATACACATGACATTGTCACCAGATGAGGACTGAGCCCAGAGCGGGTCTGCCTAGGGCCGGTGGTAGTATGTGGGTTCTTGACTTCATGTAGGAAAGGTTTCACAATACGAGTCCAGGTGCATTTGAGAGCACATTTATTAGAGCTGGGGACTGTGGAACAAAGTACGGACTTCGGGCAGAAGTAACAGGAGGGAGCCTAGGCAGTGCTCTGCTTTGCCTTCCTAGAAACACTATAGGAGAGAAGTGAGCCAACGTGGGCTGCTGTCAGCTCACTGGGAAGTCAGAGACCCCACTGTGACCCCACTGACCAGCCAGTTCCCAGGCTGTCCTCCTCCATGGCTTTGTGTAGCTTGGCTCTGAGGCCTCACTCCCCGGATGCGCTGCTGCTGCCTGTCCCCTGGTTGCATGTCTCATGGGGACCCTTAGAGTTACAGTGGTTCTCAACCTTCCTAATGCCGCGACCCTTTAATACAGTTCCTCATGTTGTGGTGACCCCCAACCATAAAATTATTTTCGTTGCTACTTCATAACTGTAATTTTGCTACTGTTATGAATTGTAATGTAAATATCTGATATGCAGGATGTATTTAGGCGACCCCTGTGAAAGGGTCGTTCGACCCCCAAAGGGGTCGCGACCCACAGGTTGAGAACCTCTGGGGAGAAGGAAAGTTTAAAAGTTCATGCCCGAGAACAGGCATGGGCGTGTTCTAGATCGAGCCTGTGCTGGCATCCTTTGTCTTGAGAGGGGCAAGAATCTTAGGGGAGGGTGTCAGCAGAATATTCATCAGCTTTCCAGGTGTGTTTTAAAATGCTAATGCATCAAAATGACTTCACATTGACTTCCTGCAGGGAAGATTTCACAATATGAGTTGTGACTTAGGGGAGTTTTGGATTATTCTCTGGTCTGTTTTACTGTTTTACTTTTATCTTAGGTCTGTCTGGCTCTAATCGGGTTTTCTTATTTGTTTCTCTGACTTCATTCATCCTTTGGGTTGGCCGGCACAAATGGCACTAATCGGGTCTCTGTTATCTATCTCCCCAACCGGTGTGATTT
Organism: Myotis yumanensis; assembly: GCF_028538775.1. Lineage (NCBI taxonomy): Eukaryota > Metazoa > Chordata > Mammalia > Chiroptera > Vespertilionidae > Myotis > Myotis yumanensis. Next base: position 91,955,127 of record NW_027223755.1, read on the forward strand.
AAGCTGTTTATTCTCTGGTCAGGAAGGAGAGGTATAAACCTCTCAAGTGTCCTTGATTGGGGAAGATAAGGTCTTATGATTCACTAGCTGGCTGTTAGCTGGTTAAATTGTTTGGCCTTGTTTACTTATCTTGTCTCAGTTAGTTTCCCCTTTCTGCTACCTGAGGAATTTTCCTGGCTTCTTACTATCCTGCCTCAGCATCATTGGTGGTTTTTTTTTCCTATTAGTTGAAAATAGATATAGCAAATTCACTATGACTGCTCAATGCCTGGAGAAACCGAGGCAGTACACAGTTAAGAACAAAATGGTGTCATGGTGACAGGACTGCAGACACAATGAAATAATGTGTGAAATGCTAACCTTGGTGCCCTGGCAGAGAGAAACACTTGCTAGTGATAGTGAGGGGCATGCTTAAAATTGACTAGAGGCCCGGTGCACAACATTTGTGCACTTCGGGGGTTGGGGGTCCCTCAACCCAGCCTGCGCCCTCTCGAAGCTGATGATGAGTAAATGCACAGCCCTCTTTGTGCTCGTGCAAAATGGCAGGGGCACTTCCACTGGCACACAAACCATTCTGTTTCAGGAGCAGTCAGGAAACGTGCATGTTTTGCATTGGGTTAGGTTTTCTGACGGTGCCTTCTGCATAATATGCCAAACACCCTCTCTCCATTGCACCACCAGAGGGATGAGGTGAGAATAGCTGGGAGCACATATAGGAAGGAGAGATTAAGTATATGTAACTTTGAATTGTGGTTAAGAGAGGTGAGCCGTGTGACAGGCTGGTGTCGCTGAAATAGCTCGTGCTGGTGGCTGTGGGGGAATGGATTGAGGGGCCAGTCAGAGGTTAGTGCAGTCCTGCAGGCAGTAAGTTATACCGGGGGAGAAGAAACGTGGGCCTGCAGTTCTGCGATGCCATAGAGGTGAGTAAAGGGGAGTTGAAGAGGATCATCTCTCCTGGGGAAAGGCTCAAATTCTGTAGACAGCTCTAGGGGTTAAGATTTCAACATATGAATTGGGTGGGGGGAGGGGTTCAGTCCAAAACAGACAGATGCTACTACCCATGTAGTTTGCAATAAGCCACAAGTTGTACCTTTAATTGCCTAAAGATGGGCCACAGCTAAGTTAGGGAAAGAGACTTTAAAAGACAAGAGGGGTGGTGGTGGTGGTGGTGGTGGTGGTGGTGGTGGTGATGGTGGTGGTGGTGGTGGTGGTGGTGGTGGTGGTGTGTGTGGAGAAGCTGCTGAACCTTCTGCTTTTGTCTGAAGGTCTGAAGTGAGGAGGAAGGGTCCTGAGGCTGCCCAGCTGATAGCCCACTATGAAACCAGGGAAGGAGGAATAGACATGGGTATTCTGTGTGTATTCTAATGTCTTCATGTTGATTTCTGCACTTAGCTGATCCCAAATTAGACCAAATCCACACACACCTACCGAGCATCGTCATTGCACCAAGAAAATCCTGCTGGAGACTGACTGCTCTGCCTGCTGATGGGTTGCTGCACAGCCTGGTGATGGGTTGGGGGGCGGTGGTGAAGCCAGGTCCCTGTGATATCCTGGCAGAAGAAAGCCCTGCGAGCTGGGGCAGGCTCAGAAGGCTGTGCGATGTGAAAGGATCTGACAAAGTACAGCAGCAATTTTTAGGACAGGCAATTCTAACGCATCTCCGACTGTTATCCGCCTCCCCTTCACCGCCTCAGCTGGAGAAATCATTGGGTTTGCAAGTAACTGCTCAGAGTGAGCTCACTCGTGGGCCATATTGATTTTGTTGTTCTTTAAGCTGCTAAATGTATTGACCCTGGAAGTCCACTCTCCATCCCCCTGAATGAGCAGCTCATTACACACCCTGACTGTGTCTCTCTTACTGAGGCTGTCCCACTATTTATTTAATTTAAATTTTCCCGACAGTGGTTGAATGTATCCGCATCAATTCTCGTTAGAGCTCTTGTGCCTACAGGGACTAGGAAACAGAGAACTCTTATTTTCTTTAAGCAACATTCTTCCTTGTCCAGTTGCTACAGAGACATTGATCTTGTTTAAAAAAGAAGAAAAACTTCTTACTAAAACAGTAAATAGAGTCACAATACTTGAAATCTATTCGCAGTATCTGTTGTTTAGACAACCTCCATAGGAAAGAGAAAATATTTTGAAGGTCGTGCAGTGGGTGGTTTTCAACAGCAGTTTGCTGGTGGGAATTTGCCCTCGCTGAGTACTGCGGCGGTGAGGATGGTTAAGAGGAAAGGAAACCCATGGGTTCGCTGTTCATTTCTTGTTCCATGTTTTCTGTAACCACGTTGCATTCTCCACTACCCCCAAAGGGGAAAACAAAATGTGTATTATCAGACTTTTGTGAGTGGCAGGGGAGCACTGCATCTCTGTGGTTTTGCCTGCCCCTCTGGCGGTTGAGATAGGCCTTACATGAGGCAGAGTGGCTATTTTCCCTTCAGAAGATGGAGCCCTGAGCTGGGGGAAATGGTGGTAGCCTGGACACCCATGTTCCTGGGAATGAAGTTGCCACCTGGGTTCTCAATAAACAATAAAATCCTAAGGAAAGCTACATGGCCAAGAGTTCATCTCATCCTTCCAGGGTTTCACCATTGCTTCTGGAATACGACGGCAGTATTTCCTGAAGAGCCATCCCAGGTTCACTCTGGTGTCTTCTTTTAATCTATGCCCCCAAGAATTTAAATGAACTCTATAAATGAGCCAGACAGTGGGATTTTATTCCAGCAACAGCATATAATTTTGTTTAATCCTGTTGAGCTGCAACCTGTATGAAATCAGAAACGCATGTTACTATCAAAGGTATGGAAGAAAAGAGGTTCCTTAGTTGAAACACCAGTCCCTGGGAAAGAGGGCTGAGCGCACGGAAGCAACACCTCATTGAGAAAAGCTTGCTGGCGACTGAGGCCAGCTACACCCGGTCTGATTTCAGGTGCAGTTAGAACACTCAGAGAAGCTGACCTTCCTGTGTTTAAGGGCAAAGGATTCCTTCTCCAAGGGAACAGAGCCTGGTCCTGCACGGCTCGATCATTCTCCCTGAGGTGCCATCCCCTGAGGAGGAAGACGATGCCACATGCCAAACCAAGACCAAATCCCCTGAAGCCATGGGCTGTGCAAAGACATCCAGGCTCTTGTCTGGGCTTGGCTGGGATTATATAAGGTCATCCAGTTTTGTTCAGTTCTAACACTGTCTGATAACAACATATGCGCGTGTGTGCATACAGTGTGATGTGTGTGTGTGATTAACATTCATGTAGTTAGTTATATGTCTTTAATTTTTAAGGTAAAATCCAATTCTGTATATGGGTAGGCAGTTGGTAAATCAGTTTGCTTCCCCCGCACCCTCCCCCCACTCCCCACCTGCCAGAGGCCAGTGTTCCAGAGACAACTACCAGGTTCTTGTGTATCTTTCCCAGATACATTTATAAGTATATTTGCATGTTTTTTCCTTACATTTTATTTTCATAATATTGTTTATTTACATTTTGGATAGAGACCAACTTTCAAAAGTTACAAAAGAATATAAATGTAGAAAATGTTTCCTTCTAACCCAGTGTCTCTCCCTAGAAGCAGCACATAGAACCAGTTTTTTAAGGCATCCTATCAAAGATAGCGTGTGCACATATTATGTGTAGTTCTTTTTTTTTTTCCACATGAAAGGTGGGTCGTAAACTATGCACAATGTACAACCAGACTTCGTTTTTATTGTGCTTACAGAAGTTGCTTTTTTTTTTTTTAAACAAATTGAAGGGAAGACCCTCCACCAGCAAAAAGATTATCACTCGCTTTATTGCGGTACTAGCTTTATTGCAATGGTATGGACCAAACCTTCAGCATCTCTGAGGTATGCCTATATTGATCTTGCTTTCTTCCCTTAGTATAGATAGTATTCCTCATTCTTTTTTTGTGGCTACATAGCATTTCATTGATTGGCTAGACCATAATTTATTTACGCAGGCTTCTATCCGTGTTCACTTAGGTTATCTATTATGATATGCTTCAACACTGGGCTGGGGTGAAGCAAGTGAGGTGTCCAAGGAACATAAATAAGTTAAGGAGGCACCCACTCTCAGGGCCGTGCAAATGCCAGGCCAGCGCTTGCACAAAACCTGAGAGTGAGGTTCTTAAATTTTCCACTTACTCCCCTTATCATACTCCTAGCCCTGCTCTGCTCTTACAAATTGGCTGCAATAAAAATTGTTATTTGTACTTTTTCCCCACACATTATTATTTTTTTAAAAAATATATTTTATTGATTTTTTACAGAGACAAAGGGAGAGAGAGATAGAGAGTTAGAAACATCGATGAGAGAGAAACATCGACCAGCTGCCTCCTGCACATCTCCTACTGGGGATGTGCCCACAACCCAGGTACATGCCCCTGACCGGAATCGAACCTGGGACCTTTCAGTCCGCAGGCTGACGCTCTATTTACTGAGCCAAACCAGTTTCGGCATCCCCACACATTGTTGGGAAAAACTCCAGATGTTAAAACATGGGGATCAAGGTGTATGTGGGTTTTTAAATTTGAATAAAGGAAACCTTTTACATTCCAGTCAACACTATAAAAGACTGCCTGTTTCCCCATATCCTGACCAACAAATTGTATTAGCGGCACTTTTAGATTGTTGCCAGTGGATGGGTAACACATCAAGAAATACGTGGCCAAGCTAACTGTTTAATAGTCTTGCACCTCAATGTAGAAACTCGTGGAATTGCCTGCAGTGCCTTCTCTCTTCCCCATAGTGGTCACTCTGCATCTGCTCCGGGCTCTGACCAGGAGGTGGTGTATGTATCCGTTTCCCTTCATCGCTGGGGACACCAACTTTGGAGTCAGGCTGGGTTAACCCAGGTGGAACTTGAATCTAGATTTCACAAATAAAAATACAGGAACACAAATACTGTATACTAATATTAAAATGTCCAGTTATATGGAATTTCAAATGGACATCTTATATTTTATCTGGCAGCCCTACCTGGGTTAAAATCCAGTGAGCATCTTACAAACTCTGTGACCTTGAATGAGGGCGTCACCCGTGCCTTAGTTTCCGCATTTGTGTTATTAATTCTGCATTGGTTCTTATAGGAGTGAGTGAGGCCATCTGTGTGGCGTGCTTTGCTCAGTGCCGAGAACACAATCCGCAGTCTACAATGTGCGCTTTTTGGTACTCTGGCTGCAACTCTGCACTGCCCCGCCTCCCGGTGCCAGATCCTCTTTCTGACCTCGGCTTCACCCTGCTGTTTCTTTGCCTCTGAAGGCTTGCTTCCTTTTCAGCAGGCCCTAAGCCCCCCTAAGCCTTTTATGTTGGCGGGAGTGTTGCTTTCTCTGGGAAGGCTCTCTCAGTTGTGTGGGTCACCCCCACCCTGTGCTTTCACGGGGCCTGATGCTCCTGTCACATAACTTCACATCTTGTGCAATACGACATGGTCATTGCCTTTTCCATCTTTGGTTCCCCTTCTAGACGTTGAGCTCCATGGGAACAAAGATAACTCCCTTCCTTCTACTGGTATGGCCAAGACCTAGCACACAGTAGGACAGCAGGTGTGCTGAATAAATGCCTAGCTGAAGACAAATAATTTCTGTTCTTCTAGCCCTATGATAACTGAGGTGTTGTAGATTTTGCTTCTGGCTTTGAAAGAGCAGTGACTATTTGGAGTTTAATTTTGAAACGTCTATTAATTTTTCATTACGTTTTATATTTAAAATCCTGTATGAGACCGAAGATTTTGGGAGCATAGCCCCAGGTGCCAGAGTTCCGATTATAAAATGGAATCTTAAAGTAAAAAGAGGCAGTCATTCTAACTAAGACCTTTTCATGCACCTGACCCCCAGCAGCTCTAAACAGAAATGAACTGGTCGTTCCTTCCCCTGAGGGGACTTGCCAGTTCCAAAGGCGAATCTGCTTATAACTGTCCTGGAACTTTGTCCCGGGACGTTGCATGTCTCTTGTCAGCGTCAGCCTTGAGCAGTGTCTTCCATGCACGTGTAGCACTTCATGTACCAAGTGCTAGTAGTATTCTGTTCAATTGAGTATCCCATCATCATGCATGTACACATCTTATAATAGCTCCAAGGTTGGCTTTAAAGAACATAAACACTAGAGAGATGATCACTTTTGGGGGGAAATAAATTATGGACGACCTTGGCCCACAGTGACAAGTGCAGACAATGACGAACATTTACATATTTTCTCCTCTGTGTTTTCTTACACATATTTACATGGTCTTCTTTCTTTCCTTTCCTAGTATTACTACCCTGTTCCAGTTTTTATTACCTCCTGCTGAAAACCATAAAATTGCCTCTCTGCCAGCCCCTCTGCCTTTGGCCAAAGAATCTTTATGAGGACAGAGTCCTTTTAACATGAACCCTTCTCAGAGCACATCAAGGCTCCCACATCCCCACTGCCTCCCTCTCCTGTGAGCAGACATTACTCTCAGAAGGACACCTCACCTTTAACCTGGACAAGGGCCAACCCTGCTGGGCCACGGTCCAGTCCGAGAACAGCCAGGCCATGGCACGGTGTGTCTGCAGTGGCCAGAAACCCAAACAAGCCTTCCTAAAAAGCTGTAGCTTCTTGTGTGGTGGACCTTGAATGAGCTGATCCAGAAATGCATATGGAAGTTCAGGGGACCCTGCAAAAGGAAGAACAGAGTTGGAGGACTCACACTTTCTGATTTTAAACCTATTAGAAAGCTACAGTAATCAAAACACTGTAGTACTGGCATAAGGATAGACATAGATCAGTGGAGTAGAAATGAGAGCCCACACATAAACTCCCATATTTAGGGTCAGTTGATTTCTGACCAGGTTGCCAAGACAGTTCAGTGGAGAAAGACAGTCCCTGTAACAAACGGTGCTGGACAACTGGATATCCACATGCAGAGGATGGCTCTGCGTCTTTCTTTTCTTTTTACTAACTTACCTTATTAGGATTAAATATAAAACATTTCAGTGACATATGGAAATTCTCAACTCTTAGGCAAGGTAGCTAAAAGTAGATGAACACAAAAGTTGGCAGAATTTCTAAATGGATCGATCTGATTGCAATGGCAACCTAACCAAATCTTTCAGAAATGGATGCCGATCAACAGGCGAAAGCAAAGAATAATGACAGAGGATATCTGTATCGCACCACGAACAAGTGTGACTATGTGGGAATATGAGGAGCTGCATATTCAACAATTGGAGAACGCTCCTTCTTACGCTCACAGGGGACGGCTAGGGAAACTGGCACGTACTTGGCTGTAAAGGGGATCTCGCTGCTGCTACTCCCTTTGTAGTCATAACTTCTGAGACGTTCTTGTGTTTCCCTCTACTTCTTTCCCGAGTTATTTCTACCAGTTCCCGTTTCACCTCTGCCTATGTTATGACCGTCTAGGATCTAGATGAATTCCTTCATTTCTGCTTTATGGTCTTTCTTAGCTGTAATTGCTTCATAAAGACGTTCTGCTTTCCTTTAAACTCATGATGGAAATGAACTGTTGGGTGTAATTTTCATCCACTATGGCAAGCTTTTCCAGGTGAGTTTTCATCACCCCCTGGGCAGCTGGGCAGCTCTTACCACCGTTTTTCTTGTGCTGACTTTGCACGATACTAAGCATATTCGTCGGTACGAACGTGGCACGGGAAGCATGGCCTTCCCCCACTTGGCTTTTCTCAGTAACGCCGCATGACATTTGAAACAGACGGGTGCATCTGTCATGTACTTGACAAATTACCTGGCTCCCCAGTTTGAAGGGAAGACTTGGTGTATCTTTGGCTCATAGCTTGCTCCCAGGAACTAAAGCAGACCCTTATGCGTAGTCTGCACTCAGTACGTATTTGTTGAATAAATTAGCATAGAGAGGCTCAAAAAACAGATGTGGATTTGAATTGGTCATTTTAGAACCCATTTATGAAAGTTTTAATGCATTATTATATCAAGTGTGGAAGCCAGGAATCTGAGAGAGTCAGGTACCCACACACTTTTCAATTCTCAAGCTAAATCTGGGTGGGGAACATCTGGCCCGTGGGCCATTTAGGCTGAGATATCATTTGGTCTGTTCCTGCCAAGGCATTAGGGGCGAGTTAATTAAATGTTTGACCAAATATAGAGGCTAATTTTTCAGTTGATAATTGTGTATGGCCCACAAATGATGTTATAAATTTGCAAATGGCCTTCGGCAGAAAAAAGCTTCCCCACCCGAGTTAAATAATCATCTCCAAACTGAATCTTGTGCCGGGGGGATACACTTAATATTAAGACATTGAGCACTTGAGCTTTTACACACCACTAATGGAATATAAAATACCTCTTTGTGTGGGGAGCATTTAGCAAGGCACATATGAAAGGAATCAAGCCATTCAGATTCCAAGAATTTTTCCTACAAAGGTGCTCACACAGTCTGCAAGGCCATGTGTATAGTATGAGAAACTTCAGTTTGGGACTCCCACAGGTGCACATCCCGACCCGCTGAGACGGGGCGGGACCGTTTCAACTACTCATACTTATTTTTCATCTAAAGAAAAGATAGAAACCAAGTTTCACTAACATTTAATAGGACAGTGACTCCACCATCCTTCAGTCGGCACGTTGGGTCAGATGCCACTTAGTCATTGAAATCCAAGGCATCCTGAGGGAAGGACAGTTCAACCCAGGGGGCAGTGGTTTCCAACTCACTTGCTGATTTGCTTTTAGCATAGGCTGACTTTTGCAGTTTCTCTCTGCCCGGTTGAATGCATTTCTAGGTTCTTCCCTCTTATTTCATGTGAATAAATGCCAAAACAACCTCAGCCATTTCAGAACGTGACCCTCACTCTTGCAGGGATGCCCTGGCGGAAGGAGCAGACGAAGGACCTGCAGCGGGTGCTCAGGAACGTGGACAGCGACATCCCGCTGGTCCTGGTCAGCGGCAACCACGACGTGGGCAACATCCCCACGCCCGAGACCATCGCGGAGTTCCAGGAGACTTGGGGAGACGACTATTTCAGCTTCTGGGTCGGGGGCGTCCTGTTCCTCGTCCTCAACTCCCAGTTACTGTACGACGCCTCCAGTTGCCCTGCCCTGAAGCAGGCCCAGGACCAGTGGCTGGACCAGCAGCTGAGCATGGCGGGGCAGCAGAAGTGCCAGCACGCCATCGTCTTCCAGCACATCCCCCTCTTCCTCCAAAGCATCGACGAGGAGGATGACTACTTCAACCTCACCAAGCCCATGCGGAAGGAGATGGCAGACAAGTTCATCAAAGCAGGTAGCAGCGGGTCCCCAGTGTCTGGGTGGAAGAGTGGTCCAAGGGGAGGTTTCCAGATCCTTCTGCCCCTCCACAGCCTGGCGAAGGGGTTCTGATTCAGCTCTGTCACTCACTGGCCGTGAGGCCTGGGACAAGCTGCCGCCGTTTCCTCATCTGTAAAGTAGGAACAGCAAGAGTAGCTCTCATAGGCTGGTTGTGAGGTTAAATGAGAAGAGGCTGAAAGCATTAGAATAGCCCCTTAGGCAGGGTACTAACGTTGTGGTAGCTGCTCACAGCTGAGGGCGGGGGTCCTGCAGGTAGGGGGCACTGGGGCAGGGTCTGAGTGTGACTACGCGTGTCCCTGGAAAGGGAAGATGCCAGGGCACCTTTTCTCCTTTCTCTGAGGAGCAGGAACTTGCCCACGGGCAGATGACCTTTAAGAGCCAAGCTTCCCACTCCCTCAGGTATAACCTGGGAAGTCCTGGGTGGGCTGCAGTGGGCAGGCCCTGGGCCTCATTGGCTCTCCTTTGGAGAGGACCACGTCTCCTCCAGAACCAGGAGAGAGAAATGTACATTAAACGTAAGCAGTACATTTACAGTGGTCATGCATTTGACACGTGTGTGCACACTCATAGAGCATGAGAGGCTCCCTTTGTGGATCTGGTTTCTGGTGGCACTCTGTGCAGCACTAGCTCACACACCTCACTTCTGCCCCTGGGAGCACCTGCAGTGTTCCTCTTGGGAACAGCGGTGTGATCTCAGCTGACCCCTGAGGTTTCAGAGACCTGGCAGGATTCCAGTTTTGACAACTGTTGTATCTCTTGTTTTGGTCCTAATGCCTCTGTTTAGATCTTTCCAGAGTGCACTTTTTCAGACTTTTCTAAAATGTAAATGTGTCGGTTAGGGGGTAAGGAGAGGGAGGTGGCCTAACCAAGTAGCAATCATTCATTAGAATTTTTAAAAAAAACCCTGACACTCTTCTTTTCATCTTTGATCATTAAATGAGTTCGCATTCACTTGTGAAAAGTACAATAGGCCCTTCTGTATTTTTGAGGCATTTTATAAAAAGCTTGCATAATTGGAGGCATTTTCCAACTGTTCCATGGAGATGAAGTTAGAAAACTATTACGGTCTTTGAAATTTTGTGCCGTGCTTGAGTTGGTGTAGAAAACCGTTTTGATGACAAGGAAATAAAGTGTCAAGATGGCATCAGCAACACCATGGAGACTGTTTTTTAACAAAAAATAATGTCAGAGAGAACATTTTATGCCACTCAAATGATTCCTTTCATATCAAATGTTAAATGATGCAAATGCCATCCACGTGGCTGCTCTTTGTTCTCTGCTGTTGTCAACCACAGTCTTGAGTGGCATGTGCTTCGGGGTTTCCCATCGTAGGATGGAGCACATGCGGCCACTAGCACCCCAGATAGTAAGACCTGTAGATTTTATAGAGAGAGCCCACAGCTCTAACAGGGCATCCTCGGGGGAGCCTGCTGCCCACCGCCAGGGTGGCATCAGATCTGGGCTGTGCCGGCCACCTCCCGTCAGGCCTGCAGCCCTGCTCGCCAGGGAGGATTTGTTGGCACACCAGGGCTGGCCTGTCGTGGGGACAGACTCCACTTGCCCCCGCTCCCAGAAGCTAACATCTCCCACCGAATGCCAATGAAATGATTCATGTAAGACTGAAGCCCTCCCCTCAGCCCTAGCAGCAGTCTCTTCCCGAAAGGCTATTATTATCTGGAGGTTGCTTGCTAAGCAGGGGACAGGGCAGGGTGCGGGTTTCTTACTCCACTCAGTGCATCTGGCTCCAGAACCTGACGGACTGTGCCTAGCAGAGCCTCCTATCCCAGGGAGACTCTGATGTGTCATGTGCCTTTTGTTCTGCCTCCTGATATCAACATCCTGTCCACTCTTCTAGGCCACCATGTCTCTCATCCGGTTCGGGGCAACAGCTCTGACCTGGTACCCGGGCCCATTCTTCCCCATTGCAGTCCATCTCCGCCCGGTGCCAGAGGCCTCCTCTTCATCTCTGCCTCTTCCACTTCACCTGGCCAACACCTGCTTTACTCTGACACCTTCAGGATGAGGTTCCCCCAGCGCCCCCTTCTCAGCTTCCTGAATCCCCCACTGGACTCTCATCTCTCGAACAGAGACACTGTAGTCACCTGCATGCAGGAGGCCTGGCTCAGGGCTCACACAATAAATTCCTCATCAGTGTTTGTAGGACCAACGAAGGGCTGAAACTAACACTCCTTCCCTCCCTGACGGACTGACCATAGCCCATGTCCTTGTTTGGCACCGCCGTAGGCCGGTGCAGAGCAGGCCAAGTCCTGGTTTCTCAGAGCTCCAGGCCCAGCCTTCCCGGAAGGTGTTCGCCTGTTAGTGCCCATCACAGGGCCTCCAAGCCTTTGGTCTTGTGCATCCTTCTGCTCTAATCCACATGCTGGCTCTCCAGTCTCACAAGCAGTTCTTTCTCACTTCACAGCTGGCCTCCCAATATTCCTGCTGATGGGGAAGATGAGACATTTGGCGGGGGCGGGGGGGGGGGGGGGGGGGGGGAGGTTAGCAATCTGAATCTAGTCATTGCCCCTTTAATTATCTGGTCCTGCAAGCCCTGTTTACCCAAAATACTACTCCCATTTTAGAGAGGCCATAAACCATCCCCAGATGGAGTTATCAGTGCTGGCGCCAGGCCAGGCCTTGAGATGTCCCACTGCCCCCATCCCAGCACATGGGGCTTTTTGCAAAGCCTGTGAAAGGTCCGGAAGTATGGTCCATATGTGGGGGACAAAGAAACCAAAGGGGTATAAAGGAAAAGCTTCCTCCATATTGGGGGGGCTCAGGATTTGGAGAGAAACAGACTCCCCTGAGTCACCTTACCGATACATGTGAAATGTTGGGAAATAAATGGGTTTTTCCTGTGCCTCCGGTACTCCTGTGTATTTTTTCGGTCGCCTGGTAAATTCTGTAACACTGCCAGGCACCACTTACACCTGTGAGAAGGCGTCCTCGAGGCTACTGCCTCAGGATCTCCCCTAGACCTGCTCACGGGGAAAACCAGAGAGATGGGTGCTCTAACTGCAGTCCCCGTCAGTTTTAGTGGCTTAACCAAGCCAGGCCCTTTGCTTAAGGGCCTTTCAAACACAGAACAAACCACAGGCAGCATGGAGAAGAGAGGGGGTCAGATGTGGACGCAGCTCTGGCAGGCCGAGTGACCTGCTTGGTGGGGAAGCTCAGGTAGGTGGGCTCTCCTGGGCATGTCTGCTCTGTGACTCAGTGATGCAGGGGATGGCTCGGTCGCAGCAACAACTTTTGAACTCGTTTTGGGAAGCCAGAAGTTCTAGTGACATTTTGTAAAATCAATTAACTTGAAGACCATGATGAAATTGGGGGTGGTGATGGTATTTAATACTGCCTCCGCTTTCCCCCACAGCAGTATTATTCCCTACTCCTGCTGCAGTCTCATTTATCTCCTGCGTTAAAATGCCACTACTTAAAAAATATGTCAAAAGCTCATCAGAATATCCAGGTTAGCTTTTAATTATGGTAATTGTGTTGTTATAAAATATCCTTTTAGAGAGCACATCCCTCCTCAAACCACTCTGGAGGTAAAACCCAGCTTCCTCCCAGCAAGCTTAATGAATAATTCTGAGTCATTGTGTGGGATGAATAAATGATTTAATAACGAGCATCAACAATCATCTCACATTGTTGCGTTAATCTCTAAATGGATGAGGTAAATGAGGAGGAGGGCTGTTACTACACAACGGGCCACCTTGTGTGGAGGGATGCCGCCTCTGAATCCAAGCCTGCGGGCTTCCCGGCTCAGGTTTCCCTAGAAACGGATGCATTCTCTTTCTCTTTCGGAAGCTCAATAAAAACCTCTTTGTCTGATAAAAAACGTTGTCAATAGCCAGTACAAATAAAGAGTTATCAGGGCGGGACAGATGCACAGCTGTGAAGCGGCTCCGCTATTTTCTGCCTTCTTTTAGCTCTGCCTGAGGATAATCAATTTCATCACATCCAGAGGATGTCGAAATTGGCTTTCCCCATAATTCACCTGATACCTAGTTGGAGTTGCAAAGATAGATAGTAGATAATGAAATCTTAGTTGAACCTGGCCACCGTCTCCATCCTTCGTGCCTTTTTTAGCAGAAGGTTAATGTGTGAACCAGCTAATACGGATTCCAATTTAAAAATTCAATCTTAAAAAATAAAAGTCTAACTCTTTAACTGTTTGCTCAATGTCTCGATACCTTTGCTTTTTTCCACTTTCAGCAGAGAGATCAGAACTGTGTAGTAGAGAGCCGAGAGTGAGTTTGACAATTATGAAAAAATCTCAATACAGGAAGAGCCTGCAAAATTTGATCAATAATTTCACAAAATTATAGTTTCATCTCTAGTATTTATGTTTAAAACAAACAAAAAAAACACACAAGAGCAGAGCTTTTAGCCCAATGTTACCGTATTAGAATTCACTTTATGGGAAAAATAAAACATCAAATTGTACTCTAACATCTTAACTACATTGTATTGAAATTATTTGACATCCTGGTTGTTGTTGTTTTCCAGGAAGTGGAATCGCAGCTTAACTTTGTTCACCTTTGTAAGCCCAGCCCCTAGCTAGCCAACACTGTCCCATAGTAGCCCCTCAATAAATAAATATTGGTTAATGGAATGGATTTAAACTTGATTCAAACCTATTTTTATTAGCAGAATCATAGGTAATGCTTATGTTACCTGTGGATTGGTGTTTACCAGCTGACTTCTGGATGGGAAATGCATTACCTAGAGCAAGGGTTGGTAAACTTTTTCTGCAAAGGGTCAGAAATGTTGGACTAGTCTCTGTAGCATCTTACTTAGTTGTTACAGAGGACTCCTAAGCAAATGGGCGTGGCTTAGGATCCTTCAGTGCTGCTCCTCAGGCTGTGTTCCAGTAACACTTTATTAACCAACAGGTGTTGGGCCTGGAGGCCATGGTTTTGCCACCTTGGCTTAGAGAAATGTTCCCATTACAGTGCGTAGCTCTTGCTCTTCCCGGGCCTTGTCCGCACTGTGCATGTGTCCAGTTCCAGGATGTGTCAGGTGACTTCCCTGGGACAGCTGCCTGCCTCACTTCCCTGAACTGGGCTCTGGTTCCTCAGGGGCTGGTGTGAGTGGGCGAGGCACGTCCCATTGGAGGCCCCTGATGTAATTGGAGGTGGGGGTGGAGGTGGGAGGGTACATGGGGGCACTTAAAATCCAACACTTGAGTGTTTAACATGTGTTAGGAAAAATATAACTAGCTCATCAATTTGAAGAAAGAGAATAGCAGGGGTAGTATGCCGGTCAGGCAAAAATTGTGACCGTGGTACAGGGGTGCCATGTCCGCACCAGTGGGGTGGGTGACGCTATACAACACCAGGGGGCGCAGACAGGCTTTGACTTTGGATAGACCTAGCTTCACATCCCTCGGGGCTGCTCCCCAGGTAAGTGGCTGCACGTGAGTTGGCAAACATCTTTCTGCCTTGGCTTCTCACTTGTTAAGTGGGGTATCATCCCAACACCATAGGGTTGGTGTGACAGTCAAATAGAGTGTGGCATGTAAGCATTGGCACCATGCCTGGGACAGAGTATGTGCGTGATAAAGGGTTGTTTGTTGTTACATGCTGTGAGCCCCTGGCAGGCAAATGTGCTTTGGTGGGGGCTGGCTCTTCCTGTAGTGAGAGCAGGGCTTCTCACCCTGTGGTGCCGGCGGGAGGGCCAGGTCTTCTTGTGGGGTGCACGTGAGAGGCTCCAGGTGAGGACAGGCATGTCTGGGGACATGCCTGCAGTGTGCTAGCATAACGTTATAAATTAAAAAAACAAGGAATTAGCCAAACCGGTTTGGCTCAGTGGATGGAGCGTCGGCCTGTGGACTGAAAGGTCCCAGGTTCGATTCCGGTCAAGGGCATGTACCTTGGTTGTGGGCACATCCCCAATAGGAGGTGTGCAGGAGGCAGCTGGTCGATGTTTCTCTTTCATCGATGTTTCTAACTCCCTATCCCTCTCCCTTCCTCTCTGTAAAAAATCAATAAAAATATTTTTTTTAAAAAAGAATCAACATTTCAAAAAGAAAAAGAAAAAGCAAGGAATTAGCAATTCTTCATAATACAAACTACAGTAAGCGAAGCTGGACAAAAACCTCTTGGCTCCTAGGAAAATAGAGTCGCAGGGAATCTGAGGTTGTTCAGGGTGGTTGAGGAATGCATGTTATTTTTAGTTTTATCTAAAGGGTTGTACTAGTTTAAAAGGTTGGAAATCACTGAGCTAAATGGACAATTCCAATGGAATTTGACTTTATTTTTTTAAAGCACATACCTCGCCAATTAATGTGTTAGTAAACACACCTTTGAAAGCATAACTTCATAGTCATGTCTTTCTGAATCTGGCAAATATGTTCACAAGGCAATGGCGAGCATCTGATGTGCCCTCTGTTTAAAATGCATTTTAACCAACTTCCAAGTCAAGCTCACAAACAGTTCTTTTTTTAAGCTCGTGTAGAATTGGGAGTTTCTGGGGGCATATCAGCTTGAGGAATTTACCCTCTTTAATTTATTTTTTATGATTTGGTTTTGAGTTTATTTTCCCAGTCAATTCACCATAAAACATCCTGCTTTAGTCATTTGAAGTCTGTGTTTCATATAAAACTAGATAAAAGACCAACTGCCGAAGCTACATCTGGTGCGACGTGATGGATTACATTTCTCACTTTGGAGGTACCCTTAACAGTTGGACTAATTAAAGCTAAAATCAAGTCCTGATGTAAATATTTATAAATTGAGAATCTGGCATGTGTAAGTGTGTGCTGCTGGTTCCCCAAATTAAGTCAACATTCATTCATTCAACAGATAGCTGGGGCGGGGGGTAGGCGTGAGGACGGGCATGAGCAACACGGACCGGTCCTTCTCCTGTATTGTAGCTCACTCTTACACTGCGAATTAAAATCTTGTTGAAAAATCCCATTGCAACATTTCCAAAAGGACCTAAAAGTGCATGGGAAAGAGAGGGGTCTAAGTTTATCAAGTCAAAATATTACCTCCTCTCTCACAGGTCGTGCTTTAAAAACAGCAGTTAGTGTCACTTTCAAATGAGCAGTGGGATTCCATTGTCAAATTGGAATATCCCTCAGCCAGCTGAACACTCATTTCCTATACTAGCTCGAAGTATTTTGTATCTACTACACTTGCTTTCATGTAAGAGGCATTTGCCCCCATTATGTAGAACAGTGTAAATACAAATTAAGGATGTTGCAGTGTAACGTAAGCTAAAAATTGCTTTAATCTCATTTTTCTGTTTTACTTAACAAAAAATGTTTGTTGATGATTCATTTGGAAGTAAAGGAATAGCACCCATTTGGGTAACGCCTCCCGGTGCAGGCATGGCTCTTCGTGCCCCTGGTCACAGCGCCTGCGGGACAGGTGAGGACGCCGAACACAGAATAGGAAGGAGCAGAGGCTCTGGCTCCTGACTCCTCCTTCAATTGAAATTATAGACAGTAAGAGGAAGGAAGAGGATTTTTTCTTGGACGTCTCCTTTATGTCAGGCACTGTCCTGTACACCGTTGGGCGTCCAGGTGAGGAGTTCCCTGCTGTTCCCAGGTGGAAGGGGCCTAGTCTGGAGCCTGTGTGGAGCTGCCTTAGCCATGAGCCTCCGCTGGGCCACCGCCTGGGTGGGGTCTGCACTTCCTCTCTGCCTCAGGGGCCCGTGACCTCACTTCTTTAGTGTACCTCAGGGAGATACCTAATAGAGCAGTTTTTCTTTTGAAAAAGGCAAACGATTAATAAGCTGCTTGTGAGCCCTGGCTAATGGTCAGTCTTATTATTACTCCATTAGTGTCAGTGGCTTCCTCATTGGCACCACAGCCTGCACAGCAGCCTACGAGATGTTGGCACTCTCTGCACTTGAAGGCCAGCAAACTCGGGTCCTAGAGGCCGTATCACCTGTTCAGGTCGCACAGCTGTGAAGGGATCTGATGCGATAACCCAGCACCTTGACACAGTGTCAGCAGTACTGTTTATATCTTCCATCTTACTGTTACCACTGTTGATATAAAAATATATAAATGGCAACATTAGATAAATTGATGTGTAAGAAGTACATTTTCTCTTTTTCCTTGAGTCCCTACCTCTCACCCACTGCTGGGTTGCCAGAGTGTTGCCAGAATTGGAATCCAAGTCTTTGTGACCGTGTCTTCTGCCACATCTCTGCCCGCCACGCTGGGTGCCATGTCCCAGAGAGAGCCCCATGGTGTGCCACCGGTGGGTGCTAAAAACCACAGGGTAACCAACTGCCATCAGTTTTACTCCAAAAGCCATTTAAAACACAATTAACATATTATTAATATAATAATAATTACCAACCACTTATTTTTAATAATATACTACAGGTAGTATTGTGAGTTTATAGACAAGGAACCTGAGGCACAGAGAGACCAATCAGCTTACCCAGATTCACACAGCTGGGCTCACACCGAGGACTCTGACCCTGGGGCCTGGCTCTCGTGTTGCTATCAGGGTAATGAGCAGAGTGTGCATTGGGCCTGGGTGTTCGCAGCAAGAAAAGAGGAGCCAGGCCAGCTTGAGTTGGGGCAGGTCCTATCAGCTCACACCCCCTCCCCCCCACCCCCAAGGGCTGTCTCAGAGAAGGAGCTGGCCCAGCCAGACACCTGGGCTCAGAATGGGAGTGTCTGGGGGGCAGAGTGAGGGCCCAGGGAGTCCTCTGGACTTGGGATTCCCCTCTGGCCTCAGCAAGCAGCAATTTTTCTTAGAGTAAGCCTCTGAGCTCATTCCTTCCCCTTGAGTGTGTGAATTGTGCCTTCTGCGACAAAGATGCTGTCTTTATTGTTTTTCTTGAAACAGGGAGGGAGCCGTACCACCCTACAGACTCTCTGAAGCGCTGCCCAGGGGTACAAGTTCAGTTTGGCTCTTATCTGAGGATTATGGGCCCCTGCAAAAGCTCGCTTAAAAAACGGGGACCGTAGCTCATTGAAAATAGTGGTAAAATAAAAATAAAGGTTGATTTGAGACATTATCTTGATAAAAGAGACACATTATGACAACCAGTCTATGTCCGCATGATAAAGTGATGGTTGTTACTGCAGTTGCACCAACTCTTAGAATGAATAAAGAATAAGGCGAATGTCTGCTTGGTTCCTCAGCCAGAGTTGTCTGAAATAGTTGTCTGGCAGCATCCTGCGCTTTACACTTGGCGCTGGCAGCAGCGTTGAGGGTCATTTGTGTAAGAGAAAAGATTACGGTTCATCAGTTTTCCTGAGGGCCTGTTTCTGAGTCCGTCAATAATCTGATTATTGCCTCCACCGAAACCAGCGTGTCTTTACTCTGCCGGAGCTGTATTTGTCGGTGACTTCCCCGCAATTGCACAGCTCCCTAGTGTCACTTGCTTGGCTTTATGAAATCCTGCGTCTTTAGAATGACTTGTCCTTTAACACAAAGGTGCCGTCTGCCTGGTTGCACAGGTTGGGATGTTTTGAGTAGGTGGCTTGGTTTGTAAGCAATCCATTCAGGAACGATTTCTTATTACTAAGAAGTTCCTTTTCATACAACTGAAATCGTATCATATGAGCATTTTAGAAGCATAAGAGTATGTCACACACAGTATTATCTCGTGTCATTTTAACCACAAAACACATAGACGTACCACATTCATTGAATGCTTTATATTATTGGACATTTAAGCTGTTCCCAGTTTTTTTCTCTGATAAAGATTGCTGTCATGAACTTCTTCATGCACAAACAAGCCCAAATCTTAAAATAAAACTGCTTGTACATTTTTAAGTTTATAAAGCAAATGCCTGGAATGGTCTTGGTAAGGCTCAGTGTGACGAGAATCGTGTTTTGTTGAAGAGGTTCTGCACTTCCATTGGAGGGGTTATTGGCACTCTTGCTGCCGGGATGGAGGACTTTGCTTGTTGTCGCATTCATCCGTGCACTTGTGAACACTTGCTGCGCATGCTCTCTGCATTTGGAAACCGGGAACAAAGATGTGCGATCATCAGTCCTGTCCTCAAGAAGCTCAGAGTCTGGGAAGGAACCAGGCTTCCTATCAACGTAGCAGTCTCAGAGTGGGGACTGCATGACACTTTAGTTATTTACGTGTTTAAATTCCTCTCTTTATAAGTCAGATTTGACAATGGGCACTTACTTTGCTAGCTACCTGTTGGATAGGGGCGTGGTTTCCCTGAAGTGTATGTCCCACCTGTTGCCACAGATGGCCTCCACATCAAGGACATTTCATCCGCCTTCCTTTTCTATTCCTTTCTTCTTCCTTCAGTATTTGTTTTCTTCCTTCCTCCCTTTAATTCATAACAGCCTTTACTTCGTGGTTTGTCTGCATGTAATCACTCCATCAAGTGTGTGCTGTGGGGGCACCCATTCAGTTAATTCAGTAGATAGGGAGTTGCCTGTTCTGTGCCAAGCCCGGGCATCAAGGCAAAGACCACTTCCAGGGGAAAGAAATCTCTTTTGGGTGATTGATTCATCAGGACACAGAAGCATTGTGATTCGTGCCCTGTTTTCTGTGTTCAGGTCAGAGTAACAGAATAGCCTCCTGACCTTGTCAAGGTCAGACTCTGGCCGGAGGTCTCCATTCCTTATCACGGTAAAGCCGATCGCCTCTGGGACAGCGGGCGACAGTCCAAGGGACTTTGTAATTGTATAAAAATTATATAATCATACATTTTTTCTTAAAAACTATGAAAGCAGATCTTACTGATGTTAATATTTATCTGTGGGTGATGGGAATATAAATGTTATATTTCTTTTGGGGCTCATTTTATTCTTCTAAGTTTCTCAAAAAAATGAAAAAAGAATAATGAAAAGAATCCCTTTAATGAGGTCTAGGTCAGGGTTGACAGACTGTTTCTGCAAAGGGCCAGATAGTAAATATTTTAGACTTTGTGGGCCAGAAGCAAAATTGAGGGTATTACATCAGTACTTGTATAAACCTAAATTTAGCGATTTAATAATATAAGAAGCCTTCTTAGCTCACGTTTCTTATAGGCAAACTGACAATGGGCACTGCTTTGCTGACCCCTCATCATTGCTAACACTCATATTTAAGGAAAACCGTTAAAAATTTATGCCATTTAGCACTTTCCACACTTGATGTCATCTAGCCACAAGTGAAAGGCTAAAATCGAAGGGAGGAAAAGATTTTTTTCTTCCTGGTGACCGTGTTTTAGGTATTTTAATAACTCACGCTCTGCCTTAGAGCAGAGGTCCTCAAACTTTTTAAATAGGGGGCCAGTTCACTGTCCCTCAGACATTCCACACATGCGCACTGCGGGCCCGGGACGAGTCGGCTGCTAAGCAGGACAGGCAGCGGCGGCAAAAACATCCAGCGGGCCGGATAAATGTTTTCGGCGGGCCGCACGTGGCCCACGGACCGTAGTTTGAGGACCCGTGCCTTAGAGTGTTGTTTCTCACTTCCAGTTGCCTCCGAGTTGTCACATAGACGTGGCCTGAGGGGCTGAGCCACCTTCCCCCTCTGTGCCCCAGCACTGCCTCGGACCTGGGCCTTGCCCTGTCGAATGCATGATGTTTCCAAAAGTAGTTTCACAAACAGCAGAAAGGACGTCCAGAAGGTCGTTGACCAAACAACACTTTCACGGAGTCCCGCGGAACCCACTCTGTCAAGGAGATGTTCTAGGGCCTCATTTGAAAGAGCTTCCAAAGGCGGGCTTACAGTCTTCAAAAACAGAGGAGTGGGTCCATCCATGATGTTGCAAATGGTAGGAGTTCCTTCCTTTTTACAGCAGCGTAGTATTCCATTGTGTAGATGTGCCACCGTTTTCTAATCCACTCATCTCCTGATGGGCACCTAGGCTGTTCCCAAATCTTGGCTATTGTAAATTGTGCTGCTGTGAACATAGGAGTGCATATATCCTTTCTGATTCACATTTCTAGTTTCTTGGGATATATTCCTAGAAGTGGGATCACTGGGTCAAATGGGAGAGAACATTATGCTAAGCGAAATAAGTCAGAGAAAGATAAATATCACATGATCTCACTCATTAGTGGAATATAATAAACAACATAAACTGATGAACAAAAACAGAGACAGAGAAGCATCGATCAGACCATCAAATCTCAGAGGAAAGGCAGGGGAGGGTGGAGGGAAGGGGAGAGATCAACCAAAGGACTTGTATGCGGGCATATAAGCCTAACCAATGGACACAGACAGTAGGGTGGTGAGGGTGCGAGGGGGCGGAGAGGGGGACAAAAGGGGGATAAGGACACATATGTAATACCTTAATCAATAAAACTATATATATTTTTTTAAAAAACAGATTAGTGGTCACCCATAAGGAGTTACTGTTCCAAAATGTACAGGGCAGTATTCATCCATTTGGCTGTGCTCCAGCTCCCCCCAGCTCAGAAAATAAGGAAGTTTATTCTCGAATATAAATAGAAGGTGGGCGGTGTGGCTCTCGGCTGGGTTAACTCAGGGACCAGGATCTCGCCCTGATTCTGCCCCCCTACCCATGTGGCCCTTCCTAGAGCAGCCCTTCCCAGGTGGCTGCCAAGCTCTGGATATCACGTCAGACTTGACAACCCCAGAGACGGAGCAGCCTGTCCCGGACCTCCAGCAGGCATCCTCCCACAGCGCCCGCGGACCCAGGTCACAGACCCTTTCCCACCCGGCGTGGCCACAGCAAGACAACTGCCACCGCTGCCGCAGTCCTGGTTCTGGGACGGAGCAGAACCTGCCCAGAACAAATCAGGATTCTTTTAGCAAAGACAAAAAGGTGTGATATGGGGAGGCAACCTGCACTTCTCTCTCGGCAAGGAAGCAAGGACCCCATGTTCACACCTATTTCAAAAGCAGTGGATAAAAGCCTCGGGTCCCTGTGCACAGCAGTGAGCTGTGCTGGGGTTCAGCACATGTCTCAGACTCATGTCTCCGTGAGGACCTGTTACTAGACTAGACCCTTTCTAAAACCGAGGAAGTGAGGGTTCAGGGGGGTAAACAAAGGAGCTTGTCATGGGGCATTTAAGTAACAGACAGGATTCAAAGTCAGTGCTCACTCCACTGCTGACCTCCACCCGCCAGGAGGCCTGACGCCGCTCACAGGAGGGTAACACCTGAGGAGCGTGGTAACTCTTGCCACATCAGGCAGTACAGTGGGGCCTTGACTTACGAGTGTCCCGACTAACAAGTTTTTTGAGATACCAGCTGTCTCTCGGCCGATTTTTTGCGTTGAGTTGATAGAGTAATTTGAGTTAACGAGCTCCTTAACGAGCTCGGTCTTGGAACAAATTAAACTCGTAAGTCAAGGCCCCACTGTACTAGACACCTGCTCCTTAGAGCATACAGGAAACCCGGGATTTGCGGACCTCGATGTAACGGACTTCAGATTTAACCGACAAAATTTCCCACCCGTATGTCATATGTGGAAATTAACACCCTGCTACTTTTAAAATGCTTTTAATTAAGATTTGCTTGTAATTAAATTAACAGGTTATTTTGTTGCTGTTGATATTAATTCACTGTTATTTTTAACAAATTTTAGCAAATAGGCCATATGTTGGAAAAACACTGTAGTTATTTTGCCAACATAAGTAAACATTACATATCTGTAACTATAATCTACATATTTAAATCCAGGAGTCACCACTCATAAACTATGTTCGGCGAGTGATTAGCATGGGACCTGTTGTTGCATGGCATGACTTTCTGCAGCAACGTTAACACCGGCTGGCCCATGTGCCCACGTGCTAAGCCACGCCCCAGCTGTGTTCATTTGTTCACTTGCAGTGACTGGTGAATGCAGGCATTTATTAGACCTATTCAGCGTAAATTTAAAATTACTGTAATACATATAGAAAACTTTCCTGTGAGATTAAACTTTTCATATATATTTAATTTTAATTACACAAACATGTCTTCATAAGTAAAAACAGGTAAACTAATTTGTCGATTTTTCAACATGCACATTTGGGAAACCTACTTTATTATATAACAGACTCTGAGCTTTAACGGACACCCCCTCACCTGAGTTAGTCCTTTGCACTGAGGTTTTATTGTATTGGCAAAGAGGAGAGATTGACTTTGTCCTATGGACACTTACTAAAATTGTAGCTTATGAGTTGCCAGTTTTATATATCCATTCACCCTCCCATGCATTTACCCAGCAGTCGCTCTTAGGGCAGCAGCTCTATTCTGTTGATTCTGGAAATGGATATTCGGTCAACTAGATCTGGTCTCTGCCCTCACAGACTGGTAGGAGGCAGCAAGGTGGGGACAAGAAATCACAAGACAAAGTAGAGGAATGCTCAAGAATCAGGAGGAAGGAGAATCAGTTTGGCCTGGCTTCGCCGGGGATGTTTTTGCTGAGGAGAGGAGCCAGCAGGGCCTTGAAGGACGAATAAGAGTTCATCACACAGATGTGGGCAGGAAGAGGGCATTCGAGAAACAGGGCAGAGACCAGAGCCACAGAACAGCCAGTGTATCCTAGACTGGCATGACTCAGTGACTAGAGTAGGGCTCGGGTATTGGATGACATAGAACAGGAGCCCAAGGTGATGGGAGCATGGAAAAGCTGTGGGTAAGTGGCATGTTGGGTTTTGCGTTTTAGAAAGACAATCTTGCTCAGTCTGTCCAGGGTGAATTTTCTCTTCCTTCCCTCCCTGGTGTAGTGTAGGTCACAGTGTGACAGGCCTGGTTACAGCTACATGTGACCACGTGACCCCGTCCTGGACTTTAGCGAGCAGGGATACGGGAAAGCTCTTCCTTCTGCTTGGAACGTGGACGCAGTGCCTGGAAGCCCTGCAGCCATGGTGCAGTCTTGAGGACAAAGCCACAAGCTGAGGGTGGCAGAGCAGAGAAACAGAAGGAGCCTGGATCCTTAGTGAAGGCTCACACAGCTGCATCCACCCTGGCTGCCCGCCTCCTGCCTTTCTATGGGATGGAGCAGCAATCATAAATGAGCACAAGTACACCCTTCACCGGGTTAAGCCACTGACAGCCGAATGTCCTGACACATCTGGGGATAGAAAGGGCAGATTGGGGATAGAAAGGAGGAGACCAGGCAGAGAGGGCTATGAGCAGGTTCAGGCAGAGCAGCCGCACGGCCCAGGAGGAGGAGGGTGGAGTCCTGGCGATCCTGCCTGCTGGCCCAGGGGGCCCACAGGAGGAGAGGCAGGCATCGGGGCAGAAGGAGTGAGTGAGATCCGTGCTTGCAGGGATGTCAGGAGGAGAGGCCCTGCACTGAACCTGGGCTGGGAAAGGATGGGAATTGGGGGCCGCTGGGGGGAGGGGGTAAGGGGGGCTGCGTTATGACAGGGAGGCTGTGGTCATCCAGTGAGCAGGGAGGCCACCTTGTAAAGAACGAGGAAAGGCAGGCCGATTTGGCGAACGCCCTGCTCTGTAAGGGACCTCTGCCTGCTTAGAGCCTTTCCTTCCCCAGTTACTAGAATGAAGCTGACTGCCGTTTCCATGCCTGCAGCACTCTTTCCGGGACCTCCGTGCTCATCCCACCTAGATCCCTTTTCCCTAGTAAATTTCATCCTCAGCACTGCCAAACTGCCTTCTGTGACTCGCTGCCACCCCTGTCCACATCCCTCGAGTATTTTTGGACGGCTTTCCAATTTGATCCATGAACATGCCATCAGTCAAAACAATCTTTTTAATGAGCCTCTTGTCCTGACAGCTGTGTTTAAGATAGGCCATGGGAAACGGGTGATGGAAATCTAGAAAATTGTCCATTCTGGATGGAAACCTTAATATGTGCCTCACGCTCCTTCTCCTAAAGAGGATATTATGAATAGCGAAAAAGATGTAATCTGTGCAAATGAAAAAAAGATCTCTTAGATACTTAGGAAAGGATGAAAGGAAGGTATAATTACCGAGCGCCACCTGAGCGCGTCACATGCAGCTTCCTGCTGTGTGACCTGAGGCCCAGCTCAGTGACCCTAGGGGTGGCTGATGTTATTCCTGCCTCCAAATGAGGAAACCGGCTCAGAGAGGTTGGTGGACGTGCTACACTCACGCAGCTTGGCAGGGGTGGACGGAGCTCCAAGCTCGTGTCACCTGGCTCCTACCTTAAGCTGCCACTGCCTTTCTGGCAGCCAAATGTTGATCAAATAAAATACCGCCTTCCTCTGGCATACACACATGGGTGTTGAGTTTCCAAGTCATCAGGAAGGGGGAGAATTAAATGTACAAGTTGAACACGGCCTCCCATGTAGAAACTAAGGGGGAAAGAGAGAAGGTTGTAGGGGCATAACTAATCCCGAGTCCCTGGTGGGAAACGAGGCTGCACGGAGGTCACAGGCCCTCCAGGCCCCGGAGGGAGCTCCGACTCCAAAGTGGGGAAGGCCGGTGTCCTTTGTAATATCCGGGTGTGGTGGTAGAAGTGGGAACGGCGCCTGGCGAACAGAGAGGCCTCTCCTGGCCGCCGCGGTGTCGGCGTGATGGCGCTGACCAGTGAGTCTCTGTCCACCGCTCTCCTGTGGGACTTTGGCTGCAGAACCACTTCCGTCCTAAAGAAGCTGAGAGTGCGCAGCCCGAGCCACTTCTCTGCCATGACGAATTGCAGTCTCATCCCTTCTCCCGCCTTCTTATAGTTTCCATGAACAGGAGGCTTGAAAGGGAAGAATATAATTTTTATTGATTATTATTTAGGTGAGGCAGGAAAAGTGTAATTTACGTGGCTTTTGTTGTTGATCCTCACTCGAGGATATTTTGCCATTGATTTTTAGAGAGGATGGAAGACGGGGGGGGGAGACAGAACCATCAATGTGAGAGAGACACATTGGTTGGTTGCCTCCACATGAGCCCCTACTAGGCCAGGGATCGAGCTGGCAACCAAGGTATGTGCCCTTGACTGGAATTGAACCTGGGACCCTTCAGTCCTTGGGCCAATGCTCTAACCACTGAGAAAACCTGACTAGGGCCATGACTTTTTTAAAAAAAGGAATGAAAGTGGGGGAATCCTTTTTTAAAAAGAAAGAAAAGAAAGCTGGTTATAGAGTATGATCTGGCTTTGGGTCTAGCCGTTTCAACAATTGAGCCATTACTTCCTACCTAAGCAAAACATTTTTAAAAGGAAAGAAAAATACAGAGGAAGAGAGAGAATCTCAAGAGGTGGCTGTGAATTCTTAACAGAAGCCAGATGTTTCACCTCCGTGGACCAGGCACCTGAACAAATGCTTGAGGTGACCAGATGTTGGTGTTGCACCCACAGGAGGAGAGGCATAAACCCAGGTTCCCAGCAGCCCAGGGCACCTGGTCCCAGGCAGTGAAGCCCTGTCAGCCTTCTGCGGCTGCTCACGCCCTTCAGAAGGCAGGGCTCAGCTCCCTCACGGGATAACGCACCCTCCCCCAGGTCACCTCACACAGAGGCAGGGCTGCTTGACTCAGCTGCTCCATAACCCCAGTCTCTCCTCGTGCTGATGATCCTGCAGCTAATAGAACAGACGGCTCCTCCCCGAGACCTGGCCTCCTCCCAGGCCCCAGAGCTTTCTCAGACGCTGCACCAACTCAGAGTGTCCCTTCTACCTGAGCAGTCTGAGGGCTGAAAATCTCCGAACCCACCTGACCTCCCTGTTTAAAATGTAGAATGACCATCTGCCAGCCTAGATTTTACTTATCGGAAATAGTTTTCAGGATTGAACAGGGTACCTCTGAGATAGAGCTGTATGTCCTGAGTGGAACAGTTAAATGATATAGTGTTGGGAGAATAAAGGAAGTTGCAAATCCATAGATAACATATCATTTTTGTGAAATTACGTGTATTTGTATAGACTTATATCTAATATCTGTATTATTCCTAGAGACATTTAAATTATCTGGGCAATACACACTGAACTCCTGAAATGGATTTCAAGAGATTTCTCTCACCCTCCTTCTTTGTTCAGTGCTCTGTGTTTTTACATTTGATTTTACTTTTTAACAAGCAGGCATTGCTTTTTTTCTTTTAACATTTTATTCAGGAATATTTTTTTTTTTTTTTTTTTTTTTTTTTTTTTTTTTTTTTTTTTGTATTTGATTAAATCTTTATTGTTCAGATTATTACATTTGTTCCTCTTTTTTCCCCCCATAACTCCCCTCCTTCCAGCTCCCACCCCACCCTCCACCCTCACTCCCCACCCACTGTGTTCATCCATAGGTGCATGATTTTTGTCCAGTCACTTCCCGCATCTCCCACACCCCTTTTTCCCCCAAGAATAGTCAGTCCATTCCCTTTCTATGTCCCTGATTCTATTATAATCACCAGTTCATTCTGTACATCAGGTTATTTATTCACTTGATTCTTAGATTCATTTGTTGATAGATGCATGTTTGTTGTTCATAATTTGTATCTTTACCTTTTTCTTCTTCTTCCTCTTCTTAAAGGATACCTTTCAGCATTTCATATAATACTGGTTTGGCGGTGATGAACTCCTTTAGCTTTTCCTTATCTGTGAAGCTCTTTATCTGACCTTCAATTCTGAATGATAGCTTTGCTGGATAAAGTAATCTTGGTTGTAGGTTCTTGGTATTCAGCACTTTGAAAATTTCTTGCCATTCCCTTCTGGCCTGCAAAGTTTCTGTTGAGAAATCAGCTGACAGTCGTATGGGTATTCCCTTGTAGGTAATTGAGCCTCTTTCTCTTGCTGCTTTTAAGATTTTCTCTTTGTCTTTTGCTCTTGGCATTTTAATGATGATGTGTCTTGGTGTGGTCCTCTTTGGATTCCTTTTGTTTGGGGTTCTCTGCGCTTCTTGGACCTGTAAGTCCATTTCTTTCACCAGGTGGGGGAAGTTTTCTGCCATTATTTCTTGAAATAGGTTTTCAATATCTTGCTGTCTCTCATCTTCTGGCACTCCAATGACTCTGATATTAGACCGCTTAAAGCTGTCCCAGAGGCTCCTTACACTATCTTCACACTTTCGGATTCTTTTTTCATTTTGCTTTTCCAATTGGGTGTTTTTTGTCGAATCTTTGGTTTGATTATTGTACTCCTCTGGTCTGCTATTGGGTATAATATTCTTTATTTCAGTCCGTGTATGCTTACTTTCTAATTTCTTTATCGTAGCATCGAGGGTCTCATTAGTTTTCGTGAGGTTCTGCACAAATTTATGGCAAGCCCTCAAAATTGCGATTCTTAGCTCCATATCCTCCATTTCTGTCATGTTTTTTTGTCTCCGCATCTTTTATGCTTTCTTGGTGCACCCCCTTGTGGTCTCTGTGCGCAGTCTTGTTCTAGCCAAGCCTTAATTGTTGTAGTTAACACTAGGGGGATTTGACCCTCAGGCCGGCTGGCTATAGTAATCAGCTGTGCGGAAAACTCTGTCTTCTGGGGAGGCGCTAATCCAGCCTTTGCCTGAGGCGATCAGCAAATGGCTGTGCGCAGGCTTTGGGCGGGGCGGGATCAACAGGGCGGGCGGAGGGAGCAGTTATGGCCACGCTCAGTCCTGTTCCCAGAGGCTCTGCTTCTCAGAACCCCGGCAGCCGCTGCAAACCTCGGAGAGAAAGCTGCCCTCAGGTTCCAACTGATGCCGGGTAATCCCGCTTCTCCCGTTTGAGTCTGGGTCCCTAGAGACTCGCCCGGATCTGGAGCCCAGAGTCTGAGACTCAGTCCCGACAGAAAACGACAACCGCGCCCTCAGCCACCAGCCCGCTTTCGCGCGCACCTCGGTACCTTTGTATTTTCCACACTGCGCCGCCTCTGAGCCTCGATTTGCTGTTCTCTTTCCTTCTAGTTGTAGAGTCTCTCTTCAGCCAGCCTTCCTGTGGTTCTGGGTGATGTCCGTTCAGTCTTTTAGTTGTATTTTTGAAATGGTTGTTTGCGGCAGCGGTCTCCGGTGTTTACCTACGCCGCCATCTTGGTCGACCCCCCTTATTCAGGAATATTATTGAGCTTACAGAAAAACTACAAGTCGGACGAACACCTGTCTCTATGCCCTTTACTCAGATTTACTTGGCATTTACCCCAGTTGCTTGCTTTACTTATTTATTTATTTATTTAGTGACAGATGTTGCAATATATATTTTTTTTCCTGATCTGAGGGTCAGTGGCATGCATCGTGTGTGTGTTTTCTATTTTCCCTTTTTTCTTACACATTAGGAAGGCTGCTGTCGATGTTTTTTGCACTTTATTCACATGAGATTTGGGGCACTCATTCCATATCAGTTCCTGGCGATCTTCCTCATTCTTCGCAGCGTCACTGTGTGTACTGGTTAGTTCAGCTGCTGTCCTGTAGCTTGCGCTACTTTTAAAGGCAGAAAAGCAATAAAGATAAATAGTGGAAAGAAAATGTAAAAGCCACTGAAAAGAGCAAGAGGAAGCTCTGATAGAAAGTCTGTTCTTTTCAAAGTGGGTGGGCAGTGGGAGGAGTTGGGCCTGGAGCCCTGGGCTGCCTCTGCCCCACAAATAGGATAACCGGGGCAGCGGGAGGTCCAGTTGGCCTGAGGTCAGGGCCCTGGAAGCAGAGCCCAGGCAGGGGTTGGAGGACCTCAGGGGGCCTCTAGGGAGCAGGGATGTAAGGCTGTAGGACAAGGCAAGGAAGGAGCAAAACTAGGCAAGGATATGTGCTCAGCTGGGCTGGGCTGCAGCCTCTCCCCGGAGCTCCAAAGCATAGATCCTACCACACAGGACCCCCCAGCCCCCACGTACAGTAATCGGTAGGAATGATGAAGAATTTAAAATAGTACATGTGATTAGGCTTGTTCATGGTTCCTGGCTTGAGATCTTCAACAAATGATAGCTTTTACTATTATGGTCATTATTCCCTTTTTTGCTTTTCCCCCCATAACAGCTTTATTGACATGCCTTACTAGTATGTACCATACAAGTCACTTAAAGTGTACATTTCAGCAGTTTTTAGAATATTTACAGAGCTGTGCATCCATCACCACAGTCAATTTGAGAACATTTTCATGACCCTATAAAGAAATCCTGTCCCTTCAGCAGTCACTCTCCCATTTCCTCCCCAACCCCCTCCCTCTCTTGGCCCTAGAAATCTTTCTATCTCCATAGATGTGCCTATTCTGGATATTTCATATAAATGGAATCATACAGTATATGGTCTGGGGGCTGACCTTTTGCTCCCTTGTGTCAGTCATTGGCTAAACCCCTCCCCCCAGCAAGGGGAGGTAACCTCCTGAGTGAGGTGACCCTGGTTCAGGTCTCAGGAGAAGGGCAGCTGTGAACCCTTAGCAGCCAACCCTCCCAGGATCTGGAGGATAAACACAGGCCTATAAAGGGGGCTGGCAGGACAATGACAGCGTCCACCAGAGGCCGTTGTGAAAGGGCGTTGTTTAAGACTAAGGTGACGGGGTCATCCAGCACAATCAAAGAGCAGGGCGGGTAGCGGTTACTCAAAATTTCTGTACACAGAGACATACAGTATGTTGTCCTGGGCAGTCCTCCTTTTAACCTCTACAAGGCTCTCCCTTATAACCATCACTAAGGAACAAAATCTCAGTGACCAGACTCCCACATCCTGGTGGGAATTGAAACCAGTTCACTTGTTGAAGGATAATTTGACAGTCATATCAAAAGTCTAAACATTGGGAACATGAAAGAGTAAAATTCTCCCCTGAAATCAGGAAAGGATGTCTGCTTTCATCACTCCTGTTTAACAGAATGTTGAAGTTCCAACCATTGCAAAAAGCAAGAAAAAGTGTAGAGGTGAAGAAAAAAGTAAAATTGTCTCTATTTGTAGATGATATGATTATTTACTTAGAAAATCCTATGAATCTACAAAACAATTACTCTTACTATTAAACAAATTTAGCAAGTTCTCAGGCTAGCTGATTAATAAGCAAAAACTAATTATATTCTTATATACTAGCAGCGAACTATTATCAAGTGAAACAGTAAAATAGTTCAGTTTGCAGTGTCACCAAGAAACATACAATGCCTAGAAATAACAAAGGATATGGAAGACCTCTGCCCTATGAATGACAAAATATTGCTAAGCATAATTAAAAACCTAGGTAAATGGAAAGATAAACCATATTCATGGAATGGAAGATTACTGTTAATGTGGCATTTCCCCCAAGTTGATCTAGAGATTCAACATAATATCAATAAAAACTTCTTTTGGGTAGAAATCTACAAGCTGATCCTAAGGTCTCTGTGGAAATGCAAGTTTATACATGAAAGGAAAACGAAGAAGAAAGTTGCAAGACCTACCCTACCTGGGTTTCAGACTAACTATAAACCCACAGTGATCAAGACTGTTTGGCGTTCAGTATTAAAGATAAGCAAATAGATCAGTGGAAGAAAAGTGAGTCCCAAGCATATATGGCCAATCACTTTGCATTAGAAGTGCTAGGAAAATTCTGAGAGCAACCTCAGTGTCCCTCGCCAGTTGAGTGGGTAAACAAATTATGGGATATCCATATAATGGAATATTGCTCAGCAATAAAAAGAATTAACTCTTCATGCATGGACAAATCTTCAGAATTATGCTGAGTGAAAGAAAGAAGCCAGACCAAATAAAAAGTGTGCGTACTAAGTATGATTCCATTTCCATAAAATCCAAATTTATCTGTAGGGACAGAAAGCAAGTCCATGGAGGCCTGGGTCAAGGAGGCAAGATGGATGTGACATGATCTTGATCCTGGTGCTGGTTTTCAGGTGTGTAGATAGGTTAAAACTGGTCAAATAAGTGCAGTTTATGGTTCTTCAATTATACTAAGTTGTACCAAAAGACCAGAAGTATGCTTTGACCCAACAGTTCCACTTTCTTATAAAATTTGGAAATGATTGATCCTGGAGCCAGCCTTGTTTGTTTATGTGGCATTGTCACATTTTTTGCTCTGTGAACGTGCCTTGTAGTTGTGATACTATCATAATCTGGCATTTCTATTAAAGAAATATTCAGCGCTTTAGTTAATATAGCTGAGCTCTCAGGTGGCTGCTATGTGCCACACACAGTACAGCTGTTTCTCACAACCGCAGCTTTACAAGGTGGCTGTTAAACTCCCCATTTTACAGATGATGAAACTAAGGCCATTCAGTGAAAAAGTGCCAAGGCTGGGATTGGATTTCTACATCTTCCCCATTCAAAATAAGGTAACCACCAGCTATACATGGCTGATCCAAATTGAAGTGGCTATAAGCATAAAATACATACTGGATTTTTTAAAGACTTAGTATGAAAATAAGAATAGAAAATTAGTAATATGTTATATATTGATTAAAAATTTAAATGATAATATTTTAGATATATTAGGTTAAGTAAATAAAACACATAACAAATTAATTTCAAATGTTCCTTTTTACTTCTTTTAATGTAGCCACTAGAAAATTCAAAATTACATGTGAGGCTCACATGATAGTTCTCCTGCACATAGAGCTCTTTCCACTTCCCCCTGTCTCTGTAAAGGCAACTAGCAAGTTAACTCAACAGTACATGTTTGTGTTGATTGAATGTATACTGTGTGCTGGTTAAACTTATAGTTTTGTTTACCAGTACATGTAAGCCCATTAGCTATTTAATTTCAAGCACAAATTGTCAGCAAGCAGTCCTTTGAAACATCTCAGGTCTGAATGACATGTCTAGAAGGAAGGATGTGGGCTCTCTCAGTTTAACGTGGATATAGTAGTCTCTATCTGACCATCACATCGCATGTTCTTATGTATAGAATAGCTGTGTTCATTAAAGCACTGTTCTCGGTTGGGCAGATACACTTGTCTCCCCTGATCAGGATGGCAGTTTTATTAACGAGTTTTTAAAACTATACTACGGATTACTGTTTTCTTTGTTGTTGTTTTCTTTATTTTTGAGAAGCACCATAGCTTCTAAGTTTTGAAGAATCAAGAAATCATGACTGAATTTTGATGTCCCAAATGTATATATATATATTTTTTTAGATACTATGCTTTCCCCCAGTCACTGTGGCTGCTCCCATGCCACAGAGGAAGTCAGAGTGCATAATTGCAGCAGAGATTCCTGGGCCCTAAAATATTTACTTTCTGGCCCTTTTGAAAAGGTTCGCAGATCCCAGGTCAGTTAAGTTACAAGTGATTCTCCAAGAAGTTCCGTGGAAATGTCTTTAAGATCCTGTTCACATTGGCAGGAGTGGGGGTGAGGATCTGAGCAGTGAGAGACTGCAAGTGGAGCTGTGATGACCCTGAGGGGAAAGGAGGACATGACCCTGAGGTTGGAACGTGGTTCCATTTCCGTTTCAGCCAGTCTAGCCTCACCCTCTGGCCTTGCCTCCCCTGCCCTCCACCCGAGCCAGCATCTAACCTGGAACCCTGACACTGCCACGCACTGTCCCTGGAAAATACATGTAAGGCTTTCTCCCCTGCCAGATGCCTGGTGAGGGTTCAAAAGGCTGGAGGGCCCTGGCCGGTTTGGTTCAGCGGATGGAGCGTCGGCCTGCGGACTGAAGGGTCCCAGGTTCGATTCTGGTCGGGGGGCATGTGCCTTGGTTGCGGACACATCCCCAGTAGGGGGTGTGCGGGAGGCAGCTGATTGATGGTTCTCTCGTCAATGTCTCTAGCTCTCTATCCCTCTCCCTTCCTCTCTGTAAAAAAATCAATAAAATATATTAAAAAAAAAAAAAGAAAGGCTGGAGAGGAAATAACTGCTTGTTGGTGGCCAGTCACCAGGAGCCCTCGGAGCCCTCACTGTTGTTATTTAGCTCCTGCTGCTTCCTAAACACACCTGCCTGCCTTACTTTACTCCTGCCTCCCATTGGTGATGTGCTGACTCTGGGTTCAGGTCCCAGCCTGCCACCTCCAGGCTGAGGTAGGTGAACTGCTGTCTCTACATCCGTTTCTGATCTGCAAAACTGGGATAATAACCATTTCTTCTTCAGGGGGAATTGTGGGGATCGACGTAAAAACATGTAAAGTGCTGGGTGAACCATGTCCAACAGGTAGTGAGTCCTGCATGACTATTACTTTTGATTACTCATTATTGTCACCATAATCATGATTCTACTTCAAGTCCCAGGTCTGACAAAAGCCAAAAAAAACCACAAAAAACAAAAACACCACAGAATAAGTTAGGGATGTGCTTAGGTCAAAGCCACCACCTCTAGGAAGCCTTCTTACTAGGCCTGCAGTGCCATGATCCTTGGCACTTTGTAACTCGAGGGCAGGGGTGGGGAACGTCAGGCCCATGGGCCGTATAAGGCCCTGGAAATCATTTGGTCTGGCCCTGCCAAGGCTTTAGGAGTGAGTTAATTAAATGTTTGACCAAGTATAGCAGGCTAATTTTTAAGTTGATAATTTTGTATGGCCCGTGAATGATGTTATAAATATCCAAATGGGCCTTGGCAGAAAAGGGGTTCCCCACCCTGAGCTAGAGGGTAGACAGAGCAACTGCTGAGTCAGCCTGATCCAGGCACACATCCTAGCTGTGTGACCCCAGACAGGTTACTTACCTCTGGCGCTCTCCCTCCCCGGAGCATGGCGAGCCTCTCCCTTCCCCTCCCCATTCCCACAGGTGTCGCCTTTACCTTCCTCACTCCTGAGCTCTAAGGGTCCTTCCTTAACCTCTGTAGCTTGTTTCCTAAGCCCATTTCTTCTACAATTTAAAAAAAAAAAAGTTACTTCTCTGTGCCTCATTCCCTCACCTGTCAAGGGGGAGTGGGGGGTGTAATGTCATCCTCGCGGGGGTCCTCCTGAGGCCTCACTGAGATGATGCGAATTGCAGGCGCTCCGAGGGGTTTTCAGTAAACAGCACTGTACACCGTGCTGTTGTCCCTTTCTGCCTTTCCTTACATTGCTGCCCAGCCACAGGCAGGCCTTAGGCCTCCACTTCTAGGAAAGGTGGATCTGGGTGCCCCACTCCTCCAGCAAGAGGGAGCTTCGTGCAAACGATTGTTCCCTGAAATTGGCCGAAGAAGCAGCATCCCACCTCCCCCAAAGAACGTGACCGGCCTTTGCCTCCCCACCTTCCCTGGCAGTCCTGGACCCGGCCCTGTGGCATGAGGGGAGATACCCGCGGTGGAACTCAGAGTGATACACCGGAATGTAGAATTCCCAAATTAGCAACTCAGGCCGGGACTTCATAGGAAGACCCTCTGGCTGAATGAGCCTTGACCCTCTTTCGTATTAGCAGCTGCGCCTGGCAGCCCTGCCGAAAAAGCACCTGTCCTCCCTTCGCCTGGCCACCAGGCCTGTGGCCCCGGCCTCCTGGCTGCCTGCTGAGGAAGCTCCTTCCCTGCCGGAAGGGCTATTACACCTGCTTCTGTGTGACCACACCCTGTCTTTCTCTTACTTTCCTTTTCTTGCTTTTTTTTTTTTTAGTCACTTTTTATTCCTTACCACTGAGACAGAATGAATTCGGGTGACTAATGATTTACAACAGAGCTTTCACATTCTCTGCTGGTGATGGAAAGGTACATGGGATTTTCACAAGTGTATACCTAGGCAGGATGAAGGTAGACGCTGTCCAGGCCTAAGTCACACAGAGGCTGTAAGAAGCCAGCTTTTAATATCAAAATTGTCCTGAGGTAGATCCCGACTTCCTGATTGATTCAAGGCAGATTCCGATATTAGAATATTAAATTATCCAGAGATTGCATCCTAATCCTCTGGTTGATTTGAAATGAATTTGAATTAAGACAGCTTAAAAATAGCTTTTATAGCATCTTTATGACTTGATACCGTGGAGAAATAAACATGAAGCTGATGCCACAGACGTCGTCCTCTGTTGACTCAGAGGCTGCCTTTGCCGGGAATTCTTCTAGTGGTCATCCGAGAAGGTGCTTGCCATCCCCGTGCAGCAGTTCATAATTCACCAACAACCTATACGTAACACTCAATTAAGGAACCACAGAGGCATGTTGGCCAGATGACTGATGGACAGCCGAATGGAAATTCTGCACCACTCAGGAAAACACGGCTAAAATCAATCCCCCGTGAGGGAAACCATGACTTATTAATACATTCTCTGCCTCCACTGAGTCGTGAATCACTGCTTTCCTATCAAAAGCTAATAGAAAGCCAAGATTGGTAAAACTTCTTACAAGTCCCTGTGGCCTGTCAGTGTAAAAGGGGCAGGACTGGAACTCGGACAGGAGCCTGCATGTCGCAGAGCCAGCACGTGGAGTCTGTCCCACTCCAGGGTGAGGAGCTGGCCCTGCACTGAAGGGGCCCTGCCGGGGTGGGGGGGCGGGGGGGCAGGGCCTCGAGGAAGCAGGGAGGAGGAGCACCTATTGTTTACCAACACCCAAACGCTCCTCCAAACCTGCCACCCATGTGACAGGTGTTGTCATTATTCATCTTACAAATGAGGAAATTGGGGCTCACAAGTTTCAGGAACCTGCCAGAGGTCCCAGAGGACAGAACTGAGTCTGCAAGGCCCGGTGGGAGCTTGGAATCCTGCCTGACCTTCTGTCTGTTCACTTGTTACATGATCATTGCATCGGTCCTTGTTCAGGACTCAAATGTCCAGTCCCTGGTATTGGGGGTGGGGTTGGGGGTGGGAGCTCTTTTACCAGAGGGGAGAAGGGTCTGGGCACAGTGGCTCTGCTCACAGACACTTCTTTCAGCTTCTTTTCTAGTCCCCTTTAGGCATCTTTGCTCCTGTAAGAATCCTTCACATTTTCTGTCACTTGGGACCTTAATAATAAATAGTGAGCCCTGGGGGCCTGGAGAGGGAAGAGGATGGGGCCGTGCACTGCAGAGGAGCCCAGCTCTGAAAGTTCCCGCCCCTCGAACAATCCCCATTAATGATTCCGTCTCTGCAAATGCCGATTGATATGGCGTGAAATTTGAACGTAAATGAGTTTTTACAGCTAATTACAGCTAATGCGAGCAACTTTCAAAATTGCCAAACATTCCTTCCAGAATAGTACAGTTTGCAACTATGAATTAGGCATAAAGAGCCAAATTTCATAAACATAATTTAGCGTACAACAGAATTGTACTGCTAAGTGCTTTCCCACCGGCCATTAGGAGCTCCCCGAGGCGGCACTAATAGCACATGCCCGTTTGGTCTCTGCTGGCCGCAGGCTTTGCAAGCCTAGAAAGCAGCGGAGGAGGCGGTCATTGCCTCGGCCGCTCAGCCGGAGTGGTCAGGAGCCCTCACGTCTCCGTTTGCAACGAGGACCCAATGGGCACACAGCTCGGGCTCGGGGTGGTGGCCCCTCCATCGCTTCTGTCATCTTCTCCTGGTCCATCTGCCATGCCGCCTCTAAGCTGCTCATCTCACCTTGGTGTTTTGTTGGTGATCACCAGACCAGTTCCTGACCACTGCACACATTACAGCAGTAAAAATGTAGAAAGTGACGCCCCTCACCGATCCCACCCAACCAGCCTCATCTGAAATCACCACGTTTAGGAGTTGAGTGTATTTCTCTCCCATTCAGTTGGGGATACAAACACATTCACACACACCCTCTTATACATACCCCATCTTTATTTTTTTTTTTTTACAAAAAACAGGGTCATACAACACTTATTTACATCTTCCTGTTTATACTGAATATTTGGTGCCTTTCAATGTCAGTATATGTTAGTCTGCCTCTTCTTTTAACGTACATGCTATGATTTACCCAGTCTCCCACCAATGAGCATTACAAACAGTGCCTCAGTGGACACTGTACTGTAATTTCTGCCCACAGACACCACACACCTACATCTGAGGAGTCTTCGCCGGGTATTTCTGAAGGATACATTTCTATAAAAAATGGTGCTGTTGGGTCAAGGACACAATAAAATATGAGAAGAGAGCATCTAATACCCTCTGAAATGTGGAGTATCTGTTTGCATCTAATAAGAGGAAATGGAAATAGCGGTGTCTCCCCACCCTCGGCTGTGGGGAGACCTGGGTCACCTTCCTTCCCAGCCCTAGTTGTGGACCTCACCTGGCAGACAGCCACACCTGCCCAGGTGGGTCCTCGGTTCCTGCCACACACTTGCAGCTATGGTCTGAGCGCTCTGTCAGAAGTCTCCCAGAATCCTGCTAACCAGCAGCAGCTGCTTTAAACATCTCGAACCTATTTCCTTTATGCTCTTTTGGATCATTGTCATATGCAGAACTGCTTCATCTCCACAAAGGTTCCTCCTGCGACCCTCCTGTAGCCACCCCCACCTTAATCCTTTCATCTCTGCTCCTACCTCAGCAGCCATATCTATAATTGGTCATGTCAAGAATGTGAAATAAGAGGAATCACACAGCACGAAACCTTTTGGCTTTATTTCATCAGCAGGCTTCCTTGATACCATTCAAGCCGTTGCATCAGTCGTTCCTTCCTTCTGTGTCGCTTAGTAGTATTCCCTGGTGTGGATGTGGTAGTTCAACCATCCACCCGTTAGAGGGCAGGCAGGTTGCTTCCGTTTTCTGGCTAGTACACATAAAGCCGCTATGAATATCCAGGTACAAATTTTTGAGTGAACACGTATCCGAGGGTTCCGTCGCTGGGTCGTGTGGTAGTTGCAAGTTCAAAGTTCTAAGAAACTGCGAGGCGGTTTTCCAGGGTGGCTGCACGACTTTCACCCCCTCCACCTGTAAGTGTGTCCAGGTCCTCTGCACCAGAGCCAGCGTTTGTGTGAGTAACCTTTTAAAATATTTTGTTTGGTTGGTTCCCCCTCCCCCCCTCCCTTTGCTGGTTAAAAGCTACAAATCCCATTTCTGGCCTTTTGGAAATGATACATGTAATGTTTGTTAGTTAATTTTAAATTTTGGAACAATTTTAGACTTACATAAAAATTCCAAATACATGCCGTAACGGGTTTGGCTCAGTGGATAGAGCGTCAGCCTGCGGACTGAAGGGTCCCGGGTTCGATTCCGGTCAGGGGCATGTACCTTGGTTGTGGACACATCCCCAGTAGGGGGTGTGCAGGAGGCAGCTGATCGATGTTTCTCTCTCATCAATGTTCTTAACTCTATCCCTCTTCCTTCCTCTCCGTAAAAAATCAATAAAATATATTTTTTTAAAAATTCCAAATACAATACTGAGAATTCCCACTTTCCATACTCCTAATATCTTACGCAAATAGGGTACATAAAGTCCATAGTCAGATCCCCTTACCTTTTCCGTAATGCCCTCCTGCTCAGGAGCCCACCTGGCATGCCGCCTATCGCTGGTCATCGTGCGGACTTGTCTCGTGGCTGTGGCATCTCTCGGACTTGGCTTGTGTTTAGTGACCTTGACGGCTTGGAGAAGTACTGGTCAGCATGTATAGAATTCGTCTGATGTTTTCCTCCTGCTGGGGTCATGGGTTTGGGGAAGATCACACAGTAAAGTGCCATTTTCATCACAATTGCATCAGGGCACATCTGTCAACATGACTTATCATTATGGCTGATGTTTGTTCAGTTTCTCGCCTGGAACTTACTCTCGGAGGGCGGTCACTATGCACAGTCCTCACACACCTCAGGGTGGGGGAATAGGCCCCACTCCCTTGAGGGCGAACATCTATAAATTAGTTGTTACTCTTCAGTAGGGGAGATCTGCGTCTTTCTCCCACGTGTATTTGTGTACTTAATCATTTACATTAGTTGGACTCATGGATATTTTTATACTTTGAGTTATAATTTAATACTAGTTTTGTTTTCTTAAATCGTTAAGTTTGGCCACTGTGTCCCTTAGACGTGCCTCCAGCATTGTGAGGTGTTAAGCACTTGCTTGTTTCCCGGCTTTGCAAGATACTCCAGGCTCAGCTAGTAAGCTTCCTGCCCAGCCCTCTAGTCAGTTATTTCTCCGCGGATCCCTCACCTGTCTTGTTGGAGAATGGTGTGAGAAACCCAGACCTGGATACTAGGCGTGCTCATTGCTAATAGGTGTCCTTGCTTCTCAGGCACTCCCAGATGACAGAGCAAGGACATGTGTGTCTGGATACTCACCTGTGTGTTTACACATCTGTAAATATTTCCGTAGGTAACCATTTGCTTCGATATTAAGCTAAACATCATTCTGATGTGTCCAACTCTAATCTGTTACCACATGGATCATTCTAGCCTCCTCCCTTTTCATTTTTTTATTGAGCTATATAATTCACACACCATAAAATTCACCCTTTTAAAGTCTAAAATTCACTGGTTTTAATATGTTCACAAGGCTGTGCAGCCATCCACTGTCTAATTGCAGACATCTTACCATTCCCTAAGGAAACGCTGTGCCCGTGAGCAGTCATCCACCTTCCCTTTCTCTCCCCAGCCCCTGACAAGCAGTAATCTTCCTTTCTCTGTGGATTTGCCTGTTCTGGACATTTTATAGAAATGGAGTCATACAGTGTGTAGCCTTTTGTGTCTAACTCCTTTCATTCAGCATAATGTTTTTGAGGTCAGTCCATGTTGTAGCATGTGTCAGTGCTTTGTTCCTCCTGTGACTGAATAACCCATTGTATGGATGTACCACATTTCGTTTACCCATTCATCAGTTAATGGACATTTAGCTTGTTTACACTTTTAGGCAATTTTGAATAATGCTGTTATGAACATTCATGTACAATTGTTTGCAATAATGGGCATTTTCATTCATTTCTCTTATATACCTAGGAGTAAATTGCTGGGTCATGTGGTCACTATATGTTTAACATTTTGAGAACTGCCAAAGTGTTTTTACAAAACTGCTGCACCATTTTATATCCCCACCAGCACTGTAGGAGGGTTCCAATTTCTCCAAATCCCTGTGAACACTTGTTATTTTCCATCTTTTTTATTTTAGCCATTTTAGTGGGTGTGAAGTGATAGCTCGTGATTTGCATTTCCCTGATGGTTGATGATGCTAAACATCTTTTTATGTGCTTATTGGTCATTTGTATACCTTCTTTGGAGAACTGTTTGTTCAAATTATTTGCCCATCTATCAGTTTGGTTATTTCTTGTGTATGGGTGAG
The DNA here is from genome assembly GCF_028538775.1 of Myotis yumanensis. Classification (NCBI taxonomy): domain Eukaryota; kingdom Metazoa; phylum Chordata; class Mammalia; order Chiroptera; family Vespertilionidae; genus Myotis; species Myotis yumanensis. The sequence goes on from NW_027223755.1 coordinate 91,996,112, forward strand.
TGTGTGTGTGTGTGTGTGTGTGTGTGTGTGTGTGTGAAAATATTTATTTCCATTATGCTAGGCGAAATAAGCCAGTCAGAGAAAGACAAGTTACATGATCTCACTCACATGTGCAATCTAATGAACAAAATAAACTGGTGAACAAAATAGATCCAGAGACATAAAAGCATGGAACAGACTGTAGAATCTCAGAAGGAAGGTGGTGAGTGGGACGAGAGCAAAGAACTTGTATGCATGTATGCATAACCCATGGACACAGACAATAGGGTGGTGAAGGCGGGGGGCGGGGGTGGCTAGAAGAGGTCAATGAGGGGGAAAGGGGACATATGTAATACTTTCAACAATAAAGATTTAAAAAGTTTTTTTCTTCAGCCCCAATGTCAAAAAAAAAATGATTTGGGGGTGGAGGGGATAGGACAACTATTAAATGTAGTGAAGAAATTTCATAGGCCTAAAGGAACTATTAAAAGGAAGAATGAATTAGATTTATATCGTGAATAGAATCCTACTTATAAAAACACAAATCAGCTTGAATTTCTGAATAATTACTAAGATTCAAAGTGACAATTTTCTATTACAATCTCATTCTTAATGTTCTCCCAGAATCCTTAATCCTGGGAAAAGCGGAGCAAAATATGGCCAGAGGTTCATACCTTTTTTCCAACATTATTCCACCAGCCATCAAAGGTAATAAAGATTTAGCCACGGCAGATGCGAGCTCCAGGTCAATTCTTTCCGTTCTCTTTTGCTCTGCACTTTAGTTGATCTAACTAAAGCTTCTGCCATCACACTTAAAGCTCCTCAAGATAAACCAGAGTAAGAAATCCCATTTGCTTCCCTACTCAGTTCAAAGCCATGTTTTATTTTTAAAGTAGTTGCATATTCTGTTATGCACTGTAATAGATTGTGATGAAGGTTGTAAAGAGCTAATAAATGTGTGGGCCTCTTAATGTGCAAAACTAAATAATTCCTAAAAGAGTTGTAATCTTTTATAAATAATCTTTAAGTTTCCTGTAAATTCGAAAAAATTTTGAACAGATTGTTAAAGCCTATACTTAATACAAACACCGTAGAAGGTGGGGCAGGGTGTCATTCTGAGATCTATCTTGGTTGATTTCTGGGTACCTTGTGGCGAGATTGAATCCCACTCGGAAGCCTGTGCTTTCTCTGTCCCCTAATGGTGGCCACAGCCTTTCTGGTTATTTCTTTTTATTGTTGAATTGGAAGAGTTCTTTTTTATTTTCTGAATATTACACCCTTATCAGATACATGACTTGCAAATATTTTCTCCCATTCCATGGGTTATCTTTTCATTTTCTTGATAATGTTCTTTTCCAATTTTTAAAATTTTTTATGAAAGCAAATTCATTATATTTACATGAGATGCATCTTTTTTGTATCCCCATTCCTTCACTTCTCTTAGTCTTTGGCAACCATCAGCTCGTTCCCTATATCTATGGGTCTGTTTCTCTTTTGTCCATTTATTTTATTTTGGATTCCACATATAAGTGAAATCATGTGGTGTTTGTCTTTCTCTGTTTGATTTATTTCACTTAGCATAATACTCTCTAGGTCCAGCCATGCTATCTCAATGATAAATTTCATTCTTTTTATATATCTGAATAATATTTCCTTGCATGTACATCCACGTCTTCTTTATCCATTCATCTATTGATGGACATCTAGGTTGCTTTCATATCTTGGCTATTACTGGTAATACTGTAATAAATGTAGGGATGCATATATCTTTTTGATTAGGTGTTTTTGTTTCTTTGGATAAATACCCAGAAGTAGAATTGATGGATCATATAGCAGCTCTATTTTTAATTTTTTGAGGAATCTCTGTACTGTTTCTACAGTGGTTGTGCCAGTTTACAATCCCACCCACAACAGTGTCTGAGGGTTCCCTCTCCACATCGTGCTAACACTGATTTGTTGATTAATTGATGATAGCCATTCTGACCAGTGTGAGACGATACCTTGTGGTTTTAATTTGCATTTCCCTGATGATTAGTGATGCTGAGCATCTTTTCATTTGTTGGCCATCTGTGTGTCCTCTTGGGAGAAATGTCTGTTGAGGTACACTTTCCATTTTTTAATTGGATTTTATTTATTTTTTTATTTTTTTTTAGTGTTAAGTTGTATGAGTTCCTTATGTATTTTGGATATTAACCCCTTATCTGATGTGTCATTGACAACTATCTTCTTCCATTCAGTAGGTTGTTTTTTTGTTTTGTTGATGGTTTCCTTCACTGTGCAAAAACATTTTAGTGTGATGAAGTCCCCTTTGTTTTTTTATTCTTTTGTTTTCTTTGCTTGATGAGACATATCCAAAAAAAAAAAAAATGTTGCTATGAGTGATGTCAGAGAGTTTACTGCCTATGTTTTCTTCTAGGAATTTTAGCGTTTCAGGTCTTACATTTAAGTCCTTCATTTATTTTGTTTGTTTTCTATATTGTATAAGAAGGTGATCTAGTTTCTTAATTTCTTTTTTTTTTTTTTTGCGTGTATCTGTCTAGTTTTCCCAAAGTCGCTTAATGAAGAGACTGTCTTTACCCCATTGAATATCCTTACCTCTGTTGTCATAGATTAATTGTCCATATAAGCAAGGATTTATTTCTAGGCTCTCTTTCCTAGTCCATTGATCTATATATCTGTTATTATGCCAGTACCATGCTGTTCTGATTATTGTAGTGGTATAGTATAGTTTGATATCAAGGAGCATCATACCTCCCACTTTGTTCTTTCTCAAAATTTCTTTGGCTATTCAGGGTCTGTTGTGGTGTCATATAAATTTTAGGATTAGTTATTCTAATTCTGAGAAGAATGCCACCTGTATTTTAATAGGGATTATATTGAATCTATATATTGCTTTAGGTAGTAAAGACATTTTAACAATATTAATCCTTTCATTCCACAAGTGGGTATAGCCTTCCATTTATTTATGTCTTCTTAATGAAGGTTTGGAAGTGGTAAACTTTTAGTCTTTATGTGTCCAAACATGTATTTATTTTGCCCTTAAACTTGAATGATGGTTTAGCTAGGTATAAAATTTGAGGTGTGTAGTTATTTGCCCTCAACATTTTGAAGATATAATGCCTTGATTCTGTTATTGCTCAGATGCCCCTATCTAATTGTCATTCCTTTGTAATACTTTACCCTGCTATCTTAAGCTTTTTTCTCTTTCATGCTCTACAATTTTACTTGATATGAAAAGCTCTCAGCTATTATTTCTTCAAATTAGTCTTACTACTATTTACTCGTTCCCCCTGTTCAGTTTCTCTTGAGAACGCACTGATACCTCGTAATCTATCTTCCGGGTTCTTTGAACTGCTTGTTCATATCACTTGTGACTGGGTCTCCGTGTCGTCTTCAGTTCAGTTCCTCAAGTCTACCTTTTAATTCACTAATATCACATGAGATCTTTGATTAGTGCCAAGTCTAGAATGTATGCCACTTGTTGAGAGTTGCTTTTGTTGTAAATTTCAATGTCTTTTATGTCCACCATTTCTAAATTTTCATTATCAACTATTCTCATTCAGTTTATGCCTGTTTTGCTTCATAACAAGTATGGATATTGGTCCTTTACTTAAATTAGCCCATTTATTTAAAGTATTTCCCAGGCAGTTTTATATCGATTTAATCTGGAATGAATTTGTGTTCCTAATTGAAGAGTTTGTAGACCATCTTACTTTGCATGAGATTTCTTCATGGGTGGTGGAATTTTTTAATTTCAGGTTCAGTTTGAGTAAGAGATTTCTTGGTTTTGTTTTTCTCTTACTTTCTCTCTTGAATAACTTCTCCCAGTCTATGGTTTCGGTTACTTCCACCCCAGCCACCATCCAGGACCAGGCCTTATAATATAGTGATTTATTGGGAAAATGCGTTTCAGTTCCTAGACTTGAGCCTGTGTCTTCCTTCCTTCCTAGACCCACAGGCTGCTATGAGCCCTAGCCCTGTAGTGTGCTAGAGACAGCTCCTATCAGCTCACAAAAATCAATGATTAAATTTTAAGGACTCTCGTGAGCTGATTGTTAAACAGCCATTGTTTAATTATATGAACTCACCATTAAGTAAATTATATTAAACAGTAAAGATAACAAACACTCAAAACTTAGCATTTTCTAATTATCTTGCCATACATTTCTAATATCCATGCTCTAAAGGTTGCAGTATTTGTGTCCATGTAGTGGAAACACTATAGCATGGTGCTCGAGGCATCTCTTCCCGCTCCGGTTCAATAACATCATGTTGGTCATTTGAAAATGGCCATGATAAGAGTGTTCAAACCATGGAGATTAGGAAACATTACAAATCGGGTCTTTTTTGTGTGTGTGCATGTGTGCGAAATACTTGTTTAACATACCAGCACAGCATTGCCCTGGCCCCGGGCACCAAGCAACAGGCAACAGCAGTTTTCTTCAATCTCCTCCCGTAAACAGGCACTCCCGCCACCTCATTTCAAACGGGGTCAGCTTCATTTCCTCCGCTCAGAAAGAGCTTTCCGTCCCGGTTATCTCACCATAAGTGCTTACCTCCCAGAAGCCAAGTACCCCACTCATGGCTTGGCCTTCCTGCTTTGTGTCTGGTCCATGGCATTATTCGTTTGGATGCTGAGGTTGCCTCTGTCCTTCAGTTTTCCCTTTTATGTATTATCCATCATTGCTTTAAGCTTGAGGTGGGGAGATGTACATTAAACATTGAACATGCTGTTCCATCTTGACCAGAACTCCATCGACATTATTTTTCATAGACATGTAACTTCGATCGTATGGCTCTCATAATGCCCTCAAAAGATTTCCTTCAGCCTTCGCCATCTCTCCCCATCATTCACCTTCTGTTCCTTGTCTGTTTTTCCCTAATACTTTCCTGGACCAGTTGTTAGGACAAACATGATAACATCTATAATAATAATTAAGCATAATATGCTAATTAGACCGGATGGCTGAACAACCTTCCAGATAACCTTTCAGATGACCTTCCGGACGAAGCCAGGGCTGCGAGGGCTGAGGCAAGCCGCCGTAGCTGCAAAGGCCCAACCCCTTGCACGAATTTCATGCATCGGGCCTCTAGTTGTATATATGAGCTATCCTAGAAGATTCTGGATGTCACATATGCTGCCTCTTAATTATTATACACTGAATAATAGTATGTGTGTAATATAATAATATATTACTGTTCCAACAAGAAAACATTGGAGCCCTAAGTTACCTAAATGGAAATCCTTGGCCCCCTAATGTTTTTCCCTTCCCTGCAGGTATCAAAGCTGTATTCTCGGGCCACTACCACAGGAATGCTGGGGGAACCTACCGGAACCTTGACGTCGTGGTGTCATCTGCCATCGGGTGCCAGCTGGGCAAAGACACCCACGGGGTCCGCGTCGTGGTGGTCACTGCTGAGAAGATCGTTCATCGGTACTACAGTTTGGACGAGCTGAGCGAGAAGGGAATAGAAGGTGACCTGATGGACTTAATGAAGGAAAAATGATGGCCATTATGACCCAGTCAATTCCACTTCCACTGTCTTTTAATTTTGCCAGAAACAGCAGCTTCTGAATAAAGAAGTATCTAGGCAGATTTGTGAATTTATGTCCTTTGCATAAATCAGAGAGCTGGGTCCTATTCTGAATTACATTTGAAGTAGAACTGCCTTCCCTTTAAGAAAGAGAAGGGGCTGGAGGAGGGTTGGAGCCTGGGAGTAAGAGAATAAATGATGCTGGAATATCTCTGTATGAGTGTGTGAATAACCTTTTCTAATGATGTGTTTCTCAACTATCTCAGATTCTCTGTTGTTAAATCAAATTGTTTTCTCGCAGTTTATGGTGAGTGTCTATCTATGGATCTCAATCCCAACTGGTATCCAGGTGTAATCTTGGGTAATCCTCGAACAAACTGCATCTGATCAGTTAAACTGTAGTCATGGCTCCGACGCTTGGCAACAGGAAGGTCATCTCCTCTCCCTCCTAACAAAGCAGACAACTCTCCTCCTACCAGAGCTGTGCAGGCGCTCATTTCTACACGGAGCTGTCAGATGCCGAGGCCTGTGCTGGTGATGCAGTTGGTACAAGTCAGAGCTGAGTTTGCCTTCTTGGTGACTAGAAAAGTCACCTTTGCACATATATTAGCCATCTACAAAAGTCTCATCCAAGAGGCCAGGACCAGAGCCCTAAAGTCACCTGGCACACATTCTGAGTTTATTCCGTTCACACTGGATGCTGCAGGAACTCCACAGGTTGCTGTCCTCATGCGATCAGAATGACTCTCCACTCCTGAGACGCTTCACTGTGTTGACGTTGACAGGAAAAGTGGGAATTGAGACAAGAGTTCTCAAAAGAATCAAAGCAGAAATTTCGGCAGGGCAAACACTGCTTCCAGCCGCTTTAATGGAATTGGCGCCGCCTTTGATTCACTGCCCCAGAGCAGGGGAACGAGGATGTGAAAATGGGCACTGTTTCCATGCCGTCTCCTCTCTGCATCTTCTCCGCAGCTCCTGACACTGTGCTGTTTCATCCACGTGGTCTGCTCTGCAGATGTCCTGATGGGCAGGGACATAGGTTCTCCCAGCCCTGCCAGGAACACCTCACAGCGTCACACAGTAGCACTCCCTCACCCCGAAATGCCTTCAACAACCGCTGCTTACAAATGAACTGCAAAACCCATCAAGACTTTCTCGTTAAAAAGTGTTAGTCAGCGTAGCAAAACCATGAGAAAGTAAATAGAAAGATAATTGGATATGTAAATTTATAAGGAACAAAAGACAAGAAGTTAATTGTACTATAGATCGGTGACACACTAGCTCACTGTTACGTGGCCCAGGAAAATTAAAAATGTTCAAACTTAGAATTCCCTTGTTTGGGGATTTTGCTGCGTTCTTGCTTTGTATTCATTTTTCTTTACAACAGGTGCGGAGATGAGTTCAGGAAGAGGAAACTCAGTAAGTGTCCTAACTAACAGCCACACGTGTGGGGCCTGGGAGGCGGGAACACTGAGGATTAGCTACCAGGATCGTGTGCCCGGCCCATAAACACAGGCGTGGGCTCCTGGGAGGGGACAGGGAAGCACAGGGGCTGACCCAGCGTCTCTGTGGCGTCACGGGTGCAAACGCTCTGGACTGTGGCACCAGAGTTTTGGCGGAGCATACGGAGATCATTAAAAGCAGCAGAAATTAAATTTACTAAGCCTCCCTCCCAAAAACCTAATAAGTAAAAGAACTGACTCAAAACACAGCAAGAATGTGCTAACAATAGGGAATCCTGCGAAACCTTCACCATTTTTAAAGTAACCAAACAGCAATATTCTCATGGTGAGAGGTTCAGGAAGACATTAGGAAGTGATTCTGTAAATAAGCACGTATCATCCTGAAAATAGGTAAGTACCAATGCATCCACTTATGATTCCTTTTTCTTAAAAAAGGGATGATAAACAAGTGCCTTCTACTGTGAAAAACAAGAAAACGCTCCTGGTCATACGTGCGTGGTGTTGGAGTGTTGCTTCTGTTCTACACGCTGTGTGAAGGGCTTTGGCTCAGAGAGGCCGTGCCACCTGACCGAGGTCACACAGCTCTTCCGAGGGGAAGGACGGACCAAGAAGCTAGCAGCTCCACTGCTAAGCCTGTGCTCAACACTGTCCCCTCTTTCCTGGAAAATGCTTTTAATGGTGACAGTGGCTTGGTTGGTTGGGCGTCGTTCCATGTACCAAGAGATCACCAGTTCAATTTGCGGTCGGGCACATGCCCAGGTTTCTGGCTCAGTCGCCAGTGGGGGTCATACAGGCGGCTGCTGACTTATGTTTCTCTATCTCTATCTCCGTTCCGCACTCTGTAGAATTAATTTTTAAAAAATTTACCAGCTCTGCCCTTGGCAACCTTTGACCATCTCTCCTGGGCAAGAGAACCCAGTGTTAGCTGGAGGACCTGGGACTTCATCCGGGTTCACAGAGCCCCTTCTCTGAATTGCACCAGGTTCGTGGTGGCAAAGCCTGTCCCAGACACAGATGGTTCCAGAGGAAGAATTTTCACTGGAGGAGATGGGAAAGCAGAATTGAACTATAATGGGCCACAGGACACAGCTCTGCCCACAGCGATAAATGCTGTCAGATGACTCCGCACTTCCTGTTTACAGTTCTGCCCCAGGGGTAGGGAACTTGGCATTCTCTCCAGCAAGGCGTGCCACCCGAATGCGCCCCCTTCCAATTAGTCATCGTAATTGGGGGGAAGACAAGGGGCTGCCAAAGGGGAAGGTCGTTTAAAGTGATCTCAAATTGGATGGCCAACACTCTGCGGGCCCAGTGGGGAGATGAACGTCGGACTGCTTCACTTTTTACAATAAATACATTTCTCTCTCGTCTTCAGTGATGTTTCTCCCGAGGTTGGAAAATGGGTGGGGTGAATCCAGTAAACTTTATGGAACAAGCAGACAAACATTTCATAATAGCGTGTGCTTTTCAGCATTACGAGATTGTGGGTCCCTGATAGAGGGATAAGGCAAACACTGAGGTTTATATTATGTACTTGCGAAAGATGCCAAGTTATGTACATCTGTAGGTGCTATATACACATAATACAGTTTCATGTTATAGTCTACGTTCTAACATGAAATCTTTTGAGGAAAGGTAGCAAAACATCATTTGCATTTACTTGAACTCTTAAAACTTATTCCCCAAGTAGTGCCTGAAACAGCTATGTGAGTCATGAAGTTAAGTGGCAATATTGTATTAAGCTGGGGGAGATGATTAGGAATAAACTGTCAAGGCAAGCTCTGTTAAAAGCTCTGTGTAATAGACACCAGGGATTTCTTGTTCTGGTAACCTTAGCAGTTGTGGTTGCATGTGCAAAAGACAGTAATTGACAAGTGATACTGACTTTCCTTATAACTTCACAGAATACTGTCTTATGTCATCAGAGAGCTTATATCCTATATAATAAAGATGCAATATATGCACGTGGTCGTTACGCCATGAAGCGTAACAACCGACTGCATAACGACCGGATCATGGATCAGCAGGAGGGTGGGCAGCAAGCCACAAGCGGGCGGCGGAGAGCTATTGGAGGGGGCAAGGCAGCAAGCTATGAGGGGGGAGGCGGCGGGGGGGGGGGGGGGGAGGCCGAGGGGGGAGCCACAGGAGGGCGGGGCAGCAAGCTACTGATGCACAGATTTGTGCTCAGGGCTACTAGTATAGATAGATATAGATATATAAAATTCTTTGCTAGGAATAATGACTTCTAGCATCTTTCTAGAAAGGATTTACTCACTAAATTCTCTTTTTCCTCTCATTGATTTTTATTTCCATTCTTTTTAACATCAGTGATGAAACAAACACAAAATGTGCAGATTGATTTCTCCTTTAGGTTTTATCTATGTAAATAAAGTTGATTGAATATGAATAATTATCAGATACCTTTCGTTCTTCTTCATTATTCTACTCTGATACTTGTCTTTAAGAAGTAATATTCTTCATGAGAGTAACTTTGCACCGCACCTCGAGTAAAGTCCAAACTCCTTCCTGTGGCTTCCCAGGCCCCACTCACTGCCCCCTCTGCCTCTCGGCCTGGTTTGCGCTGCCTGGCCTTTGCTGGCCATCCCACTGCCCTTTGCACTGGTGCTTCCTCTGATGGACATTAGCTTCTGGTCATCATTTTGATCTGAGTTCAAAAATCACTCCTGAGAGTGGCCGTTCCTCACCACCCTGTCTGTGGTCCGCTCTTCATCGCCAGGCAGCACCTCCTCACTCCCTTGTGCTTCCCTCAGAGGCATCATGAAGAAACGTGCCTGCTTCACGCTCTGGGTGTGTATCCCTCACCGGCATGTAAGCTCCAGGACAGCAAGGACTTGTCTGTCTCATGTGCTCTCTTCCCAATCGGTGCCTAGATCAGTGCCTGGGGCACCAGGAGGCTGCTCAGTGCATACTTGGCAATGAATATGGAGTAAAGTGAGCCAAGGTTATGGAAGTGGTGACCATCCCTATAGAGCTGGTGACTGTCGGTAGAGAACGGGTGGCCATCTGGCTTCCACTGAAGCCCTGCCTCCAGGCTGACCATCTGGGTGTGTTTGGGACCGTGAAAGAGCAGAGGTAGGGTGTGGCTTACTACCCCGCTGTATGAAAGTCTCTCCTTGGGCCTTCAAACTCTGCTTTCAAACTTGCATAGAAAAATTAGACAGTGTCATCTCTTATACGGTCTTTGAAAGATTGAATTTGCTTTTCTTGAAACTACCACTGCAACATCATACTCTCAACTACATATTCTAGCTGCCCCAGATTTCCTGGAAAGCCACTTAAGCGGAATTGCACCATACTTATCACGCACGCTGCACTTCTCCGTCTCCCACGTTTGTCAGACAAGCCATGGGCCCCTGAGGGCAGGATCAGCATCGTTTCTCATCACCTGGCCCAGGGCCTGGCACACCTTATAAATATTTGTTCACTCCCTACTGATGGACTCCACTCAGCAACCCTCCCACATCATGAGCCTTCCTTCCGATTATTCCTCCCTCCCAAGACCCTGCCAAGCACCAGCAAACAGCATCCTTTGATTTCAGTGAGACCATTAAATATTGATGCTTCCTACGTCCCGGGCAGCCTTCTCTGTACCCCGCTGTCCCTGGGATGCTTTGACACCAATAGCATTAATTAGCACTTTTGTGATGATAACTTCCACATAAACAACATATGAGGAGAGCCCTGGCCAGTGTGGCTCAGTTGATTAAGCATTGTCTCATGCACCAAGGATTTGCTGGTTCGATTCCTGGTCAGGGCACATGCCCAGGTTGTGGGCTTGATCCCCAGTAGAGGGCCTGCAGGAGACAACCCATCGGTATTTCTCTCTCACATCAATGTTTCTCTCTCCCTCTCCATCCCCCTTCCTCTCTGAAATCAATAAAAAACATTGAAAGAGAGAGAGAGAGAGAGAGAGAGAGAGGGGAGAAAGAAAGAAAAAAGAAAAGGAAGAAAGGAATGAAAGAAAGAAAAGAGAAAGAAAGAAAAGAGAAAGGAAAAGGAAGGAAAGAAAGAAAGAAAAAGGAAGGAAGGGAAGAAAGAGAGAAAAAAGGAAAGAAAGAAAGAAAAAAAGAAAGAAAGAATTTCTAAGCGGTGGAGTCACATATGCCAAATGCCAGCTGGACAGCATGACAGTGTCCCAAAGATGACTCGGGCACACGGTTCCAAAAAACAAAATTCATCTCCCTTCTCGAAACACTTTCTCTTCTGCTGTTCCCGGGCTTGACGAGTGACATTGCTGCACCTCTGCCTTGAACTGGAAACCCAGCCCCACCCCTCCCTCTATCCCATTCGCCAAGTCTGATCTCTCACCGCTGGGAGTAGCCCAGCGCCCTGGATCCGAGGCACAGTGGTTGACACCCAGAGCTCCAAACAGACTCTGAACCCAAATCCCATCTGGGCCACTGTGGCTGCCTGACTCGGGGCAAGTTTTTAACCTCTGCAAACCTCTACGTCCTCCTCTGCACAAGATAATGGCACCTGGGTGAGGGTTAAGTGCCTGCCTGTTGAGCGGTCAGCCCCGTGCCAAGCACACAGTGGGCATCAGTAAATGGCATCCCCAGAGGATGGCTGTCATCCAGGTCACTGAACCATTGCCGCAGCCTCCAAACGAGTCTCCCTGCCTCTGCTATGTCTCTCCCCATCCAAGCCAGGGAAGGAGGGAGGAGGGGAGGCAGGGAAGGGAGGTGGGAGGAGTTGTTGTCTGGGACTGAGTCCCGGTCTGTCACTCAATAACTCTGTGGCCTTGGCAGGTAATGGCCTGTTTGGGGGACTAGGTTTCTTTATCTATAAAATGGGTCCAATATAGTACCTTCCCTATAAGGTTTAGGTGAGCTTCTTTCTTTTCTTTTTCTTCTTTCTTTTTTTAAAATTGATTTCAGAGAGGAAGGGAGAGGGAAAGAGAAATAGATGATGAGAGAGAATCATTGATTGGCTGCCTCCTGCATGCCCCCTACTGGGGATGGAGCCTGCAACCCCGGGCATGTGCCCTTGACCGGATTTGAACCTGGGACCCTTCAGTCCACAGGCTGATGCTCTATCCACTGAGCCAAATCAGCTAGGGCTGAGCTTATTTCTTAATGTATTGGCATAGTGTTCGGTGCAGAATATGCACACGATAAGCAATTAATGATGCTGCTGATTGTCATCAAACATTACATGTTTGATTTTTCACACACCACCCCCCCCCCCCCACCCCAGAACAGATCCCTGTGGTACATCACAAGGGGCTCACTATTTCCTGACAACTATTCTCATGAGTTGAGTCTTCCAGATTGGCTCCTTAAAAATAGAATTATATTCCTGAATTCCTAGGATAAGATTGTTGGTGATGATTACAAAAGGCCCTGAGGATGGCTATGGCAACCAGGAAAGGGACAAGAGAAGGGGGGTGCAGTGACCAGCAAAGCAGCAGCCAGTATGTTTATAATTCAGCCTCGAAAGGAAAAAAGAAGCTGCCCCCTGGTCAGTAAGGAAAGGACAGCAGAGCCACAGGGAAGCCAGCTAAATGTCCAGTCACTCTCCTGAGTGCCTCACCTATGAAAACAACCCAACCAAGTAAGTACTTTTATTGTCCCCATTTCACAGATGAGGACACTGAGGCACAGAGACATTAAGGAACTTGCCCAAGATCACACAGCTTGCAAGTAGCAGAGCTGGGATTCAAACCCAGGCCATGTGGCTCTACCTCTTACACCGCAGAGGTAGCCTGCCAGGGCAGCCTGCAGCCTCCTGCAGCAGTGGGGGTGGGAACAACACACATGCCCCCTTAGCAGGGTCCCAGTTTGTCTTCCATCTAACATGGAGGTCCCTCTGCTCACCTCGGAGTCAGTCTGGGAAGCAAATTCTTTCCATTCCAAAATTATATCTCCTCTGACAAATGGAACCAAGTTTTATCTATTTTTTAAATTAGTTTAGTTGAGTAGGTTTTCTCTCTCCCTCTCTCTCTCTCTCTCTCTCTCTCTCTCTCTCTCTCTCTCTCTCTCTCTTTCTCTCTCTCCAAGGAATTGGAGCAATAAAGTTACACCTTCCCAGAACTCCAGCAGAGGGGTTTCTGGGCCAGCCTTCCACACCTACCGGGGCCGCAGCGCGTGGCGCAGATGAAAAGGGAGTTTCACTAGCTTTGCTTACACCTGCCGACATCATTGGCCAGCGGAGTGTAAATGCTGATGTCATGTCTAATTAGCGGTGGCCTCTGCCCTCCGGGCCACAGTGCCCGTCTGGCTGTTGGTGGGGATGGAGCGATTCCATAGAGCGCGTCTTTACGAACCGGCCTCCCACAGAGATGCCCTCATGATTGTTTCAGGAAACAAGCTTCCTGATGCTGGGTGGACGGTTCAGCAGCATCTCCCCGACGGGGCTGACACACGTGACTCTCTTCCCGGCACGGTGGGCCTTTCCGCAGGTGATCGCACAGCTGCCGGAGAACCGGCCTCGCCTCGGCGTCTCTGCCCGGGACGCCTGCGGACCCTGGCCCAGCCGGGCCCTTCAAGGGCCCTGGAGCCGGCGGGTTCTGCCGAGCACCGGCATTCGGATTAAATAACCCACCAGTGCAGCCGTGCGCCCCTGGCACCATTCCCTGTCTCGAGCTCAAACCGGCAGGAAGGGAAACGGTTCAATACCTAAGGGATTACAGCGGATACAGATATTAATTGGTTCTGATAAATCTCACCACGTGCTTCTGTTTAAAAGGGGAAAAGCAGGGGAGTCATTTGAATCCCCCGGTGGCAGGGCTCCACGGAGCTTTGGAGAAGTAAAAACTCTTAGCAAGTTAATTACAGCACGAGAGCGTGTCTGGCAAGGGTGCTGCCTTCTCCTTCCACAGCCTTCGGCTCCAGGAACCCTGTGAGGGAGAAGCCCCACCCCATCGGAGGCCGGGGGAGGCACATTTCGCGTG